>NC_138987.1:42699531-43899531 GCF_964341445.2 Mesoplodon mirus
TGCTGGATCATATGGTGGTCCTGTTTATAATTTTTTTTTTTTTTGCGGTATGCAGGCCTCTCACCGTTGTGGCCTCTCCCGTTGTGGAGCACAGGCTCCGGACGCGCAGGCTCAGCGGCCATGGCTCACGGGCCCAGCCGCTCCACGGCATGTGGGATCTTCCCGGACCGGGGCACGAACCCGTGTTCCCTGCATCGGCAGGCGGACTCTCAACCACTGCGCCACCAGGGAAGCCCCTGTTTTTAATTTTTTGAGGAACTGCTGTGCTGTTTTCTGTAGTCGCCGTGGCTGTGGTTTACGCTTCTGGTCGTGCGTGCTGAAAATCGGGCCGGAGTGTTTGCTGAGGATACGGTGAACCCCAGCTCTGCTGCCAACCAGGCCGGACCACCGAGAGCCTGGCTCCCTGGTCCCGAGAGCCTGGCTCCCTGGTCCCGCGAGCAGGTCCCTGAGCAGGACCCGGTGGGCGGGCGGGAGGGACGAGACCCTGGATGCCATCTTCCACCTCTAGTAGCTGTGACCTCGCTCTCTGCACCTCACTTTCCTCTTCTCATTAAAAAGGGGAGGCCCCATAATAGTAGCAGCTCATGTTTATTAACTTCTTAGTATGTGCCAGGCCCAGAGACAAGGCATGGAGGGGCCGGGGTCCCGGAGGCTGGTGTGGGAGGATTCAGTGAGGTGAGGCCTGGGAGCATCAAGCATGTGCTTGTTCTCCACAAAACGTGGCTGTTAGTAAAGAGTGAGGTGGGTCATCCTGGGCGATCCCTGCCCTCGCCCCTCCCACCAGTGCATCCGCGCCCTGCATGGCTCCGCAACTGCCGGCCCAGTCAGGCCACCCTCTCTCCCCTGCTGTCCCATGCCATGACCAGATGAACCAGATGAACCCGAGCGCCTTGTCTGCCCCCGCCCGTCCCCAGTGTTTCCTTCTGGCTTGTGCTGACGTAGGCGCTCTGTCCAGGGTGCCTTCCTCTGCAGCCCACGGTGGCCTCCTTGGTGCTGTCAGCCCGAGGACTAGCCATCACCTCCCGAGAGCAGCCTCCTCTGCATCCTGGTACCGACGGCAGCTGGTGCATAGTAGGTGCTCGTTAAATGCTCACGCAGATCTGTCCTTACTGTTACTCCTGGATGCCTCTGCTCCAGCCTGTGAGACTTTCACTGCCCGCTTACCACTCTCTGTTCCTAATCTCTGCCGGATGGGGAGCCGCGCCAGGGCAGACCCCCGCCCCCTACGTGATGTGCCTCTGGAGCGCTTAGACCCAGCTTGTCTCGTGCCAGCACAGCCCACCTGCCACCTTGCGTCAGCCCAGCCGGGAGATCTGCGTGAGACTGAACTGCTGACCACGGTGGGCGGTTACCTGGGCAGCATGTGCGAAAAGGACTCAGAGGGTTTGTCTATCTATCTGTCTATTTATTTATTTTTAAATGTTTCCTCTTTGGCACTGGATGTGAGTTTTATAGCAGAGGTATAAGGTGAGGGCGCCAGCAAGGCACCTCTGCTGTCAGGCCCTGCCTGGGGCTGTGTTCCTTTCTTGGCCAGCTCAGCAGGAAATGCGGGTTCTACCTTCTCTGCGCTGGGTGGTGTTTTAAACACAGAAAGGCTTTTGTGGCGGATGTGATTGACAGCCCCCCGTGGGCCCGTAAATGTCCCGGGGCTTGGTCTGCGTGTGAGTCCAGCGGGGCCCTGGGAGGGAGCTCTCGGCCTCAGCTGGGCCAAGTTTCCAAAAAGGAAGAAGTTGCGGCAGGCCAGTGGTTTGGAGGTGCCCCCGAAGCCCTTTTTCCCCGGGGGCTGTTTAAGGCCCCGTGGGTTTATCTTGGTGCTGGGTTTACGCAGGGACCAGGTCGTCCTTTAAAACGTGCCTCCCTCACCCACTGATCCTTTGTCATGCCACGTGCTGGGCCGGACGCTGAGGTGGGGACTGGCCGGGATCCCTGCCCTCGAGCAGAGTGATCTGGGGATGGGGGGAGGGGTGGGGCAGTTGGGGAGCCCTCGGGGGGAGGGGCAGTGCGTGGTACTGAAGTGTGGGTCAGAGGGCTCCAGGCGGGAGGGGTGGGGAGGGCCAGCTCCTCGTTTCCTGAGGTCTTTTTCACTGTTTTGCTTGTCACGCCGCAGAGCAAGAGGCCCTGCCTGAGACCTGAGTGTGGATGGTGGCCTCCAGTGGTGGGCTGGTCAGAGCTGGAGGCTGGCCCTTCCGCCTCGGGTGGGATACAAGGGGGGGCGGGGGAAGCCCCGGCCCATGGCCCAGGTGGGACAGAAGAGAGTGGTTCTCAACGTGTTGGGTTCCCTCCCTGAGATCCTCCTGGCCCCTCGGCACAGGCGGCGCCTTGCCCTCACCCCTTTCCTAAAGAAGATTTGATGATGACAAGGTCCACACCCGAGTGTGAGAGTGGCAAGGTCACTGGAAGTGGGACCCCAGTGCTGAGTGAGGGCCCAGTTCCCTGTTAGGGGGCCAGTAAGTACTGGGACCCAGTTGAGAGTCCTTGTTCTGCTGGGCATTTATCGCCTTGAGACAAGGGGACAGCCAGCCATGGCCCACGTGTCAAAAGTGGCCCGCCCACTTCTCCCTGCTTTCGTAACTGTTCTTAATGGCCCAGAGCCACACCTGTTTCATGCTGCAGCAGAGTGAGAACTTGTGACAGGCTGTGTGGTCGCCACACCTAAGACATTTACCGCCAGGGCCCCTTGCAGAGTGGGTCCGCTGAGCCTGCGCGTTCAGTCTGGGGCTGCGGCGCATTTGGAGAAGAGCCTGTTTGCAGACAGCTGTGGGCCAGAGCCTCTCTGCTTTCAGGAGCTGGGCCAGGGCTCTGGCAGGAAGTCATGACGAATACTGGGAATCCGGAAGGTGTTTCCTCCCAGCTGTCTCATTGGCTAGATCTTCCCCAGTCCTGGATGCTAAGAGGGATGGAGAGGCTTGAAAAAAAGAATGCTTCCACCAGAAATGAGTTCTTGTGTGCGTTTCCTACTGTTTAGTTGATGTTGCTTGTTTATACAGCACAGGTTTATACAAACCTAAACCCTAGGTTTTCCTGCTAGCTTTGTTTTGTTTATATACATGGCCGTGCGGCCAGTCTGCCGGGCTCCCCGCTCGGTCTCTAGGCAGGGGGACCTGTGGGCTCTCATACAGCGTGATGGATGCACTAACAGAGGCATGTGCTGGGGAGGGTGGGTGCCTGGGACCAGCGCAGGCTTGAGTGCAGCGGGGTTGGCTTATGTTCCTGATGAGGCTCTTACCCCGAGCCTCAGTTTCCCCATCTGTCAGTTGGTTTAACAACAGCTCTACCCTCGCAGCGTTGTGACCAGGACGCGTGACACCTGGGGTGGGGAGAGGGGCTTGTCGTTCTTGCCTGAGAGTTGGGGCCCCGCAGGCTCAGTGCTGAGGATGGTCCTCGCCCCGTGGAGGGCCCACGCTCCCGCCACAGCACGGGCCGCAGGCCCTCACCTGGGGCTTTTGTCCAGGGCCCGTGCTCTTGTGAGCCTGGACTGAAGCCCGAGTGCCCAAGGGTGGGTCCTCAGGTAGGCACAGCCCACACCTGTGTCAGGTGCCACTCTTTCTTACTGCCACCTTAAAGCCAGGGGGCTGAGGCTTAGGGAGGGCTGGGCATGACCAGCCTCTGCAGACCTCACTCTTGACCCTCTGGGGCTGGTCCAGGGCTGGGGTCAGAGGGCACAGATCACGCAGAGCTGGGAGTGCAGCCGAGCCTTGGTGCCTGAGGGCCGGCGGAGGACGCTGCGTCCTCTCTGAAGCGGCCTCTGGCTTCCCGGGGCCTCCAGTCTGAACTCTCTCAGACAGTTGCCCACTGTCTGCAGTCCCCACAGACCCCAGGTTTGGGTCCCTCCCTCCTCGGAAGCTGACCGGGGGCGGGGGGCG
This sequence comes from Mesoplodon mirus, assembly GCF_964341445.2. Lineage (NCBI taxonomy): Eukaryota > Metazoa > Chordata > Mammalia > Artiodactyla > Ziphiidae > Mesoplodon > Mesoplodon mirus. The sequence goes on from NC_138987.1 coordinate 42,703,395, forward strand.
GTCTTGGGATGTCCCAGAGCCTCTTACCCTCCCTTCCAGCACCCCCGAAAGTAAAGTGCCAGTGGTGCCCGTGGAGATGGAGAGTAATGCAGGGTAGTGACCTTTGTTCAGCGCTTTTTTGGAAAGTGGCATCTGAGTTTTTCCCATGGTTACTGCTGCTCTCCGGGCGGTCCCTGAGCCCTTCCCCGCGCGCTTCACGTCATCCTCCGGCTGCCCTCTGAGCAGGGACTACCATTAACCTCTCTGTGTGACCAAGGAAACCGGGGCGTGGAGGTCAGTGACACCTGCGGGGTCAGCAGGAGAGGCAGCCGGGGTCCCGAGACCATCAGGCGACTTAGCTCATGTCCAGAGCCCAGCAGAGCCCGCGTGCTCCCAGGGGTGTCTCTGAACACGATAGTACGTAGGACAGTTGGAACCGACCTGACAGGTGACGGTGCCCTGCCCTCCAGCCCCCCAGCCAAGGTGATGGCGACATGGGGCCCGAGCAGGGGTGATGTCACTGAGGGTGGGAGCAGCCTGGCTGCACGGGAAGGGGATGCCGAACCAGAGGTAGAAGAATGGGGTGTTACCCGGTGGTAGGGAATGGCCTGGACAGTGTCCCCGAGGCCGGGGAGACCTGGAGTCTTGTATGGGGACCCAAGGGGGGCCGGGATGGCAATGAGCAGGGCATGAAGACAGTGTGCCCGCCTGACCTCCCTGCCGCTGGCCCTGAGCTCATGGGGCCCCACCTAGAGGCTCAGGTCCAGCACATTGTTTTGTGCACTCCCCCTACCCTGCCCCCCTGGCCTGCCTGAGCGTGGTGGTCTGGGTCCCGCTTCCCAGGGCTGTCTTTGACCCCTTCGGTCCTCTCAGGAACTTTCACTTTGACCTGTGCCCCTGAGCTGTGCCAGGGAAGGAGGAGTGCAGGCGGGGACACTGATGTTTCCTGAGCCCTGCTCCCTGGGTGGCCGAGACAGCCTGGGACGGAGGGATTGGGGCGGCGGTGCATTGGAGCTGCTCACGAGGGCCTGCAAGAGCCGATGGTGAAGTTTTCAGGAATTTTGTGAGCTGGCCACTGATAAAATGAGAGTGTATAAAGTTAGATAAATTATACTGAGAGCAAAGGTATCAATATTAAATGCTCGAAGGTGCCCATTTCTGAACTATTTCACTACGTTTTATTACTGGGTTATGATCCTGAGGTGACTGGCATCTCTTGGGCCTGGTGGAAATCCTACGGCCGGTGGCCCTGGGCAACTCTTACCACCCGTGTGCTCATTCACTGCCGGACGTCACTTTGGTGGCTTGAAAATGGCCACGATGGGCGTGGTTACACCATGGAAACGGACAGATATTGCAGATTAGGGTTTTACCTCTCATTTTGTTGCTTGTCTAGACTAAAGAAAGTGATGGAGAAAATGCTGACATGCAGGTGAAGGTTAAGCGTGTGACTTCCGTCTCATTCACTGCGAAGGCACAGGAAGGTTGAGGAAACCTCCTCCTGTTAGAATACTATCGTCTGCTTCAGCAAGGACATCTCTCCTGTCCTAGACAAACGAATAAGGTTCTGCCTTCCTTTCCCTCCTTTGCTGTGTCTTGTTCACGTAAACAAGGACGTCAGCCGGCAGTCAGGCCGGAACCGCACTTGTGGGTCAGCTGCAGTCCTGGTTGACCAGAGGGAGGATTTCAGCACAGCTTAGTGAAGGCATCCTGTGGGCATCACTTGGCTGTGTGGACTTTACAGTAAAGAGTGTTGGACGTTTTATTACTATTTGTATACGTGCAACACGTCTTTATCACTGAGATTATAATAAATGTTTGTATGTCTGTGCCCAGGGGTGTCGCTAGGGCATACATGGTCCCAGCTCCCAGGAGGGTGTGGTAGCTTCAACAGGGCCCTCCCAGCTCTCCTGCTCTTCCTGACTGGCTGCCCCCCGGCCACCCTGGCCCGTGGCGGGGTCACGGAGCCAGCAGGACCCTGGGCAGCTCTCCTGTTTCAGTGCAGAAAACTCCGCTCCTGGCACAGGGCCCGTCTTGGCCTGACCTGTGTAGGACGGAAAGCCCCTGAAGAATGCAGGCCTCTTCCTGGAGAAATGCCTCAGGCTGTCGAAGCCTTGGAGTTAAGCTCTGGAAGTGTTCACGGATTTAGGGACTTCCTGCTTCACCAGGAGGGCTGAGGGCAAAGTCCAGGGACAGCCCTTTGCTTTGAGGCCTCTGTGGCTGGGTGGCTCATTGCGCAGGGCTTGGACCTGGCTCTCCCGGCCCTCAGGGCCCAGTCGTGGGGGCCCCGCCTTTGTGCAACGTCCCCTCTGTCACTGAATGGCCAGCGTGTGTCAGCCCTGCTGAGACAGACCGGGCGCCTTCAGCACCTGCCCTCAGGCATGTATGCTAACCAGTGGGGCTGGGGGCACAGATCCTAAACCAGGGAGCTCGCCGGAAGTTGCAGGACTCCAAACCAGACGGGCTGATCGAATTTGAGGGGGGGACTTGGAAGAGGAGGAACTGGCACGGGGACATCCCCGAGCCTGAAGTGCTGGGTGCCGCAGTAGGAACAAAATGTGATGGCCGGAGGACCCCCGAGGGTCAGCAGGGCTGGAGCCCAGTGGGGGAAGCCCTGGGAGTGGTCTCGGCGGGATGCTCCGGACTCTGGTTTCCCGCCACCTGGAGAAGGGGCTCTGTGAGGTGTGTGGCTGCCTGGACCAGACCCGAATGGGCTGGAGGGTGGGGCGGGGGCAGAGCAGCACAGGTGTGGAGCCTGGCTGGGAGGCGGGGGCCCTGCTCGCCGTAGGTGGCTGTGCAGCGATCACATGATCAAGGGCTCCTTCCAGGGTTTTGACTTGAGCAGCTGCTGGTACAGGTGCCACCCAGGAGGAGGGCTCGTGAAGGCTCCAGCTCCGAGCTGAGTCTGGCAGAGTGGAGCTACCAATGAGATGTCCCACAGACAGTGGGTCACCCGGAGTCCAGCTCATGGGGAGGCTGGTGGGCGTGCAGTCAGCAGAGCGTCTGAACATTTGGGGTCCCGCTAACTGAGGCTGGATCCGGGGTCGGGGCAGTGGCTCCCTGGCCGGCCTCGAGTTTGGGGGAACCCGTGGGTCACTGGGCATGAGCCAACATCTAGAGCCTGGCATGACTGGGGGCAGTGGTCACCCTTGCCTTCTGGGTCTCGGGTGTCCCACACTGCTCCCCGGGCGGGCTGGCCCGGCACGGGGCCCCACGGGCTGCCCTGGAGCTGTGTGCATGTCCTGGTCCTGAGGGTGTGGCTGCAGGGCTGTGGGCCTCTGGGGCTGTCTTCTTGGAGAACAGAGACCTGGCAGAGGGCCGGGTGGCCGGCTGGGACTGGCCTCGAGTTGGGTGGCAGGAGGGTCGTGGGCCTCGTTCAACATCTGTGACTCCCCAGGAATATGGCTTAGGACAAGGGTTGCTTCCTTTGGGAAAAAGGATGTTGTTTATCCTGGGATCAGCAGGAGAGCCACCAGATAACAGGGGATGAAGCCAGGCTGAGCTGGTTGTCTGAACGCAGACGGGAGCTTGGCTGGGGGTCACGAGCCCCGTGCAGCGAGGAGAGTGGCTGGGACCTGGGACGTGGCAAGTGCTGGACCAGGAACCACTCTTTTCTAAATCTTGGTCCGGGAGGGAAAGTAAAGTCCTTTGTGGTTTCCAAGTCCAGTGTTCCCTAGACACTGTGGCCTTTGTGTGTCCAGGAGCCATTCAGCGGGTTTCCAGAGCAGCGTGCTTTGTGTCCCGGGGCCAGAGCTGGCCTCAGTCCTGTGTCCCGAGGGCCCGCGGCGCAGGGACGCTGCCTTGAGGCTCCCCTCGTCCTGTCCCTCGGTCTGCTTGCCTCTGCGGTTGCAGGCTCCTTGCAGAGGTCGCGGCTCTGAGCGGGGGTCTGGAGTAGCCACAGGGAGCGTCTCCTAGCGCGTCTACTTCCACGTGGAGGTACGGGGAGCTGGGGCAGCAGGTCCTGCTCTGAGGGGCTGCCCCACCTTGAGGGGCTGCCCCACCTTGAGGGGTTGCCCCACCTTGAGGGGTGGGCGTGAAGGGAGCTGCCCGGGGGCCTGTGGGTGCACGTGGAGGGGCCGGGTCTGTGGGGAGTGCGTGGTGGGTGTGCAGGGAGTTGGGGGCTGGTTGGATCCAGGGAAGGCTGGATGGGGGCTGGGGCGGGAGTGGGATACATGGCAGCCCCTGGACGGAAGGTGCAGGTGAGCTTTGTGGAGACGGCGTCCGCTGACACTGGCTTTGTGGGGAGAGCTTTGCTCTGGGTCACGCTTGGTGTCCGGCCCCCGGCCCCCTCTCACTGTCCGTGGACAACATCCGTGTCGGTCTTCCATCTTCATCTGGAAGTCGGGGGTGACCGGATTGGACGGCGGTGTAGTTGAGATGAGGTCGTCCCGGGCTAGGGTGGGCCGCCCCTAAGCCCGGGGGCGGGGTGTGTGACGGGGAGTGCTTCCCTCGCAGCCCGGACCTGCCTGGGAGGGGTGGTCAGGCGTCCTGGCACCCAGTGCTCATTGGGCAGCGGCATGAACTGCTCGCCTCTCCAGGAGCCCCAGGGGCCTGGGGGCAGGGCAGTGGGGACGGAGCAGGCCCTCGGGGACCCCCGCCCTCGCCGAGGGCTGATGTGAGTGGCTGTCGGGAGGAGCCGGGTTGGCGTGAGCTGGCAGCTACCAGCAGGGGCCCCGCTGCGCAGGGGGGCGCGTGGGCTCGGTGCTGGGGCAGCGTGGGTTGTGAGCGGCATCCTGATGGTGGCAGGGCGGACACTTGGCGCTTTGTCCCCTTTCCCCGGGCGGCCACGTCATTTGCTTGCCGGGCTGAATCAGGAAGGAAGGCAGCTCCAGCCTGCGGGGTGGGGAGTCCCAGGCAGGAGAACCGCCTGATGGGACCCGGCAAGGAGGGAAGCAGGCCCATCCCCTCTGCCCCGCTTCCATCCGACGCTGGGGAAGGACGGGTCCCCTAGGTCCTTCTGAAAACGGAAGGAAGGAGGTTTTACATGGCTGCACTTCCCCTGTCCGGTTTGCTTTTAGTTTTCAAGTTAGAAAAGCAATGGGAAGGGACACGTGGAGAGAAGTTTCACAGCCACCCGCAAGCCTCAAGTAGGGACCTGTGTCACCTGTGGTCTGTGTAGATGCCAGTTGTCCGTAACGGTGACCTCGGTGCAGCAACGTTTTGTCACCGCCTCTGAGACTCCCAGGGACATCTGTGCATCCCGCATGGCGCTCAGAGCTCCTGGCCTGGCCATGGTGCTGCCGAGATGCGCTCCACGTGCTGGATTTGCCCCTGGGACGGATCTCAAGACCGGGAATCACTGGTTCAGAGGGCGTTGATGTTCATGCTTCCTGCTGCCTTTGCCACATCGCTGGCTTTTGTTTCCTTTTTGGTGAAGTTGGAGGCTTTTGCACAAGGACTGGGTAACTTTCCTCTTGCTCAGGGAGTTTATGGGTCTGTGTACCGAGGTCCTCTAATTTTCACCAATTTGTTCAGATTGTCTCACAACAAAAATATTAGTTCTCATGTACCTGGCTTGCTACATGTATCCCGTTTCATTGCAGCTTTTTTAAAAAAAATAAATTTATTTATTTTATTTTATTTATTTTATTTTTGGCTGCGTTGGGTCTTCGTTGCTGCGCGCGGGCTTTCTCTAGTTGCGGCGAGCAGGGGCTACCCTTCGTTGCCGTGCGCGGGCTTCTCATTGCGGTGGCTTCTCTTGTTGGGAGCCTGGGCTCTAGGCTTGCGGGCTTCAGTAGTTGTGGCTCGCGGGCTCTAGAGCGCAGGCTCAGTAGTTGTGGCTCGCGGGCTCTAGAGCGCAGGCTCAGTAGTTGTGGCACGCGGGCTTAGTTGCTCCGCGGCATGTGGGATCTTCCCGGACCAGGGCTCGAACCTGTGTCCCCTGCACTGGCAGGCGTATTCTTAACCACTGCCCCACCAGGGAAGCCCCTCATTGCAGCTTTAAAACAAATGTCTATTTACTTTTGTCTGGTTGCCTTGAGTCTTTTTATTTTTTCAGTCTCTTACTGTAGACTGTCAGCCTCTCTCTAGGGACTTAAGTTCTCTCTTCTCACATGGATATCTTTCTAGATGGCCGGCCATGTGCCCCTTTCCCGCCACGTGAGCAGGGATACCGGCTTCTCCAGCCCCGTGGCCTTGCCCACTCCTGGGCTACCCTGGACTCTAGGGGACGGTGGGTTTCCTGTGGTTTTTGCACTGGGGTTAGGGTTAGGGTTAGGCTACATGAGGCCACCTTAGTGTTCCACATGAGCCCCGAGAAGCATCTGTCCCAGGAGCACCTGCAGACCCTCCCCCGATGTGCTGCAGTCTTCGTTGTCCTTGTAGAGCGGAGCCCTGGCTCATTCTGATGTGGGGCTCACGGGCTGCCACTGTTCACAAGCTTTCTTGCCTTGAGCAGTGACGCCGGAGGAGTGGAGGCCCCTTGGCAGGTGGGGCGGGTAAACAGAGCTGCAGGCAGGCACCCTGGGCTGTGATTTAACATGATTTAACGGCTCCAAGCCTGCACCGTCCGAAACAGGAAGTGCTTCTCCCTGCCTTCGTGGTTCTCCGTAAACTGTCCCAACTGGGGCGGTTCGGGCTGAGTTGATGGATTCCACCCTGCTCACCCCACTTCCTGCCCGCCCTGCAGGAAATCACCGAGCTGTTTATTGGGTCCAGGCTGAGTAGTCTGCTTGTGCGTCATCTCAAATTCTCGGGATACTTTGGCCCGATCGGGGTTAATACCGTTTCAGAGGTGGAAGCTGAGGCCTAGAAAGGTGGGAAGTGGCGGGACAGGCTTTGAGCCCAGGTGTGTCCAGAGTCCCTGCCCCGCAGGGACCCAGGGCCTCTTGCAGACGTTGGGGGGACCGGGGTTGGGCCGCACGGCCCCTGCCGTGGGCTTGGGAGTGAGGTGGGCTGGATGTGCAGAAGGGCCACTACGCCCCACCCACTGGGCTTTCTTGGCCGGGTTGGGTCAGAGATGTGGGGAGTAGGCACCCCTGTAGACATCCATCCCTGGTGTGCACGTGTGTTTGAACTTACACGTGTCCTCCATGCCAGCACACAGAGACACCACACCAGGCCTTTGCTGCCCTCCCTCCAGGCTGGAGGGATCCAGCGCCGGCAGCGTGGGGGTTGTGCTCAGGAGGCAGGTGGGCGGGCGCTGGGCTCCTGACTGGCCGTGTGTGGGAAGATCTCTCGGAGCGAGTGAGGCTGAGCTGGTCCTGAGAGCAGAGCTAGGGCACCCAGGCGAGCAGGACGGCGTTTCAGGTTGATGGGGCAGCCTGGGCCGTGTCCCTCGGAGCGGGGCCAGGTGGAGCGAGGGGACGGGGCCCGGAGGGAGTCTGAGACACCCTGAGGCCCAGCGTTCTAGGGCTGTCCTGGGCGTGCACGTGGCCGTGGGTCTTGACGGTTGTTAGAGCCTGGGAGGAGGCGCGCCGGCCCTCCCCGCTTCTCACTGCGGTGTCTCCCCCTCCCCTCCCCAGCCCCCTCTTCCCAGGGTCTGCGGCTCCCCTGCTGGTCCAGGCTGGCTCCGCCTTTGCGTTGGGAGGTCCCACCGAGAGACGTGGCTTCCTTCTGCCCTGTGGGGCACTCGGGGGAGCTGGCCTGGGTGGGCAGCAGGGGTCCGAGCTCAGCGGCCAGCCCAGCCGGAGGGGTGACAGAGGGCCCTGACCTGGTGGGCACAAGACGGGAGCCTGTGGGCCCCGGGGTCCCTGAATAGTGGGACTGGCTGCTCCCTGAGGGCAGGGCCTGGTGGCAGCCCAGGGCTGGGGCCTGGAGCCGTGTGTGGGAGGGCAGTGGCCAGCGGGCGGCTGACCACGTGACCGTGCCCCCCCCCCCGCCTTGCTGTCTTGCAGGGGCTCCGAGCGTCATGTTAAGGTAAAGCAGAGGGGCTCAGTGCTGAACATGCTAAGGAGGCTGGACAAAATCAGGTTCAGAGGTCACAAGAGAGATGACTTCCTTGATCTAGCAGAGTCTCCAAACGCCTCGGACACCGAATGCGGAGACGAAACACCCCTGAAGATACCTCGGACCTCGCCCCGGGACAGCGACGAGCTGAGGGACCCTGTGAGTACCAGAGTGTCCTCCCCACTGTGTGGCCACGGATGCCAGGTCCCTCGCTGGGGGGTGGAGGCTGTCCCCATCCTCAGGTGGCCAAGCTGAGCGTGTGCTTGGGTAGACCATGTCCTGCCCAGGCTGGTCAGACACAGACAGGGCTGCTCCCCATCTCGCCCCAAACCTCCCCCAGCCTCACTGATGGGGGCTCATTCCCGGACTGAGGATAATTTGTCCATTGGCCGGTTTTCTTTTCCTTCCTCACTGGCTTTCTGGGTGACCGGCAAACTTCTCACACAGCCTGATCACTGGGAGTTTGACTCGAGGGGTTGCAGGGTGCTGTTTGGAAGCTGCTGACCCCTGGCCCGAGGGCAGCTGCCTCTGGGTGCCTGGCCGGTCTGCCTGGCCGTCTCAGAGTGCGTGTCATCGACCCATGGCAGCTGGCCAAGCCCAGGCTGCGCCTCATTAGCCCATGTGGGGACAGTGGCCCCTGTGGGCCCATCAGTGGACGCCCTTTATTTGGAGAGCAAGTTTCCTCAGCGGGGTTCGCGGCTCTGGTGGGAACCAGGCGTGAGCAGGCCCCGCCTTCTGGAAGCTTGTGTTTTGTCAGCGGGCATGCAGCGGGGGAGGTGGGCTTCCTGTGGTCCCCTCCTGGCCAGGTATGACCGCCGGGCTCTCCGTTGTGGGCACAGCTGCCTGAATCCTCCCTGATGTCAGTGAAGAAGCCCAGAGCCATCCAGCCCCCCACCACACCAGCTGTGGATGCCCTGCCCGAGTGGACGCCAGATCTGGTGGCCTGTGGGTTCCTCCCCAAGCACCTGAGCGAGGTCTTCCTTCCAGATGTGGCTGTGAGCCCTCGCCTTCCCAGCTCCTTGTATTATTGATGCTTTATAATAGGACAGGGACGGTGCGTTTGCTCCTGGCAGGAATGAATAATTGATTGGCACTGCATCCTAAGCGCCAGCCATCCAATCAGGCAGGGCTGGAGCTGCAGAGCCTGGAGGGGAGCGCCCTGCTTGGGTACAGGCTGTGTCCCCTGCAGAGGTGGTGGCGGGCCTCCCGCCACTGGGCCCAGTGCGGGCCAGGGCCTCGCTTGATGTGTCTCCTAATGCAGCCCATCAGCATCTGCCTGTCGGGACATCGCGGGACTCACGGGCGCTGTCCTAAGAAGGGGTGCCTCCACGTTGGGGTGGGTCCAGCTGGCCGACGAGGGCTGAGGGGAGGACCTGAGGGAGGGGCGAGCACGGGGGCCGTGCGTAGAAATGGCTGTCACGCTCACTCCCCCCTCACCCCGGGGCTCTCTCTCCGTGGTGGCGGGACGAGCCAGCATCCCACCCTGGGATGTGTCGTCCTTCACTTAACTTCTGCCCCTGAGGGGCACTCGGTCACTCCCATGAGCCTCATGCCTGCGTCAGGGGTGGCCTGCGTCACTCCTGGTGTGCGGGCAGGGTCGTGTGTCTGTCACCAGCACCCTCCCACGAGCGTGCAGTGTCCTCCACCGCCACCCAAGGGCCCCGTGTGCCACGCCCTTGCCCACCTGCACAGGGTGTCCCCAGGTGTTTCTGTTCTTCGAACCCGAGGGGTGAAGAGGGGCTTTTCCCACGAGGGAGGTTGGTCACCTTTGCCTGTGTTTAGGCTTCATTCTTTTTATTTTTTTTAAATTGTGGTAACGTGTGCATAACACAGAATTGACCGCTATAACCGTTTTTAAGTGTCCAGCTCGGTGGCATTAAGCACATTCACGTTGTCGTGTGGCCGTCCCCACCATCCATCTCCAGACCACCTTCTTCATCTTCCCAAACTGAAACTCAGCTCCGCAGCTCCCCCTCCAGGCCGCCCCCGCCCCGTCTGCTTTCGGTCTGTGACCCGACTCCTCCAGCTCCGGCCTGAGTGAGCCCCGCGGTGTTTGTCCCTGTGACTGGCCTGTCTCAGCACCATGTCCTCAGGGGCCATCATGCTGTAGTGTCAGGCTTCATCCTTATGTTCTTTTTTGTGGGCAACCCGTGTGTGTCCTGGGGCAAAGGAGGCGAGGGGACCCAGTGGTTGAGGGTAGAATCCGGGTCCCATGGTGGAGGAGGGGAATGGGGGGAGGGAGGGGGTCCTGGACGGGCAGACGGGCTCGAGGGGGGCGCAGCGGTGGAGGTAGGGTGATGTCCAGGGCAGGGTGTGGCTGCGGTCGGGGGAGGGCCGTTGAAGAGAAAGATGAGGAGTCTGAGGCCAGGGTCCCCCGAGTGGTTGGTGACAGGCCAGTAAGGAGAGGGGCAAGGAGGGGAGGACCAGAGCCCTAGAGCTGGGGCAGAGGCAGAGACGCCACGCACGTGGAGGTGCAGCGGGCAACACCTCCAGGAGCGGGGGGTAGAAGCTGGTCCCTCCGCGGAGAGACACGGTTCTAGGGAAGCTGGGGGAAGAAGCAGCCAGGCCACCTCCCTGGTTTTGTGGCGGCAGCGCTGCAGCCTTGGTGGTCCTGAGTCCAGGCTCCCGACCCCAAGTTTAGCGTTGCTCTCGGCAAGTCTGAAAAGGGGTCAGCTGGAGGGACCCAAGGGGCTCACGGAGGGGTTTGGCCCCAGGATTTCAGGGCACCATCCCTGGCGCCTGCCATCTGCATCGGTGCCCCCTCCAGCTGTCCGGCTCCCCAGAGCTGGTCCTCACTGTCCCTGCCGTCCTCTGGGCACCCAGCTGAGCTGCTGCAGCTTCGACACTGAGTCCAGCCAAAGCCACAAGGGTCCCAGGCTCTCTTGGACCCGGGGACCCCTGTAGGAACTCTTCAAGCTCTAGGGCAAGTTCCAGGTGAACTTAATTCTAGCAGCTTAGAGACTAACACGCGTCACAGCCTTCCGAGGACGTGGATTCACGTGTTCAGACGCAGCTGCAAACCGCGGGACGCCCTGCCTGCTTTGGTGGGAAGTTGCTGACATAATGGAGTCTAGTGTTCTGCTTCTGAATCAGTGTAGAGCCGCCTTTCCGGGCCAGCCTCTGCCCTCTGCTCTGGGGCCACCACTTTGGGCGCCGAGGTTGGGGATGGGCCAGGGAGGGACAAATTCATCTGCGAGAACCAATGGACAAGCCTGGGCCATCGTCCCCGCGCAGAGCAGGGGGCGTACCCTGCCTTTCGCCTACCGCCCAGTCTCCCCGTACCTGCCCCTGCCAGACCCACGGGGTGGGCAGGTAAACATGGCCTGGTCCCTGCCCTCTGGGACCTCATGCCCCGGTAGCCAGAGCAGCTGAAAGTCCAGGAGGTCACGTGCCAGGACAGGGCAGCCATGGGCTAGAGGGTCTTACTGGCCCCCGTTGTTCCCCAGTGTGAGCTGCTGCTTCCCGGGGTGTGGCCTCCGAGCAGATGACCTGTGCCTGGAGCTGTCACCGGGGCTGTCACGGACCCTGTCCATGCCGGGTGTCACCTTCCTCACCCTGCCTTGGGGGTGTGGTCGTGGAGACCAAAACTGGGGAGTCAGACCACCACCCCCCCGTCACACGGCAGGGCGCTCAGGTGCCGCCCTCACCAGGTCAGCGGTGGGGTGGGCGTGAGCCGGCAGCCCCACAGCGCCCCGGTCAGGCCTGGCTGTGCTGACGTGCGCACCCCTTTCCAGCGGGCAGTGGTGGCCTGAAACCGGAGCCTACCCTGGGCCCGGTGGGAGGGCGGGTGGTGGCTTTAATTAGCCTTCTGTGGGAAAGGACAGGCCCCTGTTTGGAGTTCGTTCACCTCAGAACCTGGCATGTTGACGCGCCCTGCCCCACCTCCCCGGAGTTCTGTTGCTGCCCCTCCCAGGGCAGGAGGGGGACAGGCCCTGTGGCCAGGCCCACCCTCCTCCTGAGAGGTCGCCACGTGGGCCAGGGCAGGTTTCGATGGTTTCCTTCCCTCTGCAGCCTGAGAGCTGTGTTGTGACCGTCAAGAGGCTTAGCATCACGCTTCCGGTTTTGCCTTTTCTGTTGCTGGAAGTCGGCCTCACTGGGGCTCTGAGGATGTCCCCGTTGTCTGAAATGTCCCTTCCACCGATAGGCGAAGCCGAGGTGAACTGATGCGAGTTCTAAGGCAGAGCTAGTGTCTTCCTAGGCCGGTGGCCCTGTGGACCAGCCCTTCTAGACCACGGGGTCCTTGGGGGTACCCCTTAGAGAACTGGTCGATATGGACCCAGGATGCTTCCAGGAGGCTCCTCTGAGCTTTTGGTGTTTTCCTTCTAGGCTGGTCCAGGGACCCTCATCATGGCTGCAGGAGTCCAGGACTTTAACCGGACAGAGTTTGATCGCTTAAATGAGATCAAAGGTCACCTGGAAATCGCCTTATTGGAAAAACACTTCTTACGTGAGTACCAGTGGGGGAGGGAGGGGCAGAGGGGACGCTGTCCTGCAGGAGTGCAGCTGGGTCACAACAGGTGTCACCAGGCTAGCAGTGGGGACGGGTGTGGACGTCCCCACATGGCCTTTTGCGTGCTGAGTCTGCATCTCCCTTTGCTGCTCCACGAAGCTCAGCACTCCTGTCTGGATGGCTACGATGCCTTTACTCTGAGATAGACGAGAACGTCACTGGGGAAGGAATAAGACGTCTCCTGGAAATTCTCTTTATTTTAGTGAATCTGGTGCATGGCCATGCTTAACTCAGCATGTAATAGAGCTTTTTGGAGGAATCTGAAATTTTCTGTTCTGGGTAGTTTGCACATCAAGGAGGGAGTGTGGGAGGGGGCACAGTGGGGTTTCATTGTCTGTTGGCCGTGGGCATGGGTACCTTGGCATTTAGCATTTGTGTTGCTTAACTGTCGGCCCTCCTGCTGGGGGTGTTGGCCTCTGGGTAGTGATGATAGTAGAGATGGTTCTGGAAGAGCCTGCGGGGCTCCTCCCAGAGATGATCTCATTTGGTGAATTGCCTTTACTCCTCTCACCACCCCTCTGTCCTGCCTTGCAGACGAGGAAACGGAGGCACCAGGGCTAAGAAAAGTGATCCTACTGGTAGGTTGAGTCTTCTGACTAGTAGGGGGTTTAAACCAGGCAGACTAGCTCTGAAGCCCACGCATGTGACACAGTGTTTTCACAGCTGACAGCAGGGTGTGGACGATGCTATTAGGGAAACAATACAGGGAGAAAGAATCAGCTTCCCCCCTGTGTGCCCAGAGCCAGTCACGTCTGGGCCACGAGGAGAGCTGCCCGGGCCCAGGAGGAAGGGCCCGGCACCTCCCTTGGGCATCGTGCCCAGCTGGGGTCTCCCTCTGATACCTGGGACCAAGCAGCTGGCGCCCTTGCTTGCCCGCAGGCACCCGCCCTCTGTCCCCACCTGAGTCCTCTCCCTCTTTCGTCTAGTGTCTCCCTCGTTTATGTGACAAGTGTCATCTGAGCTCCAGCCGTGGGCACCCCAGCTGTGCTGCCCATGCAGCACGCGGGCCCCGTTGCCTGCAAACAAAGGCGGGGTGTCAGCGCCGCGGCGGGAAGCCTTGGGGGCCTGCCTTCTTCTCCCAGAAGTGGGCGGCGTGGCTCTCACTACATTTCTGTGCACCTTCCAGCCACCACGTGCTGCAGCCCCGTCTCCCCACAGGCCCCTCTTGCTGGTCACTACCTCCCTGGGTGAGCCTGCGTGTGCACGCACGTGTGTACGCGCACGAGCTATGGGCGTGTACCCGTCTGCACCCCGCCGGCCAGCGCTCGCCCACAGGGTCCGAGCACCGAGGTTCTGAGGATGGCGCTGTGGAGTGACTCAGTCTCCCCGCGAGTCTGAGGTTGTGGCTGACCTGGCTGGGGAGACGGGGCCGGGCTGGGTCTGCGGGCGGTGAGGGCCCTGCCTCGTCAGGCCCTGGTGCCTGTGGCCTTGGCCTTTGCCGAGCTCCCGCGGGGCGGCTCTGCGTGAATGGCGGGGCAGCCCAGGTGGTCTCGCCAGTGCTGAGCAGGCCCCGCTGGGTGGAGGCTGTGCTGGGCAGCAGAGCTGGACGGCCCTGCTCGAGGCAGCAGTGGGTGGAGCCTTGTGAAAGTGCCTTTGGTGGGTCACGTGGAGGATACTGGTGGTTTCACGGGGTTCGAGGAACCCGCAGAGTCAGGGGCTCCCAACGAAAGGGGAAGGGTCTGTGAGAGCATCCAACAGGGACCCCCCCGCCCCCGGCCGGGGAGGGGCAGTGTGAGGCTTCCAGGAGAAGGGGTTACGGGCGGGGCGGGTGGGGAGCGAGTGTCCACCAGGCAGCCGGGTGGGCAGGACAGCTGCAACCCACAGGGATGCCTGTCTGGGGCCACCCTGCTCTCTGTTGAAAAAAGGAAAAGAAAAGAGCCCGCCTGGCTCCGGATCGGCATCGCTGGCATCCTTGGACCGGTCCTCGTGGTCTGCCCTTGTGTTTTACCAGAAGAGTAAAACAGTGGGTAGCTCATGTTGTAAAAGTGCAGAGTTCCACTTTGGCAGCTCGGGGCCGGATGGGGAAGGTAATAATTATGGACATTTTTTTTTAGTTACGGGAAATTTTAGATGGATCAGAAATAGAGGACGTGGTGTAACGCGCCTCTCACGCACCTGCCGTCGGTTTCAGCAAGAATCGGCTCGTGGCCAGGCTGGTTCCCTCCAAGCCCCCACATACAGCCCCTCTCCCCCAGGTCTTCTGAAGCAAGTCCCAGCCAGCATCCTGTCATTTGACCCATAAATATTTTAGTAGATAGCTCATCATGGGTTTTTGTTTTTTGGCCGTGCCACGCAGCTTGCGGGATCTTAGTTCCCCGACCAGGGATCGAACCCGTGCCCCCTGCAGTGGAAGCGCAGAGTTCTAACCACTGGACTGCCAGGGAAGTCCCTCATTCTGTTTGAAAAACAAAAGTCCTGAGTCCAGTATTACAAGTAAAATAAATCGAGTTTTTCTTGAATATCATCAGATACCCAACTTAAGCTCCAGTTTCCCCAGTTGTCTGGTCATTTTTTGGGCAACTCTGGAATCAAACAAGGTCCATAGGTTGTGACTGGTAGATGTACGTCTCCTGTCTTTTACTCTGCCCGTTCTCCCTGCATCTGTTTTTGCTCTTTGTTGAGGAAACCAGGCCATCTGTGGGTGGGGTCTCCACCCTGGACCTTGCTGAGTGCATCCCCGTGGTACCGACACATGAGCCAGCGTGTCCCCCGTCCCTTGGTGCTGGTGGGGTGGGGAGGATCTTTGGGAGGACTCCCTCCCCTGTGGTGGTGGTGGAGGTGCGTGCTTTCCTGAGGCCGTTTCTTTCGTCCTGTATCAGGACCTGGGTCATTATGGCTTCCATCCTTCATCTCATTAGAGGTTGCAAATGGTAATTTTCGACTTCTGACATTCTTTCTCCATTTATTAACCCACCATATTTCTGAAAACTTAACTATTTGGTTGCCCCAAGACGTAGTTCATATAGGAAAGGCAGGAGACATGCTTGAATTTTTCCTTGATATTTCCAGCTTTCAGAATAACGAGTTGGTTCTCTGCTTAGAGCATCCTCCAGAGGGTGAGGGTGTTAGGCTTTTGCAGGGGGTTTTGGTGTCATCATGAGATCATGGATTTAAACATACTTTAATGAGTCTTAATCGCCATGGTTATCATCTTGTTGGTGCTCAGATAGACCCACCTCTGGTCTGGGTTTGTCTGTTGTTTCCTCAGGATGAGACTTAGGTCAGACTGTCACAGGTATGATGCTGTGTCCGCAGTGCATCTGACCAGGAGGTCTGTGATGTCATTTTGTCCCCATATGCATGTTGTAGAGAGTTTGTTTGTTTGTTTTAAAAATTAATATTGTAAAGCAACTATATTCCAATAAAAGTTAATTTAAAAAATTAAATTAATTTTTGTGGTTATCTAAAATTGTTTCCATGGTTCCAAAGTCAGGGTATTTTCAGAGAAATCAGGTTTCTCTCCCTGTAACCCTCATTCCTTCTCTTCCCCTATAAATAACCAGTTGTCTTTCAATTGTACAGTCTATCCTTCCATTAAATTTTTATAGAAGCAAATATGTATATGTGGCCTACCTCTCCCCTTAGATAAATGTCTGTGTGTTTTCACTGTCTCCACACGGACATCCCGTCCTGGAGGCCCCTCCAAAATGGTTCTCAAAGCTGTTCTCTGTTCCCTGTTCCATCTGCATCTGCCTTGTGGCTGTAGGGTGTGGGTAGCCTGCCTGCTCCCTGTTCCCTGTTACATAGTTACAGGTGGTTCTTAGCAGGCGGTCTGTGCCTTGAGTGCACGGGCCACACTTACTTCTATACCCTGAGGATCTAGCGTGATGCCCTGGATCTAATAGGAGCTCAGTGCTTGGAGTGATGCCTTGCAGGGAAACCTGGTCAGAGCTGGAGTTTGCACAGAGAGACCGTCCCTCCCTGCACTCTCTCTTCTGTCTCAGTACCCAGGGGAGTACAGTGTGGAAGAAAGGATGTAGTCCCCCCTTGGGACCCACAGAGATGTTTTGGTTGCTGCTGAACCTGCATCTGTGTGCTAGGGTGGCCACCCCTGGTCTGCAGGGGGCCGTGGTGATGGGGAGCTTTGCTCTGGAGTTGGGACCCAGGCTTCTGGTTCCTGACTCAGCACTGAGTGATCAGGTAGCCGTGGACATTTCACCATTCAGGGCCTGGTTGCCCCCATCCGTAAAACGCCTAAGTGGTCAGTGTTAAAGTTCCATTTAATTACCCGTAGTACTTTTTCTCCAGAAGCAGACTGTTATTCTTCTCGGAGAAGAGGAAATAGCCCAGGTTCACAGCAGCTTTCTTTGGTTATTAAATATTGAAGAGTACAAATGTTCCCGAGAGAAGATGGCATAGGATGAAGAATGGGAAATTGAAATGCGTCCTGGCTCGGGACTGGGGGCAGGATCCTAAATTTGTTAAAGAAGCGCATAAATAAATGAAAAGCATCATCCATTTTCATTTAGCCCGAAATGCATTTCGGTTGTTCCTGCTTTTTGAGCACAAACACACACTCCTCCATAGTTTCTGAGCAGGAGTGTGCATTTATCGATCACCTGCTGGGTGCAGGGAAGGGAGATTCTCCAGCATTGTAAGCTGCACACACAGGCTCTTCCCGAAAGTGACTTGGCACAGAATACGGAGCTTAGAGGGAAAGTGCTTATGGGGTGTCAGGGGTCCGGGGCCTCCTGGGTGCTGGGCTAAGCCCGAGGGTCCCTGACCCGTGTGCAGGTTCTGTGTTGCCGAGCAGTTTCTTCTTCCCCACTTGACGTGAGGCCTGTGGACTCCTCTCTGGATGGACGTGCTGGAGGGTGGTCCCCTCGGCCACACCCTGGGGGCTTGAGCCCTCGGGACAGGGATCGTCATCTCAGAGCCACCGACACAGGTGCCAGACGCACTGTGGTGGTTCCCGGGGAGGGTGCCTCTGGGAAAGGGGCCCTTGGCTCCTGAGCCCCTCTGCTCCCGGGACCTCCCCTTCCTGCCCCAACACGCGGTGGGTCAGTGTGGCCGGCTGTGACCCCCCTGGGAGGGCTTCCTGGAGAAGGTGGCCAGGGAGGCGGCAGGAGGGTGGCCGTCTGCCTCCTGTGGCCTGAGGGCCTCCCTCTGGATGCCGAGGCTGAACAGAGGGGCCTGGAGGGAAGGAGGTTTCTGGGCGCCAGTCTGGGTGATTGAGGCTGAGGACGCCCTTTCTCACCACTGAAAACAGCAGCGCGGGAGCTGCCCGCTGCTAGAGGCGTCCGATGGGGCAGCCACCCAAAGCCAGCGGGGATGGGTTAGGTGTGGCATTGATTGGATATCTCTGGACCCTCCCCTTTGGGCCTGGGCCTGCAGATGTCCCTCTGGGGGTCTGGCTTTTTAAAAAAATATATAATTTTATTTATTTATTTTTGGCTGCGTTGGGTCTTCGTTGCTGCGTGCGGGCTTTCTCTAGTTGCGGCGAGCGGGGGCTACTCTTTGTTGCGTCGCGCGGGCTTCTCATTGCGGTGGCTTCTCTTGTTGTGGAGCACGGGCTCTAGGCGCGTGGGCTTCAGTAGTTGTGGCTCACGGGCTCTTGAGCGCAGGCTCAGTAGTCATGGCGCACGGACTTAGTTGCTCCGCGGCACATGGGATCCTCCCGGACCAGGGCTCAAACCCGTCTTCCCTGCACTGGCAGGTGGATTCTTAACCACTGTGCCACCAGGGAAGTCCCGGTCTGGCTTTTTAAAAAAACTCTGCTCCTCCTGTTATTCAGTGATGTTGAGCTGAGAGGATAAACTCCCAGTGCCAGAGGCTGGGTCGGACAGTTCTGACCCTGTAGTGATGCGCTTGTTGAGTGGTTTCTGCCCTTTCGTGAGGACCGCAAATGGGTGACCCAGACAGACGGGACGGGAGCAAACACATCGGAAAACCGGCAGATGAAGACAGAGATGAGACTGCATGTCCGTATCATAGAGGACTTATCTGGGAAAAAAATGAAATTGGCCCCGAAGAAAATGGCATGTCTGACCCACTGGGCTGGCTCTGAATTGCATATTTCTAGGTCACTCCTGCTGTCCGGTGGGAACCTGCTCCTTGCTTATCCCTGCAGATGTCCGGCCCTGCCTCCTCGCTGGACAGAGGCGAGCTGGCCCACCAGGCGGTCCTGGCTCAGCGCCCAGCAGAGCACATCCCCTGCCTGGGCCCTGAGTGCTCAGGCAGAGGGAGGAGCCGGGATGGGGGCTGGGCACATACATATTTCCTGGTTCGGTGCTGGCCAGGGCCCTGCAGGCTGGACCTTGGCCGTCAGAGCAGCGCAGTGGTCCTCTTGCTGAAAGGCGGTCATCGGTTCCTGAAAATCAGCTGTTCTGGGTGGAGACACTGGCTGGGATCCTGTTCCTTCTTATTTTACACGGGAAACATTTTAATGCACTGCTTCTTCACCCCAGACCCCCAGTCAGTTTCCTAAAATGTATGTGAAAGGCAGTGGTGTGCCAGCATCTAGGCTGCAGCCTGTCGTGTGGGCACGTAAGAGCTTAAAGCGGCACCGCTTCCTGGTGACCAGGCCATCAGCGTGGTGGGTGATGGTTTGTTCATCGTTCCATAAACTCTACCTCTGCATCCAGCAGCAAGTACCACAGCGGTGAGTAAACGCTGGGGAAAATTGCAAACGGAAGTTTACCACTAAAGCATGGCCTTTCCCATGATGAACTGTTTTCCTCGAGGGGAGAGGGTGCAGGAAGGGAGGGGGCTGACTTGGCTGTTTCTTTACCAGTTGCTGCAAGCATGCCCTCGGTTCAGGACCCGATACCTGGCACTTTGGGAGGGTGTGGCTCTGCCTTCTAGAAAGGTCCGAGGTCATGGGGCGGGGGGATCCAAATTAAGCTGGGAGGCCGGGAGAGTTCAATCTGGGGAGAGTTGAGGAGGGAGGTGAAGGGCAGAGCCTAGGACCACGGGGTGGGGCCTCCAGGTGTGCAGCCTGCCACCTGGCCAGGACCCAGAAACAGCTTTGTGGGTGGTCCCTGCATTTGCACACCTGGCCGGTGGGAAGGAGTTTTATTTAAGGATTATCACTTGATTTTTATTTTTGGCTGTGGCTGGGCCTGTTGAATTGTGTGCCAAGAGGACTCTTGCTTGAGAGTTCTACTTTTACAGGTTTAAAAATAGCCTCAAAGCTGTGTTCCTTCCTCCTGGTGGCTTCCCTGGGGGCTGGGGTAGTGGGCTGGCTATGGCCCTGCTGCCTGGGCATGGGTGGGCATGAGCCCAGGCGTCCCCTCTGTCTCCCTGAGCCAGTCAGGGTGGCCGTGGGCCGATAGGGGTGCACCTGGAATCGCTGGTCAGGTGCTGTCCCTGCCCTTTTCCTTGTAGCCTTGGGGAGGCATGAAGGCTGGACCACGTGGGTGGGCCGGCCATCCTGGTGGGTGAGTGCTGCAAGAAACGCTTTGCCACAAGGAGCTGCTTTCCTGTGTTCGGGGCTCCACGCCTGTAACTCATTTTGCCTCTCCCTTTGAAAGCGCTGGTTTGTCAGCACGCTGGTTGGGGTCCCTGAAAGCTCCTATTAGAGTATGCTCAGGTTTGTTTGGACTCTGGGCTGCGTGAAGGGGGCATTTTGGATTCAGAAACCAAGCTTTAGAAAGTCACATTGGACACCTGTGTGAGGGTCCCGCTGGGCTCCCAGAGCAACCCGGGCCTCCCCCTTCTCCCTGTTGCACTCTGCTGCCTGCCTGCTCTTGTGGGAGGTGGGTGGGCGCAGGCTGCACCCCCCGCGGAGCTGGCCCTGGTTTCCCTTCGGGCCATGCACCTGGCTGCTGGGCTTTGCTCACGTGGGTGTCCTGCTGAGCGGGGGCCCAGTGAGGGAAATGATGAATTACGGTGAAAACATCTCTCCTGGGCGTGCCCTCCAATCTTAGAAGGTTCGGGGGTTCTGAATCCTATCTTGGGCAGGTATTTTGGCTCCCCTCACCTCCTGCAGGCTTCCTTCCCATCCCCTGGCCGGCCCCGGCCATCTGCCGGGTCAGCAGATGCCACAGAGCCGGCACCAGGTCCTGAAAAGGAGAGAATCATCAGGCTGGGAGCTGTGCCACATGACCCAGGCGGACCCTGTGACCGCTGGTGCAGAGGCCCTTCCCGCCCTGCCGGGCTGTGGCTTCTATGCCTGGGACCCCTGCCTGCGACTTAGCTGCCGGCAGGTATGAAGCTACCTTTCCTGGCCCACCTGCGTGGCTGCAGAGGTGCAGAGAGGCTCAGGAGAGTGGCCCGAGAGTGGGCCTGTGTCAGGACGCGCTTGTGGGAGGCCACGGGCTCGTGGCAGGCGTGACTCCAGGATGCTCTGCGCTGGCACTGCTCACTGTGAGAGTTTGGCCAAGGCAGTGGAAGCCTCGTCAGTGGGGGCCTTATGGGCACAGCCAGAGGCGAGAAACAGACAGACCGGAGGGAGGGGGAGCCAGGAGGCCCAAGCTCCCCGGGGGCCACCTGACCTGCCAAAGGAGGACTCTTCTTACGGCCTGTGGAGTCTCTGGGGGCGGGAAGACCCTCTCTGGGCTTGGTGGAAAGAGGGAGGATTGTCCCCCCTCCCAGAGTCAGCTCAGCCTCCTTCTCTGGGGGAGTGTGGTGGGCAGAATCGTGGCTCCCCACAGTGTTCTTGTCCTGATCACCAGAACCTGTGACTGTGTCCCCTTACGTGGCCAAAGGGGCTTTGCAGACGTGATTGAGTTAAGGATCTGAGATGGGGAGATGGGCCTGCGTTAATCCAGGTGGACCCAGTGTCGTCACAAGGGTCCTCATGAGAGGGAGGCGGGGGGGTCAGAAAGAGGAGGAGAGTTGACAATGGACTCAGAGGTCGGGATGATGTCCCTGATGGCGTGGGGTCAGCGGCCAAGGAATGTGGGTGCCTCTAGAAGCAGAAAGGGCCAGGAAGTGGACTTTCTCCTGGAGCCAGCCCTGCCCACACCTTAACTTGAGCCGCTCGAGACCCATTTCAGACTCTGACCTCCAGAGCTGTAAGAGGGCACACTCTTCCGCTCCGTCTGTGGTCACTTATTACAGCAGCGGTGGGAAATCAACATGGGGGGGCCCTGTGTGTGGCATTGCACCCCTGCCGCCACCTGCAGGAGACCCTCCCGGCCCCCGACTGACGGAGCAGGAGCACAAGGGGGGAGCCCTTTTCTGCCACAGGTGGTATCCAGGGCCGGTGGCCAGAAGGCCAGGCTACTGCGGACGAGGCCATGAGCTGGGCTCTGAGTTTGGAGGGCAGCCCAAGGAGAGCCCCGGGAGCCAGAGGCCAGCTGTCACCCCTTGGGGACAGGGTTCCCGTTGGGGGGCTGCGCAAGACAAGGCCGCCTTCTGAGTGACCAGCTCCGCGCTTTCTGCCTGGCGGGAAGTTGGCCTCTTGTTTCTTCTCTATCCGAGAGGAGGAGAAAAATTGATTGCAGGGATTTGTATCGTGTTTGTCCTGTGCAAGGAGCCGGCTGTGCTCTGCACTGCAGTTGACCTAAATATGTCGCCGGAGGGAGCAGACCCATAACATCCACCGTCATGGGGTCTAATCATCGTTGCAGGCGTAGGGAGAGTTGCGTGGCCTTGGGGGAGCCATTTGCTCAGAGGAAGGCTTGTAGGAGAGAAATGATCAGAATGCTGATGGGTTTTATTTATTTAGCTGTCTTTGTGCCCCCAGGAGAGGGGGCATCTGGAACAGGCAGGAAGGCTTCTTACGTGGGACGAGTGGATTTGCCAGGCTGTACCCAAGCGTCCTTGTCTGCGGGGCCGCGTCCCCTCACTGGCCTGGGGGGGGCGGCTTTGAGGAGTGAGGAGGGCAGGACTGCGGGGGTTCCTGGGAGGAGGGAGGAGCCCGCTGGTCTCGGCCCCACAGAGCGCCCACCCCGGGAAGGCCCAGGAGAGCAAGGGGCAGCTTGAGGGGGGATGGTGCCCATGGGAACTGCAGGGCTGAGGGGGCTTTGTCAGGAGCCCAGGTTAAGAGAACATGGCCCGAGGCCCCCTTGCCTCCAGGACTGGAGTCCCAGACACGCTTGCAAGCAGGCGAGCAGCATCCCTGGAGCTCGGGACGGGAGCTGTGTGTCCACACGTGTCCACAGCGGCCTGGCTGACCGTCTCCACATGGTGGGAACCAGCTGCACTTGACCCCTCGCAGATGAGTGGCATGGGGAAGGGAGTTCGGGGGCGTTGAGAAAGAAAATGTGGTTTCCTGCTGATGACGCTGTGCGTGAGGCGGCGTCTGGGGCTGCCTTGACCTTCAGGTCCGCAGAGGTGACTGGAGGGTGTGCGGGTGACAGGGATCAGAGGAGCAGATGGGAAGGCACCCAACACCCCAACCTTGGCTCCCAGGAGCGAGGCTGCGCTGGCGGGAAGCCCCTCGCCTCTGTTTTCCCCCCGTGAAGCTCCCCGGCCTGCGAGTCCACCCACGCCTGTACTCGAGAGGCGGTGGGAGCCCCTGCACAGCCGGCCGAGCCCGGGGCGGCCCCCCGGGGACACAGTCGCACTACTGCGGGGGGCCGGCCACCCGGAGCTCGGGGGGCAGGTCTCTGGGGGGCTCCCTGGGAGCTTCACCCACTCCTCACCCGGTGAGCCTCAGCTGAGCACCTGCTGTAAGCCAAGCCCTCCGTGGAGGCCTCCGAAGTGGGTCCCGTGGGAGGAGGCTAAGCGGTGCTGCACGGGCGCTCAGGAGGGCAGGGGGTCTCCACGTGGCTCTAGGGCCCAGGCTCTCCCACTGCCAGTGGGAGCACGTCCTCTCAGAAGGGGGCCCCAGGGCCCCGCCTGCATCAGGACAGGAGACCCGCCTCCCGAGGGTCCAGGGTCCAGCAGGACGCTGCACCTGGGTGGCCCTGGGGTCAGTTCATGCAGGCGAGGTGCCTGGGGCACCACCAGATGCCCATTCCGGGCAGGGTGTGGGTGCTCGGTCACGGCAGCGTCCCCACTTTGACAGAGCCTGGTGCGTTATACTTGAACAGCGAGTATTTGCTCATGGAGTTGTGTGCAGGCAGTGGCTTCTCCGCACAACCAGGCTTACTTGGTGTGGGGCGGAGTGGAGGTCCCCATGGAGGCTGGGGCTCCTGAGCGGATTACGTGTCAGGGCTCTGGACCCCGGATCGTCTGAGTGCCCCCCACCCCCTCCCAGCAGGTGCTCTGTGTGCAAGGACGTGACAGGTGGGGACTCTGAATGCCCTTGAGTCCTCAGGGCCAGGGTCCGTGGGAACCCCAGTACAAGGCGGGGGAGGCTGAGGCCTCAGGTTTGGGGCCCGCGTGCCTGGCGTGCAGGATGCAGACGTCCCTCCGATGCTGGTGGCCAGCCACTCACTCTTGGCAGTGTTTGCTGAATTCCCACCACGGCCCTCCCCTCCCACTGGTGTCCTTTCTGCCTGGTTCTCGACCAGCCTGGTGCGTGCGTCCTGCAGTTCACTTGCTGAGAACTTGCTGTGCTGTCCCCACTGCCCAGTGTCCATTCACCGCATCTTTCCTGGCTTCCCCTTGAGCCAGGCTGGGTCCTGGGCCGTCACAGACAGTGAATCAGACGGGGTCCTCTCTCTGGGACCTGAGTTGGGGCATCCTACAGCTGAATGTAACTTAGGAATGTGGCGTGCTTACCAGGGGTCATGTTTGCTGAGCCCCTCCCTGTGGAGCTGTGTCACCTGAGGGAATCCCCTCCCAGCACCCTGGGGAGGACCCGTGTTGTCCCTGACAGGAAAAAGCAGGGCTCACAAGAGAAGATGACAAAGGGCCACATAAGATGGGAGGGGGTCAGGGGGGTCTCTCTGGGGGAAAATGGCACTTGAGCCAGCACTGAGGTTGAGGGGCACAAGTATGTGCAAAGGTCCTGGGGTGGGGTCTGACTGTGGAGGCATTTGGGCACCTGAGAGAAGGCTCCTGTGGCTTAAACCCAAAGAACAAAGGTGAGGGCAAGAGCAGAGGGCGTCGAAGTGGGGAGTGGGGTGGGGCCTCAGGCTGGAAGGACTCCTGTGTGGCCAGTTTGGGCAGGATAGTGTCAGGTTCTGACTTACACTTTAGAGGAGCCTCTGACTGCTGTTTGGAGCCAGACTGGAGGGTGTGAGGAGAGCTGGGGTGCCAGTTAGGAAGCAGGGTGCGAGCCGAGATGAGAGTGGGTGGGTTTGGGGGTGCTTGGAGGAAGAACCCCGACACGTGAGGGTGAGGGCCCTGCCCATCCGCACCTGGCACGGGGCCCCTCTGCTGTAAATAAGCCAGACGGAGAGGGGTGGGGGCATAGCCCCCTTGGGGCCGGGGGGCCGAGGCCTGGCTTCCTGCAGCCCTGGAGCAGGGCCTCTGCTCTCCTGTCGCCCGTCTCCATGGCTGCTCTTCGCTCATTGCCTGGCCCCGGCTGGACTCTGCTTCTGAGTCTTAACTTGGAAATGTCCCCCAGGCCCTAGGCAGAGGCTGGCCCCTCCCCCTGGCCCCCCTTTACAGAGTCTCTTCTGTGCCCCTGGGAGGCACCAAGTCCAGTGGGTTGGGAGGCCATGGTCCTCAGGGAAACTAGGCAGCACGAGGGCCATTCTGCTTCACCCCAGGACTGAAGGGGGCGGTCCCTGGAGGAGACTGTGGCTAACAGGAGCCAGGTGGGATGGCTCCCTGTGGGCTTGGTGTGGTGTCCTCTCAGCCCCCTTGTCTGGAGGGTTTTCTCCCAGGGTGTGGGAGGGACCACAGGGCCCTGAAGAATGCTGAGCCACATGCCCAGATCAGGGCAGAGCCCAGCAGGAGGGGCAGTGCGGGAGGCCCCGAGGACTCCAAATATTTACCGAGCACGTGGATCCCGGCACTCAGCAAACCTGAATATCTGCCCCTTGTTAGGGGCCAAATCGGGCGAGTCCTGAACTCTCCAGGTGGGAGGTGGGGCTGGTGCCTCTCCTTCCTGCTCCCACCCTGGACGCCCCCAAGGGGCAGCAGGGTGTCCCCATGGCTCTGCCTGCACGGGGCGGGCTGGCCGCCGCGGAGACACGGCCGCTCTGCCAGCCCGTCTGTTTCTGGGACCTGGGGCTGTCATACTGACCTTGGCCTGAATTTCGGGGTCTTGGGCTCGGCCCTGTGTCCCCAGGTCTGGTGAGGTGGCCAGGACAGGAGAGGAACCTGCTGCGTCCCCCTGAGCCCCATCCTATCCAGAAAGCAGGTTCCAGGCCAGCGAGGGTCTCACTTGACCAGCAGCGAGGGCAGCGGATCCTGGCCTCCCCTGGGCTCCAGTCCACGCCCCTGATTTTGGTGAATTAGTTGGTCACATTCTGAGGTCTCAGGAATGCCTTTTGGGACTTGCCCAAGTGAAGCTTCTCCTGTGGGAATTTCCATTGCAGCCTGTCAACCCCACGATTGGGGTGGTCTGTGACCCACCACCCGGACCATGGCTGCCACATGCCACACATGGGGCTGACTTCTGGGTAGAGGGAGTGCTGAGCTGACCCTCAGCCAGACCCTGGAGCCCGCTGCTGCACATACACCAGCCTCGGTCCCACCCGGCAGGCCAGTGACCCTGACCCTGGGCCGTCGTGGTGTTGGCTCAGAAGTCTGCTGACCTCCTGGGCCGGGGAGGGTCGTCCCTCTGTCACTGTTGTCAGACTTCACGTTCCTCTGTCCGGGCGGCTGCTCGGTCTGTTTTCCCCGAGGCTGTTGAAAAGGCTCCCCTTGGACATGGCTGGTGGGGGCCATGGGCTGGGCATCCGGGGTTCATCCTGCCGCCGGCTGACGCTCCCCGAGGGCTCTGCGCTGTGGACGCCGCGGGCTGGAGCACTCGGCACCCGCAGGGTCGGGCAGGCCCTGTGCTCGCAGCTGCTGCTGAGTTACACCCTGCAGAGGGCGCTCAGGAGCCAGCGCCTCACCAGTGTAGGCTATTGTCATTGTCACCAAGCGACCAGGGGAGTTGGGTCTCAGGGGAAAGCATACTGACCGCAGGCTGAGCTGCAGGTGGGCGAGCACAGCCCCACCCCATGGGAGCCCATGTGGTTCCTTGCCCGGGACCATCTCGGGGACTCTGGCAGGCGCTACCCCTGCTGCCTGGACGCTCCCCTTTCAGGTGCACGGGGCTCGATCCTTCTCCGCAGCCCTGCTCACATTTGCCCTCGGCTCAGGCTCACTGAACAGGGCTGTTCCTACGGCCCAACCGTCCCCCCCCCCCCACCGAGGGTGGCTCTCTGTTTGGGTCACTTCTTTATCACAAGTGTCTGGAGTGTGCCTGGTACACAAGGCTGCCCAGTGCTCACTGGTGAAGTGACCGATGCGGGCTCTGAGCTGCTCTGGTTCAGCCTGGCCCAGGCCGTCAGGTCTGTTTTGCAACTTTAGCTGTTTGCAGAAAAGCGGAAACAGGATCACTGGCCCAAAGCAGCTGCCTGCGGAGGGGCCGATCTCTGGTCTTCGCCCTCGACACGCTGTCGCATGGGGAATGGGTGTCTGTTGAGGATGTGACTCCACGTGGCTTTGTAGCTGGGCCACGGCATGCGCTGCGGCTGCCGTGGCTGTGTCCCTGCTGCACTGCTGTCCCATCTGCACGTGGGCAGCCTTGCCCTAGGGCCCCGGTGGAGCCGAGCGAGGGGTGTGGCGGCGGCCTTGTGTGCCTCTTCGTAGCGCCAGGGCCTCTGCCCTCCGTGAGTCTGGGGCCTGCCTGTCCCGGGTGGGCGGTGGCTCCTCCAGGGTCGCATTTTCGAGAATGCTGAGGAGTGAGGGCTCACGTCCAGGAAATGCAGGAGGTGGGCAGAGGGATGGGGACTGTGTCGTCGTGGGGCTGTGATGAGAACGGTACCATGTACCAGTTTAGAAACAAGAAAAAGCGAGTTCTGACGTGACTTGGGTCTCGTTATCTGCAGGAGCCTTAGGCCTGAGGGAGGTGACCTAGGATTTCCAGGTGGACTTGACTGCATCTTACAGTGATTACATCGTACAAAGGACTTGGGGCGGGACCCTGGAGAAGTCGCCTGCAGCCACCTGTCATTCCCCAAACGTCTGTGGGGTGACCGAGTGGGGAGGGGCTTTGCGGGATGGCGAAGGAGTTCCCCACCCGGAGGACAAGGGTCCTGGTTGTAGCTGGGCTGTGCTCACTTCTGGGGGGCAGGGGCGGAGAGCAGGACCCCTTCACTCACTCACTCAGCAAGTGCTCGGGGCTCTCGGGTGCTCGGTGTGGACTGGCCCCCAGGCCCAGTGCTGAGCCCTAACTTTTA
Source organism: Mesoplodon mirus (assembly GCF_964341445.2). Taxonomy (NCBI): domain Eukaryota; kingdom Metazoa; phylum Chordata; class Mammalia; order Artiodactyla; family Ziphiidae; genus Mesoplodon; species Mesoplodon mirus. The sequence continues at coordinate 42,730,890 of NC_138987.1, forward strand.
AAATTTTTAAATTTATGGTTGATTTACAATGTTGTGTTAATTACTGCTGTACAGCAAAGTGATTCAGTTATATATACATTCTTTTTTATATTCTTTTCCATGATGGTTTATCCCAGGATATTGAATATAGTTCCCTGTGCTTTACAGTAGGACCTTGTTGTTTATCCATTCTGTATATAATAGCTTACATCTGCTAACCCCAAACTCCCACTCCATCCTTCCCCCAGGGACCCCTTTCCCCTTGGCAACTACCAGACTGTTCTCTATGTCCCTGAGTCTGTTTCTGTTTCATAGATTGGTTCATTTGTATCATATTTTAGATTCCACGTATAAGTGATATTGCAGGTTATTTGTCTTGCTCTGACTTACTTCACTTAGTATGATCATCTCTCGTTGCATCCATGTTGCTGCAAATGTGAGCCCTCACTCTTGAGTCAGCGGGTGATGCTTCCCGCTGCCCGGGGCTCTGGTCTGGGCCTGCAGCAGGACCAGCACCCGTCTGCCTCTGGTTGTGACCTTGGGACTTCTGCACGGCCGGTGCTGCCCGGGCATGTGCACGGCGGACGGTGCATGCATGTTCTCCCATGGTGGGAGGAGGGTGGGTCTTTCCTTAGCCACCCCCGCCCCCACCGTGGGCTCTTTGCTCCCATCATCCCTGCAGCCTGGCTAGGCCCCCTACCCCATCGTCAGTGCCCAGGTAGGAGGAGAGCCGGAATCCCCGCCCTGGACCAGACTTAGCTCAGGAGCATCTGTGTCCCCCATGGAACTGCAGGACTTGCGTCAGGCTGGACTGGGCCTCTTCATCGATGCATGACTCACGTCTTCAGTAGAGGTAGCTGAGGTGCTTTGGGGGAGACACGAGAAGTGCAGGACTAGACTGTATGCAAAGCGGGTTCTGGAACCTTCTTGCACACCCTTCTCCTTCTGATCTTTGTGCCCAGCCGTCAGAGGGGTGGCCGTCCATGGTCCTGATCACCTCCCTGTCCACGGTGCTCTCTGAGGCCCCCTTCCTCACTAAGCTCAGGCCGCCCTGGGTCCACAGGCCCAGAGGGTCTGTGTCTTCACTGCAGCTCCAGCCTGGAGGTGGGAGGAGACCCGTCCTCAGGAGTGTGGGCTGGGTGGCTGCTTATGGATCTCTTGTGTTGTGTGGCTGGTTCAAGTCATCTGGAACCTTCTTGCCAAAAGCTAGACTCGCCGGCCTGGGTGTCTGAGTGCAGTGAGGCCCTCTGGGGAAGAGGGAGTCAGGACCACCCCTCAAGGGCTCAAGCCCCTGCCGAGAAGGTTGCACTGGACTCTGGTGAAGATTTAAGTAGAAAGGACATGGCTGGGTTGCTTCTTAGGAACCGAGTGTGAACTTCTGGGAGTGCCAGTTCCTCAAACTCAGTTTGCTTAGTTCGAAGCCTTTGAGCTTTGCTCGTGGCACATAAAAACCAAATGGAATCGCGTGTGTTCGCGCGGATTCTGCAGCATGAGTCACAGTGCAGGTGTCCCTTGAGGAGAGCAGGATGGCTGGCCAGGGCAGCGTGCGGATGCCCACACCCAGGAGAGGCCGCAGCTGGCCTGTCAGCACAGCGTCCTGGCCAAGAGCCTGGGCTCGGGAGCCAGACCGCCTGAGTTCATGCCCTGTTATGAGCTGAACGTTTGCAGCCCCCAAAGTGCACGTGCTGAAGCCCTCACCTCCATGTGGTGGTGGTGAGAGGCGGGCCCTTGGGAGGCGATCAGGGTTAGCTGAGGTCACGTTGGTGGGGCCCCGTGATGGAATCAGTGCCCTTATAAGAAGAGGAAGAGACGCCGGAGCTGGCTCTCTGCCTTTGAGGACACAGCGAGAAGGCTGCAGTCTGCAGGCCCCGAAGAGAGTCCTTGCCAGGAACCTAATCTGCCAGCACCCTGACCTTGAATGTCCAGCCTCCAGGGCTGTGAGAGATAAATGTCTGTTGTTTAGGCCACCCGGTCTGTGGTATCTTGTTATAGTCACCTGAGCACACTAAGACACGCCCACCTCCACTGTACAGTCTCCAAAAAGGGAGGCCTCATCTGTGCATAGAGTCTGGCTGGTGGTCACCCCTGGGGACGGGGCAGGACAGGATGCAGGGTGGAGGGAGTGGCAGGGGCTGCTGTGGGGCCTGAAGCGTGCAGTCTCTGGATCTGGGTATCGTCGTGCGGTGTCCGGTCGTGCAGAAATGCAGAGCGACGTCCACTTAGGGCGTGTGCAGCCACGTGTGCATGAGGTTCCTGTCGCCTCTGCAACAGATTTCGACAAACTGGGGGCTTAAAGTAGCCTCCTTATTCTCTTACAGTTCAGAGGCCAGAAGTCTGAAATGAGCGTCACAGAGCTCAAGCCAAGGTGCGGGCAGAGCCGTCTTCCTTCTGGAGGCTCCGGGGGAGACTCTGTGTCCTTGACTTCCAGCTCTAGACGCTGCCTGTGCCCCTGGCTCTTCACAGTCAGCGGGACAGCACCTTCCTCCTCTCTCTGACCCCTGACCCTCCTGCTTCCTCCTGAGTTTCCATCATTGTGATGACATGGGTCCCATGCACGTAATCCAGGATACATACCCATCTGGAGATCCTTATCACTTCTGCAGGGTCCCTCTGTCCGTGTAAGGTGCTTAGTCACAGCTTCCAAGGTTAGGATGGTCCGTCCTTGGGGCCATTCCTCAGCCCACCCCACACTCTCAGAACAGCAGCTACCTGGCACTGGCTTCCATCACACCTGGAATAAATGTCGGGTCCTCATTCTGGCTTCCCGGGCGCTGATGCCCCGCCCGCATCTCATCTGTGACCCCTCCCCCCAGCCCACGGCCCCTCCTGACTTCGCCTCACCAAGGCTGCTCCCTCTGCATCCCACGCTCTCCCCCCGACCCCTACCCTGCTGGTCTGCGACCTTCTGTTCATCCAGGTTCTGACTCAGACACACCTTGGTGCGGCTTCTCTCCAGCTCCCACTCACCCTCCCACTGTACCCCTCACCCTCCCGCCGCACGGCTCTCAGGTGGTCGGCAGCCTGGTGGCGGAGCTCTCTGCCCCTCACGTGGGCTTTGCTCTGCGGCCGAGACCTCCCAGAACTGCACCTGCTGCACGTGTGTCTGTGGAGTGACCAAGTGCCGCCAGCGTCCCTTCCTTGGGGTGTCCTGCCCCCGTGGAGGTGGTTTGGTGAAATGCCTTTTGTGTGTCTATCTTGAATGGATTTTCTTTAGGAAAGACACCCTCACCCTTGCTTTGCCCCAGATCTTGCCCTGTGTAAGAGGAGCCCCGGTTGATAGACTTCTGCGGGTGTGCCCCCCAGGAAGGAGCATGAGAGCTGCTGTTGCCAGTTGTCTGAGTGCTTTGCAGACCAGCCCTCTCTCGGCACCTCTGCATGGGGGGCAGAATGGACCACATGACACTCACCGGGGCTTCTCTCCCCTCACAGAGGAGGAGCTCCGGAAGCTGCGAGAGGAAACCAACGCGGAGATGCTGCGGCAGGAGCTGGACCGGGAGCGGCAGCGGCGGATGGAGCTGGAGCAGAAGGTCCAGGAAGTGCTGAAGGCCAGGTGAGGGGGGGGAGGGCCAGGTGAGGAGGGGGGAAGGGCCAGGTGAGGAGCTCAAGGCCAGGTGGGGAGGAGGGGAGAGCCAGGTAACACTGTCACCCAGGTAGCGTTGCCCTCTCGGTAGGTAGCGGTCCCCTGAGCCAAGACCCTGCTCAAACCCTGAGGTGGCCGATCCCCATGAGCGGCCACCGCCGCCCTCCCAGCCCCTGCCGGACCCAGGGCATCAGGAGGGTACGTGGGTAAGTGGTGACGGTGGGCCTGGCCCCGACTTTCTGGGCTGAGTCCTGCCTGTGCCCACAGCTGCAATCCTGGGAAAGTTGCTGCCTTCCTGTGCCTCGGGGCCTTCATCTGGAAACCGGTGGCGGGGGGAGGGTGTAGGTGCTCCTGTTGCACGCTGGAGGGGGAACGGGGGGGAGTCTCAGCTGAGCCCTGGGAGGTCTGGCCGGGCAGGACTGAAGAGGGACGCAGAGCCCCCAGAACCACCGGACGTCCCCCCAGCTCTTGGCCAGCAGTCGCCCCCAGGACCCTGAGACCCTGCCCAGCTGCCTTTGTGCTTGCACGCTCACTCCCCCCACCCTGCCCCACTGCCCACTTGGACACTCCCCTGCCCCGAGCCCCTGACAGCACCCTCAGGGTCAGCCTGCCATGGCCAGTCACCTCCTCCCAACAGAGTCCCTCCATCCTGGGGCTGCCAGAGGCCGCCCCAGCTTGTGGAGGGGGTGGTGTGGACTCCCACCTCTGCCCACGCGAGCTCGGCCCCTGCCTCATGGCGCTGCCAGCAAGAAGTGGGTCATTCCAGGGGGATATTTGCAAGTCGTAAGAGCTGTGTTCTTCCCGTCCTGATAAAACCCCCCAGGGCTCCCTGTCCCCCTGTGTACAGTCCAGGCCGGTGGCCTGGCGGACGAGGCCTGGGAGCTGAGGCCGCCAAAATCTCCATCCCTCCCCATCACCAGCCTGGCCTCTGGCCCCGCACCCCTTTGTCCAGGCCCCCCTGGCCTGAGTGCACAGCTCTCTCCAGCTTGGGACACCCCAGTCAGAGCTGGCTTTTCCGTGGGGTGGCCTGGCATCACTGTCGTTGCTGAGTGTCGTCACCACAGTGGGGCTCTGAGCAGAGCCCTGCTCCAGGTACCGCACCAAGTGGGCTTTAGCTGCTGGAAAGGCCGAACCTCCTGTGCTTCGTGCTGGCCTCCTCGGGGTCTCAGCAGCTGATTCGCAGCCCCAGGGAACGGGTGGCACTTGGTTCCCTGGGGGAGAAGGTCCTTTAGTTTCCTGCTCTGCCGGGTGTTAGGACAGCTCCGTGGGCTTTCTGGTGCCCCTGAACGAAGGCCACCTGCCTGTCCCACAGGTCAGCGTGGCCCAATCTGCAGTTGTCTGGTGCTCCCCGCGGGGGCCCCCGTGTTGGGGCAGGGTGTCACTTGCTTTGCCGGGCTACAAGGCCGGCACCCCTCCCTGGACCAGAAATCGGACCACGGCTTCAAGCAGTACCTTCCCTGATGTTAAACCTTATGTGAAAATCTGTAGACGTTCAAATTCAATTACATTTAATAACGCAAAGAGGTGCAGCCAGTGACCTGACCTGGGACGACTCTGGGAGATCTAGGTGCTTGGCTGGGTGTGGGGTGTATTCTCAGCCCACTGGCCGGCCGGGCCTGGCCTCTCATGGCATGTCACAGTGCTGTCACCCGCACTGACACGCTTCTGTCTGATGCAGTTTGTATTTATGTGCGGCTTTACCGGAGGCCATGCTTGCCCTGGTGGCGTTGGGCGGCACTCGGCCTGAGAGGACCCCATGTGCCAGCTCCCTTTGCAGGGTCCGTGTCTTCTGTCTTCCACCCTCCCACCACCCCCAGCCCGCTCTGGGGGTTTAATCCTCGTCCCTTCACCAAAGCCCCTTGGGTGCCTGGCCCCCGATAGGTTCTGAGGCTGCAAACAGATCTGTTTCTCACAGGCCTGCTTGGGGACCAACTGGGGATTACAGGAAAGGAACATCCAGGCCCGGACCGAGGAAGTAGAAGCTGAGGGTCCTGGGGAGCATGGGGTTTGGGGGGGCTTAGGGTTTAGGAATCTTCTGGAAGCTGAGACCTGAGGGAGGAGAGGAACAGGGAGAAGCAGGTTCCAGGCAAGGGACATCCTCTTTCCTTCTTATCCTGGTGCCCATCTGGGGTCTCTGTGGGCCGTCCAGGGTGGGCAGCTGTGTGGAGGGCCACCTTCACACCTGGGCGCACACACCCCCCCCCCCCACACACACACTCCATCTGCAGGATTAAAACATGGTAGTTTATAGAAACCCCTGTTTTGCTTTTTAAGAAAATTCCAGGGAAATCGCCTTGGTTTAAGCTTACTCAAGGCGAAGCCCACGTCCGGTTATCGGTCCGAAAGCAACATGGAGAAACTGCCTTTGACCTCCACTGGCCTCTGGTCAGGCCCTGCCCGGGCCCCACCCTTGGGTTTGCTCTCAGCGGCACCTCCCATGGCTCCTCCGCCCTCCCGGCTGCGTTGAGGGGGCCGGAGGGTGCGTGTCATCCTCCTGTGCTGCACTGCCCACCGTGTTGGTTGGGGCTTTGGCCGGGGCGCCCGTGTGGGAACTACACAGAACCTGGTGACTGCCTCCTGTGCCCAGCCTGGCCCTGACATGTGGCCCTGGCACCCCCTGCCCATGAGCTTCATCATCTGTCCTGCGGCCTCGGGTTGTTGCCGGGGGGATAATTAGATTCTAGAAAAGCCCTCCAGGTGCACTCCACGTTAAACATCAGCGGAGGTTGTTCCAAAACATTTAGAAGAATCCACAGTTATTAGGAGTACAAGGGCCCTTTCTTCTGATGAAGTGAAGTCCCGGGGCGTTCGTGCTGCTCTGAGGCCACCGCTCACTCCCCACCTACCCGGAGCTGCGGGTGGGCCCGGCTGGGAGGCCCTGATTCGCTGTCTGCCCTCTGCTTTCCTCTTCATGTTTAGAACATGATTGCTGTGTGCTGTGTTGACAGTCTGTTTCCCACGTCCCATGCACGTCACAGGCACTCATGATGTTCCATATGTGGTGTGATGGGAAGAAGGTAAAATTCCCTGCCACCTGGAACACCTGCGCCCGTGTTGCCAGCCGTCTTTCCCTGCAGGCAGCTAGCAGCCCATTTATACCTAAATACCTGTCCGATTCTAGCGGTGATTATGTTGGAAAGATCACACAGCCAGTGGCTGTGCAGTATCACAGATGCAAGCCAAATGGTACCAAGCACAGCACCCCAGACAGCCCCGCCGGCCACTCAGACCCCAGGCCTACCTGTGGCTGAGTGATGCGTGTCCTTCGGGCCCACAAGTCCTCAGTAGCACACCTGGGCCCGGGCTCTGGTGGGAGCCCATTTGTTAGTGCTTCCTGTGTGAGCTGCCTCTTCAGGACCCCCGGCCGGTTCAGGGAATGTCCTGGTCCGGAGGCCTGGACACCTGCCCAGGAACAGAGGGAACCCAGTCTGGAGTCTCCTGCGTGCCCCAGCTCCCCTCCTCTTCCCAGTAAATCCCCGTTTGTCAGTAGCTCTGAGCATGGATGGCCATTTGGGCAGCCTGGCCACGGGGAGGGGTGGGCGTGGAGGCCTAGCCCCCTCCTCTTCCACCATGGCTCCCTTCTCTGGGACCCCCCTCTGTCTCACGGTTCCCTGTCCACTGCTTCACGAGGCTGCAGGCTCGCCCCCTGCTCACCCTGCCCTCCTCGGATCCAGCTTGTCCTCCACGCTTCCTGCTTCGGCACAGCGTGGCCGGGATGGGTTGCAGTTACAGGTTATAAACCCACAGAGCGGGTCGGTTCACGGAGATGCTGGAGTGGGGTTGTTACCGGGTCTAAGCTGGTACTGCTCACTGCACGACGGGCCAACATCGAGAGGCGAGTTGTTGGGACAGGGAGCAGCAACTTTATTCCGAAAGCCAGCAAACCAAGAGGATGGTGGCTCGTGCCCCAAAGAGCCCACTTGCCTGAGTGAGAATTCAGGCTCCTTTTATACGAAAAGGGGAGGGAGAGTAAAGCCAAACGCTTCCTGGTTCCCATCAGCCCCCAGAGAGGATGTGTTCATTTCTTCCTCCCTGCAGTCATTCACAGGTGGGCCTGGGCAGGAGGTTTTCTGGGAGCTAAACAGAGGTAATTTAGCTTAACGCTCATTACTGGGAGGCAGGGTTCCCAGAGATGGGCCACTGTGTATAATTTAAGCTTATAGGCAGCATCCCTTTAGCGATGAACTTGTGATAGGATACAGAGGTTCTTCCCTTTTACAAGATCACGTTGTGTTAACAGAGCAGGATGCCGAGGGTGCGCACCTGCTGAGGGTCTCCCAGCCCCACTGTCTCTGTCCTGGCAGAGCCCTCCGTGCCCCACCCCCCCAGTCCTGCCGAGGTTTGCCTGGGTTGCCACTTTTCCCACATCCTGGGATCTCTGCTGCACTGGGAACCACAGCAGCAGTGTGGCGTGTTGGTAGCCCAGGCTAGTGCAGGGTGAGGAGGGCAGGTGGGCTGGCCAGTCAGGGACAGGGCACTGCCCAAGGGAAGGGGGTCCAGCCAGCGGCTGGGGGCCAGTCCGTCAGGGCCTGTGGTTGAAAGTCAGGTCTGTGGTCAGGATCTGGCAGGTGGCCAGGAACTCCAGGGAGGCTCTGAGGCCGGGTGACTGCTGTAGTCAGGTGCAGCTAGGCCGCAGGGGCAGGGAGCTGGGCAGGTGGCCGGCATGGACCAAGCTGGGACCTGTGCACAGCTTGCCAGGCAGGGGCTCACCCAGCCTGTGGCCTTGCATGGTGCTTGCTAAATATGTGTGTCGCTGAGTACCTTTTCATTAGCAGGCCAAGTAACTAGTATAAGAGCTGTTTATTTTGAGCTTAACATTAAATAAAGAAGCAGATGGGTCAAAATTAACAGGAAAAGAAAAGAGTTGTATGTTTGAGACAGTGTTTGGTCATCAAAAAACAAGAAGTGTAGGACTTCGCTTGTGGCACAGTGGTAAAGAATCTGCCTGCCAATGCAGGGGACACGAGTTCAAGCCCTGGTCCAGGAAGATCCCACAAGCCGTGGAGCAACTAAGCCCGTGCGCCACAACTACTGAGCCTGTGCTCTAGAGCCCGCGAGCCGCAACTACTGAGCCCACGTGCCACAACTACTGAAGCCCCCGCGCCTAGAGCCCGTGCTCTGCAACAAGAGAAGCCACCGCAATGAGAAGCCCGCGCACCGCAATGAAGAGTAGCCCCCGCTCGCCGCAACTAGAGAAAGCCCACGCACAGCAATGAAGACCCAACGCAGCCAAAACTAACTAACTAACTAAAGGATGCCCATGAGGAATGCAGCTCTGTGCTTGCCCTACTGCCCTCACCCGGCGTTTGAGCTGAGCAGCCAGGACCCCAGAGGGATCCCTGAGGGTGGCCCCGTGGGCGCGGGAACCTTGCGAAGCCCGGACTCATCATGCTGTATCTTGAACTAACAGAGATCTTGCTTATTCTCCCCTCTCTTTAAGAGCCGAGGAGCCGCCCGCTCAGCAGCCTCCGAAAGGGCAGGCCCAGGGCAATAATGGAGCAGGTAGGCCTGGGGGACGGAGATGGGGTGGGGGTGGGGGGTTGGTTCTGTTCCCGGGTGCACCTGCTCACTTCCGGGGATCCCCTCCTGTTGGAACTGGGTGTCTCTGATTACCGGTTGGTGAGTCTCCATAGCAGGTGCAAGGCATTCGATCAAAACATGACTTTATTTTCTCCTAAAAATACAATGCGACATCTCTCCCAGCCCTTCCCCAAAGAGGAATCATGTCGCGGTCACACTGGCTGCTTGGCCCCTGGCCTGGCGACCTGCTTCCAGAGGCCGGCTGTCCTGACAAGGGGGTGAGTGGGGAGGTGGGGTCAGCTGCGGGCCTTGTGCCCCAGCACCCCCAGGTCAGGATGCAGAGCTCTTTTCAGTGCCTTTTCTTCCCACCCCGGGCTCCAGTTCCTTATCCCCCTCCACACTTGGCACTTTCTGAAATTGTCCTTCAGAGGATGGCATGGGAGGAAACTGGGCTTCTCGAGGGGCCGGATTTGTGGTGGACCCAGGCCCCTCGCAGGCTGAGAAGGTGGGAGAGGGAATAGGGTTAGGGTTGACGGTAAGCCCCTGCCTGCGCTGGGGGCTCAGAGGGCTACACCAGGAGGGCCTTCGGTTAAGCCCTGCCCAGTGTAAAGGTGAGGAGACCAAGGCCCGGGAGGGAAGGCCTCTCAGGCTTACGCTCCAGGTGGAGGCTGAGCTCAGACCAGAGCCGGCTCCTGACCCCCTACCTGCTGTCCAGAGAGGGAGACGCCTCTTTTCCAGGGCCCCGGTGCTGGACCCCGCAGACAGGCCAGCCGGGTGCGGCATTGGCTGCTGTGTCCACTGGGTCATAGTCCCCTTAGGTTCATGACCAGTGGCCCAGGTTCCAAGCCAGGAGCAGCACTAGGGCCCCCCACCCCGCCAAGGCCCCTGCTGTGTGTGGCACTTGATGAGTCTCCTGCACTCGTGGGAAGTGTCAGAGGAGAGTCCTTCCACCCCGTCCCCACAACGAGGGTCACCGTGTGGTGCTCTGTGTGGGAGGTGGGGAGTGTGGGGAAGGAGGGAAGGACCCCACCAAGTGCAGCCCCGAGGACGTTAGGTCGGGGGGACGGGTGCTCTGCGTGGTGCTGGGGCAGAGCAGGGCTGGGGAGCGCCGTGAGGCCTGTCCACTCGGGCAGCGCACCTGACCTAGACCCGGGGTCGGCGGACTACAGCTCCCCATCTGCCTTTACATTGAAAAAAAATCTTTTTACACTTTTAAATGGTTGGAAAAAAATCAAAAGGATTTGACACGTGAACGTTACATAAATTTCAAATTTCAGCGTCGTCAGTGTGATTTCATGGGGACGCAGCCACGCCCGTCCCATTACTCACTGTCCACGGCTGCTGTCCAAGCGGTTATAGGGCTGAGCCTACCTAGGCTCTCACCCTAAAGACCCTGTCGTGCCCCAGGTGGGCTGCGAGAACCCAGGGCCCTTGTCGCCCTTCCTCTGGGCATTTCTGAGTCTCGCGGCCTCTGTGTGCACCGCCCTCCATCCCCCCGGCCCCCGCTCCGTCCCTTCGTGCTGGCAGCACACTACCACCTGCGTGCATGCCATCCCCCTCTAACTGTGGTGGGACGGCGCCCCCTGCGGGCGGCTCCACGACCTGCTCTCCGAAGGGACAGACTTGTTCCACGGGATTCGGGCTGGTTTTCTCGAGTCTGATGTGGGTGACTTCACTCACTGGGGCCCCCAGCGGACCACAGCCCCTGACGCATGCCCACTGGCTGTTCCCCAGGGTCCGGGTGTCCCTGGGAGTGAGCCCACCTGGCCACTTCCCAGACCAACCAGTGTGCCCGGCGGCGGGGGGTGGTCAACGCAGCACCAGCAGTGGGCTGAGAGCCCGCCTGGACAGCACCTGCACCGGGGACAGCCTCCAACAAGCCGGGGGTCGGTGTGAGGAACACGGGGGCCCCCGGGGTCTGCGTTGGTTGGTTTGCACCTCGTGGGGAAGTGGGTTGGGCTCTGTTCTCAGGGCACCTGGCCCCTCACAGTTCTGGCGTGGATGTGCCCTCGCCGGCCCGGCCGGGAGCCCCACCCACCAGTGCCCCTGCGTCTGCTGCTCTGTAAGGCCCCTCTCAGCCTGCTGCCCTCACCTGGACCCCCACCCCGTCCTGCAGACCGACGGAGCCAGGGGCTGTGCCCCCGTGTCCAGAAGTGGTTCTATGAGAAATTCGGGGAGTATGTGGAGGACTTCCGGTTCCAGCCCGAGGAAAGCACGGTGGAGACGGAGGAGCCCCTCAGCGCCCGGAGGTGGGGCCCGGCTGGAGGTTGGGGTGGAGGGGTGGCCCCCGGGGCCCGGCTCTGCGGCTGTCCCGGCAGGACAGGCCTCCTCGGGGCCGGCAAGCAAAGCCGGGGAGGTTGTGCAGGGGGCGGCCGCACGGCCGTGCCCCCCAATCAGTGGTCGTACTGGTGCTTTGCGACAGACACCACGCGGGGACGGTGGCGACCCCGAGAGTGCCCGCGGGCCGGGCTCTCAGACTCGGGTGGAGGCAGCGTGGGCGGGAGACGAGGAAGCCGCCCCCCGTGGGTCACCCATGCTCCCCGGGGGCCCGCAGGGAGCTGCGGGGTCAGGACGCGGCTGCAGCCGAGTGGGTGCTGGTGCTCATCTCTTCCCCCCTCTTAGGTTGACCGAGAACATGAGGAGGCTCAGTAAGTACCCGGCGTGGACTTAGTAAGTACCCGCTTGTCGCTGTGGCTGTGTGAGCCGCTGGGGCCGGGGCTGCCCGGGCGGTGACTGCGGTCTTGCACTGAACTGGACTTGCTTCTGGAAGCATGTTTTTCAGGAGTTCCCAGCCCAGCCTTCTTCCTAAGGCTGTGGGAAGTATGTCCCAGGCCCACCCCGTCTGTCTGTCCGCCCCTGGCCTGTGGCCAGAAGCCGAGTTTCCCTCCAGGCCTGGGAGCCCCAGCAAAACGTGGTGCTTCTCCAGATACTTGTCAGGGCCCGGGGTGTGTGGACTAAACCCCCATTCCCCGCCTGCGGGCACGGGCCGGGGCAGACAGGCAGACAGACGTCTCCCCGCGAGGATGGAGGACGGGCCGCAGCCCGGGAGTGGCCACGGGAGCGCTGGCCTGGGGTCAGGCGCGCCGGGAGCCCGCGACAGTTGGGGTTTGCTTTGCTCCTTTTGGTTCCCTCCCCGGCCCCGCACCACCAGCTGGTGCAGCAGCCGGACCGCCAGGTGTGTCTGAGGCCCGGGCTAGCGCTGGCCTGACTGCGTGGTCCGTTCTGTCCCCAGAGCGCGGTGCCAGGCCTGTCACCAGCTTTGTGAAGAACCTCTCTGCCTTATCCGACTGGTACTCCGTCTACACGTCTGCCATCGCCTTCACCGTGAGTGCTCCCCGCGGATGGGTGGTGGGGTGTGCACCCTCCCTGAGGTTTCCTGAGGGACCCACCCATCCCTGCCGTGTGGGACGGCTCCCGGCCTCGGTGTTTCCGCCTGTAAAGTGGGCTGCAGGGCAGTTGTAAGGACTGGATAAGGGTGTCGTGGGGTGCAGCCTGGGGCTGGCAGTGGGGCTCCCCGCCTGCCCAGAACCCCGCAGCAGCGTTCTCGGGAGAGGGCCTCGAGCCAAGCTTATGGTCGACTTTCCCAAGTGGGTTGGGGAAGGGCCGGTGGGGCGGTCTGTCTGCTTGTGCAGAAACCAGCCGTCCCTCCCATCCGGCATCGGCGGCTGGGGGAGGCTCCTGGCGGGCGCACAGTGGCCTAGGGGCCAAGCAGGCCACCAGGCCTGGGGAAGGTAGGCGGCGTTGGGCCAGCGTCACAGGGTGCTTTGGGGAAGATAGGCCCAGTCGCAGTCTGAATTGTCCTGTGGTGGCTGCTCCCAGCCCTGCCCGGGGAGACCCTGCCGTCCAGTGGGAGGAGGATGGAGAGGGAGAACCACAGCCCCCAAAGGCCCCATCTCTGCAGAGGCCCCCATAGGTGGCCTCCACCTGAGAGGGTCCTGAGGGCCGCCCTGAAGCCCCAGGGGCCCCCCGTCCACCGGGGAGATGGGTGTTGTGCACTTGCAGAGGACAGGCGGTGGTGGCCAGGGGCCAGCCCCCTTCCCCCTGGAGGTCTCCTCTGGCCGCCCTTCACAAGCACTCTGCTCTACAGGGCCCTGGCTGCTTTGGGTCCCAGGTCCCTAGTTCTGCCTGTGGGTTGCGGCTGAGCTAACCCTGCCCGCCGTTCAGACCACCTGCCAGGCCTCCTCCTGAACCCACTGCGTCCGTCCCCTACCCTCTCTGAGCGCCAGCACTGTGCCCAGCACCCTGCCTGCCCCGTGCGGCAGGGTAGACTGTCAGCAGTGCTGGGTATGTGGATGCCTCCGGCTCTGGTAGGTGGGCCCGCAGCGGTGCTGGGCCAGGACCTCTCTGTGGGGTCAGCCCTCCTCCTGTGATCCCGGGCCACGTCCAGGCTGCTCCCCGCCCACCCAGAGCAGTGTTTCCGTCTCACCTCCTCCCCAAGCGGGTTTGTCTACGCTGCGTGCCCTGGTCCTCGGGCCTGCAGAGGGCCGCTGGGGCCTGGTCTCCCTGCCTGCGAGTGCCGCCTGCCTGGCTGGGGGAGAGAGGGATCTGGTCTGTCCTGAACCATGCGGGCAGGTCGCCTAACCGTCTCCCTCCCGACCCATTTCTCTCCAAACCCGCAGGTGTACATGAATGCCGTGTGGCACGGCTGGGCCATCCCCATGTTCTTATTTCTAGCAATTTTGAGGTTATCCCTCAATTACCTCATAGCCAGGTAGGTGCGCCGGTTTGTGGTGTGTGCGCGGCTGTGCTGTCTTCCTGCGTTACACGCACGGCAGGGCACCTGCCGAGCCGGCTCTGTGTCACGTGCTGGCGTTTTGGGAGGTTGTCCTCTGATAGTCCCCGAGCCCCCAGGAGGATGGTTTGCTGCAGTGGGCAGGGTGATTCCCAAACCCCAGCAGCTCTTTCCAGCAGGCTGCTGGCGGGTGCCGGTTTTGGGGCCACTCTGGCCCCTCCTCCGGTCGTGCTGCTTTTGGGCAGGAAAGTCCCCCCTCCACACACACCTCAGCAGTGACATCCCAGTGGGCGGAGGTGAGGTTGATGGAGCTGCAGCGGCTCTGTGCCCTGGGAGGTCCCCACTGGTCGGGGTGCAGGTGCCGGGGAGGCGCTGGGACTCAGCAACCCCAGAGCCCAGGGCCATGTGGTGTCTTCCCTGCGCCCTCTCCAAGCACCTGCTTTCCATCTCGAGGCTGGGGGCGGGCGGCGCTATTGGATGCCAGCACGCTGGGGTGGGAACCCCGTGTCCCCGGGCCCTCCCGGGTCTGTGTGGACCTGAGGTCGCCCCACAGAGTGACCCCCAGCTTCACGTCGGGCCTAACAGGAGGGCCTGCCTTCTGTATTTTCACTGAGCCGTTCAAAAGTTCACTTTACGCACAGTTTTTCTAGGTGCTTCTCTGCGGTTGCCTAAGTTGGTTCGTTTGAAAATGTTTCTCGTAGAAAACTTTTAAGCGCTTGTGAAAGGGTTCTCCGTGCCCAGGCTAGACGTGGTTCACTAAAGTTGTTGCTGTTGCCACTTCCTTGACTTATTTTGAGAGGCCCGTCACCTCTGGGTGCTTATAAATGTGTGCCCACCCCCAGGAGGGCCCCCGGGGAGGGATCTGTGGGGGTGACCTGGGTCATCTCCTCTCTGGAGCCTAGGAGGGGGCCCTGGTGGTCTCAGCAGACGGCCGGGTGTTTCTGAAGCTCCTGTCCCAGTGGCCAAAATTCCCCGGGGGCGGCTCCTCCTTGGGAGCGCAGGCCTGGTGACTTGACGTCACCCCTCTACGGCCACCGCCTGCAGACGATGCCGTTGTAAAGGCGTGCTGTCTCCTGTTTGCCAGGGGCTGGAGGATACAGTGGAGCATCGTGCCTGAAGTGTCCGAAGTGGTGGTGAGTCCTGGGAGGGGCTCCGTTGCCTGGGGGGCCAGGCTCTACCTGCCAGTGCTGTGCGGGGGCTGCGGGTCCCCCAAGGCCTCCAGGTGCAGCTGTGTGGATGGCGGTGGGGAGCCCTGCCAGGCGAGGAGAGGTCGGGGAGGAGAAGGGCAGCCGCCCCTATCCGGAGCCCTGCGTGGCCGCACCCTGACCCCTCGCCAGCTGATGCCCAAGCGCCCTTCACGAGCCTGGGCTTGGCTCTGTGAGAAGCAGGTTGGCCTGGCCGGGCCTGGCTTGACCTGACCCTCCTCAGCTGGGACGTGATGTGGAGGGGAGGTAGCGAGGGGGCCCCTGGAGCCGCTCATAGCCTCCTGTGGAGGGAGGTGAACGATGGACGGGCTGGACCAGTGGCTGGCCGCTCAATTTTGTAAACAAGGTTTTATTGGTCTCCGTCCCGCCTGTCCATTTACGCTGTGGCTGCTTTGGGGCTGCAGCAGCCAAGCTGCTGCGACCAACCATTGGGCCTGCAGAGGCACACGTGCTTATCACCTGGCCCTTTACAGAAAGTTTGCCCACCACTCTACGGGGGACTCTGGCCCGTGGGGCTGAACCACCGGGCACAGGCAGGAGGGAGGCCATGGTGCGTCCATGGGCTTCATCAGGTGTTTGAGCACCTACCATGTGCGTGGAGCACACAGTAGGGGTGCAGGATGTGGTGGTGTCTGCAGGGGCCCCTTTAGACAGGGGTCAGGGAGCGTGTCTCTGGGGAGGCAGGCCTGTGCCCTTTGGCCCTGGTACCTGGAGGTCTTAGGGAGGTTCTTGCTGAATGAACTCAGACAAGCAGGACAAAGTCAGGCCCCCCTGCTGGGGCCTCAGTTCCCCCGCCTGTAAAGTGTGGGGTGGGCGCAGGCTGTGGTCTCAGATGCGCCTCTGAAGGTGATCTGTTCAAGCAGCCCTGCCCACCTGGGGGGCTGCCTACCACCCTCTCAGGCACCAGACGGGTGTCAGCTAGCACAGCTGCCCGTGCTGCCCCCTCGGGCTGGGCCCCCCAGGGATGCCCGTCCCTCTGTGTCGGGGCAGCAGAGACCTGGTCCCCGGGCTGGGAGGCCTCCTTGCTGTTTTTGTCAGTAATTTCTCTGAACTGTTGAATTTCAGTGGAAATTCTCTTTCCCCTTTGACTGAAGGAGCCTCCAAAGGAAGACCTGACCGTGTCTGAGAAGTTCCAGCTCGTGCTGGACGTTGCCCAGAAAGCCCAGGTACCGCTGCTGGGCTCCAGGCGGGGGGACCCCAGCTACCCAGCCCTCCAGACCTGGCTTGTCTGGGAGCTGACACCCGAGACAACCCGGTTGGTGGGGAGGGCCCTCTTGGCTTGGTCTGACGCCGGTGCCCCAGTTGGTGGAGGCCCTCCTGACCAGTGCCAGGGGAGCTCCCGGGAGGGTGCAGGCCTGGGTCCCTCGTCTCGAGTGGTGCCTTAACCCCTGATTCGGACCTGACCATCACCCGGTCTCGGCCTGGGAGCGGCCGGGCAGGACCATGGGCTCCGTGGCGCCGGCCGTGGTCTCCTGGGCGCTGGGCATCTCCAGCATTGCCCTGTGGCCCCGGGGGTGTGTCGTGACCGCAGCTGCTTCTTCACACAGAACCTCTTTGGCAAGATGGCCGACATCCTGGAAAAGATCAAGAAGTAAGTCGTCAGCCCCTGGCCGGCCGCGTGTACGATGCGCCCGCCACCTGGCTGAACCTCTCCTCTCCCTTCCAGCCTGTTCATGTGGGTGCAGCCTGAGATCACCCAGAAGCTGTACATCGCGCTGTGGGCCGCCTTCCTCGCCTCCTGCTTCTTCCCCTACCGCCTGGTGGGGCTGGCCGTGGGTAAGGAGCCTGCCGGCCGGTCAGCGCACCGCGCCGTCTGATCCGCACCGCGAGCTCCGTCCACGGTGCGTGGGTGGGGGGCAGGCAGGGGGTGCCCGGCCTGAGCTGGAGTGTTGGGTGTGGCGGTCACACAGTTCGGGGGCCTCATGGTCTGGGCACTGTGCCCACCTGCCCTTTGGCCCCCAGCGTGCAGGTGGGTCCTCGGTCTCTCGTCCCCTCCCCGCCCCCCTCACCAGGAAAACCAGGGCAGGCAAGTGAGGCCGTGGGGGGAATGACAAACGCCAACGGAAGTGCAGCGTGCTCCGGGCTGTCTGTCTCGTTTCTCTGGGGGCCTGGGCCAATGCAGGTGCCCTGACCAGGAGGCGGGAGCCCCTGGCCGTCACTGCCGGCTCACCTAGTCAGGGGCGGGCAGGCTGGGACGGGTCCCCCGAAGTCCTGCTCACGTCCCCTTTGGAGGATGGTGACTCGTGGTTTTGTTTGGTCGGTTTTAGGGACAGGTTAGTGTTTGGCCTGAGCCACTTCTGGGTTGGAGGTAACAACACACACACAGAAGTGGCTTCCCTTTCAGCTGGGGTCACTTCCCTGCCCTGTGTAACCACCCCAGGACCATCGGCCCACACCTGGGTCCCGGGAGGTCCTCCATGGAGCACCTGGCGGGGTGGGGACCGCCGTGCCGGCCACGCGGGCAGGGCCGCAGGGTCCTGGAGAAATGGGACCTCATTCTGCCCCCAGGACTCTACGCCGGAATCAAGCTTTTTGTCATCGATTTTATCTTCAAACGCTGCCCGAGGCTGAGAGCCAAGTACGACACTCCCTACATCATCTGGAAGAGCCTCCCTACGGACCCCCAGCTCAAGGAGCGCTCCAGCACCGCCGTGTCACGCAGGGTAGGCCCCGCGGCGGCCGGGAGATGCGCCGGCCACACTCCGCTGTCCCTCACTTCCGGCTTGCGGGGAGGCTGGTGTCTCTGATTTTCGGGGCCGTTGAAACAGACAACTGCAGGGGTGGATTCGCTGTGACCGGCTCTGCTGTCCCGAAGGTCCAGGGCTGGCCAGCCCTGGGCAGGGGACAGCTGCTGGGGGAGGCTGTGCAGTGCTTGGAGGCTGGTTGGGGGGCCCCTATCTACGTAGACTGGCTGGGGAGTGAGCCCCGCCAGGTGAGGCCGGCCCCCAGGCCAAGGGCAGGAGGGTACAGGGCGTTGGCCGTGACTGCTGAGACCCTGGGAGCCTTGGGAGCAGGGAGCCCTGGGAGTGACTGCTCTCTGGATGGGTGCCAGGTCCCTGCTGTTCCCGGCAAGGGCACAGCAAGGCCGAGATGGGCACATTTTGTGCTCACGGGCTGGGACTGGGTGGAAGGCCGTGTGGGCATTAGGCACCCTGTCCAGAGCCAGGACGAGGAGGGCAAGCTGGCCTTGGTGCTCTTCCTGGGGTCTCAGACTAGTGGGGAGGTTCTGGGCTCAGTAGGACTCCCACGGAGGTGTAGGAGGGCTTCCTGGAGGAGGTGACGTTGGATTTCAGAGTCTGGTGTATGAGTGTCCTCTGAGGAAAGGGTGTCTGGGAACTGATGCTTTTGTCCGTGGAAGGGAAGCTCTGGGTCAAGTGTGGGTCAGGCTTCCTGGGTTCTAGGACAAAGCTTGTTGGGGCCCCAGACTCACAAGCCAGGTGTGCAGCCGGGCAGGCAGGAGCAGCCTGCACCTTGGGGAGCCGGTGGGTGGGCTCTGGTCACGCAGACGGAGGTGGACCCAAGGGGTGAGGCCCAAGAGCAGGCAGCCTGGCTCCCTGAGTGTCATGGACCCGAGCCGCTGGGGGTGGGCTTCCCGGGGTGGAGGGCGACCCCATCAGGGCGTCCCGCGGCCGTGTGTCTGCGCGTGCTGCTTGCTCAGCCGGTGTTTACCGCCTCGTGTCACGTGGACCCACCTTTCCTTCCGTGGCCGCACGTGTGTGTGGTCCCGTCCGGCCAGCTGTCGGGACACGACAAGGTACGGTGTCCGTGTGGCACCTGCACCCCCACGCCGTGCCCTGATGCCACGCGTTGCTGTGGTCTGACTCCGTTTGACTTGCCAACCTTGCTCTTGGTGGCCTGTCCCGCGCGGCCGGTCCCGGTGTCCGCAGCGCGGGCGTGAGCACCTGACGGTTCCGCACTGACCGCACGTGCTGGGTCGGGCTCGGCACAGTGCCTGGGGCGTGGCGTCGCGAGGAGAGGGTCTGCCCGCCTCAGCCGGGCTGCTCTGCCCAGACGGGGGCTCATGGGCGAGGACGGGACCCCACGTGTGGGTGTGCCTGCCTCTCCGCTCCTCCGTCCACGTGTGCACGGAGGGGCCTGGGTGGGGTGAGGGTGCGTGCGTGCGTGCGTGCGTCCGTGCGTCCCGGCTCGGCCCCGCCCCTCTCCCGCCCGCCCACCCCCCGCGGCCGGCGGGGCTGACGGGGGCGTCGTGTGCCCTCGGCAGCCGCAGACGACCTCCTCGCGGGGCTACGTGTCCAGCGCGCCCGCCGGCCTGAACAAGGACGAGGACGCCAGCCGCGTCCATGGCGCCAAGAAGAGCAATTTCCACGAAATCTTCAACTTGACAGAAAACGAGCGTCCGCTGGCGGGTACGTGTGTACTGAGCCCGTGGCCAGGCCAGAAGGGGTCGCCCGCCCCAGTGCAGGGGGGCCCGACGGGGGCCGAGGGAGCCCGCCCGCCTCCCCCTTCCCGGGCTTCCTGGGCGGGTGGGTCGGAGGGGCCGAGCACGTCTGCAGTGGGTGGCTTGACAGCGGAAAGGCAGGCCAGCCGGCCCTGAAGCGGAGCCGCAGAGCGCCACGCGTGCAGGGGCTTCCCGGTCCTGCCTTGGCCAGCTCGTCCCTTGCTGTGGCCTCCTAGAAAGCTGGGTGGTGACAGGTGACTCGGGAGCCCAGGGCCCTGCTCGGCCTCCCCCGAAACTCCTACGCTGCCCGGCTCTCCGTGAGGCGGGTCGGGGGCCCTTAAACGGTTTGGCCTCTGTCGTGTGTGATACCAACTGCAGAAAGAGAACTTTGGAGAATTTAAGTTTTGACCTTCTCCTGAGCCCTCTTTCTGTTGACCCAGACCGTGAACCTTGAGAGTCGTGGCCGTAGTTTGATTTACTTAAATTGTGCTTTTCCTTTAAAAAAAAAAAAAAAAATCTCTGCCCATTGACATGGGAGGGGAAACATCTGCTTTCCAGAGGCTCTCAGAGGCCACTTTCCTCCCACTGTGGGTTTCATCTGATGGTGGAGGGTGAACGTCAGTACATCCTTGAAAAGCCAGTGCTGATGGTTCCAACATCAAGTCAGAGGGCGGGTATTTCCAGTAGGAAAGGTCACGGGCCGCTTTTGTCCCCGTCAGTGTGTGAGAACGGCTGGCGGTGCTGCTTGATAAACAGAGACCGGAAGATGCCGACCGACTACATCAGGAACGGGGTCCTGTACGTGACGGAGAAGTGAGTGAGGCCGTCGGCGGCTGCGGGCGGGCGTGCCTTCCGGCTGGGGCCAGGATTAGCGGGGGCTCCTCGCAGGCCCCGCGGTCCAGGGCGGCCCAGCCGTGGGGACCCCTAGCCCTGCCGAGACCCCAACTCCTGCTGACTCCCGGCCCCCGGGTGGGGAGGTACTGCCTCTGAGCCGGATGCAGCCGGGGCCGCAGGCCGTCATTTCCCCAGGGCCTGGGCTGCCCTGGTCTGGGTGCTCAACGTCGTGTGATGGGAACCGTGCGGTTCCCCCAGCCAGGGCCCTGGCCCCAGGGCTGCAGCAGGGTTCTTGTTACCCTCCTTTTGGGGTGTAGCAGCCCAGCTACCCCCAGGGGTGGGAGGGGGCGGAGCAGGTGCAGGGAGGGTTCTGTTCTTAGTCCTGGGGACCCTCGGCCACCTCGCCCCCCACTCTCAGCCAAGGACCACCTGTTCGTCTCTACCCCCTCGCTGGAGGAACTGGCCTCAGGGACACACAGGTTTCTTATTGGGTGTCCCAGGGATGCTCATGTCATGGGAACGTGAATCGGGTTCAGTGCAGAGCAGTGGGTTTTGAACCTGAGAAGCTGTGAGACTGGGTAAAAATGAAATCAGTTATAAGAGGCTGGCGCATCGCGGCAGGTGAGGGGGCCCTGTGTCTGGGCTGTGGCTGCAGCTGCTGGGCACGGTCCCCTCTGGCTCACCTGCTGGGCTGTGCTCTGTCCACCCCTGCCCCCCGCCGCCGCCGGTAGTTACCTGTGCTTCGAAAGCTCCAAGTCCGGCTTCTCCAAGAGGAACAAAGTCATCAAGCTGGTGGACATCACGGACATCCAAAAGGTGGGTGCGGCCCCTGCTCGCCCTCACCCCCAGTCTCAGGAGCGGAGGAGCGGCAGGGTTGCGAAGCCGGCGGCCGAGTTGGGAGCGGGGTGCGATTAAAACAAAACGAGGGGTGCCGTCTGGACGGTCGGGCAGGCGGCGTTTCTCCCCGCGGCAGGGCCCCGCTTCTAGGCGGTGTCTGTGCGGAGCCCCGTGGCCTGTCGGGGGGTATCCACATGCCGTGGGCTGTGCCCTCTCTTCTGCCTGGTGGACCAGCGTCTGGCGTCCTCGCATGGAAGGGGGTGGGGGTGGGGGGTGGGCAGTGAGCTGGGCCCCGGCAGCCGTTTGCCCCTTGGCCCTGAGATGCTCCCCCGGGGCAGGCTGTCCCGGCTCTGGCATTTTCCAGCACTTTCCGTCGTGTCACGTGGAGCAGGCACAGGTGTGCGCAGAGCCTGACACACACACCTGGTGGGGGAGGCCAGGCCCACCCGTGCCCCCTCTGGGCCTCCTGGGTGGGCCCCCAGGGGTCCGCTGGGCAGCGTCTCCTTCCCTCTGAGGGTGTGTCAGGAGCACCCCTGTGGCTGTGGTGGGTCCCTCCCTCCCAGAGAGCTGTGGGGTCGGAGGAGCAAGGTCGGGCTGGGGGACTTGCTCTCCCCATGCAGTGTTCCTTGTGGGGGCCCCGGCAAGCCTGGGCGGGAGTGTCAGCGGGTCTGGTGTTCCGCTCACACCATCAGTCCTCGTTCTCTGCTGGCTGGGGAGGCCCAGGCCCGTGTGGGGCTCCGTGGAGAGCGCCCTGGGGTGTGGGGAGGGTGGCCCCGTCTCCAGGGGGGCCGGTGGTGACAGGCACGCCGTTGACTTTCAGTACAAGGTCCTCTCCGTCCTCCCGGGGTCGGGCATGGGGATTGCTGTGTCCACGCCATCAACACAGAAAGTAAGTGCCGGGCGGGGGCCAGGGAGGCAGCGGCGGGGGCCCGGGAGTGGCTCTGAGCGCAGGCTGGCCAGGCTTGCGGCTGGGCAGAGGGGCCTGGGAAGCACCCTCCCTCCCTCCCGGGGCAGGAGGCTGCGGCCCAGCGCAGGTGCTGGGTGGGGTGGGGCCGGCTCCATGTGGACCTGGCCGCGCGCGGACTCGCGGACTCGCTGCTGGTGCTTCCTCTCCCGCCAGCCGCTGGTGTTCGGTGCCATGGTGCACAGAGACGAGGCGTTCGAGACCATCTTCAGCCAGTACATGAAGATCACGGCGGCGGCGGTGGCATCGGGCGGCGACAGCTAGTGTTGGCTGGCCATGACGCTGCTGGGAGTTTTTCTTTTTTTAACAATTTGGTAGTGGAGAAAAATTGGACATCCTCGTGATCTTTTGCAATAACCCCCCCGATCTGTGGTTTCTATTGCGTTGACCCTGCGTTTTACAGACCCCTTTGCTCAGGGGTCGGGACTCTCGAGGGAGCGTCTTGTGGACGCGAGGCCACCGGGAAGGATGACACGCAGGACACACCGCCAAGCACAGCTGCGCCTTCTCTGTCCCCACCGGGCGGAGACCAGCGCGGCCGCACCCCGGCTCTCGGAGGCCAGCAGCTTTGCCACACCAAAGCCATACGAGGAGCACACGGGGCCCTCCCCGGGGTGAAGGACGCCGGCGATAGGTGACGTGGGGGCCCCTGGCCAGCGCCATGAACGGGCCCGTCCTTTAGGGAGACCCCCATGCACGTCCTGGGAGCGCGGTGCTGACCAGCTGGCCGGGGGCCCCAGATCAGCTCCTCAGGAGGATGCGGAGCGCCGTGCGGTGCAATGGCCCAGGAGGACGGCCGCTTCGGGGGTGCTCCGAGCCCTGGGGCCGTCCCCGCCTCCAGGCTGCTGTGCCAGAGTGGGAGCAGACCAGAGCGCCTCAGGCCCGAGGGGGCCCAGGCGGGCAGAGGGCCTGCCCGTGGGGGCGGTGCGGGGACGCTGGGGAGGTCAGCCGGCTTTGGGGAGTGACCGCGAGCAGAGCCCAGAGCTCGGGGTCCGCAGCCCTGGTGCCTGCACACACTCGGCGGGGAGTGGGGGGAGCCCTCGCCCTCGGGGAGGACAGAGCGCGCGCCTCGCAGGCCCGGCCCTTCCCTGAAGCCGGCGTCCCATTGGGACTGACTGGCCGAAGGCCTCGGGGACGGACACGCCCAGGAGACGGCAGGGCCAGTGGGGCCACCCCCTCTCGGCACACTCCCGACACGGGCACCTCCGGTCCCTCAGCTTGTCCTGAGTCCTCTGGGTGTCACGGAGATCGTTGTTTTTTGAAGAAACAGAAGATTATATTTTTTACAGAGAGCAAGCTGTTTTTCTTATTTTTGTATCGTTTTTCAGACGTAATTTTTACCTTTGCTCCCCATTTGCTGGTTGGGCGGGCGATTCGGTGGCGTCACTCCTGTCACCCCTTGGTGAGGGGACCTCGCGGAGTGTGCTCGGGAGCCACGCCCACCAGCCAGACAAGCACACACCCCAGCCCAGTCGTGAGGTCCCGGGGCCCTGCGGTGGCCGCCCAGCTCCTGGTCTCCCTGGCGTCGGTGTCTTGTGACCTTTCAGAGACGAAGGCAGAGCCCGCCCGAGACCTGGGCTTTGCCCCGCAGTCAGTGCAGGCGGACCGAGTTCTGGGGGGGCTGTGGGTATACACCCAGTGGGACCCCCTCTGTGCCCGGGGCAAGGCAGGGTGGGCCCTGAACTGGCGCCGGGTGACTGTGGGGCGACACCCGTGGGTGCTGCTCAAGCCCCACTCCCCGGTGCTGCTGTGGGTTCGACATGTGTCCCTGTCAGCACTGTGGGACTCTGTCCCCACGCACTGTGGGTGTGTCCCTGCGTGGAATGGACTTGCCTCCTTCAGAGTGGCGTGGTTTGGTTTGAGTCCCTTCTGAGGAGCAAGGGAGATGAAAACTGACCATGTGCGGGATGGCCGTCCCCAGCTGCACAGTGGCCCACGGCAGGTCCCTCTTTGGAAGCCCAGGGCCCCTGCCGGGAAGAGCGCGGGCCTGTGCGGGCTCCCTGTCGGGGAGAGCCTGGAGTTTTATTGAGTTGTGTAAATCTGGGCAGATGTTTAATTTCTGCGACTAATCACTGAACTAGAATGAATGTTAAATTTTTTATGTCTGGAGCTCGAGTCTATTTTGGATCTGTAAATACTCATTACCAGTGTAACTTTTGTTCAACAAAAGGATTGTACTGTATGAAGAACTGATGAAAAAAATGCCCCTGTAACATTTTTTTAAGAAAACCTTGTTTAAAGAAAAAGTCTTGTATAAATTATAAATTTTTATTTAAATAAACCTGTAATGCTTTGTGCTAAGGTTGGGGGGCTCAGTTTTCCTGGCAGGGTTCCCGCGCACCATGGGCATCTGGAGTGAGACAGGCTGGCACCACGGGCCCCTCGCAGTGGCCCAGGGTCCCTGTGGCCACTAGCACTAGAGGGCAGTGGGGATTTTGGCACCAAGGCCGAGGAGTGAGGTGGGCACCCAGGGAGTGGGCTGGGGGTGGGGGAAGCTGTGGACATTGGGAGGAGGGAGGCAAGGGCCCAGCTTCCAGAAGAAGGAAGCCAAGGATGGGTGGTGGCTAGTGGGGGAGGGGCGTCCAGGGGCTGGCACATGCCACGGGTGCGGGGAGCTCAGGGATGGGGCCGGAGCAGCACTTGCAGTTTGGGGTACAGGTCCTGGCCCCGCCCAGAGGCGCCTCCCCTCGGGGGCCGTGGGCATCCCTGGGACCAGCTGCTGCTTGCAGCCCTCCCCGCGGTCTGAGGCTGAGGGGGCCTTAGTAGTGCTTATGGCTCAGCTGGTCCAGTTGCTGGCGCTGGACACAGAGGGATGCAGGAACCTGCCTGGCTTCTGAGACCCCCAAGGTCGCACACTGACCTGTGCTGGGGACACCCAAGGGCCCCCAGCTCCCTGCGCCCCCGGGAGGAGAGGCCTGCCCAGGTCCCTCAGGGAGTGGCCAGAGCTGGATGGAAACCAGGTCCAGTGGGCCAGCTCCGCGGTGAGGGGGACGGCCTTGGATACCACATCCGTCCACCTATCCCTTCATCCATCCACCTGTCCATCCGTCCACTTCCGGCGCTGTCCTAGGCACTGGACACAGCAGTGATGGGACAGCGGTCGCTGGGGAACCTGGCAGACATCAGACGCCCCTGGGAGTACTGTCCCCTTGCCAGTGACTCTCCTGACGACACACCCAGGCTGTGATTTTGCAGCTAAAATAAACCTCCTGGTCCCCTACCTATGCTTGAAGTTCCCACTCAGCCTCTGCCCCTCTTTGTGGCGGGCCCTCTTCCGACAGCCCACGTGCGCCCCTGGCCCCGCAGGGCCAGCCCAACGCCCGTGCCTCCAGCTGCCCTCTCGTCCACAGCGAACCCCACTCCCTGGAGGGGAACGTGGGGTGAGGAAGGGTCGGGAGCTCAGGGCGTCGGGGGGGGCAGACTCCCACCCGCCGCGCCGGTGGGCCTCCCCAGGTAACGGCCCCGATTCACGCGTTTTACAGAGGTTTTGTTATTTCATGTGTCGGTAAAGCAGCACACACGTGGCTGGTCACTGTTGAAAACGTGCAGCAACCTTCTTTAGTCCCCGTGGTTTCCTCCGCAGGCCTATATGTTTCACTGTGTGCCTTTCAGGGCACGGCTCTGAAGGCTGCTCTTGGCTTTACCTTTTACCTGGGGGTCCATGGGACAAAAAAAAGGGGCCGTGGTGCCCCTGTAGAACTTGGGCCTTTGTTCCTGGGGAGACAGAGCCCCAGCAGGGCTCCCAGCAGGAGCCACCACTCTGGCTGCAGATCAGGGCAGCAGTCACCCCAGGGTAGTGGGTGTGGAAAGGAACACAGAGGGAAATGAAATGCATGTTCTTGTTCTTGAATCGCGGTTCTCTTCATAGGTCCTTGCTGTTAATAGCACAGCATTTGGTGAGTGAATTTTATGACTATGTGATGGGTAAATAAATAAGGTCACACGCTGACCACAGAGGGGTGCTGATGACGAGCCCAGGATTGTAGTGCTGTTCTCCCTGCAGTATTTAACCAACGGGCAAAGCCGAGTCCAACGTCATTCGCTGTAACAGAGACTGGAGTGAGGGGTGAGGTGACCCTGAAGGCCACCGGAATCTCGGGGAGCAGCCTCTGCCTGGGAGCTGAGGGTCCGGGAGACACCTGCCCCCCGCCGTGTGTGGGAAAGCCGCCCGGCTCACGGAGATCTGCCCCCAAGACACGCTGGAACTGGGAGGCCCAGCCCCTTCCTGCTCTGGACCCCAGTGTCCTCCACTGTCAAAGGCTGGCATCACGGCACCGGTAAGATTGGAAAGGATGATACTCAAATATTTGTGATTATAGAAAGCCCCCAAATCCGCAGAAAAATAAGAGGCAAGTTTCTCTGGATAGAATCTGATACATAAAAAGCCACTGCATTTCTACATAAAAACAAAACTTTTAAAGGATAACAGCCTCAAAATAGGAGGTTTTTAAGAACAAATCTAAACAAAATTAAGAGACATATGGAAAAATTATTAACCTGTATTGAAAGATGCGAATGAGGACTTACATAACGGGAAATCTATGCAACGTTCATAGACTGGAAAATTCAGTTTCATGATGAAAACGTCTTCTTAATACCCACAGAACGAAACAGGCTACAGAAAATGACACAGCATGATGCCTTTATATAAAGAGCAAAACCTGAAAAACTACGCTGTCTCAGAATATAAACAGGGGAAGAAAAAATAAAACCACCTTTCTTCTACCCTCTTAGGTTTACGTATCGGGGTCTGTGAATTAAACTGACCAAAGGCAAATTAGAAGGAACAGCATACAATTTTTATCTAATGCTAATATTTAATTTTTTTTATGTGCCTCCAGGCCTTTGTAGAAAAGCAGTGGAGACCCAAAGAGGTGGTCAGACCCAGGGCCTTATATGGATTTTAATAAAGGGCAATAAATTTGACAAGAAGTGACAAAGGAAAGGGAGTTTGGGCTTCTAGGGTAAAGTTAATGTATTGGGGAATTTTATATGGAGAAGCTAACGGAGGAGAAGCGTTGTTTTATTAAGGTTTGTTTGTGCAGCACCACCTCAGTGCTAACTCTGTCTCCAGGGACAAAGGGGGCCCAGGAGAGAAGAGGGGGCACACACACCCTCACAAAGAGGAAGACAGGTCCTTTCAGGCAGACGGGGGAGGGCAGAGAGCTCTTTTTGGCATCTGCCACTTCTTAACTGTCTTCCACTCAGAACAGTCCTTATGCCAAAGTGGCACATTTGGGGGTGCCACATTCTGATCCCCTCTCATGGGTAAAGCAAGGAAATGATACCCTCAAATTTTGAAGCAGTAGTTACCTCTTCGGTGGAGGCAGGGGAGGCTCAGTCCACAAGGGCACACAGGGAGCTTGGGGGTGAAGTTCAATTTCTTGGCATGGGTGGTAGGTACCCCATTGTTCATTTTACTCTTGTTCTTTAAGTTGTACGTGTTTTCACAAAAAATACTCTACATTGAAAAACAACAGGAAACTCGTAAGAGAAAAAAAGAAGCTACGTCCTGCCCAAAGTAACAACTTTATTTGTCTTCTCAAACATATCAGAGCAAATTTCACCATTTTCTAATCTTGAAGCCAGCAAGACTAGAAAGGAAATTAAGCCATTTTCTGCCCACACCGCCCAGTTACACGGGACTGCAGTAAGGACAGAGTCAGCTGCCCGCCCAGGGGCAGGCACGCGCCGCCCTCGCTCGGCATCAGGATGGCCAGGAGGAAGGTCCGGGCCTGACTGCTGCACCAACAGGCCACACAGGAGGTTACTGACCTAGACTAACGCTGCTCAGCGACCCCAGGTTTTCACTGTCCAGCCATCAGTTCTGATTTTTTCTTAAAATCCTGCAGTGTAGGCGCTGGGGTCACTCCGCTCAGGGTCCTCACAGGCCGCAATGTCTGAAAGGTACTCCAGCCCCGTGACGGGGTCATCCACAGCTCCCGGGGTGGGGCGGGGCGGTCCTTGGACAGCCACACAACCTCCAGGAGCAGCTCCAAGGTCTGTGATTTTGAATGTCAGCAAGCAGTCGGTGAATGTCGCCAAGGCACGCAGGAACCACGTGGTGTGGTGGGCTTTCTTCCTGAACATAGAATGCCTACCCTCTGGCCTGGATGGTTTTTCTACAATTGGCAGTGCATTTCAGGGCAGGCCAGTGATTGGAAACATTTCCCAGGGACGATAAAGACTGGAGACCCTCTCGGGGACCCTGGTGAAGCAGCGCAATCAATTCCACGGCACGTCCACAGTGCCCACGGTCCCCCGCGCAGAGCTCGTGAACCTTTGGTTTCCTCCCCACCGAGGGCAAACATCAACAAGACGGCAGCATCTCTTTCTTTCTCATCCCCAGGCTTTTCACTCACCCGCCAGTTATCAAATCATTCAACTTGCACAATCACTTAATAACATGGTCTCCTAAATAACCACTGTTGAGGCTGCCCTTTCACCTGCCCTGGGAGGGACTGAATGGTGAAACAGGGCATTTCAGGTGTACTTCCAAATAGGAATCGCTGCAAAGGAATTCCAAAAGTAAGCGATGTCTGTTAGATGCTAAAGCGGCTGCCCGGACCCCGCGTGACAGGCGGCGGCTGCTCACACCGCCCCTCGTAACAGACAGACTCCCTCTTCACAAATCCAAGGTGAGGCTGCATCCTCGCACGTTTCAACTAAAGCTGTTTTAGATGCATCTTCCACACGCTGAAGCACGAACACAAACAAAACAAGGCCCAGGCGAGGGGCGCCCCTGGGCCCAGGGAGGCCCCAGCACTTGAGCAGAAACAAACGAAAACACTGACAGTGAGGACACCGTTTATCCTCTTCTGGTTTAAAGGCCAGAACTTTCAATAAATATATAGAAATAAGTGTGAAGATAAGAAAGGAACAAACCTGGACGACGTGGTACAGACTCGGGGCTGCGCCCAAGGGAGCCCGGAGCGTGGGACCCTCCGCTGGGGGTGGGGAGCTTGGTCTGGAGTTCACACAGTCCGCGCAGGAAAGTCTCACCGGCTGCTTTCTGTCTCCCCACAAAGCCCAGCTATGGCATCCCTGCTGTGCAGATAGAAAGCTCAGGGATTCCAAATTTAAAAGAGTTAAAACCCTTGTGAGGGCTTTGCAAGCTGCCTGTTTCCAGAGCTCCTGACTTGTTCTCGCTCCCAGCTGGATTGTCTAGAAACACCACTGTGACTTTTCAAGCTACAGCATCGTTGCTTGGAGTGTTCTTCTCACTCACTAGAATGGGCTACTCTGGAAGTGTCGCTTCGAGCAGGGCTATGATATTGCATTGTAGTCGCACGGGACAGAAAGGGTCCAGTAATAATGCCTTAATCGCAAGTTAAGATGCAGGTACTACAAAGGCAAAGAGAACCAACTACTTTCCACAACTTGATCACAAGCTACTACAGGGTAAGTCTTGCCAAGCAGATCGGTGACCCCGTACACTCGTGTCCTGGTGGCGTGACCTCGACGGAAAGCATTCATGTCGCGTTGTCCCTACAGTTATTGCGACAGAGCCACAAGTGGGCCGTTTTAACATCTGCGCCGTCAGCATGGTTGAAATCTAAGAAGCCAAGCACTCCCAAATCAACAAGCGCCACTCGCTGAGGATAAGTTAACGTGAAACGCAACCCAAAGACTCACATAGAACTGAAAATGCCAAATATGTCCACAAAATTGTTGACAAAAGGTATTTTTTCTAAAATCAAGATTTAACTATCAAAAATAAATTTCTAAGTTTGAATGCGTATCAACATAATTGGTCTGTAGTAATTTTCTTAAATGCTGTTCCCACTTCCCAAGCACAGCAAGAAGGCTGGTGATGTGAGACGGCGTCTCAGCGGTGTGACTCCTGCTTCGAGTTCTCTTCGATTCCTCGTGCAAAGAGCCGGACCAGCTGGCAGTGGACCCTGCAGAGACAAAGGGCCACACTTAGACCCTGCGCGTCCCCTGACTCTCGGCCCCCCCAGCTGGTGGAGGGCGGAGGTGGGCCTCATGCACCAGGACGGTGGGTCTCACCGTGGCAGTCTCTGGCCCCAGCTGGCAGCAACAGGCCAGGGGCGCACAGCGACCTCCTGACACTCCTGAGAGACCTATTTTGCAAAGGGCAGCTGATGGCCAAGTGGAGATCCGGAACCCCGTAGGCCCGGTTCTAATTCCAGCGCCCCACCCACGAGCAGAGTAACAAACCCACAGGCCGTCTCTCTCCCTGCCTCGGTCTCCTTATGAAGACTGAGCTGACGGGGCCATGGGGAGGGTCCCCTGAAGGGCAAGCCTGAGCGAGTAGTAGACGCAGGAAATGTGCAGTCACGGAAGACAAGTGTCGCCACGCCAGCCCGAGCGCCCGCCTTCCACACACAGCCGCAGCACACGAGCGGGGCCCGGAGGTCAGCGTGGGCCCTTGGGTCCCACTGGCAGTGCCGCCATCCCACTTGATGAGTGACGTCACAGCCTCCTGAGAGATGGTTAGTCCCAAAGACCCCATAAGTAAGTGACTCGCTGTTCAAGGCAGCACAATCTTTATCAAGATGTGTAGGATATATTTCACAAAAGAATGCCTTTTTTAACTTTCAGCAATTCATAATCCGGCATTAAAAATAATTCTGTTTCCTTAACTTGTGAAATGAGTCTACAGGAGCCGAACCTCTGCACACATGACTGGCAGGCAGGGCGGGTTCGCCTGTGACCTTGGAGCCACCTCTTGTCCTGAGATGTGAGCAGGGCGGTCCCTGCCACACTGGCCGCATCCTGGTCGCAAGAGCAGGGAGCATGCAGACTGGGACTGGGGGAGGCTGGAGAGCCTGCCCCTGCCCGCGGCTTTGGCTTGCATGCTAACGGGCAGGAGACCTAGCTGGGACCAGCAGCTGGTTGGCTGAGAAGCCATTTAAAGTGGGGATTATAAACGGGAATAATACACAGCATCCTGAAACATGGAAGGGCGCGCCCGCCACCCATCCTTCCACGTGGCGGGGGCGGGGGCCTACGGGCTCGCTCCTGACTGCCTTGCTCGTGTAATGCCCACTCTGCTATCGCCAGCGAGAGTCCAGTTTGGATTCCTTAAGGTCAACCAAGATCCGAAAGCCATTGGTCACAGGACAGAATCCTTCTAGAACTTTACAGTTCTCCCTCAGTCTCCTGTAACTGTTACACACACACCTCAATCAATAGCCTTTTTCTAAAAAACAGTTCCCTTTACTGTGTCTTTCAATGGGGCAAAAAACCACGTTCTTGGCACTCCTATTTCATCTGGCGATGTAATAAATACATATGATCAGACTGCAGATTCCCAAGTCCAAACACAGCAGGCCCAGTAGGTTCAGAGCCGGAGGGGCGGGCCTGGTGCCTGGACCACAGCACGGCCGCGGGCTGGGCTCCTTGGGGCCGGAGCACCTCCGGGTGGTCAGTGGATCCAGGACTTGGAAAGTGCCCACAGAGGCGCCTTGTTAGTTTGTTTAACTGGTGAAGAGACAGGAGAGGGAATGCCAATGCTGGCAGTGCAGGATGTGGAGCAGAAAAGTAAAACTGAGGGGCTTCAAAACCTGTGAAAAGACCGACCCCTCAGCATCTTTCCAAACCTGAGGTCACGGCATCTCCCTGGGGATTTCACCCGGGGAAACACACGTGCGTCTATGATGCACTCTTATGCTTTAGGCTGTGAGGGTGCCAGGCCCACAGAGCCCCAAGGCCACCTTCGCTCACCTGACCTCGATGGCAGGGCTGCTCAGAACCTCCCCATCGCAGTTCCAGGCGCTGCTGGAGACAGCGCAGCAGCACGGGGGGCGGTCGCTACACAGCTGCCCCAGTCGCTGCTTCCCGCGGCCCCGGACGCTGCCGTCCTCGTCCTCCGCAGGCTTCGACACAAACTGGAACTTCTTGACGCGATAGACTTCGACGAAAGTGAAGTCAAACTGCCAAGAGACAGCAGGACGGAAACGTGCTCTCAGCGGGGCTGCGCTGGGGGCGGGACAGCCGTCGGGGCCTCCCGGCAGCCCCGCGCCCCGCAGCTGGGGGACAAGAGAAGAGGTCACCGCGACTCTCACGACCCGGTCCCATCCACAATGAATGACGCGGAGTAAAGAACTCCGCGGCTCCTGAGCAGCGACGTGTACGGTTATTTACCTTTTTAACAAGCAGTATTTTAAAAGCCACATAAAAACACTGTTGGCCCAGATCTTAAAAAAATTTCACAGCCACAGACTTTACTAAAATCATAGACTGATCAGAAGTTGCAACTGTCTGGGTATTGTTAGACTCGCCCTCCCCGGCCCCGTGTCACTACAAGGGTGCCAGTGACTAAGGAAAGGTTTGTTGGAAGAGTCTCAATAGAACCCCTTTCCGGGAGCTGAAAGATTTTGTTGTAAGTGACCAGCAAGGGCAACAGAAGGTTGCACTGCATCACTTCGTTCTGTTTTTAAATAGGAAGAGAAACATTCATGCCTCCTAGTTTCTCTGCTCAAAGACTTTATATTTTTAAATGAGATTTTACAAGGAGTAACTATGACTAAGACTTTAAAATGGGTGAAATGCAAACAAAAATCTGTCCTTCTTCCCCTTGAATTCACAGCTGATCCTACAACATACAGATCGGGGTCGCCCAGGTAGAAGCGGCCGCCGACACAGGCCATATGGAAGCAGCGGTGCCCTTACCTGGTCGCCCTGGTTGGTGTGCCTGACGAGAAACCTCAGGAAGTTGAACCGGGAGCACTTCCGGATGAGGATGAGGTCGGAAGACCCGTCTCCCAGGTGGGCGGCCGGGGAGAGCCCCTGGGGGCTCCGGGGACAAGCACAGGACATGTTGGTGGCGTTGATGGCCAGGAACTGCCCGCAGACGACCTTCCACTCTTCCACCTCCTCTGAAGCAGGAAGAAGCATCGCAGATGCTACGTTAAATCCGTTAAATCCAAGCCGGGCAGGCGGGCGTCCTGAGATGACCGGGAGGGGTCGTCTCTACAAACGCACCATGCGATCGCTTCTCAGCATCAACACAAAGAAAACCGCGCCCACCGCTGTGCCCGGCGGTCACCTCCCGAGAGGCAGAGCTGTTTCTCGGGCCCTCGCCTGGGACTTGGGACCATGATCTAGAGCAGGGGTCGCCAAATCTGGCCCACCACCTACCTGACTGGGTGTGGCCTGCGAGCTAAGAATGGGTTTTACATTTTTAAATGGTTGAAAAATAAATCAAAAGAAGGAAAGTATCTTGTGACATGTGAAAATGACGTGAAACTCAAATTTCAGCGTCCACGAATAGTTTCTGGAGCACTGCTGAGGCCACTCCTTTCCTCTAAGCCCTCAAAAAGGCCACTTGCTGACCCCCGTTCCGGACCATTCTAGGGACAGGCGCCTGGCTGGCGCCACAACAGTAGTTCAGAGGGACGTGGCAAGATGGGCCCTTCCACAAAATCCCCTCTTTTCCCCAGAGTCTGGCAAAGGCAACCACGCACTCTGCCTGGAGCTGAAGTGGAAGCAGGTGCCCCTGCAGAGAAGGGGGGGGAGGGGCGAGACCCGAGGTCCCGGAGTGCAGGTCCAGCCCCGGCCGAGCCAGCCCAGCCACGTTACCGGCGCTCTCCAAGCCGTACAGCGACCTTTTCCGCTCCTCCGCCAGCTGCTGCTTGCTCTGCCTGCAGACAAAGCACCTGGAGGACAAGAACACGCCCCCCTTGCCTGTAACCTACAGACTGCAAAAGCATTTCAATTCTTTGCATATAATAGGAAGTGCAATTTCAGAGACTTCGCTTAAAAATATTTGGTTTGCATATTAATTTGAGTTCTCAGAATCAGATCCACTCTTAAAAATTACACAGACAGCATGTCCGTTTTGAAAATTGATAAACATTACAAAAAGCAAACAGCATCCCATGAGGCCCTTCTGTTGGCTCTGGGGGGTGGGCTGAGCTTGGCCCCGATGCCGGGGTGGCAGCAGACGGAGCAAAGGACAAGGTGCAGGTCCCAGTGTGGATCCCCGGCCTGAGACTTTGTTCCCTTTCACAAAACAGGTAACACAGTGGTGACTTGGTCCAGTCAGTAACGAGCAAGTAAATGGCTCAGAGCAGCTGTCGCGGGACTTGGTCGCTGGTCTGAAAGATGTTTGCGGTCCTGGGCACCGCTGGATGCAGGCCGTCGAACAGGCCAGGGGCTTTTGCTGGTGGAATTAGCTCATCAGCAACTGAGGTGGCGAGGCCATGCCTCTAACTCTTTGATTTTATGGTCTCAAATTCTTCACTTAAAGGAGGAGAGGACCAGGGGAAGGAAGGGCCCACGTCTGAATGACTTAAAGGAGGAAGGAAAACCCCCGAGTCCATCGAAACCCCTCAGCCTCTCCGCGTCCTCAGACTGAGGAGCAGGGACGAGATGCGGGCTGTCGGGCCGCGGGTACAAGTGACCAACCTGACACTCGTTCCAGGTTAACCCGGGCACACGCTGTTGAGCACGGTGGGGACACACAGGGTGATGAGGCAGCGTGGCTCGCAGAGGGGCCCCCACTGCTGGCCCAGGGTCTGGACCGGCCTCTCCTGACCACCCAATGGGGGGACAGGGGGCCCGTCCAGCCAGCTCCACGGGCGCCCCGAGGGCGCGCACAGAGCTGTCCATAAAGGGGCTCGTCTTCATCATTTCTCACATACCCAGCGGTGGGGGACAGCGGACCCCTGAACCAGAGCAGACGGTGTGGTGTGAGCCCTCTGCTGGGTAGATGACGGGGACCAGACGTGACCCAGGACCCAGCATGGGGGACACGGCGGGACCCCCTCAGGGTGCGTGGGACCCTGACCACTGGTCAGGAGGGACCAGCACCTCCCGTCCACATTGCCAAGTACTGCCCACTCACTTCACAGCCGGAGCAAACCCCAGCCAGTCCTGCTTCTATCTCATCGTTTGAGCAGAAACACACGTAAGGGATGTGCTTACCCCGCCCGGCAGGGTTTCCTGTCCCTCGGGGAGCCCACCGTGTGCTGTGCTGGCAGGAAGGACACTGTCCCTTCGTAGCAGTGATGGGAGAGGAAGGTCTTCAAACCTGAGAACAGAGCGAGACGGAGAGACACACCCACATGCACCACTGCCTGCGCAGGAGGCCGTGCCGTCAGCGTCTGCAAAGCGTGGGCGCGGGGCACCTGCCTGGGGACAGAGCGACTGCAGGAGGACATGGCCCCCTCCCACTTCAGGCTGAGCTGCCGCCACCATCACAGAGGATTGCAGGCTCCCGGCCACCAGGGCTGCCTTCCACACTGGCAAAGGGGACGTCTTGGCCACCAGTGACCCCTCGTCGTGGCCTCGACGACGTGGCCCGCAGGTTCCACCCTGTGAAGCCCCCAGCGCACCCCCAGGCTTGACCCCGTCATCCACAACTTTGGTGTCTTGGAGGAACTCAGGACAAAGACCAGGCAGCACTGCCACCAGACCGTGGCCGGCCCCTCTGGCAAACTGTGGCATGCTGTCCATCGAGCTGCCTGCACCCCCAGCATGCCCAGGCTGAGCGAGGTGAGGGGGCTGCAGAAGAAGAGTGTGAAGCGAGCAGAGGCTGGTTCACGAGGTTGAAGGAAAGAAGCCGCCTCCCAACATCGGAGTGCCAGGGGAAGCAGCAAGTGCCGCTGTAGAAGCTGCAGCCAGCGGGCCAGAAGACCTAGCTAAGATCATTCACGAAGGTGGCTCCACTAAACAACAGATTTTCCGTGCAGAGGAAACAGACTTCTACTGGAAGAAGATGCCATCTAGGACTTTCCCAGCTAGAGAGGAGAGTGAGAAGGGCACACACAGCAATGAAGAGTAGAGAAAGCCTGCACATAGCAACGAAGACCCAACACACCAAAAATAAATCAGTGAATTAATTTTTTTAAAAAAGAAAAAAAAAAAGAAAAGAAAGTTGAAATGACTCCTTGACCCATGGGCTGCAGAATGAATGCTGTGTTGTCAGGCATGAAAACAACATGAATCTCGTCCATCTCCCTCAGAGCTCTCGGGTGACCAGGTGCATTGTCACTGAGCAGTAACATTTTGAAAAATCTTTTTTTCTGAGCAGTACGTCTCAACAGTGGGCTTAAAATAGTTAATCATGTTGTAAATAGATGTGTTTATAAACAGGCTTTGTTGTTCCACTTACAGAGCACAGGCAGAGTGGATTTAGCATAATTCTTAGGGCCCCAGGATTTTCAGATGGTAAATGAGCACCGGCTTCAACTTAAAGCCACCACTAACAGAAGAGTCAGCCTGTCCTTTGAAGCTTTGAAGCCAGGCAGCTGCACTACCAGGGAAGTCCCCATTTCAACTTTCAAGTCTTACTCCTTAAGAAATACATTTTGTAAGGCTATAGTTGCCACAGACAGTAATTTCTCTCATGGATCTGGGCGAAGTAAACCAAAAACCTTCACCATCCAGATGCCATTAAGAACATCTGGGATGATTCATGGGAAGAGGTCAAAATGTCAACATTAACAGGAGTTTGGAAGAAGATTCCAACCCTCCTGGATGACTTGGAGGGGTTCAGACCTCAGTGGAGGAAGTCACTGCAGATGTGGTGGAAACAGCAAGAGAACTAGAATCAGAAGTGGAGCCTGGGACTTCCCTGGTGGCACAGTGGTTAAGAATCCATCTGCCAATGCAGGGGTCACGGGTTCAAGCCCTGGTCCGGGAAGATCCCACATGCCACGGAGCAACTAAGCCTGTGTGCCACAACTACTGAGCCTGCACTCTGGAGCCCGCGAGCCACAACTACTGAGCCCGTGTGCCACAACTACTGAAGCCCGCACACCTAGAGCCTGAGCTCTGCAACAAGAGAAGCCACCGCAATGAGAAGCCAGAGCACCACAATGAAGAGTAGCCCCCGCTCGCGGCAATTAGAGAAAGCCCGCACACAGCAACAAAGACCCAACGCAGCCAAAAATAAAATAAATAAATAAATTTATTAAAAAAAAAAAAAGTTAAAAAAAAAAGAAGTGGAGCCTGAAGATGGGACCGTACTGCTGCATCTCATGATAAAACGTTAATGGATGAGGAGTTGCTTCTTATGGATGAGCAAAGAGAGCAGCTTCTTGAGATGGAATCTACTCCTGGTGAAGACACCGTGGAGATTGTCAAAATGACAGCAAAGGATGTAGAATATGACGTAAACTTAGCTGATAAAGCAGCGGCAGGGTCTGAGAGGACTCCACTTTTGAAAGAAGTTCTACTGTGGGGAAAGTGCTATCAAATTTCACTGCAGGCTACAGAGCAATCGTTCCTGAAAGGAAGAGTCAACTGATGCAGCAGACTTCACTGCTGTCATATTTTAAGGCAACACGGTGGCCCCCCACAGCCCTCAGCACTCCCGACCCTGATCCGTCAGCAGCCGTCCGCCTCGAGGCAAGACCCAGCACAAAGATTACGACTTACTGAAGGCACAGGTGATGGGGAGCACTTTTTAACCATGAAGGATTTTTAAATTAAGGTATGTATCTTTTTTTAGACATAATGCTATTGCACACTTAACAGACTACAGTATAGCCTAAACATAACTTTTATATGCACTGGGAATGCGAAAAATTCATGTGACTTGCTTTGTTTTGATATTTGCTTTCTTAAGGTGGTCTGGAACTGAACCCTAAATATCTCCAAAGGTGTGCCTGTAAATTTACCCAAAAGTAACCTATAAAGGGCAGTGACCAGAGAAATGACACTCATTAAATACAGTCAAGCCATCATCAAAAAAATCTACAAACAATTAATGCTGGAGAGGGTGTGGAGAAAAGGGAACCCTCTTGTACTGTTGGTGGGAATGTGAATTGGTACAGCCACTATGGAGAACAGTATGGAAGTTCCTTAAAACACTAAAAATAGAACTACCATACGACCCAGCAATCCCACTACTGGGCATATACCCTGAGAAAACCATAATTCAAAAAGAGTCATGTACCAAGATGTTCATTGCAGCACTATTTACAATAGCCAGGACATGGACGCAACATAAGTGTCCATCGACAGATGAATGGATAAAGAAGATGTGGCACATATATACAATGGAATATTACTCGGCCATAAAAAGAAACGAAATTGAGTTATTTGTAGTGAGGTGGATGGACCTAGAGTCTGTCACACGGAGTGAAGTTAAGTCACAAAGAGAAAAACAAATACCGTATGCTAACACATATATATGGAATCTTAAAAAAAAAAAAAACGTCCTGAAGAACCTAGGGGCAGGACAGGAATAAAGACGCAGACGTAGAGAATGGACTTGAGGACATGGGGAGGGGGAAGGGTAAGCTGGGACGAAGTGAGAGAGTGGCATGGACATATATACACTACCAAACGTAAAATAGATAGCTAGTGGGAAGCAGCCGCATAGCACAGGGAGATCAGCTTGGTGCTTTGTGACCACCCTGAGGGGTGGGATAGGGAGGGTGGGAGGGAGACGCAAGAGAGAGGAGATATGGGGATATATGTATACATATGGCTGACTCACTTTGTCATACAGTGGAAACTAACACAACAGTGTAAAGCAATTATATTCCAATAAAGATGTTAAAAAATAAAATAAAATAGTACTATAAGTCCCTGCAAATAAATAAATAAATACAGCCAAGGAATTCATCTCAGCAACAAGTGTCAAACTTTGAATCCTACATCCTTTCAAACTTTTTTTCTGCGTTTAAACGCATTTGAAGGCTGAAAGGGTGGTGCTGCACGTGACCTGGAAGTGCAGACCATCACTTGTTTGTATGATCTGGGATCGACCTCCATTCCTCTCCGTTCCAGCTCTGAGCAGATGTGAGAACTGGCCCGTGACCGACGGCAGCGGTTCTCCGGGCACCCGGGACCCGTCAGACTCTCGGCCCTTGGTTTCCATCTGTGAACGAGGCCCCACCTTGAGCGAGGCGGAGGCCGTGTGTGGAAGCTCCCGGCGTGTTACTCTGAGTTACCTGAAAAGTCATATCTGACGAGACCCATCCACCGCTTCTTCTCACTGTCCTTGATGATGTCCCCGTAGAAGCCGTAGCCCAGCAGGGACACCGAGTACCGCAGCAGCGTGCTGTTGTGATGCACAGAGGACACGTCCATGGACAGCGAGTCCCCTGCGGAGAGAAGCCAGGGTGGAAACCGCGCCCCTCCGCCTGTCCCCCTGCACAGCGCCCGGCGGCCGTGACGGAGCCATGAATTAAAGCGTGAGATAGGCAGAAGGCAGTCGAGGCCGTGGTCTGTTCTCCAGGGGTGCCCAGCCTCCTGCTCTCGACTCAAGTGACTAAACTTGACTCAAATTTCCAAAGTGGGCTTGGAAAGCTGTTCCGTAAGGAGGGGAAAACAATGTGACCGTGAAGCTTGCTGAACGCCACTAATTGAAAGGAAGGTGGAAAAGGCGCCTGGCATTCTCAAATGTAAAATCACACACGTACCATCTGTAAACACAGCCGTTCTGTGACTTTGGATGGGACGTGAGTAGCACTGCCATCAGGGACAAGGACGGGCAGAGGGAGCCACACGTGTGCCCTGAAGGCTCCTGGACAGCTTTGAGCAGCATTACAAGCAGCGTGGGGCTTCCTACCCCGGGGGATGCGCTTTCTAGAGGAGCAGGGAGGGAGGGGGTGTGACTGGGGAGGCCTGTCCCCACAGGGCGACAAGGGGCCGAGTCCCGAGCAGGGGTGAGGGCTGACAGCAGGGCTCCAGATGAGGGGGTGGACGTGTCAGGGCAGAGGAGCACCTGGCCAGCACAGGGGACGCCATGGAGAACCAGCGGGGGCACAGGTGCCAGGCACCCCCACTGCTCTGGGGAGGGCACCAGAGGGTTCTGAGCAGAGCAGCGCTTTTGTTTCTGAAGGTCACCCCGCTGGATGGGATGGGAAGTGGCAGGGAAGGGTGGCAGCCAGGGCCCTGCGGGCGGACGGACGGGCACCCGCACGGCGAGGCGGGCCGACACCCGCGTGTGCCCGGGGACCTGGGACAGAGCAAGCCAAGTGCGGCACTGAGAGAGGCACCTACCCACGACGATGTGCAGAGCCGAGGTCTCCGCGTCGTTCGTGCCAACCGTTGAGTAACACACACA
Organism: Mesoplodon mirus; assembly: GCF_964341445.2. NCBI lineage: Eukaryota > Metazoa > Chordata > Mammalia > Artiodactyla > Ziphiidae > Mesoplodon > Mesoplodon mirus. The sequence continues at coordinate 42,770,932 of NC_138987.1, forward strand.
GTCTGTCGACCCTAAAAGGGGGAAAGGGCCTTAATGTCACTGCGGTCACTTAAGATCCCAGCGTGTCTCCAAGAGGATGAGTGGTAAGCTCTGCCGCTTCTTCCACGGCCCTGGAGTAACTAAGAAGGAATAAACTCCGTTTGCCTACAAAACTAGTCACTGAGGTTGGTTCATCAAGAATACTGAGATTGGCCTTGACTACCATCAAGCAGCTCCTCACAGAGTTCAGAGACCCCTCCTGAGCCCGTCTGGGGGGCAGGGCCCCCAGGAAGCCCCTGCAGCGGTGGCGGCGGGGCGCCAGGGCACAAGGCTCAGCGCCCTGCACGGTGTCCCCGCTCCTGGCTGCCACAACAGCGGGCAGCAGCCCTGGGGCTCCAGACCACAAGACCAAAGGGACTCTGCAGTGGGAAAGTGCATGCAAAGCAACAACAGCTCGTGGAGGTCACGGAAAAAGCACCGCAGACCTGTGCGCGGCGAGAGACCCGGAGCCTCAGCCCACCCCTGGGTCATGAGGGCGCAGCAGCTGCCGGCTGACAGACGTGAGGGGCCAGCGGGACCCGCTCTGAACCCCATGGGCTCGGCCGGGGCTCTGCCTCCTCCTGCCCACACCCCTGTCTATAAAGTGGAGGTGACCTCAGAGCACCCAGCTAGCGCCTGGATCCCGAGGGCACGGCAGTGATGCTACGGGTCCTCCCTCGGTCTGTCCTGGTTCTAACTGGGTCATCAGCAACGTCTCTGTTCTCCACCTGAGTGGGCAGAAAATCTCCTGGGTGCTTATTTATAACAGACTCCTGAGCGCCCCCCGCCCCGCCCCAAGATCCTGACTCAGTAGGTTTGGGTTGGGGCTGAGCAATCTGAATTTTAACACGTCTGCTGAATAGCCGAAAACCCTAGTCTAGATTTCCCAAGAATAAACCCTGACGGTATCCAGAATTGCACCATAAATGTTGCCTCAGACACACAACCAACACAGGTTGAGGCCCATCAGGGAATAACCATCCTGTTAACAGGTACACAAGCTCTGGCCGCAGGCAGGATCCAGATGCTGTGCCCTTAGGCCCCGAACATTCTATAAGGCCCTCAGCCTAAGTGGAGCCTGAAAGTCCCTGGTTCTAAATAGACGCGCTGGATCGCAGGCAGTGTTTGTCATCTCTTAGAGCAACAGAATCTGGTCCAGTTGGAGATCAGAGCAGAAGCCTCTTAACTATTTAATCTAAGCTAACATATGCCTTCTTATGGTCGGAAATTTATATAAACACATACAGATTCATATATTTTTAATATGTATATTTTTCTTTTTTGTTAATCTTAACCTGAAGACTTGAATGACATCTCATTCCAAAAATGAGCCGAAAAGTAAAACAGTTTAAATGAACATTTAAGATTACAGGAGTGACTAATTCTTAAAATGGAATTAACAGTATTTAAGGAAAACTACATGGTTTCAGACTATCTTCCACACCCTTATTTTTCTAACTGAGGGTACCTAAATAACGGGTATAAACATTTCTGACAAAATAAACTACAAAAGAGCCATGAAATTAACTTGAAGCACACCTTCATATCCCTAGAACTTCCCAGAATTTCCAGAGCCCGCTTGCTCCCCTTACGTGCCTACTGTACTGTTTACTTTCTTCACAAACCATCCTTTAGAACAAAAACTGATCAGACATCCAACATCCCCTGCATTTTTTTTTTTTTTTAAACTCAGGAGAAATACCAGAGTTCTTTTTTTTTTTAATTTATTTTATTTTTAAATTTATTTATTTATTTATTTTGCGCTGTCCTGGGTCTTCGTTTCTGTGCGAGGGCTTTCTCTAGTTGTGGCAAGCGGGGGCCACTCTTCATTGCGATGCGCAGGCCTCTCACTATCGTGGCCTCTCCTGTTGTGGAGCACAGGCTCCAGATGCGCAGGCTCAGAAGTTGTGGCTCACGGGCTCTAGAGCTCAGGCTCAGTAGTTGTGGCTCACGGGCCTAGATGCTCCGTGGCATGTGGGATCTTCCCAGACCAGAGCTTGAACCCGTGTCCCCTGCATTAGCAGGCAGATTCTCAACCACTGCGCCACCAGGGAAGCCCCATCCCCTGCATTTTAAAAATAATTAATTAATTATTTTATTTTTATTTTTGGCCACCCTGGGTCCTTGCTGCTGCGCGCGGGCTTTCTCTAGTTGTGGCGAGCGGGGGCTACTCTTCGTTGCAGTGCACGGGCTTCTCATTGCCGTGGCTTCTCTTGTTGCGGAGCACAGGCTCTAGGCATGTGGGCTTCAGTAGTTGTGGTGCATGGGCTCAGAAGTTGTGGCTCGCGGGCTCTAAAGCACAGGCTCAATAGTTGTGGCACATGGGCTTAGTTGCTCCGTGGCATGTGGGATCTTCCCGGAACGGGGCTTGAACCTGAGTTCCCTGCATTGGCAGGCAGACTCTTAACCACTGCGCCACCAGGGAAGTCCCCTCCCCCTGCATTTTATCAGATATAACTTGTATACTCAGCAATCTTTTAATCACTAGAAATTCAGCAGTGATCTCAAATAAAAATGAAGAAACGAGTGGTCTGCACTTTGCACCATGTCCTTTTGACCTTAAAAGTCCCTCTTTATTTCTGAGCCTATCTAGAATCTAACTGCTCTATTAAACATGTTAGAATCAAGTTGAAAGTCTCATAAAGGGATCTGTCTTGAGTAGGGAAAAAACCCCAGCACTTCTGACCTGCTGCATCATCCTTTTTACAGCCACAACAAAGATCGGCCCTTTTTGATGACCCTTCTCAACGACAGCATCTTGTCATAGAAGCTGCTTGAGAGGCACCTCGTGTGGGAACAGTGGGCATGACAGGGACAGGCTGAAGGCCGCTGGTCAGACAGTCAGTCCTGGCCGCACCTGGGGCAAACCACCAGCTCTAGAGGGCTGGGCTGGACGTGGCCCACTTTTCAGAGTTCATTCACTAGGAACTAACTGCAAACACTTCCACTGAGGGTGTGAGATGGCGCAGAACCTACAGGCACCTGAACTCTACAGAAAAAAGCAGCGGGCTCAGTGGGGGCTGCCCTGGGCTGGCACACACGCATTCACTGTCACCCAAGTCCTTAGGGCAACAAATAGGGTAAGTGAACCGAGTTTCTAGTAGGTTTCAGGGGTTACTTTGCTGAAAAATTAGATTTTTAAAGAAGGTACTCAGCTCAGCATCCTCCATGGGGCCACCTCGCCACCTGCACCCCCGCAGCTCCCACCCCCACTCTGCCTCTCACTCACCCTGCTCACGTCGGCACCACCCACAGCCAAGCCTGTTCTTGCCTCGGGGTCATCGCCTAGGCTGCTCCTCCGGCCTAGAACATCGTGCCCCAGATGCAGGGCGCTGTCCCCCGCCCTTCAGGCCTCTGAGTGGGATCACAGGTGAAAGGCCCCTTGCGCCTGTCCGGACCGTGCTCCCCCGGGCGCCACTGCTCTGTTCTCTCCGTTTCATGCTAATCACCTGCCTCTCCCCTGGATCCCCTGCGTCCCCGCCTTGTTCCTTCGCGAGGCCGGCCCACAGGAGGCCAGCAGAATGTACCCACAAGGACCCACCGAGGGAACGGACAGCCGGAGCACGGGGCATCTGCGGGCTGCGGACCCCTGTGCTTCGGGCTGGCGGCCGGGGCACCAGCAGACAGCCGCTTAAGGGCAGGGGAACGTCTGATCCTTTTTCGTCCCCAAAACATCACTTCTCGCTTGTTTAACATTCAGTCTGCTTCCAACAGCTCACTGTCCCCTCTGGGGACAACGTAACTCCCCAGTTATCTCTGTGCGGTGAAGACTTTAACCCAGAGGGAGTGCCAGCTCCAGACATAAGATCTGGTTTATCCCGGGCGCCAGGAGCCTCCTGACACCCAGCCCCTCTGCCCCAGAGCCACCTGCAGCCTCCCCCTCCTTGAGGCCCCACCTGGGAGGCGGCCCTCCCGGAAGCTGTGTCACCCGGCCCAGGGCAGAGGCAGCGGGCATGTGCCCTTCTTCGTGCAAGCACAGTCTGGGCACTGCTGTCTCCCCGCCCCCACCCCGCCGGCTTAACGGTGTGATTCCCCTAAGAGCTGGGTGCTTCCCGGAGACACCAAACACGCCGAGCTGGCCACCTCAGGACACGGCACGGCCGGTCCCTGTCCTGCTCACACCCCGAGGCCTCCCGCCCCGACGTGCAGCCCCCGGCCCCGGGTACCCGTCACTTCTTCCAGGACACCGCCTGCCCCCCAGGCTCCCCTTCTCCTGTACTGTGCTCTGGGCCTCCCCCATCCCACCCACTGCCAAACGGCCATCCCTCTGAGAGCAAGGACTGTGCTCCCGGCACCTGGCAGGAAGCAGGTGTCCTGGGGGGACGGCAGGACCCGTTCCCGCACGCAGCGGCGGTCCTGTGTCAGGTGTGTGGAGGGAAGAGCACACCTGAAATAAAGGGATGAGCCTCAAGGAAAACCCAAGGGTGCCCCCTCCCGGCCCACGTACCCGCGGGGATGATGCCGATCCTCAGCGGGCTGGGCACAAGCGCCGCCCGGGGCTGGTCCTGGTCCACGCCAGCGTCCCTCTGCGTCCTGCCCACCAGGCCGTGCAGGACCTCGCTGAACATGCCGTCTCCGCCCACACAGACGATGCTGCAGGAAGAACACAGGGGTCAGGCCCTCAGCACCCGCCCCGCGCCACCAGGCCCCTCCTGCACTGGCCTCCGAGCCGCCACCCAGGCCGCAGCTGTGCCCGTGCCCCGCCGGCCGGCAGAGTCCCCACCCATCTCGGTTCACTCCCCGCTCCCGCGGCAGACCTCTTCAGACCCTCGTGTCTGCGTCCAAGCCCTGCGAGGAGAGGCTCCTGATGCCCGCCGTAGCCACACGGCCAGGCTCTGACAGGTCGAGAAGGGCAGGGCCTGGGGCCAAGCTGCAGAGGATGCCCCTTCCTTCCCTAGCAGGCTAGGTGGACGAAAAACAAGCAGACAAAACATGAGCTCAGCAGGCTTCTACCCTCTGCCTTGCAGCCCCTGAACAAGGTCTTCAGGAACTCGGCCTCGGGGGCAGGTGACACATGGCTTCTTCCCTCCCCGATGCTCCCCCACCCCTCCCCCACTCATGACCCACTCCCGCCGTGGGACCCTAATCCGCCTCCCTGACCCCTCCCCACTCCGGGGAGCCTCTTCACACTGCCTGAGGTCCCCAGCGGCACAGCTGCCCAGATGAGACCCTAGAGCCTTCTTGGGGCCCTGGGATGGGGCACAGGGACACTCAGGACGCCGCCGCTCCTGGTCACAAAGCTCGCCGTCCAGCCCTTGGCTGCCCCTCAGCCTTCACGCTGACCCGGCTGGAGGGGGCCCACAGCTCAGCTGGCATCCCCCATACCGAGACCTGCTTCAGCTCAGCTCCTTGCTGGATGACACTTGGTGAGGACTCGGTCACGGGGACCAGCCGATGCTCCCCCAGACGTCCTGGAGAGCAGCCCTGCTGCCTCTGCCACTGGCCAGCCAGCTCTTGCCCAAGACCCATAACCTCTGGCAGCTTAGCTTCCTTGGGTCCAATCCTCATTGCTACTTTCCACGCAGCTTTCAAGAGTATCTTTCCGGGGCTTCCCTGGTGGCGCAATGGTTAAGAATCCGCCTGACAGTGCGGGGGACACGAGTTCGATGCCTGGTCCGGGAAGATCCCATATGCCGTGGAGCAACTAAGCCTGTGTGCCACAACTACTGAGCCTGCGCTCTAGACCCAAGAGCCACAACTACTGAGCCCGCGTGCCACAACTACTGAAGCCCGCGTGCCTAGAGCCCATGCTCCGCAACAAGAGAAGCCACTGCAATGGGAACCCCGCACACCACAATGAAGAGTAGCCCCTGCTCGCCGTAACTAGAGAAAGCCCGCGCACAGCAACAAAGACCCAACGCAGCCAAAAATAAATAAATAAAATAAATAAATTAAAACAAAAGTATCTTTCCAAAACACCCGAGCCTATAGGACATCTACGTACAAGCTTTCCGGGGATCCTCACCACCTTTCCCCAGCCTCATCTGTTCATTCACGGAGCACCTGCCGTGTGCCAGCCCTGTGCCAGGTGCCGGGGACAGCTGTGCACAAGGCAGAGGAGGCCGGCTCTCCAGGAGCTGACATGCCAGCAGGTACAGACGCAACACAGATGCAGAGTCACACTCGGGGCCGGTGCCTCCCGCGGGGATGAGCACAGCACCCACTCTGCGCTGTCGCAGCCAGAAACGCACAAGCAGGTCCTGACCAAGAGGAAACCTCAGACAGACCCAAAACCAATGGACATGCTGCAAAGGCACTGGCCTGTTCTCTCAAAATTCAGACACACCAAGGAGGCTGAGGATCTGGTCCAGGTCACGGGAGGCTAGAGACACACCCACTGAGTCTGAAGGTAATGTATGATCCAGGGCTCTTCTGCCTTAGGGAGTAATGGGACAGTGGGCAGAGTCTGATAAGGACAGCAAATGGGTAACGGCCTTTGTATCAGTGCTAATCTCCTGGTTTTGATCACTGCATTTTAGTTCTGTAAGAGAATATCCTTGCTTTTAGGAAATATACACAAATATTTAGGGACGAAAGCTGATCATGTCTATAACATACTTTCAAACGATACAGAAAAAATTTCTGTAGGTAGGTGGTAAGACTGAAAAGGAAAACAAAACTATTACAGGGTGGTTTTCCAAGGAGAAGGACATGACTGAACTCTTCTGCCTTTCCTAATTTTCTAGAAGAAGGTTTATTTTACTTCTACAACTAGGAAAAAAGGTGTAAGGAAAGGGAGTGAATAAAATGAAGACAGACGGGTAAAACTTGATGAGAATTGACTATTTATTAGTCAGATGAAAGACGCTTACTTACCCGTCATATTTGTCTATATTGAGCTCATATAAACTCTCCTTGGCATGATTAGCATGCTCAGTAACTGTGGGAAAAAAACATATTACATTATAGAGTTTACACTCAAGTCTGTGAATCCTCTTTAAAATGAAAGGCAAGTAAACCATGCTTTTAAAATGAGGTCCTATAAAACCTTCAGGAGGGTTTCCTGTAAGAAACCCCTCCTTCGATCTTACCCAAATTCCTTTCATGGACAGGGATGCTGACCTTGGGAACAGGACCTCTCAGAATACACTCTACTGGGTAGGACATCTCATTCTTGGCATTTTTTTAAAATTAATTAATTTATTTATTTTTGGCTGTGTTGGGTCTTCGTTATTGCGCGTAGGCTTTCTCTAGTAGCGGCGAGCGGGGGCTACTCTTCGTTGCGGTGCATGGGCTTCTCATTGTGGTGGCTTCTCTCGTTGTGGAGCACGGGCTCTAGGTGCGCGGGCTTCAGTAGTTGCGGCTCACGGGCTCTAGAGCACAGGCTCATTAGTTGTGGCACACGGGCTTAGTTGCTCCGCAGCATGTGGGATCTTCCCGGACCAGGGCTCGAACCCGTGTCCCCTGCACTGGCAGGTGGATTCTCAACCACTGCACCACCAGGGAAGTCCCACATTCTTGGCATTTAATTGCCAACAAATAACTTTTTTTGGAAGAGATTACGTCTTCTATTTTATAGTTTTCCCTTATTATCCAATGGACTTGGAAAATTTTAGAATATACCAAAATGTAGAAGAAAGAAAATGTTAGTCCATAGTCTGTACACTCACTGTAACAAAAACTCTCTTTTTTTAAAAAAAAATTATTAATTTTTTTATTTGGGTGCACCAGGTCTTAGTTGCGGCACATGGGATCTTCGTTGCCGCGTGCAGGATCTTCATTTGTGGCATGCGGATCTTTAGTTGCAGCATGCATGTGGGATCTAGTTCCCTGACCGGGATCGAACCCGGGCCCCCTGCATTGGGAGCGCGCAGTCTTAGCCACTGGACCACCAGGGAATTCCCAACAAAAACTCTCTTGAAATTCACTGTACACACAATTTTGTGTCCTTGTTTTCCCAACATCTTATCACAATCCCTTTTTCATCGTTAAAAATTCCTAGTAAAGACCATTTTAAAGAGCTACATACTATTCCTTCAGATTCACCACAATTTTATCTTTATGCTTCCTGTTCGGGGGTATAAGTGGCTTCCAGTGTTTTGTTTTTATAAAAATGAGGCAACAGACACCTGTGTACCTCACCTTCTGTTTACAGCTGATGGTTTTCTCAGGAAAGTTTAGAAAACTTTAAGATTGGATAAAAACCCCCTCCTTTTTGAGGCTCTTGACCCGCACTGCCAAGTGGCCCTTTAATAAGTTTACACAAAACCCTCAAATCTCTGAAGGGAGAAACCGTCTCCCTACACCCTCCCAGCATCTAGAACTTGCTCTGAAACTCGGTACCGCAAACGTGGCATTGCATTGTGTTTCTTAAAAATACCACTTACTGGTGAAATGATTTCTAAGCCTTACTAATTGCTTGTATCTCTTGCAAGAATTTTCTGTCCATAATCTTTGTCCTTTTATCCTTAGTGTTTTTCCTGAGTGCTTTTTATATGCTAATACTTAGCTAGAGCAGTCTACGTTCTTTACTTTGTATTCTTCTCATTCTGGTATGCCAAAAAACCCAACATTTCAGTTTGTTAAAATTATCTTAAACAGGGAATTCCCTGGTGGTCCAGGGGTTAGGACTCGGCGCTTGCACTGCTGGGGCCCGGGTTCAACCCCTGGTTGGGGAACTAAAATCCTGCTAGCTGGAAAGCATGGCCAAAAAAAAAAAAAAAAAAAAAAATCTTAACACAATAAGAATCTTCCCTAGTGACCATATCTGAGTCATTCTCAACTTTACTCCTACAGAGACTTTGCGCCTTACCAATGATCTCGGTGGTGATGGAGGCCAGTGTGAACAACGGCGCCACTTTCCTCTCATAGATCCGCTTGCCTTGTCCTTTACCTCCAAACGGATTGATGAACACCAGTAAGTGCTTTGGTCTAGACGCTGCAAAACAGCAACACCGCGTAAGTCACAATGAATGTCAGCGATCAAAACGAAGAACTGTGTTACTGAACAAAATCAAACCACGTGGGTCTAGAGCTCTGCTTAGTATTATCTGACAAAAAGCATTTTTAAGGTAAAGAACGGTGCTCAAGAGTTTCCTAATCTCTGAAAAGAGAAAAGCACAGCTTGTGAGATCAGGCAGGTGCTCTCTGCACATCGGCCAGGGGGGTGGCAGCCCCGGGGATTCAGCATCCTGGCAGAGAAGGACGCTCTCTCCTGATGAGGAGTCCTCCAGGGTGTAAATCCTGGAAGCAGCAGCCTCATTCTTCTTCATGTGAAGGAAAGTGAGTCTGCAGAAGATGAGAGAAATAGATACACAGCACGGAGCGTTGGGAGAGAAAGACAGACGGACAGGCACAGGGAACGCTCAATCTGTAGATGGACAGAGAGATGGAAGGACGGCAGGATGTCCCTTCCAGAGGCCCGGCTAACCGCCGACATCCAGTTCTCCTGAAACACCCTATTTTCTTGTAGCAACTTCCACAGTTCTGCTTGGGTCGGTTCAAGTAGATTCTGATACTTAAAAAACAAATTTAACCAACAAATCAGTAAAAGTAGCAAGAAAATCGAAGCCCTGGGTCCACAGAGAACCCCACACATGAACGCTCACCACAGCACCATTCACAGCAGCCAAAACGTGGAGACCCACCAGGTGTCCACCAACTGACGGCTGGATACACAGAGTGTGACCAAAGGAGTATCGTTCAGCAACGGAAACCGATAACACTTAACCAGCAGGGATAAATACCAAAAGCATGATGCCGAGAGATGGAAGAATTACACAAAACAGCCCCTCTTACATGATTCCATTTATGTGGCAGAACTAACAGGTGGCAACAATGACGAAAAGAAACAATCAGACTGGTGGTCGTCTCTGGACTGGCAGGGGAGGGTCACGAGGAAACTGGGGTGATGTTAAGTCTTACAGGGTCTGGGTTACATGGGTACACGTATGCTTCAAAACTCATTGATTTACACTTACCATTTGTCCATTTCATTGTATGTAAATTCTACTTCCGAACTGAAAACAAATACTGACCTCTAGGCAATGACACGCGTGCTGAAGTGTCTGAAGGGTCATGCCCTGATGTCTGTCACTTATTTGGAAACACAGCTAACGTACCATTAACTAATGGATGGGTAGAGAGACACAGACAAAGCAAAACCAGCAAAATGTTAACAACTGCAGAATGTAGGTGGTGGGTATATGAATGTCCACGGTACAATTTTTTCAATTTTTCTGTATGTTTAAAAATCTTCATAATAAAATATTGAAGGCAATACAATAGAGAAAAATCAAAGCCAGAAGTCTATTCTTTGAAAAGATTCATAAAATTGATAAGTCCCTAATAAAACTGATAAAAAGAAAAAGGGAAAAAACACAAATTAACAATATCAGGAATGAGAAAGAGGACATTATTTCAGAACCTACAAATATTACAAGGAAAGTGAAAGGATTTATTAAACTTATGCCAATAAATTTGTACATTTTTATGTAAGAGACACATTTCTCAAAAAATACAATTTACCAAAAGTTACAGAATAAATAGAAAATCTGAATAGTCTGATATCTAATAAAGAAACTGAGCCATTAATAAAAGCATTCCCACAAAGAAAACCCCAGATGGTTTCACCACTTAATGCTTCCAAATATTTAAGGGGAAAAGTAGCCTCGACATTATAAGAATTCTTCCACACGACAGAAAATACAAGGAGAAACCAATGTTTTTCAACACGTTAACTCAAAAAGAAGAAAATCATACAATCATCTCAATAGATGCAGAAAAAGCACTTATCAAATTACACATCCAATGATGATTTTTAAAAATTCTCAGAAAACTAGGATTGGAAACAAACTTCCTTAATCTGGACTTTAAAAACTTACTTAAAAAAACCTGGGGTTTCCCTGGCGGCCCAGTAGTTAAGACTCTGCCCCCACTGCAGGGGGCACATGGTTCAGTCCCCGCATACCACGCAGCGTGGCCAAAAAAAAAAAAAAAAACCTAAGAAACATCATTTTCGACAGGGGGATGTTGAAAAGTTTCCCCCAAGATCAGGACTAAGACCCTCCCTGCTGCACTGGAGGTCCAAACCAGGGCAAAAGGGTAAGAAAAAGAAAGAAAAAGGCATAAGAACTGAGATGGAAAAAACAAAATAGTCATTACTCACAGTTGACAAAAAGAATCATCAAACTATTAAAATTAATCAATGAATTTAGCAAGGTTACTGGATGCAAGGTGAAATACAAAATCCAATTAAATGTCTATATATGAGCAAAAAATAAATAAAAAACAAAATAATAGCGCCACAGTGCGGTGGGGAAAGGACAAGTTTTCCCATAGATGGCACGGGGTGAAGCAGATATCTATATTTAAGGAACGTGAACCTTGACCGCTTACTTCACACTGCATACACACATCACTTCCAAAGGGACTGTAGCTCTCAAAGCAAGAGGTAGAACAAAGCTTTGAGAAGAAACCATCTTCGTGGCCTTGGAGCAGAAAAGCTGTCCTAAATAGGACACAAACTAGCCACAGAGTTTTTAAAAAAGATAAACAGAGCTACGTAAATATTAAGAATGTCCATCAAAAGAACGGAATGAAGAGTGAAAACACAAGCCATCCAGTGGGAGATGGTATCTGTAATTCAAAAATCCAATGAAAGATTCAGATCTACAATATGTAAAGAATTTCTACACATCATTTAGACAGACAGACAACCCAACAGAAAGATGGGTAAAAGACTTGGACAGACACCTCACAAAAGAGGATCTCCAAATGGCCCATAAACAGAGCCAGTGAAGTTGAGAAATGCATTCCTATCAGGGAAATGCCAATTAAAACCATAATGCAAGACTACTAACACCCACCAGAGTAACTACAATTTTCAAGGTGTGGTTAAGGTGTGGGACCAGCAGAGCTCCGGTCCCCTGCTGGTGGGCGTGGCCCCGGGACCTCCAGTTTGGAAGGCAGTGTGGCCGCGTGCACTGAGGCTCAAACACGCCACCAGCCCAGCAAGTCCAGTCCCACGCGTGCACCAGGAGACGCGTGCGGGAGTGTTCAGAACAGCTCTGCTCACAACGGCCACGTCAGGAGGCCATCCGGTGGCCATCAAGGGTAAAAGGGCTGCATAAATGGCCAGACACTCATCCCCTGGAACACCACGCAGCCCAGAGGACGGGCCACCTGCCCTGCATGTGACGACAAGCTGCCAGAGAGCCAGACACGGGAGTGTCGGCTGTGATCCGACCACACGAGTACAAAGCGAACCCAGGTGTTTGAAGTCAGGTGATCGTCACCTTTGGGGAGCGACGGCAGGGGCCCTGGGGCTCCAGGGGGCTGGCAGCGTTGTCTCCCGATCTGTGTGTTGGTTACCCGAGGGCGCTCAGTGTGTGAGAACTTCTTTGTGTCTAGTTATACCTCAATCAAACATTCAGTAGTAACACAAAGTGACAGAGCAGCTGAAAAAACTGAATTATAGAATATTTTTAGATACAAGTAGATTATAGCAGATGCACGACTGTATAGGTTTTTCTGTGAAAAAAGTCCCATTATTCAGTGGGGGGCAGGTTCAGAGGGCTTCCTCTTGGAGTCTGAACCTCCAGAATCATCCTGATCCACAGACTCAAAGGCTCATGAAAACAACCGGAGGACAGAGTGGAGGGAGCAGGTGAGGACGAGGAGGGAGGGTCAGGAGGAGGGGGAGGTGGCGGCGGAGGAACGGGGGCAACCTCCCAACCAGACTCGCTCAGAGGTCCAGCGGACAAGCAGCGGACAGAGCGCCCGCGATCTGAGATGGAAGGCAAGGTCAGGACGCACTGGCTGGACGGACGGCGGGGGACCAAACACCCCACCCCGTCCCACAGAATCGGACGGCGAAACACAGAATCCAAGTCCCGCCGCCCAGACGCTAAGCCAAACACGTGCTTCTCCAAGCCAGGAAGTCTCTCTGAAGCTGCTGTGTGGGAAATACCTTCTTCAAACAAATTATAATTCACTTTTTTTATCTAGATGCCAAATTAATTTTAAAAGATATAAAACCAACCTAAACACATGCTCTTTCTTTTCTATGGCTGAAGCCTGCACTGAGTTGTCAAGACTGTGTATTAAGATTATATCCAAACAGATTAGCAGAGGCGAGCTACTATACACAGGATAGATAAACAACAAGGTCCTGCTGTAGAGCACGGGGAACTCTATTCAGTATCTTGTAATAAACCATAATGGAAAAGAATATATGTATATGTGTAACTGAATCACTTTGCTGTACAGCAGAAATTAACACAACATTGTAAATCAACTATACTTCAATTAAAAAAAAAAGATTATACCCAAACAACATGAAATAGTGTCCCAGATACAAAATGAGTTGACACCTACCGTTAAGTGTGACAGACAGATTCTGGCTGCACAGCAATAACTCATAGCTCAGATGTTCAGACACACCCCAGGGGGACAGAGGTGCCTTCCCCAGGCACCTGGTTTAATCCCCAATTCACTTTGAGTGCAGGCATTACCACCCCATTTTCCAAGAAAAGAAACCCAGGCCCAGAGAGCCAAGGGGCCTGCCCCAAGCCTCGCAGCTGTAAGTGAAGGTGCCAGGGCCCTGGGGGCCAGGCTCTGGGCACCACACTACGTGGCCCTCTAATCAGTAAAGCGTTCAAAAGCCACAGCGACTCATCACATCCACCTTGGTTACAGGAAGCTGTGCCGAATACAAACCACGCACGTACTCAGCTTCTCCAGTAGCTCCCTGAGGGTCTGCAACCACAGGTGGCACAGCTGTTCCTCAGGACACCAGAAGGTCACCTGCGCCCACCTCCAGCGGTGCTGCCGGGCCCTCCTCACACGATGCACTGCACAGAGAACACACACCATGAGCTTGCAGCCCTGCGGACCGGGGAACACACTCTCCTCACACTAACCCCAGGTTCACACTCAAAACACCCCAATGGTCCCCTTTTCTTCTGACTAGTAACTTCCAAGGTATATTAGGGAAAAGATCCTATTTCTCAGTTCTTTGAACCCACGTAAAAAAAAACAATAAAAAATAAGAAAAAAATGAATATTAAAAGTAGAGCTTGGGACTTCCCTGGTGGCGCAGTGGTTAAGAATCCGCCTGCCAAGGCAGGGAACCTGGGTTCAAGCCCTGGTCCGGGAAGATCCCACATGCCGCAGAGCAACTAAGCCCATGCGCCACAACTACTGAGCCTGCGCTCTAGAGCCCGTGAGCCACAACTACTGAGCTCGCGTGCCACAACTACTGAAGCCCACGCGCCTACAGCCCGTGCTCCGCAACAAGAGAAACCACCGCAAGGAGAAGCCCACGCACCACAATGAGTAGCCCCCGCTCGCCGCAACTAGAGAAAGTCCGCGCAGCTACGAAGACCCAACACAGCCAAAGATAAATAAAAAATAAATAAAAGTAGAGCTTGGAAAAAATGATATAAGGACCTTTCTATAAAGATAAACCAAGGACACAATGAGTTTGTTAAACAAGTGACAAAAAAAGTTCCCTTTCATGTAACCTGCATGGAATTACTGAGGAACGTTCAGGCCACATTACCTGTGAAAGCATAAGGCTTTTCCATTTTCTGCCATTTTCCACTGGTGTAGTGTTTCCCATTAATGTCTGTTTCTTCAACGGTGATGATCTCGGAAATAGGCACAGAGCAGGCATCTGTAAAAACACCACATTCTCATGTCAAGAGGGTTCACGGAATTCACGTGAACACAAGGAATGCCACTCCAAAGTGCTGGGAAACATTCTGCTTTAAAATTCATCAGACATCCAAAAGGAAGAGGACAAGTTATACGTAATTTTAAAATTCAGAGCTAAATAAGTTTGGGAAACTCTATGTCATCAGAAGATGGGATGTCTTATCCACAGTCACCAAGTGGAGGCTGTGAGTTTTCCAGGCCAGCTCCTGTATTAAATTTGGGGAAAGATGTTCAAGACCCAGTGCCTATGTTCAGTCTGGCTCAGAAATCAAGTGGGAAAGACGCACATAACAGACCCAGGACCACAGAGTGTGCAGGTGAGTCAGGGCCACACCAAGGCAGGGCGGGGGCAGGTAGGGGGCTCTAGCAAGGCCTGGTGGGTCCAACCATCCACTAGGATGCAGGAGGAGAAAGGGGAGACTTGGGTGGACGTAGGGATGACAGCACAGGACATCCTCTACCATGGGAAACCCAGTCATAACTGCGGGCCTGCGGATGCCACCAGGTAAGGCCTCCAGGTAAGGCCGGACACACAAACAGCTGTGGGAAACGTGATGTGACAGCTTGTAACGGCAAGTGGGGCCCAGAAAGAACCCTCCGAGGACAGCACAGGAACTGGGAAGCAGAGAAGTTGGAAGACAAGCCCCCAGTGTGGACAGGCTGCGTTACCAAAGCCCACCGGTGACGGCTGGTGGGAGTCACCATCTGCCTTTACACAGACGAGCATGGCAGTTCCTGGGTAGGCCCCAGGTTGCCTATGAAACCTGCAGTATAGCTCTCCCCACCTTCCGCTACATTTAGCTCACCCAAAGCTTTATCTGCTGCTTGGGTGAGAAGAAAAACAAAAATAGGTAAGGAGGATACGCTATATTATACGCGTACTGCTGTTACGTGTAACAGATGTGGTGATACACAATTATTTTCTCGAAAAAGGCACAGAGATCCATGGGGACGTGAAAAAACATCAACACTATCTGCATCCCTAGTCGATTGAGGAATGACACCAACAGAATCCTGGGGTCTGGCTGGAGGCCGTCCTGGGTGAGTCTGTGCCTGGGGCGGGGACCTCCAAAGCAGGACTTGGCGATTGACCGTCTCCATCGGCCCCTCCGTCTGCTGGGCCAGGAGCCCAGCCTGAACTTCACAACAACACACAGGGCTTGTCGTGTCAAACTGGGAGGGGTTTTGGAAGCTACCCGATCAGGGTGAGAGGGGTCCAGCACGAAACAGGTTCCTTTCGGCCCCCCTCGCCCGCTGACCCCGAGGCCACGTTCCTTTGCGCCCTGCCGTGTGTCCCTTCACGTGTGCAGGTCAGTGCTACACCCTGTTCTGCAAAACCCTTATGTCTAGTTAGGAGACATCGAGAATCA
Source organism: Mesoplodon mirus (assembly GCF_964341445.2). NCBI lineage: Eukaryota > Metazoa > Chordata > Mammalia > Artiodactyla > Ziphiidae > Mesoplodon > Mesoplodon mirus. The sequence continues at coordinate 42,786,978 of NC_138987.1, forward strand.
GAGAGTTCCTGAAAAGTTACGGATGACTCATAGGATAACCCGCAGAAAGGGTCTATACGTTAGCAATCTCTAGTCTTGTGAATCAATCACAGGCCACAGTGGAGGCCACCGGCTGTCCCCTAATGGGAGAGGGACACTGTAGTCCCCTGGTCAACCCACCTGTGCTGGCATGGAGAGGCTTCCAAGCACAGCAGTGCACGTCATGTGAACACACCAGGTATAAATTCTAAAGTCATGGATGTATAAACAGATACTCTTAGAGGAGCATCTTGCACAGAGTTGACAGTGGGAACTTGGGGGGTCACTTTCATTTTCTGCAGAGTATTAGCATTTCTCCCCCTTTGCTTGCATTTTGCATAATCCTGCACTGCATATGGGATTAGATAAAAAGTCAAAGTCTTCTGTAAAAGATCGTGTGATGAGAGGAGACGCAGCAGAGTTACTTCCAGACCAAACTGAACCTGCGGTGGCCAAATCGATGCCGGCAATGCATGCGGACAGAACTCACTGGCCGACGAGGGGGCCCAGAGCACAGCTGGCCGCCTCGCCCCACAGCCTGGCCGCCCCACCTGATTCGGGCCAGTCTCTGCACACAGCAGGCACGTCCCTTGCTGACTCCCCGCTTCCCAAGCTGCTCCGGCTGCCCTCTGGAGTCACCCTCGCGATCTGAACCCTCCTCGTGGTCACTGGGCTGACTGTGGCCCTGTCGGAGGAACAGTGGCCAAGGCTCACGGGTGTCCCCTCTCTCTTTATAAAGTAACAACCCAAGGGCTTCCCTGGTGGTGCAGTGGTTGGGAGTCCGCCTGCCGATGCAGGGAACACGGGTTCATGCCCCGGTCCGGGAAGATCCCACATGCCACGGAGCGGCTGGGCCCGTGAGCCATGACCACTGAGCCTGCGCGTCTGGAGCCTGTGCTCCGCAACGGGAGAGGCCACAACAGTGAGAGGCCTGCGTACCACACACACACACACACACACACACACACACACACACACACAAAGTAACAACCCAACAACCCCTTTGAAGCAAACTTCCGAGCAGAATGTTCTGGGATAGAGGGGGACCTCTGAAAGAGAGGAGGACTAGAAAGCCGCCCGAGCCCCTGGGAGCCTCCCTGGCCCAGGGCCCCCCACTCCACACCTGTCTGCGGTGGGCCGTCCCGTCACGTGGGGTTTGAGCGGCACCCCCGGGCTCCAGCCACTGATGCCGGCGCCCCCCTCCCAACACGCCAGACATTGGCCAACGTCTCCCAAAGGCAAGGGCACCGACTGAGAACTGCCACCTCGCGCTCACAGGGGTATCAGCGTGCTTACTGACCCTCCTCTACGCAGAGAGCAGGGGGGCAAACTGAGGCTGGGCCGGGCCCACAGGGGCCAGGCGGACACCTGTCCTGTCGACCCTGACCACGCCCGCATCACAGAGCCCCCGGAGTCACCTGGCCAGTCACGTCCACGTCCCACAGGTGCCTCACACCCAACCGTCTGCATCTAAACCCATCTCGTCTACTCCTCCACCCCCCCTCCTGCATCCCCTAGCCCAGGGAAGGGTGCTCTGTGCACAGGCTCGCGTGCCCAGCAAGCCAGGCTCCTCTCCAACTTGGGCGGCCGCTAGCCTTCCTGCTGGGGTTCGTCCCCCCAACTGAGTGGCAGACAAGTGTGAACGTGGCTCTGCTCTGCCGGGACCTTTCAGGGTCTACCCCCTGCCCCTCAGCACGTGGGTTAATTCAACACCCCAGGCTGGGAATGCGGCTGCCCGTGCCCTTCCGCCCCTGCCCCCCTTCCTGGCAATGCATGCGGGGAAGGGGGTGGCTACCTCCTGCAGGGGCCGCTGCCCCCCACTTGATCTCATTCTAACTCCCACGCCTACACCTGCCCTGATCAAACAAGTATTTGTTTTAACTGGTGGATAATAAACCCCACATACATATACACACCTACAGCAGAACTTGAAGATTTTCAACCAAAGTCCAGCCAAATTATAAACCGCCTTCTTGCAGGAACATCACAATCTCACTAGCAGCATTTATAAAAACCTCTCTGCTATACTAAACTACTAAACCAAAGTGACTTTTTCTGGGTGATTTTTTTTAACATTCCTGAGATGAAAAAGGGAGTCCACCTGGGGCAGTGGCCACCCCGGGGACACACGGAGCGCTGGGCACCCCCATGGCAGATCGGGCCGATGGTGGCCGTACCCGACCAGGAGCCAGTCCTCCATCCTCTCTGGGACTGAGCCGGGGAAAGAGGATTGGGGCTCCCTCCACCTCCCTTCATGCTTGGGTAAGATCACACGAGACGCAGAAGACTCCCGAGGCCCCCCAAGCCAGGCAGGAGCCGCCGGCCCGAGCTCCAGGTTTCAGGCGCCACTCGGATTCAGTGACCCTCCCAGGCTGGCAGTGCCCACTCCGCGTCACAGAGGGTCTCGGGCTTACAAGCCCTGCCGCTGTGGGATCCCCAGGTTTGAGAGAACAGTGGGACACACCAAGCGTCCTAAGTGCCACAGTTACCGAACCAGGCTCGTCCTGCCAGACACGCAGCAAGCTACAGGGGACACGCCAAGGTCAGCAGCAGAGAGAGGTTTACTTCCAAGGTAGCCACGCGAGGAGGCAGGAGGACAAGCCTCGGGCGCGCCTCCCCAGAGGCCGGGGGCGGGGGTATCTTTGGGACAAAGCAGCAGGGCACCCGGGGCAGGGGGAGCGTGGGGGAAGGTGATGGGGGAAAAGGTGTCATCGTGTGCAGGTGTACCTAGGCCACTGGCCTCTGCACGATCAGAAATGGGGGCGCTGAGCACCATCTTAGGGTGCAGTTTTCGGCCCCGTGATGTTAAAAGGTCAGCAAGCAGACACAGACGCAGACCCAGTTGGAGGGTCGGTGGTCCTATCTAGTCTCAACCAGATCAGCTGGAACCAGACATAGCTGATTCCAAGTTTCAGAAAACAGCTCGGGCAAACATCTTGCTATTTACACTCTGTACTGCTTGGAGGACGTGCAAGTCTGAAAACGACCTTAATCAGTGGAGGCAGGTGCAATGGATCTGACGCAGAACGCACGGCTCCAGCAGCTGACATCCCCACTGCCTGCCTGCCTGCCAACACAGACTCCCTCCCTCTCTGACTGCAGGCCCCGTGGGGCTTCTCTCCCGGCTCTGCGTGTGTGTATCTGTGTGTATCTCTGTGTGTGTATCTGTGTGCATATCTGTGTGTTTGTGTATCTGTGTGCGTGTGTATCTGTGTGCATGTATCCGTGTGTGTATCTATGTATCTGTGTGCGTATCTGTGTGTATCTGTATCCAGGCGTGTGTAGCTGTGTGCGTGTATCTGTGTGTGTATCCATGTGTGTGTTATCTGTGTATCTGTGTGCATGCGTATGTGTGTAGCTGTGTGTGTGTATCTGTGTGCGTGTGTGTATCCATGTGTGCGTGTATCTGTGTGTGTATCCATGTGTGTGTTATCTGTGTATCTGTGTGCATGTGTATGTGTGTAGCTGTATCTGTGTGCGTGTGTGTATCCATGTGTGTGTGTATCTGTGTGTGTGTGTGTGTGTGTGTAGCTGGGGAAGGCAGGGGCCGAGCACACCCTGTACCACAGCTCGGTCCTGGCAGAGCAGGCCCTCTAGGTTCTACAGGACACACTGTGGCTTCAGCTTGTCCCACCCATCCAGCTCCGACCGGCATCTCCTAACTCTTCCCCAGGCCCCCTCACCTGGACTCACTGCACACCCTTGTGTGCCAGCTGTGATGGAGGGCTTCACAGAACCACCAAGAAAACCAACCCACCGCAAGATGGCTTGGACGTAACTTCCACAAAAACATTCTCCTGTCTTCTCAAACTGGTTACTCCCCTAGAATTTGTTGCCACACCTCTGAGCACGTAAGTCACCAAAGAGTTTTAATCACAGGCAGCACGGTCCCCACAGGGCGTGTATTTTACAAGCGCATCCCGGGGACACACTGACCCAGTGCCACGAGGCAGCAACTCACGCTGGTACTTGGAAAGGATGCTTACGATCTGAGGGGCAAGTTGACGAGGCTCTGAGAACTTGCGTCCCGTCACAGTCTGAAGGGTCTTGAACATTTAAAAGAGAAAATCTCATCATGCGAGCAAACAAAACGTGCTCTGTGCCACCTTCCAGGTGCCCAGCAGGCAGCGCCAGGCATGCTCCCCACACACCTTCACCAGGTCCTCTCCAGTGGGCAGCAGGCTCTGTGCTGGGTGCACACCACAGGGACACTGAAAACATCCATCCCGGGTGTTCTCTGTCCTCGTTCTAATGTGGTTTCAGTTACTTCTGGTCTTGAAGATTCAATTTGGAATCCAACAGAAACAAATTGTTTTCTTACCCTCTACAGACATTACAAATTTTGAGAAACAAAACACAATGCTGGTCACAAAACAAAGAACTAAAGAGATACTATGTATTAATGACAAGAAGACTATCTTTCCATGGAGCACCATGAATTACCTCCATGATAAAAGTATTTAAAAAGAAAAGGAAGTCCAGAAAGAACCATTTGTGTCCAAAGAGTTAAAATGCGGTAATGTGGTCATGGATCATCACCACCCGGAAGACAGCGAGTGTGTCTGTAGTGAAGAGGACGCAGGGAAAACACAGCCGCAGGATAAAAACACACATTGTTCATAGAAGTGCTTTCTTCCCTCTATCCTCCCCTAATTGGGATATTAAGTTGCATTTGGTACAATATTAAAGTTTAGGATACGTGTAATTAAAGTATAGTTTAGGAGAGTTTTTTAAGTTTAAAATTGAAATTTTAAGTAGCATCAACTTTTGCAATGCTATAGAAACTGAGCAGATTCGAAATAAAGACAAATATAGAAGGGGCAAACTTTTGATAAAATTAGGAAAAAAACATAAAATTTGAATACTTATTTGATATTTTTATTTTATACTATTAAACATCTTATAAACCTAATCTCCAGCTATGACGCTCATTTTGGTCATCTGATTCATTGATAATAATAAATTCTACAACTTATCTGACATATTCCAAAGAAGTAAAGCATTTATAAGGCTTTACTGGAATGTATGATCACAAATAACTTGCTTGGGATGTAAAGTAAGTATGTTCTAACCACACACTCACTCGGGGACCACCTCTGTCCCTCAGCCAAGCCGCTAGTTCCCAGCCTTGCTCCCTTTTCTGGGAACGGTCTGTCTATATACCAGGTACCCCCTGCCCACACACACGCCAGATACACACACACCCAGATGCACACACGCCAGATACACACACACCCCCAGATACACACACACGCGCCAGATACACACACACCCAGATGCACACACACACCACATACACACACGCCAGAGATACACACACACATGCCACATACACGCCACATACACACACACCCCCAGATACACCCCCCCCAGATACACACACACACACACACCCAGATACACACACACCAGATACACACACACACCCAGATACACACACACACAGATATACACACACACATACCACATACACACATGCCAGATACACACACACATACACACACACACACACACATGGCCACCTGACTGGCCCGGGGCTTTCTGCTTCCCAGCCGAAACCCCATACCCTCGGGGAGGCCTCCAGGTCCCCCTCACCAGTGTGTCCGCCTGGCCTGCAGTCACTTTTCTGCCTCCTACTAGGTGGCATCTCCCTGAGGGTGGTCTTACTTGTTCCATTCAGAGCTGTGTGTGTCCCCACCGGTCACCTCACACAGGGCCTGGCCAACCCGAGTCCAGCCCTGGTCTCCACGTGTCACGCTTTGTCACACGAGTGCGCCGGGCATAATCATAGTAATAGTAATAGTAATAATTGCCACTTGTGAGGCCAACTCTGTGCTAAATGTATAAGCTCGTGTAATCCTCACAAACAACCCAGAAGGTAAATATTATGATCCTTGCTGGACAGATGGACTCACAGAAGATTTTCCAGATCTTCATTCTACTGAAGCCTGGAGGTCAAAGAACTCGTCCAAGCCACCGGCAGGGCCAGGACTCACTTTTTTTTTTTTTTTTTTTTTTTTTTGCGGTACATGGGCCTCTCACTGTTGTGGCCTCTCCCATTGCGGAGCACAGGCTCCGGACGCGCAGGCTCAGCGGCCATGGCTCACGGGCCCAGCTGCTCCGCGGCATGTGGGATCTTCCTGGACCGGGGCACGAACCCATGTCCCCTGCATCGGCAGGCGGACTCTCAACCACTGCGCCACCAGGGAAGGCCCCCAGGACTCACTTTTGGCAAATCTATCAAAAAATATTTCCTGTCAGGCAGAGGTTAAAGAGAGCCTACCAAACCTGAACACCAAGGGGGGACCGAGGCAGGGGCGCATCCTCTGCACCCACAACCAAGGGCCCCCCTCAACCCCAGTGTGCACGACAGGCAACCAAGTGCAGATGCTGACAGCCACAGACCCACTCAGAAATTAGCGAAGAAAAAGACCTTTCTTTCCAAAAAACAAACAATAATCAAGCAGCCATGCAGAGCAAACGGTTGGAATATCTTTAATTTTGAAGGACTTAAGCTTTCACTTACAAGAATATCCTTATCAATAATATATCAGGATAGGTCATTTTATTAGATTTTGCACATTTTATAAAACCATACTCTAAATAATTTTGATTTCTTCTTAGAATGCGGCTCAAGTGAGTTAGAACTGCTGACTGGATGACTAAGATCAACCCCCTCTTCTTTCACTTTCAGATCCTTTGGCCAGACTTGAACGTGCCTCTCTCTGTGTTTCAGTTCAGTTTCAGCATTAATTTTTCTTTCTAATAATAAAGCAATCTATTTTAAGGGCCATTACCACCGGTTCAAATATTATAATTGTCACAAACTCAAAAAAAAAAAAAAGTTCTCATGCAGTAGAATCCTTTCCAAAAATGGACTGAAATTTGGTAACCAAACCTGGGCTGGAAGTTTCAAGGCTTTTGCTGACAAGAGATGTGATTCTTCTGTGCTCCCCTCCCCAAGGAGTGCGGCTGTGCCTCGTGTGACAGGCAGTTACCCTCCCACAAGGGTGGTGACCGAAGGGCAACCGTGTTCCAGAGGAACCACAGGCAATGCCCACGGGACAGGGTGCCCACGCTGCAGGCCCGCAGCTCTCCCGGGACAGCTGAGGACTCCAGCCGCTGTCACCACCGTTCTCGGTTCTGTTCTACCCTTTTCAGTGCTCACTGTGACCCACGAACGCTGAGTGTGCTTCACGGCTGTGACTCGGGGGGAGAAAAGTCCCTGCTGTCTGTCAATCTGCTTATCTTACAAGTTCCTGGACGGCCGAGCACACAGTGGCTTCCGTTCCCCCAGGAGACCGACTGCCCGTGTGTCAGCGCACACATACCCTGTGCGGGTGGTGAGGTGGCCAGGGTCTCGCAGACACTGAGGAGGCCAAGGGCGACCAGAGCAAAGACAAGTTCACAGTCAAGGGCACTACTCCGTTCCCAGGACACGCCATCCGTGTGAGAGGGATCACACGGGACAGGACAGGGCAGGTCCCCACGGAGCACCTGATGCATCGTGTCACAGCCTGAGACGCACATCCACGGGAACTAGACGGCGATGAGGCCAGAGAGAAAAGCCGGGATGCTGGCAGCCATGCAGCCCCACCTCATGGCACCAGCACCAGGCCCCCGAGAAAGAGCCCGAGGGTCTGAGGTCACACCACCCAACCCCCTGAGTAATTACGCAGGTGAAACGTGCCTCCGGCAGCTCAGCCGCCCCAACACGTGGGGCAGGAGCAGAACGCTCCCGGGTGAGAGCTCGCTGTGGAAAGGAAGACCAGGGAGTCCTGCTGCCCACGGCTCACCACCTCGCACAGTCCAGAAACACTGCGCAGAAAACAAATTCACCGGACCGCGGTCACCGCGCTCACACTGCCCCACCATCCCCGCTGCCCCGTCCACGCCAGCGTGCCGCTCTCATCCGCTACACGACACCATCGCGGGCGGTGGGCAAAGCTGAGCTGCGACCTTCCAGACCCGACCCGCAGATCCACGTCCGGGCTGAAGGCGGACGCTGCCCTTCCCCGGAGGCGCCCTCGGTGGCGCCCGCGGCACACCTTCTCCAAGGCCCTGCAGGGCGGGCCCCTCCCTCCACTCATCAACACCTGCTCCGGTTTGACAAGGAGAGTCAGGAGAGACCCCACATGCCCAACAGTCACGTCACGATCACTCAGTGACCACACGGCCACACTGTCCCGGCACCTGGGGGAGCGGCGTCCCAGGCCCAGCAGACGACAGGTTTTGGACGTGATCAGGGAGGAGGGGAGGGGTCACGGATGGAGGTCCCCTTGGGAGGCAGCGGGGGGCCCACAGGCCCGGCTGGTTTCAGAGACAACCGCGCGCCAGCTACCGCTCCCCGCGGACATAACCCCATGGCCCGCTGGGGCAGGTCGCCGATGCCCCTGCTGGACAGACGAGCAAGCAAAGGCACCGAGGGGTGGGGGACCTGCTGGTCGCTGACGGAGCCAGGACAGATCCCAGCAGTTGGGGCTTGTGACTGGCTGGGTGAGCCGCGGAGGATGGTCCAGGCTGCTGCTCCGCCCCTGCGCCCGCTACCTCCTCACTCAGCAGCCTTCCCTGGGCACCTCCACGTGAGGCCTTAGATTAAAGGATCTTTGGGGCTGGATTATGTGACATCACCGCCACCCGCGATACCAATTCAGAACAGGAAAAGGCCACAAGGAGAGAGACAGACTTAAGTGGCTTCACAAGAAGGGAAGAATTTGGATTTCTAACGAGAGCGAGGCATTTTGAGGACTAAACCTATAGACCGGTTTTCGATCTCTCTTCAAGCATTACACATTTTCTCCTACAGCACAAATGTCACAAAGTACTTCTCCACTCCGAGACGTGTGCCCGAGACCTTGCCACCAAGACAACAAACCACGGTCTCGAGAACCTGCCACCTGCCACGGCCCGTGATGGCAGGTCCACACCTGCCCCAAATCCCACGGGGGCAACGGAGGGGAGCACGGAGACTGACAGGTGGACGCTGGGTAAGCACCCTCCCCCTCTGCATGTCCACACACCCCACTAGACATTTCTAGAACAGTTTTCCAATTTCAGTCAAAACAGGCAAATCTTGAAGGTAGCTACTTCTCAGGTACCCTACCGAACCCAGGCAATCCCCAATGGCTTTTCTCATATAGAAATAAATTTGTCTTCTAACTCCACAGAAATGGGAAATTCGTCCGGCAGCTTGATGTTTCAAGATCGTGTTCTTGAAGCTCCACAAGGCGGTGGGCGGGTGGCACCCAAGCGCCCCGACCACCTGGAGGCCACAGTCCTGATCACAGCACACAGGCGACATCACTCAGGGATACGCCAGAAGCTTGGATATTTTGGTGTGAAATCTCCTGATTTAAAATGTTGACTACAATTTGAAAAGGAAAAGAAAACCTCACTGGACAAGTCAAAAAATATCTGTGGGCCAAATTTAGCCCAAGGGCGACCCATCAGCAGCCCCCGGTGAGGACAATCTGTAGTTACTCTGACCCTACGGATTACAAATAAAATTGTATCACCCATAATGGCTATCACTTCACCCAGTCTAGCCTGACACACACAAAAAATTTAAGTAAAATTAGATGCCCATCACTTTGGAAACAAAGTTGGAAACAAACCAACACAGCTCCTCTGCGATTTCTTACCAGCTCTGTAAGGTTATGCAGCTGCCACTCCAGGGTTATTTGTCTAGAAGAAGAATGGCAAGTCCTACAGACTTATCAAGAGCAGGTCACGTTTCTATTAGAACAGTAATTGTTTCCACTGAATGATCTATGTTAATAATTAAATTTCCATTTGTAACTATTTCTTATTGGGTTTTTGTTTGTTGGTTTTGTTTTGTTTTGGGCCACACCACACAGCATGCAGGATGTTAGTTCCCCGACCAGAGATCTAACCCATGCCCCTTGCAGTGGAATCACAGAGTCTTAACCATTGGACCGCCAGAGAAGTCCCTTACTGGTTTATTTCAATAACACAATAATTTCAAACAAAACTGTAAGTATATCCTAGTTACTTTAGCCCCGAAGTTCCTGATGTTCAGATAAGGTGCTGGTCAATTATAATTTACTTGATCAAGTACAATGTGACCTTTGACCCTTGTCTGCACACCCGCAGTGGCCAGCACGTCACCAGGACACCAGCCTGGAAGGGAACCTGGTGTGCGTGTCCCATGTGCTGCAGGGGCCCTGACCATCTGTCCACCACGGCAGCTCTGGCAGCTACCCGGGGATGCTCACAGGAGCAACCTTCCTCCCCAGCAGCCTCCTCCCTTTTCATCTCTTCTGACCCGAAGTCGAGCCTGGCTCACAAGCCCACCTTTCCTCACTCCGGCCAAACAGCAGTCCCCACTGTTGACCAGAAGGACCGACAGTGGATCCAGCAAGGCTGGAACTGGGCCCTGGCGCTTCCCAGCTGTGTGACCTTGGGCAAATGCCTAGCATCTCTGTGCTGAGTTACCTTCTCTGTAAAATGGGGACACGTGAGAATGAAAGGATTCTCACCTAAAGTGCTGAGAAGAGGGCCTGGTGCCAGGCCGCACCCACATGTGTTAGCTGTTCTTAGCGCTCTCCATGGCAGGGGGCAGGTAACATCTCTTACTATGACTCGGGTGCATGAGGCTAAATGTCCTCAGAGGTAATCCTGTCTGAGACACTCTATCCCCTTAGGCTCAAGAAACTCCAGAAGGTGGCAAGAGCCAGCTGGCATCCTCACCAGCCAGGGACTGTACAGGCCCTAGGAGAGAAGCATGGGATCTACAGAAAAGGGCATGTGAGGGCATTTAGATAAGGGACCGGGGATGAGAGGGAGAGGAAGGGCAGCAGGCACTTTTCTTAGGAAAAGCGGTCTGACCAGTGGAGCTGTTTACAGTCAGGTTTACAGGGAGAAGCAGCGGGCTGGGGGAGCCGGCAGGGCAGGCCGGGGCCCACCTGGAACCCCACGGGCTCTCTGAGTCTGTGGGCTGAATCAGTGTCCAGCTCAGTTGAGTCTATTTTTAAACCTTTCTAGATCATTCCAGGCACAACATCTTTGGCATCCTTAGGCCCTAAAATATTTCAAGATGTACTTTTCTCGTAGAAGATATTCAATTATCAGGTATATCATGGTTCATGCTAAACCTTAACACACGTGAGTCACCAAGGCTCATGAGTAACCATTAAAAAGCCCAGGCACTGCGCCCGAAGCTGCCCCGCCAGGCTCCACTCACGCGCTCCGCACTGCTGCGGGCCCACCTAGCTTCAGACAAGGAGGCGGTGCTGGGAAGAAAAACCCGCCCTCTGGCAGGTAACGGTCGGATGTGGGGAGGCCTCCGAGAAACGACTAAGTTGATATACGTGTTTTATCAACTTATCCAGAGCCATAAATGCTATGGAAAAGGCAGCAGAGCAGGTCCAGGGGCTGGGGGGCTTCAGGGGGGTGGGATGCCTCACGGACAAAGGCTGATGGCAGCCTAGGAGCTGGGCAAAGGCCCTGGGGCACGAGAATCCCTGCGGAGCTTCAGGACAGGCAGAGGCCAGTGGGGCTGGAGCAGAGGGAGTGCAGAGGGAGCTAAGTACCACGGAGCCGGAGGCGGTGCCGGAGGCCAGGAGGGCTCAGTCCAGGAAGCCCCAGGCAGGGAGGAGCTGCTCCAGAGGCTCACCGCCTTGGACTCTCATCTAAGATGCCTCACGGCTCCTGGGCGCCCCTGCTGAGCTGTCAGGTGAGGCACGGACAGTACAGAGTCAGTAGCGCGTGTTTCCGTGGACCCAGACCTCTGAGGCAGCACCGCTTCTGGCAAGTGAGCCTAAAGCCCCGGCCCTCGGACCCCCTTCCACGGAACATTCTCTATCAGGCCTCCCAGGGCCCTTGGGTACCAGGGCAGACCCGCTGCAGGCCTGGTACCATCCACCCGGGCCCCCAAGATGCCATGCAGACCTGGGCCAAGGGGTCCCCGGGAAGGAGGGAGCGGGCGTGCTCTGGATGGAGGCCTGGGAATCAGCGGCTTCGCAGATCGGGTGCGGTCTGATGTCCACTGGTTCCCTGAGAAAGGCTGCACAAGGCGCGTGTGGCCAGAGTGGAAGCCGAGACGCGGGGGCTGCTGGGGCCACAGGCCGGAGGGCAGGGCGGGCGGCCCCTCTCCACCCAGGAGCCACTGCTCACACACAGGCACACGTGCACACGCTCCTGCAGTCTCTCACACGCACCTGTGCAGACGCTCACACACGTGCACCTGCCCTTTGAATGGGGCGTGGAGACAGGATGCAGACATCACAGTGCCGACAGTTCGCTGTCGTCCCCACATGAAGAAACGTCATCAACACCGTCCGGAAAGATAAGGCATCAGCGTGTCCTCCTGACTCACAACCCGGAAACCAGAGCAGCTCCAGCCCATCCTGAAACAGTCCTGCCTAAGAGGGACTCGCTACCACCTTTGTCACACTTTGGCCTTTGACCCCGGCCACTGCGGGGAGAGCCCAGCAGTCCTGAAGCACCAGTGGTCTAGCGACCCGGCCAAGCGTCCGGTTCCAGGTGGCCCCCGGCCCTGCCGCCCTCGGGGTTCTGCTCCATTAGCACCCGTGAGAGGACTGGGCCTGGCCTTTCAGGAAACGTCTCTGCCACACCTGCTTGGGACAGGGTTCTCCTCGGGTCCCCAGGCCGTAGGTTCAGGGGACAGGTTGCACTGACCCTGGACCTGTGGACCGTATACCGTGGAGTCAACTCTGGCACAACTGCATTTCCACACACAGGAAACAGCCCGTCCCCGACTCCCACTCGCACAGCCACAGGCTCCTCCGACCGTGTGCTACCCTGTGCAAGCATCCCCAGCCTAGTGACCAGGGGCCCGTGTGGTGCCCCCGCCCCCGGCCGCTGGGGGCTGCAACCAGACTGCTTCCTGCTCCAAGAACCCTGCTCTCTGCCCACCTGCCTGCTAGGAAAGGCAGTGGGCGCTGCAGAAACGAACCCCGGCATCCACGTCCTTGCAGGGGGCGTACCCCAGGATCTCAGCGTCCGAGCTCTGGAGCAGCCCCCCATCTGCCCCAGACTGCCATCTCTGAAATGGGGACAACACCAGGATGGCTCCAAGGGCTATGGTGAGGATTACTTGAGGCGGTAAGCACAGTACTACAGGCATGAGAAAGTCAGCCTAGACAGACACAGTTCCGACCAGGATGAAGCAGGCGCATGACCGCCTATCCCTCCTCTGATGGTGACCAAGAGGTCTGGACAAGATGGGAGGGAGAGAGTTAACTGAAGGTGCCAAAAGCAAAGAGCAGTAGGCCAGTGGCCAGAGCAGCACCCACGCAGAAGGAGCAGTGCCCGGCAGTCTTCCAGAGCCTTCCTTTCCTCTCCATCCCCAGCTCTGAGCCAAGGGCAGCCTGAGATCTAGAACAGCTCGCTGGATGCGGACAGCGAACACCCACCCCTCTGTCCAGAGGAGCCAGAACGTGGCCGGCAGGGCTGGGAAGGGCGCCCTGGCTCTGCCTGTGAACTGACACACGCCGGGCTCCCGCCTGGCCTCCGCGTGCTGAACCATGGGAGGCACAGAGGAGCCTCGGGAGCCGAACTGCCAAGTGTGCCAGCTCCCCGGCCCCAGACTCACCCCTGAGTGACAAACACCAGGGCGGCCCCCCACAGCGTGAAAAAGGCCTTGAGAGCTGGACTGATGTGGAAACCCCTCCCACAACGTGAGACCGACTTGCCGTCTGTGTACAACCAGGCTGAGCACCTGCCTAAGAAAAGAAAATTCTCCAAAGGACTTTGACGGGACCCAGAGCCTTACAAAGAAATATGAAAAATGTCCAAGGTACAAAATTAATCAGCACACCAAGAACCAGAAAACGCTGACATGCCCAAGGGAAAGACAGTCCACAGACGCCCGGCCTGAGATGACCCAGATGTCAGAGGTATCAGACAAAAACTTTAACGTGGTCGGTATAACCGTGCTCGGTGAGGTACAGCTGAACATTCTTAACATGAATGGAAAGATGACAGAAGTTCCCAGGAGAGAAAAATAAACTATTAGAAGGAAGCAAATGGGAGCTTTAAAACTGAAAGTACAGCATCTGAAATAAAACATCCACTAGCTGTGCTCAGTAGCGGAGTGGGGGTGACAGAGGAAAGCCAGTGAAGCTGAACAGGTCAGTAGGAATGATCTGTTCTGTATAACAGAGAGAAAAAATATTTTTAAAAATGCACAGGGACCTTCCGCTGCCGAGATGATGGACGAGGTGTGCTTTTCCCTGTTCCTCCGCTAAGCCATGTATCACACAAACGCCAGGGAGACTCTGAAAGGTGGGGAGAAGGAGGAAGCTGGCCGGGGACCTCGGGACCAGGGAAGGACAGGGGTGAGTTCCCTGGGTTTCCTTTTGTTTCATGCACCTCAGATTTGAAGAACAGCAACCTGGAAATGCCAGTGGGTACAAACCAAAAACCCCAACAAAGTACCAAAGTACCAGGGGAAGGACAGCCCAGACAGGAAACTTCTAGACAAACAACAAACACACAGGAAACCTGGCCTCACGCCCAAACGCCAGCAAAGTCCACCTGGGAGCCTAGACTTCCACCCTCAGGGGTGTAGGGAGGCACCCGACACTCCCCACCAGCGTGGCGTGGCGTGAGGGAAGGCAGGCAGGGAGCCAGAACTTTCATCCCAGCCAGCTGGTAACGAGCCTCACTCCTCACAGGGGTCGGTAGAGACAAAGGGGGAGTGGACTTCCACCTTCACTCAGCAGTAGTGGGGTGGTGTCAGGGGAGACCTAGGGGAAAGACAGGATTTTCACCACCACCCACCTCCACCTACCCAGGTGTCAGGAGACCCTTGGAGAGCAGTTGTGAGGCACCCCTACCCCTTCCAGCCAAGGGGGTCTCTGTGCAGGCCTAGTGGGGGGCCAGAAGTCCTAGCCCACCCAGCAGCAATGAGGCGCCCCTCCCCCCGACTGTCAACAGGCCCGAGGGGAACCTGGACTTCTTCCCCCACCTGGCGGGAACTAGTCCCCCTCTTCCCTGATGGAGCAGTGTCAGAGAGAGCAAGCTAAAAGAAGAAATTTAAATAAGATCCAAAATTTCATAACAGTACAAAAATGTCCAGGTTTCAATCTAAAATCAACCACCATGCCAAGAACTAGGAAGATCTCAAAATGAGAGAAAAAAAGACAATCGCTGGATGCCAACACCGAGATGACAAAGATGTTAGGATTGTCTGACAAGGACCTTAAAGCAGCCACTACGAAAAGGCTTCACGAACAATTACACACCTGAAACAAATGCAGACCTATAAAGACTCAGCAAAGAAAAAACGTCTTAGCAAAGAAGTAGAAGATATAGGGACTTCCCTGGCGGTCCAGTGGTAAGGAATCCGCCTTCTAATGCAGGGAATGCAGGTTCGACCCCTGGTCGGGAAACTAAGATCCCACATGCTGCAGGGCAACTAAGCCCATGCGCCACAACTACTGAGCCCTCGCGCCTCAACTAGAAGGCCCGTGTGCCGCAAATTACAGAGCCCACGTGCCCTGGAGCCTGTGCACCACAACTAGAGAGAAGCTCACATGCCTCAACAAAGATCGTGCACGCCTCAACAAAGATCGCGCACGCTGCAACTAAGACCCGATGCAGCCAAAAATAAATAAAATAAATAAATAATAAATAAATCTTTTAAAAAGAAAAAAGAAGTAGAAGATATAAATAAGACCCAAATGGACATTTTAGAACTGAAAAATACAGTAACCAAAACAGAAAACAACAGGTGGACTCAACAGCAGAACGGAGGGGCAGACGAGAAAGAATCAGTGAACTGGAAGATGGGACAACAGAAATGACTCAAATTGAACAGCAGAGGAAAACAGAATTAAAAGCAAAAACAAAACAAAACAAAAAAAATGAACAGAGCCTCAGAGACCTGTGGGATTATAATGGAGGATCCAACATGTGTGTCACTACAGTCCCAGAAGCAGAGAAGGAGAGGGGCTGAAAACGTGTTCAAAAAATAATGGCTGAAAACTTCCCAAATTTGACAAAAGGCATAACCTCAAATATGACTAATCCAAAGAAATCCAGTCCAAGACACATTACAGTCTGGATTCTGAAAATCAAGTACAAGGAAAAGAATGTTCACATCAGTGAGAAAGAAACAACACCTAACCTACAGGTGAGAAAAATTTGAATGACAGTGGATTTCTCCTCAGAAACCATGGAAGCCAGAAGGAAGTGGCACAATATTTTTCCAGTGCTGAAAAGAAAAGAATGGTCAACCTGGAATCTTACACCCAGCAAAAATATCCTTCAGGGATAAAGGAGAAATTAAGACATTTTCAGATGAAGAAAAACTAAGAGAACTTGTTGCCAGCAGACCTATCATAAAAGAAAGGATGCAGGAAGTAGAAATGAAGTGATAAGAGTCTGGGGTGGTGGTGGGGGGGGCGGGGGGGAGGAAGAAAGAACAGAGTAAGCAAAGATACGGGTAAACACAATAGGATTTCCTTCGCTTCCTGACTTTTCTAAATTATGTTTGTGGGTGGGAGAGAAAATTATAACACTAATGTGGTTCTAAATGCATGTAGAAGAAATAATTAAGACAATTTCATTGTAAAACGGGAGAGTAAAGTGACGCAGAGAGGTAGGGTTTCTGCACTTCACTCAAATTGGTGAAATGGCAGCACCACAAGATTGGGATGAGATACGTATATATAGACCAATACCTTGGGGAACCACTCCACCTCCGTACAAAGAGGTGCACTCAAAAACAATATGGATATTTTACCACAACAAACAGCTAATAAAAAAAGATGAAGATATATAGACAAATCAAAATGGAATGCTAAAAAAATAGTTTTAAGTAATTCACAGGAAGGCAGGGAAAAACAGAGAAACAAAAACCAGAAAACAAAAAATAAAATGGTAGACTTAAGCCCTAATATATTTACATTAAAAAGACATAGATTGGCTTAGTTAATTAAAAAACATGAGTCAACGCTATGCAGTCTAAAGAAACTCACTTCAAATCTAATGATGTAAGCAGGTTGAAAGTAAAAGGATGGAAAAGACGTGTGCAGCAGGAGTGGCCGTGTCAATCAATAAAGTAGACTCCAGAACAAACACAATGATCAGACACAGAGAAGGGCATTACACAACGAAAAAAGGGTCAATCCAAAATGAAGACATAGCAATCCTGAATATGAATGCACCAAACAACAGAGCAGGAAAACGCATAATGATAAATAATGGTTTAGAGCAGGGTCGGCAAACTGCAGGCCAAATTCAGCTTGCTGCCCACTTTTGTAAATAAAGTTTTGTTGGCACACGGCCATGTGCATTCACTCTCATGCTGCCTACAGCAGCTTTTGTGCTAAAACAGCAGAGCTGAGAAGTTGTGACCCACAGAGCCTAAAATAATTGCTATCTGGCTTTTGAAGAAAATGTTTGCTGACCTATTTTAGAGTAACAAGTAAAAGTTAACCTTTGAATTATCTCAGATTACAGTATTTATGACCACGTTCGCCTACTGTTAAGTCATGTAACCTGAACATAACTGAGGCAGCTGCCTAGAGAGACAGATGGCAGGCAGGACTGCTGTTTTCCTGACATCTGCTTTCGAAACCACAAAAGCCTGTACGTCTCTTCCGACAGTGAATCACATGCAAATCCAGAATGAGATTCTATTTTTTTTTCTGAAACAGGTAGACAGGATTGCCATTTACTTCCTATTCAAATATACTGAGATTCCTCCTATCACACTGTGCAGGTCGTTAGCTTTCCATCATCTGACACTATCTACAGTACTTCTGACTTCCTCATGGGGCATAACTACGACACATCAGGGGATACTGAAACACAGGACTACGGGATCTGTGGTGTTTACGCTTTAGGGGATTCTGTAGAATTTGTGGGCTTTACACAAACCATTCAGCTTCCCAGCCACTTCCAATGGTTTCGAACCCACATCCTCCAGAGAAAAGTCAAGGTGCTGGGAGAGCAAACAGCAAAGCAACCACTCCCCCCACGTTCTCCTGCAGCGGTGACCCCAGGACATGCTGCATCCCACACAGCCGGAGCCCAGTCCCGAGGTGGCCTCCACTCACCATGTGGCCAGGGGCAGGCCACACCTCACCTCCCATATGTGGCCATCCACACAGGGTTGTTCAGCACCTGCCGTGCACAGGCACACGAGGAGCCCCGGGAGAATGGGGACGAGGGACACGAGGAGGGGGTCATCAGTATCTTAACAAACACACAGAAAATATATTTTCTAAAGCCTAAACACAGTTCCTTAAGTACTTGTCTTTTTCCTTAGGACAGATGATCAAACATGGCAAAGTCACCAAACTATACACTTAAAATGTGTGAATTTTATTGTATGCAAATTATGCCTCAATAAAGTTGACGTTAAAAAAATCATGTTTTGGGCTTCCCTGGTGGCGCAGTGGTTGAGAGTCCGCCTGCCGATGCAGGGGACGCGGGTTCGTGCTCCGGTCTGGGAAGATCCCACATGCCGCGGAGCGGCTGGGCCTGTGAGCCATGGCCGCTGAGCCTGCGCGTCCAGAGCCTGCGCTCCGCAACGGGAGAGGCCACAACAGTGAGAGGCCCGCGTACAGCAAAAAAAAAAAAAAATCACTGTTGAAGGTTAAGACTAAGGGTGATTCTTTTTCTGTGTGCTTTTCTGTTTTTCTAGATTTTATTAAATCAACATGAGTTACTTTTATAAGCATAAAAAAACTTTTTGTTTTAAGTATCTGTGGCTTGCCTACCTTTTGCTGGGCACTGCGTAGGGGTGTTGGGGACACTCTATAAATAGAGCAGTGACCTACCCAAGGAGCACCCCATCAGCCCTGGGGCATCCCAGATTCGGGGGGAGCTGCCAGAGGAAGGGGAGGGTTTCCTTCAAAGGTGGAGCCTGGGCACTGACCCACCCCGCCCCAGGGTGCCAACATACTCCTCCCAGCCCCAACTCTAAAGGAACACATCCAGAGTCTCTTTTCCTGAACCCCGGGGGGTACAGCCCAGATACAGTTTCAGTCTGTTTCGAGCTGAACTAGCCCGACCCACTGTGAGAAGACTGGGTCCGGGTTTCCTGTTTTCAGTCTGCCCCACTTCCGGCCAGGCTGGCGCCCCGGAGCCTCACAGCTTCCTTAAGAGCAGCTGTTCCTGGGTCCAGACAACGCTGCCCCCTGAAATCCTGGTGCCTCCTTTGCTCTCAACCGCTGAGCCCCCTCACAGATGAAGGATTATGGGCCCGGATTAAAAGCCAGCTCCCTTCTGGACATTACAGTCAACTGCAATCAGTTCACAACTTCCATTTTTCCTGTCTGAAAACAGGAGCGATGCTATGGAGAAACTGAGCGGGTCAGATGAAGCGGCTGCACCCAGTGCACGGGCTGCCCCGGGGCAGGTCCCGCCTCTGTCCTTCTTCGAAGGTGATCTCAATTCACTCCCTACCCCATCAGTCTGTTTTTGCACAACTCTCCCCTCCCTTCCCTCCCCGGCCAAGCCACAGTCCATCCCGGCAAGCAGACACACCTGGGACTGTGGCAGGCTGGGTACTGCCACTCTGTAACTGAATCAAATGTCCCGTGGACTGATTCCCGTCTCCCTAGTGCCAGTGCTGCTCTCAAGCATGGAATCATCTGACTCAGACCCCACTGCCCTGGGGATGCAGCTATGAGGAAAGCCCCGAGCTGCAGCAGCTGCGTCCCTGCACTGCTGACCCACTGCTTTCCCAGGGTGGTGGGTTGCACAGGGGGTGCCAGGGCTCCCACAACCCCAGCCTCTCCGGGGAGGCGACCAATCTCTTGCATACCAGTCCCTGTATGAAAGGGTCTTCACGGTTTGTAAGAGTGAAGTAACCACCGTTCCCGGGAAGAGGGCAGGCAGCTGTGCCAGTGAGGGGCTGCCCCAAAGCACGCCACACAAAACCGAGGATCTGGGGACCGGAAACCATAATGGTAGCCGGCTGAGGATGCCAACGCTGAAAGCAGGCAAGGAGTGACTTCCCCACCAAGACGTCCCGACGGGTGGGGTCTGTCCAGTGTCCACATGGCCACTGTGGCCTGAGGGAGGCCACACCACCCGGTGCACAGCAGCTGGAGTTGGACCCACCACGCCTCAAACCCGGGTTCAACCACTAGTTGGGCCGGTTTCTAAAACTCTCTATATCCGTAAAATACAGGAGAAGCTGCCCCGCAGGAATGCATCATGTTTGAATGGAATACAGGACAGAAGCACAGTGGCTGTGCCCACGTGCCCCACGAAATGGCAGTGCCCCATCCTTAAGCCGAGAGGTTTACAGGAAAGCTCAAAAGCCCTCGGGGACAGGCCAGGCAAGACCTAGTCGTGTGGTGCCAGGAGGCCGGAGGATGACGTCTGAGGAGTGACATGTCTTCCCAAGGGGACAACAGAAAGCTGGTAGAAGGGTAGAGCCTCAGACCCCCAGCCACAGATAAGCTCTCTGCAGACCATGCTTCTGGTGATGCCGAGGCTAGAAACCAAGAGTCCGAGATCACCCTTGACCTTGGCCCCAATTAACCAGCCAGCTCTGCCTCACCACTCCCCCACCAGCAGAGCCACACAACCTCAGTGTCAGAAAGCACCCCCAGACCCATCGCGGCACCCCCGACTGCCCCCAAGCCATCTGAAAGCCATCCCAAACTCAGAACATCCACCAGAGAACCCTGACCTACACACCACTCCCCGATAATTAACCACGAAATCCCTGCTCCTGCAGTTTCAGTAACTACAAACCTGGAAATCACGTTCCCCTGGCGCTGCTCATTCAATCCGGGCAGACCCAGCCCTGCTCACCACCACTCCCACCAGGACTAGGCCAGCAACCTCCCACCTGCAGTCCCTCCTCTGTCTGCTCTCCTCCAAGCTGCCACAGGGATCCTTTTTCCAGGTTAAGATGGATAAAGCCCTCCAGGGGTCCCCATCTCAGCCCATGCCACCCAAACAGCCCCGTTTCCCCTCCCCCATCTCCCTCCGTTCCTGCAGCACCCCGTGGACCTCCGGCCTTGGCACTTGTAGTCTTCCTGCAAGGACCATCTCTTCCCAATGTGCACAGGTCCCTCCAGGGCTCTGGTCCAATGCCCCCCTGCAAGTGAGGACTTCTGGGACCCCCTGCACCACAGCGACCTGCCCCTACCCTGCAGAGCTCTTCTGAGACATACACGCCCCTATGTGTTGCCCTCTTGTCTCTCCCAATAATGGAAAATGCTCCATTGCGGCAGGGACTTTGTCACGTGCGCTGAGCAGAGGCGAGGATTACCGCCGCGCCCTTCCCGGACAGGCCCTCAATAAAAAATTGCGAAAGACAAATGAATGAGATGGAAACACACCCACACTCGCCAGCCCTGGGCTTCCTCTCCTGCCATGGACGCCTCCCCCCTGCTCACTGTCCAAAGGCGCCTCCTGTAATCCTCTTCCTCCCGCCAGGAGTCAAATGACACCTCCTTGATAAGCCTCTGCCCACCCCTCTGCCGCCGACGTCTCGGCCCCGGGAGCCGCTGGCCCCTTCTCCTTGGGGAGAGAGAGTGCCCTTTTCAATTAAATTACACTTCTCCAAATCGGAGGGCCTCCGCAGGTCCTGCGTCCAGCCTGTTGCACCGGAATTAACACCCACACCAACCCCACCAGGGAGCACATCCCAGACAGAAGATCATGAGCCTGTCTTTCACTTTACAACAGGAATTCCTGACCCCGCTCTGGATCCCCGCTAACGAAAAGCATCTGTACTCGGGTTCAACTGAAACCGAGTGCGGGGCGCCGGCACTCCCTCGGGATCCATCCGTAATCAGTCTCACAATCGACCCGGATGGTGTCTTTCAGATACTTGCGGGCCGGTCACGGAGATGCGGTCCCGTCCAGGCGACCCCTCCCGGGCCGCAGACCTCCCCTGCCGTCACCACCCCGCGCCTCGCCCTCCGGGGTCGCATCCTCGCCGGGACCGCAGGCGCCCGGGCTCCGGCCCTCCCCGCCGGCACCTCCCTCCACCCACGCCCCCGCCCCGGCGCTCGCTCTTTGTCACCCCGGTCCCGGAGTGTACACACCCTCGGAGCCCGGTACTCCTCCCTGCCAGCTGCTGCCGGGACCCCGGGCCCCATCTCCGGGCCTCCGGTCCCGGGGCCCCCGCCTGCCGGCCTCCCCGCCCCCTCCTCCCCGGCCCCTCCCTGCCCCGCCATCCCGGCCGAGCCCGCGGGCCGGCGGCGACACTCACCCGAGCCGGGGGCGCCGGCTCCGGGCCCCGGGCTCCGCCACCAGCGCAGCAGCGCCCGCGCGGGGTCCAGGCTCACTGCGCAGCGCTGCTGCTTCACCCATAGCACCGAGCGCAGCGGCTCCGCGGCCCCCATCGCGCCCAGCGCCCAGGGCGCCGCCGGGTCGGCCAGGCTGAGGGAGCCGGGCAGGCGCGCAGACGCCGAGGGGCGCTGGACCGTTAGCGGCCCCTGGAGCCCGGCCGGGTCGCGGCTGCGGCGGCGGCTGCGGCGGCGTCGGCGGCGGCGGCGGCGCGGGGCGGGCGGGGCGGCGCGGGGCGGGCGGGTGGGCGGTGCTGCGTCACCCCGTACGCAGAGCGGCCGCGGGGGACCAGGCGGGGGACGGGGAGGGGGAGGAGCGGGGGAGGGGGAGGAGCGGGGGAGGGGGAGGAGCGGGGGAGGGAGAGGGGGTCGGGCTGGGGAGGAGGGCCGGACTGGGGGGACTGAGAGGGGGCTGGACGGAGGAGGGGAGGAGTCTGCCGGGGGATGTGGGGCGGGGCGAGAGGACAAGGAAAGGCCGCGAGGGGCACCGGGCGTTGGGACGGGGAGGGGACGAGGAGGGGGACGGACGAGGGGGGTGCCGAGCCGAGGAACCAAGGCGGGGTCTGGGCGGGGGGACCTGAGAAGGGGGCCGGGCGTGGTGGGGGGGAGAGGAGGGAGCAGGGAACAGAGGAGGGCGGGGGAGGGGCCGGGCGATCAAGGAGGGGGCTGGGCTGGGGTCTGGCCGCGCGGACCGGGTGAGCTCGCCCGGGCGAGTCCGCAGGGCTTAGCTCTGGCCCGAGGAGGTGGCTTCCCCTTGCCGCCGATCCTGGTGTTCGGGCCGCTGTGGCCGGGGGCGTGGAGCTCAGTAGCGCCTCCCTGGTGGATCGTCGGGGGCCTCCAGGGGCGCCGAAATGCTGCCTGGGTGGTCGTGCAGGTGTGACGGAAGGCCACGGGCCTTTGGTGGGCTCCGCGCCCCACGCCTGTCCTCCTGCGGCCGCCCTGGGCAGCTTGACTTTGGGCGTCGGGCGGCATCTTGGATACCCCGTCTCCTCCTCTTGAAGGCCTGGTATGCACCCTCTGGAGGTGTGGACTGTGCTGGGGCCAGCATGGAACTGGGCACCCTCTCCTCTGCTTATAGGCCACCCTCATGACCACCCAGGGAGGCAGGTGCTTCAGCACCCCTACACTCCTAAGGGGGCAGTTTTAGGCACTGGGGATTGAGCAGTAAGGGATGGAGCCAGGCTTTGAACCAGGCAGTCTGGGTCAAAGGGCCCTGCCGGGCCTGCACACCTAGGTTGAGGACAGATTCCCCCTGAGGAGGCACGTCCTGGTCACAGGTAGCAGAGGTGTGGCTCAGAGGTCTGCCAGGGTCCAGCCACCCTTTACTGCCCACTGGAGTATGTGTCTGGGCTGGGGGCTGCAGAGAGCAGCTAGGGGTCCCAGAGCCCCAGGTTCTCATGGCCAGGCAGCCTGCTAGGGGAAGATGCTGGAGTATAAGCGGCCACCAGAGGGGAGGGGCCTGCAGGCTGGCAGGCAGGGAAGGCTGGCTGGAGGAAGCAGTCTTCCTCTTAGGGGCCTGAGAGGAAGCTGGAGGGGTGCAGGCAGCTGAGCCCTCCTCTCCCCTCCTGAGCAGGCCCAAGGAGAGGGGGGCTGCTGTTTTGAGCAGTTTGCTGAGAGGCATCGCCCTGGTGCCCCCGGATTCTCTTCCTCACCACAGTGCTCAGCTCAACCGTCCCCTCTCCACAGGGGGCCTTCCCTGACCCCCTGCTAAGTGCAGCACCCAGCCCAGCGAGGCTCCAGCCCTGCTCTCAGAGCGTGTCCGCCCCCTCAGCAGATGGCAGAAGGGCAGGCCTGTGGCCTCGCTGCCTGTGCCTGGCACTGGGGAGCCACAGGTGCAGGTCTGATCCTGCCAGCTCCCTGTGATTCACTCCTGCTGGGAGCCCAGCGCCTGTTCAGGCTGGGTACAGGGAATCAGGAACCAGGATAGGGCAGAAGGTGGGGTGTGAGCTCCAGCCCCTCCCTTGGGCAAGGCGGGCCTCATCTCCCTGCCCCGTAGGGCTGATGGCAACAAGGCTGCTGCTCTGAGGCTCTGAAAATGTGGATGTGAAATGTCTATGGAAACCTTGCACCAGCACCAGGCGGGGGGCTGCTAACACCCTGCTGCACGTGAGGAGAGATGCCAGGAAAGGGCCGGTGGGCAGGGACTCAGAAATGCCAGCCTCCCTGTGTGGCCTCTCCCTGTGGCCTCCCTGGGCTGGGCCCCTTCTGCCCTCCTCGGTTACTCACACAGGATCCTTGAGTGCCACGTGTCAGCTCATACAATCCTGTAGCCAGGGGGGCGCCCAGAGAGGACTCAGGCCCCCTCCCCATCCCCGCCCTCAGGGAGCTCTGTGGGGGAGGCAGCAGGCATCAACTACGAAACACTGGTGGGGCCCCGAGGGACCCCACCCTCCTCACTTGACAGACTCCAAGTCCAGAGGCCAGGCCAGGGAGCTCTCAGTGGCTGTTATAGGCTGCGTTGTGACCCCCTAAAATTCACATGCTGAAGTCCTGACCCCCAGGACCTCAGAACGTGAGTGGAGTTGGAGACAGAGTCTTTACAGGGGTGATTGAGGTATAATGTGGCCTTGGGGGTAGGCCCCAATCCAGTGTGACTGGTGGCTTTATAAGAGAGGGGATTTGGACACTCAGAGGGACCATGGGGGATCGGGCACAGAGGGTCAAACGCATGAAGGGGCATCAAGAGGGCAGCCATCTGCAAACCACAGAGCGAGGCCTCAGAGGAAAGCAACCTGCTGGCACCTTGATCTTGGACTTGCAGCCTCTCTGAACTAGAACTGAGGAAATGAATTTCTCTTGCTTTAGCCACCCAGTCTACAGCATTTTGCAGCCCTAGCCAACCACTGCCGTGGCCTTCCACCCCAGGGGGCTGTAGTCTGGGGTTTGGCTGGGGAGGGCCCTGGCCAAGGCGGGACCACATGCTTAAACCAGACGGAGAAGTTATTGAAATAAAGGCCAAGTTTTCAGAAGATGTGCTTCCTGTACTTGAGCTGGATGGGAGAGGGTTGGGCAGGGGGTCAGGCCCTACGTGAGGGCTGTGGGCCCGTGACTCTGAGCACAGAGCTGGGGGCACGGAAGGAAAGAGGCGGATTTGCCTCAGAGCAGCTGCTAGGCCCCTGCTGCGCGCCAGGTCCTGGTGGGCCCGTCAGGAGCTGGTGGCAAAGGCAAATCAGCAGAACAGCCACCAAGAACCTTCAGAGGCTGGGGCGACTTGGCCATCTGCGTTCAGAATGTGCTCCGGGCTCCCTTGCTGGCCTTCCAGCCACCTCACCTCTCACCTTTCCCATGCTGGGCCCTGGCCAGATGTCCTTCCCACGTGTCTGCCTGGGAAACCCCACCAGCCTTCGCCTTTAACGCGGCTGAATCCCTGGGCAGCTGGCTTCATGGGGCTTCCTCGGGGCTGCCCGTCCATGGCCTCATCTCCACCTGTGGCACCGCAGAACCTGTTGATGTTCTGGTGTGTGCACATTGCTGGCCGTTCCTCCACGGGGCCTAGATGTGCCCCGGCAGCCAGCTGGGCCCGAGAGCACAGGCTCAGCTCAGCAGCCTGGAGCCCCGCTGGGTCAGGCCCTGCCCTGCCACCTGTCCCATCCCGTGTCCAGTCTTCAGGCTTGGGCTGCTCCCTGGTGGCCTGACTGCCCTACAGCCTGAACTGGCCAGCTTGTCTAGGCTGGACATCTTGCCCAGCATTGGCCAGCGCCCCCTGGGTCATGCTGTGCCTGTCCAGGTTACCTCACACGCAGGCTGCCTGGACCCTGAGGTCCTGTCTAGGCCCACAGCATTGCCACCCAACCCCCACAAGCATCCCGCCCACTGGGTCATCCCTGCCGGAGGCCCACTGGCTTCTCCTGCCCACAGAGCCCTGGCTGCTAATGGGGACCTGGCACTGTCAGCACCTTCTGGCACCATCCCTTCCATGGCCTCTGACCTACTTTCTCTCTCTCCTGGGAGCCCCTGGCCGTGTTGACTGTGACAGCTCTGCTTATCTTCCCAGGCTTCCTCCCCATAAAGTCAGCATCAGACTTGACATCAGCATCCTGCTGGGTGGGGGTGGGAACCCCTGCACCAGCTGCACACGGGCTGCCCTCAGTGCCGCCCTCTGCCCTCTGCCCTCCATCCTGCAAGAAGAGCTTCTAACTTCCCATCAAGTTTGACTGCCTGGAAGAAATATCCCAGGGAGAGTAAGCTGATAAGTTACAAAATGCACATCCCTGTGACCCAGACAGCAACCTCTGGAAGTGGGATTTATTTGCCCCGTTTTACACATGGAAAGACTGAGGCCCTCAAAACTAACCTGGCCTGTTCAAGTTCTACAGAAAGGTAACTAGCTCAGTGGGAGCCCCAGGGCCACACTGGTGTAGGAGAGTCTGAAATATGAGAATAGAGGGCACACAAATGCAGCCTGCACCCCCATCAGGTCCTGCCCCAGGCACTCCAGCCAAGCCACCCTCCAGGGCACACAGGACTGTCCTGCCTGACATGCTCTTGTGGGTCCCCATCCAGATTCCCAGAGGCTATACCGCAGAGGCTGGACTGTCCACCCGGGAAAGCCCCGAGCCTGGGCTGGCATGGAGGGTGGCCCTCAAGGGTGGTGGCCGGAGGGTGGATCTGAGCTGGAAGGGCCAGTCGGGTGCAGCCAGCGGAGAATAACACCACGGGTGGCCAAGGATCAGGGCTGCTCGCAGACCTGGGCACCGTGGGAGCAGTGCACCCAGGGGAGGGCCCGAAGGCCAGGATCAGGTTTGGTGTGCACCCCCTAGGCTCCCCAGCCCTGCTCGGTGACCCGCCTGGGTCGGGTGCTGAGAGGACGCCTGGCATTGTGCTCAGCACCAGCTCATCTAATCCTCAAGCTGCCACTGCTCTGCAGGTGAGAAGACAGTCCCGGTGAGGTTAGGAACTGGGCCAGGGTTATCCAGTAGCGAGGGGTGGAGCAGGAAATGACACACAGGGCTGTGGGACCCCGAAGGCCGCCCTCGCACAGTCTGGCCGTCCTGTCGGCAACATCCTGGGTTTCTTTCCCCATGGGGAGCAGGCCCAGAGGCCCTGAGCACAGGCCTGCCTTGTCTGGGGGACGCTGTTTGCTTAGCAGCAGACCGTGCTGGGGAAAAAGCCAGCTCCCGGTGCGGGAGGAACTCTGCAGAGACTCCGCTCCCATCTCCGCACCTGGAAGAAAGCTGGCTGGCTGGCTGTGGTCCTCAGAGGCGGGGAGAGCTCAGGGAGGGCGGGGGGAGGGGCACCTGCACGTGAGCCTGCGTCCCCAGGCCAGCAGCAGAGTCCACTTCTGGTTCATGCAGTACGGCCTTGACTCCTCGGGGGTGGGAGCTGCTGCAGTGTCCAGCCTTGGGGCCCCGGGGGAGGAGGATCCTGGGAGGTTCCCAGCCAGTGGCATCTATGGCCCAGCATGCAGCCCGGCTGAGTGGCCTTTGGTCGGGTGCAGTGGGATGTGGGGTGGGGAACACGTGACCTGGTGTCCAGAGCTGCCGGGGACACGACGGAGGTGATGCTTGCACAGGAAAGCCGTCAACTATGGTCTTCAAACAGATCAGGAGAGGCTGGATAGCACACCTGGCATGTGCATTTGCCTTTTGATATCCGAGGTCTGTAAAATATAAGAGGAAATTGCAAAGCCTTGGGAGACAGGTGATCTGATTCAGCCACAGGGTGGGGGAGGGCAACGGTAAGTTCCATGAACTGGGGACAGGAGTCAGGGGATGTGCCTGCACCCTGAGCAGGAGAAAGCCTGCTTCTGCCAAACCCAGGCGAATGCAAATAACACCTTCTGGAGGAAAGACAATCTTAAAGATGAAGAATAAACAAACACAGTCTGGGTTCAATCCAGAAGTTCTGCTGCACAAACAAAGAATCTACTATTGAGTCCAAAACAAAACCCAAAAAAACAAAGGGAAGAAGAATCAGTAGAAACAACATGCACTGCCAGCCTACCTTAGAGAATGATTGAAATCAGCTACTGCAGAACCAAGACAAACCTGGCAGTGATGGCTGGCCGGAGGACACCGTACATGGTAGGACAGGTGGGAAGGAGACCAAATAAAAGGCGAGCTGGAGAGCTGCACCCTCGCACACACGGTTTGTGTAGCAGAGACAGAAAACCAGAGAGGAGGAGGGCATGAACCATGAACTTAGGGCGCAGGGCTCAGGTCAGGGAATCTGGACCAGCTCTCTCCACCCCCTTGACAGATGGAGACACTGAGATCAGAGGGGGGCGGCAGCCTCTGAAGAAATCCAGGAAAGCAGCTGTTCCTCTGACTCAGGCTCACTGAGCCCTACTGTGTGCCAGATACTGGCAGGTGCAGGGACCCAACCCCTGGAGCAGAGCTGGGCAAGGGCTCCTGAACAAAGCTCCCTGTGGGACAAAGGGGGAAGGATGAAGGTCTTAAGAGAGGCATGCCTTTCACAATTTGCAGAACTCAGCCAGGAAACAGAGGGAAGTCACAAAGCCCTGCAGTGGCAATGATGCCCACCTTTAATTGACAGCCTGCTCTGGGTCAGTCGGGACCCAGTTCACGGCATTCCTTGGAGATAAAAGTAATTGCGCCCATTTTAGAAGCTCAGAGGGACAATCTGCTACTTGAGCTGGGAGTTGAGTGCTGCTTTATCTGAGCTAAAACATATGCACGGTCTGTTTCTAAAGGCAGGCTCCCATATCAGGAATCAGAGAGTGCCTGTAAGATCTGTTTTTGTTACGGAAACATTCCAAAAATCCTCAAACAACCAAACCAAAAGATAAACAAGAACACTTTAAACCCTTTCTCAGATGCCTTAAAGTCCCAGGGCCCCTGGAGCTTTGTTTTCGTGTCTGGGGTGAGAGGCAGCTCAGGTCACTTGCTTGCCAGGCTGCATTCAGGGTGAAGGTGAAGGGACTTGGGCAGACTGTCTAGGTTTAGGGAAATGTCTAAGTCTTGCATCTTATCTGCAGGACTCCTTACAGAAAACCGCTGTGATTTTAGGAGCTGAGATTAACAATCGCATCGAATGCTGTTAGAAGGATAAATACACCAGGGAAGGAAAGGGCTGTCCAACAAAACTCCTGGAACATGTTGATCTTCCAGCTTTTACTCAGTAGCCAGAGGGCTCCTTTTTAAATGGAAGTCCAGATTTCTTCCTAATTCCTCCCCTCTGCCCCCAGGAACCCTGGCTCCTGTTCCTGGCTCAGCTCCCCGGAGCAACTGGTCTCTCATTTCTTTTCTTTTTTTTTTTTTTTTTTGCGGTACGTGCGCCTCTCACTGCTGTGGCCTCTCCCGTTGTGGAGCACAGGCTCCGGACGCGCAGGCTCAGCGGCCATGGCTCACGGGCCCATCCGCTCCGTGGCATGTGGGATCTTCCCGGACCGGGGCACGAACCCGTGTCCCCTGCAACGGCAGGCGGACTCTCAACCACTGCGCCACCAGGGAAGCCCTGGTCTCTCATTTCTTGAACAGCCAAACGTGACCCTACCTCTGGGCCTTTGCTCAGAGCTTTCTCCTGACCCTGGACCCTGGACCCTCTGCTGGTTGCATGGCTCTGATTTCCCTTCCTTCCAGCCTGCTTAAATGTCCAATGAGAGTGACTGTCCCATCTGCCCCCTCCCTTAGTCAAGCTCCATCCCCTGCCTCTCTATTTTTCATGAAACATCTATCACCACCGGAGGCTGTTCTAGATATTTCTGTGCTTGTTCATCTAAGGCCCATTGTCCACACTGGGATGTGAGCTCCACAAGGCAAGGCTTCGTGCTGGACCCCCAGTGATTATATGTATATAAGATATGAGTACAGTCATGGAAACTATGTGTTGGTTGACCGCGGTTATGAAACTGTGCACCTCAAGTGCACGACTTGAACCAATGTGCCGGGACTCGAACCCAATCAAAACCCAGATTGGGACTTGAACCCACGTGACTGGGACTCGAACCCAGCCAAAACCCACAGTCTTCCAACTGAGATCACACATCTGGTTTCAGGACTTAATGAAGCTCAGGTTCTTGATGTCTCTTGGCAGAAAGAATTCAGTGATAGGTAAGAATTGGATTTATTTAGAGAGAAACACACTCCACAGACAGAGTGTGGGTCATTTCAGAAGGTGAGAAAGGCACCAGGGTATGGGGTTGTCAGTTTTTATAGGGGTGGGTGATTTCACAGGCTAATGAGTGGAGGAGTATTCCAGCTATTTCTGGAAGGGGCGGGGATTTCCAGGAATTGGGCCACCGCCCACTTTTTGATCCTTAGGGTCACCTTAGAACTGTCATGGCGCCTGTGGGTGTGTCATTTAGCTGTGCTAATGTGTTACAATGAGCATATACTGAGGCTCAAGGTCTAGTGGAAGTCAACTTGTCTGCTATCTTGGACCCATTCGGTTCTAATCAGTTTATGTCATGTCCTCGGGCTGTGTCATTCTTTCAAAGGTTGTGCCCTGCCCCCTTCCCTCCTGTTTCAGTTAGACAAAGAGTCTTGGATGGATTAAAACACGGATCTCAAAGGTGTGTCTCTGGCAGAGGCTGCTCTGGAAACAAAAGTGGAAAGGGTGAAGCTGGGGAGATCAACACCCTTCCCTCCCCTTGGGGCCCCTGGTGACCTGCTCTGTGGTCTAAGATCCTGCTGGAAGGACCTACTCGGTGACATCCTCCCAGATCGTCCTGATTATTCACTCCCCATTGTCATCGTACCTCAGTGACTTCTGATGGCATCTCCGTCACTCTGCATATTTGCCCATTTTGACTTTCCACTAGACTGTGGCTCAGCCTGATTACTACCCCCCACACACACACCGGCACCGGGTACACTGGGAAAGCCAGTGTGGAGCCTGAGACCAAGGCTTGTGAGCAGGCGGTTCACTTGGGGGAGAGGGCCTGGGCACAGGAGCAGGGGCCTGAACGGGTCATGGGGCTGGCCACACATCCACGTGATCACGCTCCATCGTGCAGGTTCCAGGAGCCCGGTGGGTTGAGCCCTCAGGATTGGCCACCCCACTTTCACCCCCAGGGTCCCCTCCTGACTTCGGGTTTTGCATTTGCAAGAGTCTAGCCATTTGTTGTTGCTGTTTTTGTTTTGGCAGCGCCACATGGCTTGCAGGATCTTAGTTCCAGACCAGAGATCAAACCCGTGCCCCCTGCAGTGGAAGGACAGAGTCCCAACCACTAGACCACCAGGGAAGTCCCTGGCCTTTTTCATCTGGATGTGCCTGGTATGAGAGAGACCTGGGGCAGAAAGACCACACCCAGCGCAGCTGAGCCTGGCGAGGGAAGGTTATTTGTCCTGCATCAGCTGGTGGCTGCATCTGCAGGAGTAAAAGGTGGGTGGTGAGGCTATGAAGAGGCATGAGAGGTGATGGGCATAGACTGGGAGGCAGATGAGGCCATGGGCCTTGTCTTTTTCATTTTTGTGTCCCTGGTGCCCAAACAGAGCCTGGCAAAGTGTAGGTATTTAGTAGATATTTGCTGAATGAATGAATGAAAATGCAAGCACAGGAAAGTCAATGGAGCAATTTCGATTTGAGACAAAATTGAGTTTAAATCAGGGGTTGTATATAGGAATACTGACTGCGGCAGACGTTAGGGCACAGTGGAGACTGGGGCACACCAGACAGCACCTTCCTGTCAAAAGGTGACAGGGCCCTTCAGCTTCATGTAGGAACATGAAGCTTCCAAGAGAAGCCAGAAACGCACATTTGTGTGCGTGTGTGTGTGTGTGTGTGTGTAACCTTGTGATTTTTTTTTAAATTTTTTTAATTTTTTGCTTTATAACAAATTTAATCAGTTATACATATACATATGTTCCCATATCCCCTCCCTTTTGCGTCTCCCTCCCACCCTCCCTATCCCGCCCCTCCAGGCGGTTACAAAGCACCGAGCTGATCTCCCTGTGCTATGCGGCTGCTTCCCACTATCTATCTACCTCACGTTTGGTAGTGTATATATGTCCATGCCGCTCTTTCACTTTGTCACAGCTTACCCTTCCCCCTCCCCATATCCTCAAGTCCATTCTCTAGTAGGTCTGTGTCTTTATTCCTGTCTTACCCCTATGTTCTTCATGACATTTTTTTCCCTTAAATTCCATATATATGTGTTAGCATACAGTATTTGTCTTTCTCTTTCTGACTTACTTCACTCTGTATGACAGACTCTAGGTCCATCCACCTCATTACAAATAGCTCAATTTCATTTCTTTTTATGGCTGAGTAATATTCCATTGTATATATGTGCCACATCTTCTTTACCCATTCATCCGATGATGGACACTTAGGTTGTTTCCATCTCCGGGCTATTGTAAATAGGGCTGCTATGAACATTTTGGTACATGTCTCTTTTTGAATTATGGTTTTCTCAGGGTATATGCCCAGTAGTGGGATTGCTGGGTCATATGGTAGTTCTATTTGTAGTTTTTTAAGGAACCTCCATACCGTTCTCCATAGTGGCTGTACCAATTCACATTCCCACCAGCAGCGCAAGAGTGTTCCCTTTTTTCCATACCCTCTCCAGCATTTATTGTTTCTAGATTTTTTGATGATGGCCATTCTGACTGGTGTGAGATGATATCTCATTTTAGTTTTGATTTGCACCAGGGAAGCCCCTAACCTTGCGATTTTAAAATATTGGCAACTAATTCCGATCCAAAACATAAAAGATTTGGCAGGACAATAAAGCCCGGATGCAGGCCAGGGGCATTCAAGGACCAGCCCATTTTTGACGGCTAACTTAAAACCACAGAAGTTAAGCTAGACTTAAAAAGTCATTATTCGGGCTTCCCTGGTGGCGCAGTGGTTGAGAGTCCGCCTGCCGATGCAGGGGACACGGGTTCGTGCCCCGGTCTGGGAAGATCCCACATGCCGCGGAGTGGCTGGGCCCGTGAGCCATGGCCACTGAGCCTGCACATCTGGAGCCTGTGCTCCGCAACGGGAGAGGCCACAACAGTGAGAGGCCCACATACCACACACACAAAAAAAAGTCATTATTCAATGATAGAGATTGATGAGTACATAGCAGCAGTGAGTAGGTATATATGCCCCAAAAGGGGGAGAGAAAACCATAAAGGAGAAGTTGCTAGAGAGGCAAGGAGAAAATAATGGACAGGAATGTACTACATGCAAGTGGATTCAGCTGGGATAGGAGCCAGGGCCAAATGGAGCCTTGGTGATCACACCCAGACGCCCAGGCTCAGAGTCCAGGGTGCCAGGCTCCCCACGGCTCCCCCTACCAACAGAAGCAGGAGGGAAGCGGGAGCAGGAGCGGGCTGACAGCACGTGGGAGCCATAGCCCCAGGGGGGGTGTGGGGTGTGGGGTGTGGGAGAGTCTGGGTTAAGCAAAGCATGGACAAAAAATGTTGGCTGCCCTATCAGTAAACAAAGGCTGTTGCAGCCATCAAGCCACTCAGCTACTGCAGTCTCCCCTGTGGTGCACCCTGAGGGCACTCAGGATGGAGAAAAACAGGACACTGGCCCCAGGTAGCTGAGGTGCAGATCAAAGGAGTGACTTCAATGCGCCCAGTCTCTTGCATCTTCCATACATAGAAAAGTGCTAAATTCATTAACTTAAGATGTCTGGTTTTCTTTAATCAGCAGTAATCTTTTTTTTTTTTTTTTTTTGCGGTACGGGCCTCTCACTGCTGTGGCCCCTCTCACTGCTGTGGCCTCTCCCGTTGCGGAGCACAGGCTCCGGACGCACAGGCTCAGTGGCCATGGCTCACAGGCCCAGCCTCTCCACGGCATGTGGGATCCTCCCGGACCGGGGCACGAACCCGTGTCCCCTGCATCAGCAGGCGGACTCTCAACCACTGCGCCACCAGGGAAGCCCAGCAGTAATCTTCTGATGTTTGACTACCTTCGTTTTTCGTTTTTGCTTTTTTGCAAAACCTCCTGTATATCCTGGCTTCTCCCTTACCTTAGTCCTTGGAGCAGTCCCTCAGAGCTACCTGAGAGGCTGTCTTCTGGGCTTAAGTCCTCAGTAAGCTCACCGAATGAAACATAATTCTCAGCTTTTAGGTTGTGCTTTTTTTTTCTTCCCAGTGGACAAAAGTAACAGGGTCACGGGGGCCCAGAGAAAGTTGCTGGCTAGGGGTGGCGGGGACCCGTCACACAGCTAGGTCACATCCTATGGCCTAGCTTTGCCTTTTTAGTGCCAGCTTCACTGAGATACAGTTCACATACATATAATTCACTCGTGTAGAGCATACAGTTCACCGTTTATTAGCATATTTATCATAAGCAATTTTAGGACATTTTCATCAGCCATAAAGAAACCTCTGTTGACCAAAGAAAATGCACAACCTGAAAGTCAGACATCAAAACTCAGACATCGGGCTTCCCTGGTGGCGCAGTGGTTGAGAGTCCACCTGCCAATGCAGGGGACACGGGTTCGTGCCCCGGTCTGGGAAGGTCCCACATGCCGCGGAGCAGCTGGGCCCGTGAGCCATGGCTGCTGAGCCTGTGCGTCCGGAGCCTGTGCTCCGCAACGGGAGAGGCCATGGAAGTGAGAGGCCTGTGTACCGCCAAAAAAAAAAAAAAAGGGCAGACATCAAAAGATTACTGCTAATTAAAGAAAACCAGACATCTAAGTTAATGAATTTAGCACTTTTTATTTATATGGGAAGATACAAGAGTCTGGGCTCACTTAAATCACTCCTTTGATAGGCACCTTAGCTATCTAGGGCCAGTGTCCTGTTTTTCTCCATCCTGAATCCCCTCAGGGTGCACCAAGGGGGGTGGGGTGGCAGCTGCAGTGGCTGAGAGCTTGATGGTCACAGCATCCTGGTGACATTCTTTGTCCACACCTCCTACCCCTTAGCAGTCGCTTCCTTCCCTTCCCTACCCCTGGCCTTAGGCAAACACTAATCTACTTTCTGTCTCTTATGAATTTGCCTATTCTGGATATTTCATACAAATGGAATCATATAATATGTGGCCTTTTGTGACTGGCTTCTTTCACCTTGAATAATGTTTTCAAGGTTCATCATGTTGTAGCCTATGTCGGTGCTCCATTCTTTTTTTTTTTTTTTTGGCTGCATTGGGTCTTTGTTGCTGTGCGCAGGCTTTCTCTAGTTGCGGCGAGCGGGGACTTCCGTGTCTTGTCTCTCACTTGGTTCAGAATGTGGGAGGGATGTTATTTACCAGCCCCCCAAATTCGATCCACTGCCTCTGTGCCCCCTTGGGTCCAACCCCACCCTCCTTAGGGCCCACTGTCCCCAGTATAGACTCCTGCCTCAGCATCTGAAAACCTAGGTCCATTCATTTCTTTTTCTTCTCCTCTTGAATGAGCTCCTCCGGGGCAGAAACCCAATCCAATTGCCTAGTCTCTGGGGCCCAGTGAATAAATCTCTGGCCTTTCAAGTGCCGTGGTTTATGGGTGATGTCTGCCATTGGTGGGGAGGAGCAGCAAGACACACGTGTGAGGTTGTGTTGAGTCAGGTTCCCAGAAAGAGCCAGCTCCAGAGTCTGATGCTGGGCTCTGTAAACAGGCTTTCACAAGACCACAGTCATCATGGCAGGACTGAGATCTGAAACAACCACCACATAAAGAATCATGGGCAAGCTGATCAACAAACCTATGTTGACATTTCTCCAAAGAAGATTTGCAAATGACCAATGAACAGATGGAAAAATTCTCAATATCATTAGTTTTCAGAGAAATGTAAATGAAACCCACAATGAAATACCATGTTACATCTGCTAGGATGCTATCATTAAAAAAATGGAAAATAACAAGTGCTGGCATGGATATAGAGAAACTGGAATCCCGTACACTGCTGGTGGGAATGTAAAATGGGGAAGCCACTGTGGAAAACAGTTTGGCTGTTCCTCAGTAAGTTAGACATAGAGTTTCCATATGATCTGGCAATTATTTGAAAGTAGGGACGCAAACAGACACTTGTACACTTATGTTCATAGCAGCACTAATCACAATAGCCAAAAGGTGGAAATGACCCAAATGTACATCAGTAGATAAATGGATAAACAAAATTTGACATACCTGTACCGTGGAATATTATTCAGCCATAAAAAGGACTGAAGTACTGATACAACATGGATGGGCCTTGAAAACATTATGCTAAGTGAAAGAAGCCAGACACAAAAGACCATATATTGTGTGATCCGTTGATATGAGATGTCCAGAAAAGGCAAATCCACAAGGAACATAAAATAGATGAGTGGTTGGCGGGGGCTGAGGAGGGGAGAATGGGGAGTCACTGCTGACAGGTCCAGGGTTTCCTTTTGGGGGAAATGCTCTGAGACTAGATAGAGGTGATAGTTGCCCAACATCGTGAAGGTCCTAGATGTCACTGAATCATACTGAATCATTAAAGGGTTAAAATGGTAAATTTCATGTTATGCGTTTTGTTTGTTTTGTTGTGTTGTGGTTTTTTTTTTTTTTTTTGGCACGTGGGATCTTAGTTCCTCGACCAGGAATAGAACCCATGCCCCATGCAATGGAAGTGTGGAGCCTTAACCACTGGACCGACAGAGAAGTCCCTGTTATGCATATTTGACCACAATTAAAACTGATTCCTCCTGCAGCTGCCCACACGGGAGAGTAGGGTGTCCCCAGCATGGCCGTGGCAGCAAAAGTAGAGACACATGGATTCCGGTCAAGGAGGTCAAAAGGCAGAAGTGACGGGCACAGTGATTGACAGGATGCAGGGGGCATGGAGACGGAAGGATCTAGGTTGACCGCACCCTGTGTCTGGGTGGGTGGGTGCCTGTCGCATGT
Source organism: Mesoplodon mirus (assembly GCF_964341445.2). Lineage (NCBI taxonomy): Eukaryota > Metazoa > Chordata > Mammalia > Artiodactyla > Ziphiidae > Mesoplodon > Mesoplodon mirus. The sequence goes on from NC_138987.1 coordinate 42,823,941, forward strand.
GTGGGAGGACATGGGAGGAGCAGTTTGGGCACAGCGATGTCTGTGGGATGTCGGCAGGCAGCTGTGTGCATGCGTCTGGGCTGGAGGTCGTGTCCAGACTCCTTGGTGAACAGATAGGAGTGGATCCGTGTGGTGCAAGAGAGAGGGTGCCAGGAGCAGGGGCCCTGCATCCTTGTGACTGGAGACAATGCTGGACCACGCCAACCATGCCGCCTCATTGCAGCAGGTGCCCCTTCCCCTCTTGGAAGGCTTCCTACTGGGTGAGGACTTGTGTGGTCCCCCACCACAGGTGAGGGCGGGGTGCTGTAGGAGGAGCCCCTGAAGGAAGGTGCGATGGCCCAACCAGAGAGGTGGGAGGGACTCAGGGTCGGGGTGGCCTCAGGGAACCCCAGGTCCACCTGTGCCAGCTCTGAGACTTTGCCCTCGCCTGCCCGGGCCTTGGATTTCGCCCAGATATCACAGGGTAATGAGAGTAGAGCAAAGTGGTCCAGAACTCAGGGTTCAAATCTGCACTCTGCCTGGGAGGAGCTGCGAAACTTGGACCGGGTTTCTACACCTTGGCACTGACATTGGGCGGGTCATTCTCTGTGGTGGGGCTGCCCTGTACACTGTAGCATGTTCAGCATCTCTGGCTTCTACCCAGCAGAGGCCAGGAGCCACCCCGGTTGAGACAATCTAAAATGCCCAGACATTGCTAAATGTCACCCCCATAGAGAACCACTGCCTTAGACAAATCACTTGATTTCTCAGTGCTTTGGTTTCTTCCTCTGCAAATGCAGATACTAAAGCCCACCTCCTGGGATGCAGTGAGGTTTAGGTGGTATCATGAACGCAGAGCACGTGGTGCACTGTAAGGGCTGCGTCAGTTCAGACAGTGAGAGGAAGCGCAAAGTATCCGGCCCAGTGCTGGGGACGCAGCAGGCGCTTCTTCTCGTGTGGTTTTGGCCACGGGTTTTGGAGGCTGGCTTTAGGGAAGGCAATGAGGAGCCCGAGGCAGCTCTGGGAGAAGCTCTTAGGAGTCACTTCTGAGTATTCCCGCTGCGATGGCCTGCACCCTGGGCCATCAGACGCTTGGGAGGTCCCAGCCTGGCTCCGCGGCCTGAATGGAACGCCCGTCCTGGGCCTGCTGCTGTGCCGCTGGCCCCAGCGGTGGGCTTTGCGGCTGGGGGGAGCGGGCTTCCGTGATTGCCAGGAGCCCCCGCCTTTCTCATCTCGGAGCAGCCAACCACCAGCTTGGCCAGGAGCTCGCCCTGCAGAGCAGACTCACCGGGATCGTCTGTCCCGGAAGTTCCTGGTGACCAACCCCTCCCAGCCTGCCTGGCATGCCCTGGTTTTGGCGCTCGACGCCCCACACCCTGGCAAATCTTTCCGTTTTAGGCGGGTGGCCACCCTGGGCTGTCCCGATCCGGGTTTCCCAGGCTTCCCCAGGCGTGGAGCTGGGCAGCTGGGCCCCTGGGCCACTGAGCTCTCCAGCTGGGCTCACCTCAGGCGGCACCAGTTAGGAGAACTCATTTAGGCCTGGAGTAGAAATAGAACTGGCAGCACCAATTAGCAGCTTCTTGTGAGCCGGGGGCCAACATATTCACTAGAGCGTCCCTGAGGACAGACCCTGGAGGGTCATGGAAAATCCCACTCGCAGTGTTCCTCCACTGGTGGGAGGGGCTGTGAGGATGTCCCCTCCCCTGGGAACACACCCAGCTTTGCCTCTTGCTTGTCCACAGGCCAAGGGCGAGAGCCTTTGGGGGCAGGGGAGGCACAGACCCCAGAGATGCTGATTCCGTCAGTTGGGGGTGGGATGGAGGTGAGATTCTGCACGTCCCACACACTCCCCAGGTGATCTGGATGCTGGTGGCCCTTGCACTGCCCGGCGAGTCGAGGTGGGGTCCCGCCTCGCTCTGTCCCACCTGGAGTCCAGGGTCCAGGCCCTGAACATGCTCTGCACCTGGGCCTGGGGGCCACCTGCTCACCGCGCAGCCCTAGAGGCCGGCTGAGGAGTAGACGCGTGGACGGGGCCTGGCACAGAGCTGGTGCCGGGTCCCTGCTGCTGGGAGCTAGTTTCCACCTTTCTGTCCAGTCGGAACTCTGGCCTCTTGGACCCACCGCAGCTGGTGTGGGCAGAGACCCCTGGCTAGGGGCTGAGGGACCTCTTCTGTTCCAGGCTGCTCTGCCAGCTGCCCAGGTGACCTTGGGCCATTCCCATCGCCTTTCCAGCCCACTGTCTCCTGTCCTTCCTCCCCTTTGCGGGACTGCTTCCTGTCAAGCGTGGAGGGGCAGCAGAAACGATGCTAGCTGGGGAGTCTGGGACGCTGGGGCTGAATCCAGCTCAGCCTTAGATATATCGCTGGTTTCTGGGCCTTGAGTTGCCCATCCGCAAAGGGGAGTGCAGAAGTGAGGACTCGAAGGTGCCCCCAACCGCCGGTCTCTGACAGTCCAAGGCTCCCAAGCACATGCTTGGCCCCAGGCACACGGCCCTCTGTCTGCTGTTTTCTCTGTACCCTGTGACCTCCCTGGGAGCAGGTAGTAGGAGAGGGCTGAGGCCAGGTACACAGAGCTTGCCTTGTCTCCTGCTTACACTCTGCAGAAAAAAATTCACCCCTTCATTACCCTCTTCCTCTTCCAATAAGGAAACAGGCTGAGGCTGGCATGACCACGAGTCACAATGTGAATTCAGATCCATAGGAAGATGTTTAAAGGATGCTCCTTTGCCAGGCTGCCACCTCCGCCCTGGGGGCAAGTGGCCTGCCAGTCAGGGCCAGCTGATTTCTGACCCCCACTGGCCACCCTCACAGCCAGGGCAGGAATTCCCGGTGGGCTGCAGGCCTGGTTGTAGCCTGAGAGGAAAGTCAGTCTGGGTTGTAGTTGAGAAGTGGGAGGGGCTTCAGGGTCCTGTAAACTGATTTCTCCAGTGTTCACAGATCACCTCCTGAGTGCTGGAGGCCCCACCCCGAGGCAGGCCCACCTGGGCCCCCAAACTGATCAAAATCCCTGATGCTGATGCAATGCTTGCTCCTCAAGGCAATTCCCTACGTGTTGTCTCCTTTGAAGAGCCTGTGTGGTTATCACGCCCATTTCACAGATGCGGAATGTGAGGCCCAGAGAGGGGCTGGGATGTGTCCAGGTCACACGGGGTTGGGGCCACCACTCTGGCTGCACACAGTGTGCGATGCCCATGACTCAGAGGGACGCAGGAGATGAGGGGAGAGGAGCTGGGGGAGCTCTGGGGGCTCGGCAGGATGTGGGTCCTGGCGTCCAGGATGGCGGGGTGCCAGAGGGGGCCCGGGGGCAGGGCTCAGGAAGGCGGGTGCCACCTCTGGGGGTGGTTAGCGTGAGGAAGCTCAGACAGATTCCTCCTCTGGGGAAAACACACCCAGTCTCTCTTCCCAATTTCTGCCCTTGGGTTCCTCATCCAACCCACCCGGGCGGCCTGTGGGTGCGGTGACTCAGGCCCGTCTCGGCTCCCACAGGCCCTGCCAGGCCACGGGCAGGACGCCTGGCCCGGGGGACGCAGGGTGTGGCCGAGGCAGGCAGCCATGGAGGAGCGTCTGGGGTCAGTGGCTGACAGCGGTGACCGAGGAAATGAGGAAGCAGGGGAGCGGGCAGGCAGGGGGCATGGCCGCACTCGGCCAGGCTTGACAGGCGCTCAGTACCCCGCCTTGGCCGCGAGCCCAGAGCAGGGGATGCTGGGATGCAGGGCCATGTGGAGCTGAGGGCCCAGCAGGCCGCTCTTCAGCAGCTCAGCAGCTCCCCTTCACTCTCCCTCCCTCCCTCCCCTCCCTCCCTGCCCCCACTTCTTCCTTCCAGCTCCCTCCCTTCTCCCTTGATCTTAAGAAGAACCCTGTGAGGCACGAAGGTGGGCATTATGACACCATTTTATAGACCGGGAAGGCGAGGCCCGAGAGAACTGGGACTTGCTCAGGCATCTTCCCCCCTCCCTCCCTTCCCTGTCCTACCAAGCCACCTCCTGCCCAAGGGGAGATGCTTCTCCTAGACTGGATGCTGGTATTTATAAGCCATGTAGCCTGGTTGGGGAGCAAGATCTCTCCCTTTGAGCAAATCCTGCCATGGCCAAGATTTACTGGGCCACGGAGAAAGGGATGAAAGTGTTCCAGGCCCTACGCAGCCCATCTGGGATGGGGCGGGGGGCCGGGCACCAGAAAGCCCCCGAGTCCCCGCAGCCCGAGCGATGGGGACGGAGCAGAGCTGGCGTGTGCAGACAGCGCCCGCAGGAGCTCACATCGCAAATTGCAGCCAAGAGGGGCGCAGGGGAGGCACCGCAGGCGGCATTGGGGCCCAGAGAGTGTCGCCAGGCCCATCAGCTGGGAGGGCGCCTGGCATCATGGACTCCTGCCAGAGACCCCTCTCTGCCCACCTTTGCTGGCCTGGGCTTCTGCCCTGCCGGCCACCACCCTCCACAAGCTACCTAGTGTTAAAGGCCAGGGTGGGCTGTGTCCAGTCTTGGGCTCCGGGGCTGCCCCTATGCCAGGGACACAGAGCAGGCTGCTGGACCTGGGAAGACCTGGAGGATTTTGGTAAGGGCGCCCGGAACTCTGTCCAGGCATCTCACTTCAAATATGGACGCATTCCTCCTGACCAGGGACCACCGCAAGCAGCCTCATAGGCTCCTTACTCCTGCCCCTGGCTTATCCCTGGCCTGCAGGGTGGCCCAAATCTTTACTTCATTCTGCGCCATCTAGAGACGGCTGGGAAATGCTGCACCGAGGAAATTAGCCTCCAGCAGAATCTGCTTCCCCGGGTCTGGGAAGATCTGGAGGCTGGGTGTGGAGGGGGAGGGATGGACCTGGGAAGCCAGGAGAGAGCTGGGAAGGACTGTGCCTGCTTAGCTCGAGGAGGTGGATCGGGGATTCCTGCACAGAGGCCCGCCCTGGGGCTGTGCCCTGGGGCTCCTCTCCTCCACCCCAGGTCTGTCTGCGCCCTGCCCAGCCCTGCCCTGGGACATGCAGTGATGGAGGGACTGAAGTGTGCAGAAGTCCCTTGGGTGGTGCCATAGGGTCACTTCACAGCAGCTGTGCCCTGGGGCTGCCTTCAGATCCATCACTAGTGAGCCTAACTGGCCCCAGAAGGGCTGGTCCCCATCCCCCTGTGATGTCCCTGGGGGATCTGGCTGGGCAGCCACTGCCTTTCTCTGGAAGAACCAGTCACACCTGCAGGTCATCCAGGAAGCGGGAGGATGGCGAGGAATGGCCAGTGCAGACCCCACGGTGCATCCCTGAGTCTTGGGGCTTGTTGCTGGAATCACAGAACTGGGTGGATGAAGACTGGATTCTGGAATTTTAATTTTGTTCTGGGCCACTGAGCATGTGGATGTAAAGGACAGCAACAACACTGCCCCGCTCCCAGTGCCCTCAGAGTGTTTTGTGCCTGTCCTGGCTAGGCTCTTCTCCTTCCGACTGCCTTTCCTCCCCGTGTATCTGATCAGATGGAAGTTTCTGGAGTGTAACGTTCACCCCAATCTTGGAGCCGGGAGGCAGACTCATCAGCTCACCAGCCTCTCCCAGCCTCCGCCTTCCTCTGGGGGTGTGGGAGTACCGGAGGGAGTGTCGTGCAGGCCGTCAGCCTCTCCACAGCCGTCCATTCAACCAGCAAATGTTCTGAGCAGCTGCCACGAGCAAGGCTGGGCTCATACACTGCTTGGGGAACGGTGCCCAGACCGCACCTCTTTCGGAGAGATAGCGAGCCACCCGGGTGTGACACGGGAACACTCCCATTGGCTGGAACAGAGCAGGACAGCAGGGCAGGCAGCAGGGTGGAGGAGGTGTTTTTTTGCAGGTTAGCAGGATATAGGTGACCGTTACTTATTTTTGGCTATAAAACATTATGTAGAAATAGAGCAGTTTATAGCAGGGGTCTTCCTACTTTATTTTCCCTGTCTACTGGTAAAAAAAAATTTTGAACACAAATCCCAGTAGGTGCAGAGTAAGGCTACCCTCCTTTACCAAGTGATTGCTTAAGGAATAGCAGGCACCTAAGTCTCAGCTGGGCAGTGCAGGCATTCTCCTGGCCACTGTGATTGGTTCAGGGATGGCGCCATCGGAGTGAAGCCCTGGAAAGAGAACTCTCTCTCACTCCCCTGGCTGTGAACAAGGATGCCTGTTGCCCTGGTGGCTGCTGGCAGCCAAGTTGTGACTATGAGGGAAGCCAGCCTGAGACCAAGTCTGCCCACAAAGGGGGACAGAATCCAGACCAGTGCAGAGAAATGGGTCTGCAGCCCACATTGGACTGTGTCAAAAGCCTTTCTCGTACCTGGACTTTCTAGGCACTGAACCAATCAATCCCCTTTAGTGTTTAACTCAGCGGAATTATGTTTTCTTCATCCGGAAACATCTTAACTGACCCAATGACCTTCTAGAATTTTTCTTTTGGGTCTACACGTTAAACTTTTTCCAATAAAACTTGTAACCTGACTCTCAACACTTAACAATAAATTGTGAACCTTGTTAAAAAAAATGAAGATGGAGGTCACCATTTTTAACGGTTGTACTGTGTTACACTGGTTGTCTCATAATTCATTTAACCCGTTTCATTTGCAGTGGGACATTTAGATTGTTTACAACTTTTTACTGTTTTCAGTAATGTTAGAGCATGTATGTATCTTCATTCATTTGTCCAACAATTTCCTTAGGATAAATTCCTAGGAGAGTAGTTGGAGCATCAAAGCATATGTGTATTCACAGGGCTTTTGCTTCATCTTGTGAAATTGTATGGGACACCAACCTGTTTATACTCCCAGCAACACCATTTCCTGGCACTGTGATCAACATCATCCAGCCTTTTTCATCTTTGCCGGTCTATTGATAAGTGGTATTTATTTTTTTACTTAAAAAACTACTAAAAAGTCCCACTTTCAGGTTTCCTGGTGGCGCGGTAGTTAAGAACCCGCCTGCCAATGCAGGGGACATGGGTTCGAGCCCTGGTCCGGGAAGATCCCACATGCCGCGGAGCAACTAAGCCCGTGTACCACAGCTACTGAGCCCGCGTGCCACAACTACTGAAGCCTGTGAGCCTAGAGCCCGTGCTCCACAACAAGAGAAGCCACCGCAAGGAGAAGCCTGCGCACTACAACGAAGAGTAGCTCCCGATCGCCGCACTAGAGAAAGCCCGCACGCCGCAACAAGGACCCAACACAGCCAAAAAAAAAAAAAAAAAGTCCCATTTTCATTTGCTCATGTACCACTTGTATTTCCTCTTTGAATATGTCCTTTGATGTATATATTTAAAATATATACTTAATTACGAAATCAGGCTGTTCCCCCTTGGGGTCTTCTACTTCCTCACTTATAAGATTTCCGTGTATTCATACTGTATCAGACATGGCATATATTTTGTCCAATTAACAATGTAATGACAAACCAAGCAGCATACTTAGGTCGTCAAATCAGTTTTTGTCAGATGGCCCCTGCGGTAGGCGGTGCTGGTAGGGTAGGAGGTGTTGAGGTCTCTCCCCAGCGCCCAGGCCACGCGGCCATGGCTAGCTACGAAGGGGCATGCTCACTGACCAGGCTGCTGTGGCATTTCCAGGCCACACAGGTTGGTTCAGGGGTGGCAGGTAGGTGATCCAAGTGGGCCAGCAGAGGTGCCCCGTGACCACGTGGAATGAGGCTCACCGTATGTTATAAAGCAGCTTACATAGTCTGGAGGCAGCGAGTGTTTATTCTTCACAGTGATTGGTTACAATTTTGTTAAATGAAAGGAACTGGTTAGTGGTTTCCTCAAAGCAATTTTGGGGAACAATTTAAGTTTCGCTTATGATTCGCAGAAGAATAAACAAGAAGTGACCCAGGTCATGTTCGCCTCGCTTATCTTGGAAAATAAGCTAAATTGAACTTTGCTTGTGTGACTAAACTGGTTTTGTCTGCTCGGGGAATTTTCTGGTCTGGTCTCCGTTTGTGTATGATTGGAACACATGTACCCCGTGTGTGGGTCTCAGACTGTTCGATGCATCCACAGGAGACCGTGCACAGCCTTGCACTGGCCCAAGGGTCCCACTTTACAGCCGAGGAGGTGGTGGTAGTGAGCACACGGCTCCACGCCCCCCCGAGGCTGCGCTCTGACAGAGTGATGAAACCTGGGGCGCCGCCCTTCAAGACGTGTGTCGGCCCTGCATGGTGCTGCGGCCCCTCCGAGTGAAGGCGTGGGTTCAGGAGCCAGGGGTGGGAGCAGGGGGCCCCGACTGTCATCACTCTCAGGGGAGCTTGTGCTTCCTGTTCTCACAATTCTGGCCTCTTCTAGAGGTCCTGAATCCCAGAGTGGGGATGCTTTCAGAAAAGAACACAGCGAGCGTCTCACTGAACTTTAAGTTCACTCACTTGGAGGTCCTCGTGCCAGGAATCTAGTAAGCAGGGAGAGGTGTCTCCTCCTCACCATGGGGGAGGCAGGGGTGCTCCTGGGTGGTGAGAGCAGCAAGGTTACGTGTGGCACCTACCTGAGCCACTGGGGTGTTTCTCTGACCAGCATTAATGGCATGTGGGCAAGTAGAGCAGCCACGGCCTGAGGAGGGCACCATCAGGGACCAGTGGCTCCAAGGCCTCTAGGATGAGAGTCTGGATCACTCCAACGGGTAAGTGACCTAGGACAGCAGAGGTGCTACCAGGTAGGGGCAGGGTTAGTGTTGGCAGCGGGAGGGCGTCTACAACAGGTGATGGTGGAGGGCCAGTGACTGTTGTGGCTCCAGGATCACGTCGTCAACCTTCCTCTTGGAAGTTTAACCAGAAAAGGGACCAACCAGAATCCTGGAGACGTCTTCCTAGACAGTGAACTTACGTGAAGCCAGCAGATCTGCGTGGGGCAGAGGGCGGGCTGCCGCAGACGTGCTTGCGTCACACCGCCCAGACTCCTCCTACAAGACGAAAGGTCTCGTTCCCCTCAGTTGCTGGCAGCGTTGGCTGCTGATGGCTTGGAGGTAAGTCCCTCCTTGGGACCTGACCTTGGCAGAAGGCACTTCCTCTCCCAAGGTTATGCACCTTCGCAGGGGGCAGCCCACATTCAGTGACTCGTCCGTTCAGCTGTGCAAAGGCTCTACCGGCTCATCTCAAGACATCTCTGGGGGCCATCCTTCGGGGTTGGCCCCATGTTCCCCTCCCAGTTTAACTTTTCCCCAGTAAGCCATCGGCATGGAAGTATCTGTCTCACAATCTGCTTCCTGGGGAACCCAGCCTTTACCACAGATCTTGCCATCCTCAACCCCCACCTGTCAGGCAGCACCCAGTTTTCTCGTCTCCTGGCTTCGGCAACGACGTTCCCAGTTGCATTTTGTCCCGTCATAGCTACTCAACCTGAAACAATAGCTACAAACCTATCAGTGGACCTGACTCCTCCAAGCCTCAGCGCTGTTCCTTCATTGCTGCAGCATTTATGCTTGCTTTTTCCAAAAAGCGTCTGAGGTAGCTCAGTGCATAACAGAATGAGAGTTCCCTAATTACATTTTCATGTATTATGAAACAATTTATACATGCAAAAAGTCATAAAGGATAAAACAAACACCTGAACACAGTCCATCTGCCTTAAGAAATAAAGCATAAAACAACTGAACTCTCTGTAAATTCCTCACTGATCAAAGTCTCCACCAACACCCAGAGGCAACCAGACTCCTGAATTTAGCTTTTAGTATTCTTTTACTCTAAAAAAAGGGAATGAAGTGGTATCATACCACATGCATTCACATTCAACTTTTTTTCACTCAACATTGCTTGTGAAATCCATTCATGTTGACATGTAAGTAACATTCATTTTTACTATTGTATAGCATTCTCCAGAAAACTATGTGTAATTGATCAGTTTCTCCCAGGAGCAACATTGCAATGAACGTTCCTGTCTTTGCACACAGGCGAGTGGCTCTAGGGTACGCACCTGGCTTGTAGGGTATGCGCATCTTTAACTACAAGAAATTGCTAGATGGCTGTCCAAAGTTATTGAATGAATTTATGCTCCCACCAGCAGTGAATCGGTGCACTCCGATTCATGCACTGCTCATAAATCCACATCCTCATCAATTTTGGCACTGAGAGATGTTTACATTTTTTGTTAAGTGTGAAATGGTATGTCCTTGGTTTTTACAGTAGCCTGAATCTCAGTGAAAGGAAGCCTCTTATGTTTGCCGCTCAGGTGAATAAAGGCTCACTCCTTCACTCTCTGTGCTCATGCACACGTCCTGTTTGACTCCTGCATGGGTCCCGTTCCTCGACTCTACCTCTGCAGAACTCCGGCTTGCACGCCTGGCCTCCTTCCAGATACTCCCTCACACCCATCTCTACCACACGCCCCCGCCTGAACCCATTTCTGGAGATTCTAACTTGACTTTGTTTTTTTTTTTTTTTTCTTTTTGCGGTATGCGGGCCTCTCACTGTTGTGGCCTCCCCCGTTGCGGAGCACAGGCTCCGGACGCGCAGGCCCAGCGGCCATGGCTCACGGGCCCAGCCGCTCCGCGGCATATGGGATCCTCCCAGACCGGGGCACGAACCCGTATCCCCTGCATCGGCAGGCGGACTCTCAACCACTGCGCCACCAGGGAGGCCCTTGACTTTGTTTTTTGATGACGTTGCTCTTGATGCTGACCTATGCCTGCCCACCGGTCCTGGGACTTCGCCCTGGCCTGTCCTCCCCTGCGTAACCCCGCCTCCTCAACTGGAGACCAATATGTCCTCTAACCTAGTGCTTGGCTGAGGCCTGACATCTGACCTCAAATCCAACATGTCCTAAACCAACCATAAACCTGGCTGCAAACAGGCTCACTGCTTGCTTTGAGGTTTCTGTCGGTGGTACTAGTAATCCTTTGCTCAGATAGTCTTGAAGCCTTCGAGTCAATCTTAGTCTCCCTGTAACTAACTCCCTCCCCTAAGAGACAGTAGACAGGAAAGCATTAGATAAGTTATGGGGAGCAACCAAACCTAAGATGTTATAATTACATCCAATCAGTCGCTCGCTGACTGCTGTCAATCTTCCCTTTCTAAACGCTACTATCTTAGTTCTGCTGCCACCCCACTCACTGATTCTTGCAAGAAGCTAAATTGAGCTGGGGAAAATCCCCTGTTGGCAGGGCACCCCTGAGGCTGTCAGGAGCTCATCACTGAGGAAGACCTCTGGGGGGGCCCCGGGGCTGTATACTGGGAACAGATCCCTGGGGCCTTCCTGAGCACCACTAGGCAAGGATCCCAGGAGGCTTCCTGAGGCTATGTCCAGGAAGGGGTCCCTAAGGATCCACTGAGGCTTTATCAGGACATCTCTGGAGATTCACTGAGGTCATGAAAGGACAGGATGCCGGGACAGTTCCTCAGGCTCTGCAGCATCGTAGCCCTGAGTGTCTACTGAGGTTCTGTCAGCAGGGGATCCCCAAGGACCCACTGCGATCACCTCAGGGAGATTCTGTGGCTGTGACAGAAGGGGATCCCTGGAGAGCTCCCATGGTTGTCATCCGTTTAACAAACGCTTACTGTGTTAGCTGTAGAAGCAGAAGACACAGGTCTCACCCGCCCAGCAGTATCTTGCAGTACCCTACGGGCTCCGTGGGAAGAAAGACAGGCGGTAAATGTTCCAGGGCAGGGACAAGGGCTGTGGGAAGCCTCTGCTATTACAAGACAGGATAGAAAACTCAGTGTTGCAAGGGATCTGAGAGAGCCACGCGCTCTGCTCTGAGGGCCGGGGGCAGCCTTTACTGAGGCGCTGGCTGGCATACGACTGAGATAATACAGGTAAAGTACCTAGCACAATACCCTGCGTACAGCAAGTACTACATCAGTGTTACTTATCATAAGTGAGGAGGCACGGAAAACTTTAATCAGAAAATATCATCAAGAACTGGCACGCGTCTGTCAAGCGGCTCCCCAAAGCCGCACTGCGCTCCCGTCTGAAATGCCGATCCCTGACCTCTCACGTTAGGTCTACCGCCGACAGAAATATAATGCAGCCACATACGTAACTTCTAATTTTCTGGTAGCTACTTTGAAAAAAAGGAGAAAGGAATGTGAAAATAATTTTAGCAATACATTTATTGAACCCAATACACAAAATATTTTACTTCAACGTGTCCCCAACATAAAAATCAGCGTCATCATTCCTTCTTTGGTACTGAAGTCCTGGGTGTATTTTACCTGCACGTTTCAAGCGCCGATAGACGCCCGCGGCCAAGGCTCCGGTGGGGGAATCTTCACGCTTCAGCCGAAGCCTGCCAACCCCCTCCTTCCCCGACCCACCTGCCCCCTCCCCGGACCCCACCACCTGTGCCCCTCACAAGCCCCGATCACTTCCTCCTGCTTCTCACCTCGCTGCACTGACTGCAGCGGTAAGTCAGCCACTTGGTATTTACCGATCCTTAGCAAGTGCGGGCGACAGACACCTCCTCGACCACCACCCGCAGCGGGGTGCTTTCGGTCTCCGCGTCGCCTCGCCCTCGGGTTAGGACCATTGTCCTGCCGCTTCGCGCAGTAGGAGAACCCTGGGCCGGACACCAGGCCTAAGAAGCCTTCAATTAGAAGGACAACCCGGCAGCTGCGCTTCCCCCGCGGCACCGCCCCTTAGACGCCTTTTAGTGACGTCAGGCTCCGCCGCGTCCATCACGCTAGCCTGGGTCGGAGGCGGGACTTCCGGGTGCGCGGAGGCACAACTTCCGGAGGGAGGCGGAAGAGACTCTCGGCTCTACCCTCGGGAATCCCTGGACCAGTGAGGGGCCACCCAGGGTACAGGAAAGGGCCGCCGGGGCGGGTTGGCCGCCCTCGGGGTGACGGGGCTGCGGGTCTGAGGGATGAGGAGAGGCCATGGCCAGCGACGGGGCCAGGAAGCAGTTCTGGAAGCGCAGCAACAGCAAGGTCCCGGGCAGGTGGGTGTGACGGGGACCCGGGTCGGGGTCAGAGGTCAGAGGTCAGGTGGGCGCTTCGGCCCGCTGGGCTGCGGTGGAGTCGGGGTCTGGGGAGGGGTGACCTGGGCTCTGAGGAGACCTCTCGGGGTGTCCTGGGGGTCGGATCGTGAGGTCTGGGAGGTGACAGTGGCTGCACGTAGGAGCGAGGCCAGAAAGGAGGAGGAGGAGCTGCCGGCAGGCTTGCCCCGAGACCGGCAGGCTCTCTTCTGCGAAACTCCTCGGCCCCCTGGGGAAGCTGCAAGGAGCCCACTCGGCTCCAGCCGCGAGCAGTTGGTGGAGTGAGGAAAGTGGCCGGGGCAGTCGGCGCCCGCCGGCGAGCTCGGTTTCTGCAGGGGGCGTGGTGGTTTTGACCCACTTGATTGGCGTTCTCGTCTCTTCTGGGCTGCTGCTTTTGTCCTGGGCGAGGAAGAATACTTGAGGCTCCCTGTGGAATTCCATGTTCCCACTTTTTGGCCTCAAAGCCAACTCCTGTCTTGAGTCAGCAGCAGGAAGCAATTTTTTTTTTTTTTTTTTTTTTTAGTTAAGTGGCTGCAGCGACCTGGGTGCAGCCTGGAAGCTGTACAACTCCAAAGTCCTCCTGTGATTGATGTGTCACCCAGCCCAGCGAGGGCCCTAGGAAACATGACAGACATGACGGGGAAAACACCTAGGATAAAATCAGCTGCTGGTGAAAATAGATTAGAGATAAACAAACTACAAGATTTCTACACACTGTTCAGTTTGGAAACTTAAGTCTGAGATACTGAAAATTAAGAATTGTCTTAACTCCAAGTAGAATTATTCATAAGCACAGTTTATTCGTAAGTGTTGCACAGTAAACACTATTGTTTGAGTGATAGAATTGTAAACTTTGGAATGCACTGTGTCGAGTCAGAAACGTTTAATTTTCAGAATGGTCTGGGAGTTAGCAGTATGAGTTCCTGACTTCTCAGAAAAGTGACTTTGGAGGGGGTCACTGAAGTTGGCCAGGCACCCTGTTTTACTCTATAGGACTGTGGGTTTTTTTTTTCCTTTAAATAAATTTATTTATTAATTTATATGTTATTTTCGGCTGTGTTGGGTCTTCGTTGCTGTGCACAGCCTTTCTCTAGTTGCGGCGAGCGGGGGCTACTCTTCGTTGTGGTGTGTCGCCTCTCATTGTGGTGGCTTCTCTTGTTGTGGAGCACGGGCTCTAGGCGTACGGGCTTCAGGAGTTGTGGCACGCGGGCTCAGTAGTTGTGGCTTGTGGGCTCTAGAGTGCAGGCTCCGTAGTTGTGGCCCACGGGTTTAGTTGCTCCTTGGCATGTGGGCTCTTCTTGGACCAGGGCTTGAACCCGTGTCCCCAACATTGGCAAGCGGATTCTTAGCCACTGTGCCACCAGGGAAGTCCTTAGGACTGTGCTTGATTGAAGAACAATAAGAGGTTTCATCAAAACCAATGTCAGGGTCCAGGATGATGTGAAAATTCTGGAATAGCAGAGAATAGGAGGTCCTAGCAGTGACAGGAACACATGCTCTAGAACACAGACTCCAAGGAAAGGAGCCACATGGCAGTAGAACTTCTGTGTGTTGTTTTTAGGTATTGAGATTTTGGTTCCTCCTCGGTCTAAATAGATTCTGATTCTTAACAACCAGCTGAGGTGTGAGAATAATCGAGCTCCTGTGTGTAGTTATAATGGTGAATAAACCTTTGGATTGATGACTGTGTCTCTTGGGTATTTGCCCTCGTATTGGGTTCAGTAGTGCCTCCCCCACCGCAATTCAGGTCCTCGGACCCTGTGCTTGTGACCATATTTGGAAATAGGGTATTTGCAGATGGAATCAAGTTAAAATGAGAAGTGAGGTCACACTGGATTAGAGTGAGCCGTAGTCCAGTGACTGGTGTCCTTATAAGAAGAGGGAAATTTGCACACAGAGAGACAGACACAGGGAAGATGGCATGTGAAGATGGAGACAGACTGGAGTGATGCCTTTACAAACCAAGGCAGGCTGAGGATTCCTGGCAGCCAGTAGGAGCTAGGAGAGGCAGGGAAGGATCCTCTCCTAGAGCCTTCAGAGAGAGCACGGCCCTGCCGACACCTTGACTTTGGACTTGTAGCCTCCAGCTCTGTGACAGGATAAATTTCTGTTGTCTTAAGCCGCTAAATTTGTGGTACTTTGTTGTGACAGCCACAGGAGAATAATACTGTCCTCAACTTTCTTCTGTGAAATCCTGCATTCCCAAAGACAGCCTTGCTTTTTCCTTGGACTCCGATACTGTGCTGTGCCTTAGGCCTCTTTGAGAGCAGTTCCCGTGTGATAGTCCCAGACTTGGAGTGGAGTCTTGGAGGCCTCCTGGAGGCCGTCACTGCAGAGGACAGGGCGAGGAGGAGAGGTTGGCTCACCCGGAAAGGCCTGCACAGCCGCTGCGTGCCCCTCGCCTCCTGTGGCCTCGTCTCTGGCAGTGCTGCCGTTTCAGGCGACAGGAGTCGCAAAGGTGTGCCCGTTTCCCTGTCAGTAGATGACCTCCCTGCGGTGACCGCTGGCCGCCTACCTGGTCTTTACCTACACAAGCTCGGCGCTGCAGATCCCAGCTGGCTTCCAGCAGTCGTGCCAGCTCTTCTGAGTGGTTCCTGTGATTAACTTTTTTTGAGTGTGGGCCTCAACCCAGAGAAACTCAAAGGAGGAAGAATACACCCACCACAAAATATGGAACTGGTAAAGGCTCTTTTGTATAGTGCAATCCTTTATAATTAGTAATTCCTTAGTAAGAATTCCTATGACAGTAGTGGCTGCTATTCATCGAGCACTTACTATTTGCCCGGCGCTATTCCTGGCGCTCTGCAAGTGTTCGTGTCTCTGGTGTTTTAGAGTTTACAAAGCACACTCTCCCCTCCAGGCACACTCTGACACTCAGTGAGGTAGGCTGGTTTAAAGCCCCTTGGTTGTTTTCCCCAAAATGCCATGCCGAGAAGCTTAAGTGTTTTTGCATGATGTCTAAGGCCCTTTATAACCTGAGCCCGCTCCATTCTTTAGCCCCATCTCCTGCCCCTCCTTGCTTTGAGCTTTGCCCTCACTGGTGCTGATGGGCTTGTAGGATCCTTGCTGTACCTGCTGTGGGACGCCTCTGTCAGTTTCATGCTTTCATAGCTGGCCAGAATGTTCTTTTCCTCCCTTCCCTCTCCTTTGCCTGGCTTTTTATTTTTCTTATTTATTTATTAGTTTTTTAGCCTCGCTGTGTGGCATGTGGGATCTTAGTTCCCCGACCAGGGATGGAACCCATGCCCCTGCATTGTGAGCGTGGAGTCTTAACCACTGGACCTCCAGGGAAGTCCCTGCTGGGCTTACTTTTTGTTTGTTTGTTTGTTTTGCGGTACGCGGGCCTCTCACTGCTGTGGTCTCTCGCGTTGTGGAGCACAGGCTCCGGACGTGCAGGCTCAGCGGCCATGGCTCACGGGCCCAGCCGCTCTGCGGCGTGTCGGATCCTCCTGGACCGGGGCACGAACCCGTGTCCCCTGCATCGGCAGGTGGACTCTCAACCACTGCTCCACCAGGGAAGCCCCGGGCTTACTTTTTAAAGATGTTTAAGAACTCGCCTCCAGTGTACCTTCTGGTCAGGGCTGGCCTGTTTTCATGAAGTCTGGACTAAAGTACCCCTTTGTGCGTCACACTCAGTGTTGGAAAGTGCTTGTTTTCTTCACTAGACGGTGAGCTCTGCATGTTCAGGGAGCGTGCCTTACTCATCTTTGCATTGTTACTGCCAAATCAATAAGTGGTGGTTGATCCAAACTGTTTTCCAGATTAACCTGGAGAGACTGAGTGATTTGGCCAAGGGCTCACACTGCACGAGGTGGTCTTGCTGGTAGATCCCCCTATTCTGTGCACACCCTGGTCCTTAGATTATGTATTTGGCTGATGCTTTCTTAGAAGCTCCTTCTCTGGATGAGGCAGGATATGTGATATGGTGGAAAGATGTCTGACTGGGAATTGGGTGGTCCAGGTTTTAGCCATCGTTTTCTGTTAATCTCTCTGTGACCTTTACCTTCCTCATATTGCCCCCAGGGCCATCAGTTTCTGCATGTATAACCTAGGGAGTTGCATTAGACCTAAGTGGATGTGACCTGCAGGAGGATATTTGCTTGGCCTAACCCTGTTCTCTTAGATGAGAAGGAGAGAAGCCTCTTGGACCAGTTTTGAGAGTCTGATAATTGATTTATTCAGCAAATATTTATTTAACCCAGATTATGTGCCAGTAATGGTTCCAGGTGCTAGAGATGCATCAGTGAACAAAACAGACCAAAATCTGTGCTCTCACAGAGCTAACAGAGGAGTGGGAGAGGCAGAGAATAACTAAGTTTTTTTTTTTTTTTTTGGTTGCTCCTCACGGGTTGTGGGATCTTAGTCCCCAACCAGGGATCAGACCAGGGCCCTTGGCAGTGAAAGCGCTGAGTCCTAATCACTGGACCACCAGGGAATCCCCCGAGAATAACTAAGTAGAGAGTTAACTGTCAGAAGGTGATGACTGCTATCAAAACAGAGCAGGGAAGTGGGATAGATCTTTCGGGGGCAGGTGCCGTGGGGATGGTGTCATGGTGATAAGGTGACCAGGTAAGCTCTAACAGAGCAGGTGACATTTGAGCAAGATTTGCAGCAGGTGAGGGAACAGGCCTCCTGGGTGGCTGGGAAAGAGTCGTCCAGGCAAGGGGTGAGCTCGTGCAAAGGCCCTGGTTCGGGGGCGATGCTGGTGTGTCCGAGGAGAAGCGCAGGGGGGCCGGCGTGACCACTGCTGAGTGGGGGAGAGACTTGTGGGGCACGAGGCCTGAAAGGTGGGAGTGGTGGGCCTCATGGTCTCAGGAAAGACAGGGACTCCCAGTCTTTTCTTCCGAGTGAAGGGGGAGCCTTTGGAGGATTATGGCAGCGGCATGCCCTGCCTTTGGTTTAGCAGGATTCCTTTAGCTGCCCTGTTGTAGGTAGACTGGGGGGCCGAGAGGGCCAGGGCGGAAGCAGGGAGACCAGTTAGGAGGCTTTGTGAACATCCAGGTGAGAGGCGGTGATGGTTTGATAAGAATCAGGAAGCTGATAATAAGAATCAGAAAAGGTTCAGCCTCTGGCTCTCTGGGCCTGTTCTTTCGTGGGCCATTGACTTGCTTGGCTCCCACGGGGCTGTGGCTTTCTGCAGTTGCACTTGGCATTCTTGCTACACTTAACTTTAAATGCCAAGACGAAATCATAGCACACTGGGTGTGAGAACACAGGCAGCCTTTCAGCGTGGATCCGACGCTTGCTATTTTAGCACGGCTCTACCTGGCAGTGTGCTCTGCTGACAGCAGGGTAGGCGGGCCGCTGGGGCATGTGAAGGGTGACATTTGTAAGTGCGGTGGCAGCAAGAAAGGCCGGGACTGAATATGGCAGGGCCATGGGTGCTCGGGTAGACATGGAGCAGAAGACCTTTCACGGTGTCCTGGCCCTGGCAGCTTTCAGCGCACAGCTGTCACAGCCACGAGGCGGCCCTGAACAAGTGAGACACTCAGCTCAGCTGTCGTCTCCACAGGCCACCGTCAGTCGTCAGCTGCAGGAGAGGAGTGTGGCGGGGGACAGTTCATTCAGAAAATACTGGAGCACCTTCAGTGCGCCAGGTACCGCGGGGAATGCTGAGCAGAGGCGTGGGCCTCGGGGTCCTCAGGCCGAAGGAGACGGTGAACAGCTGATACACAGCAGTGTGCAGGCTCCCACGGCCGCAGCCTGGTGATGGGGGCAGGACACCGGAGCCCCGCATCTGTAGAATGCCACGTTCCCCCCCGCCCCCGGAGGAGGTCTCGCCTAGGCTGGGACCCGGGGCTGGAGCAGGGGCCAGCCTGCCACGCAGAGGTGCGGGTCGGGGTCGGGGCCGGAGCTCTCCGCAGGGAGACCCCGAGGAGGAAGTGAGGAGGGGTGCGCAGGGCCCAGAGCACGCAGGGCTTCCAGGCCCTGGAGAAGATTTGGGTCTTGGTCCCGAGAGCCCTGAGGAAGCACTTCATCCTGTTCCTCCGCCTCAAAGAGAGGGTGAGAGGAAGTGGGCATGGGAAGTGGGGACCAGGGCAGCGGCTGTGGGCAGGGGGAGTGGACAGGTTCAGGGCCCGGGCTGCAGTGGGCCTCGAAGGGGTCACTGACGGGTGGGGTGTTGGGGGTTGAGGTGACCCCCAGGGTTCTGGCCTGAGGGGTGGGGTCCCCCCCAAGATGTCCACGTCCTCATCCTCAGAGCTTGTGAAGTGTCAGTTCCACGGCAAAGGGGAATTACATTGCAGATGGAATTAAGGTTGCCCATCAGCTGCCCCTGAGATGGAGAGGTTGCCCTGGATTATCCGGTGGGCCCAGCGCAGTCATATCAGCTCTTAAAAGTATCAGAGATTGGACACACGTGGCTCCGTCTGATCTGCGGTTGCTGGCTTTGAAGATGGAGGAAGGGGCCCCGAGCCAGGCCACCTGGTGGCCTCCAGGAGCGGGGAGCAGCCTGTGCTTTTGGTCAGCAGGAAGACAGGGACCTTGGTTCCGCACCTGCTAGAAACTGAATTCTGTCAGCGACCCGGATGAGCAGGAAATGGATTATCCCCAGGACCGCCTCCAGAATGGGTGCAGTGGGCTGACCCCTGTACTTTAGCCTGGGAGACCCATGCCGGACCTCTGACCTCCAGAGTGTTAAGATGATGGGTAGGAATGTTCGAAGGCAGTAGGTTTGTTACAGCGGCTGCAGGAAAGCAGAGCCCTGCGGGGGAGGTGGAGGGGCAGGGAAGTGTGCCCGAGGGACATCGGGTGGGGAAGGGGTCCTGCACTTGAACGTGGGCTGGTACCTCGGCCAGTCTTCATGGGTGGGCTGGGCCCTCACTGGTGACCTCTGCAAAGCATATTTAGTCAGAGGGGTCTTCTCTGTTCCGTGTCCTCTCGGGTCCAGGGGCCAAGTGGAGGCCCCGCCTCTCTTTCCTCAGAAGTTCTGAGCTGCTGCCCGACCTGTTCTCCTGTCTTGTGTTTTTATAGACCTGGCTTGTTTTCTTGCTGGTGCTTCTGGAGTGGCTGTTTGGAGTGTCTCTTTATTCCTAGTTTTCCCTGTCACGAGGAGCCCAGGAGTCCGTGCTCTGGCAGTGACTTTGTGTTTTGTGTGTGTGGGGGGCGGTCGGTCTGGTTGCCACCCGTGAGTGGAGATGGTCTTGCTGTGCTGAGCACTGTGGAAGCACCGGAGGGTGGGGTTTGGCTAAATACATAGTTTGTTTTACTTGTTTGTTTTCCAGTGGTCATGTTTCATGTTATGAAACACCTTTTATTTTGTCTGGAAACATTTTGAAAAAATAAATTTAAAATGAAATCATTTTTTTCCCTCTTAAATGTTTATCTAATGTTGCAAATCTGGGCTCTTTTGGGTTAATTTTAGATGAGGACAAAAATGACTTTAAAAATCCCTGATGATTTTGATTTGTTCTGTTTTTTTAAAATTTTGTAAAATGAGAGCTGGAGGAGGTGTTTCACTCCCCTAAGTACTGTGAAGGCGAGATCAGAGGTTGGGGGTGGAAATGAACAGAACAGGCGCCGGGAGCCCTCGCCTCCGTTTTTCTGTTCCCACTGGAGTGGCCCAGCCTGGCCCCTGTACAGCTAGGACAAGGGCAGCGGTACGGTGAGCCGGGGCCAGGGCGTGACACCCGCCCCCGCCTGGCCTTCTCTGGAAGCTCCACCATCTTGCCACTCCTGGGCTTAGCCCCTCCTCAGTGGAACACGTGCAGTGTGAGGAACGGCCCCTGCAGGCCCTCTGGGTGCAGCGGGGGTCCCGGCCTTGGAGGGGCTGGGCTGCACGTGGGGGATGCCTCCGTGCTCGGCCCTGGGAGTGCAGACACGACCGACCGCCTGGTTCTCCCTCCGGAGGATTCCGGGGAGAGTGGCTGTGAACCACATCCGCGGGCAGGTGTTGGCTCTGCGCCCCAGGCGGGAGGTGGAACCTCGGATGGAGATGGTGCTGGCCTTGTAGTGACACCTCGTACCAGCGCCTGCTTACTGAGCACCTCCCTTGTTTCAGGCTCTTGACACACATGTTCGGGCCAGCAGCAGCGGGAATGCTGAGGGGTCCTTTACAGACTTTACCGGCTGCAGCTGAGCTGGTGGTGGTGGGCCTGGCCCGGGGCTGGGGGTGGGACCCGGTTCCTTGCACACTGACTTCCTCTTTCCCGGTTCTCCAGGGGTGAGAGGGGCAGCTTCTAGGTTCACCCAGACATTCCCCGCCTCACAGAGACAGGCAGAGGGTCAGGAGGCCCAGAGGGGATGGGGCAGCCTGGGTTCTTCCCATTTCTGGGCTCCGTGCTGCAGGGGACTTCTGTCTTGAGTGTCCCTGGTCCTTTTGTTCCCTCGTTCTGATGCTCTTTCCTCTTTTGGGGGGATTCACGTGGAAATCGCAGCCTGAGTGCTGACGGTGGCGAAGGCGCATGTAGCTGCCGGTGAGTTCAGTTGCTTGGAACGGTCACGGGTTCTCTTACTGGGGTTATGAGAGCCCAGGGCTGAAGCTGCTGTTAGCGTTACTAGCGCAGCTGGGCAGGGGGCCCTCGTCCCTCTGCTGCTCTCTGCCCGAGCTCGGCCCCTCGGTGAGCAGTGAGCGAGCTGGCTTTGAACTCAAGCATGTTGGCGGAGGGCAGAGCCCTTTCTCTACGCCGCCCTGTGCGTTTCTGGGCTCCTGGCCGCATGAACGCTCTGTTCCCCGTGGTCCATCCTCCCGGGGTCTGGAGTTCACCGGCAATGCCAGAGTGTTCCGGCCCGGGTATGGTCCGCTGTCTTCCTTCTCACCCGGGCTGCACCCTCGAGGTTGGCCCGCGCTGCCGGGGCCAGACCGTGACACGGCTCGCAGATGTGCCCCGGGCCGCTCTCGCCCTGCTCCCTCCCACAGCTCGCAGCAGGGTTTGCCATGAGCCTTCTTTCCGTGAGCGTTTCTACTGGCCTCAAGGACAGAATGCTCTCGCTGGCGCTCAGGCTCACACGCAGCGAGACAAATGATGTTCCATGCTTGTGATCCTCGGCCGAAAGCCCTCGGCAGGGTCCGGGCTTGTCAGAGGGCGTGGGCACGGTGTGCGTGGAGAGGCGGGGCGGAGGACGGGGTCTTGGAGAGGGGAGGGCTCCCTCGGCGTCACGGGACCTTGGAGGCGGGAGGCAGCCCCTAGGGGGCGCTCAGCACCTGCTTCTCTTGTCACGTGCGCGTGTTTGCAGGTGGCGAGGCCAGCCGGTTGGGTGGGAAGCAGAAGGGGTCTGGCCTTGCCATTACAGAATTCAGGAGGAAGAGAGCGCAGGAGACCTCCTGGCCCCCCAGTATTCACCGCACTGTCTCCCTCCCGCCGTCTGGGGCATGGGGATTGTCTTACGGGTCCCGTTACCGCCCTGGGGTGGCTAGTGCTACGGGTTAGTCTCAGACAGACCGGGGCTGCCGCCTCCTGCACCCCGTTTTGATTCCTTTAGAATTACTCCCTAGTTTGGGTTAGTTTCCTGTGCCAAAACCAGTCATGGAGCCATTACAGCATTTTATGTCCCAGCCACATGTGGGCTCATCAACCACCATGACTGTAAGTCACTCTGACAGGGCCGGGCAGGCAGGGGACGCTGGGGGCTCCTCAAGGGTGTTGCCTAGTTACGCCCACTTATGAGGGGATGTGCTCTAGTCTTTGGAACTTAACTCCTTCAGGTTTAAAATGCTTAATCATTCAAGTATTTGTGTAGTAAAGAAGGGAGCACTGAACTAATGAGAACCTACTGTATAGCATAGGGAACTCTGCTCAGTGCTTTGTGGTGACCTAAATGGGAAGGAAATCCAAAAAAGAGTGGAGATATATATATGTGTATACATATAACGGATTCACTTTGCTGTACAGCAGAAACTAATACAACATTGTAAAGCAACTATATACCAATAAAAATTTTTTTAAAAAAAGAAGGGAGCACTGAATGTAGCAACAAGTATCTTGGGTTTTGGGATCGCTGTTCTTGGAGATTAAGTCACGGAAGGAGTGAGTGATGGGGTCAGGAGGAGGGACGCTGGGGACAGCGAGTGTGTTTCAGGTGTCACAGACGGCCCAGGAAGAGAGCCAGGAGGCTGCCAGGGGCTGCACGAGGCGGGGCACGCATGTCGTGTTGTACCTGCGTGACTGCAGAGGGTCACGTCCTGTCTGGGGAAGTGGGTGTGAGGCATGGCAGTGGGGGCAATGTGAGGTGGTGATTTGTGGCCGAGAGCCAGCAGCAGCCCAGCCTGGAGGCCGCTGTTTGAGTGTTTACTGGAGGTGCCCAGCAACGTCAGGAGAGAGCGCGGTTTCGCGTGAACTGGGAAGCGAAAACCGGTGGAGCACTGGGCTTCGGGACGCACGGAGGAGTCTGAGGGGCGTCCAGATAGGCTGGCAGGAGCTGGGAGAGAGGAGAGAGGGCTCCGTGCGGTGAGTCTGGAGGTGACGTCGGCAGGAGAGGGACTGGGGCGAGAAGCAGCAAGGCGGGGAGAGGTGGAGAAATGGGACCCCTGACGGCCGACTGCCGGGCTGGCAGGGTTGGACTTTTACATGTTAATTTCAAAAGACTCCTCCCCCCCATTCATACATTGTGCTTTTATGGAGGTGTAAAGGACGTATTATATTACTTTCAGGTGTGCAACCTAAGGATTCGCTCTATGTACCTATTGCAGAATGATCACAGGAAGTCTAGTTAACGTCCATCCCCACACAGTTACACGCTTGTTCCTTGTGATGAGAACTTGTAAGATTACAAGCAACCTTCGCATCTGCGGTGCAGTGTTACTAACTTCAGTCACCTTGCTGTGCGTTACGTCCCCAGGACTTATTTATCTTGTAAGTGGAAGTGTGTGCCTGTGGACCCCTTCACCCATTTCGCACCCTGCCCCGCCTCTGGCAGCCACCAGTCTGTTCTCTGGGTCTGTGAGCTCACACGTTGCTTTTTTCCTTTAACTGAAGTAGAGTTGATTTACAGTATTATATTCCACACATTGCTTTCTTCATGTGAGGGGGAAGTTTACTGTCAACATCCTCACTTCTAAGACCTGTCTGAAGAGCCATCCGTGAAGCAGCTTGCTGATTGGATCAGTAAGTGCCCGTCTCCACTGGCTCCTGGGCCCCCAAGGAGTGTGACAGGAGGCGAACTCCAGGCCCTCTTACAGGGAGCTCGTGGCCCGGGGGGGGAGAGCTCAGTAGGTGGCTGAGAGCTTGTGGGACGGGGCAAGTGTCACTGCCAGGTGGCGTAGCATGGGTGTTGACGGTGGGACAGCCCGGGAGCCCCTCTGCTCAGGGTCCTGTAGGGCCACGAGTGTCTGCACTTGACTCTGTGGGTGGGACCATTTCAGATGATGCCATGGGCAGGAGGAATGGTGGAATTGTTTACCCTTGTAATAATGGCGTTTCATACATTTTCCTCCAGAGCCCTCTAAAGTTAATTTCCTTGGAAAACTTACCCCTCTGAATGTATTTTATAAATCTGGGGAGCATCACTGTGGTTAGAACACGCCTAATGGTAAATCAGTTGCTAATTTAGTTTATCTTTCAGAAAACTGCTGGAGACATTGAGTGATGACTGTGCTTAGAGAGGTTGATGGGCTGTAAACTGAGTTACTACATGATTTGCCTATTTACTTCATGTGTCTGAAATACAGGGAGGCAGTTAATCGTAAAGATGGCCGTATAATTTTTCATTTATTTTATGATGCTTACGCAAGCTTTACGCAGCTTGGATGTATTTCTTTTACTTTTATCTCCTCTTGCTCTTTGCCATTTCATTCATTGTTATTTTCACTCACTGCTCTTTAACCTTTAATGAAAAAAAAAAAAAAGCTCTTCTGGTGTTGTCCCATCAGTTTTGTTTTGGAGCCAGGGCCTTGGTGTAGGTGGTCCAAGTTCAGACCAGAAAGAAGTTCTCTGGGATACACAGGAGAGAAACACCTTATTGTCAAACCCAGAGTCCTTGCGACATTGGGCTCTCCGTCCTCCTGCCTCCTTGGCTTCTGCTCTGTAACTTAGGCTCATTCCCTCCTTTCTCCTCCCACTTCAGTGCCTACCTGTATCCTAATGACTCTCCACCACGGCGGGAGCAGCATCCGTGGCATATTCGCAGCGCCAGCGTCGGGCCGGGCCTGGAGCAGGTGCTCAGCCAGGGTGTGTCGAGTTACTCTAGTGGGGCAGCCTCGGGGTCGTCTGTGACTGGCTAAGATGTCACTGATTCGTGGTGCTCTCGGTGAAGGCCACGCCCCAGAGCTTGGCTGTCCACAAGTAGGCCCTCAGACAGACAGTCTTTGACTCTGAGTTTTTAAAAAGCTTTCCTGGGGGGCTTCCCTGGTGGCGCAGTGGTTAAGAATCCACCTGCCGATGCAGGGGACACAGGTTCGAGCCCTGGTCCGGGAAGATCCTACATGCTGTGGAGCAACTAAGCCCGTGCGCCACAACTACTGAGCCTGTGCTCTAGAGCCCCGTGAGCCACAACTTCTGAGCCTGTGTGCCACAACTGTTGAAGCCCACGCGCCTAGAGCCCATGCTCTGCAACAAGAGAAGCCACACAATGAGAAGCCTGTGCACCACAAGGAAGAGTAGCCCCCGTTCACCGCAGCTAGAGAAAGCCCGCACACAGCAACGAAGACACAACACAGCCAAATATTAAAGAAAAAAAAAAAAAAAAAAAGCATTCCTGGGGACTTCCCTGGTGGTCCAGTGATTATCCACTGCAGGAGGCATGGGTTTGATCCCTGGTTGGGGAAGTAAGATCCCGCATGCCGCGTGGCACGACCAAAAAAAAAAAGCTTTCCTGACTGGTGTAAAGGCAGCCTGGATAGAACCCTGAAGAGATGGCGTTGGTCCCCAGGGCCCATCTCTTTCTTTTGGGTGTTCCTGCATCTGCTCCGTGTCTCCAGCCTGTCTTCATGTTGGGACCCCGTCCTCCGAGGAGCGCTCTTCCCGGTTCTCTCTCTCTCTCTTTTTTTTTTTTAAATTAATTTAAAATTCTTTTTCTTTTTTATTTTTAAACCCCACATTTGTTTATTTATTTATTTTTTTTGGCTGTGTTGGATCCTTGTCTCTGTGTGAGGGCTTTCTCTAGTTGTGGCAAGCGGGGGCCACTCTTCATCACGGTGCGTGGGCCTCTCACTGTCGCGGCCTCTCTTGTTGCGGAGCACAGGCTCCAGACGCGCAGGCTCAGTAGTTGTGGCTCACGGGCCCAGTTGCTCCGCGGCATGTGGGATCTTCCCAGACCAGGGCTCGAACCCGCGTCCCCTGCATTAGCAGGCAGATTCTCAACCACTGCGCCACCATGGAAGCCCCCGGTTCTCTCTTTAAACCTTAGCTTTGCCCGTTCTTTTGTCATCTTTCGTTCCCTTACCAATGGGGGCGTTTTCTGTGCCTTCTGCAGAAGAGGTGACCTTTATGGGGACTCGGCGCTCTCGTGGGAGGCACTTCTAGTTGGGGGCCGCTTTGGGGCACATTGTGGGCGTCTCTCTGCCTTCCTTCCTGACCCGTCCTGTGCCGTCCTTTGTCTGGACCCAACCCTCTCACCGAGCTGGAAGCCTCTGTTACATCGCAGTGTTGGAGCCTGTGACGCCTTGTTAGTTCTCGGTCATTCTTCTTCCATCTGAGAGTCCTTCCCGGCTGCTCAGGCATGTGGTCGTCAGGATATATACAAATTGGACCCAGAGGACACCGTTCATGGTCCCCGCCATTGCCTACTGGTAACAAATTAGTCTTTCTTAAGTTTCATTTTCTTAGTTTGGAGGATGATAAAAATTTCCGTCCTTTCCACATGAAGTATACTGAAATGTTGTGACGGTAGCAGTGCAGACTCGGTTATTCGGGGCGGGAGGGGTGGACTTGGACCTATTCAAAAGGTTCATCGAGTGATGTTGGTCATCTGGGCTATGGGTGCTTAAGGCGTGCTTTTGCACCCTGAGCCTTCCCCGCATGCGCATCTGCTCCGCGGCACCTGGGCCAGGAGGGACTGGTCTGGTCCTTCCCCATCCTCACTTCTCCCTAGCTCGCCCTCCCTCCCTCCCTCCTTCCTTCCTTCCTTCCTTTTAACACCTTTGTAGAGATATCATTTATGTAACATACATTTCACCCACTTAAAGTGTACAATTCAGTGTTTTTAGTGTATTCACCCAGTTGTACCACCATCACCACAGAGAGAGGCCCAGAACTCATCAGCAATGATTCCCTCTTCCCAGCCCCTGGCAACTGCTAACGTACCTTTCATTTCTATAGATTTGCCTATTCTGGATGTTTCATGTAAATTGAATTATATGTGTGGTCCTTTGTGACTAGCTTCTTTGACTGACTGTGACGTTTTCAAGGGTCACCCATGTTGGAGCATCTCTTTTTATGACCTACTAATGAATGTTCCATTGTATGGATAGGCACATTTGATTTATCCATTCATCAGTTGATGGACATTTGGACTGTTTCCACATTTTGGCTGTTATGAATAATACAGTACAATTTTTTTGTGTAGACAGGTTTCCATTTCTCTTGGGTGTGTACCTAGGAGTGGAATCGCAGGGTCATGTGGTCAATGTTGGACCTTTTGAAGACCTGCCAGGCTGTTGTCCAGAGCGGCTGCACCCATTTTCACTCCCATCCACAGCGTGTAAGGGTTTCAGTTTCTCTGCATCCTCACCAACACATGTTATCTTTAAATTTTTGCCCCCCTAGTGGCTGTGAAGTGGTACCTAATTGTGATTTTTTTCTTTTTTTTAAATTTTTTGGTCGCGGCTTGTGGCATGCAGGATCTTAGTTCTTGACCAGGGATCGAACCCCTGCCCCCTGCAGTGGAAGTGCAGAGTCTTAACCACTGGACTGCCAGGGAAGTCCCTCTAATTGTGATTTTTTTGTGTGTGTATGTGGTACGTGGGCCTCTCACTGCCGTGGCCTCTCCCGTTGCGGAGCACAGACTCTGGACGCGCAGGCTCAGCGGCCATGGCTCACGGGCCCAGCCGCTCCGTGGCATGTGGGATCCTCCCGGACCGGGGCACGAACCCGTGTCCCCCGCATCAGCAGGCGGACTCTCAACCACTGCACCACCAGGGAAGCCCCTCTAATTGTGATTTTGATTTGCGTTTCTGTGGTGGCTAATGATGGTGAGACTTCTTTTTGAAAGATTTCTGTGTACAGCTTAGGAAGAATGGGGTCGAGAGAGACTTAGAGAAATGTGTCTTCGAGGAGCGCTTCAGGCACTGCATTCCCTGACCCTCTGAATGGCTGTGCCTGCAAACACCTCCCCTCTCAGAGCCAGAGCCATCTGTTTAAAGCACTAGAACACATTTCAGACTTTCAAGAAGGCATACAGATGAATACAGGGAACGTAGAGCACGTCCACAGTTGACGCTGCTGTGCTCTTTTCCTGGGTCCAGCTCTTTACTCTCACTTTCCCCATTGTCACAGTTCTGGATTTCGTGGTTACGCTGCATGCAGTAGGATTTTTGACCACTCATGTATGTACCCCAAAATGATACATTGTCTCATTTTTGCATTTAAAAAACTTCCTGTAAGTGGTGTCATACTGTGTGTATTCAACGTTTCACTGTTATGTTAATGAACTTTCCCCATCTTGAATCTGGTGGCTGAAGTTCCTTCGTGTTTGCTGTGGTTGGAATTCCATTATATGTGTATGTTCTAGTTTGTTTATTCATTATTCAGTTGATAATGGACATCTAGATTTTTCTTAACATTTTTTTCTCTTTGTGGTATTATGAACATCGCTGAACCTGTCTGCTTGTGTAACTGTTTTTCCAGGGTGTGTAGCTGGCAGTGGAACTATGTCACATGGATCTGCTTTTTAGAAGGAATCATTAGGGTTCAGTGAATTACTGTAGTGTTTTAAAGCCATACAATTTATAAAAAAGTTTATTGGTTAATATATTTTTTAAGGAAAGATTTCATTATTTGAAAGGAGGTACGTGTATTAGTTGCCACTTATTCTTTAAAAAGGGTTTTAGTTGAAGCCTGTTTTTCTCTTTCCCTATGCAAAACTTACATAAAAATGTAATTTTAATAAGATAAAATGAGGTTCCTTTTAGTCTGAGCTTGAACTTTGTTGGAACATTTTCTGATCAGTAAACACAAGTGGTTTGCCCATGAAGGATTAATGAGTTTCCTGCTGTCCTGGGAGGGAAAGGCCTGCAGCATGTGATAATGTTGCAGACTTTTGTGAAAATGACATGCAAATAGTGGGCTGTAGACCAGACTGCCTGCTGGTTTTGAGCCATGTTGAATACATTTGCGCGTAATGGAAGAATGCAAACGTTCAAGGAAAGATAGATTGATAGTATTGGTAAATACTGTCTGTGGGTCACTGCAGTATTCACACTGCTATTACATAGTTATCTCATTTCATACACATTCTTATTTCCATTTCCGGGATGAGGAAGGTAAAGCTCGGAACAGTTACTTGGTTAACGCTCTTATTAGCTTTAAGTGTTGGGACTTGAACCCAGGCCTTTGGATTCTTAAAACTGGAAACTTTCTACCAAGCTCAGGGAGGCATCCATGGAAATTTCAGGAAAGGGACCATGACAGATGGGTGGTGCTTGACCTAGGCAGGCTGATACTTTTTTTTTTGGCCAAAAAAAAAGAAAAAAGAAAAGAAAGCTCCTGGGTGTCCCGGGGAAGTCTTGAAGGCTGCGGCCTGAGTCCCTCATGTGTTTAGCAGTTGGGCACAAGCCGTCACCCGGGACCCCCGCCAGCGTTGTTAGTTGTGGTGCCTACACGTACGGGCCCTCCATGTGGCTGGTGTGGGCTTCCTCACAGCATGGTGGCCAGGAGAACCAAGTGGAAGCTGTATTGCCTTTTAAAAAAGTTACATCTTTATTGAGATTCACATATCATAATTCACCTATTTTAATTCACATACGCCACCATTCACTCATTTAAAATGTAAAATTCAATGATATTATACTGTATTCAAAAAGTTGTATAGGGCTTCCCTGGTGGCGCAGTGGTTGAGAGTCCGCCTGCCGATGCAGGGGACGCGGGTTTGTGCCCCGGTCCTGGAGATCCCACGTGCCGCGGAGCGGCTGGGCCCGTGAGCCATGGCCGCTGAGCCTGCGCGTCAGTCCGCAACGGGAGAGGCCACAACAGTGAGAGGCCCGCGTACTGCAAAAAAAAAAAAAAAAAAAAAAAAAAAAGTTGTATAACTCTCACCACAGTCAATTTTAGAACATGTTTATCATCTCAGAAAGAAACCCTGTACTCATTAGTGGTCACCCCGGCTTCCCACCCCACACCCCAGGAAACCACTAATCTTCTTTCTGTCTCTATAGTATGATTTGTCCATTACAGACATTTCATATAAATGGAGTCATATAATAATGTGGGGATTTTTTGGCGACTGGCTTCCTGTGCTCAGCATAATGTTTTCAAGGTTCTTTATGTTGTAGCATGTATCAGCATTTCATTTTATAGCTGAGTAATATTCCATTTTATGGGTATACCACATTTTGTTTACCTATCCATCTAGGGTGCAACTTTTTTCTTTGCATGTGGTTACCGAGTTGTCCCAGCACCATTTGTTGAAAGACAGTTCTTTCTCCAGTGAAGGGTCTTGGCACCATTAAAAAAAAAAAATCAGTTGACTGTAAATGTGAGGAGTCTGGACTCTCAGTTCTATTCCACTGATCTCTATGTGTATCCTTATGCCAGTACCATACTGACTTGATTACTGAATCTTTTAGTAAGTTTTGAAATCTGGAGGAGTGAGTCCTCCAACTTTGTTCTTTTTCAAGAGTGTTTTAACCTGGTCATTCTGGGTCTCTTGAGTTTCCATGTGAATTTCAGGGTCATCTTATCAATTTCTATGCAGAAGCTGCCTGGTATTTTGATAGGGATTGCAGTTGAGTCTGTAGTGAATTGAGAGAGTGCTGTAGGCTTAACAATGTTATGTCTTCTAATACAAACATGGGTATTTTTCCATTGATTTAGGTTTTCTTTAAATTCTTTCAATAGTAGTTTTTAGTTTTCAGAGTATGAGTTTTATACGTCTTTTGTTAATCTATTCCTAAACATATCATTCTTTTTCATGTTATTATAAGTGGAGTTGTTTTTTTCATTTCGTTTTTGGATTGTTCATTGCGGATGTATAGAAATACAATTAATATTTGTATGTTCGTCTTGTATGTTGAGGCCTTGCTGAATTTGTTTTTTAGTTTCACTACTTTTTTAGTGAATTCTTTAGTATTTTCTGTATATAAGATTATATCGTCTTGTTAGTTTCACTTCTTCGTTTCTAATCTGGATGGCTTTTATTCTCATTCTTGCCTAGTTGCCCTAAGACCTCCAGTACAATATTGAACAAAAGTGGTGAGAGTGGACATCCTTGTCTTGTTCCTGATCTTAGGGGGAAAACATTCAGTCATTCACCTTAGGTATGTTGTTACATATGGGTTTTTTGTAGATGTCTTTTATCAGGATGAGGACATTTCCTTCTATTACTAGTTTGTTGAGCATCTTTATCATGAAGGGTCAGGTGCTTTTTCTGTGACAATTGAAATCATTGTGTGGCTTTGTCCTTTTTCCTATTGGGATTTTCAGGTTTTAAGCCAGCCTTGCATTCCTTGGATAAATCCTACTTGGTCATGATGTACAATCCTTTTTTAATGTTGTTGGATTTGGTTTGCTAGTATTTTGTTGAGGAGTTTTGTGTGTATACTTATAGGAGATACCGGTCTGTAGTTTTTTTTTTTTTTTTTTTTTTTTTTTGGCCACGCAGCTTGCGGGATCCTAGTTCCCTGACCAGGGACTCCCCTGTAGTTTTCTTTTGTGATGTACTTGTCTGCTTTTGGTATCAGGGTAATTCTGGCCTGAGAATGACTTGGGAAGTGGGTGGGCTTCTGCTTTTCTCCCCTTTACCAGAACAGCTCTGCTTCTGCCTGTCCTGTGTTTCTCTGTAAAAGTTCTTTTGAAAAGTTGGTTTACTGCTAAAACACCCCCCTTCACACACAAAATGAAACCTCACAGGACAACAAAACTGGAGCTACATGTGTTAACACTGACACACAAAAAAACCATCTTGAGAGAAAATAAAGCTGCATAAAGATATATAAAGATGTGTATATTATAAAATAATATTAACAATCTTTACAAACATGCAGAATAATATCATAGGTTGCATAGAGATGCACAAGTCTGCAGTAAAGGTATAAACACTTGTGTGAGAATTTTAAATGTCAGATTCAGGTTGGTAGTTACCTCATAGGACAGTAGAATTGGGGAGGGTTTCAAATCTATTGTATGACAAGATGATAGGGTTTTTGTTTTTGTTTTTCCGGCCGTGCCACGAGTCTTGCAGGGGCTTAGTTCCCAGACCAGGGATCGAACCTGGACCCCACAGCGAAAGCATCAGGCCCTAACCAGGGACCACCAGGGAAGCCCCCAAATGATAGGGTTTTGGATGGAGGTAAAGTGACACTGTGGTGTTTGTGTGGGTATTTATGTTCTAGGTGCTGTTAAGCTGGCCTTGCAACCTGCTAGCTGGGTGTGACCTCGGGCAGGCCATTTAAGCTTTCTGTCCCTCAGTTTCTCCATCTGTACGGTGGGGATAGCCATATCTGCCTGCTGGGTCGTGAGGATAAGAGGAACAGACACACCAAGTCTGGAATGATGCTAAATCTGTTCCCCACGGCCGTTATGCTCTGTGTTTTATTGTCCGCTGTATCTCATGCTGAAGAGCAAACAGGAGTCTGGAGCAGATGTGGAGGCTGTTGGGAGAGGCTGAAGCTGAGCAGTTGGCATGCAGTGGGGTGGGCATGGTGTTGTCCCTCCCCCTTCCTGTGTGTTTCTTGCCTTTGGGAGAAGCTCCTCCTCTAGGGCCCCTCCAGGCCCGATGTGACCTCCCTGTGGGCCTCGCCCACCGCAGAGGTGTCCTTACGGGCAAGTGGAGGGTCACTGCCTTGCTTTCGGATCACAGCAAAGACAGGCCTCTTCAGAGCCCCTCCCCTCCTCTGTGGAGTGAGGGCTGGACTGGGGTCTTCAGGCCCCTCTGCACTCTGGTGTCCCAGGACCTCGAGGGAAGGTCTGACCTGGCACTTGCCTTCTGCTCACTCTAGTGACAGGCCATCAGCTGTGGCTTTCATTTCCCAACCATTTCACCCTCTCCCGTGCCTTCAGGGTCTTATTGTGTTGTTCTCTTTGCTTGGAACGTTCTGTCTACCTCACTCTTCCTATTCATTTCATAGGTCTCAGTTTAAGGAGTTTTTCCTCAAGGAACCTTCCTTTTCTGTAAGACTGGGTTTATGTACCCTTGTGGCATGTTACTGTAGGAATTCTCACAGAGCATTATAATACTGGTTCTTTTTTTTTTTTTTGCGGTACGCGGGCCTCTCACTACCGGGGCCTCTCCCGTTGCGGAGCACAGGCTCCGGACGCGCAGGCTCAGCGGCCATGGCTCACGGGCCCAGCCGCTCTGCGGCATGTGGGATCTTCCCGGACCGGGGCACGAACCCGTGTCCCCTGCATCGGCAGGCGGACTCTCAACCACTGCGCCACCAGGGAAGCCCCGTTTTTTGCTATTATAAGTAAACTGCAAGGTCCTTAAGAGTTTGGACTCTAGTGTGCTCATCTGTGCCTGCCTAGCACCCATCATAACGCCCATCACAAAGTGGTATTGTCAAATGTTTGTTAAATTTTGCTGAGAAGTTTTAGGATGTAAAATAGAACATTTAACCTGATTTAAATACTGTGCTGCAGGCACAGGAATGGAAAACTGAATAGAAACTGCATAGGAAACTGAAAAAAATGACCTATATATAATAATTTAATGTATTATTAAAGATGGTATCCTCAAACCAGTGGGGGAAAGGGTAGGTTGTTTAATAAATTGGAATAATAGGTTACTTTTTAAAGAAGTTTCCTACTAAGTAGTATATAGCAAAATAAAATAAATTCTAGGTGATTGAAAACACAGGGGTAAAAAATGAAACCACAGAAATATGAAACACGCTCATATTTATGCAGTCTTAGGTGTTATGGACTGAACGCTTGTGTGCCCCCCAAATTCGTATGTTGAGATCCTAACCCCCAACGTGATGGTGTCAGGAAGTGGGGCCTTTGGGAGGTGATGAGGTCTTGAGGGTGGAACCCTCATGAATGAGGTTACCGTCCTTATAAGAGAGACCCCAGAGGGCTCTTTCACCCATTCTGCCATGTGAGGATATAGGGAGAAGATGTCTGTCTGCACACCAGGAAGGGAGTTCTCCCCAGACACTAAAAGTGCAGATGCCTTGATCTTGGACTTCCCAGCCTTCATGACCATGAGACTTTGTTTATAAGCTGCTCAGTGCATGGTATTTTTTATTATAGCACCCTGAATGGACTAGGGCAGTAGGAGTGGGCTTTTCCAAGTATAGTCCTCAAAGCAGAACCCTCCGTAAAGGATAAAAGTGTGATGACTTAACATAAACCTTTAAGCCTCCCACATACCAGGAAAACAGATTTGCTACCTGTATTAGTTTTCCATTGCTGCCGAAACAAATTACCACAAACCTCCTGGCTAATAACACACATTTATTATCTTACAGTTCTGGAGGTCAGAAGTCTGCACACAGGTCTCACTGGGCTAAAACCAAGGTGTTGGCAGGGCTGTCTGGAGTCTCTAGGGGAGAAACCATCTCCTTACCTCTCTAGCTTCTCAAGGCTGCCTTGACTATGGCCCCCTTTCTGCATCTTCAAAGCCAGCCGTGCAGCCTTGCTCTGAGCCTTCCTCCATGGTCATGATCCGCCCCCCGACCACAGTCGGGGAGGTTTTCCACTTAAGGACTTGTGATTAGATTGAACCCACCTGAATAACGCAGGATGCTCTCCCAAGGTGTGTGCCGTTAGTCACATCTAAAAAGCCCCCTCTGCTGTGTTGTTACCGAGTCTAAGCTGGTACTGCTCGCTGCACAACAGGCCAGTTATCGAGAGAAAAGTTGTTGGGACAGGGACTAGCGACTTTATTCAGAAAGCCAGCAAACCAAGGGGATGGGGGCTCATGCCCCAAAGAACCCGCTTGCCTGACTTAGAATTCAGGCTCCTTTTATACGAAAAGGGGAGGGGGGTAAAGTGAAACACTTCCTGGTTCCCATCAGCCCCCAGAGGGGACGTGTTCATTTCTTCCTCCCTGCAGTCCTTCACAGGTGGGCCTGGTCAGGAGGTTTCCTGTGAGCTAAACAGAGGTATTTCAGCTTAATGCTCATTACCTGGGAGGCAGGGTTCCCAGAGATGGGCCACTATGTATAATTTAAGCTTATAGGCAACATCCCTTTAGTGATGAACTTGTGATAGAATATAAAAAAGTTCTTCCGTATTACTATTCCCCACTGTCAGCATCCATTCAACCGTCTTGTGGGAAAAGGAATGAAGACCCTTCTGCTGAACGGAGGTGATGAATATTCCTTAGAATTTTTAGTTAGTCCTTTTTATCTACAACTATTTGAACCCGACGAAACCTCTTAGCACTTTGTTGTCTAATTCGTAACTGAACTTGGGGTTTTGGTTCCAGTTCCCAATACATATACTAAATTCCGGTGCTATTTATTTGGACCCAATTAAACAAATTGGTTGCCCCTTCTCCAATGGGCAATGGAGATGGAATTTACGTCTGCTTCGGTTGGATGGCCAGGCCCGTTGGAGGTAAACTCATGCATAAATAGCGCCCGAAGTTTTAATGTGATTGGCCACCGCTAGGTCTTTAGCATTTATAGATTCTCCTGCCTGGGCACACACCTGCAATGGCCTGCCATACAGTATTCTAAAGGGGCTAAATTTA
The DNA here is from genome assembly GCF_964341445.2 of Mesoplodon mirus. NCBI lineage: Eukaryota > Metazoa > Chordata > Mammalia > Artiodactyla > Ziphiidae > Mesoplodon > Mesoplodon mirus. Next base: position 42,859,528 of record NC_138987.1, read on the forward strand.
AGCCTGCTTCTGGGAGCCACTGATCCATAGCAGTGAAACTGGCAAGGCCTTATCCCAAGTTCAGTGTCTCTTGACATGTTTCAGCGACGTTCCTTTTTTTTTTTTTTTTTTTTTTCTTTTTGCGGTATGCGGGCCTCTCACTGTTGTGGCCTCTCCCGCTGCGGAGCACAGGCTCCGGACGCGCAGGCCCAGCGGCCGTGGCTCACGGGCCCAGCCGCTCCGCGGCATATGGGATCCTCCCAGACCGGGGCACGAACCCGTATCCCCTGCATCGGCAGGCGGACTCCCAACCACTGCGCCACCAGGGAGGCCCGCGACGTTCCTTTTTAATGTATGATTCATTTTCTTGTTTTTTCCTGTTGGTTGTGGCCTCCAGGATGAATGTTGTTTTAATGCCGTCATCCAAATCGGGAGAATTTCCCTACGGAGGGCTTTAACCACATCAGAGATTTTCTGTCCAGGTGGCATATGTTTCCACCCATCCTGAAAGAGCGTCCACACAGACACTACCAGGTTGTCTGAAATTTTTGCAGTTGAAGGCATTTGAGGAGAGTCTGTTTCTTCAGTTCTCGGTGGGGCAGGGTCCTCTGTGTTGAGTCCCCGTCTGGGGAGGTCTGACAGCAGGCTCTGGGTTATTTTTAAAGACCTTGGGGGAAAGAACTCTGTCTCCTTTTCTGTCATGAGCTCCATCTGTAGGCTTAAAGCGTGTTCTGGGGGAATTCCGTGGCGGTCCAGTGGTTAGGACTGCACTTCCACTGCCGCGGGCCCGGATTCGATCCCTTGTTGGAGAACTAAGATCCCACAAGCTACGCGCTGCGGCAAAAAAAAAAAAAAAAAAAAAAGTGTGTGTTCTGGACTCTGATGTCAAGGCGTTTTGGTGAAAAACTTCAGGGTGAGGTCTGTCAGAAAGACAATCAGCTCATTTCCCACTGTCAGTTTTACCCGGGGCTCCTGTGGGGAATTAGGCGCCTCAAGTCCAAGGGAGCCCCTGGGCCTCTTCCGAGCGTCCCTGTCTTTCTACCGTGCGAGGGGCTCTTGCTCTGACTGTTCTTCTGTTTTCGCCGAGGGCAGCCTGTTTTCCAGCGTTCCTCCTCCTCACAGCACGCTGTTCTTTCCCCAATGAGGGCTCACCCCTCCTTCCGGGAATCCAGCGCCACTGCCAAAGAAGTGGCGTGTCGTCCGTCTTGCGTCTTCTTTCTTCTGTCGTTGTTCCCTGTTAAACACTTTAAAAGCAACATCTACCAATCGAGAAGGGTTCATTCCAAATTCACCACCTCATTTCTGCAACTTCCTCCTGTTATCTGAAGCGCTTTGCTCCGAAATGTCAAATTTACCATTCTGATATTTTCAGGGACCTCGGGATCTGCATTAGTATGACGTCTGTAGGCCTGATAAATCCTCTCCAAAAATTCAGAGAGGTCTTCATTTGTTTTGCTGAATTTCTTGAATATTGTTCAAACTCTTTAGCTTTGGTTTCCCTTTTCAAAGCCCTGCCAAAATGGGGCCTTCCTCCCTCACTGGGGTCCCCATTTGGATCATCTGTGGGTGCTGATCAGCTGTGGGTGCTGCCAGGTGGGCTTCGGGTGCAGAGGACCCTCCCTGTAACGAGGGTTGCGATCTTTCCAGTTAAAGAAGTCTGAGAAACCCAGCCAGCTGGTCATTTGCATTTAGTCCCCCTATGAGATAATGGCATAGGGGAAATAGCCATGATATCCTGGGAAGTGGCTCCTGGCCCAAATTGGGTGCCCTTTTGGGTCTTAGATGGCGGTACCAGACCAAGTCCCTGTGCCCCAGAAGCTAACACAGGCTTTTCTAATTGATCCCTAGAAGGAGGGGAGGTCCTGAGCCCCAGTGTCGGGAATGGGAGGTAGTGGATGGGGTGGATATATTGGCAGAACGGCCAGAGTGGCTGGGATGCCAGCTCCGCCAGAGGAGTGAAGGTTTGAAGCAATGTGTGCTCATTCTCATTCCCTTCCTTCTTTTCCCTGACAACAGTACCAATGCTTGCGCATAAAGGATTTCACCATTCTTCCCTGCTTTTTCCCACAAAATAGCTATAGAGTCATTCAAAAGCCACTTAAAACCATAGATAGCAATTGATCATCTAACCATTAAAAGGATGCCTTTTTGCTTTGGCATCAGCCAACTGGGATTGCAGTGCAGTTGAACAAACACTTGATTACTGCTGTGGCAAACAATTTAAGATAATTTCTATAGTTATGACTTATCTTTACCAGGATATGCCAGAATTTTAGGAGTTCCATATAATTTCTAGAATATAACGTTTACCCATGTGATACGATCTAAGAAGTTTTATCATCACTCATCTGACAGCGCCTCTCCTGCAATTCAACACGCCACATAAGCCCAAGGAGTTTAATATTCCTCTCTCTGAGATGGAGAGAAAACAAGTAATCTGAGGTGTTCCGGGGACCCTCTGGAAAATCCAAAGGTTAGCCAGAGGTCAAATGAACCCCACTTAGAACTTGATCTTTGGGAAGTTTGTCAAAAATATCAAAACGTTTTTAACCAGTGATAATAAAAGATCTCAATGGCAAATACAGATCACTTAAACTCATTCTTTTACCAAAAGCAGTTCAATATTTTAAGAAAACTTTGTCCTCTTAGAGAACCAAATTCAGGTCTTGTACCACTTTACCTCTGAGATTTTAATTAAGTTCAATCTTATCTTAGAACTTAGTTTAGTTTCCAGTTACAGAAATCTGGAGAGACTATTCCAGACAGACATTCCCAGAACATTATTCCTGCAGAGTTTACCCAAAACTCTACTTCATTTACCTCTATTTTACTTACTTAAAAGCTTCGTCACACTGTTATTTTTCTTGCTGATGAACTTTATAACAGGGATAAGGTCTTATTTGATTTTTAGTAAACCCAGGTACAATGAAAGTATTCTACTTAGTGGTGATGACTCTAAAGTCATATCTGTATCAAACCACCAAGCTTAAGCTAACCTTAACACCAGATGTTAATACTGAGTATTTCCTAGATCACGTGAACCTGGAACTCATTCTGGCCAGTTTCTTTTATATTTGAGTATTTATAAGCACTTAATTTCCTTTAAGCCAATTAAATAGAGCTCTTTTACGGATTAATTTTGGCAATGCCACACATCTATAAAACATGTGCAAACACAAACAAACACAGGGACCTCATAGTTCCCATTTGAAAATTTTAGCCATGAATCAGGTACAACAATGTAAAACCCATCAGTTATAAAAGAGGTTGGATTCAAACTGGGTTTCTGGCAAATGGGACAAATCAAGGTCACCTGTCTGCTATAGCTAAACCCTCTTTACTCGTATTTATGGAAAAGACACTTCTATTTGTTTGTAGCTTTTCGTGATTTAGGAACCAAGTAGAACCTTTCTCTTTTTCCTCGAATGTCCCGCTCTTGAACAAGGACAGGTTTTTTTTCCTGTTCCTTTCCTCCATTTAATATCAGTAAAAGTTTTAAGTATCACAAAACTGATTTGGCTGTTAGTGGAGAAACAATACCAAACAAAATGTAACAAAAAAACCAAAAGAAGAAACCAAATCCTAAATAAACCCTCAAGTTTGGTCTTGGGGTTTTACATATACCAAGGACACAGGAGACCATAAACGGCGTAATTAACACAGCAAGAGTAGCAGTACAGGGTGCACAGGGTCCTAAGATAACCCTTTTTAACCCCCCTGTGGAGATCCTAACAGGTACTGTGGCCACACGTTGTTACAATATCATCTTCCACTCACCTGTGCTTCAGAGCTGTATTCAGATCCCTTATCCAAAATGCCCCTCAGGACTTCTTTAGGGATAGTTGAAACATTACTCCCTTTTCAAGACAAAACACAAAGGGCACACACAAATGCTAGCATCCAAAGAAACCAACGAACCGGTTTACAAATTGGGTAGGAGTCCAACAACTCTTTCCGCTCTCCCACAGGGTACTCCACTCAAATACAAAACAAATTGGCTTATTCCAGTGAAAAAGCCCCAAACGGAGAGGAAATAAAGTTTCTGGCTGTGCACACCGGAGCGACTTAACCCTACTGTATGGAGCCCGTCGGCCCCCAAAATGTCGATTCCTTGATCCAACTGCCAAGCGCTGGGGTAGCCGGTGTCGTTTCAGGGAACTTTGGAGGGCAGGTCCTCAGGGTAAGTGGTCCTGGCAGCTTCTAGGGCCTTACCCGAAAATTCCCCGACTGGGGCGGCTGGCCACGAGCAGCAAGGCTCCTAGATGGCTGCCCCAAATTTGTTACCGAGTCCAGGCTTGTACTGCTCGCTGTGTGACAGGCCAATATCGAGAGGCAAGTTGTTGGGACAGGGAATAGCGACTTTATTTGGAAATCCAGCAGACCAAGAGGATGGTGGGCTCATGCCCCAAAGACCCATCTTGCCTGAGTTAGAATTCAGGCTCCTTTTATACGAAAAGGGGAGGGGGTAAAGTCAAACACTTCCTGGTTCCCATCGCCGGTGGGGGGGTGGGGTGGGGTGGGCCCAGAGGGGATGTGTTAATTTCTTCCTCCCTGCAGTCATTCACAGGTGGGCCTGGGCAGGAGGTTTCCTGTGAGCTAAACAAAGGTATTTTAGCTTAACGCTCATTACCTGGGAGGCAGGGTTCCCAGAGATGGGCCACTATGTATAACTTAAGCTTCTAGGCAACATCCCTTTAGCGATGAACTTGTGATAGGATACAAAGGTTCTTCCCTACGACAGTGTGAGGTGACACATTCACAGGTGCTGGGATTGGGAGGTGACATTTTTGGGGCCCTTATTCTGCCCACCTCACTGACAAAGGAATCCTTTGTTTACAGAGAGGTTTTTACGAATCAGTGAGAAAAGGGTGAACAGCCCCTTCGAAAACTGGACAAAGGGTCCGAACAGGCAGTTTACAAAAAGAAGCAGCACAGATGAACAAAGTATGTTTCAAGATCGCTCAGTCTCCCCAATAATCGAGAAGGTGCGCAAGCAGCACTGAGACCCCTTTTTTCGCATCAGATAGCAATGATCCATTGTCCCTACTGTGGGCCCCTGAATAACACGGGTTTGAACTGCGTGGGTCCACTTACAAGCGGGTGTTTTTCAGGAGTAAGTACTACAGCCCTGCGGCATCTGGGTGGGCTGAAGCTGTACGCACAGAACTGCAGGTAGGAGCACCCATGGACACGGAGGGCCGACTGGAAGCAACGCTCAGATTTGGGGGGTCGGTGCCCCCACATGCCGCGTTGTTCAGGGGTCAGCCGTTTATACCTACCGTCCATACATGCATCCTTTATGTCCCAGGCCTGCCTTCTCTGGGACTTTATCCTTTAGAAGTTATATTTGTGTGAAAGTATTGTCCCCAGAGAAGTTTATTGCTGCTTTTATAATCACACGCAATTCTAAACAAGTTAAATATCTCACGGTCAACACTGGTTAAACAAGTTACCCTGTAACCATATGGTGGGACAGTGTGAAATTAGAGGGGAGATTGTCCAGGGAGGTGGTACTCATACTATTAAGATTTGTAAAAAACTTACAAAACTTGAAAATAATTATAGATTTATGGGAGTTGCAGAGAAAGGTATGGGGAAATCCCATGTGCCCTCAGTATTATGTTTTTAAATGTGCATAATCTGCATATATTTTTCGTGTGTAGCGCATAATATATATATAAAGTAAATAAACGTATTGAAGTAAATTGAAGAACAGTAATATGGGGAAATAGTTGTGATACATTACTCAGTAAACAAGGTAGGATTTCATTCTGTTTTAAAAAGCTAAGAAGACTTCATCCATCTACTGAACACCTGAGTGTCTGTGTTTGTCTTTACATATACGCACCCTGCAAGCCTCTGCCTCGGGGTTACAGTGGCTGTCTGTTCCACGTGGACCGCATCAGTTAGGACTCTGAGTGCCCGTGGCGTCAACAAACAGGGGCTTGTTTATTTCATGCCATGAAGTCCGAGGTCCAAGGTTGGGCTGGCAGCTCTCAAACCTGCTGGAGACCTGCGCTCTCGCCATCTCCGCCGCCAGCCCCCACCCCACTGCCCTTCTTCCAGGGAGGCTTTAGTTTTAACTCCTGTTTATTTCTCTCGGGGGCAGGGTGGCTGAGGCATCTCTTGGCCTCATATGTGTGTTCCGGGCCAGAAGAAGGGGAAAGCTAAGGGCCAGGGGTGTGCCAGCTAAGTGTTTCTCCTTTGTCTCTTTCTGACCGGCCCCGGGTCCCGTGGCCGCCCCTGGCTGGGCGTCGAGAGGAGGAAGGGGCGTGGGTGGGGTCACTCTGCTGACCAGCGTGCCGGCAAGTTACTCTGTTTCCGTCTCTTTTCCAGATCTACTCTGATGAACACAGACTTTATAGTGAAACCATGAAGTCTTTTAACAAAATTATATTTTTCTTCTCTGTAATTCTGTATTCCATCTTTAGACAGAATGGTACCAGAGGAGAACTTCCCGACGGGCGTTTCGTGGTCCGTCTTCTAGTCCGAGGGCAGAGGCTGCGGGGAGCCTCACTAGCTCCCCTAGTCGATGCCCGAGGCTCTGTGCTGACGCCCTTGGGGCTGTGGGTCCCTCAGTGAGGCCCATTCGCAGGGAGGCTGAATGCCCTGCTTGTGTGCGGGTCGTGGGCTTGCACAGCGCTATTCATTCCTTCCAGACACGCCCTCGGGACCCTGCGGTGGCCGGAGTTGCTCCCTTGGGCGTGGGTTCAAGGAGCTGGCCTTCTTCCTGAGTCAGTGGGGGGCTCCTGGGAAAGCCGAGGAGAAGCTAATTTGTTTTCCTTTCTTTCTGAATAGCATCCAGCATGTGTATGGCGCCCAGCACCCCCCATTTGATCCACTGTTACATGGCACGTAAGTGACGCCTCAAATCTTGCAAGGCTGTTCTCATCTGAGGCCAGGTTTTGGGGGGCTGTGGTGACCCCCCAGCTCCTTGGAATTCCTGAGGGGGAGGAAAGTGGCCTTTCACTCAGCCAACACACATCAAGCAGTTGCTTTGTGTGAGGCGCTGCTGGCCTTGCATAGCCCATCCTCGGAGGAGGGCAGATGTGGAAGCCACGGCTCAAGGTGGGCAGCCTGTGCGGGGGTCGCGGGCTGCCCGTGGGCCAGGGCGGGGCTGGCAAGTTTTTGTGAGCTTAGATCAGGAGACGGCTTCTTAGAACACACCAAAAGCAGCAACAGCAAAAGGATAAATTGGACGTCATCAAAATTCAAACCTTTTGTGCTTCAAAGGACACACCATCAAAAAAGTAGAAAACCTGCAAGAGTTTGCAAACCGTGTAGCTGATAAGGGTTAATTGACTTTCCCTGCTCTCTGCCCACCGCCTGCAGCTTGCTTGCCCGTGTCTGGGCTCCTCCAGCAGGGGCGGGTGTGGGGCAGGGGTGGCCCTGGAGGACCTCACGTGTCGGATAAGCTCCCGACACTCGGTGGGGCCAGTGTCGTGTGTCGTCATGCTGTGGGCATCCTTGAAATTGTCCCATGTCCAGATCCACCTGCCAAGGGCCTGTGTCCCGCGAACAGTCTCTCCTGACCCACACCGCCAGCTGCTGCCTTAGGAGGTCTGCGAAGGTGTTGGGGTGAGAGAGTGTTTGTGGGGCAGGGCTGAGCTATTGCTGGGCAGTGCTGTGTGTCCTCATACGTTGGTCTGTGGGCGAACACTCAGCGTGATTCTCCCAGAAAACCTCTCCTCCTTCCCTGTCACTGCATCCTGTGAGCTTTGTCTCATTCTGGATGTCTCTGCATCGTGTTTGCTTTTTCACTCCACTCTCGTCTCGCTCGTGTACCTTTCCACCTGGGGCCTCCTCTCTGACCGGTCTTGGGAGACCACGCTCAGCCTCCCGAGGCGCCAGTAAAAGCTGCCTTTGCTTTGCAGCCTGCTCAAGGCCACACCCAAGGTGCCGACCACGCCGGTGAAGGCCAAGCGAGTCAGCACCTTCCAGGAGTTTGAGAGCAACACCAGCGATGCCTGGGATGCCGGCGAGGATGACGACGAGCTCCTGGCCATGGCGGCCGAGAGCCTGAACACCGCGGTCGTCATGGAGACGGCCAACCGCGTCCTGCGCAACCACAGCCAGCGGCAGGGGTGCCACAAGCCGCCGGGGTCTCTGGGGCCCGAGCAGAAGCCAAAACCTTCAGTGGAGCCTCCTTTGGTCCCGAGTGGTGACCTCCGGCTGGTGAAGTCTGTCAGCGAGAGCCACACGTCCGGTCCCGCAGGTGGGAGGGGAGGGCTGCAGAGATGGGACCCATCTCCAGAAAGCGGGGCTGGAGGCCGCTCACCGGGGTGGGGAGGGCCCCATCCTCCTGTGCAGCAAGGGTCCCTGCCCTGGGGCTCCTAGACCCGAGCAGCAGCGGGCCTTCTGGGCAGCAGAGGCAGCGCACTTTCTCTGGTCCTCCTGGCTGAGTGCGTCTCCCCTGCAGATGGAGTGGCCGGCTGGGAGCTTTCGTGGGCTGCTTGGGGGACCCCGCCTTGTCAGGACGCCCTGGCTGCTCCCGGGGGTGTTTCCAGGCCAGGGGCCGGGCCAGCTGCACGTTCTGGGGCTGGACCTCCCTCGGCCGCTTCTGGCGATTCCCTCCAGGACACAGATGCGTGGGCTCAGGGTCTGTAGGGGTGGGTGTCTGCTCTTGGGAATTGCCAGCTTTGAATTATAAACTCCACCAGGGTAAGCTCACGTCTGCATCTCGTATCCATGTGCCTGGCACTGCCTTCCTCACTTTTGCTCTTTTTGTGTTGGAGGGGCTGAGATAGAAAACAAGTGCAGTTGTTTAATGAGCATCTGCGATGGGTGAGACACTGTCCTTTGGGCTTGGGCTGCCCCAGGCGACAAGCTGAATGGAAGTCCTTGCCCCGTGGAGTGTCCATTCTGGTGAGGGGGACAGACAGCAGCCTACACACAATGTGTGAGGAGGCACGAGGGCTCGAAGGTGGCAGGTGCCAGGGGTCAGAACGGAGGTGGGAAGCAGTCCCCAGAGCAGGGTGGGGCCTGGGCTGTGGTCCTAAGTCGGGCAGTCAGGGCACCCTTCCAGGGGAGGCGGCACTATTAAGGAGGTGAGGTGGTGATTGTGGGGGTCTGGGGGCAGGGGGGCCAGCAGTGCAGCTGCATACCCTCTAATCCCTCTCCCCAGGGTCTCCTGGGGGTTAGGGTGCTCGCCCCGTGCTTACAGATAAGAAAGTGAGATCATCACTGAGCCTAAGGTTACCTGCTGGTAGTTGCAGAATTAGGTTTCATACTTAGGTCTAGTTTTCAAAAACGCTTTCCAGAAATTAACTTCTAAAATGTTACAATCTTCTTAGGTGTGAATTATTTCATTTGATCAGTTTTTGCATTGGAATGTGAACTATTTTTCTTTAAAATAGGGTGAACTTTGAAGTATTAGAGCTTAAATATGGAAGGACGTCCAGTTAGGGCTTTTACAGGTTGATGGAAAATTCCTGTGACTCGTGACGGGCACTCTGACCACCTCCTGTGTGCCTGAGCCGGGCAGGCGTCCCCAGGCACTGAGTTCCTCCTGCTCATGGGCTCTGCAGCTGATGCTGCAACCCTGCGAGCCACAGAGGCGGGACCACGTCCAGGTCCTCTTTGTTCTTCCTGGGCGTCCTGGGCAGTTACGGAGATGCTGGTGATATAACCCGAGCTGTCCTCAGGGCCTGCTGCCCATGGGGTGTGGCAGCCACGCCCGTCCCTGCACAGGGGTGCGCTGCCCGGGGCTGGGGCCTCTGCCTCGGGTGAGAGACCTTTGAGGTCCATTTGACTTTACTGCTCCTGTGAGCAGCGCTTTGAAATTCTGAATGTCCTGGAACGTTCCAGCGCGGGGCATGGTGTGGTGAGAGTGTGGCTTCTCCCGTGGCATGGCTGCGTCTCTGCCAGCATTTGTGCCACTGCCTGTCCCAATCGTGAGCCCCCACGGGGAGCAGATGTCACCCTGCGCGGCGCCTGCAGGGCCTCCCTGCTGCCGTCAGTTTTGCCCTTCAGCCCTGGGGAGATGGCGGCCTCAAAGCTCAGTGGTGGTGGAGTGTGGGCTCGTAGGCTGGCTTCCCCGGGCCTTTACTTCACCTTCTGGCTGTCCATTTCTTAATGAATATCTGAGACATCTGTTGCCTTTGTACCTGAAGTCAGAGGCACTTTGCTTGATTTTGGGTACCACTGGGTTAATGGCAAAGCGTGTCATTGGCTGGGAAGGGCTCAGTGGGCATCGACCAGGCGAGGGCTGTCCCCATAGCCGACCGTGACCTAGTGGCGAGCAGGTCTTGTATGGACACCAATGGGTGACGGTTAAATCACACTCTCGGGGGCCCCGGAGGTGGGACGTTGACGTGTTTTCCACTCACAGTGACAGGAGGCCTGGTTGTAGACCTTACTGTTTCCTTTGGGGCCGTTCCTTTGCTTTACCTTCCAGATCCCACCAGCCCCACCTTCGAATGGGGCTCAGGGGCAAGTGGGGCCATTAGGGTCTGAATAAAGTCACACGGAGCATCTCTACGATCGCAGATAGATAAAAGCCAGCACGTTTGCTCCACGCTGCCGCGGGCCCCGCCCCTGCTGCAGCGCCTCCTGCAGACTCACGAGGCTCACTGGGAAGAGTAGGTCCCCAGGAGGCGGGGGAGCTCTGAGTCCCGCCACCTCTGCCCTCCCCTCCCCACTCCAGCCTGTCCTCCCAGAGCCCGAAGCGGGAGGTGCTCTCAGCGCTGCGCCACGTTTGCAGGCTTTTCTGGAAGCTTAACTGGGCCAGACTCTGCCCGGAGGCCTGAGCCATCTTGCTCCTCGGTGCCCTGAGGGCCCCCTTGGGAGCCTTTCCCGTGTGTTTGGTGTAAAGAATGTCACCTCCCTTCTGGCAACTGCTGCCGGAAGCCAACATTAGCATGTTCGCTCCACGTTGTTTGTTCCTTGCCCCATTTCCTGGAGCTTAGTTTTTACTGTACTTTTTTTTTTTAATAAATTAATTTTTGGCTGCGTTGGGTCTTCGTTGCTGCACGTGGGCTTTCTCTAGCTGTGGCGAACGGGGGCTACTCTTTGTTGCGGTGCACGGGCTTCTCATTGTGGTGTCTTCTCTTGTTGCGGAGCACGGGCTCTAGGTGCTTGGGCTTCAGGAGTTGTAGCACGCAGGCTCAGTAGTTTTGGCTTGCAGGCTCAGTAGTTGTAGCACGCAGGCTTAGTAGTGGTGGCGCACGGGCTTAGTTGCTCCGCGGCATGTGGGACCTTCCCGGACCGGGGCTGGAACCCGTGTCCCCTGCATTGGCAGGTGGATTCTTAAATACTGTGCCACCAGGGAAGCCCTTTACCTTAAATTTCAGTTTTGGAAGATGCGATTGCTCAATGCGATTTAGGCCTGGGGGTCTACAGCCTTTCAGGGCCTCTTGCTTGTGGGTCCCGTGCTGGTCCCTGGAGGCTCTTTGTCAGGTGACCTGAGGGCCCCCTGCTCTTTCCTTTGCCTGTCCTGAGTCCCGGGTGCTGGGTGCTGCACAGTGTCACTTCAGGCCCTCTTGTGGGTCCTTGTGGGTGGCCCTTCAGTCTGTCTCAGGTCAGTGGTGCCTGGGTGAGGGCTGGGCAAGCTTGCACTCTGGTGGCCCATCGTCTCCACCTGCAGTGGGGGATCTAGCTTCCTTTGCTTTCTCTGGGTGACGGTCCCTGCCTGACCTTCCTCCTGGGGCTCGGGGAGACCTGGGACGTTCAGACAGTCCTCAGCACCTTCATGGGCTTCATGCTCCCTTCATGTGTGCCTTGGTGGCTTCCCTCCATGCCAGGCCCGGGTGACCCGTGCAGGCATCCTCCCCCCTGCCCTGCACCAGCAGACCCTCGGGGCACGTCACCCAGGCAGGCCCAGACCGCTGGCAGCCCTGACAGACCTGGTCTCCGGTGTGTGGCTGTCAGTGTCTTGCTTTTCGTGGGGCACGTCTGTTTCACTGGGGAACGCCCCTCCAGCAGGAGGGCCGGTGCGCTCCATGGATGTGAGCTAGGTTCATTTTATCCCTCAAGAAACCAGGTCCTCGCTGCTCGGTGACGGCAGATCCACGGAGGGAGAGCAGCGAGGCACGTGTGAGGCCTCCTTAGTGGCGGGTGTGGCTGTGGGTGTGTCCGGAGCCTCACCTCTGTTCTCTCCCCCTCCCTCTGCAGGAAGCGCCAGCGATGCCGCCCCTCTGCAGAGATCCCACTCTCTCCCGCACTCGGCAACCGTGGCCCTGGGTGGGGTGCCCGAGCCCAGTACCCTCAGCAGCTCAGCCTTAAGTGACAGAGAGGCCTCCCGGCTGGACAAGTTCAAACAGCTCCTTGCCGGCCCCAACACAGACCTCGGTGAGTCCCCTGTGGGTGAGGCCGCGCCGTCTGTGCCTCGTTTCTAACGGGGGTGCAGCTCTGAAGGCCAGTCTGCTGCCATTTAACGCACTTGCTCCCCGTGTAGTTCACCTGGTGGGGGTTGATCTGTCGTGTGTCATATGCCAGTAGGTCACGAAGACGAGGGCCATTTGTCCTGAACGTTTACTCTCGACGCGTTTAGTAACGGGCTTCCTCTGCAATTCGATTAGCATTTTCTGATCTTTTTTCCTTAACGCCCAGTGCACTCTTCTGGCTTCTTAGCACTGCCTTGGGGAGCTCTGCGGGGCCGGCCAGGTGGACGTACTTGTTCTCCATAGCGGTCGTGGGGCCGGCGATCCTGGCTGGTAACGGACGTCCTGACCGTGGCTGACTTTGCACCTTCCTGCAGGGGCCCAGTGGGTCTGCGCAGAGTGTGAGCACTGCAGGGGGCAGGGGGCAAGACAGGTCTTGGGTGGAGGGGCCAGCAGGGGACAGGACAGTCACAGGCGTGGTTCTCGTGGGTCAGGATACCCGCTTGGACGCTCTGCAGCCAGGCCGAGGCATGCTTGCTTTCCAGTTCTGCTGGAATTCCACTCAGATCTGTGTGCTTCTCTTTATGGATCTCACCCCTGTTGAGTGCCTCTCTGCACTGGGCATTCTGCCCGATGCCGGAGCTTTCGGGAGGGTGGAGGTGGCTGTAGTCCCTCACGGTTGCGCTCCGCGGGCTGGGCGCCGCGGTGGGCAGTGCCCTGCGTGGCCAGCAGGTGGCGCGTGAGGCCCGCGGAGGGAGGAGGCTCAGGCCCAGGCCGAGCCTGCGGAAGCCGAAGCTGCGGGCCTGGTTCGTGAGGCCGGAGGAGGGCGGCCTTGGAAAGATCCTGAAGCTCGGAAGGTGCTACTCCTGCCCGGGTGCCGTTCTTACCATGGGTGTTTTCTTCTTAGTTTTGTTCAGTCTTTGCCTGCACAGTCGCACAGCACAGAGATTTGGGCCGGCTGTTTTTGGCAGGTGCAGAGGGAAGACGAGCCCTTTCCCTTCCCCAGCTCGCCTCTCCCCCTCTGCCCAGTTCCAGGTGTCATATTCCAGAGATGGTCTGCGCATATGTTGTGTTAAACTTTTTATTTCGACGGGATTTCAAATTTACAGAAAAGTTGCAAGGACAACACGAGCGCCCCCATACACTCCTTGCCCAGATTCACCAGTTTACGTTTTGCCCTGTTTCATTCTGTGTGTGTGTGTGTGCTAACGTGCAGACATGCTGTTCCTGAACCATTTGAGCCATCTGCCCCACGAGACTTCATTATTTCCTAAGAACAAAGACACCCTCTCAATGTTGTCATGATATTGTTGTCAAAGTCAGGAAATTAAACATCCACGCGGCACTGCTCTCTGACGCACGGCCCACATTCACATCTTGATGCTTGTCCAAGTAGCACCCGTGATACCTTTCTTCCTCATCCAGAATCCACTGCAGGATCACGCGTGGCGTTCGGTTGCCACGTCTCTCGTCTTGTTAGCTGGAGTGATGCTCTGGCCTCGCCTTGTGGTCTTGGAAGAGCGTAGGCCCTTCTGAGTGGCTTGTTTCACGTTCTCCTGGTGAGATTTGGGCCGGCTGTTTTTGGTAGGAACAGCACTTAATTGATTTGCCTTCTCAGTCATCGTAGCAGGAGGCCAGGGTGCTGGTTTGTCCTGAGGTCGATGAAGCCAACTCTGATCCCTGCTTCAGGGGGTGTCTGCCAGTTCTTCCCCCAGAAAAGTTACTCTTGTTCCTTTGGTGATTCAGAGGTGATTTGTAGCAAGGTACCTGGGTCTGTGTGTTGTTGCATACATTTTTTTCTTTCCTCTCAATACGAATGGCAACGCTGTTCTGCTCACCTTTTAAATTTAACAATGTTATTTCCCGAGAGCACTAGGGAGAGGCTGTGGCCTCTGTGCAGGGTCGGCAGCGCGCCTGTCTGTCTGCGGCTGCCACGCTGGTTATTCGCTGCCCCTCCTGAGGGGCTCTTAGTTTTCCTGACTTGCTCTCATTACAGAAGCAAGAGCTGCTCTTCTGACAGAAGAACACCTGTTCCTCACCCTGACCTGGCGTTCCTGGAGCACCCCTGGCTGTGGGGAGCTCGGGGAGGGAGAGCCGGGGGGCCTTGGTGCGTGGAAGTCTCACGCTCCGAGCCCAACGGAAGGGGACTGTGCGTGAGCAGCGGAGTGCTGTGCGGGGACAGCGAGGGTGGGGCTCCTGGGGCAGCTGCCTGCGTGGCTTCCTCTCCAGGTGCCCGGGAGCGAGCCTGGTGGCCTCCGGGCCTTGGCCTCTCGTTCACCTGCAGGTACAGCAGTGGCAGCACAGGTGTCCCCCGCTTTACACCACCTCGCTTTCACGGAAGACCTACTCAGTACCTGTTTTCCCTAACTTGAAGGAAATCCGGAGAGGGTTTTTGCTTTCATGAAAAAAAGTGCAAAGCAAAAATTGCGTTTTCACTTTACGCCATTTCAGCTTATGAAAGATTTCATAGAAACACTCTACTTTCGGATAGTGGGGGGAACCTGTACAGATTTTGCTGATAATATTGATACATATGAAGTTTTTAGGAGAGTGCCCAGCACTCAATAAACGCTCAAAAAAAGTTAGTTATTTTACTTCTTCTGATTATTTTCATTTGCACTGGTCTGTTTATTCTCTACTTGATTTTTATAACATTGACATGTGGCCACTTTATAGATATTTTCTTGGTTACATTCAGTAGCTTCTAATGATAGGTGGCAAGGAGATAGCTTGTGAAAACAAGATTGCCTGATGGGAACTGCAGTTCTGGGTCAGGATCTGAGCCCCCAGTTAGAATCTTCTAGTGGACTTTGTCATTGGAGTAACTTTTGAAAATAAGATCGTACTTAAAAATAAAGCTTTCAAGGCTTGTGGGAAAGTGAGTACATATGGATAGATTGAAAGGTTAAAAGAAAATCAAATTATTTTGTTCAGTTGTGGGATTATGGTTTTTTTCCTTTCTTTAGAATTCTATGTAAGTATCAACTCTAACACCAAAAAGCGAAAACCGAAGCTTTCAAAGTGAATTACTGGATTTGTATTTAGTGGCAAGAGAAAACACAGCCGGTAAATTGCCTGTTTTTATAAGGCAGTTAAGATAGCTTCGGAAGACAGTGGGATGTATTATCTTCACATTACATAAAAGATGTAAGTGGCAAATATTTGCTAAGGTTGAAGAAGAAAATCACTGACATGAGCAGCGCCCGCCCACAGAAGCATATCTACCTGCAGAATGTCGCTCCGTCCGTCAGAGCGCTGTTTTTCTTTGTTCAGCTTGTGCTCCCTTATAGGGATGAGAGTAGCAAATAGAACTTAACAGCTCACTCTGCTCTTAGCATTGACTCAGTATTTACTTGTGCAAAGGCTGCCTGCTTTGAAGCCCAAGAAAATGACACTTGGAGGCTTTCGTTGTGACCACGTGCGTCTGAACCGGCACGTGAGTTGGCCATTGGCAAAACGTGCATCCCAAGGCCTGCCGAGTGACCGCCTGGTGGCAGCCGGGCTCTGAGGTCGTCCGTGTGTGACACGTAGCCCTGGTGCCGGACATTCAGACATGAGCACAGAGGGAGTGAGGCCAGGTGCAAGGTCACGGTCCAGTTACCCCGTGGACACCCGGGCAGGGCTTTAAGACGGAGAGCGTGCCGGGAGACGGCTATGGGGAGGAGAGGGTTTTTTTCGGGGGTGTGTGGGGGGGTGATATGGAGTTGTTCACTCAGGAAGCAAGGGTTTGAGTTCGGTGTCCCTTCAGGGCCCCGGGCTGGAGGACAGCCCTGCCTGTAAGGGGCCCTGATGGCAGGAAGGGGAGGCAGTGTAGCCTGGGAGCCCCTGTGATAGGTGACTCAGCCTCCTGTTCATCAGCCATCACGGGGGAGTTGGGCCTCCCCTGCAGGGTCCTTGTGACGTCGGAGGTGGTTGACGTCAGGTGCCCACGTAGTTCTTCATTCGACCCGTGTTCGTAGAGCACCTGCTGTTGCTGTAGGCGCTGGGGGTGAACCGGGAACAGACCCCAGGGTCCCTGCGCTCAGGAGCTGACGTTGAGTGTCGGGGACAGACAGACAGACAGATGCACGCAGTCAGCACTCCAGGAACTGGCTGAAGGTAGTAGGCGCAGTGGAGAGAAAAACAGGTGTGGGGTAAAGGCTGGAGCTTCCCAGGGAAGGGCCAGGCGTGCAGAGGTCTTGCTCTGGGATGGGGCTTCCGGGATGGACAGGGCCTGGTTGGGGAGGGGAGGGGAGGAGAGGGGAGGGGAGGGGAGGAGGGAGGCCGGCAGGGCAGCGAGGGGCAGGTCTGGAGGGCTGAGAAGGCCAGGAGGAGGCCCCCAGCTTTCTCTCTGCACAAAGCTTCTGGCAGGGCTGGAACCAGGGGAGCGGAACAAGGCCACGCAGCAGTGGGGGGGTGCAGGGATGGGGGGACAGGGAGGAAATTAGGGGGGTCGACTGGGGGAGGGGATGCAGGGCGGGTCGGGTGGGCGTTGCCTGGTGGACAGGAAGCTTGTAGCCCAGGGAGAAGGGGCCACCAGGACTGTGTCAGCTGGAGCCCAGGGGCTGCGGGCGTAGGGGGACAGCTGATGGACACAAAACCGGGGCATGCCCAAGAAGGGTGTTTTTTCACCGGGTGGCAGAATCAGGTACTGGTGAAACAGAGCCAGGGGAGGCAGTGTATTCAAATAACTGCAAACTTGCTGCGTTTTGGGTCCTCACTCTGTGCGGGGCATCATGCTTCCTATATGTTGACATATGTGTGCACTGCCCCCCAACCCAGACACACCCAAAGCCTGCTCCTGGCAGCAGCTGGCTCCTGATCACAGCTGGGGAGGTTGAGCCCTGGTGCAGGAGGCCACCCTGCGGCCCCGCGGCGAGGGCAGGGCCGATGCCAGCCGGGTCCTCATTCCTCTGCTGAGGGCCTTGCTGGGGGACCGGGAGCAGATGGCGTGGCCTGGCTGTGGTGGCAGGGCTGCCGGCACCCCTGTTCCCGAAGGTCCGGGCAGTGGCCCGCCAGCACCCAGCGTCAACCATAGGGCCAGGCGCAGCCCCACAGCCTCGCCGCCGTGTCCCAGCCAGGGACAGTGGAGGTTGCGAGTGTGTGTGCCCATGCGGGCTTGTCCTGCTGCCTTGTGAAAGGGGAGGGTGGTCCCAGAGGGGCAACAGAATGTGGGAGGGACAGGTGGCAGCTCCGCTAACTCAGCCTTGCCTTTCCCTGGAGTGTCACTGGGGAGGACTCCCGCCGGGACGGCCACCCCGGGGGCCACTGGCAGCTGCCCAAGTGCAGAGACGCCAGGGAAGAGGAATCGAGGTCTCCTCGCGTGCAGCGTTCACGCTCCCCCGCCGCAGCGTGCGTTGGACCCGCTGGCTGAGCTGCGTGCTCGCATCCTGATTCTCAGCGGAGGTGTGGGCAGCGTTCGGTTCTTTGCCCTGCTGGGGCCAGTTCAGCTGGACACGCTTCCTCAGATTCCCGCGGGCCCTGCCACCAGCCGAGCTTCTGAAAGGTAATTGGAGTGTAAGAGGAGGGGCTCCAGGGAGCCTGGCAGGGAGGCGGGGCTCCAGGGAGCCCCGCAGGGAGCCTCTGCAGCCCAGTTTTATCTCAGCTGTGAGGTTTGGGGAAAAAGTACTTTTCAGTGGAACAAACAGAGAAGGTTTAAAAGAGGGTTAATGAATTCACCACGCTGCCTGAGCCCTGCAGTCCCTGCCTGCAGCTCAGGACCAGAACCCTGGTGCACACAGTAGGGCCTGGCACACAGTAGGCGCACCTGCAGCAGCGGGAGGCGCGAGCACATCTCAGGGTGAGCCGAGGCAGCATTCGGGCGGGGCCTTTTCCTTTGTTACTGCGTCTCGTGGTCCTGACTGTGGGTTGGCTGAGCCTCTCCTGTCAGGGAACCACAGCCGAGGCCGACCGATTCTGACTGAGCAGAGTGAGTGCGGGCTCCAGTCGGGGTGGGGGGAGTCTCTGTGAGAGGACGGGGAGGCCAGAGCCCACGGGTCCGGGCTCTCCTCCCCCACCTTTCTTTCCCGCTTCTCCTGGAGTTTTGCCCCCCCGTTGTGGTTCTCCCTGGTAGCATCTTCTCTGACGTCAGGAGGAACACCAGCAAAGCAGCTTTTGTTAAGAATGTAGACAAGGAGTTCGTTTTTGAAAAAGTTCATCTGTCTTGAAAGGCAGATTCTAGGCTGGACGTGTCGCCTGAGTTGACTTCCCAAGGCCCTCACTCCTCCCCGCTGAACCTGTCACCGTTTGTGCCCCCATCTCTGCACAGTGGTGCCCCCTCTGGTGACTCGGGCCGAGCCCCCCGCCGTCTTCTCCTCCCTCCTCCCCACTCCCACCTCTGGGCTGTCACCAGGTCTCCCGCGCTCAGCACCTCCAGCCCACCGCCTGGTCCCTGCCACTGCCTCTCGCCTGATGGTGACAGCCCGTCCCTGCTGGCCCCCGCGCACCTGTGTCCGGCGTCATGCTCTGCACAGCTGTCAGCAGTCCTTTGGAAATGAGGTCTGGATCAGGTACTGTCGGAGCCATCTGGCGGCTCCATCTCACTCGGAGAGTCAGCCATCGGCCTGGTGACGCCCGAGAGGCCCGGCCTCCCACGACCTGCCTGTCCCCCTCCCATCGTCCCCTCACTCTGTTCTGCGGTAGCCGGGATGCAGCGGCACATTCGTGCCTGGGCCTGTGCTCTGCCGTCCCTCTGCCTCGGCTTCCTGCGTGACTCACTTCTTACAGGCCTCTGCTCGAACAGACCCTCATCATCAAGATCTCCTGCATCACGCCCCCTGCCCCCAAACGCCTCCATGCCTTCACTCCCTCTCACCCTGCCGTGTTTTCCTCGGGTCATCCATCGCCCTCTGCCCCCGACCCCCGGAGGGAGACCTCGGTCTCGTTCTAGGGGTTGGCGGTGCCCAGCATGCGAGCTCAGGGAGGGCACGGGTTGCCGAGCACCAGTGAGACGTCTCCCCCCTTACCTGGGTGGGCGCGGTCCTCCCGTTCTGGCTTTATTTTCTTTCTGTGAAAATAATCACTTGGTAAGTACTTATTCCTGACGTCCAAATGCAGCTCAACTGCGGCAGCATCCTCCCTGCAGCCAGGGCCGTTGCACATGTGTGGACCCTGTGCTGCGCCGTCCCCGTGTCACTGACGCCCTGCTTCCACCCAGAGCCTCTGCCCGGCCCATGGGTGGCTGATCGCCCGAGTCCCGCCACGGAGGAGGGGACTCCGCACAGCTCCTCCCTCTGTGTTGCTCTCGCTGTAGGGTTTCCGCGATGATAGTTCACGGAATGTTATTGAAAGTGAGAGACGTGGAAAAAATAATAAAACCCACAAACCGCAATTGCCACTGTGTACGCCGGCTAAATTTATGACTGTGTTTTCTTCTCTCATTACCTGTAATTGGTTCTCGCCAACCCTTTAGGGCCCCCAGCAGAAGGGGCTCCCGAGCTTGCTTTGTCTCCTGGGCTTCAGGATGGAAGTGTGAGAACTGCAGAAGACGCGCCAGTCCTGACTTCATTGCGTTGCCACTGCCAGTATCCTCGTTGTTTGGGTGGCATTCGCACTACTAGGTGTGGCATTTGAGCTACGTGTAGTTATCACTCAGCTTAAAATAAACCAAAGTGAATATGATTTGGTGAAAGTTAAGCATTTCATTTAATATCTCTGGTAGAGCAGATCTTCAGTTTAATTAGGAAACCTTTCGGGGGTCTTTCAGGTAACTTTCTCATGGATGATGATTTCCTGTGTATAATCTCAAAAGCAAATATTAAAAAAAAATGTTTGTACGTCTACTGTACAGTTTTAAAGGAGCAGTTTGAGAAATCAATCCATTACACGTTTGTCTTTTCTTCTCTAATGATTTCCTTTGTAGATCAGGACATGAAGTAACCAGTTGAATAATCATGACGCTGTGGTGTCTGTTTTTTGTCTGAGGGATGAGAGCGGAAAAGTGGGCAGAGTGTGTGGCAGTCTGCTCCCTGCCCTGCAGCCCTTTGTGCTTGTGACTCAGCTCTCAGGGTTGTGTCCCTCTCACCACTGGACTGTGAGTTCCTTGTGGACCGTACTGTGAGTCACTGGTCTTCGTGTCCAGTGATGGGGGACAGGACACGGCGCTTGCTCAGGAAGTGCTGGTGGGGTCCATTGGCCTGCTCTCTCCTGCCCCACGGCCCCTCAGTGCTCTTGGCCTCTGTGGTTCACCAGCTGAGGAGGGGGATCGGTTAGGATTCGTTTTGGCTGAAGATATCAGAAAACCAGACTCAGGGGCCTTTAGACAAATAGGGGTTTATTTTTCTCAGCAGGATGTCTGGAGGTAGGGAGCTATGGGCATTGATTTCATCAGGGATCTAAGCTCGTGGCCACAAGGTGGCAGTCATTGTCCTGTGTCAAAGCAAAGGGCAGTCACCATGGCATCTGTAGTCTTATCAGAAAAGCAGTTTGACCAGAGCTGGGTCATGTGCCCCCTGCCCGGCTCCCACCCCCCGAGCTGCAAGGGGTGCTGAGAAGGATCTCATGGGCTCGGCCGTTGGCACTTTGGAATTGGGGTCTGGTTACAGGGAAGAGGGAGGGGATAGATGTTGGGTGGACAGCCAGCTGTGTTTGCTACTCAGATAGGCGCGTGTAAATCTGTCACCCCACCAGGTTTCAGGTTCCTTGAGGTAGGGACTGTCTTTCTTGTATTGTAGCACTTCACCCATGGCTGGTGTCTAGCACTGCCCCGACCACACAGTGGAGACCCAGAAATTGTTTGAATTGTGTTGAACTGTATACACAGTCTTGGGTGTGCAGGGAAGGAGTGAATGAACTTTGAATTTTCATAGTCAAAGACACAGTGTTTAGAATGAGCCCTCCTGTGTCCTGTTTTTGCCCCCAAATGTAGCTCAGATTCCAAAGGACCACAAACCCACACATAGCCAGGTGTCTGGTCCTGGAAACTGCAAAGAAAATAATACTTTTAAATTAATTAATTAATTAATCAATGCACAGATCCTATCTTGTGCATTCTGGAAATGCACATCCTGTAAAGTTGCCAGATGAAGCTCGGAAGAAGAGGGTTTTCTGAAGAAGGGACGTTGGAAGAGATGGTGAGCAATTGGAATTCCCTGTAGGTGTGGAAGGATGCGGGCAACACAGCAGCAGGATTTTGACTTCTTTAGAATCAAATCAAGGGCTCTGGGACGGTGGTAGTGGCGACCTTGGTGGTAGTGATGGTGATGGTGGTGGTGATGGTAATGGTGGTGATGGTGATGGTGGTGATGTTGGTGATGATGGTGATGGTGGTGGTGGTGGTGATGGTGGTGATGTGGTGGTGATGTGGTGGTGATGGTGATGGTGATGGTGGTGATGGTGGTGATGATGGTGTTGATGTTGGTGGTGGTGGTGATGGTGGTGATGATGGTGGTGGTGTTGGTGATGATGGTGATGATGGTGATGGTGGTGATGGTGGTGTTGATGGTGGTGGTGGTGATGGTGGTGATGATGATGATGGTGATGGTGATGGTGGTGATGGTGATGATGGTGATGGTGGTGATGTTGGTGATGATGGTGATGGTGGTGTTGGTGATGGTGGTGATGGTGATGTTGGTGATGGTGGTGGTGGTGGTGATGGTGGTGATGGTGGTAGTGGTGATGTTGGTGATGATGGTGATGATGGTGGTGGTGGTGATGTTGGTGATGGTGGTGATGGTAGTGGTGGTGGTGGTGATGGTGGTGATGGTGGTGGTGGTAGTGGTGGTGGTGTTGGTGATGGTGGTGGTGGTGATGATGATGATGATGGTGGTGATGATGGTGGTGGTGATGATGGTGATGGTAGTGGTAGCGATGGTGGTGGTTGTAGTGGAAGTGTTGGTGGTGATGTTGGTGATGGTGGCTGGCTTTGACCGAGAGCTTACTATTTGTCAGGTACATGGAAATACGTGGAATCCCTGAGAAGGAGCTCAGAGAGGCTGGGGCACAATGGCTGTCCACTTTAACTTTACCCTCCTGGGTTCCTGTCATCTGTGTTTTCGAGACAGAGGCCCTACTCACTCTGGTGCTTCTTCCTGGGGTGGTTTGGTTGCCCATCTTCCTAGGAAAATCCCAGGAGCCAGAGTCAGCCGTGCTCCCTTGTTTGGTTACTTTTTTTTTTTTTTTTTTTTTTGCGGTACGTGGGCTTCTCACTGCTGTGGCCTCTCCCGTTGCGGAGCACAGGCTCCGGACGCACAGGCTCAGCGGCCATGGCTCACGGGCCCAGCCGCTCCGCGGCATGTGGGATCTTCCCGGACTGGGGCACGAACCTGTGTCCCCTGCATTGGCAGGTGGACTCTCAACCACTGCGCCACCAGCGAAGCCCTGGTTA
This sequence comes from Mesoplodon mirus, assembly GCF_964341445.2. NCBI lineage: Eukaryota > Metazoa > Chordata > Mammalia > Artiodactyla > Ziphiidae > Mesoplodon > Mesoplodon mirus. The sequence continues at coordinate 42,882,130 of NC_138987.1, forward strand.
CTTTCTTGTGCCATCTGTCTGGTTGGCGCTTACAGGTAGGAAGGGAAGTTGCACGTGTTAAAGATGAGAAGCAGGGGCTTCCCTGGTGGCGCAGTGGTTGAGGGTCCGCCTGCCGATGCAGGGGACACAGGTTCGTGCCCCGGTCTGGGAAGATCCCATGTGCTGTGGAGCGGCTGGGCCCATGAGCCGTGGCCGCTGAGCCTGCACGTCCGGAGCCTGTGCTCCGCAGCGGGAGAAGCCACAACAGTGAGAGGCCCACGTACCGCGAAAAAAAAAAAAAAAAAAAAAAGATGAGAAGCAAGAAAGTGGAGAAGAAAGAGGTTGGGTGCCGTTTTGACTTTGTCACTCCCAGGCCCTCTGTGATCCTCAAAGGGCCTGAGTTATCCCTTCCCAGGTGGGAAACACAGCAGTCACACATACAGGGGTGGTGGGGCAGGAGAGGCCAGACGTGGGGCCCCGTGTTTGCATGTCCTGGACCCCCGCTCTTGAACTGCCCTGAGGATGGGGCCCCTGACGGTGGCAGGTCAGGAGACTGTAAGCTGAGTCACGCGACAGGAGCGGATGTCTGCGACGCGCTTGGGGCCGCGCGGAGGAGCGGGAGGCAGAGCTGCCTGGACAGGGCCGAGTCCTGGTCCACGCTATGCTCCAGGGATGAGCGGTGGCTGTGGACCTCTGAGCCCGTGCCAAAGATTGTGCCCTGCGTGGCGCCGAGGCCCACGGGCTGCTTCGCCCTGCGCGGGTTTCTAGTTTTAGCATAGAACGCGAGGAAGTGCATTATTGGTGTGGTAATGCTGGAACAGAATACCGTGGGCTGGGCGGCTACAGCTGACGTTTATTTCTCGTGGTTCTGGAGGCTGAGAAGTTCAGGGTCAAGGCACCGACGGCAGATTCCGTACCTGGTGAGGTTCACAGATGGCACCTTCTTACTGTGCTCCAGTGGCCGAAGGGGCGAGGGCGCTCCCTGGGCCTCTTTATCAGGGCACTAATCCCATCCAGGGGAACCCCACCTTGTGGTCTAAGCACCTCCTACAGCCCCCACCTCTGAACCGTCACCCTGGGAGTCGGGATTTAACATAGGCCCCTTGGGGACACAAGCAGTCTATGGCAGCTTTCCTGCTTGATGAGACGCAGCACTGTGTGGTCAGCACACAGCACCACCCTGCCCTCCTCAGGGAGGAAGGCCTCTGTTTGTGAAGGTCTTCCCCACAGGTTTCCTTGCTGGTTCCGTGCTGCCCTAAGCGATCAGCAGAGCGGCCCCATTTTGCAGATGAGGAAACTGAGACTCAGAGGAGGAGGAGGGCCTGCCTGAGGGTAAGCCCACAGGCAGCAGCAGCCGTGGGCTCCCTGCACGTCCTCTGCACTCACTGTACCAGGACACGGCAGTCCATTTTTAGAGATTTGGTGCAGGATTAGATTGCACGTGACCAAAATGAGAAAAAGGGAGAAATTCCTGATGAATAGAAGTGCAGGGCGTGGGAGATGAGAAGTCACTTGGGTTGGCCTCACAATGGGATAGGACACAGGAAGGAAGTTAGAGAAACAAGGAAGCGCTGGGTTTTGTGTCGGGAAGTGAAGAAAATCATCTTTATCCTGAATTTGCCATGAGAAGTGAAGCGCTGCCGGTTAAGGCTTTGGTTTTGGTTTTGAGCCAGGTCTTGAGATATTAATACAAACTGAAGCTTTCCCGTGAAATCTTAGACTGTGCTCAAATTGGTCCTAAAGGGAAAAAGTTCAGGCTTGCTTAAAGTGCTTAAAAAAATGAAATACCCTTTTTCTTAGGATAAGGTAGTCTGAAACAATTAGTTAAGGATGTCTTTTTAAATCCGTGTTTTAACCTATGTGTTGTTTTAGGTTCTAGAAGTAAGAACAACCACATTATAGAAGAGTCAGCAGCCATGATGGCCAGTCACCTTGCCCCCCATCTCTGGCCTCTTGGGGGACAGAGGAGTGTGGAAAACAAGCATGTGAGCTTTGGGGTCGCATCAGGTCATGGCCACGCTTTGCCATTTACTGGTAGAGTGACCTGGGCAGTTTTTTTCCCCCAGACTTCTTTTGGCATTAGTTTCCCCACCTATAAAATGGGTCTAATGGTGCTAGCCTCCCCCTGGCTTTGGGAAGCAGTCCCGTGAGGAGTGGCCCATGCAGGGCAGCAGGCTCGCCCTGGCGCTGGTGCGGGTCTCCATCACTGCCTTTCCACAGTGGCAGCGAGGATGCAGATGCCACTTGTCACCTGATCCAGTTAATATCACCTCATGCGCCTTTCCCACCTTGCTGCAGTCTTCATAACCGTCATTTTTAATGGCTGTATAGTGTTTTGAGAATGATCTTTACTTAAAATTGTTATTAAAATTGTGTATCTGTCTAAATCAACATTTAATTTATATGCTTAGTCAAAATCTAGACATATGTAACAGTATCCAAAATACGTACTATAAACGTACTAACGGGAACGTTGTTCCTTGAGATTCTGCAGGAGGGGGAGTTGTGAGCGCACTTAAAGTTTGGGAACTGGTGATGTTCATTCGTATCTTTTGGTTACTAGTTTTTTTTTAATTGAAAAAGCTACATCATGCAATGTTAAAAAATTCAAGTGGTCGCTAAGGGCTTACATAATGACAAATAAGTCTCCGTCCCCAGGCCAGTGGCTCCCCTTCTGTTTCTTACCTCCGTTCATAAGTGCTCTGTGTTTATTCAAGTGACTGTATGGATGGGTGTGTATACGTCGCCCCCCCCAGCCCCTGTTCTCCGTAAAATACAAATGGAAGCGTAGTAGTCTCATGGGCTTCTTTTCTCTCTTTATACACGTTGGGAAGCCTGAGAATAGGTGACACTTAGCATAGTTAGCATTTCATTCACTAGTGTCAACCTGGCCTACAAATCCTCAAACTCTCAAGTAAAATATTCTTCTTAAAAAAATTGAGGTGGGGAGCTTTCCTGGTGGCGCAGTGGTTGAGAGTCCGCCTGCCGATGCAGGGGACGCGGGTTCGTGCCCCAGTCCGGGAGGATCCCACATGGCGCGGAGAGGCTGGGCCCGTGAGCCATGGCCGCTGAGCCTGTGCGTCCGGAGCCTGTGCTTCGCAATGGGAGAGGCCACAACAGTGAGAGGCCTGCGTACCGCAAAAACATAAAAAATAAATAAATAAAAAAAATTGAGGTGAAATTCACATAACATACAATGAACCTTTTTAACCTGAACAGATCAGTGTACTTGGTGCCTTCGCAGTGTTGTGCAGTCACGTAAAGGTTGTGCCCCACCTAAAATATTCTTAATGAGAACATCCTCATGACCCCGTAAAGAAAGAAATCTGCACCCCCATGTTCATTGCAGCATTGTTTGCAATAGCCAACACATGGAAACAGCCTAGGTGTCTATCAGTGGATGAGTGGATAAAGAAGATGTGATACATACACACACGCGCGTGCACAGCGGGATATTATTCAACCATAAAAGGAATGAAATATTGCCATTTGCGACAACATGGATGAACCTTGAGGGCATTATGCTAAGTGAAGTAAGTCAGAGAAAGACGAATACCATATGATCTCACTTGTGGAATCTAAAACAAAAACAAAAACAACTGAGCCCACAGATGCGGAGAACAGGTTGGTGGTTGCCAGAGGTGGGGGGGTTAGGGTCAGGTGGAATGGGCGAAGGGGGTCAAAAGGAACAAGCTTCCAGTTGTAAAGTAATACTGTATTGCATATTTGAAAGCTGCTAAGAGGGTAGATCTTAAAAGTTCTCATCACAAGAAAAACACATTTTGTGACTGTGTGGTGATCATTACCTTGTATACCTGAAACTACTATAATAGGCCAGTTACACCTCAATCAAAAATATTCTTAATGCGAGGGCTTCCCTGGTGTCACAGTGGTTGAGAGTCTGCCTGCCGATGCAGGGGACATGGGTTCGTGCCCTGGTCCGGGAAGATCCCACATGGTGCAGAGCGGCTGGGCCCGTGAGCCATGGCCGCTGAGCCTGCGCGTCTGGAGCCTGTGCTCCGCAACGGGAGAGGCCACAGCAGTGAGAGGCCCGCGTACCGCAAAAAAAAAAAAAAAAAAAATCTTAATGCAAAAGAATTGCCAGATGGGAACAAAGACACAGACCTCCTAGAGAATGGACTTGAGGATACGGGGAGGGGGAAGGGTAAGCTGGGACAAAGTGAGAGAGTGGCATGGACATATACACTACGAAACATAAAATAGATAGCTAGTGGGAAGCAGCCGCATAGCACAGGGAGATCAGCTCGGTGCTTTGAGACCACCTAGAGGGGTGGGATAGGGCGGGTGGGAGGGAGGGAGACGCAAGAGGGAAGGGATATGGGGACATATGTGTATGTATAACTGATTCACTTTGTTATACAGCAGAGACTAACACACCATTGTAAAGCAATCATATTCCAATAAAAAAAAAGAATTGTCAGAAATTTAGTCATCAGGAGGTTTTTTTTGTTTTGTTTGTTTGTTTTTTGTTGTAACAGCAGTTACATAATTGGGGATTTTTTATGCATATAATCAACTGAAGAGGTAGGTCTTCCCTTCACTCTTGGGGTTGCCCCTCTTCAGGTGTGCCCTGTGATTCGACATTATTCAATTACAGATTAAATCACCTCCCAGAAAATATAATGCATCATATCGTGTGTGTGTGTGCGCGCGCGCGCAGCAGGAACTTGGGAAGTCCCCTGGCGAGGGCTTTCCCCTTCCTGCTGCCCGAGAGCTGGTCCTACAGGGCGTGCCCTTCTGGAGCCCCACCTGGGCCAGGTGCGGTGCCCGACTTCCTGCCCTGAGCCCGTCGGGCCACCAGGGTCGGCCGTGGTCTTCCCATCTTACCAAGTCCCTGGCTGAAGTGGCTGCGTCAAAATGGATGGCCCATCCTGACTCCAGGTTTTGTGCTCCTGCTGCCCCAACAATCTGCCTCTGGTGGGGACGAGGGACTTAGGTGTGGAGCAGTGTTCTGGAAGGGTTGGAAAGGCAGTGTGTTCACTTGTCGTTGTGCTCTCTGGGGTCATCGCCGCGGGCGTGGGCACCACCTAAAAACTCTGTCCGGGCGCAGGACCAGGGAGGTGAAGCCTGCTCACTTCTCCCAACGCTGTGGACACCTTGGCTGTGACTCTGTCCTTCTTTTCTTTGGGGCTTACATGCTTCGTCCTTACCTCCTGTCCAGGTTAATGTCACTGCTGTCAGATCTGGCATTGTGAGTGTGCTCGGTGCATACTGCGGGGCGAAGTTTGTTGGAGCAGCCAGCGCTGTTGAACTTGCTCTGTGGTGCGTCCGGGCACTGGGCACGCCCGTGCCACTCACTCCCTTCCCACTCACGTCCTTGCACGCCCACCCCTGTAGCTGAGCATCCTGGGCTGCTCGGTTGTCCCGTGGAGGGCGGGTTGACCTTAAGGAGGGGAGGCTTTACCCCCAGTTTGTCGCCAGGGCCTGGGGTGGGCTGCCGTGGTCATCTACAACCGGCCTTGGTGGCTTTTGGCTTCGGGGAGCATGGCTGTGCTAGGCTGTGGTCCAGGACACACCCTGGACAGGGCAGCAGGCTGCTGGGGAGGAGACATGGCGAGTGGAGCTGAGCCCTGGCAGCCGCCGCAGCAGCAGCGACGACAGCACAGCGACACCACCTCTGCCGAGGAGCTGAGCACGCTGTGCGCGGGAGCCGTGTGCTGTCCCTAGAGTCGGGCAGCCGTGACCTGGTCGCCGTCTGCAGGCCTCCCGGCCAGCAGAGCCAGCACTTGGAGCCGGTGGCGTCCGAGGGAGCTTGTCGTCGTCCTGAGGCAGCCGCGCTGCAGGGACGAGGCTTCTTTGAAGGTGCAGCGGTGGGAGAAGCCAGGGGTGCGGGCGGGGCCGGAGCTTAGCAGGTCGGGCAGCTGTGGGGCAATGGGAGAGACGCTGTGATGGGGAATCCCCTGGCTTCCCAGTGGTTAGTGCTTTCGCTGAGTTGGGGAACCACGATCCCGCAAGCCGCGCGGTGAGTGGGGCGCAGATGCTGAGATCTCGGGTTCACACCCTGCCTCTGCCGCCTTCACGCCTTCTGGTTACTTGCTGCGTCCTTGGTCTCGGTCTCCTCATGGGCAAAATCAAGGAGTCGGGCCGATGGCAGCAGAGGTCCGAGAGCCTCGGATACAGTGACTCGTTCTGTGGGCGGGTGGGAGCCGCGAGGGTTCGGGGTCTGGGAGTGGAATGATCAGAGCTGCACTTTGGGCAGGTTAATCTGGCCTCTGTTCCTTTGTGATAATCCCACCGAAGGGCTGCAGGTGACAGCGTGTGGGCGACACTCTGAATGCGGCCGCGACTGAGTTAGCTGTGCTTTGAACCCAAGCTGTCTGGAACTTCCCTGCGCGCTTGTGGGTCCCTTGCCCCCCTCCCCGGCCTGCTCTCTCCCAGGCACCGGCCCTCTCTTCTCTGCACACCCCGCGGCCACAGCCGGCTCAAGCCAGTGAGGCTGTTTGGAGCTGGCTGGTGGTGGGGCGCAGACCCGGACCTGTGCAGTCCTGCGGATCACGGGGACCCCGTGCAGCTGGCCTGGGGGGTGCGTGGGCTCCTCGGCTCATGCGGGTCCGCCGCTCTATTGGGCGCTGGGCTTCCATCTGCCTGCAGCGCCCTCCCTGCGTGGGTGAGCCTGCTCCCTTCGGCTGGGCCCACCCTCCCGGGAGCCTCTGCCCGTGGCCCTGCGGGTGGCGCTGCGTCCCGCGTGCTTTTGTGAACCGGGCTTTCAGTGGATGTTGGTGAGGAAGGGCAGAGGCTCCCAGCGTTTTAGTTGAAAGATGCCGCCAGCTAGCTCAGTGCTCTGGGGTGGATTTCGTGATCCTTGTCTCATGACCTACCACCACTGTTAAATTTAGGAACTACCCTCAGTTTACATGAAAACGTTCCCTAATCCTTGTGAACTTAAAGTTGCCTGTTTCGGCGTATTCCTTAGTTAGCATTTATCTTTTCTTGCTTTGGTTCCTTCCTTCCAAGGCACTTTACGCTTTTTTGAGCCTCACCGTTTTGAGTTCCTGCAGTGCGTGGTGCCTTCCTCATTATTGATGGACTCCGTCGTGTCGTGTCATGTCAGGGCTGCCCGCGTGGTGATCACGTGGCTGCCACCGCGCATCACTTCAGCATTGTGCGTCTCTCAGGCGCCTGAGGCCTTTGTGTATGCGGGTCACTGGGTTCCATTTGCTTGTCCCTTTACTTTAATGACTTTCTCGATCAGACCGTTAAATACTTCGCTAAAGTACACTCTTTTTTTTTTTTTTTTTTTCGGTACGCGGGCCTCTCACTGCTGTGGCCTCTCCCATTGCGGAGCACAGGCTCCGGACGCGCAGGCTCAGCAGCCATGGCTCACGGGCCCAGCCGCTCCGTGGCATGTGGGATCTTTCCTGACCGGGGCACGAACCCGTGTCCCCTGCATCGGCAGGCGGACTCTCAACCACTGCGCCACCAGCGAAGCCCCTAAAGTACACTCTTTTCTTCCATTTATTCGTGGTTATTTCCTCAATAAAATGCATATTGAATTAGTAAGACATGAATTTCCTTCTGTGTGCCAATCCTATCAGAAGTCATTAAAACTTTTCTAGATTTGGGCCTTCTGTACTTGAAAATTCCATCCCCATTTCCTAAACCAAATATAAAAGTATAAAATATATTTAGCAAAGTCATTTTTTGATCTTTCATATACAGGGTTCGCATGGCAGGAACACAGACTTATCTTTTGGAATATTAACTTTGTTTATCTTTGGTATTCTTAAGTATAATTTAAAATTACAAGTGTTCAGTGTTTAAAAGTTTAGCACGTAGTGTGAATAATCATAAGAAAAACAATAGCATTGAATATTTTTTGATGCCCATCTTGTGCCATGCATGGCGCTCAGTACTCACTGAATTTTCTTTTTTTTTTTGCGGTACGTGGGGCTCTCACTGCTATGGCCTCTCCCGTTGCGGAGCACAGGCTCCGGACGCGCAGGCCCAGCGGCCATGGCTCATGGGCCCAGCCGCTCCGCAGCATGTGGGATCTTTCTGGACCGGGGCACGAACCCATGTCCCCTGCATCGGCAGGTGGACTATCAACCACTGCGCCACCAGGGAAGCCCTCTGTGAATTTTCTTGATCTCTTCTCACAACGACCCTGTGCGGTAGACACAACCTCCCAAGACCAGGGTCAGAAAGAATGATGAAAACCAGCTGTACACCTGCTGTCCTGGTTGTCCAGGGGGTTAAAAGAGCTTACCTTTGTGTCTTTTCGGGAGGGCCTTTATGGGTGTGTGTGTGTGTGTGTGTGTGTGCGCGTGTGTGTGTATGGTCTTCCTTTTTATGGACTTGGGATCAAGTATGTACCTCTCTGTGCATCTCATGATTTTCACTTGTTATAAATGATGTCTTTCCCAAGATAGTCATGTTCTCTCAAGGCACGATTGTTAACGGCTGTGTGATAGTCATTAAAGTACAGCCATTTCTGCCATTGGCTCATTGGTGACACATTTCGTAAGCCATTCCCCTGTTATTTGGGCATTTCAGTTGTTTTCAGTTCTGGTTTTGTTTTTTATTTATTGTTATGACTGACCCCAAGGAACACCCCCAATCATAACTCTGCACACATTCTGTGTTTCCTTAGGATAAATCCCGAGCCCGGACTTGGTATTAATGGAGGAGCACCGTCGGTCACTCGGGCGCCGTGTCCTCGCGCGTGACCCTTTGGTTCCCTGAGGGCCCTGTGTAGTTTGAGAGCCGCCGTTGACTTGATTACTCTTTGCCCTTTTGTTTCATCCACATCAGTGTTTTTGAATTGAAGTGCCCCGGGCACACAGTAATTTATTTGGACCCTTCTGATGCTATTTCACTCAGAGCCTGCCCTCCTGCCTTCCTTCTGTTGGATTTGCTCAGGTTTTGCTGCTCGAGCCTTTCTAGATTCCTCCTTGGCGGGTGGGCATTTTAACAAGGTTGCAGTCATTTCTTAGTCTCATCTATTCACTCTCTCCCTAAGTTACTCATTCTGTTATCCATTTGTTGATTTCTTCCTTCGTTTATTTGGAGAGCGAATTTCTTAAGCACCTACCTCATACTGGGCACTGAGGGTGCAAGACGTATTGATTAGTCTGCTCCTGGGCTTGTGGAGGGACTGAGACCAGTCGAGTGGGGGCAGGAGTCCCTGACTTAGTCGGAGCGAAGGACGGAGGTGAGGGAGAGGTGCTGCCGGACAGGGAGGAGTAGCAAGGTGTGGCTGGCCATGCTGTGTGTGCTCACCTGTGCGTGTGCCCCTGTGGGAGATGGAGCCTGGCAGGTGGGTCCAGCCGCAGCTGGGTGGCAGGGCTCTGGAACAGCGAAGCAGTTCGGATGTTATCCTGAAGCTCGTGTCGTTTCCCTGCTCACGGCTCTTTCAAAATGTCCCCTTGGGAGAGTCTCCCACCTTTGGTCGGTCCTACCCCCCTCTCTGGCTGCGTTTCTCGCCACTTCCCGTCTCTGCACTTGAAGCTCGTGGCTCCGGTCCAGTCTGTCCCCTGGGCCTCCCAACCCCCTCTGCACGGCCAGCGCTGGGGCCCCCTTCGCTCCCACACACGTTGGTTGCGAGGTATCTCTGGCGACCTTGGGCTGAGTCCCCTAGGAATCACTGTGGCTCTGCTCAGACCTGGCTCAGGGCCCTGCCTGGTGGTGTCTGGTCTCCTGAAGAGCAGGCGCTACCTGCTGTGTGGTGTTCAGTGGTGGCGCCTTTATCTCAGCCAAAACCTGTTTTCAGGAAATTCCTCGCTGCGCCCTTCACCAAGTCACGTTGCTGGTTTCCAGTGGGCTTAGGTGACTTCTGCGGGGGCTCGAAGGAGAATCCGTCCATCAGAAGCGAATCGAAGACTCACACCACCGTCACCAGATCGGATTCTCCTGGGGCCTGTCGTGTCGGGCTCTGTTGTGGGCAGCCCTGTGGTGGGGGCCCGGTTATTAGTTCCCGGCCTTGAGGTGCGCACAGGTGAGGGGGCGATGCGGCAGGTGCTAGGACGGGCGGCCCAAGAGGGGTTTGGCCAGCCCTGGCTGCAGATGAGCTGAGGGGGGCCCGTGAGCTGGTCAGGCTGACCTGGCAGAGGCCGTGGGGCTCGGACTGGCTTGAAGGGCTGGCGGGGGCTCAGGTCGGTGACAGAAGGGGCCCCCGGGGCTCGGAGTGGCGTCAGCCTGGGTGCACGCACCGGTCACTCTCTCCTGAGGAGCTTTAAAGAAACACAACAAAACCAGTGCCTGGCACCCACCCTGGCTGGGGCCTCGGAACCCTGGGTCATAACCCCCGTCCTAGGGCGGGGGTAGCGGGAGCGCTCAGACGGTGTCTGGAGCCTTGCTGTGGGGCTCTGGCTACGTGAGGCTTTGGGAGGTCATGGGCAACGCCAGACCTCAGTAACTCACTATAGCCCGCAGTGTCGCCAGGTGAAGGTCTGCTGTAGCATAGAAGACCTTGTGATTCCATAAATAACACGTGCTTGTTAGGAAAACTTGGAAAATACAGAGAACCGCTGCAGACAGATCATTACCTGCATCGTATCTCACCACCTGAATTGTGGTCCTGCTCTTCGTGTGGTCAGTGTCCCCTACCTGCCACCTGAGGTCATGTGTGAAGGGTGGGTCCTCTCTGGAAGGTCCAGGGCCTGCAGTGCATTCTCGGGGTGCCTGGGGCAGCATCCACAGGGTTGGGGTGGAGGCTGCAACTGTCAGCTTGGCTTGGGTCCTGGCCACACCAATGACCACCACGTGACGCTGAGCTCGTGGAGAGGCTTAAGTGAATTCACTTAACTATAGCTCTCAGAATGGTGCCTGGCATATAGACAGGACTCAACAAATGTTAGCTGGGACACTTATTTTTGTTCTCATGATCACTTCTGGCTCTGCTCTCCTGCTTTCTTCTGAATTCTTGATTTAATTTGATCAGTTTACTGTGCTTTTGGTCCAAGCACCTGCTGGGTGTCACCAACATACAAGGTGAAATGAGACCTGGTGCCATGACTCAGGGGACACAGATAATGGTCTCGGGCAGTGCCACCCAAGGGGAAGATGTCACTGTAGCCATGTCTGTGATTTTACACGTTCTTGTAGCCACACCGAGGACGTGCAAAGAAACAGGCGAAATTAATTCTAAGGATTTAAGGATTTCCCTAACGGTCTAGGGGTTAAGACTTCGCCTTCCAACGCAGTGGGTGCGGGTTTGGGGAGCTAAGATCCGTCATGCCTCGGGGCCAAAAAACTGAAACAGAAGCAGTATTGTAATGCTGCTTTTAAAGTCAATAAAGACTTTTAAAAAAATCTTAAAAAAATAATTCTAAGGATTTACTTATTATTCCAATATATACAAAGTATTATCTTAAGATATTATAAATTGAATATATAATCCGTATACAAGCTGTAAACAGTAACGTGGGTTCATATGTTGGTACCGTGTCGGTAAGAAATTCCTGGTGGCGAAGGGAATCTTTTCTTTTGGATTACGGATGTCCAGCAGTCGATTTTAAGTTATTTAGACAGTGATTGTGTTAACCCCCTGAGACTCCAAAGCTTCCGTCTGCTGCAGGTACAAATGCCTCATTTCCTAACCCTTCCTTGGGTAATACTACTTTTGCCTAAATTTTGGCTTAAAATGAGGCGGTGCCTTTTTCCCCCGGGAGTCAGATCTCTGACCCTGTTTTCCTGTGGTGGTGTGGGTGCTTCTGCTCCTGCCCTTCGCTGGCTCAGCGCAGGCCCCCTCACCCCCTCGCCACCGCCCTGTGCGCACAGGCCATGCAGAAGGGCCGGCTCAGCTTTGCTTCATGTCTAATCTGCCTCATGTCTCTGTCCTACTGGATGCTGGTAGCAGAAAGGAGACATGGAGACATCTGTTTTCCACATTGGCATAAATTATGCGGTACCTCCTTGCCAGGAAAGATCATGATGAGTTAGGTTTTTTTTGTTTTTTTTTTTAAGGAATTTTATTTATTTTTTGGCTGCATTGAGTCTTTCTTGCTGCACGTGGGCTTTCTCTAGTTGCGGTGAGCAGGGGCTACTCTTCCTTGCGGTGCACGGGCTTCTCATTGCGGTGGCTTCTCTTGTTGCGGAGCACAGGCTTTAGGCACGTGGGCTTCAGTAGTTGTGGCGCACGGGCTCAGTAGTTGTGGCTCACAGGCTCTAGAGTGCAGGCTCAGTAGTTGTGGCGCACGAGCTTAGTTGCTCTGTGGCATGTGGGATCTTCCCGGACTAGGGCTCGAACCCGTGTCCCCTGTGTTGGCAGGCGGATTCTTTTCTCTTTTAAGATGTTGGGGGTAGGAGTTTATTAATTAATTTATTTATTTTTGCTGTGTTGGGTCTTTGTTTCCATACGAGAGGGCTTTCTCTAGTTGTGGCAAGTGGGGGCCACTCTTCATCGCGGTGCACGGGCCTCTCACTATCGTGGCCTCTCTTGTTGTGGAGCACAGGCTCCAGACGTGCAGGCTCAGTAGTTGTGGCTCACGGGCCCAGTTGCTCCGCGGCATGTGGGATCCTCCCAGACCAGGGCTCAAACCCATGTCCCCTGCATTAGCAGGCAGATTCTCAACCACTGCGCCACCAGGGAAGCCCCCTCTCTCTGTCTTAAAGGCTCGTCCCCTCCCCCTGCTCAGCGATGCTCAGCTTTCCTAAGAGTGGACCCATCTGTGACATTTTCATGTGCAGACTGCAGTTGAAGGAGCCTAAAGCCTTTCGTTTCTTACTCTCCTGATCTTGTTAGTTACCACCAAGTTTGTTTATTGAGAGTCTGAGCTGAGCCCATCATGTGTGTAATCATACATGTAATCCTCAGGGTTGCTCTTTCCCGCCCATAGGGAGGCTGTTGACAGCAGTTTCCCGGGCTGGGCAGCTGTGGGGAGGGGAGCTGGTGTTTGTCTGGTTCCAAGTGTCATACAGGTCGAGGCCGCGGTGTCCAGGGTGGCTCCTGGCTCTCGGTTCGCGCTCAGGTAATTGTCGAACGAATAAATGGGAACACGCAGCCAGTTTCAGCTCTCCTTTCCATGTGTGCCTCTGTGTGTGTGAGAGATTAGCTCACTGTGAAACCTGTTTTTCTTCCTTTGCCAGAAAGCAATCAACAGAGACTCCTGCCTTCATCGTGTTGTAGAGTTGATTGACATGGTTCTTTGTGCCTGAAAAGCAAATTATGTTAAAATGTTCCTCGAGGTCTATTTATAAGTTACTCGGTTCAGCAGCACCGTTTGCTTAGAACTAGGACCCGCCGTGTTCTTCACGCACAGCCACTGCCACACAGGGGAGCGGGGCTCCCACGGACCTCGCCCCTGCCTGTCGGCCACTGACCTCGGGGAGGGGGAGGGTGGAATCTGGTTCCTCACCCTCCGACGCCCCCTTTGCATGGAGGGGCGTGGTGTCCCCACCCAGGGCCAGTGCAGGCCATGATCGTGGGCTCGCGTGCAGCCTGCGCGCGGTCTGGGGAGAAAGGACCGTGGTCTGCGTCCGCATCACACCCTTGGCCTTCTCGGTGCTGCTGCAGACCGTGTATCTAAAACATGCCTCTCCCTCAGCCTCACTGCCCACCCTGCAGACGATCCGACCACCAGAACCCTGTTAAAATCTCCTGTTCTCCTTTCTCGTAGAGCCGCACTTGGACCGTGTGTACCAAATGGTGTTTTGTAAGGGACAGCCTTTTTGAATCAGAGAGGCCTGGCTGCCAGCAGAACATCTGGGCAGCACAGGTGACTGGCCTGCCCAGAGGGAGTGGCCGTCATTTCTGCTTGCAGACACTGTGGGCTTGGGCAGCCTGTGCAGCCTGGCCGTGCTGGGGTCGGGGTGGGTCTCTGTTCCTGCTGGGCCCTTGAAGCTTGATGCCAGGGCCCTGAGAGAGCCTGGCTGAAGCGCCCTGGGGTCCCCGGGACAATAGGCCACTTGCTGCCGGGGAATCGGCAAAGGCTTCACTTGGTCTTGGCTGTCTTATCTGCACAGAAGGTCCCAGCAGACGGCGTGAGCAGAGTTAAAACGCCTGCAGTTCTTCATGCAGGTGGTGACGTAGGCTTACCCCCTTTGCTCCCCCGACAAAAACCCCCCATCCCCAGATAGTTGTTAGGCTGTGTCTGATTCAGCAAGGCTGCCCCAGAAGATAGCACTGCAGACTTCTCCTGTGCCTTCACTGGGATTAGAAGCGCCCTGAGGGCAGGGCTGCCTGAGCCCCTGTGCCCTCCTGAAACATGGAACAGGCCTTCCTACAGCCAGCACTCAGGTTGTAGGGTTTTTTTTTTTCCTGTTTCAGAGAATGTATGGAGATGGAACACACTTGTTGAGCGTGATTCTTCCCTCCTGGCCCAGGACTAATAAATGTCTGTAAAGGTGATAAAGTAAAAAAAAAAAAAAAAAGGCAGCCTTGTGATTTCTCCAGGAAGCAAGGTGCAGGGTCGGGGGATGGAGAGGCCGGGGGATGGAGAGGCCAGAAGCCTTTGAACGGCCTGCTGTTCTCTTAGGTGCTCACATTCTGCTTGTATCAACACCCTTTCTCCCGAGTGCTGCCCGGTCGCTGGGGAAATCTGTCTTCTGCATCTCTCTGTCCCACTGCCACTGTGCCAGTTCCGACTCTTGCCCTCTCTGGTCTGGACCATTCTTGTGCTGTTTCCTCTGCCCACCCACCTGCCACATGTGGTCTGATGACAACGCCTGTCTGCCTCTGTCAGCTTCCGCTTCAAAGCCTTTGATTGGCCGCCATGGTTCAGGGGTAAAGTTCAGACTTCTTAGCCCGGAACACGAGGCCAGGCCCTTCCCTGTCTGGCCTTGGCCTGCCCTCTTGCCTTGTCAAGGGCTGCTCTCTGCCACTCACTTCCTCTAGCCTACGGGATCGTCTCTCTCTTTGAATGTGCCATTCACACGCACAGACATGTGCACACACACAAGTCCTGATATCTGGTGCACATGTCCTGCCTGCCAGGCCTGTTCTGAGTGCTTCATGTATCTAATTTCCTGCTTAAAACAACCTGCGTGGTGGGTACTATTATTGTTCCCTTTTAGCCGAGGAGCTGGAGGCACGGGAACGGCCGGCAGGGTCCCTGAGGTCACGCCGTCACCAAGTTCCCTGACCAGGATTCGAGGCAGGACGGGTCCTGTTCTCGTGTGGCGTCCCCTGGCCCCCTCGGCCTCCCTGCTTCTGCTGACGCGGCTGGGCTCCCCCCGCCCCTCCTTGGCACTCATGTGCCATCTCTGAGTCCCAGGCCAGATGGCAGCTCCCCTCTCGTCCTGGTGGGATGCCTGTGCTGACAGCTCCTGGGTCTGGGCGGTGGCCCTGGGGGTAGGGCTGCATCCCATGGGTTTTAGACTCCACTGTCCACTCAGTGAGTAGGCACTTAGGCAGCCTGGGGGCATTTTGAATTTCTTAAAATACGTGTGTTGGACTTCAGCGTCCCTGATGGCCTAGAAAGTGTGGGGATCTTGAGAAGAATGTTCTGTTGAGGCTTCTCTCTTCTGAGCTCCGTGACTTTCATGAAGTCGTCTCTGTTTTTGCCGCTGATCAGAGACAAAAGTCTTATAACTGACTTCCCAGCATGGAGAGAGTACATCTATTTGACATTGCTGCCGAATTAATGCTGCGTCTGGAAAGCCAGGGAAAAGCCAGGTTAAGAGAGTCTTCCTGCATAATTTATGAGAGACTGGGTCATAAAATAAGCATTTACAATGGCCTGTTTGCCCAAGGTAGGGAGTGATAATGCAGCTATTGTTCACAGCCTTGGGGACAGTGGCGTTTCTGTGCCTCCTAAGGTCTCCTTGCCTCTTAATCCCCTCCATCGATTTCTGAGGTTATCTCAGCTTCTCTTTCCAAAATTGGCTCTCTGACTGTTTGGGGATCAGAGCTTTGCAGTTCAGTGATACGTGTGCAGACGGAAATGATGTTACGAAAACTGCATGTGTCGGTATTTCTAAATAATGAAATCTTAAAAAAAAAATCCTACAAATGAACAGATTCAGTGCCAACCGTGCTGGGCACGGTGAATGAGCGGGGGGTGCAAAGGAAAGTGAGACAGGCCCATTCCCCGGGTGCTGCCAGCTGCTGGAGAGACAGGTTGTGTCCCTGACGGCATGAGCACGGTGCCCTCAGGAGAAAAGGTTCCGGGGGGGCGGGGAGACGGTTTCCCGATAGCGGGAGGTACGGCAGGGCAGATGGACAGCCTCTTCCCTGGGAGAAAATACTGCGAACCACGTATTTGGAGCTGTGTGAGGGCCTTGCGGGTGTCGGCACAGCTGCCCCGAAGGCGGGCATGGGTGCAGATGCTGGGGCGAGAGGCTGGGCCGGAGGCTGCCCGTGTCCCCCCACCCGTCTCCCACTGCCCGGGCTCCAGAGGGCAGGCCCACCTCTGTCACTGAACGATGAGCAGCCATCGCAGCTTCACTAGCAGCCCTCCCGTCTCTGAGGGCGAGAGGTCCCAGGGCTGCGGGTGGGCTGCGGCTCTGTGTGTCCCCCACCCAGGCCCTGGTCTGGAAGCACAGACTCCATCCAGGGCCATTCTCCAGGCGGACAGCGGAAGCTAGGGACTGGCAGAGACCCTGGGTGCTTGTTAGAGCTTTTGCCAGGTCACAGCGTGTCACACCCACCCGCGTTCCATTGGGCAGAGGCTAGCACACGGCTGAGGCCGGCTTCAACGGACAGGAACACACAGCCCTTTGTAGGGAAGCTGTAGTAGAGCCTACCGGGCAGCTAGTTTACGGAGTTCAGGCAGCTATTCTGGCGGCGGTGTGGAGGGTGGCATGCAGGGCTGAGGCTGGACTCGGGGTGAGATAGGCGCAAGTGAGGAGGGCACGCGGACTTAGTGGTGTGGCAAAGAAGTACAAGACACGAGGGGTGTCTCGGAGGGCCGCAGTGTCGCCAGAACGAGGGCCCTGATGGAGCGAGGGCCTTCAGGGTCAGTAGCGTGGCCGTGTTGCTGGTGTTTGGGGCCGGCTAGCTGGCAGTGACCTCGTCGGGCAGGAGGCCACCTGGGGAGGCACAGGTTGGGCAGGGCCGACGTTCTGACACTGGGTGTGGATGAGGTGTTCCAGCATCACACGTGGGGGCGAAGAAGAGGGGTCTGGCAGAGCCCGCCCCCAACCTGCCACGTGGCGGGGGGCATAGCTTCAGGAGGCCCTATAGAGCTTCTTGTTTGATTTCCAGCAAATTCTCCAGAGTAGATTCTCTTGGCCACCATCTTGTTTAATACTGGAGGGAACACAGAGATTAAGGAACTTGCCTCAAGGTCATCCAGCGAGCGAGGCCAAGCCTGCAGTTCAGCCCCCATGCTCGGGGTCCAGAGCTCATGCCCCCTCCCGCGGGCCATTTTCCTTCTCAAGTAGGGCACTCCTAGTGTCCTCTGTTTCAAGATCATATCTAGTATATAATGAAATTTTGTTTTCTGCAGTTTTTCAAGTGAGTGCACACCCATGGTCTGATTGAGAAAGTAATTAGTATTCATATTAGAGCTCACCAAACAATCCCCTGATATTTCAGCACCAACAGAGGAGCAAAGCAGCGCTGTGTTTGTGATCTTTGATTTATAGCCGCCTGTGCCCAACGGGCTCTGGGCAGAAGGCTATAAATAAAATTAAAATAAATGGAAACAATGCGCCTATAAATTGTGTTGCAGGAACCTCCAATTGCCTTTTAGAGGAAATCCCCAGTAAAATGCTGTTTGGCAATTCGTTTGAAAGAGAAGGGGCCATAGATCATTGTGGCAGAGCCAGTAAAGTGAAGGACAAGGCTGCACTGTTGGAATATTTTAAATACGAAAACGAGCTGACCCACTGATACTTGCCGTTTGGTGTTGGCTACGTTGGGACGTCCCAGGTACGTCCTCGCTAATGGGGTGAAGGCTGTCAGGTGGAAGTGCAGGATGTTTGGGGACGCCCAACAATGACAGTGTTTCTGTCATTCCTTTCCTTTTTCAAGGCACCTCCTGGATCAGAGTCATGGAGGCTGGTGGGGCTGCATTTGAGTAGAATGCAGGGAAGGGGACCACCTGGATGCAGGTGCCCTGGGGCCGGGGGGCAGGTCCACAGAAGGAGCTGTGGGCTTGTGCACAGAGAAGTCACTTGGTCTCTTTGAAGTCTTGCTGTGTTTCAATGAATGGTGTCTCAGTTATGACCTATGAAAAACGTTGTCTCTTTAAAAATAGGTTGTCCATTTTAAGAAAATATTTTAATAAAAGGTTGACTTTAAGAAAGTTGCCTTGATGTTTATTCTGCTGAAATAAATTATAACTGTATTGTTAATCCCTGGATATCTGGTGCTAACAAGCTATTAAACAAGTCACGAAGGTGTTTGGAGAACTCCTTTCTTGGGGAACAGAGACCTTCCCAGGCGAGCACTTCGATGCTGCGCCTTTTTTGTTCCTCCTGGGCTCCTGCTAAGCTGCGTGGGGGTTTCTCTTCCAGGACGAGTTTAAGAGTCAGTGGAGGCCCAGAGAGAACAAAACACACAGGTGCTTTGAGACCTCGCCGAACTGAGAAGGGGTCCCGGAGGCTTGGCCAGGTTTGGGGATGGAGAGTGAATCTCAATTATGGTTGTGATTCGGAATGGTCAGATTATTGGGAACATATACTTGAGTTAGTCTCACACTGTCTTAATTTTATATATGTGCCAACTAGGCAGAATCTAGAATCCCTGTTTGCTGCGCGTAAAAGCACTTATGTGAACTTTTTTTTTTTTTTTTTTCCCTTTGTCTGCTCGGCGCAGCTTAGTTCCCTGCTCGGGATCTTAGTTCCCTGACCAGGGATCGAAGCCGGGCCGCCTGGCAGTGAAAGCCTGGAATCCTAACCACTGGACCACCAGAGAAGTCCCACCACTTATGTGACTTTTAACTCAGTTGACCGTACTTGTGAAAAGCTAAGTTGTTTAAACTTGAAGGTCACAGTTCAAGCCCCATTGTAAACACCCTTGACTTGTAGGCAGAGGACTCACAGTGAGACAGACCTGCCTGCGAGGGCTTGGAGACAGGGCCTCGGAGACATGGCAGCTGCTAGGCCACCTTCGAGCTCCTGACAGCCTTTCAAGGTCGGCAGCTGGAAGTCAGCCTGGATTGCCAACTCCTTTCCCCTCGCTGAGTCCCACAGTGTGTTCCCATGCTGGGCCCCCAAGGCCTTGCCTACAGGGCTCTCAGCTCCCTGTCCTGTCCTCGGGAGTTGACTCCTGGGTGAGATAAGGCTCAAGGAGCAAGTGGGAAAGGCTGAAAGCTCAGGGGCGGGAGGGGTGGTCTGGCTGAAGTGATCAGAACACTTTTTCACGGAGGAGGTGACAGCTGGGCAGAGAAGTTTGAGCTCCTGTAGGTGGAGATGGGGGTGGTACTTCCGGAGAAGCAGGCAGCTCCACAGCAGTGAGCGGTCTGGTTTCTCTGGAACCTGGCCTTTGGGCGAAACAGCAGCTGCAGGCTAAGGGGAGGAAGGCCTCCCTTCTCTGGGCTGAATCAGCTCGCGCCAGGGTGCAGGGACCTGCCAGAGGGAGGAATCGGGCTTCAGTCTCCACCTTACTCCCTCTGCCAGTGCCTTAACTTAAAAAAAAAAAAAAATGTCACAGTCTTTTCCTTTTTTTGAATTGAAGCATCAGGGACTTCCCTGGTGGTCCAGTGGTAGACTTTGTGCTCCCAATGCAGGGGGCCCAGGTTTGATCCCTAGTTAGGGAATTAGTTCCTGCATGCTGCAATGAAGACCCCATGTGCCGCAACTAAGAAAGACCCGGTGCAGCCAAATAAATAAATATTAAAAATAAATAAATAAATTGAAGCATCATTGACCTACAACACTATGTTAGTTCCAGGCATACAGCGTAGTGATTTGATATTTCTATACATTACAAAATGTGATCACCAAGGTAAGTCTAGGCACCATCTATCACTATACAGAGTTATTACAGTGTTTTTGACTGCATTCCCCTTGCTGTACATTTTATCCCCGTGACTCATTTATTTTATAACTCTAAGTTTGTACCTCTTGGTCTCCCTCACCTATTTCACTCCTCCTCACATCCCCTCCTCTCTGGCAACCACCTGTTTGTTCTCTGTCTGTTTCTGTTTTGTTATGTTTGTTCATTTGTTTTTTAGATTCCACATATAAGTGAAATCATGCAGTGTTTGTCTTTGTCTGGCTTATTTCACTAAGCACAATTCCCTCTAGGTCCATCCACATTGTTGCAAATGGCAGAATTTCATTCTTTTTTTATGGCTGAGTAGTATTCCATCGTATATATAATATACCACATCTTCTTTATCCACTCATCTACTGATGGACACTTAGGTTGCTTCCATGTCTCAGACATTGTAAATAATGCTTCAGTGAACATGGGTGCATGTATCTTTTCAAATTAGTATTTTTGTTTTGTTTGGAAAAATGCCCAGAAGTGGAATTGCTGGATCGTATGGTAGTTCTATTTTTAATTTTTTGAGGAACCTCCACACTTGTTTCCCTTAGTGGATGTACCAAATTACATTCCCACCAATAGTGCATGAGGGTTCCCTTTTCTCCATATCCTCGCCAACACTTATTTGTTGTCTTTTTGATAATAGGCATTTCAACAGGCTTGAGGCGATATCTCATTGTAGTTTCAATTTGCATTTCCCTGGTGATTAGCATTGTTAAGCATTTTTTCATGTGCCTGTTGACCATCTGCATTTTATTTCTGGAAAAATGTCCCTTCAGTTTCTCTGTCCATTTTCAGTTTATTTTTGTATATTTTATGAGGAAAATACTCCAGGTTTGTTCTTTTTCATGTAGTTGTGCAGTTTTCCCAACACTGTTTATTGAAGAGGCTGCCTTTTCCCTATTGTATATTCTTGCCTCCTTTGCTGTGGTTGAATTGGCCATGTAAGTGTGGGTTTATTTCTGGGCTCTCTTTTCTGTTCCATTTACCTATGTGTCTGTTTTGTGCCAGTACCATACTGCTTTGATTACTGTAGCTTTGTAGTATAGTTTGAAATCAGGGTGCATGATACCTCCAGCTTTGTTCTTCTTTCTCCAGATTGTTTTGGCTGTTGGGGGTCTTTTGTATTTCCATACAAATTTAAAAATTATTTGTTCTAGTTCTGTGAAAAATGCCATTGGTATTTTGATAGGGATGGCATCAAATCTGTAGCTTGACTTGGGGAATATGGTCATTTTAATGATACTAATTTTTCCAATCTGTGAGCATGGTATATCTTTCCATTTGTTTGTGTTGTCTTCAGTTTATTTCATCATTATCTTATAGGTCTCCAAGTATAGGTCTTTTTTACCTCCTTGGTTAGCTTTATTCCTAGGGTTTTTTTAATGCAATTCTAAATGGGATTGTTTCCTTAATTTCTCTTTCTTATAGTTTCTTATTAGTGTATAGAAATACAACAGATTTTTGCATATTAATTTCGTATCCTGCAAGTTTACTGAATTCATTTATTAGTTCTAATATTTTTTTGGTAGCATCTTCAGGGTTTTCTATATGGTATCATGTCATCAACAAATTGTGACAGTTTTACTTCTTCCTTTCTGATTTGGAGTCCTTTTTTTTTTTTTTTTCCTTGTCTTACTGCTATGGTTAGAAGTTTCAATACTGTGTTGAATGAAAGTGGCAAGAGTGGACATCCTTGTCTTGTTTCTCACCTTAGGGGAAATGCTTTCAACTTTTCATCACTGACTATGATGTTGGCTGTAGGTTTTTCATAAATGGCCTCTATTATGTTGAGGTATGTTCCCTCTATACCCACTTTGTTGAGAGTTTTTATCATAATGGATGTTGAATTTTTTCAAAAGCTTTTCCTATTGAGATTGTATGATTTTTGTTCTTCAATTTGTTAATGTGGTATATCACATTGATTTGCAGATATTGAACCATCCTTGCATTCCTGGGATAAATCCCACTTGATCATGTTGTATTATTCTTTTAATACATTAGTTGAATTTTTTTTTTTTTTTTTTTGGCCACACCACACAGCATGTGGGTTCTTAGTTCCCCAACCAGGGATTGAACCTGTGCCCCCTGCAGTGGAAGTACAGATTCTTAAACACTGGACTGCTAGGGAAGTCCCTATCAGTTGAATTTGGTTTGCTCTATTTTGTTGAGGATTTTTGCATCTATGTTTATCAGTGATATTGGCCTGTAATTTTTCCTTTCTTTCTTTTTTTTTTCTTTTTTTTTGTGGTGTCTTTGGTTTTGGTATCAGGGTGATGCTAGCCTCATGGAATGAGTTCAGAGGTATTCCTTCTTTAATTTTTTTGAATAGTTTGAAAAGGGTTGGTGTTAACTCTTCTTTAAATGTTTGGAAGAATCCAACTGTGAAGCAGTCTGGTCCTGGACTTTTGTTTGTTGAGAGTTTTTTCCAATAACTGAATCAGTTTCATTACTGGTAATCAGTCTATTCATATTTTCATTCTTTTTTTTTTTGGCTGTGTTGGGTCTTCATTGCTGCATGTAGGCTCTCTCTAGTTGCAGCAAGTGGGGGCTACTCTTCATTGTGGTGTGTGAGCTTTCTCATTGCAGTGTCTTCTTTTGTTGCGGAGCACGAGCTCTAGGCATGCAGGCTTCAGTATTTGCAGCCCGTGGGCTCAGTAGTTGTGGTGCGCAGCCTCTAGGGTGTGTAGGCTTCAGTAGTTGTGGCGCGTGGGCTCAGTAGTTGTGGCTTGCAGGCTCTAGAGCACAGGCTCAATAGCTGTGGCACACAGGCTTAGTTGCTTCGTGGCATGTGGGATCTTCCCGGACCAGGGATTGAACCTGTGTCCCCCGCACTGGCAGGCAGATCCTTAACCACTGCGCCACCAGGGAAGTCCCTATTCATGTTTTCTACTTCTTCATAAATCAGTCCTGGGAGATTGTACATTTCCTGGAATTTATCTGTTTCTTCTAGGTTATCTATTTCATTGGCATATAATTGTTCATAGTGATCTCTTATCCTTTTATTTCTGTGGTGTCAGTTGTAATTTCTCCTTCCTTTCTGATTTTATTTGGGCCCTATTTTTTTTTCCTTGATGAGTCTTACTAAAAGTTTATCAATTTTGTTTATCTTTTCAAAGAACCAGTTCTTTAGTTTCACTGAATTTTTTTTTTTTTTTTTTGGTCACGCGTGTGGCTTGTAGGATCTCAGTTCTCCAACCAGGGATTGAACCCAGGCCACAGTGGTGTAAGTGCCAAATCCTAACCACTAGACCACTAGGGAACTCCCTCACTGATCTTTTCTGTTGTTTTTTTTTTTTAGTTTTTTTTCTTATTTCATTTATTTCTACTCTGATCTTTATTATTTCTTTTCTTTTACTAACTTAATAGGTTTGTGTGCAGGAATCCTTTCCTGAGCTGATGGGCAGCATGGATGATCATCTGTATGCGCAGGTTGGTGCCCGGACAATGTTGCTGGTGAATTGAGCAGCGATTGGGTCGTCTGGATGAGAAGGGGACTGAGTGTGGTGTGCGGCACATGCTTATGAGAAGGTGGAAGGAGAGGACAGAGTGGTTGGGGCTAGGGTTTCTGGGGCCGTGGTGTCCTGCTCCTCTGAGCGTCTGCAGGGCCTAGCGGATGCTGTGTGTGCCTGGGGCACTTGGTGGGAAATGCATGTCGTCCACCTGTTCAGTGTGGTGGCTCTGGATTTCAAGATATCCCTCTCTTCATGCTAAGTCTGCAACTTGAGCAAGTTCTTGACCTCCCCAAACTTTAATAAGTGTCCTTATTTATGAGGTGGCCTGAGGGGTGTGGTGACTCAGGGCACAGGCCAGGTCTGCTGGGTGGAGGAGATGGTGGGGGGCAGTAAAGGTCGCTGACTGCTCTGCCTCAGCGTCCACATCTGTCGAGCGGCAGTAATGACACCTGTGTCTCCTCAGCTCGTCTGAGCCTTGGCGCTCAGGCACGCAGCAGCTCTCAGAACAGCTCCGGCGCAGAGCAGCACTCGGTGAATGTTAGCCATTATCGTTATCGTTATATGTGCTTTTGTAGGAATGGTGATAACTACCTTGCAGAGATGAGGGCAGCAGTGGGTAGGAAGTGACTGGCACAGACGGTGCTCTGTGAGCCGTTCATCCTGGGATGCCACATGGTTGAGGCCCTTGGCTCCGCTGTAAAGCCGGCTCGCATGCTAACCACGTCCTGTTATCGAGCTGCTGAAAGGCATCCCCTTGTTATCTGTGCACAGAGGAGTGCACGGCGGCTGCAGTGCACGTTGGGAAGTGGGTCAGAGCTGGGGCACCATTCATTCTACGGTTGACTCCTAGAGACTTCTGGAAAGTTCTCTGTAGGGGGCCATATCATTTACCATCTGTTTTCAGGGTAAAGGGGTTACTATTAACAGCTAAAGAGGGGCACATAGGGAGTGAACCAGGCCAACTGGCATGTCCAGCAGCCTGGTTCTCTGGGCCGAAGACGGGCCAAGCCTCCTTTGTATTAAAGGAAGGAAATCGCATCTTGTTCCTAGATGATTCGCCCGGGAGAACCAATACTGTGCCATAAGCAGTACCTCGTGCCACCCCGGGTCCCTAGGATGGCCCCTCACGTGTCAGTAAGGACAGGACAGCTGCTTTCCGTCCAGTCCATCAGACAGACACACACGTTGCAGACCGAGTCATGCCCGGTGAGCATTTGGGGAGGCATCCAGAAACCCCAAGCCAGGTGTCTGTGGGCTGTTCAGCCCTGACGGGGTCACACAGCCTCTGTGTCTGGCCGTCGCTTGCAGGACTGTGGGCCTGGCGGGGTGGCCGGCCTCAGCATGGGGTGACCGTGGAGACGTGCTGGGCCCTGTGTCCAAGGCTGTGTGGCCCGTGAGCCCCCTTGAACTGCTGCTGAGAATGGGACCCCCGGCTGCGTGCTTCCTCCTCCTCTTCTCTCCCCTCTTTTGAGAGGTTTAGCAGCTTAGTTGTGACTAAAGGATATGCACCCGTCAGGCCTCTGGGCAGCCCCATCTCCCTCCATTTATCCACCCCCGGACGTTCCGCAGGCACCTCCCCCGCGCCAGGTGGGGCGGCTGCGGTCACGAAGCTGGGGAGGGAGCCTCATGGCGAACGGCTGTGCGGTGTGTCATCAGGCGGGGCCCGCGCTGAGCCGTGAGCGTGGAGGTGGGACGCGGTGGGCGTGGGGTTGGGGCAGCTTGTGCGGGCTGGGGGTGGCCAGTCTGGGAGCCCAGCACGGCCCGAGCGGAGTAGGCGGGGTGGGGCCGGGCGGTCCTGGACGGGGTCGCCGGGCTCAGGGTTCTGCACGGGCCCCGGTTGTGGGCACGACGAAGCCTCCGCACCCACCTGTGAGCTGAGCGTCGCCGTGATTGACAGTCGAGCACAGTGAGGCCTGGCTGTGAATCTGAGTGACGTTGCAGGCGCGTGGCCCCAGCGTGGCTCCTGAGTGCAGAGCCGGAGAGCCGGGGCTGGGACAGCGGGCCCTGGACTGTCCCGGGGTCGCAGCACCTATGCGGTGGAGGACATGTCGGGTAGGTGGTGTCGAAGGTCCCCTCCTGCAGTCAGGCCTTGACTCCCGGGTGCTTCCGCTCCGGAGCCGTCCGGGCAGCAGAGCCCCGTGTGGGCCTGGTGCCCGGGGCCCTGCGTTGCTGGTCTTGGATTCCCGCCTCTTCCGCGGGCACCACTCCCTGGCGTCAGCGGAGCGCTGTGCTGGTGGGGTGACGGATGCCTTCAGGTTTTTCATTAGTGGAGAAAAGAGCATAAAATGAGATATCCAGGTTTCTTATGAATTATTTCGGGAGAAGGACCCCACTTTCTTATCTGAGCTGCCTGGATGCCATCTCTCTCCCTGCTTCAGGTGGGAGGATGTCTGTGCTCAGGCACACGGGTGTACCTGACGCTGTTTCCAGTCTTGGACGTGGGTTCTGAATCCGTCTTTTGTTCCATTGAGAAGATTAAGGGCAATATTTGGTTGAAAAAATTTTAATGAGGCACCTAACAGAGCTATTATTCATTTTGAAACAAGTTGCTGGGGTTACCATAGTAATATTAAACCTTTTATTAACGATTTTTCTTTTCAGTCTGTAGTCAGTTTCTGGTAAATGCTGATGGGGGAGCTGCAGATCCATGAACCTGGTGTCTGGAAAGAATTTTCTAGCTCTCTTGAGTTAAATCATTCAAGGAATTTATGGTATAGGAACATAAAGCTTATAAATCTAGTTTATCATATCTATCATTTAATTGTTCATGCAAGCCGGCTCTTCACGTAGCGATTTACAGTAATCTCAGTGAAATAACAGTTTTGTGTCACAAAGTGAATAATGCATGCAGAGAAACTGTTGAGCTCCTTAAAATCATTATGCTCAAAATATTAGGCTCTTTGATTTGAAAGTGATAGAATGATAATCGTGTACTAGTTGAAGCTGGGGACGTCAGAGTCTGGCGTTCTCGCGGGCGTCGGGTCGCCGGCGCTCGGGAAGAAGGTGTTGGCGCCGGCCCGTCCCCGGGAGGACCGTGCAGCTCGCTGCAGTCACACTGCAGGCAGCAGCCCGCCAGAGAGCGGGCGAGGTGAGGCCACGGGCTCTGGGAGGGCTGGGGTGCTGGTTTAGAGGACGAAAGCTCTGTTTGAAAGATAAGATGCTTTTTAGACCTCCGTCTGTCTGGGACAAGAAATAGGGGTGTCTTGCCTTTGGGTCCTGTTGCCGGGCAGACGCTGTGGAGTGGGCCACGGGGAGCCGGGAAGGGAGAGCGTGCCTGGTGCTCTGCTCCCTCGCCGTTGCTCGTGTCTCTCAGCCACGCACACGTACCATGATGAGGCAGTGGCTGTTTCACCTGTGCGGCGAACAAGCTGCTGCGGTTTTTCAGCGAGGATGACTCGCGGGGTAAGCTTGTCCTTAGCGCACCTCCACTCGCGTGGATGTTTCATCGGCCGCGGAGACACAGCCTCCCCGCCCGAGCTTCGGGCCTGTGAGTAGATGCACTGCGGGGGATATTGGGGTCGGAGGAGGCAGTTCGTGGGGCGGTGGGGGGACAGCCCCTGCCCAGAAGGGGCAGGGTGCTCCGTTCCTCAGGAAACGGACTCGGCCTTCCAAGGTGGGCGTGTGATCCATCACTGCCAGCAGGTTCGCGCCACCTGCACCGGCTCTCACGCTCTAAAACAACTGTGTTACGAAAAATTTCAAACAAACACAGAGGCCGAGAGCACAGCGCAGTGAAGCCGATACACCTGTCACCCAGATCCCACAAGTATCAAGAGTCTGCTGTGATCGGCTCCTCCGGCCCTTTTTTCTCTTCCTTCTTCCCCTCTGCTGTCGTATTTCAAAGCAAATCCCAGACATCATGTCATTTCACCTTTCTGTTCTTCAGTATGCATTCCAAAAAGAAGGAAAATCTCCTGCTCTTTTAAGCACATGGTGCTGGTGGAGAGGCCCTTCAGGAAGGTGTTTCCCTCCACCGACTCTGGCGTGGAGTCCACAGCCCGGGGCTGGATCTCGGGGGCATCAGCCTTCCCTGGGAGTCAGTGACTCAAATGATCTTTGGCTAATTGGATGGAAAGCCTCGCAGTTTGGAAAACCGGCTTTGTAGAGTCCCTCTCTCAGTTTGGGAGACCCTGGGTTGGGGGGGCCTGACCTGGAGGCATTTGTTAGGTCTTATGGCTCTAGGCTTGATGTTCAGATTTCCGTGTGTGCGGACCGTGGTAGATATTCTGGGACGCAGCGTGACTGGACCTGGGATGTCTGGTATGGGTCTAGAAGGCAGGGCACTGCTTTTGGGAGGAGCCTCAGTCCCTCAGATGTGCACATCCACTGACGTCTGTAAGAGACATCTAATAGGGCCTAAGGTGTTACGTGGGTTTGGTTGGTGTGATTTGTCATTTCCCCCATTTCTGTTTTTCAGAGATACTTTTTTTTTCTTTTTTTTTGTGGTACACGGGCCTCTCACTGCTGTGGCCTCTCCCGTTGCGGAGCACAGGCTCCGGACGCGCAGCCTCAGCGGCCACGGCTCACGGGCCCAGCCGCTCCCGGCATGTGGGATCTTCCCGGACCGGGGCACGAACCTGCATCCCCTACATCGGCAGACGGACCCCCAACCACTGCGCCACTAGGGAAGCCCCAGAGATACTTTTGTACGCTGGGAATTATTAGTGGAGGGCATTATGCTGCCGCTGTGCCTTTTCGTGATACCTCTTCTCCTCCCACGCCCCCTCCCCGTTTTCCACAACTGCAGGGAGATGCGGTGGTGCGCTGATTTTTTCTGTGATCTTAAGTCATGCTCACCGGGTTTGCTGATGGTGTTCAAGGTTCGTGCTTCTCCCAAGTAGGACTTTTGAGTCCTTCATTACAAGATGGACAAATGACAGTGTATTCAAGGCGACCAAGCTCACTGGTGCTCTGTGTTTTCAGAAGGGACCCCATTCACTCCGGGGCGGGGGGGAAGTGGGGTTTGAAATGAAAAAAGGTTCAGTTCCAAATGGACATTTCTATATAAAACATTAAAAATATGTAAGGGCCTGTTCTATTGGCTCCTAGGGGAGTAGTGAAAACTGGCAGAGCATGAAGTGGGTCTCCGTGGTACACACTCACGGGGAACACCCCAAACCTCTGCCCTCAGTGGCTGTCCTTCTTGGGTGACAGTCCCATCTTAGGATGAGGAGACGGGAAACTAGTTGGGGGAGTGAATTTGCTCTAAGTTACCTGGCAATGCCTTTGCAGTGGGAGGTTTTTGCTCGTTAAGTGTGGCTCTGAAACATTTCCTTTGAATTCCGTTCTGCATCTTTCACCCTTCTCCCCAAAACCCCGGGGTACGGAGGGGGTTCAGAGAGCTCTATAAGTATGCCAGTGGAACCTGTGGGCCGCTCGACCCGGGAGTATAAATCTCGCGGTAGAAGCTTGCCGTCAGGGGGACCCAGGAGAACAGGGAAGGAGGGCCTGCCTTTAGGAAGGCAATGAGTGCAGACCATCTGGAGTTGATCCTGGGCTCATAAATTGGTCTGTGACTAACTGCAGTGAGTTTTAAAGCAGGTCGTGTGTGAATTTCAAGCGCTCCCTTGCCGAGGCAGCTCTGACCTGGTCCTGGTTTCAGAGCAGGCCGTGGGGTCCTGGGAGCCCATGGTGGGCCCCTGGCCTTCAGCCTCCCCGTCAGCAGCTTGGGCAGACCCCTTAGGCTCCCTGGTACAAATATTGATCACCTCTGCCTCAGTAACAGGGGCTTTCGGTTGGCATCGTTGAAGCTGTGTGATGATGTTTACGCTGTTACTGTATATTACTTTTTTATTGCATACTATTTCTGTTGCAAATAGTCTTAAATATTGTTACAGTTTTGACTACATTATGACATGTTTCTCTGATCTTCTCATATACGCTTTGGGCTGAGCAGTTTGTGTTTTGCTTTGGTGCTTCTTTCTGAGTGGGTTTTAGTCCACAGTAATGGGACCTCCCCATTTCCTTTTAATTTTTAATTTTTATTATTTATTTATTTATTTTTTTGCGGTACGCGGGCCTCTCACCACTGCGGCCTCTCCCGTTGCGGAGCACAGGCTCTGGACGCGCAGGCTCAGCGGCCATGGCTCATGGGGTCAGCCGCTCTGCACGTGGGATCCTCCCGGACTGGGGCACGAACCCGCATCCCCTGCATCGGCAGGCGGACTGTCAACCACTGTGCCACCAGGGAAGCCCCTCACTTCCTTTCTAGACCGTAGACCTTCAGCACATGGTTTCTGAACTCTGACAGCATCTCATGGTGGGCAGGGACCTTAGGGGGACCCTTAACAATGCGTCCCCTTCCCCGCCCCACTGGACACATTCCTTAGCCTCACCTGTAAGGAAAGCAAGGGTGGGCTGTCTCAAAAGTCGGTCGGTTGTGGGCCTCAAATGCCACGATTCACCTAATGCTCCAGGCAGGGCGCCTGACGATTCCAGCAGCAGAACATTCTTTCTTCCAGGAGGGAGACTCTGTTGGCAGGTTCTCCCACTGGTCTGGCTCTGGCCACCCAAGTGTGTCTCTGTCCACCTGGCAGGTGGTCTCTGGATGGCAGATGGTGCTGGCATTGTGCTGCTGCCCCGGCTCAGGCCATTCCCGGCTGTGACCGCAGGGCCCTTTACCAACCTGACTTCCTCCCCTAGACCCTGGGTCTGGGGGTCAGCCTTTCTCTGGAATTCTGAACCGACGTGGGAGGCAGTGGGCCTGTCTCTTCCCCTCCCATGGCCTGGGATCCCATTACTCCCCCGGGGCAGCTACCGTGTGCTCTCAGCCCTCCTGAGCCTGCTGTTGACGAAGCTGCAGCCTCTGTCTTCTTTGCTAGAGAACAGCTCAGTTGGGTCACCTGTCCTGGGCTGGACGGCCGGTTCAGCCACCTTCTTCCTGCATCCCAGCAGGAGACGGACAGCCAGGCCTGTGGGTCACAGCACCCGGCTCGTTGGTTGTCTCTGCCTCTCTCTCAGGGAGGGATCGAACTGGTCCTGCACCTCTTTTTGGGCTTTTACTTCCTCAAGAAAGACTCGCAAAGACACGATGAGGTGCTGATACAAACGCGGCTGCGCCGGTGCTGTGAGCACCGCTGGGGAGCTCCTCTGGCTGGGTTGTCGGCGCTCCCTCTGCGTGGAGGATTGCGGAAGACGCCTGCTCCGTCTTCCTTTAAGTTATTCTTGTTACTCACGCGTGCAGCCAGGTGAGTTTGGACGAGCTCAGGTAAGTGATAGCCGGTGATGCTACTTCAGCTCAGCCCTGGTTGCTCCCTGGGGAACAGCTGCCACCTTTGTGGGGCTGCCGCCCTCCTTCCCCCGTTGGGGTTCTCGCAGCTGTTCTGTGTGCCTGCTGTGTGGCGGGCCTTGTGCGCGGCGGGCGGCCCGGAGCCCCTGCCCTCCTGGAGCTCGCGGGGATGGCGCGGGGGTGAGCACCAGGCTGAGGACGGCGCGGGGCCCCTTCCCGCCCTCTTGGGAGACGGGCTGCCTGTGCTGCCGGGGTCAAGTGGGCCAGCACTGTGGTTGCTTTCGGGGCGCGCCGTTGAGTGTTTTGCCCACCGGCAGCGTTGTGGGCTACATGTGTCAGGGCTGATGCCAGCCTGGTGACTGTGTGTGTGTGTGTGTGTGTGAAATTCACAGTAGAAATATAGTGTGCAGAGCCCTTCTGGGGAGGGATAAAACCAGACCCAAGAGTTTGAGAAATAACCATTATCCCATTCAAAAATGTACCCGTCATACCCACTAGTATGGCTCTAATAAAAAAGATGCTAACAGGTGCTGACGAGGATGTGGAGAAGTCAGAACCTTATGCACTGTGGGTGGGAATGGAAAATGGTGCAGCCGCTTTGGGGAACAGTCTGACGGTTTCTCAAATAATTTAACTTAGAGCTACCACATGACCCAGCAGTTACACCCCTAGGTATGTATATACTCAGGAGAATTGAAAACTTATGTCCATACAAAAACTTATATGTGACTATGCATAGCAGCGTTATTTATAGTCGCCAAAACGTGGAAACCACCCAGATGTCCATCAAGTGATGAACGAATGCATAAAACATCGTCTATCCATACGATGAAACATTATCCAACCGTACAAAGGAGTGAAGTCCTGACACAGGCCACAGTATGGATGAACCTTGAAAACATTCTGCTCAGTGAAAGATGCCAGTCGTAAAAGGCCACATTGATATGAAATGTCCAGGACAGGCAGACCCACAGAGACAGAGGTAGAGTGGTGGCTGCCAGGGGGTGGGGGCAGGGGCAATGGGCAGTGACTGCTGATGGGAATGTGGTTTGTTTGTGGGGTGACGAAAATGTTTTGGAATTAGATGGTGGTGCTGGTTGCCCAACTCTGTGAACGTGCTAGGACCCACTGGCTTGTACGCTTTAAATTTTAGGGTATGTGAATTATGTCTCAAAATAAGAAAACAAAAACAGTTTGAAACATACCTGTTGGCGTTTGCTGCGGGCTGTCTGTGAGGGGAGGCAGAGGGGCTATGCCCTGGCAGGGGTGACAGTCTGTTAGGGGTGAGGAAAAGTGTCAGACGGTCAGAAGGTGCCAGCTGAACAGCTGACACTTTCATCTCACCGATTGGAACTTGGGGAGGGGCAGGTGTCACTCTGCAGGTCACAGAGCTCCTGCCACCGACCCCTTCTTGGGGGAGAGGGCCTGCTGGTGCCGGCCTGGCAGGAGGGCCCTCGCTGGTTGAAGGCAGCACCGCCCCAGGATGTATGAAATCCAAGTTCCTGGTTCTGCGCTGTTCCACCCCATAAGGACCCAGTGCAGGCAGACCGGCGAGTGCTCCCCAGGCCCCGTGTGCTGTCGGGATTCAGTGCGGGGGTTGGGATTCCACAGCTTGTCTCCAGCAGAAAGAGATGCCGACAGAAAAGGACTGGGGATGGGACTTCCGAGGTGCCCAGGTCGGTGGCGGTGGGGGACGGAGGGCCGGCTGCCAGGCTTGAGACTCTCAGCACGGTCTTTCTGCGCTCCATGTGTGCCGGTGAAGCAGTTGCATTGAGTGGCGTGGCCGTGGCCCAGTGCCGGCCTTCGCAGGGTCCACGCTTTGTCATGCCTTTGGCATTTGCTGAGGGCGGGAGGCTTCTTCTTGGACATGCTGGCCTGGAGGGTGCTTCGTGGGCGCTGTGGTGGCAGCCCGGCAGCGCTCTTCTTTCTTCCTGCCCCCGAGGCCACGGCCAGCTGTTCGGCTCAGGTTGTCAGGGCTCTCAGCTCTCTCTCACCCAGGGGGAGCTGTGGGCCTTGCAGTGGCCTGCGGTCAGTGCGGGCCGAGGGCGGCCTGTCCTTCTCGGAGTGGGCGAGAGAGATCCAGAGGAGAGGGCACCTCACCCCTGCTCATCCCCTCGGGCACCCGCCTGGCTTCCCAGGCCCCCAGGGAGCCAAACAGACCCTCTTCCGGGACCCCGCCTTTGGTCTGTCGACGCGATTCAGGTCCAGCCTGTCCTGGCCCATTTCTTCGAGGCTCAGCAGAGAGTCAGGAGACTTCTGGATTGTGCTGTGTGTGGTGGGAGCCTTTTTTACATTCTTCTGAACCTCAGTGGCATGTGTTCTTGTTTTCTCGGCTGGGGGGCGAGGCTGTGGCCGGAGATGACACTCCGGGTGAAAGGCTGGGGGGCTTGTTCTTGGCCTGGCTCTGGGTCCCGGAGGCCCCGCTGGACTTGGAGACTGTCTGTTTGCCTGGCACCAGGGCCCCCAGTGCTGCTCCTGTGGGGAACCTGCTTCCCTGGCAGTGCTACCTGGCTGTGGGCAGAATTCTTTTTATTTATTTATTTATCTACCTATCTATCTATCTATCTATTTATTTATTTTTGCTATGTTGGGTCTTCGTTTCTGTGCGAGGGCTTTCTCTAGTTGTGGCAAGGGGGGCCACTCTTCATCGCGGTGCGCAGGCCTCTCACCATCGCGGCCTCTTTTGTTGCGGAGCACAGGCTCCAGATGCGCAGGCTCAGTAATTGTGGCTCACGGGCCCAGTTGCTTCGTGGCATGTGGGATCTTCCCAGACCAGGGCTCGAACCCCTGTCCCCTGCATTGGCAGGCAGATTCTCAACCACTGCGCCACCAGGGAAGCCCCTGGGCAGAATTCTGAAGGGCCTTTAAGGCCAAGAGCATGGCAGGCAAATGTCTGAAGAAAGCCAGAGGCTGGAAGGGGATGACTTGCCCCTTGTTAAGCATCCTTTTGTCTTTTCAGACCTCTTTTCCCTCTTTCCACCTTTGTCCTTATCTCTCTCTCAGTTCATTGATTTTTTTTTCACGCTCCATCTGCACCCCATCTGCAGCCCTGGTCACGTTTCTAAGCTGCTTTTGGTGGGCAGGGACGTTAGGGGTCTGCTATAGACCGAATGCTTGTGTCTCCCAAATTCACGTGTTGAGCCTTAATTCTCAAGGTGTTGATGTGAGGAGAGGTGATTAGGTCACAGGAGTGCAGCCCTTAGGAATGGGATCAGTGCTCTTGTAAAAGACACCCCAGGGAGCTCCCTTGCCCCTCCCCCATGTGGGAACGCAGCAAGAAGACAACTAGGAACCAGGAAGGGGCCCTCACCAGCTACTGAACCTGCCGGTGCCTTGATCTCGGACTTCCAGCCTCCAGAACTGTGAGAAATAAATGTCTGTTTTTTAGAAACCCACAGTCTCTGGTATTGTTGTTCTAGCAACCTGAGCAGACGAAGGCAAGGTGCCTCTAGGGTCTGAGCAGAATCTCAGCAATGCTGAAAGCAGGAGAGAGAGGTATTTAGACACCTGCTTGCAGAAATGTGCTAATCAGCGTCACATGGAAGTTGGGGCATAAGAATTTTTGAACATTGGAAAAACGCCAGTTCCTTTCATTGGGGGTCTTTGTGCCTTGGTCTGTGACTGTACCACGTGTCTGGCTTTGACCTCCGCCAGGACGTTTCCTCTAGCTGGCAGGTTGCCACACCTCATTTGGGGCTTGTGGGTTTCGCTTGCGGCTGCCTCAAGGTATGGCTGGAGATGCAGAGTGTCCTGTAAGTGTCCTTTGCCTGAAATCTGGATTTCACTTCCCACTCTGCCGAAACTGGTCTTTCGGAGCTCACCAGAGATGGCCCATTTGCCCAGTGGTGCTGGAGAGCTGACCAGGAGCCGAGGGGTGAGTTCAGTCTCCCGTGTTGTGGGTGGAGACGGAGCCTCACGAGGAGAGGGCCCTGTTCCAGTGTGTGCTTCTGGAGCACGTGCTGTGGACTGGGCCCCAGAGGTACAGCGGTACATGGAGAGAGGTCTGCTCGGTGGGCTGGGAGCAGCTGGGGGCCGGGCAGGTCTGGAAAGCAGGCCTGTCCTGTCCTTTTCCTGTCTGAGCGATGGCTTTGCAGTCTTTGTTTTGACTTGAAGCATCTTGCACCTGGAAAAGCTTTTCTCCCGGGATTTCTGTGACCCTCCCCCACCATCTCTGAAGGTCCCCCTGACTCGCTTCTGCTCTGCCCACCTTGATTTGGTGACCACCGTGCGTCATTGAAGTCTCCCACGTCTCTCTTGTAGTTCTCCCTGGCTTGATTCACATCCTCCTGGTTTTCACTCTCCTGAGCTTCTGTCCCCAATCCCAGTGTC
The DNA here is from genome assembly GCF_964341445.2 of Mesoplodon mirus. Lineage (NCBI taxonomy): Eukaryota > Metazoa > Chordata > Mammalia > Artiodactyla > Ziphiidae > Mesoplodon > Mesoplodon mirus. The sequence goes on from NC_138987.1 coordinate 42,916,958, forward strand.
TTGTAGAGATGCCCACTGTGGCATACTTGGTCTTTCTCCATCTTAAACGTGTAAGGTGTGGTAGAAAGACCACGAGTTTTGGTTTAGAGTCAGGCAGCTGAGTATCATCCCCTCATGTGTAAAATGGGGACAAGAATTGCCCCTCAGGGTGAGAAGCTGTCCCATGGGGATGAATGCTGGCACAGCCTGGTTCTTTCTCCACGCCCCCTTCTTTTTTTAATTGAAGTATAGTTGATAATACAATATTATATTAAGTTACAGGTGTACAATATAGTGATTCACAATTTTTAAAGGTTATACTCCATTTATAGTTATTATAAAATATTGGCTATATTCTCTGTGTTGTATAATATATACCCTTGTAGCTTATTTTATACTTGATGGTTTGTACTTCCTATTCCCCTCCCCATATGGTGCCCCTCCGCCCTTTCCTCTTCCCACTGGTAACCACTAGTTTGTTCTCTATATCTGTGAGTCTGCTTCTTTTCTGTTATATTCACTAGTTTGTTGTATTTTTTAGATTCCATATGTAAGTGATATCATATGGTATTCGTATTTCTCTGTCTGACTTACTTCACTTAGTATGATAATCTCTAGGTCCATCCATGTTGTTGCAGATGGCAATATTTCATTCTTTTTTTTTATGGCTGAATAGTAATCCATTGTATATATGTATCACATCTTCTTTATCTAGTCGTCTGTTGATGGGCACTTAGGTTTCTTCCATATCTTGGCTGTTGTAAATAGTGCTGCTGTGAACATAGGGGCATAGGGGTACATATATCTTTCTGAATTAGCGTTTTTTTTTTTTTTGAAAAAAGGCCCAAAAGTAGAATTGCTGGATTGTATGGTAGTTCTATTTTTAATTTTTTGAGAACCCTCTATACTGTTTTCTACAGTGGCTGGCACCAATTTACATTTCCATCAGCAATGCATGAGCATTCCCTTTTCTCCACATCCTTGCTAACATTTGTTATTTGTGGGTTTTTTTTGGTGATAGCCATTCTGACAGGTTTGAGGTCATATCTAACTGTGGTTTTGATTTGCATTTCCCTGATGATTAGTGATGTTGAGCAACTTTTCATGTGCTTGTTCGCTGTCTGCATTTCCTCTTTGGAAGAGTGTCTGTTCAGCTCTTCTGCCCATTTTTTAATCGGATTTTTTGTTTTTTTGAGTTGAGTTGTATGAGCTGTTTATATATGTTGGGTATTAATCCCTTATCAGTCATACAATTTGAAAATATTTTCTCCCATTCAGTAGCTTGTCTTTTTGTTTTGTTGATGGCTTCCTTTGCTGTGCACAGCTTTTTTTTTTTTAATAATTCATTCTTTTAATTAATTAATTAATTAATTTTTGGCTGTGTTGGGTCTTCGTTGCTGCACCGGGCTCTCTCTAGTTGCAGCGAGCAGGGGCTACTCTTTGTTGCAGTGTGCGGGCTTCTTATTGCGGTGGCTTCTCTTGTTGCAGAGCATGGGCTCTAGGCGCATGGGCTTCAGTAGTTGTGGCACGTGGGCTCAGTAGTTGTGGCTCGCAGGTTGTGGAGCGCAGGCTTGGTAGTTGTGGCGCACGGGCTTAGTTGCTCCGCGGCATGTAGGATCTTCCTGGACCAGGGCTCAAACCGTGTCCCCTACATTGGCAGGCGGATTCTTAACCACGGTGCCACCAGGGAAGTCCCTGTGCACAAGCTTTTAAGTTTAATAGGTCCCATTTGTTTATTTTTGCTTTTGTTTTCTTTGCTTTAGGAGACAGACCAAAAAATACTGTTATGATTTACGTCAAAAGGTGTTCTGCCTATGTTTTTCCTCTAGGAGTTTTATGGTTCGTTCTTACATTTAGGTCTTTAATCCATTTTGAATTTATTTTTGTATGTGGTGTTAGAGAATGTTCTAATTTCATTCTTTTACTTGTAGCTGTCCAGTTTTCTGAGAACCACTTATTGAAGAGACTATCTTTTCTCCACTGTATACTCTTGCTTCCTTTGTCACAGATTAATTGACCATAAGTGTGTGGGTTCATTTCTGGGCTCTTTATTCTGTTCCATTGATCTATGTGTCTGTTTTTATGCCAGTACCATACTGGTTTGATTACTGTAGCTTTGTAGTATAGTCTGAAGTTAGAGAGGGTGATTCCTCCAGCTCTGTTCTTCTTTCTTAAGATTGCTTTGGCTATTCGGGGTCTTTTGTGTTTCCATACAAATTTTAAAATTATTTGATATATGTCTATGAAAAATGTCATTGATATTTTGATAGGGATTGCATTGATTCTGTAGATTGCTTTGGGTAGTATGATCATTTTAACGATATTAATTGTTTCAATCCAAGAACACAGTATACCTTTCTGTCTGTTTGTGTCATTTTCAGTTTTTTTCATCAGTGTCTTACAGCTTTCTGAGTGCAGGTGTTTTGCCTCCTTAGGTAGGTTTTTTCGTAGGTATTTTATTTTGATGCAATTGTAAGTGGGATTGTTTCCTTAATTTCTCTTTCTGATAGTTTGTTTTAGTGTATAGAAGTGTGGTAGATTTCTGTATATTAATTTTGTATCCTGCAACTTTACTGAATTCATTGATGAGCTCTAGCAGTTTTCTGGTGGCGATTTTAGGATTTTCTATGTATGGTATCATGTCATCTGTAAACAGTGGCAGTTACTTCTTCCTTTCCCATTTGGATTCCTTTTATTTCTTTTTCTTCTCTGATTGCTGTGGCTAGGACTTCCAGTACTGTGTTGAATAAAAGTGACGAGAGTGGGCATTCCTGTCTTGTTCCTGATCTTAGAGGAAGTGCTTTCAGATTTTCACCAGCGAGTATGGTATTAGCTGTGGGTTTGTTGTACATGACTGCTCTCCTGATCCTTGTCCCATTTCTCCTCTCCTCCTCTGCTAGGCTAACTACCCCTCTCCACTTCCTGTTTAAATCACAATTGTAACTCTGTGATTATCTCTTTTACTCAGGGTAAGAGTTGGGGGTCATTGTCAAATCTTTGCCTCTCTGTCTTGATATCTAGTTATTGCTGAAGCCTATCTGTTCTTGTTCTTTCAAAATGTTCTTGTGTTGTTTCCTTCCTTCTTTCCTTTCTGTCTTTGATGGTCCTGCCCTGGTTCAGACCTTTATTATTTCTGCTCATCCATTGAAGGAGCTTCCAACTAGTCTCTTTGTGTCCCTCTTCCCCTATAACACGTTCTGTGTACTAGCAGGTGAATCAAACTGAAACACAGCCTTCTCCTCGGCTCTAACAGCTCCCTGCTGCTTCCAGGACAAAGATCAGACTCCTGGTATGTAATGCCCTTCGTAATGGGACTCTTAATTACTTGTTCAACCTTCTGCTCCGTCTAGACGTAGGAACCTACCGATCCTGAACTGTTGATTGTTAATCTTTATCTCATACTTGTGAATAGTGATGATTAAAGTATATACTAAAGTGTAAAATAATCTGATGGCACAACAGATAGCAGTGGAGTAACTATTATGATAGTTAAGTAATAACAATGAACAGTAGTTCACATATTCTTCTTTGTCTGGAATGTGTCTTTCTGCATATTTTCTTTGATCTCAGTGTCCCAGGATGCCTTCTCATCCTTCTGCCACCCAGAGTGCCCAAGGCAGTGCCCTTGGGTACAGGTTGATCACAGGCCCAGGTGCTGGTTTACCCTGTTGTCTTGGCATTAGTATTAATTATGCCCCCAAGTGTCTAAACAGTGTATCATACGGCCACCCTACATATGCGTTATGAAGAGCATGGCTTCCAGTGTGTGAACGGTGACGGGCCCACAGCCGCGGCTCTTTAGACTTGCCCAGAGCCCTTATTTCCTGCCCATCTCCCTTGGCAGGTGTGGGGTTTCATATTGTCAGTTACCTCTTTAGCACCTTGTCTGTGCAGCCATGATGCCAGGAGTTAGGGGTGTAGGGATATGTAAGACACAGTCCCTGTCCTCGGGGAGCCCCTGGTCAGGGCACAGACAGACCTGGAACCAGAAACAGCTTGTGTTGGCACCAACAGAAGTGTGCACCCGGAGAGGGAAGGGGGTGATCGCCTTGGTGGGGTGGAAGTGGCGGGGCAGCCTGGGAGCCAGGGAAGCGGTTCTGTGGATGACAGTGGACTGCTGGGGAGACACCAAGGATAGGTGGTGTTCCAGCCGAAAGCACCCTGGTGGCTCCGGGACGATGAAGCGAGCCTGGCTGTGCCGCGTGGCTGTGGACCTGTAGCCAGGAACAGAAACGGTCAGTTCTTAACTGTCCCTGGGTTTTCCTCTCATTGCCACCGAGCCTTCCTTCTGTGTGTTTACATGTGAAATGATATGCAGGGGACTGTGGGATTATGTTGCCTTGCCTTTGTAATTACATTGCACACTTATCTAAAATTAATTGAGCTTATCTCTGACAAGGCTGGCTGCAGCCTTCCTGTCTGCTGGGTTCCTCAGTCACGTGTGGCATCTAGGAGTGTGCTCGCTGGCCTTCGGGGTCACAGTGGGGGAGGGGGTCCCTCAGGAGAGCTGGGAGATGGCGCCTCTCTGCTCTGCACTTCCTGGGGGGTGTTTGATCTCCGGGGCTTCTCCAGAGTAATGGGTGCTGAGCAAGTGCAGGAGAGCAGGAACCGGAAGAGGTCGTGATGACCTCAGGGTCCTAACCAGACACGTGGATGTGGCAGAAAGCTCTCTTAGGGGCCGTTGTGTGGCTGCCTCCATTGATACTCAGACACTGTAGCATCAGAACGACTGTACTGGCTGACCCCTTAACAGACTTTGCCTGTTATGAAGTGAGTAGCCGGCTGCCAGGGACTGTTATCAGCAAACACTGATAACCCCAGAAGATGTGCAGCTCAGGCCTGCTGCACGTGTACGTATATTTCTTTCCTCCATTTCTTCCTTCCTTTCTAAATTTATTTATTTATTTACTTACTTTTGGCTGCATTGGGTCTTCGTTGCCCCGCGCGTGGGCTTTCTCTAGTTGTGGCGAGCGGGGGCTACTCTTCGTTGCAGTGCGCGGGCTTCTCATTGCGGTGGCTTCTCCTGTTGCGGAGCACGGGCTCTAGGTGCGTGGGCTTCAGTAGCTGTGGCACGTGGGCTCAGTAGTTGTGGCTCACGGGCTCTAGAGCACAGGCTCAGTAGTTGTGGCGCATGGGCTTAGTTGCCCCATGGCATGTGGGATCTTCCAGGACCAGGGTTCGAACCCGTGACCCCTGCATTGGGGGGCGTATTCTTAACCATTGCACCACCAGGGAAGTCCTGTACGTATATTTCTTACTGCAGAAATCATAGGAGACTGAGGGTCGGTCTTCATCGAGTCCTTCTGGAAAGCAAAGAAGAGAAGCTCAAGCTTCTAATTTGTTTGAAAAGGTTTAGATATTTGACATGAAATAGCAGTAGCCTTTCCTTTAATTAAATGCCATGCAGCATTGGCTGTGGGATCAATGGTATTGAAGGGAAAGCAGTGTAATTAGACCTTGTGAAGTGACTGTCAGATGACTGGGGTTCTCTGTCAAGGGTGGGGTGTGGGTGGAGGGTTGGTCATAGGACGGGCAGAAGAGTGCATGGCGCTTTCCCTGCTGTAGACTTTGAAAAGCACTGTGGATGTACTTCTTGATTTCCCGTTAGTAGGGAATGGATATAACTCTCATTTAGTTAGTTCCCTATTATTAGACATTTAGATCATATCTTTTCTTTTAACGTATAAATAACACCACAGTGACCATCTTTATGCATACATATTTGTTTACATTTTGGAATGTTTCTTTGGGATAGATTCCCGGAAATGAAATGACTGGCTCAGAGGGCGTGAGCATTTTCAGCGAGGCTGGATGTGAGCTGGAGGTGTCTGTCTCCATGACATCGAGTCGTAAACCTGCCCTCAGCCCTGCGTGCTTGGTGCAGGATGAAGCGTTCCCTGGGCTCCCGTGACTGCCTGGGCGCACACGCAGGGCTCCCTGGGTGTCTCTGGGTCGTGGCGTCCTCAGAGTGGGCGCCTTTGTCTTGGGTCCGTCTGTGGGCCTCTCCAGCCATGAACACACCCGGAGCAGCACATCCAGCTGAGCGGGCCTTTGCCAGGTTTTTAGTTCCTGTAATGAAGGTTGGGGGTCCCTGGGAGGGCTCTCGTTGCTCCGCACCATCCCGTCATCTCGGGGGTGGGGGGCCCTTCCAAATCCAAGCCCCTCCTTCCCCCATGCAGTGCCATTCAGCCTCCTCAGCTCTGATCAAAACTCTGCACACCAAGGTCCGTCATTATGTTCGCTGAAACAAAGGACCCCCCCTCGCCTGGATCCTCCTGCCTTAGAAGGCAGTTAGGGTTCTATAGCCTTTAAAAAATTCCTGATCCAGGACTTTTGGAAAACGTCTTTACTGAGATATAATCCACATACCATACAATTCACCATTTAAGTGTCCAACTCAGTGGTTTTTAGTATGTTTGTAGGGTTGTGTAGCTGTCACTATATACATTTCACAGCTCAAAGAGAAACCCTGGGCCTGTTAAGCGGTCACTCCCCATCCTGCAGCCTCCCTCCCTTCAGCCCTAGGCATCCACTGGTCTTCGATCTCTGGGGATTTGCCTACTCTGGACATTTCACACAGTGGAATCATACACTGTGTGGTCTTTTGAGAGTGGCTTCTTTCACTTAGTGAAATGTTTCCAAGCTTCATCCATGTTGTAGTGTCTATCCTTTGGTCATTTTTGGGCCAGATAATCTTCCACTGTATGGATGGGCCACATGTTATTTATCCATTCATCAGTTGATGGATATTTGGAGTGTTTCCACTTTCTGGCTGTTATAAGTAACGCTGCCATGAGCACTCACGTACGTACGTGTTTTTATGTGGATATGTTTTCATCTGGGTGAAATACCTAGGAGTGGAATTGCTGAGTCACGTGGTAACTCTTTAACTTTTTAAGGAACTGCCAGCCTGTTTTCCAAAGGGGCTGCAGCATTTTACATTCCCCTCAGCATTAGATGAGGGCTCTGGTTTTTCTTTTTTCTTTTTTTAAAATTTTAATTTTATTGGAGTATAGTTGATTGACAATGTTGTGTTAGTTTCAGGTGTATAGCGAAGTGTTCAGTTATACATATATTCATTCTTTCTTAGACTTTTTTCTCATATAGGTTATCACAGAAGCTCCAGTTTTTCTACATTGTTTATTCTAGCCATCCAAGTGGGTGTGAAGTGGCACCTGGTTGTGGTTTCGATTTCCCTGATGGCTAGTGATTTTGAGCATCTTTTCATGTGCTTATTGGCCATTTGTATATCTTCTTTGAAGACATATCTATTAAGATTCTTTGGCCTATTTTTAACTGGGTTATTTGTCTTTTTATCATTGACATTGAAGTCTCTTGATACTGCCCATTTTTTTCTAGTTGATTGCCACGAGGACCAGGCTGAACAGAGGGGTCAGCAGGGAAGCTGACTTTGGCTGGTTGGGCTATTTCCTGTGGCAGCTGGTAGGGGCCGGGTGGAGGTGGCCTCGAACTGTCCAGATGGGAGGGCCGAGGAGAAGCAGGACACCTACCATGGAGAGTGGAGCTGTTTTCCTGTCATTGCTGGCAAAGTGACTTCTGTTTTAATAGGATTTGTTTTCCCCTCTGTGAACAAATCGGGTATATTCATGAAGGTAAATTATAATAAAAAAAAGGAAAAGGAAAGGAAGAGGAAAGAAGACTCCTGCTTGTGATACAAGCAAGTAACTGTGTTAAAACTAGCAAAATCAAGCAAAACAAAAACAAATGACAAGGAAAAAAATAAGATTGCCAGGTTCCTTTTTGGTTTGAATACGCACAGTCCTGTGTGTCCTTTCTGATGATGACATGGCCAGCTTCATCTAGTGAATAAAATGCTTCCTGGAGATTCGTTCTAAAATGGTGTGAGGGAGGAATTTCCTAGAGCACCTGTGAATTAAGCAGTGAACAGGAGATGCGTTATTTGGCTGTTTTGTAAAGCACATGAATGGTTTGTGTGGCAGTAAATGGGGTTACAGTGCGTGGTACAAGGGGGAAGGGGGGTGTGAGTCTTGGTTTCCTTTGTGGGGACGTTGCGAGCAGCTGTTGTGGTGGAGGGACATTTGAAAGCAGGTAATAAACTTAATTTTTAGGAATGTGGTTGATCTCACGTAGAATGACTTAGCAGTTAATTGTAGCACAGCTTCTACGATAAAACGCATCTCTGTCTTTTCATTCTTTTAAAAACATTTCTCTTTCCGGGTTGTGAAATGCAGTGGGACAGCCAGAGTCTGGAGCTCGGAAGGCCTCGCCGTGTGTTTTCTTGCCAGTGGCTTCAGGTCTTTATGTCTGTGAGCAAAGGAAATGGCGGGAAACTCTGGCGGCGGGGGTGGCCCTCTCCCCCTTTTTCAGGACTCTCAGGACTGTGGGAGCGGGTGGTCCAGCTTCTCTCGTGTGGTCATTAAATCCTTTCTGGTGAAGTCGCAGCCTCAGGCACGGCTCCTGCTGGGGGGTGTCCCTGGGTGAGGCCAGTGGTCCCCCTGCTCTGTGGTCAGGAGCGGAGGGGAGACCTCCCCGCTCAGAACCCGCTCAAGACCCAGGAATCTGTATCTGCCCCTCCGCCTGTGATTCCTATCCTGATTGGGAGTTAGTTACAGCCCCATAAGTCAGGTTATGTAATTTTATACAAAATAAAAGATTGCTGGGCTTCCCTGTTGGCGCAGTGGTTAAGAATCTGCCTGCCAGTGCAGGGGACACAGGTTTGAGCCCTGGTCCGGGAAGATCCCACGTGCCGCGGAGCAACTAAGCCCGTGCGCCACAACTACTGAGCCTGTGCTCTAGAGCCCATGCGCCACAACTACTGAGCCTGTGCTCTAGAGCCTGTGAGCCACAACTACTGAAGCTGCGTGCCTAGAGCCCATGCTCCACAACAAGAGAAGCCACTGCAATGAGAAGCCCGCAACTGCAACGAAGACCCAATGCAGCCAAAAATAAATAAAATAAAATAGATTAAAAAATAATAATAATAAATAAATAAGAGCATTGCTGTCCTTCATGTGGTCAGCCCTGGCTGTGTCCCTCCAGGTTTTCTTTTAGGGCCCCACCTGGGCCCTGCTGCCCCCAGCCCGCAGGCCTTGGTTCAGATGCTCCCTGTGGGGAAGGCCTTTCCCTCTGGCTGTCTGTCTGTCTGGTGGACCTCGCCCCACCTTTCAAGTGGCCTCGCTGTACAGAGCCTTCCCTGGCCTGGCATCTAGACTGTGCAGGACTCGCCTCAGGTCCTGGACCCTGGCTGCCTCTCCTCACCCCCGTATCCCCTCTCCCTGGGCTCAGCTCTGTGTCCCCAAGAGGAGTGTTTGTCCATTTATGCCGGTTCTGATGCCTCTAAATGCACACGCCTTCCCTGTCTGGAGGAAAACCCTTTAGATAAAAGAAAAAGGTACAGCTAGAGAAGTTATTTTGCGAAACTTTATTATGTGAATTGCAGCAGTTAAGGGTCATCGAGATGAGAATCCCCGGAACACCGAGAAGAGCTGCCAGGTAGTTGGGTGTCCTTGCCACTCATCTCCTCCTCAGATGCCAAACGGACTGAAGCTGGCTCCCGAGGGCTCAGAGAGTGCAGCGCTCACCATCCCCGACTGCAATGTGGGCCCCAGGGTCCCGCAGAAACACCTTCCAGAAGGATCCTTTAGCTCCATCACCCTCCTAGCTCTGTCTGTGGAAGGGAAGCCTTGTTCCAGTTTGCCAAAGGCCAGGCAGGAACGGGACAGGCGTCTTTCTCAGGCCTGCCGCACTTTTTCCTCTCCCGTCCAGGCTTCCCCTTACACAGAGTGGCGAGGGCCACCGTATGACACATCATTGACGTGTCGGTGGCTAGGAAGTTTTCCATTTCTCTGTATTTTCACCTGAGAAGAGAAGCAGGCTTCCCTGCAAAGTTACCTACTTGACTTTGAAAGCCTGAGGGTAGTGGGGTGGCCGTGATCTGCTTCCAGGGGCAGCCATGCCCCCGTTTGGGGGTTCCTCGTGGGGTGCAACGGTGTTCCAAAGCGGGTACTGCAGGGCGCACCAGCCTGGTGGATTCCCGCCTCTGTTCCAGCACAAAGCCTAGCGCACTGGGTGTGAGGTGGCCATGGGGTGACTGGGCGGTGAGCAGGATGCAGGGGCAGCTGGATCCAGGCTCATCCTTTGGCTGGTCCACTGGCTGCTGTGCCCCTCACATCTGGAAGGGGTCACTGTGCTCTTCCTCTAGCTCCCTAGTCACCCAGCAAGCCCTGCGGCGTTCGCTCCAAATACCGGTGCTTCTGCTTAGGAAACCCACATCCGGTCACAACAACTTCACAGTCTTTGCTTAACACTCCCTGCCCCTCTCCCCCGCCCACGGTAGCCCCTCAGCTCCTCTAAGTGTAAATCCAGGCAGTGGCATGCTGTCCCGGCCTTCCCTGTATGATCCAGGCCCTGCTTCCCTCTCCAGCCCGATTTCTCGCTGGCACCCCCTCGCACCCTCCCCCTGGGTGGGTGCATCGTGCTGAGCTACGTACAGTCCTGTGAAGATGTTTTATAGTCCACCCCACCGTGCTTTTGGGTGGGAGGCTTCCTCCAGCTGCAGTGCTCTGGGCCCCTTGGCATACACCTTACTCAGTTAGTTTTCTTTCTATCAAAGTAACCCATGCACCTGGTCTGAAAAATGAAGCAGTAATATAAGACTGGAAGCAGCAGTCCTCGGCCCCCAGCCTTCCTCACCCTGCATCCCATCCCCACGGGCTGTCACTCTATGTCTTGGTATAAGAAACTATAGACTTCCCTTTCTGTTTCTAAACACGCTGCAAATTCTGCAGATTTTTACAGTCTAGCTGTATTTATTGCCTTCTTCCTCTGGATGCAGAGAGGTTACCTCTCATGGTTCCCTTCCCTCTTCTCGTTCCCCACCCTCTCAGTGTAGCTCATGTCACAGTGTTTGGGAAATGGGGATCCATCGTGCTCCTGTGGCTGGAACTCGGGTTCAGGACTGAACCACCGGTACCTGCCGTGTGTGACTTTCTGCTTTACCCTAGAGTTGTTTCTCTGTGTGGGAGGTAGGGACTCCTGCATGGCTCCAGGGGTCTGGCTGCCCCCCGTGCCTTGGAAGTGGTCCACCTGCGTTCAGCTGCCGCCGGGCCTCTGGGGTTCTCTGCCACGGATGGGCCTCCCCTTCTCAGGCAGCAGTTTTAGTCTCTTCACCACTCTGCCGAGTCAGCTCCCTCTCCCTCATCCACGTTCCATCTTCCAGATTTTTGTTGACATTTCTTGTCTGCTCTCGTCTCCTCCTTGATGCCCTCATTCTTGTTTATGACATTGTTCCTTTCCTGTTGTGTTGATGAGGTCAAGGGTGGGGGGCAGAGATGAATCTTCCAGGTTTTGAGTTGGCTTCAAGGTGCCTCTCAAGCAGCAGCTCACTGGCAGTCTTCCCCGTGTCCCCCTTCTTCAGGGAGGAGCCCACCTCTACTCCGGTGTCCCGCATCACCTGCACACCTTTCTTGTGCAGCATCCCTAAACACTTGCACTGTTAGACTTTCCCTCCCTCCTTCCAGTGAGCCGCTGGAGGGTAGGAACTGGGTCTAATCGTAACCTCTGAGGCTCCGTAACCTCCGAGGCTCCTTCAGAGTCGATCGGTGTTCACAGACTGGGTAAATCCACGTGTGTGATGGGCTCGGAGCAAGGTGAGTGTGGAAGTGGCTTTGGCCCCAAGGGCAGCTTACACAAAGGGGTGCTCAATAAGCGCTGGTCAAATTGCTGATTTATGAGACTCTCCCGAACTGTGGCTTTCAGGAACAAGAGATGTGCTTGTTCTGCAGGGCCTTCTGATGCTGGTGACAGCTCACCTTCTGGACTAGATTCAAGCAAGAGCCTAGGTGATTGTAATATACATGCATTTCTTATTTTTGTCCCAGATTTCAGTACTGCCAAAGTTTTTAAAAAATAAGAAAGCCAGTTTAAAAGAGATGAGTATTAGAAAAAAATAGCTTAAATTATGGGTTGATTTTTCTGTTATTCCTGGCTTTTCAGGAAAAAAAAAAGGTACTTATAATAGGAGTTCTTTGCATACACCATTTTGTGACAGATTTCTGGTTCAGTCTCAAATGTGATATTTTACATCCAATTAGAACGAATGAGTCCCAATGGCTGCATGGTTTGGGTTCACAGCCCAACCAGCCAAATAATTACATCAGTAAGCGTAACAGAATCGTGTTCTTGCATTTGTATAGTATGTCACAATGCTTTCTCATGTATTGTCTCTTATAGAAATTCTGTGATTTAAGCAAGGAAGGTATTTTTATCTTGCTGCAAGTTTTAGAGGAAGAAGCTGGGGCTCAGGAGAGATTAAGAGTACTGACCAAGGCCACACAGATTCTCGTTGACCATGCTGGGCCTTGAACCAAGGTCCATTGAATCTACAACTAGCATTTGTTGCTCTGTACCTCTCTGCTTCCTTTCCTCATGGACTGTTTGCAATGTCAGTTTCCCAGGTGGGAGTTTTATTGAGAAGGAAAGACTCACAGTACAGATGAGTATGGAGTTGTGATATTGGTGTTGTTTTCATAAAAATGTTTCCAAATTTTATTTTTTAGAAAGCAGATGCACTATTGTAGAAAAAATGCTATTTGTTTCTCATTCGTTTTCTGCTTATTAAAGTATTTCTTACATTTTAGTTTTCTCTCTTAGACAGCTAGTGATTTTGCAGTCTGATTCTAAGAAGTATGGGGACAGAGAGCTGAAAGAAAAGCCAAAACCACACTGTAAACGTAAAGACTCAGGCAGTTGAAATAAAAGGTGGAAAAAGATATGCCAGGGAAGCGCTAATCATAAGAAAACTAATTTGCTTATAATAATATCAGAAAAAATAAACATCAAGACAAAGAGTTTTATAAGACAAAGAGGGATGTTTTATAACGATAAGAGGTTCAACTCGTTAAGTAGAGGTACCTTTCCTAAATGTGTGTGTTCCTAATAACACAGCTTCATAATGCATAAAGCAAACATTGATGGGAATAAAGAAAGAAATAGACAAATTTCCAATCTTAGGCAGAAATTTTAACACCCCTTGCTGAGTACTTGATAGAATAGGTAGATATAAAAATCAGTAAAGGGAGATATGAATAGTGCTGTCAACCAGCTGGATCTCATTGGTGTGTAGAATACCACATCCACCAACTGAAGAATGCATATTGTTTTCTAGGACATATGGCACATTCGCCAAGTAGACCATATGCGCTGCCAAAACAGGTCGTGATAAATATCAAAGGACTGAAATAACACCAAGTTCATCTGACCAAATCCTTTAAATTAGAAAGCAGTCTACTGTGATACCCAGGAAATCCTCAAATATTTGGAAATTTATCAACATACTTCTAAATAACTCATGGATCAAAGAAATCACAGGGAAAATTAGAAAATGTTTCAAACTGAATGATAATGACAATACATATAAAAATGTATATGATACAACTAAAACAATGCTTGGAGGGAAATTTATACCTTTAAATGCCTATATTAGGAAAGAATAAAGGTTCAAATCAATGATCAAAGCTTCTACCTTAAGAAGCTAGGAAAAGAGGAGGGAATTAAACAAAACCAAAATAAAAGAAGGGAAATAAAATAAAGGTAGAAATCAGTAAACTGAAAAATGTACAAACAAGAGCAAGAATCAAGAAAATCTAAAATTAGTTTTTTGAAAAGATCAATAAAAACTTGTGGTTAGACTTGACCAATGGAAAAAGAGAGAAAACACGAATTACCAGCGTCAGATATGAAAGAGGAAACATCACTACAGACCCTACAGACATTAAAAAATAAGTGGATACTGTTGACAACTTTATGCCAATAAATTCAAGAATGTACATGAAATGGACATATTCCTTGAGAAACATGGCCTAACAAAACAGATGCAAGAGGCAATTGGAAACTCTCATATCAGTTTAAAACATAAATTTGTAATTAAAAAACCTTCACATGAGGAAAGTGTCAGGGTCAAATGGCTTTTCCAGTGAACCCTATCTCAGGAGGAAATAATACTGATTTAGGAGGAAATAATACTGAGGAGGAGATAATACTGATTCTCCAGAAAGTCTTTCATTTCAGAAAAGAGAGGAGAACACACTTCTCAGCTCATATTAAGGTAGCATAGCCCCGATACTGAAACCTTACAAAGACATTGTAAGAAAAAGAAACTAGAGACCAGTATTCCTGATGAATAGACAAAAATGTCTTTAAAATATGTTAGTAGGGCTTCCCTGGTGGCACAGTGGTTGAGAGTCTGCCTGCCGATGCAGGAGACGCGGGTTCGTGCCCCGGTCCGGGAGGATCCCACATGCCGCTCAGCGGCTGGACCCGTGAGCCATGGCCGCTGGGCCTGCACGTCCGGAGCCTGTGCTCCGCAGCGGGAGAGGCCACGACAGTGGGAGGCCCGTATACCGCCAAAAAAAAAAAAAAAATGTTAGTAAGTTGACTTTTGCTTCAACCCATGGAGGATTAACTGTCAAAGGAATTGCTCTCCTGTTGTAACACCTGGAAAACTGCCCCCAGTACTTGAAATAGCTGCCTTGGGACCTTGTGGAGCAGGTGATGCAGGACTGTGTCCCTGAACAAAGGGGAACAGCAAGGTGAGCTTTACATTTGCTCCTGTTTACAGTTGGAGGCAGTTTGCGGGCTGCAGCGCAGCTGAACCTGGCGGTCTTGCCGAGTTGAGGACTCAGGAAAGGGGGTTCCCAGAGGCCTAGACAGAGCGTGTGGAGCAGAGTGCTGGACAGGAGAGAATAGCCAGAGGTAGAGCCCAGGTGTCGGCACAGTGTCCCTCCAAGTCCTTGGTGGAGTGCCGCTCTGTTCACGGGTGGGGTGAGATTCTGTGAGGCAGGGAAGAGTCCCCAGAAAGCAGTCAGCCAAACAACCACCAGAGCTCATGCAGACGTCGGCTGTGGGGTGTTGCTGGCCGTCACTTGCTGCCGGTACTGGGACTGGGAAGTCCCTCTGGCCAGTAGCTGAACGTGGGAGAAACCCTGTGTGCTCAGGGCCCGCGTGCTGGAGAAAACACGCTCTGCAGGGCCTAAGTGCGGGAGAAAGCCTGCTCAGGGGGAGGCGAGAGCTAAAGGGAACTGGGGACCACCATCTGCAGGAGCCTGGAGAACC
Organism: Mesoplodon mirus; assembly: GCF_964341445.2. Classification (NCBI taxonomy): domain Eukaryota; kingdom Metazoa; phylum Chordata; class Mammalia; order Artiodactyla; family Ziphiidae; genus Mesoplodon; species Mesoplodon mirus. Next base: position 42,932,030 of record NC_138987.1, read on the forward strand.
TGGACCAGAGCAGCCCTTTCTCCTCGATGGCCGTTCCTTCACCCTCTGCTGAAAAGGAGAGCGTCATGCCAGCTGACCAAGGAGAAATATTTATAAGACCCAGTTCCATGATCAGAGAGGCAATAAATTGATAACTGGCACATCTGGCATTCAAAAAAAAAATAAAAAACAACAAAAACCCAGGCATGCAGGCTTCCCTGGTGGCGCAGTGGTTGAGAGTCCGCCTGCCGATGCAGGGGACACGGGTTCGTGCCCCGGTCCGGGAAGATCCCACATGCCGCGGAGCGGCTAGGCCTGTGAGCCATGGCCGCTGGGCCTGTGCGTCCGGAGCCTGTGCTCCGCAACCGGAGAGGCCACAACAGTGAGAGGCCTGGGTATCGAAAAACAAACAAACAAACAAACAAAAAAACCCCCAGGCACGCAAGGAAATAGGAAAATATGGCCTAGAATCAGAAGAAAAATCAATCATTAGAAACAGACCCATGAATCAATAATAAAATTATTATGAACAACCCAATAAAAAGATGGGTAAAAGATTTCAATATAAACTTCATAAAAGGTATAAAAATGGCCAGAAATCACGTGAAAATCTGTTCAACGTGCAACATCATTACTCATCACAGAATGGCTAATTAAAACTGTAATGAGATACCATTTAACATTTAGTAGAATGATGAAAATTAAAGACCGACGTAACACTAAATTTTGACCAGGACGTGGAGCAGTGAAAACTTTCATACATTAATGGTGGAAAGTGTAAAATGGTACAGCCACTTCGGAGAACCTCGTGGTAGTTTTTTTAAAATAAGGTTAAAGATGTATCTGTCCTGTGACCCAACAGTTCCTCTGCTTCATATTTGCCTGATAGAATTGGAAACATACGCCCATAAAGCAGGTATCCACAGGGATGTGCATAGCAGCTTTTTCACGGAGGAAAGCTTGTAAATAACCCAGGCATCTGTGAACAGGTGGATACGTAAACAAACGGTGATATATTCATAGCGAAGAATACTGTCCCTGCTTGTAAAGAAGGAACTACTGCTACACGCATTACTCTGACAGACACATTATGAGCAAAGAGGTAGGACACAAATGAGGGCATCCCATGTGTAGTATTTATGTGAATTTTAAGGACAGGCAGAGCTAATCTATGGTGATAGATATCAGAAAGGGGTTAGCTCGGAGTGGGGGGCAAGGAGGTACTAGAAGAGGGTGCGAGGAGTGTTCTCAGTCTTGTTGGGGAGCTATATTCATTCTTTTATTGTGTATAAATTACACTTCAATTAAAAATGTGACACCTGCCCCCCCCCCAAAAAAAAAAGAAAGAAAAAAGAAACACCTCTGGAGGGCTGGAGGGAGGAATTGGTCTTGCATCTCTCCAGTACTTACTGCCAAGCAATCGCAAGGCACTGCATCAGGACAGACAAGCAGGAGAATCATGGGGTCTGACCTCCAGGAACTCATAAGCCCCCTCTAGGAGGTGAGACTGATGCTCATGGCGTGGCCCTGAAGGTGGGCAGGCTCCAGGCTCCGGGCTCTGGACTCCAGGTGGCACTCACAGAAGACGGAAGTGAGTGAGCGCTGGAGTCGTCAGGAAGGTGTCCTAGATCTGGAAGAGGCTGAGATGGGCCTGGAAGGCTGGGTGGATTTTGAAAAGTTGGAGGTAAAGGTGGAGATGCCACAGGAACTTTGTAGAAACACAGCAGGGTAGACAATGAAATGTAGGTCTTCAGCATCCTCGAGCCCGCTCCCTGAACCCCTCCCCAGGTCTGGCTATGCTTCTCCATTCCCGTGTGTGCTGGCAGAAATACTCAGTGCGGCTACATTCTCTTCTCTATTGTTCTCTTTTCATAATTTAGAGAAGTTTATTCTATATCCACCCACAAAAAGATACCCATTCTTTTCCATGGCAACGTTGTCATCCAGTGGGGATGTAACAGGGTTTTTATCATCTATTAATAGACACTTTGTTTCTAATTTTCTGTTACGATTGTACTCAGATGCTAACACCCTTGTGTATAATCCTTGTGTACCTTTGCAGACATCCTTGTCGAACAGGTTTCTTCAAGTGAAGTTGCTGCTCAAGCATTATATACCTTTAAAATTTGACCAACAAAAAATTATATCAATATACACTCTTACCAAACTATAAGAGAGTGGCTGTTTACCAAGCATCTCATCAATATTGGGCATTATTTAAGATTCTAACTTTTGACAAGTGTCTTGTTTTAATAATGTAGTTCTTTGATCACCATTAAGGTTACGTGCCTAGTTGTACATTTATTAGCCATTTCTGTCTCCTGTGAATTTTCCATTTTTCTGTAGATAGATCACTCTTACTTTTTTATTTTTTATGTTTTTTACATATTAGTGATGTTAACCTTTTAATATTTTATGTTGCATGTGTATTTTTCAGATCTGTCATTTGTTTTTTTTTTAACATAGTTTCTTTCACTGTACAGTCATTTAAAACTTTTATATAGTTAATTTGTTAAGCTTTTTATTTATAGTTTCTGAGATTTGTGTCTTTGGAAGACCTTTTTCCCATCCCAAAGACAGCAAGATATTCTCTTACATTTTCTTGTATTTTAAAAATCATTCCTTTATACACACACGTTGCATTTAGATCTTTGGATCTTTAATCATCTGGAAATACATTTTTGAATGGTAAGATATATGTTCTAACTTACTTCTCTGAAAATAGATACTATATTGTTGGGACGTCATTAGTTGGTCGGCCCCTTGTTGAAATGCTCTTTTTATCACAACTAAATACAGGTTTGATGTGAACCACTTATTCTGTTACACTTATCTCTCTCTTCATTTTAGTTTTGCTCTTAGAATCCTAATGTCTTAATTATTGTAGTCCTAGTCTACATTTTCTTATCCGTTAATGCAAATTCTTTTATGTTATTCTTTTTGGAAATTTTATTGGCTGCTCTTATGCATTTGCTCTTCCAGATGAACTTCAGGTCAGCTAATTACGTTTCCGTCTATCCTGAAACTTACATGCAGTCTATCCTGTTGGAATTTTGAATGGCTTTGCTTCGAACTTAAAGATGGACAGTTGACAGCATTGTAATTTTGAGTTTTAGATCCAGTCTTCTGTGTCTTCTTGTTTTTGTCTCCTAAATTTCTCTTTGGTCATTGCCCTTCTCTCACTGTCACCATCCTAGCCACCATCACCTCTGCCTTGGGCTTCCTAAGTAGCCCCTTAAGTGGGCTCTTTGGGGCCACTGGCCCCTCTGATCCTTCTTCCACTGTGGTGAAGGCTTTGCATAAGCTGTTCCCTGGGCCCAGAATATTCGCCTTCCGGCCCCCTCTTCTCTCAGTTGATCTCTCCGCATCTCTAGGTCTTAGTTCAGTTCTCATGTCCTCAAGGAGACCTCCCTAACTGGGTACACCTTCCCACTGTGGACTTCATTGTGCTTTTCACCTCGTCTTTTAAACACTTAATTAATCCAGTCGTGATTTTACATTTGCCATGACCTTGGAGTGGGAGGTGAGTTGCTTGCGCCTGGGGGCTGTGTGGTGGTCACTTGAGTAATTCCCCTACCGCTGGCCTCGTGCCTGGCCCCGTGGATGTGTTCCTTAAATACTTGTTAATGTCAGTCATTGAGCTCCGTGTTTCCCTCTATTTCTTTATGTCTTTAAGTAAAACCCCTATAGTTTTCTTCATATGGTGTTGTGCATTTCTTGTTAAGGTTATGCCTGCCAAGTTTTCTATTTATTTATTTTGTCAGTAGTGACAAGCTATTGGTTTTTGTCCCTTGCATCTGCCCGTCTTGCTGAACTCAGAACCTTGGTTCCTGCCTGTCTCCTGGTGCTGCCGGCCTCTCTGCTGGCTTCGTCCTCAGGCTGGTTGGATTCTAGGTGGCTGTCGCAGTCCCCAGCCTGACATCTGACCCGAACAACATTCAGAGGAAGCAAGAGAGGGTTACCTCAGACACATTTCCCAAGAGCCAGGAGGAGCTTTCTCAGAAGCCCCCAGCTAATTTTTTTTTTGTCTTAACAGTTTAATAGCATATTAAAAACATACCATAGAAACAGAAAGTAGAGAAAAACAGAAAATCATTCATGATCTCTTTATCCTGACACCATCACTATTAACATTTTGATATATTTCCTTTTTAATTTTTTTCTGCATTTTTTGGCATTGATGTAACCATGCTTGCATATGATTATGTATTTCACTTTATTGATATAGCACAATATCATCATCATAATAATAGCTGATACGTTCTGATTGCCCATGATGTCCCCCAGCTAATTTGCTCTCTCTCCTCAGTGGTTCAAATAGGGTCCCAGGCCCATTGCCGAATCAGTCACTGGTGAGGGCGTGGCTTAGCTCCATACCAGCCAACCCGGTCTAAGTTTAGAGTGAGGCAGGTGGGTTCAGTCTCCCCTGGGCTGCCGGGGGTGGTCACTTTGCATAATCAGGATTCTCCTGAAAGGTGGAAGGGGCGAATGGGTCCGGGGTGAAAGTCTACACCTGACCTCTGTCAGAGCAGTCCTGTTACTTCTCCCATCCACTCATTCCAACACCATAATAAAGTTATAATATAAGATTTCCTGATGCGGAACCATCCTTTCATTCCTGGAGTAAATCCTACTGGTGTCTGCTATTCTTTGGATATCCAGTTGTGTTTTGATAGAAGATTTCGATCTTGTCTGTGTTCCAAGAAGCCTTCTTAGTAATGGAAGTTAATCGTGGGGAAGGACTCCGGGACGTGAAGGTCACTTGGTTCCTGTGCCGCCACGGCCAAGTCACCTAACCTCTCTGAGACTGTTCCTCATTCACCTTGTAGGATTGCAGCCCTAATGAACTCAAGCTGTTTGGAGGATCAAAGAATATATATGAAAGCTTCTTTTAAACACCAGAGCTCACACAACATCAGAACTGTGTCTCATACTGTCTATTTAAGGTACCATTTTTATGAGTTTCTTTCATGAAGAGAGAGAACATTAACGACTGATATTTCTCTCGGCTTTCTTCATAAACGATCATCAGAAAGCCAGGCTCACGCAGTCAGAGAGGCCCTGGGAACATGATTGGTAAACACTGCATTATTGGTGTTCGGATATTAGGTTCCTGCTTTTCATAATATCCTTAGGGAACTGGGGAAGATGTGATATTTTCTGAGATTGCCGTAAAATGCAAGTTATCGCTGGTACTGTTGCCCAATTATTCTGTACTTATTTTACTTAGACTTTAGTAATTGGAAAAAGATTAGATGCCAGGACTTTGTATTTTGTTGATTATATTACCAAAGTCTTCTCTTTAATCATTTCTTTTATTCCTAGTATTAATCATTAGCTCTGAGCTGTTTGGTGGAGGACCTAATGGTGGATTCCTAACTCAAAGGAAAGAAATAATTACTTCAGTTTCTGTGGCATTGACTGTTATCTGTCTACAAATTGAAATGTGTTCTCTAGCTGTTCAGAGCATGTGATGGAGACACTGGAGGAGACCCAGAAGGTCAGACAGAATTCAGGAGCCCTTATCCTTGCCCCACCCCCCCGGCCCAGGCTGTGCCCCATCCTGCCCTTCGTCCAGGCTCCTCTGCCCCTGCCAGCCCCACCCCTCTGTGACACCCCCCCAACACCGTAGGTGTTTGTTAGGGCAGCAGTGACTTGTACTCTTTAAACTTGATTGTCCTTGGTGTGTGTAATATGGCTACATCCTTATCAGTGCTGTGTAGACACAAGCCTATCTCCATGAAGGAATGTCTTTCAAAACCAGTCCTGGGAAAAACACCTCACGTAGGTCTTCTTAAACAGTAAGTGGTGAGAGTGACATGGGATGGAAGAAAGATGTGAAGTTGGGAGGGGACGGAGTGAGAGAGGGAGAGAGAAGGAGGGAAGAGGGTGGGAAGGAAGGAGGGGTGAAAGGAAGCCGAGTCCTCTGGACCTCACCTGTCTTGGTGGCTCCAGGGACACTGGGGTGCGTTTAGCAAACACGCGCTAAGATTTAAATGTAAACAGGTCACGTTTAGCTTTGCTTGAATAGAGTGGAAACTTCTCTCATCTGTTGAGAACAATCAGTATCTGGAATTTTTATGATTTAGGTTCAGTCTGGTTTCATTTACTGGGCTCTTTGCCCCCTAGTAACTGGTGGAGGATGTTACCACACAGTGGAAGGTTTGCTTGCTGTTTGTAACCCTGTTCTTCCCTGTCTCTTTTTTGTCAACAGAAGAATTGCGGAAGTTGAGCTGGTCCGGGATCCCGAAGCCCGTCCGTGCCATCACGTGGAAACTGCTCTCGGTAAGTCTCCCCGCCGGGCCTACCTGCCCGTGCATCTTCCTCCTGCGAGGACAGGCTCCCCTGGCCTGGCCAGGCTCCCGGCCATGTCACGTGCCCTGTCTGTGCCGTGGTGATCTGGGCCTTTGTCGGGACTACAATGACATTTCCCATCCTTTGCTTAATTTCAAGCTTGGTTTGACAAGGCTGGCAGAAAATTAGGATAAGTCATAATTTATGAGAGCTGTATTCTTTTTCTCTGATTTTATTAGGTTTTAAATCTTTGTGGTATTTCCAAACCTGTGGTATAGAAAAGTTCCAGCATAGAAAATTATTTCAATTCTGAGGATCCAAACAGGGAAGTATGTTTGACTGAGGATTTTTTTTTTAAATGTTAGTAACCACGACGTTAGAAACAGCTTGTGTTTTTTTTTTTTCTTTTTTTTGCGGTACACGGGCCTCTCACTGTTGTGGCCTCTCCGTTGAGCGGAGCACAGGCTCCGGATGCGCAGGCTCAGCGACCATGGCTCACGGGCCCAGCCGCTCTGCGGCACGTGGGATCTTCCCAGACTGGGACACGAACCCATGTCCCCTGCATCGGCAGGCGGACTCCCAACCACTGCGCCACTAGGGAAGCCCCAACAGTGTGTGTCTGTGTGATGGAGGCTGGAGTTGTGGCTTGCTCACCCCTAGTGCTGAGCTGCCCATCGTGGAGGCTTCTGGAGAAGTTCGGGTGCTTGTACTTCACCTGAGTCAGTGTCAGAAGTGAGCTTGGCCCTGCTGAAAATTTCAGAATAGTTTATTGACAGCTTTCTTCCCCTTTCCTTTTTTTATTATTTTTGGAGCTAAGTTAATAAGGACCCCTAAGAGTTTACTCTAAATTGGGTCTGACTTACACTATTTAACAGACTCTTTCTTGCTAATGAGTCTTGATAAATTTGCAGCTTAGTACCTCATAATCCTAATTGCAGATGCAGCTCTGAATGGTGAATATTTATTGATTAAATATTCTCTTGCAATTAAAATTAGACCTACTGCAATTGCTTATGTTTTTGGTGTTTTTTATTTTAAGCGTTTGTATCCAGTTTTCCAAATGTCCTCTAAGATAGGTTACAGGAAGTTTGGATGAAAATACCTTTAAGAGCCTCTGTTGCGGTTTTGTCTTTGTTAAGGGTGTGCTGCACCTGGTGGGAAGTCCTCCGTGAATTACGTTGTCCTGTCCTCTTTCCTTTCGTTCTCAGCCTCTGCGGGTCATGGTTTAGGTCCCCTCACGTGCTGCCCAGTGATTGACCTGGAAGAAGGGCCAGCTGGGACTCAGTGGACAGAGGGGCAGAAGAGGAGATAGCACAGGCTCCACTTGGCTGATCTGAAGGGATGGGGGGAGGTGGGGAGAGTCTGTGACCAGGAGTGCTGGGGATGCGGGTGACAGAAAGTCCAGCCTTCTCACGCACATTTATTCACTTAACCACCACTGATTACAGGGGCCCTTTGCCCGGAGGCAGAGGGGAATTAGACACTAGCCCACCACAGTGGGTTGGGGTGCTTGGGTTTGGTCAGGGGTGCAGCAGGGTTTGCTCTGGGGACCACAGACTGTGGGATGTATGGGATGCAGGTGGGCACTGTGGGCGAGAGGAGGGCAGCAGTGTAAGTGCCGAGGGCACACGTACTGGGTGGGGGGGGCTTCACTCCCAGGATCTGCAGGTGGTGGCAGTGGGTGAGAGGTGGGGGAGAAAGGACAGAGATGAGTGGGGCAGTTCTGGCTCTCTTAGGCTTGCGTTGATGGCCGAGTTGAAAAAAAAAAAAGAGCGTTGGGGGTCAATGAGCAGAGCCTGTCCTTCCAAAGGGGGGGCACCAAGAAAGAGGGGGCGTTCCAGGGCAGTGCAGACTCACGCAGTGCCAGGCAGGGCTTCCTGGAGAAGGTGGGATGCTTCTGTGGCATCTCGAAAGGGGTGTCAGGGCTCCTCCGGAGAGGGAGATGAGGAGGTCACGTGGCCTGGGGCACGCAGCAGAGGCAGGGCCAGCAGGAGTCAAGGCCGAGGCGAGCCAGCTCCCCAGGAACCAGCAGGCTGATCCCTTGGATGAGGGAGGGGATGGGGAGGCACAGGGAGCTGGAACCATGGGAGGCCGGCTCTCAGGGGCCACACCCTGAAGGCTTGAAGTGGGGGGCTGGGGGGCTGCGTTTCTGGTGAAGCCAGGAGCCTCTTGCAGGGGCCGTTGATTGGCTCATCCGTTCATTTGATCAATATTTATCGAGTGTTTTCCGTGTCTCAGGCACTGTATGTGATGCCAGGAGGTAGCAGGGAAGGGAAAACAACCACGTACTGTCCCTCACGGGGCCTGCGGAACAGGGTGGAGTCCCTGCCTTCCTCTGCTGCCCCCAGGACGGAGCTGGATCTCACTGCACGGAAAGGAGCCCATCTTCCCAGGAGCCCGTGTCCCCCGTGCGCTGCTATCTCCCGCTCTCTTCCTTTGCTTTTTCACTTGTTTTGCAAGCATTTATCGAGTGCTTGCTGTGTGCCAGACGGTGCACGTTCGAGAGATTCCTCTGGAAGCGGTGGTCTGTGCCCCTTGGAAGGGGGTTAGAGCTGGGGCAGGGAGAACAGGAGGGGGAAGGAGGGGGTCCAGGGCTGCAGGTGTGGGTGGGGCTCGGGCAGTTGAGGAGAAAGCCAGGGTGGGTGCTTTGGAACTGTGCTCACTGACAGTCCAGGCCTGTGTGGGCGAGCAGGGGTGACACCCCAGCCTGCAGGGCTCCTGGGCTGCATGTGGTGCAGCCATGGGGGCAGGGAGGGGGCTCTGGGCACCCAGGGGCAGGGAACCCAGCAGGTTGAGGGGTGTTGGTCAGACCCGGGTGTGGACAGGCGAAGGAGGTCGGAGCGTGGGCGCGGTCACCTCCTGTCCTGCAAACCGGACCCAGGGGCTTGTTTCTGAGGCTTCCGCTCGTCCCACGGGTGCTCCCGGCGCGGTCAGCCGCACGCGTGTCCCGTGGCAGGAAGCTCAGGCGCTCAGTGAACCCTGCCCCTCACGCAGCCCTGGTCCAGCAGGTGTTTCTCGTGGGTCTGCCCTCGGCTGGGCCCTGTGCAAGTGCCAGGCCCAAGGGCGTCACGGGGATGGTGGGGAGAGAACCCTGCGGGCTCCTGGGCCGCAGGGCGGGGGGCGTGTGGAGGAGGGGTCTCCGCAGTCAGGCCTGCCTCTCGGTCATTCTCTGTCGCCGAGGGTCTCACCTAGCCTGACACGCCTCTCTCCTGGGAAGCTCTTGCAGATCCTGATGTTTGGGCCCATGAAACAGATCCGAGCCTTGGGTGGACTGAGGTGTCAGGGTTGGTACCGACTCCGGCTCGCTGTGACACGGGGTCTGCTGAGTGCCCACCCCAGGCTGGGCAGCAGGGACGTGGCGGTTTCAGGTCATCTCTTGACCTTTTGTGGCTGGGTCCACACTCGTGTCACCTGGGCAGCTTGGGAAATACTGCTATCTGGGTTCCCCAGGGGTTCTCAGGTGGGCCCGGGGTTGGTGACCGCTGCTCCAGGTCACTCCGGCCCCACATGGGACAGGGCAGGGCACCCCCGAGCCCACTGGCAGACAGGACGCTGAGGGCAGCGCACCTGGGCGGAGGTGCTAGGCGGGGGAGCGGCTGGGCCTGACTCAGCCAGATAGTGCGGTCCAGGGCTCAGCTGCCGGGGCAGAGGTGGGTGTCCCAGCCCCCTCGGTGTCCAGGATCAAGAGCTGAACCCAGGATCGGGAAGAATTTACGCTCTGTCCAGTTTAGAAAGACCACCAACCGCAGCTGAACTTGAATATGAGTCTAGTTCAAGACCTGGCTAACGAATGACTTTCCTGACACGTTTAAGATTTGTTGTTAACATGATCCTGGTGGCTCGTGGACAAGCACTGTTCTTAACTGATGAGTAGGAAATGCTGCTTTGATGAAGAAAGATGGGAAGCTTGGCTCTGGTCATTTATGGAGCACTAACACGTGCTCTAGAACTTTCCATTAAACCACCACTGACGCTGGTTGACATTGAAATTCCATGCAAGCCATGCAGTAACTTTTAAAAATTAATCCTGTAGACACTGATTTATTTAAAACAGATAACCAAACAGGACCTACTGTATAGCACAGGGAACTCTGCTCAATATTCTGTAATAACCTAAATGGGAAAAGCACTTGAAAAAGAACGGATACATGTATATGTATAACTGAATCACTTTGCTGTACACCTGAAACTAACACAACGTTGTTAATCAACTATACTCCAATATAAAATAAAAATTAAAAAAATTTTTAAAAATTAGTGCTGTAGAAAATCACATATATATATATATATATATATATTTTTTTTTTTTTTTTTTTTTTTTTTTTGCGGTACGCGGGCCTCTCACTGTCGTGGCCTCTCCCGTTGCGGAGCACGGTCTCCGGACGCGCAGGCCCAGCGGCCATGGCTCATGGGCCCAGCCGCTCCGCGGCATGTGGGATCCTCCCGGACCGGGGCACAAACCCACGTCCCCTGCATCGGCAGGCGGACTCTCAACCACTGCGCCACCAGGGAAGCCCGAGAAAATCATATTTTTTTTTTTTTTTTTTTGAAAATCATATTTTTGACTCTTATAAATAACTACTTCAGGGGCTTCCCTGGTGGCGCAGTGGTTGAGAGTCCGCCTGCCGATGCAGGGGACGTGGGTTTGTGCCCCGGTCCGGGAGGATCCCACATGCCGCGGAGCGGCTGGGCCCATGAGCCATGGCCGCTGGGCCTGCGCGTCCGGAGACCGTGCTCCGCAACGGGAGAGGCCACGACAGTGAGAGGCCCGCGTACCGCAAAAAAAAAAAAAAAAAAAAAACTATTTCAGAAACATTGAACAATAACAAAGTAAACACTTGACATTTATGCTAGTCAGTAGTATGGTTAGAAATGATCAGTGAAACTCTGGTATCTTCTTTCCTTCTTTCAATATATTGGGGTGAGTTTGCACGTGAACCCAGCGGGAGGGAGCGATTTGATGTTTGTGTCCCCGGGACAATTTTGATACAAGTATATGCATGCATTGTTTTACATTTATGATTAGTGTTTTTATAGCATGCTAATACAGCAATTAAGTCTTCTGTAGTTCTGTCATTTAAAATTCAGTGCATACTTGAATATATTTCATTTGCATAATTTCCAGTCTTGCTTAATTACCTAGGGGCCTCGACTTGCATATGTGTGTTTTCCTTTAGGAACGGGAACATCAGGAGTACGTGTGGGGTTTTTTATTGTCCTTGTCCCCGTTTTGATACCCTTGCCTTTTAGGAGTTCTGTTTTGGAATGTTAGTTAACGTTTGGGGGTGGCGAGAATTTCTGGGTACTCGTTCACTTCACTGAGAACCCTTTGGTGGCAGTGCAGGTGATCTGCACAAGGCTGTCCACTCTGACCCCGCTGACACCGGGCTGGCCCCACTGCCCTGGCCTGGCACACATGTCCATGCCCCTCCTGTGCCAGGCTGCTTCGGGCTTGCCCAGGACCAGCCAGGACGTGCTGCCCTGTGTGCTCCGTGCGGCTCTGTCACCTTTCTCAGGGCGTTTGTGTCTGTCCCTCTCCACCTCCATCCTCTCCTGCATCAGCAAACCCAACACAGCGCAGTACTGGGCAGTACTGGGCCTACTACTGGGCCTACTTCTCATCAATTAGCTCAGACACATCCTCCCCAGCCCCCAGGGCAGGGGCGCTCCTTGGGGCGTGACGGTGTCCTTGCACATCTGTTGACATCATTTGTTCATCCACCAAGTATCTATGGAGCATCTGTTGTGTCCAGACAGTATCCTGAGCCCTTGGGGGCTGTCTGTGAACAAAAGTGGTGACAGTTCCTGCCCCGATGGAGCTGGTGTTCTAGTGGGATGACACAAGCAGTAAACGCAACAAGTAAACTTCACAGTATCTTCCAAGGAGCTGAGTGCTATGGAACAGAACGCGAGCAAAGTAGGGGGGATCCTGAGGGTGAGGTTGGCGGCCGGGGCGACGACCTGTGAGCAGGCACTTGGGGCGGGGGAGGGACGTGGCCCCGCAGGGTCTGGGGCAGCGCATCCAAGTTCATGGGTTCTTTGGAGAGGGATGTACGAACTCCAGCAGCGTGTGGGCCCTCGGGATGCGGTGCAGACCAGGCGGCCCCGCTGCCTGGAGCCGTGCTTGGACGATGAGGAGGGTGAGCAGCAGTCACTAGAAGCGTCCTCGGCCCCAGTGCCGAGGGGAGGGGCCGCTCCTGTGGAAGGGCCAAGGCAGCGCCCGAGCCTGGAGCCCAGGCTGAGTGCGTGGGAGCTGGCCCTGCAGAGGGGGGGAGGAGGAGGGCGGGCGGCTCCATCAGGCCCGGCAGGTCCCGTTCTAGGCGCCATGGCTACTGCCGTCCGCGCCGCAGCCTGTCCTCGGAGCTGAAAGATTCTCTTGTACACGAAGGTACACAGCCGAGTTTCCATAACGTTTCCCCAAAAGAAGCATCCTGCGGGCTGGACGTGGCCTGTGGGTGGTAGTTGGCCGACCCTGATGCAGAGGAGAAGGGCCCCGGGCAGAGGGAGCAGCAAAGTCAGAGGGGCCACGAGCCAGGGTCAGTGAGGGAGGGGGAGGGGAGAGTGTCCCCCGGCTGCGAGCTGGGGAGGGCTGGGCCGGGCGGACGGGAGGCCTGGCGCGAGCACGCTGAGAGGGGGCAGGGGCCCTGGGGCGCGGTGCTGGGCGGTCCGGTCCTTCTTTTCCACAGCAGCGCTGGCAGATGTGTGGGGATGGCCTGGCGGGTGGGGAGAGAAGCAGGGCCTGGTCCACCGGCAGCCGGCCGCCACAGCATCCCTGCATCCCGGTGCTGTAAGGGAACGCATGTGTGTGGCACGTGGTGGCGGGGGTCTCGGTCCCTGCTTCTGTGAACGAAGCCAGGTGGCCCCGAGGAGGTAGGGCCTCAGGCGGGCCGGCTTTGCCGTCAGTCCCCCACCAGGTGTGCGTGCCTCTGGGGCCCGTTTCCTCACCTGGGAACAGGGCTGGCATTGTCCTGTGTGCGCCGGCGAGGCTTAGAGGCAGGTCTGTGTGTGTAGCCCGGTCAGTAGCTGTCCCTCCGTTTCCTCACCTGTGACGGTGGCAGTTTTAGGACAGAGAAAAAGAAGTAAACCCTGGTAATCATTACTCTCCAGCAGGTGACAGAGACGACATGGCAGTGAGGCCAGCCTGGGCGTGGTCGATGCCCCTGGTCCCAGCCGGATTCTCTGAAGCTGCGACTTCCCTCGGGGGGGCCGGGCTGGGAGCCCAGCAGGAAGGGGGCTCTCTGCTGGGCCCCCCTCCAGGCTGGCGTGTTCCAGGTGGTGCTGGCTGCAGAGGCCGCGTCCTGAGCTGCTCAGCTTTGCCGGCTGGCACGTGGAGGCTCTGCAGGCGGGCCCGGCACTTCCGTCCACACTGCGGGGCTCCTGTTTGTTTTTGGCGCTGGTGTAATTCCGTGAGGCGGTCTGCTCTTTGGAGCACAGATGCCTCACTTGACCAGAAGATAGAGGCAGGTGGGAACCGTGGCCACTCCCTTCCGCGGTAGTGGGGCCGCTCACTGTCTGACTCTCATGTATTGTCAGATGGACCTGCTGCTCTGGGAATGGGCCCCTTTCCGACCAACGGTAATCAGTTGAAGCCATGTGAGGGCAGGTGTTCTCCGTGGGGGCTCCTCCTCGCTGTTGAGGAAGGTGGAGGGCAGGTGACACCTTGTGCCAAGGCTGCTAGGATGTAAATTGCTACACCTCCTGGCAGCGTCACTTGGAAAAAAAGGCATCAGGAGCCTTAAATATAGCCGGTATTCCTTGGAGCTAACGATGCACTTATAGAAATTTTACTGCTCACGACCACGTATTTTAGAATACTGGACAATTGAAAGTTGTCAGAATGTTCAGAAATCGAGGAAGGGTTAAATAGAAATCCGTATAAAGAAATATATATGGTGGAAGGCTATGCACCCTTGGGGAATCAGTGGTTTTAGACCAGGGGTTGGCAAGCTTTTTCTGTAAAGGGCTGCAGAGCAAGTGTTTCAGCATGTGTTTCAGTGGGTCACATGGTCTCTTTCCGACCACTCAGCTCTACCTCGGTTGTGTGCAGCCATACACGTGAGCAAACGGGCGTGGCTGTGTGCCGCCAAAGTTCTGTTTATAGACATGGGCAGTGGGCTGGCGTTTGCCGACCCCTGTAGTGGAACAATACGACGTGACAACGGTAATACGGTCTTGATTTTAAGTTGAGATACATAAGCACGGAATGTTGGAGAGGAAATTTCCTTAAAAAGGACTAGTCATTAAAAGTAAATTGGGCTGGGCTTCCCTGGTGGCACAGTGGTTGGGAGTCCGCCTGCCATTGCAGGGAACACGGGTTCGTGCCCCAGTCCGGGAGGATCGCACATGCTGCGGAGCGGCTGGGCCCGTGAGCCATGGCCGCTGAGCCTGCGAATCTGGAGCCTGTGCTCCGCAATGGGAGGGGCCACAACAGTGAGAGGCCCCGTACCACAAAAAAAAAAAAAAAAAAAGAGGAAATTGGGCTTCATTAAAGTCAGGAGCTTCTCGTCATCCAAAGACGTCACTAGTGGGGAGAAAACGCAAACCACGGGGACGCGGAGGAGACGCTTGCAGCAGGGCTCACGTCAGACTGCATATGGCAGGTGCTCATGAATCAGGAGGAGAGAGGGGGGCCACATGACGGGGGAGGGAAAGGGGCTGCACTCAAATGACGTACACGGCATCCTTCAGTCCACTGGAGATGCAGGTGAAAACTGCATTCTGATAGCTACCTCCGTGAACCCGTCGGGATGGCCAGAATGAAAAGATGTCTGTTACCAAGTGTTGGTAAGGATGTAGGGCAGTGGGCGTTCCCATGCGCTTCGAATGGGAGTGTAATCACTTAGGAAGATTCTTTAGCAAAATCTGTCAAAGGTATGCCCACCTAGTAGTTCTGCTCCCAGGTATATACTTAACAAATTGCGTATCGTGCATTATAAAAGGCAGTTACGAGAGTGTTTATCACAAAAACTTGGTAAAAACCCAAATGTCTGTTAACAGAACGGATTTTGTACATGGAGATATTATGCAACAGTGACAATTTTTTAATTTTATTGTTTTTTTATCTTTGGCTGTGTCAGGTCTTAGTTGCGGCACGCGGGATCTTCATTGCGGTGTGCCGGCTTCTCTGTAGTTGTGGCATGCAGGTTTTCTCTCTCTAGTTGAGGGGTGCAGGCTCAGTAGTTGTGGTGCATGGGCTTAGTTGCCCTGTGACATATTGGATTTTAGTTCCCCGAACAGGGATCGAACCTGCGTCCCCTGCACTGGAAGGCGGATGCTTTACCAGTGGACCACCCGGGAAGTCCCACAACAGTGAAAATTAACTACTGTTTTCATGTTACAGAATGAATGAATTTTTCAAACATAATGCTGAGTTTAAGCAACGAGGCAAAAAAAAAAAAAAGGTTCTATGTATATAAAGTTCAGAAATAGGCAGAATTTATCCAGGTGTCAGGAGTCAGGGAGGTACCTCTGACACCAGATCAGGAGGTAAGGGTCAGTGGTTGGAAGGCTCCCAAAGGGCCCTGAGACAGGTTCAGTCTATGATAATTCACACATACTTTTTGGGAGCGCACGTGCACACACACGTTATATTTCAGTACATGTTTATTAAAAAGTTTAAATGATGTGATCTAAATGTGATAAAACGAATGTGCATGAGTGTGTAATCTGTAATACAGAACAAATGCTAACGGAGATGCCTTAGAGAAATAAAGGGGATGCGTGTGCTCGCACAGCTGAGAAGATGCGGCTGGACGTAGGTTGATTTCATCATCAAGGCGACTTGAGCGCAGCTCTTCTTGAGTCAGCTCTTCACGGTGGACCTGCAGCTCGTGGTTCTCCCTCGTGGTCACAGAGTGGCTGCCGCAGCTCCAGACTGTGCACATTCTCTTTGATTCACAAGCAGCAGCAAAGAAGGCCCCGGGCCTGGCTTTTGTGCCTGCATCGGGTCCCCCCTTTACCCCTGAGCCTGCTGGTCACTGGCTGGTGGGATGGTGTGGCTGTTTAGCTTATTAGCCCATCAAGACCTGTCCTGAAGGAAGGGGATTACCCACCTTCAGGTGGCACATGGGTTGAGACTAGGAAGACGCAGTTCCCAGAGGCTCTTCAGGGCTCTGTTTGAACAAAGGATGCATAGATATTTAGCAGTAAGCACAGTGACGTTGACTTTGGATGTGAAAGTGCTTTAAAACGCAGAAAACACCGCAGGGGATGTATTTGTTCATTTTTCACTCATACATGAATGCACTCAGTGAAAACTTGGGTGCCTGCCATGTGGCTGGCACAGTGAGCGGCTGGCTCTGCGGAGCCTCGTGCCAGGTGCTGCTGGGGCGCTGCATGAGCAGCCTCCTCGAGGGTCAGTCCAGCCTCTGGAGGGAGTGATGTTGAAGGGACACTCGAGGGATGAGGAGGGACACTCGAGGGATAGGCTTTAGAACGTTAGGAAGAAAGCAAGGAGAAAACCCTTCTTACACGGGACGCAAGGACCACTAAATATAAAAGAAAAACTTTGTCCATTGGACTTCATGAAAATGTGAAACTTCTGTTGTTTGAGACATAAAAAGGCAAGCCACAGGCTAGGAGAATATAATCACAGTGCATATATTTGACAGAAAGACTCACGTCTCGAATGTATACAGCACTCATAAAACTCACTAAGAAGACAAGCAACTGATTAAAAAACTGGGCAAAAGATGTGAACAGACGTTTCACCAGAGAAGACAAGCAGTGGCAGAGGGGTTTGTGAAAAGACACGCAACATCATGAATCATTCAGGAAATGAAATTAAAAGCCCTTGACAGAGTGACTGATATTAGAGGTTGACAATACTGAGTGTCAGGGAGGGTGTGGAACGTCTGAGATTCTCAGGTGTTGTTAGTTGGGATGGAAAATGGTATCATCCTTCTGGGAAAGGATCTGGCAGTTTCTTAGAAAACTAAACATACACCTACATTATGACCCAGTAACTCGAAATCAAACTGTATATTCATAAAAATCTTGTGCAAGAATGTTTATAACGGGCCTCCCTGGTGGCGCAGTGGTTGAGAGTCCGCCTGCCGATGCAGGGGATACGGGTTCGTGCCCCGGTCTGGGAGGATCCCATATGCCGCGGAGCGGCTGGGCCCGTGAGCCATGGCCGCTGGGCCTGCGCATCCGGAGCCTGTGCTCCACAACGGGAGAGGCCACAACAGTGAGAGGCCCGCATACCGCAAAAAGAAAAAAAAAAAAGAAAAAAAAAAGAATGTTTATAACAAGCGTTATTTAAAATAACCCCAAACTAGAAACAACTCAAATGATCAGCAAAGAGTGAATGGCTTAACAAACTGGTAAATAGCCATACCCTGGAAATTACACCTGGGGAGAAAGAGGAGGTCACTGTTGGTTCCTGAAAGAATCTCAAAAGACAGCAGACTGTCATACGGTATTTGTCTTTCCCTTTCCGACTTACTTCACTTAGTATGATCATCTCTAGGTCCATCCACGTTGCTGCAAATGGCATTATTTCCTTCTTTTTTATGGCTGAGTCGTATTCCATTGCATATATGTACCACATGTTCTTTATCCATTCATCTGCTGAAATCTAAACTATGGCACAAATGAACTTATCTACAAAACAGGAACAAACTCACAGACATAGAGATCAGACCTGTGGTTGCCAAGGGGTAGGGGGGCGGGGAGGGAAGGACTGGGAGTTTGGGGTTGGTAGATGCAAACTATTACATACAGAATGGATAGACAGCAAGGTCCTACTGTTGAGTACCGGGAACTAGAGCCATTCTCCTGGGATAAACCATAACGGAAAAGAATATAAAAAAAGAGTGTACAGCAGAAATTAATACAACACTGTAAATCAGCTATACTTCAGTTAAAAAAAAGCCAGCAGGCTGAGTGAAGGAAACCTTGCCCCCAGGCACAGGTCCCCATGATTCCACTTATGGGCGATTCTAGGGCGGCAGCTGTGACCCGTGGGGAAGAGGGGGTGGGGGGACTGCAGAGGGCACTGGGGCGGTTTTGGGGCGATGACACTGCTCCAGTCTTCACGGGGGCAGCAGTTGCATGGCTGTACACCTTTGTCAGATGTCATGGACCCGTTTCCTGAAAAGAGGCACCTTCTATTTTATCTCTGGTGTGGCAGTAACGTTGACTGAAAAAGTAGAAAATGTAAGACAGGAGTCTGGGCTCTTCACGGCCACCCTTTGCTGCCTGCCGGACCCTTTCTTTTTTTTTTTTTTTCTTTTTGCGGTACGCGGGCCTCTCACTGTTGTGGCCTCTCCCGTTGCGGAGCACAGGCTCCGGACGCGCAGGCCCAGCGGCCATGGCTCACGGGCCCAGCCGCTCCGCGGCATATGGGATCCTCCCAGACCGGGGCACGAACCCGTATCCCCTGCATCGGCAGGCGGACTCTCAACCACTGCGCCACCAGGGAGGCCCTGCCGGACCCTTTCTGAGTCTGTATTGGGCCTGCGGCTGCCAGAGCCCAGGAGTCTTTGGAGAGAGGAGAAAACGTGCATGAGAATTTACACATATGTGTGCATAAACACACACGCACACACAAGCATACGCACGTGTATATATATATATGCATGCGTATATGTGTACGCAGACACACATATATGTGCACACACATGTATAGTTGTAGGGCCTACACACTTCTGAGCTCTCCATGGTGTCCAAGGCATTTAGAGAAGGGGGCTTTCATCTCTCAGTTGTGCTATAGATGAGCGCGGTAAATGCCAGCCTGCTGCGCTGGCTCCGGCCCGCTCTTGTACGGCTGCAGGTGGAGTTCCATCACCTTGGTGGAGGCTGCAGATGCCTGAGCCCAGACCCCATGGAGTGCGGTTGGGGGTGATACTTCCATAGGGCTCAGCTCACTGCTTGTCTTTGTGTCTCTTTCTTCACAACTCATTTGTCCTCCCCTCTGTGTCAGATTTCAGAGTGCCAAGCTCGTTTAAGGTGTGAGCCTTTTGATTATAAACTTCTCACAGAGACTCCAGGAATTACCATTAACCGTATGTACTTTTCTTGTTTGTTTTCTTCTCTCGCAGGGTTACCTTCCTGCCAACGTAGACCGAAGACCAGCCACTCTCCAAAGAAAACAGAAAGAATATTTTGCTTTTATTGATCACTATTACGATTCTAGGACGGATGAAGTTCACCAGGATACATACAGACAGGTGGGGATACTTCTTCTTTTTCTTGTCACTTGAACTACTCGGTGACGTCTGCCTTCTTGGAGGAAATGCTTTATCTGGCAGTTTCCTGATTGGGTCACAGATCTTTATTTTCTAGTAAATAAATAAACTTGAAAACAAATAATGGTGAATTCCCACTGATATTAGCACCTTGTGCATCCCCAGTTCCTTCTGCAAAAGTAGGAAGGGGGCTCTTAATTGGAGCCACAGAACAGGTAGCCCAGACCCCTCGCCGTGCACTGAGATCCTCCCCGCCGACCCCCGCCCCGCCCTGGGTGGAGGGTGTCTTGTGACTCAGCCAGCGGCTGTCTGACCAGAAGGTCAGGAGCAGACATTTGTCTGGGTCGGGTCAGACGTGTGAGTCCCCTAGGCCCCGTGGGCGCTGTCCTCTGCTGCTGTCAGGGACGTGATGTAGGTAGAGGAGAGCCATGCTGCTCGGCTTGGTTCTGGAGACACACAGTTCAGTCCATAGCAGAGGTGTAGCCAGCTTATAAGTTTGCTATTTAGTTTAATACAAAATGGATATAATTATGACTTCTTGAATAGTCAGTTGACAGTGTGCATGATGGGAAAGATACTTAAAATTGATTTACGGTTCATGGTGTATCCAGAATTTGCTGTTAGAATCGCTCGAAGCCTTTATAATTCTTGTCTTTGTAATATGTGAGAATTCAGAATGGTTTGCGCTGCAGTTGAACAAAAAGGTGGTTAGGCATTGGTAGCACTGCCTCGTATTCTGACATGAACTTCTGATTTTCCTGATGCGTGTCAGTATTGAGTATTTCCTCTTGGAAACCCGACCTCTAGGTGAATGAGAGTTGCCGAAATTGTCTCCCTCAGATGTGGGATACCCACATCTCCTTGTCAG
Source organism: Mesoplodon mirus (assembly GCF_964341445.2). NCBI lineage: Eukaryota > Metazoa > Chordata > Mammalia > Artiodactyla > Ziphiidae > Mesoplodon > Mesoplodon mirus. The sequence continues at coordinate 42,952,361 of NC_138987.1, forward strand.
TTTGGTGTAGCGCTGTAAAAAGGTCCAAAGACAGGCCTTAGTGCTGATTGCTAATCACAGGTTCTTTAAGTTAAATGGATTGCTGAAAGGCATCTTCCCAAGCAGACACTGGCAGCTCTGCAGGAAGAGTGACTTGTTTGGGGGCGGGAGGAGGGAGATGGGGACAGGGACCCGCTTCCGTCACCTTCCAGGGCGGGGCCTTCTCTGCCTCTGGCCCCTGCTGCCCACACTGGGGCTTGTCCTCTGTCTCCCACCTGGGTGGCTCCCAGGCCACACGGTGCTGCCACCCGTCACTCTGGGAAACTGATTTGTGATACAGATTGCATTTGGATTGGATCAGGGAAATACTAGCTTACCTGGTTTTTTTTCCACTTCACTGGTTTTAGGGAATGGGTACATTTGGTATTGTGTTGCATGTATTTTTGCTGTGTGTGTGTTTTTTTTTTAAATTTATTTATTTATTTTTGCCTGCATTGGGTCTTTGTTGCTGCTCGCAGGCTTTCTCTAGTTGCGGCGAGCGGGGGCTACTCTTCATTCGGTGTGCGGGCTTCTCATTGTGGTGGCTTCTCTCGTTGTGGAGCACAGGCTCTAGGCGCGCGGGCTCAGTAGTTGTGGCTCGCGGGCTCTAGAGCGCAGGCTCAGTAGTTGTGGCGCACAGGCTTAGTTGCTCCGCGGCATGTGGGATCTTCCTGGACCAGAGCTCGAACCCATGTCCCCTGCATTGGCAGGTGGTTTCTTAACCCCTCCGCCACCAGGGAAGTCACTTTGCTGTGTTTTTATTCCAGAAAAAGATGTCCAAAGGATGACACGAGCATCTATCAGCAAGATTTACCAGACTGCATTCTATTACGAATTTCTTGAGGGAAAGTTAATTAAAAATGGGTTGCATATATCTTTATTCAGTTACTGTGATAGGTAATAAAAAGCTCCTGTGTTATTGTGAATCCCCCAAATGTTCCTGCATTACTGTAATTCAGCACCGTGTAAGCTGTGGCAGTGTTTCCCGTGGGCCTGCTTGCTTTGTGCTGAGCACACACGCCTCTTGGAGGTGGGCCCTGGGCCGTCCTGGCACGGCCGTTTCAGGCGCTCTGTTTAGGTCAGGGTGGAGCCAGCCTGGGTTTGCGGCTTGAGCACCCTGGTCTCTCCCCGCTGCCCACTCACGGTGTTTGACCCATGGACTGACCTTACCTGGCCGTCTGCCCCGAGGTGTGTGGCCCGGCCTTCCCACAGCACTGGGAGGCCGCAGGAGGCCAGGGTCCCCTGTCTGCTTCCCTGTCCCTCTTCTGTCCTCTGTTCATATGAGTTCTGCGTTTACTCTTCGGGTGAGGATGTCCCGTCCACAGCACACAGAGTCGGTCAGAGCTAAAGGTTCATCTGTGTGTCCTCCCCGCTCTGCGGGTTCTGCAGACTTCGTGGCCGCCCGACCGGCTCAGTCCTGTATGGGGGGCGGGGCATACAGAGCCGGTGCTGGTGTGCACCGTCCTGCCCCCCAGCAAACGCACGACGGGCAGCTAGCTCTTCTGTTACATGGGCTGTGCTGGCCCTCGGCGTGCCGGGGACAGACGCGTGCCCACGTGACTCTGATGGCATGGGATCAGTGCTCTGAGGGCGACCCTAGGGGACGCCCTGGTCAAGGGCTGAGAAGGTTCTGGGCTCCCGCTAGTGGCCAGCTGCAGCCTTCTGACCCCACCAGCCTGGGGTGTTCCCTCCTTGTCCTCTCCCTCCAGGCCTCCTTCCCTCCGCTTGCCAGGTTCCTCCCCGCGTTGCTCAGTGGGTTGGAGAATGCTTATTTCTCGTCTTCTCTGATGCCGTTGCCTCTGCTCTCTAACTGTCCTCACTGTCCCTGATGCCTCATCGTTCACGCTCCCTCAGCGCTTCAGTCTGCTGGCCCCTGGCCCAGTTCGTACCCTGAGCCATCTCATCCCCTCCCTTGGTACCACTGATGGGCAGCTGATTTCCAAGTTCTCCCCTGAGGGAAGGGTTCAAGGCGGGAACCTGTGAGTGCGAAAACAATTCCCACGTCTCAGAGCCGTGAAGCTGATGGAGCTCTGGGGGCTGTTGATCCACCTTCTTGTTGGATCTTCCCCAGCAGCCCTTTGAGGGACGTGGCAGGTGTCTAATGGGCGAGGATGCTGAGCCCCAGAGCCTGGTGAGGGACCCAAGGCCACGGTGCTGGCGAGGCAGAGTGAGGACACTCCCAGGCCCTGTGGGTCTCAGAACCCTCGAGGTCACGGGCAAGGACAGGGGATGAGCCTGAATCGTAGGCTCCCCATGGTGTTAAGATGTGCACGTCTTCTCGCGGCCTGTTTGGGCCATTTTCCTGGGTTGCACGGGGATGGTGGTAGCATTGGCCATGGTCGGTGCTCGTGCGGGGTGTTGAGGGCCGGCCTGGATGCCAGCTCAAGCCCTGAACGATCTTATTTGGTTGCGTCTTGAACCCGCAGGTGTGCTGCTCTGCGGTATATGGGGAACTTTGTTACGACTCTCATGTCAGACGGTGGTCAGACGGGGATCAGCTGATTCTACCAGAGGGTTTTATATGCGTCCTCTGAAAAGTGCCCTGTGTCCCCCAAGGATTTTGTAAAGTGCAGAAAACTGTGGCTGGGGTTTGAAGAAGCTGTCACAGTTGAACACTTGTACACTGTTGATGTGCTTGAATCGCTCCCCGTGTCAGAGGCTGGAAATCAATGTTTGCTAATTGCTATGGATCCTGTTACTAAATAGCCGAGGGCCTGCTCTGTTCCTAATAACGCAGCCGCCACTGGGTTGGAAAGCGTGGAACAAGCCTGTCGTGCTAGGACGGGGGCGGGGGGGCCCAGGCAGACGGAACCTGCCTCTCCTCCACGGGAGAACACGTGACACAGTATTTGTCTTCTCAGAGAGAGCAGACCGAGACCCAGAGCAAATCCGTTGCTGTTATTAACTGTCACCCTTTAATCATAATGCCTGTCTTGATGTTCAGCATCTTTTAAAATACATGTGTCTTTCTCCTCCATCTGCAGATCCACATAGACATCCCTCGAATGAGTCCTGAAGCATTAATACTTCAACCCAAAGTGACAGAGGTAAGGGCTGGGATCCGGAAGTTCCCTTTCTGGGAGGGAGATGGGTGCCCACCATCCTAGTGGCTCTACCCACGGCAGGTGAGGGGATGGCCCCTGGGGACAGAATCGCCAACCGGAATTGCTAACTGTTTTTAAAATATTTTTATTGTGCAGTACTGGTGTATACAAAAGAACTTAATTGGAGTTGTGTATGTAGTTCACACTCATGAGTCTACCACCCAGTTTAGAACCGAGAAGCCCACTTGAGTGAGACTGATAGTGTGGAAGCCACCTGCTGTTCTCACTCGTCTCCAGGCCCCTCCCCAGGAGATGACCTGTCTCCTGACTTGTATCTGTGATCCTTCATGCCTTTAATACATGTCACGTGACCCTGGGAAAGCCGTGTTCTGGAGCCGGCTCATTCCTCTGTGTAGTCTAATCTCTGCAATTTGGCTTTTTTCATCTACATTATTTTCTTAGATTCAGCTAATCTCTGTGTCTAGTTGTTATTTAAATATTCCACACTTTCTGTTGCTGTTTTTCCTGTTGGTGGACATTTGGGTTTCTATGGTTTGCTATTGGGAATAGTGTTGCCTGGAAGCTGCACGTACAGTTATGCAGGTGCCCCCTGGCAGGGATTTCTCAAGAGCATTTACGAAGAAGGAAGATTGTTGCAAGGTTGGCTGTCAGCCTGTTAAACTTTCCAGATGATGTCAGCATGCCCTCCAGTGGGTTTTCCTGATTCAGCTCTCCCCTGTAGAGGACCGGCCGTCCTGGTGCTCACACCCCTGCCAGGTCTGGGTGTTGCCAGGCTTCTCAAGTTCTGTCTCTGGTGGGCATTCTTCATTTTCCTTTCTCTGATCACCTGTGGAGTAAGCATCTCTTCATGTATTTATGTGCTTCTGTGTCCGCCTTCAGGGAAATGCTTATTCCCACCTTTGCCTGATTTCTTGTGTGGTTGACTTAATTGTATGTTGGTTGTTGATCTTTATATATTAGGGATTCTAATTCTTTGCAGTTTGTATATGGCAGATTCCTCCTCCCACTCTGTGGCTTGTTTCTGCCACTTTCTTCTTGATGGCTGTCATGATCGAAGTTCTCAGTTTTTGTGGCATTGAACTTACCCATCTCTTCTATTACGGTTAGCTTCCTGAGGAGATCTTTTCCTACCCAGACATCCTTAAGCCATTCTCCCTCCCTTGTTTTCACCTCAAAGTTATGAAGTGTTAGCATTCACACCTGTTTTAATTCATCTGTATCCGATGGCTGTGTGTGCTGTGAGGTGGGAATCCAGTTTAACGTTCTCCCGTGGTGGCCAGTCCAGCTTATCTCCCCACGTTTGCAATGTCCCTCTGTTCATGCCATTTTCACATTTGCGGAGATCTGGTCTCTGTTTTGTCCCAGTATTCGAGTTACCTTCATTCATTCAGCTTCATCCTAAGTCTCAGTATTTGGTAGGAGGTGTTCACACCCCCTCTTCCTCTTCAAAAGTGATCAGGTCATCTTAAGGCTTTGCTCTTCCACATAAGTCCCAGAGTCAGGGAGCCAAGTTTTTTTCTCTCTCTCTCTCTTTATTTATTTTCCTTATTTCTTTTTGGCTGTGTTGGGTCTTAGCTGCGGTACACAGAATCTTTTTGTTACGGCATGTAGTCTGCTCAGGTTTCTCTCTAGTTGCGGTGCTCGGGCTTCTCTCTAGTTGCGGTGCTCGGGCTTCTCTGTAGTTGTGGCGTGCGGGTCTCCTCTCTCTAGTTGTGGTGCACAGGCTCCAGAGCGTGTGGGCTCTGTAGTTTGCGGCACGTGGGCTCTCTTGTTGAGGCACACGAGCTCAGTAGTTGTGGAGTGCAGGCTTTGTTGCCCCACGCCATGTGGGATCTTAGTTCCCTGACCAGGGATTGAACCCGCATTGCCTTCATTGGAAGGCGGATTCTTTACCACTGGGCCACCAGGGAAATCCATCTCTCTCTCTCTCTCTTTTTTTTTTTTTAATTGAAGTATAGTTGATGTACAATATTATATGTCACAGGTGTACAATATAGTGATTCATAATTTTTACTCCATTTATAGTTATAAAATACTGGCTATATTCCCTGTGTTGTACAATATGTCCTTGTAGCTTATTTTTTACCTAATAAACCCCTCCCCTATAGTCCCTCTCCCAACTGGTAACCATTAGTTTGTTCTCTATATCCGCGAGTTAGCTTCTTTTTTATTATATTTACTAGTTTGCTGTATTTTTTAGATTCTACCCTTATTGGTTTTTAACGTGTGTTTGACTTAAGATTGGAATTGCACAGAATGTATAGGTCAATTTGGGAGAATTGACATCTCTATGAAATTTAGTCTTCGTTTTCATGAACATGCTAATTCCCCATTTTTTAGGCCATTCTTTAATGCCTTTCAATGAAGTTTTAGAAGTTGTTCCATAATAGGTCCTGTGTACGTTTTATTAGATTTATTCTTAGTTGTCATATTTTTTGTTGCTGTTATAAATGGCATCTCTTTAAAATTGAATTTTCCTATTGTTTTTTTTTTTACATCTTTATTGGAGTATAATTGCTTTACAATGGTGTGTTAGTTTCTGCTTTATAACAAAGTGAATCAGTTATACATATACATATGTTCCCATATCTCTTCCCTCTTGCGTCTCCCTCCCTCCCACCCACCCTATCCCACCCCTCTAGGTGGTCACAAACCACGGAGCTGATCTCCCTGTGCTATGCGGCTGCTTCCCACTAGCTATCTACCTTACGTTTGGTAGTGTATATATGTCCATGCCTCTCTCTTACTTTGTCACAGCTTACCCTTCCCCCTCCCCATATCCTCAAGTCCATTCTCTAGTAGGTCTGTGTCTTTATTGTTTTAAATGTTTGTTTTGCATCTTGATTGCTCCAGTAAATGCACTTTTAAACTTTGATATCTCTTGTCTGTGCAGTAAGTTTGTTAAAAAGAAATCCAGGATTATTAAAGCCAAAGTGCTTTAGATTACAGAACACAAAAGGAGAAAATTAGTTTTCCACAGAAGTAGTCATTTTGAGGTACTTCTCTTTGATTGTCCTTTTCAATAGTTGTGCTTCTATCTGGAAAACAAGAGATCACATATTATAACCTCATTTTAACGTATTTTTCTTTTTAGTGGAAAATAGAGTCTGCCACGCAACTTTTGGTTTGTCTTCACTGTTGTATTTTTCCTGTCACTTGACGCACTCCTCGTAGAGCTGAGCCTGTGGGCTCCTGGTTTCAGAGACGGGATCCAGTCACTGCCGGCTGGTGTCTGCTGGCCTGCTCGTGTGTGATGTGCTGGGACCTCGATCCCAATGGAAGTGCCTCTGCAGTTGCCAGGGGCAGGGGGAGGGGACAGGAGACTGACAGCAAAGGGACACGAGGGGACTTCTCAGGGCGATGGAAGTGCCCCCGGCAGCGGCAGCGGGGCTCACACGGCCCCTCCCTTGGCTCCCACGCACTCCTCCCGGAGCTGCTGACATGCCCAGGGCTGGCTGGGGGGCAGATTGTGTGTGTGGGGAAACCTTCTGGAAGCGTTGGTCTCATGTTACAAGCAGGCAAAGTCAAGTTCTCGTTTGCGGCATCGCGGAGGTTAGGCTTGGACACACTGAGGCCGATCCACGGCAGCAGTGGCTTCCCCGGATGGGAGCCTGCCGCCCCCTCGGCGGGGGGAGGTCGTCGGCAGTGCATCGGCTGCTCCCCTGTGCTTGGCTTTCTCTTCGTGGTCCAGGTTGGGGCTCTAGCTCCCTCCCTCATGCTTGCATTCCAGCAGTAGGAATGTGAAGACACAAGACAAGACAGGAGGGAGAGAGCAGCCCCTCCCATAACACAGGCGTCTGAGAGAAGCTGCTTGTAGTGCTTTGGCTTGTGTCCTACGTGCTTGTCCTTGGCTGTATAGAACCAGGAAACGTGACTCTGATTTCAGTTGGTCTTGTGTCCCTATAAAGTCTGGGCTTCTCATGACTCGGGAAGAAGGGTTTCTGCCGTAAGTGTTTCCCCCAGTCTGTCCGCGCTTTGGTTTACTCGTTCAGCAGGTGATGCCCACTTCTGCTCTGGATGTCTTTTCCTCCCTCCCTTCCCCTTCCCCTCCTCCCGCCCCCCCTCCTCCTTTTCTCCTGCCAGCATTATTGACGGCTAATTGACACACAGGAGAATTCACCTGTGTTAAGCATACAGTTAGATTAGTTTTGACACCTGTGTGTAGGAATGTACCAGCCACTGGAATCATGGTGTGGACACTTCCATCGCCCTGAGAAGTCCCCTCGTGTCCCTTTGCTGTCAGTCTCCCGTCCCCTCCCCCTGCCCCTGGCAATTGCTGATCTGCTTTCTATCCCTAGAGTTTTGCTTTTAAAGCATTTCACAGAAAGGGAATCACACAGCTTACAGACTTAGTGAGGGGCTCCCCTGACCTGGACAGGTGGACGTGGACGTTCAGCCCTGCTATCCACGGCACCGCCGAGCAGGGCCGTCTTCCGGGCGTGTGTTTGCCCAGTCACCAGTTGATGGGTACTGGGGTCCTTTCCAATTCTGGGCCATTACAAAGTACATTTGCTCTAAACCTTCACATATAAATCTAGGGAAGGCATCTGTGTTTTCCCCTCTCTGGTAAGTGCCTAGACGTGGAGTTGCTGGGCCTTATGGTATGTGTATACACTTTATAAGAAACCGCCAAACCCTTTTCCAGGGTGGCCGTGCCAGTCCGCCATGCTTGAGGCGGCTAGTCGCTCCACATCCTTGTCAGTTCTTGGGATTTGCCAGTCTTTAATTTTAGCTATTTTATAAAACAGGTGTGTCGTGGGATATTACGGGGTTACAATTTGCATTTGTCTATTGACTGTGGATGTTGAACATCCTTTCATATGATGATTTGTCACGCTCAGATCTTCTTTGGTGAAGTGTCTGTTCCGTTTTTCGCTCGCTTAATTGCTTGAAAAACCTTTAGCCTGCCTGTCCCCTGGCCTCCCTTGGACCTTCTGAGTCAGACTCCTGGGGTGGAGCCTGGAAATCCCCATCTGAAGGAAGGCCACCGAGGGAGGGAGGGTCTTTGCGGAGGTAGGACCTCCTGGGGTAACCGCTAGAGGCTGCGCCACCTGACCTCCCCAGGGACCTGGGACATGGGGCCCAGCTGCTCCTGGGTTGGGGCTGCCCCCCCCACCTGTGCTCTGCTCTTCTGTCTCCGCTGCATCTGAGCAGACCTTCTGTCTGTCTCGTTTTCAGTCCTAACGCATGTGCCTCAAGCGGCGCACGGCACAGAGCAGCTGTGCACAAGTACTTGTTTTATGAACAGCTGTCTGGATTCCTCCTTCTCTCACCTGTGACCTCAGGTGTCTGGTTCGGAGACGCTGTTCCCAACGACCCTGGCTGGTGTCCCAGCCCCTCTCCCCAACTTTCACTCACACTTTGTATGTCTCACGGGTGCTTGTTATCTGATCGGATTTGTCTTCTTGTTGATGAGGTCTCACTCCACCTGTATGTCAGCTCCCTGGGAGCAGGGCCATGGCTTGGGTGCCTGGAGCATTGCCTGGAGCCTCATGGGACTTAGGAGGTTTTGTTGCAACCAGTAATTAATCTTTTAATCCAACGCTGTTATTTGAAAGTAAAATTCGTAGCTTTTTTGCCACTTGCTCTTTTTATCCTCTGTCCGCCGTTGAATAAACTCAGCCTATTACTTGGGAGAATCCGGATTGTGACCCGAGGCCCTCTGGCCCCTGCGATTGGTGCAGGGAGCTCATGGGAAGAAGCTCTTTCAGATTTCGCAGCTGGGCCTTTTCACTTGATAAGTTCATCATCTACCGGGTCACTTCTCCTCCGTAATTGTTATATTATCTGCCCTCTGGTTATCTGCTTCTGAGAGCAGTTTCACAAATTAGGGAAAGTAGATGCTTTTTCCAATTAGCCGTGGAGAAGTGATGTCTCATTACATTTAAACAGACACAGAGGATAATGAAACATGCAGGCCTTTTAGACACATTATCTGTGAACCATTCTTCCAGTTGCTGTGATGAGTTTTCCGCGGCCCTGAAGGATGGTCATTTTCCAGGAGGCAGGTGCCCGTGGAGCACAGATGTGTTCATGCTGGACTCCTTCCCTGACTGTGAACTTTCTGTAGACAGACTTCCTGACCAGAGCCTTTGCGTGGAGAAGCGTGGGCCCCGCGGTGGACGGGAAGAAAAGCCCGCTTCCGAGGAGCAGGTGTTGGCTCTGTCCATGAGGATCTGGGCCAAACTGAAGAGGGTTTTGGCATTCGCACGTGCCGTTCCTCAGCCTGGGGGCCCCTCCCCAGCCTACTCTGCTCGGCAGCCCCCCGAGCTCGCCAGCACCCCCTTTCCTGCCCTGGCCGGTCCACCGCGCCCACGTGCTTCCCGCGTGTTGTCATGTGTCTCTGTCCCCTTAGACTCAACCAGCCTCCACGCTGGTGTCGGCCCCCTCTGCTGCCTAACGGACATTGATAGGCTTGGGTGGGTGGGTCAGCTGTCTTGCTGGGATTCTGGCCGTGGCTCTCTCTTCTCACGCTGCAAGCTCCCCAGGGCACGGCCTGGGTCTTTCTTCTCCTGGGGCCTGGCATGTAGCATGGTAAGCGCGTGGCAGATGTTGGCGGGGCGCATGCGTTAAACATGCACTCCTCCCGGTGTGAACGCTCTGTACCAGGAGGCCCCGAGCCTGGGGCGCTGCCGGGGCTCAGTGCTCCACGGGTCCGCCTCTTCTTTCTCCTCCTCTCTTCGTTCGGTCTCGTAATTCATCTTTTTTTTTTTTCTTCAGAGGTGGGGATGCATTTGTGAGAGCCTGAGAGATACATATTTGTTATAGAATCAGTTAATTAAACTCTTCTGGTACATATTTTGGGGATCTAATCCATAGATCTTTCCTTTTTTTTTGTCCTTTTGGTTTTATGGTAAAATATGTCAGAGCAGAAAGATTTCTATAATATATATGTCCAATTTAAAGAAAAAATTAAAAATTAGCTTCCACATACCCACCGTCAGGCTGAAGAAATAGAGCCAGACTGGTGTCATTGAGGTCCCTTCTCTGTCCCTCTGCAGCTGTGTCCCTGTCCCCCAACAAGTAACTGTTCCCTTGAATTTTGGCTAATTATTCTCTTGCTTTTCTGTATAGTTTTATGACATGAGTTTATGTGTGTGTGTGTGTTTCACCTGTTTTTAATCTTTGTTTTTAGTGGAATTGTGCTGTCTGTACTCATTTGCCACCACTCTTTATATCACAGAGTTAAGGTTCTAAGCTCCATCCACCGATGCTTGTCGTGTAGTTCCTTTTCACCACTGTATAGTATTCCCTCTTGTGTTCTGTGGTTTATTGATCCAGTCCAGTGTTGATAAGCATCTGGGTTATGTTCGTTCTTGTGCTTTTTCTCAGAATGTTGCCATGAGCATTCCGAGTTCCTGTGCACAGGTATGAGGGTTTCTCTGAGGGGTGCACCAGGGAGTGGCCCCAGGGCCGGTGGTGAGTGCCCAATGCCGCCCCCTCCCCTGCACTGCGAGCTGTGAAACCGAAAGGCTCCCTGACGGCCTGGGTCTCAGGGTGCTGTTCCCTTCCAATCCCTTCACTGCTGATCACGTTAAGTATTTTTTCTTAGGTTTCTTAGGCCACTTGATTTCCTCTCTTGTGAAATGCTTCCACCCCTATTTCTATTGCATCTTTTTGTTTGTTAGTTTATCCTCCTGATTTGTAGGAGTTCCTAATATAAGCTGGATACCAATTCTTTTTTGGAAACATATGGATACATATATCTTCTTTTTGTTAGTAGGTTGTTTTTTCACTCTCGGTGGTGTGAACAGCAATTCCTAATTTAACAAAGGCAGTTCGCAGTCTTTTCCTTTATGATTAGGCCTTTTTGTGTACTGAGACATCCCTTCCAACCTCACGATTTCAAAGAAATCTTATATTCTAAGAGTTTTAGAGTTTTGCCTTTTATCTTTAGGACCATAATCCATTTGGGATTGACTTTGCATGGAGTTTGACACAGCAGCCCCATTTCTTTTAAAATCCCCCACGTGGATAAGTGGTTGTGCCCCTTGCCCTGCTGAACTGTCATACAGCAGCTGTGTGTGGGCTCCTTCTGGGCTGTCATCTCTTCCCCTGGTCTGTCCACCCAACCCTGTGCCCTCTTCATCCTGTCTTGGTTACATGGTCTTGATGCCTGGTAGGACAGGCCACCCAGGCCTGCTGCTTGTTTCTGGGCTACTCATGACCTTTTGCTTTTGGAGGTAAATTTAAAATCATTGTATTTCATAGAAATCTCAGAAATTACATAGAATCTGTTGAACAGTTGGAGAAAATTAACACTTTGTTTTTGCATTTAGTTCTTCTGATCTTTTTTTTTTTTTCTTTTTGCGGTATGCGGGCCTCTCACTGCTGTGGCCTCCCCCATTGCGGAGCACAGGCTCCGGACGCGCAGGCCCAGCGGCCATGGCTCACGGGCCCAGCCGCTCCGCGGCATATGGGATCCTCCCAGACCGGGGCACGAACCCGTTTCCCCTGCATCGGCAGGCGGACTCTCAACCACTGCGCCACCAGGGAGGCCCTCTTCTGATCTTTTAAACAACCATACCTCCTTAAATATATTACACAACTTACTAAATTTATTCATAGATACATTTTAAGCAAATAGCGTTTTTAAAATTTTTAGTGGCATTGTCTAATTTTTTATTGACAGTATATGGAAATGCAGTTGACCTTTGTAAGTTAATTTTGTATCTGGCAAACTTACTAATCTCTTTCATCAATTCTAATATTTTGTGTGTAGATGTATTTGAGTTTTGAAAGAAGTTAATCATATTACTTATGAATAATGATAGTTTCGTTTTTTTCTTTCTGTTCTGTATATACATGCTTGGCTTTTTTTTTTTTTTTTCCTGCTGGCCAAGACTTCCACTACAGTATTGAATATTAGTAGTGAAAGCAGGCATCCTGGTGTCATTCTGATTCTTAAGAAGTCTTTTAACATTTCTTCTTTGACTTAGGATATTTACTGTAGATTTTATAGATACCTTATGTTAAGGATGGTGCCTTGCTTTTCTCATAGTTTTAAAATCCTAAATTCCTGTTGAGAGTCATCATGTCCTTTCCCACGTGTCATCTGAGAGGAGAATAGGTCTTTGCTCCTTTATTCTGTTGATATGGTAGATTTTATCAGTGGGCTTCCTAGTATCGAGGCGACTGTACATTCCCGAAATAAATCCAAATTGGTCAGGATGGATTTTTTTTACTGCCTCGTGGGATTAAGTGTCTTAACATCTCATGTGCCGAACCGCCAGGAGGGGAAGCCTGGCCTCCCTTTCAATGGAAAAATGCCCTCTGACCAGTGTCTGATTCCTCAGTTGTGCTTTGATATGTTGTCCCATCAGCTGTGCCGAATATTTGGTCTGGTGACGTGTGTGACACTGTGATGTTTTGTTTGAAGACGTTGTTTCTTTTCTGTACTTCAGTTTTGAGTGTGATGAAACGTCTGTGCTTTGCTAACCTATCAAGACAACTGGCTTGAGCACAAAATGTGGGACGTAAATCCCCACATTTGAAGGAGGTGAAGGTGGAGTAATGACAAACCAAGCGTGGCGTTGTCGCTTGCTTCCGAGAGTGCTGCATTATTCATTGTGTCGTAAACCGATATCCGGTGTATACTTTATGTGGTATCTGGGTGCCTGTGAATCTACATTTTAGATTTGTCATAGGCTGCTATTCCTTTTTCATTCGTCAGATGTTATAATTCGTACGGGGGCAGCTTCCCTCAATCCTGTTGCACGCACTTGTGTTGTAAATGTCTCTTCTTTCTGAGCCCACACGGCTCCTGGATCTCGGGAGATATAAATCCCACAGATCTTCTCAACAGAGCTGTATATTTTGCAGCTCCTCTCGTAGAAATTAACCCCGCGGTGCTCTATAGGCTGTGAAGTTGTGTTGCCGATGCATATGGTAGAATTATGATGTTTTCTCGTTTCTGAAATCAGATTTTTTCCCGAAGTAATCATGAGCACAGCGACATTTTCAATTTCAATTTCAGTATATTTCATTCGTTGGAATGCAGAACATCTCAGCTCCCCGAATGCCCTGAGTTACTGGCATCCTGGTCCTGCCTTGGAGGCATGTGGAGGGCCTGTGATAAGGTTTTTACACAGTGAGGACAGAAAGAGCTGCCAGGAGGGGCCTCCTGAGCCCCTCCCCAGAGCCCCCTGTGGGAGAACGCTGGAGTTTTTTAGGAAGAACCTGGCATGGCGCTCAGGTTTCTGAAGTTGGGCAAGCAAACTGGGGATGCCTGTCGCATTTTCATTTTTTTTTTAGCCCTGATGGTAATAGTAGCAAGTATTTTAATTATTGTCGTTGAGTATAAATTGCTCTGTAGAAAAGATGCTTCAGGAAGAGTTTAAAGTTTGAATGACTTTTGATGAATTCTTTCTCTCTAATAAAGATAAGAGCGTCAGGAATGTCAACAGAACTTTAAGAGCGAATAATAACCAGTGCGTATTCATCGCTAGAGCCGTCTTGGATCGTTCCGTGTTTTCATTAAACACATCCACACACGGAGGGCATCCTTTCTTTATTGGCAGATAATACCGCTACTTAAACCCACAGCACATTCATTTAAATGTGAGTTAATGTGCTGTGACAGATCTGACCCCCTCTCCGTGTCTGTTATTTCTTGAACTCCCCTGCTTCTGCTAATAGTCTTGTGCAAGTGAATGCATTGTTTTCACCTTTCCTGTGACAGCTGTTAATAAAATACCTGGATTTTGGACATACGGAGTCGTGGGGACTGTGGTCCCTGAAGAAGCGCCAGTGGCCAACTGCTGGGCACGTGGTGACCGCGGTGGGCTCCATCCTCGGCAGCGTATGGTGGAGGCCCCGGGGCACAGAATCCGTTTGTGTGGTGCTGACCCTGCTCCCGCTGTGCGTGGCCTTGGGGAGGATGACCTGGAGGCAGGGCAGTCTGTGGGGACACGAGTTTGGAGGGGACACCAAGCTGCTGAGGCCAGCCGGCTCACGGTCTGGGAAGCCTCTCCTTCCTGACCTGGGCCTTCGGGCGCCTTGCGGCCAGGAGGCCCGCACCCCCGGCTGGCCGGCACCCCTCCCTGGTGCACCTGTGGCCCGGCTGCCTCTGCCGCTGCCTTTCCCCTGGGCCCGGGGTGCTGGGCTGACTGCGCGGTGAAGCCCCGCGGCCCCGGCTAGAGGGGGCTCGTCCTTGCAGGGGGGCTGCAGGGAGGGTGCAGGCTGGGCTCCTGCCACGTGGCCCAACCGGCCTGTGCCATCCCAGGGTCCCATGGTGCTCCGGCTGCCAGCTCCTGTGCCCCTCCGTCTGGAGTCCTGGCCCGGGGCTGCTGGCTTTTGACCCCTGATGCCAGTGACCCATCACCTCTTCCCACTTTGTCTGGGGGGACTCAGAGCGGCTCTGGCCTCTGGTCTGTCCTCTGAGCCAGGTCTGAAGTTGCTCTGAGGATCCGGGCATGTCAGAGCCCTTGGAGACAGGGGTCCTGGCAGTGGGCTGGAGCCGGCTGGCCCTCCTGGGGCTGTGCCCGCTTGGTGAGGGGGCCTGGGTGGGGAAGGAGGAGTGGGTGTCCTTTGTGAGGCTCCTCTCTGTCATTGTAGCTGAGACTCGGTATCAGAGGCCCTGGAGAATCGGATGGGACCCGGGGAAGGGGGCGGGGCAGGAGGAGAGAGTGTGCTCCCCGCTGGCCTCTGCAGACACCCCAGGGGACCCTGTGTGTAACTCGTGCCCCTTAAAGCATGTTACAGTTTGGGGAAAGCGGTGCACAATCAGTGGCTTATGCTTTGTTTTGTTTTGTTTTTTAACCAGTCTGAGAGCAAAAGCTTAGAAATGGCTCGATGCATTCATTCTTTGCAAAATAACCATGCCATCGTTTGATGCAGGTGTAGAAGTCCCTCAGCACAGGACCCTCTGTGCTGGGGCCGGGATTGCTGTTCTTCCGTCAGGGTCTCCATGTCTGATCTGGGGAGAGCTCGTTATGACGGCGGCGAGGACAGGGCACAGTGACCTCGGGGAAGCCCTCCCTTCACGCTGCTGCCCGAGTGCTCGCATGGTCAGAGCGCCTTCCCGGGCTTCGTGGCGGCCTTGCTGGGAAACGAGCTGAGGGGCTTCCAGAGGGAAGCAATGGGGACCCTGGGGCCCACGGGCCTGTGTCGAATTAATGGGTGGGGGGGAGTTTTTCAGTGACGCTAAGTGACTTTGGCTGGAATCAGTGCTACTTTTTGTGATTTCAAAGCAAAAGCAAAGCACGCTCCTATGAAGTGAATTAAGACAAAAGGTACAGAATAAATCAGCCAGTGAAAAGGAAACAACAAAGAAAAAGAAACGCTGCACCCTTGCAGCTCGGCTGTGGTTTCCGATGGCAGGCAGCGGCCTCCTAATCGGCGTCACAGCCTCGTCTGTCGTGACTGCCTCTCTGCCCACAGCCTTTAATGAGTAAGTTAACTGTGCCGCAATAGGTTTAGGTCTGTGCCCGGCGTCCTGCAGCAGCCCTGTCTCCCGGGGCCACCGAGTCCAGTGTCCCGCTCCCGTCCCACCGGCACCTGGGGAGAGGGTCCGGGAGCAGGGATGGGAGCGGATGGAGCCTGGAGGCTGAGCCAGCCGGACAGCTCAGGGCGGGCACGCAAGGGGCAGACGTCGGAACATGTGGTCTTGGCACGTGGGTCCCTGAGGCTGGAGCTGAGGGGGCCCGGGGCACGGCCAGGGGCACGAGGGAGCCTCGCTGCCTTGCGGATCCTGCAGCCCCTGCCCCCAGCCAGCGCCCTCCCTTCAGCCCCCCTCAGCTATGGGCAGGTCAGGACTCGAGGTTCCCCCCTGTCCTTTTGGATTCATGTTTTCCCAGTGTCACCAGGCATCCTCTCTGTATGGAGATCTCTTCTACTTTATTACAGTCAGTGGAGTTTTTTCCTTGGGAGTCTAGACGGGGCTCATCTGTCTGTCAGCTTCTGCCTGCCCCTCAGCCAGATGCTGCTTCCTGTTTGGGGCTGGGGTGGCTGGTCCCAGAGCAGGGCTGGAGGGGACGCCTGGGCCAGGGGACTCGCCCGCGAGGGCAGGTGCGGGGCCTGGGACAGGTGGTTGGCTTGGCTGGGGTGGAGCCTGCCGTGGCCTCCTGGTGTCCTCAGCATGGCAGGACCATTACTGTTGGTCCTTGTGATCTGTGAAAACCTCAGGTTGACTTTTTCTTATTACTTACTTCATAAGAGGAGGGTGACAGTGGACCCATGATTCCTAAAATATTTGAAGTTACATACTTAAATCCTTGATCCTACCTAGAGAATTGTTCATTTATGCATGGGGCGTATTAAATTTGGAGGTACATACTTGCTTTGTGAAAGGGGTAGAAGGGATGGAGACGGGTGATTTGGGGGGAGAGGAAGCTGCTCCTTGAAATGAACAAAGATAAGCTGTTGGAAGAGAGAGGCTGAAGGAGATTTAAGCAAGTGGTTTACCTTTTCTTCTCCCTCTCCCGCCCAGAGACCCATAAAGCACGGGAGTTTTTCTTACTTTCTAAATGAATAGCTACTGTTATAGGGAAATAATATCCAAGAAGGCGAGAGGCTCTAGGCGCAGCCTCCTGGCTCTGACTACGTGAGGAAGTAGGAGTGCTTGCCCAGAGCAGATGGCAGGTGAAGGGCACGCAAGCGTCAGAGCCACTGGGGGTGTTATTTATTGGCATCGAAGCTGTGAGGGCTCCAGGTCTCGGCAGCGGCCAGGTACCTGTGTGGCGTTGGGGCAGGTGGGCATGGAGACGGCTCGCAGGTGGCATGGTCCCCGAGGAGGGCGCGCACACCCTCCTCCTCTGTGGGATGGACCTGGTGCTGGTGGACAGTCGCGAATGCTTTGCCCAGCCTCCTGGGGTAGATTCTGTTCACTTCCAGTCCTTGACTTATGGCCTGGAAACAGGGAGATCTGTGCGTGGATAAACAGAAAGTTCTCAGTACGTGGAGCCAGGCCATCTTGCGAAGGCCGCTGGCCCCGATCCTCAGCCACGCGTAGCGCCTGAGCCCTGCGCCATCCCGCTGCCTCTTGCCGTGGCTGTGTCTGCTCTCTAGAAGGCTCCTCTTGCCTCCTTCCCTCTGAACAACTCCTCGTCAGCCTCACAGCCCTGTTTGCCGTCGCCTCCTCTCCGAAGTCTCCCTGCACCAAATGCCCCCACCTCCTTCCCCGCCATGGAGCTGAGTCTCCCCTCCCAGGCCATTTCCCATCTTAGACAAGTGGGGGACCTTGAGGTCCTGACTGGTTGGCATCTGAGGAGCCAGGTCTGGAGCATTGCTTGATGGAGAAACAGAATGGGAAAAGCCAGTCGCAAATCCAGGAGGCACCCCGGGTGTCGTCTGTCCAGAGAGACCCCAGGCGGGAAGGTCCAGGTGCCGCCTGATGGCAGAGAGCTTACAGAACAGAGGGGAGCAAGGGCTGAAAATGGAGGGTGGGGGACCTTACTCATATACACGTCCATTCAGCCAATGGAGCTCCATTCAGCTGCACGCCAGGACCAGGGGCACAGAAGTGAGCGAGATGGAGGAAGACCCTTCCTCTGGGGGGTGCTTCTGTGGAAATGGGCGGGGAAGAGGATCTTCCGCCTCCGTAGGGCGTAAAGGATGTTGTCTTCCACGAGAAGGGTTTGAACTAAGACCTTATACTGAAAATCATGGTGGCCATGGGAAGTTGGGGGGAAGGGCATTCCAGGCGGAAGGAACAAGTAAGTGCAAAGGCCCCGAGGTAGGGACAGAAGTGGGCGCAGTGTGAGGGGACCCGGTGGAGGCCACGAGGGGCGAGGACATGGCAGCACGTCCGGCTCCGTGGAGTCATGGCTAGGAGTCTGCTTTTTCCCTCAGAGTCAGGGAAGCCCCGGGGCTGGACGTGTGACCTGATGTGTTCACATCTCAGCAGCCCCTGCGCCGCTTCATGGGATGGTGAGTACAGGTGTCAGCAGGGGGACCAGCCAGGAGACCGGGGGCCCCTGGGCCTGCCGCGGGGGCCTAGGTGAGGGATGGAGGTGCCTGGGAGGCACAGGGCTGTCCATGCGATCTGGGCCTGACCTCAGGGCCTGATGGCCCCAAAGCCCATGTCTCTGTGGTGGCAGAGCCGGGATTTGCACCTGGTTTGCAGACCTCCACGGACGTGCTCTTCTCGCTGCCTCAGCCTGCCTGCCGCCTTAAAATCCACTTTCGTTTTATGCTTGAG
Organism: Mesoplodon mirus; assembly: GCF_964341445.2. Classification (NCBI taxonomy): domain Eukaryota; kingdom Metazoa; phylum Chordata; class Mammalia; order Artiodactyla; family Ziphiidae; genus Mesoplodon; species Mesoplodon mirus. The sequence continues at coordinate 42,970,583 of NC_138987.1, forward strand.
CCACCTGGCCCTTTATTTACACATTACTGGGGTTAAAGTTGTAAAAATATAATTTCCAGGTTATCCAAAGAGATCAAGTAGAGTTAAATCTAAGTGATTTGAACTGACAGCTGCCTTAGCTAATAGGAAATCTGAATTCTACATTTTTCCTCAAAATAATACAGTGCACCCTTTCCAAGTGCCTTAACATCAAGGCTGGCGCCAGCTGCCAGAGGCCTAGATGGCTGATTTCTCTCCTTGTGGACGGTGCCGTGGACGTGCCTGACCTCTGCCTGTTCCCTGAGGGGACGCTCAGCCGCCCCCCCCCCCATGCCCTGCAGCCTGGCTCTGGGGACCGATGGTTCTGGGGTTCTCTCTTTGGGTTCCTTGTGGAGTGTTCGGGGCAACTAGTTCATCTCAGGACAGCCTGCTCTGGATTCCCCACAGGAGAAGCTGGGCCAGTGGAGGCTTTGCTTCGGGCCTGAGTCAGGAGCCCCGGCCAGCCCAGCCCCCCTGCAGCTGTCTCAGGCCTTTCCCGGCACCAGGAACAGTCCATTCCAGTCGCCTGCACAGGTGCTGAGTTGTTTGCACTGGACAAGACTCCAGCGCCCCAGCCATTCCTCCCAGGGTAAAGCTGGCCACGTCAGCAGTGCCAAATGGCTTCTCTTGGTGCCAGGGCCGCCGAGGGCAAAATGGCATTCATGCTTGTGAGCAGGTTTAGGAGTGTGTGTATGTGTGTGTGTCACAAGCCCTCTGAAAGTGTGAGGCTTAGTTAACAGTGGGAGTGCTCCACGGCTTAAATTACCACTTTCCAGGAGGATGGAATTGCAGAGGAGGAGGGGAGGTCTCTGTGCTCCGAGCTCTGGCATGTCCTTCAATCCACATGCACACGCTCGCCCTCCCTCCCTCCCTCCCTCTCTCTCTCTCTCTCTCTCTCTCTCTCTCTCCCCCTCCCTGCCTCCCTCTCTCTCTCTCTCTCACACACACACACACACACACAAACACACACACACCCCAAACCCCTGCTGCGTGGACAGCTCCCTGCTGGACCTCAGGCAGGTGCAGATAGATCCAATGCAGACTTTCCTCACCAGGAGCTCATAGTCTTTTCTGTTTCTTTCTTACTATAAAATTCTAATTTCTTGGTCTTCTCTTCTTTTTCGATTCATGTATGAAAACAACTCTTTTATCCTAAAGCATAGTAGTGGCGGCCCTTTCTAGGCTGTACAAGGTCCCCATTTAGTCAGACCAGCAGGGTGGAATCCTGGCTCTGCTGCTCACAGGCTGTGTGACTTTGGGGAAGTTGCTTAACTCTTCTGTGCCTCAGTTGTCTCCTCTGTATTAGTTATGTCTTGCCGCATAACAGCATTGCCACAAACCTAGCACCTTAAAACAACACACATTTATTCACATTTGTTGTCTCAAAGTTTCTGCGGCTCAGGAGTCTGGGCAGGTCTTAGCTCAGGATCTCCGCAAGCTGCAGTCAAGGTGCTGTCTGGGCCACGGCCTCATCTGAGGCTCCCCTGGGGAAGGATCTGCTTCCAAATGCCCCTGGCTGCTGGCAGAATCTGGGGGCTTGTAGGCTGCAGAGCTGGGGGTCTCGGGTTCTTGCTGGCTCTCGGCCCCCCTCAGTTCCTCGGCACGTGGCCCTTTGCATGTGCAGCTCACAGCTCAGAAGCCGGCTTCCCAGAAGCCAGCAGGGGAGAGCGTCTCCTGGCAGGCTGGGTTATGATCTTCTGTGATGTAATCCTATCCCCTTGGCTGTATTTGGTTGGTTAGAAGCAGGTCACAGGGCGCGGCTCACACTCCAGGGGCGGCGTCCCAGGAGGTGTGCAGGTGGACCCCCTGCCTGCCGGTCATCTTTGGCGGACTGTGCAGCATTGGATGGAGGTCTGCCAGGGCCCCAGTGAACGAGGAGATGCTCAGCTGACCTTTGCTGCCCCTCCTGCCCTTGTGTGGCCAGCCGTCTGGGGCTCCCCTGCCTGTTGCGTGTAGCCCCCGTCCACCCTCCCCTGCTCCTGGTCTGCAGGGCTCCAGGCCCCTACGGAGCTTCCTGACGAGCGGTCGTGGGGTCCTCCTGCCAGCGGGGCCTGGGCTGAATGCGCCTTACCCTCCCAGCCTGTCTGCACCCAGGCCGCCCCCTGCACGCGCAGCCCTGCCGCCCGTCCCTGGGCTTTCCTCGTGTACACGCGGCCGGGCGGGGCCGTGGCTGCTGCATGTCTGACCTGTGACTGAGAGGTGCTGGGGCCCGAGAGGGGCTCCCCCCTGCAAGGACCCCGCCTGCTCGTCTGTCCTCTCGGCTGCCCGCCACCCTGGCTCGTGGGGTGCTGCTCCCTGCGTCACCGAGGGTGGTGAGCCCGGTGCTGCAGCAGGAGGACTCACCACCTAGTGCTGTCTGTGCGAGACAGCGAATGGTGCACATCGCTGAATGATTTTGGTCTTTTGATCTTACTTAAATATTCAGTTCTGGCTGGAAAGCTGTTGACTTCAAATGACAAATGTGTATGGAGAGAGAGCATGAACGTGTTGCTCACTCAGCACACATCTACCAGGTGGCCCTGTTACAGGTGCTGGGCCGAGCTGCCGCCTGATGGACGGATGGTTCCGTTGTGGCCCATTTGGGAGAACCCCAGTGGACGAGTGCTAGGGTGGGGTTTGGGCGGTGCCCTGGTTGACCTCCCCCGTCTGGGCACCAGGCCCCTCGCTGTAAATACCGGAGCTGGTGGTGACTTGGGGGTGTCTAGACCACGGGCCCAGTGACATGTAGGAATGTAGTCAGTACTGGGAGGGGTTCACCTCCTTGGGTACAAACATGCTTGGCTTCACAAGATCAGCCCGTTTGGAAATGACGTGAGTTATCCTCTGTTGGCACACAGCCTGCGCTGGTGGGAGGCCCGGGAGGGCAGCGAGGCCTGGCCCAGTGGCAGGAGCCCGGGGTCGGGGAGCCGGCGGTGGGTGCGTCACTGAAGGGAGGCGGTTCGGCTCAGCAGGGACGCTCTGCCGGGTGGGGGACCGGGGGAGACTCACAAGCAGGCAGCGCTTGGCTCTCCCGGCAGGCTGGGGGGCGCAGGTGGCAGCACAGTCTCCATCGAGGGGCTGGGGCTTAGCTGGAAGCCAGGTAAGCAGGGGAGGGACAGGCTTTCTAGGCAGCGAGCCCGGCAGGAGGTGTCAGCCTGGCCGGCTCAGCGCAGCTGCAATCTGGGAGCTGGGCGGAGAGGAGGGGAGGACCATGTGGCAGGGCCGGACGCGAGGGCACCGTGTGTGGGGGTGGTGGAGCCAGCGACGCTCTTTAAGCCGTGTGCACGTGCACGCGCGCGCGTGCGCGTGCGCGTGGCTGAGGGCGCTGTGTTGCGCCTGGCGAGATTCCTCTCCTGAAGGAAGGTGGAGGAGAGGGTGGCGTGAGTGAGTGATGTAGCGGTCGGGAGAGAGGAGGCCCCCGGGTTGTCGGATGGCTGGCGGGAGTAGGGGTGACGGAAGACGCTGGCCTCCGGATCCCTTGCTGACCGCTCCCCAGGGGTTTATGAAGACGTCTGTCATGTCACTTACGTGTGGAGTCCAAGAAGTAATACACATGAATCCGTAAACAAAACAGACTCACAGACATGGAAAACAAACCTACGGTTCCCAAAGGGGAAGGGAGGGGGAGGTATAAATTAGGAGTATGGGATTAAGAGGTGCAGACTACTATACGTAAAACAGACAAGCAACAAGGATTTGCTGTATACAGGCAGCTGTATTCAGTATCTTATAACGAACTATTCAGTATCGTGGGAAATAATCTGAAAGAAAATCCATTAAAAAAACCAACCTAGCTCAGAGATGCAGAGAACAGATTGGTGGTTGCCAGAGGTGAGGGTTGGGGTGTGTGTGTGACGTGGGAGAAGGGGGTCAGAATGAAACAAAGTCGTAGGGCTATAATGTACAGCTCGGAGAGTACAGTTGATGATATTGTATCCCATCTTCGAAAGTTGCTAAGAAACTAAATCTTAAAAGTCCTCATCACAAGAAAAAAAAATGTATAACGGGGCCTCCCTGGTGGCGCAGTGGTTGAGAGTCCGCCTGCCGATGCAGGGGATACGGGTTCGTGCCCCGGTCTGGGAGGATCCCATATGCCGCGGAGCGGCTGGGCCCGTGAGCCATGGCCGCTGAGCCTGTGCGTCCGGAGCCTGTGCTCCGCGACGGGAGAGGCCACAACAGTGAGAGGCCCGCGTACAGCAAAAAAAAAAAAAAAAAATGTATAACGTGTGTACGGTGATGGATGTTAACTAGACTTATTATGGTGGTCATTTCCCAATATAGTATTTACAAATATTGAATCATTATGTTGTACACCTGACGCTAATATACTGTTATATGTCAATGATACCTCAATAAAGAATGTCATATGCGGGAAATTTAGAGCATCCATCCATCCATTCCCTCCCTCCCTCCCTCCCATGCACCCTTCCATCCCCCCACCCTTCCATCCATCCATGTACCCATTCATGCATGCGTCCACCCACCTGCCCATCCATTCCTCTGTCCCTCCATCCCTCTCTCCTTCACTGATAGGCCGGGTGCTGCTGTGCTGGCTGACCAGGTCCAGGGCAGCCACATGCAGTGGTTACCCAAGGGGCTTGGAGGAGCAGAGAGCATCTTTTGTGGGAGCCAGCTCGTGGGGTGGGACTGTGCTCAGGGGTTGGTGACATACTCCATATTGCTTGTGAGTCTATAAAAAATTAAGATAACTGGAATTTTACAAACAAATTAAACCCATTGGTATTTTAGTATTAGAGATTGAAAAGTATTGATGGTGTATATTTTAAGAATGTGTACATTTAAAAGTTTCTGATGTGTTTACTTTTTGCTTCACCAGCTGTTCAATTTTCTTTCAGATTTTTGAAAGGATATTGTTTATATGGGCCATACGTCACCCTGCCAGTGGATACGTTCAGGGGATAAATGACCTTGTCACTCCTTTCTTTGTAGTCTTCATTTGCGAATACATAGGTAAGATCATATCATGATGTTTTCTTCTCACAAACATTAACTTTAGTGGCCTTACGATGTTGCTATGCATAATTATACCAATACTGAAAATTGCTATTAATTTTACTGTTATTAATGACAACTAATATTAGAGAATAGTAGTTTTCTCATTGATGCCAGCTTTAAAAAGTCTTTAAATCCACATGCCCAACTACTGAAGACATTAAGATGCAGTTATTATTATTAATATCTTCCTTTTACTAATACATGAGGAGAAATGCAGTATATATGGGGAGTGTAGTTTTGTGTTAATGGCCATCAGAGCACCGGCTTTAATGGTTTGGATTTAAGTGGGTAAGGTTAAGGTGACAGAATATTAGTTGAATGTTTTGCTTACAAGCTAAACACCGAATCTTCTTTCATTGCGTGTCTGCGGCAGTTCATCACCTTTCTGCCTTTGATATACTAGTAGCATTTAATTTTCTGGAAATATTAATTACATGCAAAGTAATTGGTTTAATGGGCATTTAGGTTGGGTTGTGCTGTTGCTCTCTGAGTACTGCATATTTTTTCTTCCATTTATGTTGCAGCAGCCAACTGTAATATACCTTCCCCTGGTTTATATTTCAAGTTTAAAAACAATTCTGATAACACATGTGCAGGATCTACTTTTTAATTCATCTATGGATAAAATCTAAATGCCAAAGGAGGGGTTTACTCTTTAGTTGTAGCATTTTTATTTAAAACTGATATTGCTTTGTCTTCATGTGAACCTTCCTGCCTTGGTGTTTGTTGGTTTTTTAGGTTGTGTTTTAGCCATTTCAGTTTCTGGTCAGCTTCGATTCCATCGTTGTTGTAATCTGGAGAGTGAGGTTGACTCCAGGGCAGATGATCCTCTGAGGATGAGAATGTACCCACTTGGTCCACTTTGTGGCCACCCTTCTCCCAGCACTGACGATTTCATGGGAGTCTCTTCATTGCTAGGCAACCAGCAGGCACGGGCTGCTCCCCCCTCATCTCTGCAGCAGGGAGAGGTCACTCCTGAGAGCACTCCTGCCTCTCTGCTTCTCCCTCTCTCATTTGACAGATAATGAAAATGTTTGTAATGATCCTAGAACAGTAGGACCTCTGTCAGTAGACTTCAGAGCTGTTAATTGAAAGAAGTTCAACTGAGATGTGATTAGAGAACTGATATTCCATGTTAAATAGACCATTTAATTAATGTGGTAAATAAGTTTGCCTTAATGAGTCTAGCAGCAGCTTACGTTGTAAGACCCAAGCAATCCATTGTGCATTTGTCTGAATGATCAGCAAGCTAGGACGAAGGGACATGACCGTGATGTTAATTGTCCAGAAGAGAGAAAAGCTGGAGGAAAAAGAATCTGTGTTCAAGTGGTACCTTCAGGTAGAGACTCAGAGAGACTCTCCTTGCCTTCCGTAACCCTCACCACACACACTCATACACATATACACGTGCACACACACACACACACACACACAGAACACACATGTGCAGCGGCCCGACTGGCCTCCTGGGGCTGCCAGCAGCCCCGGTCTCCTCCGGGGCACCTCGCCCCGCTGTCCCGCTGTCCAGGGACAGTGTCTTCAAAATGCAAGTTTGGTGCACGCACACGTGCAAGCACGCTCGGGCACACACAGTCACAGGCGCGTCCACCACCGCCAGCCACAGCCTCTCCAAGTAAGTGTGGAACAAATCCCCAACTAACCTCAGGATGGAGCCCATGGTCTTGGGTGGGTCCTGGAGGTGCCTGTCCCCCCCAAGGGACGGCCAGGGACGGAGGTCAGGAGAGCTCTTGGGACCCTGGAGGTGGGGTCACAGTGTGCGGGCTGTCCAGAGGCGGAGGCGGGAGAAGATGGCCACGCAAGTGGTGCTGAGGCCAGCGGGGGAAGCCCAGGAGCTGAGTGTCACTCCAGGAGGGTGCCGTGTGCTCGGAGGCGGAGGCTCCTGGCTGGGAAGCGCAGGGTTGGGTCCAGTTTCTTTCTCTCTAGCTCTGCTGAGCCTGGGGGTCCTGATGTCTCGGTTTGGGCTGGAAGGAGGGAGGGCCCCTCTAGCCTTGATCTGGCTGCGTTTCCCACTGCCCTCTGCATTGGGGCCCCCGACGGCTGCTCGCTGGTCATCCCTCGCTGGTGTCTGTGCCTGTGTGTCCCCATCAGGCCGGCCTGGAGACGGGGCGTGGGCCTGCCGCAGCACCCGGGGAGGACAGCCGTTTGGGCAGAGCTCCTGAGTCTTTTCGCCGTGTGTTGCATTTATGTAGTTCAGAGCACATTATGTATAAAATTGTTTCATGCCTTTTCCCCATTTAACCTTGTAACATAAGCTCATCCCTATATTATTAAGAAATCTTTGTACAGATCGTTTCCGCCTCCTGCACATAATATTCTGTTGAGATAATGTAGCATAGTTCATGAAACCATTCTCCTATTGTTGGATTTTTTTTAGTTTTCTTCCCCCCAGGCGTGGCGCAAGTTTTAAGTAAAGCCTGTATTTTTCAAACAGGGACTGCCATATTCCTTTGAGCAATGTTAAAATCTGATTTAAAATTAACAACCATTATTCTGTCACCTTGAGTCCCACAATTTAAGTAGAGACATATTTTACTTGAACCAAATAATTTCAGCATAGCAAAAAACGAAGAAGCATCCCCCCCTCCCCATCCTCTGTGCTACTTAGATTTAGAAACTACCCTGGCACTTTGGACCAGCTCTTCGGACTGACTGAATGAGGGTTGGGCGCATGGGAGGAATTCCGGTGACGAATTTTGGAAGATGAGGAGTATTTTACAATTGATTTTCATTATCAGCATGTGTAAGCTCTGATTGATTTGATTTGATATGTCATTTTCTCGTAAAATAAATTACTCTTGAAAGCTAAGACGGAAAGTGACTGGCATAAACAGTGTATTTACTTATGAACATTACGGGTATTTATTTTTATGTTCCTGTTTGTAAGTCAGAGTCTCAAAAGCACAGGTTGTTTTTAAGCAGGTTAATTTTGCCCAGAGAAGACATTTTAGCCTGCGGTTCCTGGAGATTGGGATGCGCTGGAATTGGATTTGGTGTGCGGTTGGCAAGGGGGCACAGAGGAGAAGTGATGCCAACCAGTCGGGACACAGAGCAGAGGTGATGCAGGGAGTTTGCTGTCAGCTGAATGCTAGTGGAGCTGCCATTCTTTTGCCTTTTCCACTGTTAGTACGAATTGGGCTTCGAGTGACAGGGAGAGAAGAGCTGTTGCTCATTTCTCATTGATAAGTTACAGTTTTAGAAACAGTTGTTTTAATTTTCCTTGTTTGCATTTAAGTTTTCCCTCATTGCACTTTGTTTTTTCCATGTGTTACATGAACCAAGGCTGCTTTTTTTTTTTTTTTTTTTGCCGTACGCGGGCCTCTCACTGTTGTGGCCTCTCCCATTGTGGAGCACAGGCTCTGGACGCGCAGGCTCAGCGGCCATGGCGCACGGGCCCAGCCGCTCCGTGGCATGTGGGATCTTCCCGGACCGGGGCACGAACCCGCGTCCCCTGCATCGGCAGGCGGACTCTCAACCACTGCGCCACCAGGGAAGCCTCCCAAGGCTGCTTTTAAATGCATCCTCACCTGGCTTCCTTTGGTGTGCCTCCCACCTAATGTACTTTTGGGGTCCACAGCTCGTCTCAGAAACATTTTAAAGACAGAAACGAGTGCATCTGCATACAGGAGGCTTCCTGTGGCAGTTCTGTTCCTTGTGGGGGAAGTGGAACGCAGAGGGCCCTGGGAACGCCGGTGGGTCAGAACCAGAGGGTGGGGCTGCTGTTTGGCAGCCCCTGAAGTGACAGGAGGGGGCTGTATGCTTGTATAGCCCGTGATGTGTATGTACTCAGATTTTCTACTTAAAAACATCTTGATGATGGTCAAAATAATGGACTTATTGAAAAATTGGAAAACTCATTAACAGTTATAGCTCCTTGTCCCAGAAGCCGTCATTGGGATGTTTTACTAATTTCCTTCTGGTCTTTTGTCAATATACTTTTTACACTGCAGCAGTTATGTTATGCATGCACATCCTAGTATTGCTTTTTGTTTAATATCTACTGAACATTTCCCAAAGTCATTAAGCACTTAAAAAACATCTTTTTAAAACATAGAGACACACTCCTTTCAATAATGGGTAGGAAAACTAGACAGAAGATCAACAAGAAAGAAAGAAAACTAAGCACCTGAAAACCCCTAGACCTAACAGACATCTACAGAGCAGTGCACCCGTCACAGTAGGATCACATTCTTTTCAAGTGCACATGAAACATTCTCCAGGACAGACAATATGCTAGACCATAGAACAAGCGCCAGTACAGTTGAAAGGATGGAAGTCATACAAACTGTGTTCTCTGACCACACAGACATTAAATTAGGTATCCGTAACAGAAGGAAATTTGAAGAATTTGACAAATATGTGGAGATTTTAGAACACAATCATAAAGAAGCAATGTGGGGACTTCCCTGGTGGCACAGTGGTTAAGAATCCGCCTGCCAGTGCAGGGGACACGAGTTCGAACCCTGGTCCGGGAAGATCCCACATGCTACAGAGCAACTAAGCCAGTGTGCCACAACTACTGAGCCTGCGCTCTAGAGCCCACGAGCCACAACTACTGAGCCCACGTGCCACAACTACTGAAGCCCGCGCACCTAGAGCCCGTGCTCCACAACAAGAGAAGCCACCGCAAGAGAAGCCCGCGCACCACAATGAAGAGTAGCTCCCGCTTGCCGCAACTAGAGAAAGCCCGCGCACAGCAACAAAGACCCAACGCAGCCAAAAATAAATTTTAAAAAAAAAGATTAAAAAAAAGAAGCAATGTGTCCGAGAAGAAATCACAAGGAAAATTAGAAATTACCTCGAGATGAATGAAAATGAAAACACAACATACCCAAACTTCTGGCATGCAGCTACAGCAGTGCTCCAAGAGATATTTATATTGAAAAGGGGCATCTCAAGTCACTAACTTGAGTTTTCAAGTTCAGAAACTAGAAAACGAAGAGCAAATTAAAGCCAAAACAAACGGGAGGAAGGCAATAAAGACTAGAACAGAGTAAATGAGGTAGAGGGTACAAAAACGGCGGAGAGGAAGCAATAAAACCAATGTGGGGTCTCCAAAAATATCAACAAAATGTTGGCAAACCTTCAGCTAGACTGACCTAGGAGAAAAGGGGAGAAGACTCAAATGACTAAAGTTATGAGTGCTTTTAGAAATAAACAGCACTAAGGAAATGCTGTGAGCAACTCTCCAAATTCGAGAATGTGGATGAAAAGGTGTTCCTAGAAAGGCACAAATTACCAAAACTGACTGTGATGGTTGATTTTGTATAAACTCGACTAGGCTGTGGTGCCTACTTATTTGGTCAAACACCAGTGTAGATATTGCTGTGAAGGTATATTCTGGATGTCATTAACATTTAAATTAGTAGTGTTTGAATAAATCAGATTACCCTGCATAATATGGGTGGACCTTATCTAATTAGTTGAAGGCCTTAAGAGCAAAGACTGAGATTTCCTGAAGTAGAAGAAATTCTTGTTAAGACATAGACATCCTGCCTGAGTTTCCAGCCTGCTGGCCTGTCCTACAAGTTTCAGACTTGCCAGTCCCCATCATTGTGTGAGCCTGTGCCTTAAGATAAGTTTCTCTCTCTGAATATAATGTAATATAATACAGTATAATATAGTATAATATAATATGTACATTTATTTATCAATATCTATATGGATATGTACAAGAACAATGTATATAGGAGATTAAATTAGTAATTTAAAAAATTCCAACAAAGAAAAGCCAAGGATCATATGACTTCACTGGTGAATTCTACCCACATTTAACAAAGAATTAACACCACTCCTTCACAAACTCTTCCAAAAATAGAAGAGAGGAAACGCTTTTCAGTTCATTCAGTGAGGCTAGTATTATCCTGATACCAAAGTGGGAGACAAAGATATCACAAGGAAAGAAAGCCAGAGACTAGTATTCCTTATGAAGATAGATGTAACAATCCTCGATGAAATACTAAGAAACTGAATGTAGTAACATAGTAAAAGAACAAATGGGATTTATCTCAGGAATTCAAGGTTGGTTCAACATAGAGAAAAATCAGTCAATGTAATACACTATACTAACAGACTGAAAGACAAAACAACGCAACCATCTCAGAATGATTGACACAGAAAAAGCTTTTTGACAAAATCCAGCACCCTTTCACGATAAAAACACTCAACAAACTGGAAATAGAACTTCCTCTCTAATAAAGAGCATCCGTGAAACACCCACAATTAACGTCATGCTTAATGGGAAAGACTGAATGCTTTCCCCTTATGATTAGGAGCAAGACAAGGATGTGTGTGCTCCTCACTTCTATTCAACATTGTACTGGTTCTGGCCTGGGCAGTTAAGCAAGAAAATGAAGCAGAAGACATTGAGAATGGAAATGAAGAAGTAAACTACCTCCCTTTGCAGATGACGTGATCTGTATATAGAAAATCCAAAGAAATCTACTAAAAAATTATGAAAGCTAACAAATAAGTTCACCCAAGGTTGTGGGATATAAGATCAAGGTAGAAAAATCAGTTATGTTTCTATACACTTGCAATGTACAATCCAAAAATGAAATTATGAAAACAGTTCCATTTACAATAGTGTCAAAATGAATAAAATGATCTAAATTTAGCAAAAAGAAGTACAGTATTTACTCTGAAAACTAGAAAACATTGTGGAAAGATATTAAAGAAGATCTAAATAAATGGAAAGACATCCCATGTCATGGATTGGAAGACTTAATAGTATAAAGATGGCAGTCCTCCCCAAATTGATCTAAAGAGTCGGTGCAATCCCTGTCAAACCTGTAGCCGAAATTGACAAGTTTATCTTTAAATTCATATGAAAATTTAAGAGACACAGAATAGCCAAAAGAATCTTGAGACAGAACTAAGTTGGAGGATTCGCACTTCCTGATATCAAAACTTACTACCAAACTACAGTAATCAAGAAAGTGTCATTTTGGCTTATGGATGGACACGCAGATCAATGGAACAGAATTGAAAGTCTAGAAATAAACCTTCATATTTACAGTCAGTTGATCTTTGACAGTGACGCCAAGACAGCCCAATGGGGAAATGGTCTTTTTCAACATATGGTGCTGGGACAACTAGATATCAACATGCAAAAAAATAAAGTTCCATCCCTGCCTCTCACCATACACAAAAATAAAATGAATCATGGACCTACATGTAAGAGCTAAAACTATAAGACTCTAATAAGAAAGCATAGGAGTAAATCTTCACGGCCTTGGGTTAGGCCATAGTTTCTTAGATATGACACCAAAAGCAAAAATGACAAAAGAAAGAAATAGGTGAACTGGACTACATGAAAATGGAAACTTTGTGCTGTAGAGTCTCAAGAAAGGGGAAAGACCTCTGCAGAATGGGGGAAAATATTAGCAAATCATCTACCTGGTAAGAGACATAGCCATTATATATAAAGAACTCTCATAACTCAATAAGATAATCTAATTTTTAGAAACGGATAAAGCATTTGAATAGACATTTCTCCAAAGAAGATAGACAAATGGCCAATAAACATGAAAAGATGCTTGACATCATTAATCCTTAGGGAATGCAAACCAAAGTCACAATGAGATACCATCTCACACCCCCTAGGATGGCTGAAATCAAAAAGAGGAACAGTAAGAGAAGTTGGCAAGGATGTGGAGAAATTAGAAACCTCATGTGTTGCTGGGGGCGTCACACTAGCCGAGCAACTTTGACCAACAGTGTGTGGCATTTCAGTAAAGAGTTAAACCTAGAGTTACTGGCAAAAGCCTGCCCAGGCACGCACAGGAGCATTGTTTCTTTCAGCCAGTGAAACCCACACCCCAACCCAAGTGTTCATCAGCTGATGAAGGTGTAAATAAAGGATGATCTACCTGTACAATGAAGTAGCATTCAGCAATGAAAGGACCGAGACATGCTATAACACGGATGGCCCTTGAAAACATCATGCTCAGCGAAAGAAGCCAGCCACAAAAGGCCACGTGCTGTATGATTCCGTCTATATGAAGTGTCCAGAATAGGCAAATTTGTAGAGACAGAGCATAGACGAGCGGTTGCTTGTGGCTTGGGAACAGAATTGGGGGGATGGGGGTTGACTCGCTGGAGGCAGGGGTTCTTTTAGGAGGGACGGGATGTCCTAAAATCAGGTTGTAGTGATTGTTGCACAGCTTAGTGAATATACTGAAAACCACTTTCACTGGCTGAATTGTGTGGTATGTAAGTTGTATCTCAGTAAAGCTGTCGTAAAGAAAGTAGAGGTCCTGTCTTCATCTGTGTGGGCTGCTATACGAAATTCCACAGACTGGGTAGCTTATAAGCAGCGAAGTTTGCTTCTCGCAGCTCTGGAGGCTGGACGTCTGTGATCAGGGGCCGGCATGGCTGCATTCTGGGGCGCCTCTCTGCCTGGTGCACAGCCGGCATCTTCTCACTGTGTCCTCGTGGGGTGGGAGGGGCGAGGGGAGCTCTGGGGGGTCCCTTTTGTAAGAACACTAGTCCCATTCGTAAGGGCTGCACCCTCATGACCAAAGCACCTCCCAAAGGCCCCACCTCCTAGCACTGTCCTCTTTGGGGTTAGGGTTTCAGCATTTAAATTTGGGGGGAACACAAGCGTTCCGGACCATATCCCACTGTGTGGTGATATAATTTGGCTGTTTTCTATTGAGGCACGTTTGCCTGGTTTCTACTTTTTCACTGTCACGGACAGTACACGTAGTAGCTCAGTTAGTAAATTCCTGATTGCATTTTGGAGTGTTTTCTTGACATGTACTCTTAGAAGAGCCATTACTGACTCAACGGTTGGGTTTTTTTTTTTTTTTTTTTTTTTGGCGGTACGCGGGCCTCTCACTGCTGTGGCCTCAGGCTCCGGACGCGCAGGCTCAGCGGCCGTGGCTCACGGGCCCAGCCGCTCCGTGGCATGTGGCATCTTCCCGGACCGGGGCATGAACCTGTGTCCCCTGCATCGGCAGGTGGACTCTCAACCACTGCGCCACCAGGGAAGCCCCTACGGTTGGGTATTTTTAAGTCTTGATAACATTTGCCAGGTTGTGTACCAGAAAGATGTTTGAATGTCTGCTCTGCAGCTGCGTCCGGGATTGCCGTCTTTCTATGTCTTTGGGGCGTTCTGAGCATTATTGGTACCTCCTGGCTGGAGACAGGACCTACGCGTGCATCTGTGTGCTTATATGTGCGTGTCACTTGTTTGTAGATATGTCAGTGTTTGCCCGTGAGGCTGTTCCAGTGTGGGCCAGGGCTCCACGATGTTAAGGGACTCGGGGAGTTAGCTGAAGGGCCAGGAGCAAGTAGGACACTCTCCAGCATTGACGTTTGAGTTTTCAACCTGCAGGAGCCGTATTCAGCAGGCCTGATTAGGAACTTGGAAGGGACAAGGGTGCGCGAATGTGTGTGTGTGTGTGTGTGTGTGTGTGTGTGTGTAGGGAAACAACACTGTAGTGGAGCCTGGCGGCTGCAGGCCTTGTGCCCCATGTGCGCTAGCGTGGCAAAAGCAGGTGTGTGACCAGCAGCCTCTCTGGGGGACGTTACACATAGGATCGTTTGTCCCCAGTCCTTGAGGCGCACGCTGGCCCATCTGGAGCGAGGTGGAGGTGGACTCAGTTGGGGCAGCTTTGTGGAAATGCAGTGCGTGCACATGCGGAACACGCGTTGGCATCTGCTGGTCTCTGCTACACTTCCACCAGCCGAGGAAGATGCTGGTGTCTCTTATGAACGACGAAGCAAAGCCTCTACAGTCATCAGCCACCCAGAAGGCAGCCAGTCCTCTCTTTGGCCTGTGGGCCTGTTTCTGGGACCTTGCCTTCCATCAGTTTGATCCCACTGTGTCCTCACCTCGCTCTCCAATCAGACCCTGGGGGTCTACAGTCTTTTCCTCCGTTGCCAAAAGTGATGGCTTAGGTGCAGCCTTTCATGTGTTAGGTGACAGTCCCCAACATTTAAGGAGCACTTGTTCTGGGCTGGTGCGCTGGTGAGTGGGTTTGTCTCTTAGGACCTGGGGCTCCGAGGCCCCAGATCCATGAGCTAATCATCTTGTTCCTCCTGGTACTTAGGTGGTGGCTCACCTTCCTTGAAGTGACAGCCGCTGTCTAGCCGTAGTGTCATAGGGTTGTGGGGTAAAGAAGGAGTTCTCCCCGACCCCTCTCCTAATTCCCCTGAGCTAAGTTCACGGTTTAATTAACTTCACTGTGCATTTCTTTTCATTCTAACGACAGCCTTCTAGGGTAGACGTTACTGCTTTGAGTTAGGAAAAAGGAGGCGTGGAGAAGTTAAATAACTTGCCGAGGTCCTGGTGTTTCGGATCTGGAATCGGTGTCTCTGCTTTATCTGAACAGCCAGCCGGGCAGCCCTGCCCCGCGGATACCTCCTAAGCTGCCGGCAGCCTGGCTCTGCCCACGGCCGGCCACGAGTTCCCTGATGATGTGAGTTTGTGCCTGCTGCTGGTAGTTAAGTCAAGGATTAATTTTCCCAATTTGTAGCTTTTCTTACTGACACGGTGCCGAAGTGCTTTCTTACATTCGGATATGATTCCCAAGGCTGAGGTGGTAGAATTTTATCCTCCTTAATTGGGACCCTTTGTACAGCCTTTTAAAATCCTTTCATCAGAGAACAAGTTCTATTTCCTTTCCATTGGAGTGCAGTTTCACGGTTGTTGTTGTTTTTTCCTGATTTATTTCCTTTCTTTTAAATGGTTTCTCTTCATTTCTTGTTTTAAATTGCAGTCATTGCTGAAGTGGTTCTGGCTCTGGCTAACAGGAAAAGGCTAACAAATACATTAGTGGGGTCCTTTCACTTTTTACCCTCCTAATATAAAATGCCACATAATCTGACATCCGGAAGCTTCAGCAGTTCAGCCCAGGGCCTTCGAAAACTCGGAGGCTGAGCCTTGTGCTCAGAGCTTGCGGCCCTGGATCCTCTACCCAGAGAGACCCCTGCCCCACACTTTGCATAGTGTTTCAGAATGTCGTGGACCCTATTTCCTGGGCCTGGATTCAGAATCCCTACGTGATAATTAAAGTCCTGAAGAGGAGTGTGGGCTGAATGGAAAGCTTTGCATTTACATTTGAAGACTCTCACTCATCCTTTCTCCCCACAAACTTTAGCTTTCTTCTCGAATTTTTATGGCTCTCTGTGTTAGAATCAGGAATTTTCAGAATGTTTCTTACATAACACGTACCAATTCCTGTCTTCTTTGTTTTTCAGCATCTTTAAATGTTTCCCTTTTATCAAAGGTTGTTGTTAAATCCCAGAAACCCTTTTCAGATCAATTTTTATTTTGTTAATATTAATTTAACAAATCCATACACACACATACGTCTTTACACACAGGCCACATGCTTATTCTTCCTGTAGTACTACGTGTTACAAGAGCCAATGGTGGAGTGTCACAGCTTCTTAAAGAGGGGGTTGTTCTCTGTGTTGGGTTCTGTCTGTGCAGCCCAGATGGCGGACAGCATCGGTGAGACCCCCGCCTGCTGGGGTTGTCCTTCACTTTCCGTGGCCCCCTCCCTGCCCCCCACATCCTAAAGCCCCCTGGAGGTGGGGGGAGGAGAGGTTGTGAGCCAGGACCGGGTGAGATCTCTTTTTCACTGACGGTGACTTTGAGGCGTGGGCAGCCTTTGTTTTCAAGCTGAGAGGCCATGGTGTCAGCGTAGTTTTATTTTTCCCTTTTGGTGGTTCTGTATTGTTTTGAGAGGAAATATTGGGAGACGAGTGGTTTGGTGGCAGCCATCGTTTCCAGCTACCTGCACGTCCTCCCTCCAGAAATCTTTATTTTCTGCCTAAGACCAATCAACCATCTATCTACTCCTCTCTCTGAGCTGTTCATGTCCATTGCCAGGTCCAGCAAGTGACATTCTTTCCACGACCATTTTCTCCAAAGAAGCACGAGTCAGGCCCGATTGCAGCCCTGGGTCCCTCTGCACGGCGAGCACAGGTGACGTCGGGGCAGCTGCTGCCGGCAGTCAGGTGGCTGTGGCGGGCTCAGGGGGCGGTACAGCCCTGCTCGGCCTCCCTGGCCGGGGGCTTTCACGAGTCCTGCACAGACAGCTTGAAGTCTTGCTGAGGACTGCTCTTCCACGGCCTGCGGCCAGGCCAGGCTTTTGGGTCCCGTCTGGTGACCTCCACTGCCAGGCGGAGGTGTGGACACCAGGCGGGCAGAGCATGAGACAGACTCGCGGTGATTATGGCTCTTCCCGTCGGGTCTGGATGAGGTTCTGTTGGTCAGCCACTCAGTCAGCCAAGGGTCCCTGGATGAAGAACAGAGTGTGAAGCAGGCCTGGATCACGGACCTCTTGTGGGCGTGGACACGAGCCAGCAGGGCAGAAAGGTAGCCTTGAGCGTTAACTGACCGGCAAAGACTGTATTCACCAGCCCCTCTGACTGGGCCTGAAGAATCGTCAGCTTTAAACTCCAAGTGAAAGCGGTTACTGACCAAAAAGCAGACTAACAGACGTTCTTCATAGACTGATTAGCTAGACTTGTCAAATACTGGAAGTGAGAAATCGTTCTCAGGATGCATGTTTTACCCCTCACGAGCATAGCATTGGGTGTTCTTGGTTGGGACCAAGTAGGGTTCTTCGAGGGACGCACGAGGAGGACGAGAGGCTTTATTCAGGCTGCTGGAGTGTCCTGTGTTGTCCTTAGTTTTGAGGAACGGCCTGAACCTCTGTGAACCCTCAGGGAACATTCAACCCAACTTTAGTTTTTGAGTTTCCTGTTTGAGTATTTCAGACTATGTGTATGGGTTGAAGTTTGATGATTTTTATTCCATTCTTCAAAGAGCAAGGAGAAAATCTACTTATTTTTGAAAAATAGAATAAAATCCCATTCTGTCTTGCAGCTACTATGTAGGTCCATTGAACCTCTTTATAAATCTAAGATATATTGTCAGATCATAATGATCTTAATTTTTTTCTGTGTCTTAAAGTATTTTGCTATTGTATCATCCCAGGTATTATTTTATTGTTACTCATCAATTATTCCTAACTACAGTTAAAAAAAAAAAGGACTAAAATAATAAGAGGATGGAAGAATGGGAAGATGGAATCACCTAGAAGACTGATGTCACTGACAAATAAACCATCCCTTCTGTGTGATCCTTCAGTTTTCTTATTGTGTTTCCCAAATGATTGTGTTATCTTTTAAGAAGGTATAAAAAGAGTCTGGAGACATTTTTGTAGTCTTTTCTTTTAAAAGCTTTTATTGAACATAGTAGAGAATTAGAATTTTTTATTTTTTTACACCTGTAATGATAAGGAGAGGAAAATCGGCAGAGGAAGGCATTTCCCCATTATTAGACGAACTAGGAGATGCACGCAGAGGGATGCAGGGCAGCTCTTTAGATGCTGATGATGACAGTGAAACTGATTGTCTAAGCAGAATCGCAGACTGTGAGTCTTCAGCCGAAGGTGTCTTAGATGAATTTTCTCAAACTCAGGCATCAGTGACTGAACGATGTAGCTCTAAGGACATGAAGGAAATGTGGTTTCTCATCCACCTAGTCATTCAACAGGAAGGACTTCATCACGTAAGATTTCGTGACAGGAATGTGGACCATCCCCCCTTTGCCAAAAAGGGGAGATGTTTGTGGACCGAACTTGGACGTAAACGGAGAAATGCTGAAAGCAGGTGTGTCTGCAAGAGGTGATTGGAATGCAGGCTGCCTCGTGTGCTGTTCACAGCGAGTATCAGTAACAGGGCCATCTTTTTTGTTGTGCTTTTTTCTTTTACCTTTGTTTTAGGTGTTTTTCCCATTCTTTATAAAGATGTCTCACTGACTTCTGAAGGCCCCGAGCCTCACCACTGTTTGTTTCTTTGGGCAAGTTTCAGGGACTCTTCCGAGGGTGGTTAGAAACGGCTGCGGTGGCCACACTCTTCTAGCTGCTTAGCTAAGCCATTAACGTCAGACGTCTGAGTTTTTACTTCATTAACAAGAATTGAATGATATTCAAGAAGGATTCAAGCTGCATTAATATTTAAGAGCCTTTTTGAATCCAGGGAGTGCCTGTGGATCTAATATATACAAGCACATGTCTATTAGGAAGGGCGGCCGCATGCTTGGCCTCCTGTCCGCGGAAGTTTATTCCAGGGGAGTGCGTCTCGCTCCAGCACTTAGCTTGCCAGCCTCCCAAAGGCATCCGTGCCGAGAAATCATGCTTTCTATTACTTTGCTGTCTTAAATAAATCTGTGTCCCAAATAGCAGGGAAAATCAATTTAATTACTTATGAAACTTTTCCTTAAGGGTGAGTGAATTATGGGAAAGAGATGAAGTATCTGTCATCGGTCACCTCATTTCAGAGCCAGATAGGAGAGAAATGCATTTCGTTATGAAGATTAGTGTGGCTTGGCTGGTGAAAGCAGAGAGAGGCCCGCAAAGGCCCGTCCACCCGGCAGTGAGGGTGGAAGAGCGTCGTGCTCCTGGGACCGACGGAAGTGAGCTTGAGTGGCGGTGGTGGCGGGGACAGGGCGTTGAGCAGGAACCAGAGGACTTGCGCGGGTGTCACAGCAAGAGCCTTAGGGACGGGGAGAGAGCTGATTGCAGTTACCGTAGTGATGGAGGCGGGCTCGGAAGGGAGCCTCCCGCTCCTGGTTTCGCTCGTGCGCTGCTCCCAGCCTCCCCCCAGCCCCCATCATCTGATCCGCCCCACCATCCATCGTGATGTAGTTCATGAGCCTCGTCGCCCACTTGGCAGAATCCGCCCCAGCGGTCTTCGCCGGGGGCAGAAAGCAACTGTGTTTTCCCTCCACCTGACACAACTTTGCAGTTTATCTGCTGGAGCAGAGACCAGCTCAGAAGATGAAATGGTCTGTAGCTGTGGCTTTAAATGTTCAACTGTCAAGGATGTAAGTAGAGGATAAGGGAGGGTGCAGCTGGCTGGCCAGGACCAGAGCAGGGCTGTGATGAAAAGGGGAGGAGAAATCAACTCTCCCATCCCTACTTGTGTCTTCTGTCTGACCTGTCAAGTGATCAATTTCTTCACCCACCTGCCTGCCTACCTACGTTCTGCCCACCTGCAGGTACCTGTCTCTCTTTTAGTGGGTATAATTTGGTGGCTTTTAGTGTATTCAGAGTTGTGCAACCATGACACTACTTCCAGGACGTTTCCATCTCTCAGAAAGAAACCCTGTACCAATGGGCAGTCATTCCACATCACCCGCTCCTCCAGCCCCCCACCGGCAACCGGTGATCTACTTTGTGTCTCTGGATTTGCCTATGCTGAGCATTTCATATAAGTAGGATCATATGTCTGGTGACTGGCTTCTTTCACTTTGCATAATGTTTTTGAGGTTCATCTGAGCTGTAGCATATGTCAGAACTTCCTTCCCTTTTAAGGCTTAATAGTATTTCACTGTATGCATAGATCACCTTTTGTTTATCCATTCATCAGCTAGTGGACATTTGGATTTTTTTCCCTCCATTTTTGGCTGTTATGAATAATGCCACTGTAATTATTTGTTTACAAGTCCTTCTGTGTGGACATGTTTTCAGGTCTCTTGGCTATATACCTAGGAGTAGAATTGCTGGGTCATATGGTAACTCCATGTTTAACTTTTAGAGGAACTGACAGACTCTCTCCCAAAGGGGCTGCAGCATTTTCCATTCCCACCAGCAGTGCGTGAGTGTTCTGATTTCTCCACATCCTTGTCAACACTTGTTAGTGTCTTTTTAATTTTAGCCATCCTAGTGTGTGTGAAGTGGTAACTTGTGGTTTTGATTTGTATTTCCCTGATGACTGATAATGTTGTGTGTCTTTTCACGTGCTTATTATTTTCAATGTGGTGGGATTATATTTGATGCTGATTGGATTCATTAAAAAATCTATTGAACTTTAAAATTTCTTTTACTAGCATTAAAGTTTATATATGCTTTGCTTTTAAAAAAATAATAAACCTTTCTTTCACTTGATGTTTTCTAATCTATAATAACTTGACTGAAATTGGTCTCAAATTTTAAAATGAAGATACTTTCCTTTTCATTATTATTACTTTCATTTTTTTTTACAGGAAAAAGTATTCTCAGAGAAAGTTGGGTACAAAACTTTGATTTATTTTCTTATTCACAAAAGCTGAAAGTGTAGGTTGATTTTTCTTTTAAGGTAGAGATATAAGTTTGTAGAGAGTAGGTTATTTCAATTTCTGCCATCTTGTGCTTGAGAGAGATTAAAGGAAAAATTTGAAATGAGAAGTCACCTCTTCTAACTTTGCAACTTTATGCTTTCAGCAACTGCTCCTGTTCAGAATCTGTGGGTTGGTTGTGACTTTGGTTCTTAAAGGTCAAAATAGAATCCCCATCTTCTGGTCTCTTTGCAGTTTCTTTCAATTCCACAGACTTTTATAAAATCGCTCACAGTGGAAGGTTTTTGGCATACCAAGATGTGTAAGACATGGTCTTTGCTCTTAGACAGTTTAAATTTCAGAAGGGATAAATGGTGATTTATTATATTCATTCGGTCTGCAGTTACTCCTGGAGAGACAAAGGTGATGCTGATTGTGGTGATGGTAATGGTGGTGAAGATGGTGGTGGTAGTGGTGATGTTGATGATGGTGGTGGTGGTGATGGTGGTGAAGATGGTGGTGGTGGTGATGGTGGTAGTGGTGATGATGGTGATGGTGATGATGATGGTGGTGATGATGTTGATGATGGTGGTGGTGGTGATGGTGGTAGTGGTGATGATGGTGATGGTGATGATGGTGGTGGTGATGGTGATGATGATAATGGTGGTGGTGGTGATGGTGGTGATGGTGATGATGATGATGGTGATGATGTTGATGGTGGTGGTGATGGTGGTGACGGTGATGGTGGTAGTGGTGCTGGTGGTGATGATGGTGGTGATGGTGATGATGATGATGATGGTTGTGGTGGTGACAGTGGTGAAGATGGTGGTGGCGGTGATGGTGGTAGTGGTGCTGGTGGTGATGATGTTGATGATGGTGGTGATGGTGATGATGTTGATGGTGGTGGTGATGGTGGTGACGGTGATGATGATGGTGGTGCTGGTGATGATGATGGTGGTGATGGTGGTGATGATGGTGATGGTGGTGGTGATGATGGTGATGGTGGTGGTGGTGATGGTGGTGGTGGTGATGATGATGAAGATGGTGGTGGCGGTGATGGTGGTGATGGTGATGGTGGTAGTGGTGCTGGTGGTGGCAGTGGCTGCAGCCAACTTCCTTTGTACCAGGAGCTTTCCCAGAACTTTCCTTATTATTACATTACTACTCCCTGAGGTTGATGCTCTTGTCATCCCATTTTGCAGGTCAGCAAACTGAGGCACAAAGAGGTTGATCAAGGTCTTTAAACTGCTGACTGTCAGAGCCAGGATCAACCCCCGGCCGTCTTCTGCTGTGTGGATGGCTTTTCTCTGTACGGGGAAAGGGGCAGCCAGATGGCTGGTGTCAGAGGCCCAGCCACCGGGGCTGTGTCCTCCTGCTCTGTCCCTTCCTCTGTGG
The DNA here is from genome assembly GCF_964341445.2 of Mesoplodon mirus. Classification (NCBI taxonomy): domain Eukaryota; kingdom Metazoa; phylum Chordata; class Mammalia; order Artiodactyla; family Ziphiidae; genus Mesoplodon; species Mesoplodon mirus. The sequence goes on from NC_138987.1 coordinate 42,993,072, forward strand.
GCCCGTGTAGGGACAGAGTTCACGGGGTCCCCTCTGTCAGCGCAGACTCCTCACTGATGAAGATTGCCTCCTGCTTCCCCGTGTGGGTCTGGGGCCCTGTCCTCCTGTAGAGGACAGAAGGGCAGCTGAGCCACGGAGGAGGAGATCGCTCGTCCACGCGCCTACAGCTCACGCTCGGTTGCAGTGAGTGTCCTCTTTCTGACTGATGTGATATTTTGTGCACTTCGGGTTAGACGTTGCTTTTCTGCTCAGTATAGAAGTGTGACCTAAAGTACTTTGGAATGATCTTTATCACAGTCAGAGCAGCACCGCCATTCTGTGTAATTCTAACTCTCTGGATTGAAGAGCCGTCTTGTTAGTGGCCCTGTGTTAGTACGCACCCTGCTTCCTTACCTTGCGCCTTAGAGATGTGAACACAGCTTCCGAAAATGAGGGGCTGGAGTCTTTTTGTTGAATCGACCCAGCAGCTGCATTGAGGCTCATTCTCTCTGCCAGGCAGGCCAGCGTCAGCTTGTGCATCACAGCGGCCTCCCACTTGGTCCAGCCCACGTGACGGGCACCTGCCCACGCCACTGTATTCTGGACGCGCTTGGCACCAGTGACGTTCCCGTCCTTGCCTGCAGAGCGTGCTCTGTCCGGAGGGGGAGCAGCCGGAACACACAGTGCTTCTCCCACGGAGGCAGTGTGGTTGGTGGCCTGTGGGGGGCAGGGAATGTGGTGTCCTCGACATGCAGGGGCCCGGGCGTCGCCCTCCCTCTGCCGCTCAGGCCCACGGGCCTGGGGTCACCCTCTGCCTTCTCATCTGCAGGGCAGCACTGGGATCAGAGCAGATGGAGCTTGAGACCAGAAAGTCTGGTGGAGAGCAGGGGGTAGTGTTGGATGCCAGGACAAAGGTGCCACCTCACTGCGGTAGGTGCACAGGGAAGGCCTCAGAGTGACAGGCACGTGGGCCCCATTTGATGCGTTGAGAGATTTCCCAGGCAGTCTCACTCTGGGTCGAAGGTGCTTCATCCACGCGGTCAGTGCCCTGCACAGTGTTTTCAGCATGACCACATCTCCCAGGGCGAGCCTGGGGCCTCCCTCCAGCGTCGTTGGCTCGGCGTGCCGGCCGGGTCGGGAGGTACCTTCTGAGCATGTCACTGGGGGTTTCCTGCAGGGGGATCACAGCTCCTGCTCTTATGGTGGCAGGACGTGGCCCCGCTGGGTCTGAGAGACAGAGCTAAGCTGCAGAGACAGGCCCCCAGATGCCTCCTGCAGGCCCCGGCCGTCCTGGTGGCGGTTATTTAAGTTTTAGCTCACGTCCCGGCCTGTGGAAGGCACGTGCGTTGTTCACCATTTGCCCGTGTGACTGTTGTGTTGCACGGCCTGGGTTTCTTCCTGTGTCCACTCTAGCGGGTGCGACCTCTCCCCGCTCCCTCTGTCCCCCCCTTCCTCTCTCTCTCCTCCCTCCCTCCCTCCCCCGCCAAGTCTCTCTCTCTCTCCATGGGAGGTATGTGGATAATCTGTCTCAGGCCTGGGGGCGTGGGCCGGGACTGCAGCCCTGGGAGCGGGGCTGGAGGTCCTGACCAGAGCCGGGCCCCTGCATTCCGACCCTGCTCAGCAGCCTGGCTCTTCTCTCCAGTGACTTGGCTGCGGTCTGCCGTTCTGTTGCTAACCTGGGGGACCCGGTCTCAGGAGGGATGCAGAAAAATTACCAGGGCTTTTAGAATCCTGCTCTCACCTGAGAAACTTGCCTTTTAATGCTAGGTGTGAATGAAGTAGGCTGCTCTTTGTACCCTTGCATAAACGTGGTGTTGTCTAGGAAACATGCCTTTGGAGGGCTGCAGGGCCGGAGGGCCAGAGTGTCAGAGACAAACGGGAGAGATTGACCCAGCTGAGCAAATAAAAACAGCAAACCGCCTGCCCTCGAATAAAACATTTTAGGTGGCAGAGAGACAACAAGAAATGAAAGCTCTTTAAGTAGAAAAGATTTTCACATACATTTTAGCTCTTAAATTGGCAAGTGAGGTGGCATCCATACTTCTTCCCTGTTTTGGTCAGTTCCGTTCCAGAGCAGGACGTGGACAGACAGGGGCAGTGGTATCTGATGAACTCTCAGGAACCTGCCGGGAGCGTTGGTTGCGTATGTGGTCGTGACTCTGCGATTCCCCATTCTTGGTCCTGCCCTTCACGATTCCCCACGTGCTGCACGCCCTGGGGTGGGCCCTCCTCCACCAGCCACGGTCACAGTCACAGTCACAGGCTTTGCTCATTTCCCCCTCGCTGTGAATTTCTAACTCCCGTCGCGTGTTAGCCAATAGCCATTTGTCGCAGTCTGTTCTGTGTCCGTGGCTGCTGCCCAGCTCAGTCAGGGAAACCTTTGACTCAGGCGCAGAGGTGCCTCCTGTCTGTGGTCTTCGTCCCAGTGGGGCAGAAGCTGCAGCTTCTCAAGAAGGAACAAGAATGTTTGTTTAAACTGAGCCCATCCCTGCTGCTCAGAGACCCCGTGAGAGCGGGGAGAGCGGGGAAGACCGTGCCTTTCCACCTGGAAGCAGTGCTTCACAAAGGTGCTCAGACACGAGGCAGAGAGGTGCTGCTACACAAAGCTGCTGCTACACAAAGGTGCTGCTACAAAAAGGTGCTCAGACACGAGGCAGAGAGCCCAGGAGGTGCATCACAGTCAGGCCTACTAACGCAAAGTCAGCCCCACGTGCTGGGCCAACACCAAGACATGCATACGCACACCCACCTGCACCCACATGCACACGCACCCACATGCACACACCCGCACCCACACGCCCACGCCCACGCCCACACGCCCACGCACACAACGCACCCGCGTGCACACATGCCTGTGCACACACACGCCCATGCACACACGCCCATGCACACACGCACCCAGTGCACACACGCCCATGCGCACACACACCCATGCACACAATGCACCCACATGCACACACGCCCATGCACACACCCGCACCCACGTGTACACATGCCCATGCACATACTCGCCCATGCACACGCACCCACGTGCACACTCGCCCATGCACACACATGCCCGTGCACACACACGCCCGTGCACACACACGCGCAGAGGCAGGTCACACTGTTTCGGTCACGTGATCAATTATGCACGGTTCCCTGAGGGAGCAGGCGCCCTGGAAGGACCACGAGCTGGGAGCCTTTTGCCTGGGGTTCTCTTCCCCGCGCATCTGTCAGCCTCAGTGAGGGGTGAAGCTAGAGCTCTTTATAAAGCGTGCCCTCTATGTGAGACACAGGCATCTCACTGGACGTTCTGAGTGAGGGTGGACCCTCCCGGGTGGCCCTGAGGCCCAGCCAGCCTGAGGGCCCAAGCAGAGGCTCTTGTGGACATCAGAGAAATGACACCCAAGCGGTGATGGCCCAGGTCCCATAGGACACGTGAGCCCTTGGAAGACCGTCAGCTTTTGATCTGGAAGAGAGAGGCTTCTCAACAGAGGGTTAACGTGGCGTCGCCTGTGAAAGGTGGCTTGGGACACATGCAGGGGACAGGGCGCAGGGAGAAGCTGGGTGGAAGTCAGGGAGGCCAGTTAGGTTGTTGACCTAATCCGAGGGGAGGCAATGACGTGGGCTCAGAGCCAGGTGGTGGCGAGCCGGGGTTGCATCTGACTGGTTTGAAGGGTTTGCTGAGAGGCTGGATGGAGGTGAAAGGGAGAGGTTAAGGATGACCCTGAGGTTTTCCCTCACTAATGGGAGGGGATGGAGTCGCCTCTTCCAGAGAAGGCCACAGAGACAGACCAGGAGCCCGGTCTCGGGCATGTGTCATGCGTGTTGTCTGTTAGACACCCCAGTGCCCCTCTCGTGTCAGACACCGCTGGTCTTTGCTTTCTCCTTCCTGGGGAGCAGTTGATTTGGGCCCTTTTCCCGGTCTTGGTGTCCAGTGTGAAATGCAGGCCTCTTCTCCAGGGCAGGTGGCTGCGGCCCTGGCTTCTTGGCATGCTGCCTCTCGCTTTCCCGCCCGAGGTCAGAGCCGGCCCTGTCCTCTGAGCTTCCCAGTCTTCATTTCCAGTAAGGTCTTGGGGACCCGAGGCAGGAAGTCCCAGGACCCCTGAGACGAGAGTGGTGCCTCTTTTATCCACTGAAAGAGTCATTGTAGACAGGCAGAAACGATGGATGGATGTTGACGTGGGTGCTGACAAAGGAGAGATGCATCCTTGCATCTTCTAGATGCTTGTGAAAACTCCCCCCTCAGGAGTTCTGCTTCATTTCGCTCAGGGTTACAACTGGAGTTTCGGTTCTGTTGTTCTTTCTCTCCAGAGCTTTCTGCTGGCTCACATTCCTTGTACACACATCCAGGACATGGTTTTGTCGTGAGAAGTGTGTGAACCTGCCTCCGTGCAGGTGGATGTGAGCATTTGTGGGTATTTGTGGGTAAAAGCAACCAAGCAGTTTTTTAGCTTTCTGTACACAGCCTCGGGCCTGCCTACCGTTTGCTTCTCTGCTTTAGACTTGCCATCTGCAAAGCAGAGGCAGTACTTTCAGGCTTTTCTCTCGCTGGGAGGCTAATGATTGAGTTATATATATAGTGGCGTGAAGTCTTTGAAATAAAATCACAAAGTACATGTGCATTATTATTATAGCTCTAATGGTATTTATATTTAAATCATGATTGCAATAATAATACACCATTTTGCCAATAAAACACAAAACCACTTCAGAAGAACATTCTAAAATGATAGCGTTTTCTGGGGCTGGTCAGCAGTGTCTAATTTGGGGCCTTCACAATTGGTTTCGTGATTCGTGTATTATGTACTTCCAAAGAATAATCAAGGGTGTGCAGCATTGCCCAGGGCAGTGAGTGTAGAAAATGCACAGTTGGTACAGTTGGACTAAAAGAACAATTGGCCGCCCGGATCAACAGGGGTGGAGTTCACACGGGGCAGGGGCTCTCAGCAGCCCTTCATGCTGGTTCTGAGCCCGTGAAGCTTGACTTTGTGATAATGCGTCATCAGGGCCGAGGGCCTTTTGTCAGCTGTCCAGTTACGGCAGAGATGTATGGTGGGTGCGCAGCTCAGTGGGGACTGAGGTTTTTTCCTAGATACATACAAAATTCATAATCCTGATTTATAACCACTGGAATTTGTGCTACTCAAGCAGAAGGCTCAGATGTGGAGCTTTATTTAGTGGGAAGTGTCTCTCTTTTAGTCGCTCTGGTACTCCAGTCCCTGTGGATGTACAAGGTGGTGAGTCTGGAGGCTGTGCTGTCTGCAGAGAAATGGGGGACAGCTGTGTCCCCCTCCTTTCATCTCCCGGGGTATTACATTTAGCTTATTGGAGTTGGACTAATTACTGCATTAAGAGCAGAAGTCAGCGAGAGGTGGTCCTTTATTATTAGGTTTTTTATTTTATTTTTTTTAAGATTTTTTTTTTGATGTGGACCATTTTTAAAGTCTTTATTGAATTTGTTACAGTATTGCTTCTGTTTTATGTTTTGGTTTTTTGGCCACGAGGCATGTGGGATCTTAGCTCCCCAACCAGGGATCGAACCCGCACCTCCTGCAATGGAACGCGAAGTCTTAACCACTGGACCGCCAGGGAAGTCCCTGTTATTAGTTTTGAAATTAAGAGTGTTCTGCTGAGCCGCACGGCACAGGGTGGTGGTGTCCATGGCCAGTGCGGCCAGAGCATGTCTGTGTCCACCTGCAGCCACTCCTGCCTCTAGACCTTTCTCCTTGGCTGGCTTCAGGACGGCCCCTGCTGGTCTTGCTGCCCAGGTCCTCCCCCCTCTCTTACATTGGGACATTCATCTCAACTAAGGAATCAATATTGATAGATTATTATGGCCTATATTTAGTTTTTACTAATGACCGTTTTCTGCTCCAGGACCCCGTCCAGGTCACCACATGACATTTAACTGTCATGTCTCCGTAAGCTCCTCTTGGCTGTGACATTTTCTCAGATTTCCCTTGTTTTAATGACCTTGATGGTTTGAGTACTTGCCAGGTTACTTTGTAGAGTGTCCCTAAATTTGGGTTTGCCTGATGTTTTTCTTGTAGTCAGACTGGGGTGGTGGGTTTGGGGAGGGAGCACAAAGGAGCAAGTGCTGTGTCATCACATCAGGGCACACGCGGTGACAGGGGTGATCACCTTTGGTGCTGACCTTGATCACTTGGCCGAGGTGTATTCATAGGTTTCTCTTCTGCAAAGTTCCTCTTTTTTTCCTCTCCTTTCCTTCCTGTCCTCTTTGGAAGGAAGTCACGATGTGCCCAAACGTAAGGGGTGGCAGTTATGCCCTACCTCCTTGAAGGTGGATCTCTACATAAATTAATTGGGATTCTTCTGCGTGAAAGATTCGTCTGTTTTCCCTGTTTGTTAATTTATTCAATCATTTATATCAGTATGGATGCATAGATATTTATTTTACATTTTGGGTTATAGTGCGATGGTACTGCATTATTTTTTTTTGAATTTTTGAATTTTATTTTATTTATTTTTTTATACAGCAAGTTCTTGTTAGTTATCCATTTTATACATATTAGTGTATGTATGTCAATCCCAATCTCCCAGTTCATCACACCCTCCCCACCCATCCCCTCCACTTTCCCCCCTTGGTGTCCGTACGTTTGTTCTGTACATCTGTGTCTATTTCTACCCTGCAGAATGGTTCATCTGTACCATTTTTCCAGGTTCTACGTATATGCATTAATATACGATATTTGTTTTTCTCTGACTTACTTCACTCTGTATGACAGTCTCTTGATCCATCCACGTCTCTACAAATGACCCAATTTCGTTCCTTTTTATGGCTGAGTAATATTCCATTGTATAGATGTACCACATCTTCTTTATCCATTCGTCTGTCGATGGGCATTTAGGTTGCTTCCATGACCTGGCTATTGTAAATAGTGCTGCAATGAACGTTGGGGTGCATGTGTCTTTTTGAATTATGGTCTTCTCAGGGTATATGCCCAGTAGTCGGATTGCTGGGTCATATGGTAATTCTGTTTTTAGTTTTTTTTTTTTTTTTTTTTTTTTTTTTTGCTGTACGCGGGCCTCTCACTGTTGTGGCCTCCCCCGTTGCGGAGCACAGGCTCCGGACGCGCAGGCTCAGCAGCCATGGCTCACGGGCCCAGCCGCTCCGCGGCATATGGGATCCTCCCAGACCGGGGCACGAACCCGTATCCCCTGCATTGGCAGGCGGACTCTCAACCACTGCGCCACCAGGGAGGCCCTGTTTTTAGTTTTTTAAGGAACCTCCATACTGTTCTCCATAGTGGCTGTATCAGTTTACATTCCTACCAACAGTGCAACAGGGTTCCCTTTTCTCCACACCCTCTCCAGCATTTGTTGTTTCTAGATTTTCTAATGATGCCCATTCTAACTGGTGTGAGGTGATACCTCATTGTAGTTTTTTTTTTTTTTTTTGCGGTACGCGGGCCTCTCACTGTTGTGGCCTCTCCCGTTGTGGAGCACAGGCTCCGGACGCGCAGGCTCAGCGGCCATGGCTCACGGGCCCAGCCACTCCGTGGCATGTGGGATCTTCCCGGACCGGGGCACGAACCCATGTCCCCTGCATCAGCAGGCGGACTCTGAACCACTACGTCACCACGGAAGCCCCCTCATTGTAGTTTTGATTTGCATTTCTCAAATAATTAGTGATGTTGAGCAGCTTTTCATGTGCCTCTTGGCCATCTGTTATTTCTTCTTTGGAGAAATGTCTATTTAGGTCTTCTGCCCATTTTTGGATTGGGTTGTTTGTTTCTTTAATATTGAGCTGCATGAGCTGTTTATATATTTGGGAGATTAATCCTTTGTCCGCTGATTCATTTGCAAATATTTTCTCCCATTCTGAGGGTTGTCTTTTCGTGTTGTTTATGGTTCCCTTTGTTGTGCAAAAGCTTTAAGTTTCATTAGGTCCCATTTGTTTATTTTTGTTTTTATTTCCATTCCTCTAGGAGGTGGATCAAAAAAGATCTTGCTGTGATTTATGTCAAAGAGTGTTCTTCCTATGTTTTCCTCTAAGAGTTTTATAGAGTCCAGTCTTACATTTAGGTCTCTAATCCATTTTGAGTTTATTTTTGTGTATGGTGTTAGGGAGTGTTCTAATTTCATTCTTTTACATGTAGCTGTCCAGTTTTCCCAGCACCACTTATTGAAGAGACTGTCTTTTCTCCATTGTATATCCTTGCCTCCTTTGTCATAGATTAGTTGACCATGAGTGCATGGGTTTATCTCTGGGCTTTCTATCCTGTGCCCTTGATGTATATTTCTGCTTTTGTGCCAGTACCACATTGTCTTGATTATTTTAGCTTTGTAGTATAGTCTGAAGTCAGGGAGTCTGATTCCTCCAACTCCATTTTTTTTCCCTCAAGACTGCTTTGACTATTCAGGGTCTTTTGTGTCTCCATACAAATTTTAAGATTTTTTGTTCTAGTTCTGTAAAAAATGCCATTGGTAATTTGATAGGGATTGCATTGAATCTGTAGATTGCTGTGGGTAGTATAGTCATTTTCGCAATATTGATTCTTCCAGTCCAAGAACATGGTATATCTCTCCATCTGTTGGTATCATCTTTAATTTCTTTCATCACTGTCTTATAGTTTTCTGCATACAAGTCTTTTGTCTCCCTAGGTAGATGTATTCCTAGGTATTTTATTCTTTTTGTTGCAAGGGTAAATGGGAGTGTTACCTTAATTTCTCTTTCTGATTTTTCATCGTTCGTGTATAGGAATGCAAGAGAGTTCTGCGCGTTAATTTTGTATCCTGCAACTTTACCAAATTCATTGATTAGCTTTAGCAGTTTTCTAGTGGCGTCTTTAGGATTCTCTACGTATAATATCATGTCATCTGCAAACTGTGACAGTTTTACTTCCTCTTTTCCAGTTTGAATTCCTTTTATTTCTTTTTCTTCTCTGATTGCTGTGGCTAGGACTTCCAAAACTATGTTGAATAATAGTGGTGAGAGTGGACATCCTTGTCTTGTTCCTGATCTTAGGGGAAATGCTTTCAGTTTTTCAGCATTGAGAATGTTGTTGGCTGTGGGTTTGTCGTATATGGCCTTTATTATGTTGGGGTAGGTTCCCTCTATGCCCACTTTCGGAGAGTTTTTATCATAAATTGGTGTTGAATTTTGTCAAAAGCTTTTTCTGCATCTATTGAGATGATCATATGGTTTTTGTTTGTTTGTTTGTTTGTTTTTGCGGTACGCGGGCCTCTCACTGTTGTGGCCTCTCCCATTGCAGAGCACAGGCTCCGGAAGCGCAGGCTCAGCGGCCATGGCTCACGGGCCCAGCCGCTCCATGGCATGTGGGATCTTCCCGGACCGGGGCACGAACCCGTGTCCCCTGCATCAGCAGGTGGACTCAACCACTGTGCCACCAGGGAAGCCCCGATCATATGGTTTTTATTCTTCAGTTTGTTAATATGGTGTATCACATTGATTGATTTGTGTGTATTGAAGAATCCTTGCATTCCTGGGATAAATCCCACTTGAGCATGGTGTATGATCCTTTTAATGTGTCGTTGGATTCTGATTGCTAGTATTTTGTTGAGGATTTTTGCGTCTATATTCACCAGTGATATTGGTCTGCAATTTTCTTTTTTTGTAGTATCTTTGTCTTGTTTTGGTATCAGGCTGATGGTGGCCTCATAGAATGAGTTTGGGAGTGTTCCTTCCTCTGCCATTTTTTGGAAGAGCTTGAGAAGGATGGGTGTTAGTTCGTCTCTAAATGTTTGATAGAATTCACCCGTGAAGCCATCTGGTCCTGGACTTTTGTTTGTTGAAAGATTTTTAATCACAGTTTCAATTTCATTGCTTGTGATTGGTCTGTTCATATTTTCTATTTCTTCCTGGTTCAGTCTTGGAAGGTTATACCTTTCTAAGAATTTGTCCATTTCTTCCAGATTGTCCATTTTATTGGCATAGAGTTGCTTGTAGTAGTTTCTTAGGATGTTTTGTATTTCTGTGGTGTCTGTTGTAACTTCTCCTTTTTCATTTCTAATTTAATTGATTTGAGTTCTCTCCCTCTTTTCCTTGATGAGTCTGGCTAAAGGTTTATCAATTTTGTTTATCTTCTCAAAGAACCAGCTTTTAGTTTTATTGATCTTTGCTGTTGTTTTCTTTGTTTCTATTTCCTTTATTTCTGCTCTGATCTTTATGATTTCTTTCCTTCTACTACCTTTGGGTTTTGTTTGTTCTTCTTTCTCTAGTTCCTTTAGGTGTAAGGTTAGATTGTTTATTTGAGATATTTCTTGTTTCTTTAGGTAGGCTTGTGTAGCTATAAACTTCCCTCTTAGAGCTGCTTTTGCAGCATCCCATAGGTTTTGGACTGTCATGTTTCGTTGTCATTTGTCTCTAGGTATTTTTTGATTTCCTCAGTGATCTCTTGGTTATTTAGTAATGTATTGTTTAGCGTCCATGTGTTTGTGTTTTTTACGTTTTTTTCCCTGTAGTTGATTTCTAATCTCATAGTGTTGTGGTCAGAAAAGATGCTTGATATGATTTCAATTTTCTTAAATTTACTGAGGCTTGATTTGTGACCCAAGATGTGATCTATCCTAGAGAATGTTCCATGTGCACTTGAGAAGAAAGTGTAATCTGCTGTTTTGGGATGGAATGTCCTATAAATATCAATTAAATCTATCTGGTCTATTGTGTCATTTAAAGCTTCTGTTTCCTTATTAGTTTTCTGTTTGGATGATCTGTCCATTGGTGTAAGTGAGATGTTAAAGTCCACCACTATTATTGTGTTACTGTCAGTTTCCTCTTTTCTAGCTCTTAGCAGATGCCTTATATATTGAGGTGCTCCTATGTTGGGTGCATATATGTTTATAATTGTTATATCTTGGATTGATCCCTTGATCATTATGTAGTGTCCTTCCTTGTCTCTTGTAATGCTCTTTATTTTAAAGTCTATTTTATCTGATATGAGTATTGCTACTCCAGCTTTTTTTTTATTTCCATTTGCATGGAATCTCTTTTTCCATCCCTTCACTTTCAGTCTGTATGTGTCCCTAGGTCTGAAGTGGGTCTCTTGTAGACAGCATATATATGGGTCTTGTTTTTGTATCCATTCAGCGAGGCTGTGTCTTTTGGTTGGAGCATTTAATCCACTCACATTTAAGGTAATTATTGATATGTATGTTCCTATTACCATTTTCTTAATTGTTATGGGTTTGCTTTTGTAGGTCCTTTTCTTCTCTTGTGTTTCCCACTTAGAGAATTTCCTTTAGCATTTGTTGTAGAGCTGGTTTGGTGGTGCTGAATTCTCTTTGCTTTTGCTTGTCTGTGAAGCTTTTGATATCGCTATCGAATCTGAATGAGTTCCTTGCTGGGTAGAACAATCTTGGTTGTAGGTTCTTCCCTTTCATCACTTTAAATATGTCATGCCATTCCCTTCTGGCTTGTAGAGTTTCTGCTGAGAAATCAGCTGTTAACCTTATGGGAGTTCCCTTGTATGTTATTTGTCATTTTTCCATTGCTGCTTTCAATAATTTTTCTTTGCCTTTAATTTTTGTCAGTTTGATTACTATGTGTCTGGGCATGTTTCTCCTTGGGTTTATCCTGTATGGGACTCTCTGCATTTCATGGACTTGGATGGCTATTTCCTTTCCCATGTTAGGGAAGTTTTCGACTATAATCTCTTCACATATTTTCTCATGTCCTTTCTCTCTCTCTTCTCCTTCTGGTACCCCTATAATGCAAATGTTGTTGCGTTTAATGTTGTCCCAGAGGTCTCTTAGGCTGTCTTTATCTCTTTTCATTCTTTTCTCTTCATTCTGTTCCATGGCAGTGAATTCCACCATTCTGTCTTCCAGGTCACTTATCCGTTCTTCTGCCTCAGTTATTCTGCTGTTGATTCCTTCTAGGGTATTTTTCATTTCAGTTATTGTGTAGTTTATCTCTGTTTTTTCTTTAATTCTTCTAGGTTTTGATTCTTTAATTGTTCTAGGTCTTTGTTAAACAGTTCTTGCATCTTCTCGATCTTTGCCTCCATTCTTTTTCCGAGGTCCTGGATCATCTTGACTATCATTATTCTGAGTTCCTTTTTTGGAAGCTTGCCTATCTCCACTTCATTTAGTTGTTTTTCTGGGGTTTTATCTTGTTCCTTCATCTGGTACATAGCCCTCTGCCTTTTCATCTTGTCTGTCTTTCTGTGAATGTGGTTTGTGTTCCACAGGCTGCAGGATTGTAGTTCTTCTTGCTTCTGCTGCCTGCCCTCTGGTGGATGAGTCTATCTAAGAGGCTTGTGGAAGCTTCCTGATGGGAGGGACTGGTGGTGGGTAGAGCTGGGTGTTGCTCTGGTGGGCAGAGCTCTGTAAAACTTTAACCTGCTTGTCTGCTGATGGGTGGGGCTGGGTTCCCTCCCTGTTGGTTGTTTGGCCTGAGGCAACCCAACTCTGGAGCCTATGTGGCTCTATGGTGGGGCTAATGGCGGACTCTTGGAGGGCTCACGCCAAGGAGTACTTCCCAGAACTTCTGCTGCCAATGTCCTTTTCCTCATGGTGAGCCACAGCCATCCCCCGCCTCTGCAGGAGACCCTCCAACACTAGCCAGTAGGTCTGGTTCAGTCTCCTATTGGGTCACTGCTCCTTCCCCTGGGTCCCAGTGCGCACACTACTTTGTGTGTGCCCTCCAAGAGTGGAGTCTCTGTTTCCCCCAGTCCTTTTGAAGTCCTGCAATCAAATCCCGCTAGCCTTCAAAGTCTGATTCTCTAGGAATTCTTCCTCCCGTTGCCAGACCCCCAGGTTGGGAAGCCTGATGTGGGGCTCAGAACCTTCACTCCAGTGGGTGGACTTCTGTGGTATAAGTGTTCTCCAGTCTGTGAGTCACTCACCCAGCAGTTATGGGATTTGATTTTATTGTGATTGCACCCCTTCTACCGTCTCATTGTGGCTTCTCCTCTATCTTTGGATGTGGGGTATTTTTTTGGTGAGCTTCATTGTCTTCCTGTCGATGATTGTTGAGCAGTTAGTTGTGATTCTGGTGCTCTCACAAGAGGGAGTGAGTCTGCGTTATCTTTTGTTGTTCGGAATATTTCAGCTTTGGCCATTGACTCTGTTTTAGTTGGTGCCTGGGTTCCTGTGACATACCCGCATCATTGTGTGTGTGTGTGCGCGCGCACGCGTGTGTGTGTGTCTGTGTCTGTGTCTCTGTCTGTGTCCATTTCTCCAAAGAGCCCAGTCCCTTTGATTGGAGAACGGTATTAGAAGCCAAGATCTGTGTGACTGGTGTGCTCTTGTCAAGTATCTTTTAAAGAAATTATAAATAAGGGAAAATACCTTTCATGTTTGCCTTCATTTACCATTACCTGTCATCTTCATTTCTTTGTGGAGATCTGTATTTCCCCCTTGTATCGTATTCTTTCTGCCAGAAGAGCCTTCTTTAGCATTTCGTGCAGGGCAGCTTTTCTTTGTCTGAAGATGAGTATAGAAACCTGGGTTGACAGCTTTTTTTCTTTTAGTACTTTAACGACATCATTGCATTGCCTTTTGTCCTGCATGGTTTCTATGGAAAGTCTGCTATAGTTATTATTTTTGTTCCCCTTCTTAGGGTTTGGTAAAATTCCCTGGCAGTTAACCAAGTCCATCATCCTAGCGTCCTAGTCTAGTTAAAATGACATCTCCATGCAAGGATGGACACGGGCGTTAGAGCTGGGCAGAAAGGCCCGAGCTCCGTCCCTGCTCGGCTGTGCACAGGCTGTGGCCTCGCTGGGTTTGATTTCTCACCTCTGAGACAGGTGAGTAGCTGCCTGCTGCTTGCTCTGGGTCAGGATGAAATAATGTGATATGTGACCCGTGAGCTGTGTAGCGCCTGGTGCTGGGTCAGCAGGTGGATGTTTCTCTTGGTTGGGTTGTCTTGGTGCACATCAGTCAAATCAGTGAACTGAGGCTTCGCCCAGATGAGAAGCCACATCTGTTTCCTTGCTCAAGTCCAAGGATTGTGGCTCACGGCGTGCACTCCCGTGCCCAGCCTCACATTCCCCCTCGACTGGCTGTCACTGCAGCTCATCTTCCCAGAGTGCAGCCTGAATGGTGCTGTCTCTGAGCGTACCACTCCCTTGTTCAGACGCAGAGCCCCCCATGACCCTGACTCGCCGCCACAGCCTGACTTCTTCTGCCCACCCGCTTCCGCCTGCCATTCTGAGAACATGCCCCATGGTTGTACTGGCCTGTAGGCCTCGGTCAGCCTACTTCCTTTGGTTAAAACCCCATTTCTGAGAAACAAAAACAACAAAAACCCGAAGACAGCATTTAACAGAAAACACGTTATGAACCACACGGCCCCGGGTGAGCACTTGATGCGCGTCTGCCTGCTGCTGGGCCCATGCACATTTGCAGGAGCCTCCTCTGGGCTGAGTCCTGAGCCTGGGCCCTGGGGAGCCCTGAGGACCTTGCTGTTGGGGAGCAGGTCACAGGGCAGTCCCTGACTGTGACAGATGTGGTGTGTTTGCTGGGGCCCTGAGTGGTGGGCAGGGCGGCCGGCCTAGGAGGACATCAGGGAGGAGGGCAGGGCATGTGAGGCCCGGTGGGGAGAGGTCCTGGGACCCTGCAGCCACCACGAGGGGGTCATGCTGGTGACTGACGGGGTCAGATCCAGAGCGGCCACAGGGAGTCTCCGTGGAGAGCCCTGGGGGCCAGGCCAGTGGGCCTGGGTTTATTGTGGGGGACCTGGGGAGCTGTGGGAGAGTAATTTTCGTCAGGAGAGTGAGGTGGCTGGATGTGTACAGTTTGGAAACTATGCTTATTTATCATCCAAGACTCCCTCTTCCACGAAGCCTTCTTAAACCTCCTTCTCCAGCAGGATGGACTTTCCCCTCCTTGGATGCTAGCATGCCGCGTGCCTCTCTCTCCATTCGGGCCCTGGGAGGCCAGCTGACCATCCGGTCTTCAGCCAGTGTGTCTCAGGCACCTCTTTGGTGCCTTTGTGTGGGGTGTCACTCCTGGGGCTTTCAAGCCTACACTTTATCAGGAAAGACCAACGATAACACAGCTTTCTACACACTTGCTTGATTACAGCGGTGATAGTTATTCCAGAGGAGGCGAAAAGGCCTGTGTGAATGCATTTAATAGACAGCAGGCCCGCCCAGGCGTCCAGTGAGTCCCCCAGGCTTGCGGAGCACTGCCCCACCCATGGTATTAACACCACGAGAGCAGGGTGACGTGCAGATGGATGACATGCTGTCACGTGTGGCCTGGCATGTGGCATATCGGTGGAAAACCCCAGAGTCAGTCTTCAGTCCTGCCTTCTCCTGTATCCTCCCTCAGTGTTAAGTCCCTTGAAGGCAGCGGCTGTCTCTCATCTCTGCCTCTGTTGCAGCCCAGGCTCTGGGCTGAGGGCCAGAGCTTAGGACACAGAGCCGATGGGTTGGAGGAGGGGACGGAATTCTCAGCAACTGGACACGGTGATGTCTTCATTCAGCTGCTGGTTTGGACTGAGTGGAACGGGTCGTCTGCCCATTTGGGATCTAATTGAAAATAATAGTGAGCAATTTAATACAATGATTCCTTAACATCTTTGGCATAAATTAGCAGAATGCTTCAGAATGTTACATCCAATTGAAATGGAACTGACAGTATTCCAGTGAAGGGTAAGTAGATGCTATTGGAATATCCAGGGAGGAGTTACTGATCAGCTCCGGGGGTGAAGGGGTTATGCTTGTAGTGTTCTGTTGAGCCACAAAATGTTATTTATAACCCTTGTCAGGGGCAATTAAACTGATTGATGATTAAGAAAGGTTAATAGTTGAATAATAAGGTGCAGTTCTTGACAGCTATTTTTTCTCATTCTGGAAGCATATTTTATGAGTCTAATAACAGTGTGAAGGATGGGCCATGGAGTATGTTGTGGTGTAATTACGCAGTGGTGATATAATATCCAGTCTGGTGTTACATGGTATGTTACTTATAAAAAATTAATATACCAATTATGATTTTTTGATTTATTATTGAAGCAGTTGGTTAACCACTCACCCCAAGCAGGGTTAATTAGTACATATTGATATATTTGATTAAAAATACACTGATGTTGAATTGGATAAGAAACGTCAATCAAAATAAATTATTTTCTCGCCACCCCAGAAGGGTATCATGATTTTAGTTATCTTTCATCCCTATGTGAAAAGGTGGCTTCAAACTGACCAGAAATGTTTGCTTTGCTTGGTGGTGCCGTAAGCATTCCATGCCGTCAACGGTGGTGTTTACATTCTCACAGCAACCTGCACATCTCTCTTTGCCTGTGGAGTTTTTTGTGACAGTGTTTATCCTTATGAACCATTTCTTACGTCTGTGAAAAGCAAACATAGTTGAAAAAATTCTTCTTGGAAATAAGCGGCGATGCTGCGAAGTAGGAACCACAAAAGAATAATAAACTTAAAAAAAGTCTAGCGGCCCAAGTAATGAAAACACAAATTGAACCAATAATGTAGTTCTATTTTTGTCTGTCAAATTAGCAAAGATTAAAAAAGATAACCCTCTGTGCTTTTCAGGTGAGGTGAGATTGACACCCTGTAATCTTTTGGTGAAAGATTCCAGGCTTTCTGGAAAGCACTGGGCGCCTATTGAAAGGCTTGGACGCCTCCTTGTCTGGAGGAGACAGGAGAAGGGCATGAGGATCGGGGCTGGGGCGTTCATCGTAGAGGCCTCTGTTCTTGTGGAGGCTCCGGGTGAACCCGGACGTCCAGCCACAGAGGATGTGTAAGCCAGTTGTGATCTTCATGCCTTCTCAGTATGTGAAAATGACCAGGGTATAAACAAAAGTAGTAAGACATAACACTTCATATTTAGTCTCAATTCTGGATTATTAAAACAATGTGTGTATGAATGAGTGTTATGGGCTAAATTGTAATACAGTGAACTATACCAAGATGTCAGCTGTAGCTGTGTCGTGCATTTACGGATGCTTTGCCTTTCTTTTTATATACACTCTGTATCCTCCAAGTTATTTTCAAGCATCATGCATTGTAATAAACGCACTGTTAGAAAGCACGCTTGCCTGGAATAAGCAGACAGAAGAAGGCCCCTCTCGGGGGTCAGCCTGGCCGCCCCTCAGTTGACGGACATGAGCTGGGGTGTATCCAGTGTCTGGTCCCGCCCTAAGGTGGTGATGTTGGGAAAGCACGTGGAAGCTGCCGTCCGCAGCCCAGGTGGGTGTTACGTCGGTGAGGCCGTGTGTGCACACGGACGGCGAGGGGCCGAGTGGTGCGACGGGGGGACCAGGGGGCTCTGGCAGAGGCATCTCTCCTCACTTTCAGATGAGCCTCCCGTGGGGAACACCCTCCGTTCTCCGGGATCTTAGATTTACGTGCTCCCTGTCGCTGACGAGCCAGGAACAGGATTGGCCTGGAAGATAAACAGAGACCAACAGATGGAGGCCAGAGTAGCCCCTTGAATGTGGACCCAACTGGGCTGGGGCGTGAGCTCCGTAGGCATCCTGGGACGGGGGTGAGCAGTCAGCTCCCGGTGGGGTCCGTCCTGCACGGGAGAGGGAGAAGGGCTCTGCCAGGCCCCACGTGCCCCTTGCTATTGCCCAGAGACCTCCCTGAGGAAAGGGACAGCCACCGGCCAGTGATGCTCTGGGAAAGCCTCCCTGACAAATGCCCCAGGTGGGTCCATTTGAAGAAGGCGCCCTTGTGGAGGATGGATTGGAGGCGGGAGACCCAGGCCATCCCCTCCCTGCCCCCTGATCGTGGCAGACACCCCCCCGAAAGGGCACCCCACATCTCCTGTATTTGGAGGGGGCTGGTCCTGTGTCTCAGGTTGGGGACAGTGTCCTCAAGTGGCAGGGGATGGCATGCGGGCAGCCCAGGGGTCCTGGGCTCCTCCTGCAGGAGGGTGACAGGCAGGGACAGGAGCCGGGAGGTGGTGGCGCAGTTGTGGCGAGGGCTTCCAGCTTCTGTGCACCTAACTGCCTGCCCTCCTTGGGTGGCTTTGGCCTCCTGGGGGTGGTGTAGAACCAGAGGCTTTGAAACCTGGATCGGGTCCTTCTGGTTCCCTTTGTGGCTGGGACCTGGCAGCTGGTTGTCCTGTTCCCGGGGACTGTGCCAACCTTGTCACCCCCCGCGCCCTTCTCAGCACTTTGCTGGCCCCCCTGCAGCCTGCATCTGAATCCCGTTCATCCCATGGGTGCTTAGTTAATCTGTCGTCAAGTTGCGGTGGGACAAGGGCTCCCTGTGGGCAGGGGTCTCTGCGTGTGCGGGCACAGAGGACCCCCCGCCTTGGGTGGCATTCTTGCTGTCGGGGAGCTGTGATTTATGGGCACCTTGAACTGTTTGTCCTTGCCGCCCAGCCTGCCCCTGTCCGCAGGGCCCTGGAGGGGATCAGCTCCGCGGGTGTCACGTGTAGCGGGCCTGCGCCAGGTCGCCGGGCGCTTCTCTCTCGGGTTCCCAGGACGGCAGTGGGCTTGGCCGCTCTCGAGTTAGGTCCCATCTTTGCTTTATCTGTGGACGTACTGACCGTGGGGGAATGAGCGTGCCTTTCTAGTCCTAAGCACCCTCACTCTTGGCGCACTGAGAGTGCTGCTTCCGTGGCTGTGCTTCTCGTGAGACACAGCTGCAGCCCCTGAGCGTCTGACTTCTTTTACGAAGTCTGTGCAGAAGGAATACGGTTTCTCCTCTGTACTTCCTTTCCGCCCGGCTGAAGCGTGAAGCTTTTCCTTTAATCAGGTATGAAGCGAGCTGGGTCTTGGATGTGGCTCGCAGAGGCGGCCTTGATCACGAAATGTGTCCCCGTCTGTCCCGTCCCCCACCCCCAGACTGCGGCGTGGAGGGACATTCTGGTTGGTTCTCGCAGTCCTGGGAGGGTTAGTACTCTCCAATTCACACGGTGAAGAAACAGAAACAAAAGGACCCTGAAACTATGGGAGGGACGGATGGGGCATCTCTTAGGGCGCCCGTAGGTCCAGCCATCCCCGCCTCTGTCCGCCATCGCCCTGGCAGCAGTGGAGAGCCAGCGGGCACAGGCGGGCGGCAGAGGTGGGCTGGGCTGGGATAAAGCGCGTGCAGGAGCGCCATGCACGCCAGGGTCCAGCTGGGACTCCCCACGGGGCTGGTCCTGCGCTGTCCTGAAGGTAGGAGCCGACGCCCAGGCCTTCGGGCAGCGCCCAGGCTGTCCCCCTGATGCCACCCCACGGGCAGGGGACCCTGGAAGGGAAAGGCTCACCTCCTCACCCCTGTGCCGAGGGCCTCCCGTCTCCTCCGTCTGTCCTTCCTCCAGTCAGTTCTGGTGCCCGTGACCTCATTTGACCCTGACTCAGCTTGGGTCAGAGCAGATCCAGACCCCCGGGAGCCTCCACCCTACCGCTTGTTTGGAAGCAGCCTGGCGCCAGGACTGCTCTCGCCCACGTGTTTAGTGCTGTGTCCTTCTGAGCGTCAGCGTGGGCGGGACTTTGCAGGCTCTGCTTATTGGCATGGCCTGTGGTCAGAATGTGCCTTTTGATTTCACTTGGCCCCTTGTCCTTTGAACTGACTTTTCCACTCAGCCTTTTCGGCGCTGCCCCCTGGGACCTCTGAAGGCCTCCATTTTGTCAGCAGGTCCTTTTGGAGTTTTCTGCCCCAAACATAGACCTGCTACTGTCCCAGAGCCCCGGTTCCTTGTCGCAGAGGATGGTAACAGAGACTGAAATCTGGATTTCCCGGGAGCACTCGGAGAAGGAGGATCCCATAGGCGACAGGCCGCCAGTGACCGAGCCGAAGAAAGGCCAGGATCTGAGCCGTCCTCTTTTTAACCACGTTCCTCTCACCTGCACTTGTTGGCGGTGGCACGTTAGTTAGCGCCATGACAGGCCTTGTGTGCCAGGTGCAGGGTTGGACCGCTATTTAGAAATCTATGTTTTCTTAGCATCTTTTTTTTTTTTTTTTGCGGTACGCGGGCCTCTCACTATTGTGGCCTCTCCTGTTGCGGAGCACAGGCTCCGGACGTGCAGGCTCAGCAGCCATGGCTCACGGGCCCAGCCGCTCCGCAGCATGTGGGATCCTCCCGGACCGGGGCACGAACCCATGTCCCCTGCATCGGCAGGCAGACTCTCAACCACTGCACCACTAAGAGGAAGCCCTCTTAGCATCTTTTTGATATTGGGCTCGAGGACCCTCAAGCCAAACTACAGGGAGCGGGTCTGGGCAGACTCCCACTTCGGATCTCGCTCCACAGCTGCAGACAAAAGAATGGCCAGCCTCCAGCTAGGAGAATAGATTTCCTCAAAAACAAAACAGAAACCTTCGCCCAGGACTGCTGGCATGAAGAGAATTCAGTAGAGCCCGTGGAAAATGACAACAGAGTGATTAATACAAATCAGGCCTTTGAGGCTTTGCTCTGACAGAGGCTTTCCGCCTTCATTTTCTCTGTAAACAGTGTTAGCTAGTTGGTGTTAGTTCATCTTTTATCCCAGGCAGCTTTAGTTGAATTGAGTCTCTTAACTGCCTTTGAGTAAACAGAGGTTCGTGGTACCAATATATTAACATAGTCTAAGTTTTTGAAAACAAGTTAAGCATTTCAGAAAATGTGGTAAATGAAGGGCAAGCATCATCTAAGCGTTTTTAAAATTTTGCTTCCATGTTCAAGTTGAGTAATTGCTGTTGATTCACACTTGGGTTCTACCTCAGCCAACTTGTAGGGACGCCAGTGCCTTCTGATTGTAATGCATATCTGTATGGTTTTATATTCATGGTACATTTAGCTTTTCAAGCGGCTCAGGACATTTTTAGGCCCGTCCTCAGTGCTTATAACCCCATGAGACCAACAGAGAGACTGCAACAAGTTATAGCTACAGTGTTCATGCAGCTCCCTGATTTCCGTACAGCTTACAACGTTCTGGGCCCGCACCCCTAATTCTGCATCTTGTAATCCCAGCACAAACGTGACAAAGGAGAGACTCAGTCATTTCTTCAGGCAACTGGGTCAATAGAGACTTGGGAGAATTTTAACCTAGTCTTTCATTCAGTTGAGTATTTTACCCCCCAACCCCCCATCCCTGGACACTGGGGACCCAGGGCTCTGTCAGGGGCCTTCCACAGCAGCACGTGGACTGACTTAGTTCTCGTACATGCCGGGTACTAGGCGGGAGGGGCAGGCACAGCGCTGTCGCCTAGTGATTACAGAGGGACCCATGTGAGCCTGCACAGGTAGCTAGCCAGACAGTCTGGGGAGTGTGTGTACGTGTGTGTGGATTTACGTGTGTGTGGATTTTGACAGACTTATCTGGATTGTTGTGATTTGGGCTGCTGAGTTTCTTGTGTGTTTCCTCAGGGTAATGGGTGACTGGGCTGGCCGGGCACACATCCCGAGCCTGCTGGGAGGCCTGGGCTCTGCCCCTGAGGGGTGCTTGTAGTGGGAGGCGCAGGTGTCTGAAATCCCAACAAGGAGAGCCCCGCTCCCGGGGGATGAGAACTCCCCGCCCCACTTCCCACGCCTCACGGCTCCCCCTGGGAACTCAGTGAATCCAAAATGGGTTAAGGAACAGCCACAAAGGCACTTGGGGGAATAAAGTCAAACTTCACCAGAACATAAAAAAATGCAAATTATACCTCATTTTACTGAGCTGTTTGTACCTTCCCAGTGAGCAGAGGTGGAAAGAAGGAACCGCTGATGAGGGATGGTGGGGTCCACAGTCTCAGGCGCCCTGCCTGTGGTATAAATTCCAAACGCTCGTTTAAAATATTTCACTATGAAATATTTTACTAATATTTACTAATATTTGTCAGGACCCTGAACATGTTCTTACCTTTCCTTCACTTTTCATTTGAGATGTTTATATTAAGCAAATGATTCTCAACGTGGCTCAGACCCCTTATGCAACATGATGCTCATGGCGGGGGGCTCTCCTGATAATAGTGAAACGTTCCACATGACGTCCGAAGCAGGGATGTGGTTAAGGAAACCGGCAGAGCACCAGGTCCTGACCGTTCACCAGCATCTCTATAACATCCCAAAGAGTGTGTTATAAAGGGGAAAACC
This sequence comes from Mesoplodon mirus, assembly GCF_964341445.2. Taxonomy (NCBI): domain Eukaryota; kingdom Metazoa; phylum Chordata; class Mammalia; order Artiodactyla; family Ziphiidae; genus Mesoplodon; species Mesoplodon mirus. The sequence continues at coordinate 43,014,978 of NC_138987.1, forward strand.
CTGGCTACGAACGTCAGTATCAATATATACACATTTATATTTACAGTGCAACCATAGCCATAGAAAAGCTGAGCGAAAACTACGTGTAGAAGAAACTGGAATAAAATTAAACTCAGGTAGCCGGGAAGTGTTTTACACAATAGACTTGTGCCTCATTTCCCTCTTTCTTTACAAGTCTGAGTTCTTCACATTTTCCTCTGTGACTATGGATTAAAATGATCCGTGCCTGATCGTCGTATCCCCACCACCACTCAGGATCTCGCACGTGCCCTGGGCGCCGCCTGGGGTGCCCCGCGCCCCTCTCAGTGCCCACGCTGGCCTCACAGTGTCCGAGGCCTGGGCAGGCCGGGAGTGCCCGAGCCGTGGCCATTGAGAGCCGTTTGGTCTCTGGCCAGGTTGTGGGTGCTGAGTAAAGGGCCCCACCGTTACTCACCTCTGCCTCCCCAGTTCCCGGTGTGCTTCAGGGGAGTGGGAACCTCCCAGGGTGAAACCCAAGGGACCAGCCGTTGGGGGCCCCTTTGGGGACCTGTGCCTGCATTTGCTTTTCCTCTTTGATTCCAGCGTGCACAGGGCGATGGCCGTGGTGGTGGCTCAGGTGACTCTGGAGACCGTTCTCCAGGCCTAGGCCCTGCACTGGGCCGCCTGCAACACACCTTCTGTGTCTGGACGCTTCTTAGGTCAGCGATGGAGAGCGGGTGTGCTGTTTGCAAAATAAATGTGCGTCTCAAGTAAGAAGAAGAAGTTAATTTGTTGGACATTTCTGTAGTCAGGCCTTTTGCGGACCTTCTCAGCACCCAGCGGCCCCAGTGGCCCTCCCTAACTGCAGGGACCTGTAGCATTTGCTGCATCCGTGAGCCAGGAGGCCACCTGACCAGTAGGAAAGGAAGGGCCCCCTATTTTAAAGGAGTTTCAAGGGTTCTTTTCTTGGGAATGAATTTCTTATTATTGACAAGTCGGAGAGCCACACAGTTGATTATATTATTTTGAATAGAAGTATGCTTCAAAAAATATTCAAAGGAGCCCATTTTGCTTTGACCTTGTGTTGTAATCCATGGACTGTCTGTCCAGGTTGTGTTTTGAGCCTCATACTTTCTGTGATTAGATTCCATGCGGTTGGGTTAGTTACAATGTAAGCAGTTTTTTTTTAACTTCCTGTTCAGGGTCCTTTTGCTGAAGGTAACAGAGGGAAGAATGGGTTGAAATGTGGCAATTCTCGATTGATGGGCCATCAGGGGCATTGCCAGGGTGACTGAAAGCCTGGTTCCTGGTGAGGCCATGCCTGGTGAGTGAGCACAGACAGCCTTTTACGCAGACATGTTGGAACTGCTGCAGCAGCCGTGGCCACGGACCCCTCTGCAGTCTGCGCGTGAGACCCTGATGTCAGGCGCCAGCAAATGCCATGCCCACTTTCGCCGTAAACTGCGTCACAGTCGGGATGTCAGTAGCATGAAAACATGAGCGGAATTTTGGAGTTGATGTGTCTGAATGATTTATTGAGGACCAGGAGTTGTCAATGAGAGCAAGCTGCTCATTTGCGAATGGCCCTGGCCAAAGTCACCTTGTTGGAACTGTCAGTGAAGGCTGCTGGGCTGTCCATCAGGTCAGGCCGCAAACCTTTCTAATGAGCCAGAGCTTAAGGGCCTCCATCACCCCAGCAGCAAAGGTGCTCACAGTGTGACTTCCTGAGGGTGCACGTCTGGGCTTTCATTGTGTCATTAGTGATAAAGTGGAACAGCATCTTATTTCATCCTAACCTGGGGGCCAGGGGGGCCTACCCGTTCTCACGGGGAGTTGGGCTTGCACCATGGAGCCCGTGCCCCAGCCAGATTGCGAGCCGTGGCAGGGCAGGGCCCAGGGCCCCCGTCTCAGCGCCTGGCTCGCCATCTGGGCACAGCAGAGCTCTGTGGACGTTCGTGGCCTCTGGCCTATTTTGTCAGATTATTTTGCAGGACGCGTTTATCCTTCTCTTAGTGGAATTTCTGTGTTTTGTGTGCGCCCTGTGGTTCCTGAGACTGTTTCTCTTTACCTGTATCAGTGCTGGGTACCTTAAACTTTGAAATGTGACCGATTTTATAGGTGAACTCATTATATTTAGTTGAATTGATTAATAACTAGTGCTACTGATCATTTCTTTATGTTTTTTAAAAAAAATATACTTATTTATTTATTCAGGCTGCACTGGGTCTTAGTTGCCACACTCAGGATCTTTAGTTGCGGCATGCAGGATCTTTAGTTACGGCACGCAGGATCTTTAGTTGCGGCATGCATGTGGGATCTAGTTCCCCGACCAGGGATCGAACCCGGGCCCCCTGCATTGGGAGTGTGGAGTCTTACCCACTGGACAACCAGAGACGTCCCCATTTCTTTATGTTTTTAACTGACTTTTTCATAAGTAAACTTTTCAAGTATTTTCCTCATTTTTACCAGGCTGACTTATATATTTTTCTTGCTGGGAAATAACTCTTCACAGATTGTTTGATATTACTCCTTGGCCTGTACTGTGTTGCAGATGTTTATCCAATTTGTTTTACTTTCTCACTTTTTCACTTACAACCGTTTTACATTTGAATATGGTGATGCACACCAGGTTTTCCTTCTGTCCTGGGCTTTTCCCTGGGAGGGTCTTTCTCTGAGCTGCGCACACACGCAGAGTTGGGATTCCATCATCACCCTGGGGGAAGTGTCTCTACACGCACCTTCTGGGGCGACTTTCTGTCCCAGCGCGGCACCCCCGAGCTTTCCTTGCCCCCTTTCTGAATGCAGCTCACCAAGGCTTTGAGGAGCAAGCAGGGTCTCGTGTTGGTCAACCTTTCTTTCCATTTGGCTGTGTTAGTAATGGTGAGGGAGGGTTTTGCTGATTGATTTAAAGACCCGTTTATCCTTTGAGGAATTATTTTTGACTTAATTAGATAAAGGGAGTAAATCAATCGAATGAATTGATTTATGATCAATTTGCGTTTGGCAGATGAGCATGACTCCAGGAAGCTTATTCTCTGTATGAATGACTGCTGTCCGCCTTCTGAAAGATGGGTCTCTCTACAGAACCTGCTTCTGATTGGACACACAGCATCAGAAAAGTCTTAACCAAAGTCCTCCACTCCTTTCCCCATTAGGGAATCCTGAAGGGCTTAAACCCTTTAATGCAGTGAATAGATGTGAAAGCTTTCGTCCTGTGAGCCTGATGAGAGAGGGTCGAAGCTCCACTGCATCTCAGATGAGCACTGTGGGTTTAATGGTCTGTGTGCCCCCTCGGGAAGGCCGTGTGTGTCCTGCTTACGACTCTCGACTCTCGGAGCGCGGAGAGGGCGGGAGCCCGTGAACCTGGGGGCCTGTTTTCCTGAGAAAGTGTGCCTGCGATTCTCAAAGGAGAGCTCTGCATGAGCTGCAGCCTTTCAAGGGGGCCTCAAGATCAGAGGGAGCCTGGCCTTCTCAGAGCCCCCTGAGCTTCTGCGGAAAGGAGGCTGTTCATGCAGGCTGTATGTGACATCGTTTGGAAGAATGCCTCCTTCAGTTTGAAGGAATTCTTGGTTGACTTGTTGTTTGCGTAGCCATTAGTGGAGGCAGGTTAGACTTTATGTATAATCTTAAATTCATCAATAATTTGGATATTTCCCTTAACCAGAGACATTGGGGTAAAGTCTTTTTTCATTCTTCATAGAGTTCGTTGGCATAACTTTTACTGTGTTCTAGGTCCAGTTGTTGATGTAATTACTCCTCCCTCCTAGGCTGTCGGCTCTTTGGTGGCAGGCTGTTCATTCACTTGGTGGGTGTTTTTGGGGCGTCTGCTGTGTGTGGGTGGAGGGCCTGGGGACACGGAAGGCGGGGTGGGTATGGCCCTGCTCTCCAGGGGCTCTTACTGCAGTGGGGGGACAGCACACAGGTAAAGCAGTAGGGAGTGACACAGCTCGTGACACCTGCCATGGAGGAAATGCCGTGGGGCGTTGCCGCATCCTGGCCTGCCACCTGTCCTCTGCAGCAGGTGGTCCAGCGCCTGGCATTTCATGGTGTGGAGTTGATCTGTTCTCTGGCAGTGACTTTACCAATCGGGGGACATGAGTGGTGCGGCCCAGGATCTCATGTGAGCCTCCGTGGCGGCTGAGGTTCACAAGCTCTGTTTGGGAGCATCTCCCCCGCCTCTGGCCTTCTCTTCCTGTCCACAGTGCTGTTCCTCCATCAGGTCCCTGCGCCCCCCACCCCCCTGCGTGCAGACGCCGATGCACAGGTGTCTCCACGGCTCCCCTTCCCGCTAAGGAAGTCCCGCTCTGGAGCCTGCCACCGGGGGCCACGGAATCAGGATCCTCAACACCTCTTGTCCCGCCTAGTTGTGCAGAAGCCCATGCAGCTTCCCGGCTCTACCTCCTGAGGCCCCTCCCCCACGTCACCTTCTTTCCCGTCACTGTGTGCTCTGTTCTGCGTCTTCCCAGGCCCAGTTCGGATGCCACTTCTCCCCTGCTCACGCCTCCCCGGGGGTTAGGGACTCTGTGCTCTTCTGAACCTGCTATGTCTGCCCCTTGTCCCTGCTCACTCTCCAGTTGGCTGGTTCTTTGTTCACAGACACGGCCATGTGAATTGCATCTCCCTAGAGATAAATCAGGTAAACAAATGTTATCAATAAATAAGGTCGATAAGCAGAATGAGTGAGTCAGCACATCCTTGGACGAGTGCGTGCATCGGTGCCCTCTTCCTCCAGACTCTGCGGGTGGTTCTTGGTTTCGTCTTCCCCTGCCAACCATCCCCGCATTTTCTTGCACATACAAGTGCTCAATACAAGTTAATAGAATCAATCAGTATTTCCACCAGTAGCGTTTCTGTTACCAAAAACTCCTACTCACAGAATTATGAAAAAAATCAAAGATCCCTTCAAGCTAAAAGAATGTTATGAGATTAAAATTTTTTCTTTTGCCAAAAGGACATTATGAAAACAAGGGTCACTAAAAATACAGAAATTTCCGTTCACTCTTGGGCTCCTTACCACACCACCACTGCCGTTTTCCCGTGTTGCCGAGAGGCCCTTTCCCCTGGGGATCAGGTACCCGTGTTTTTATAGGAAGAGACCAGTAGCTGCCCGACCCCCCAGCTGTCCTGTTCCCGAGAGCGTGCCTTCCACTTGGGGCTGCACGTCTGTGAGACTGGAAGCCCCGATGGGGTGTGTGCTTGGGGTGGGGTGGGACGGAAACAGAGCCTGTTGTTGGTGAGAGAAGGTCGATCCTTGTCACTGGGGTCCCTCTCAGGGCCGGAAGTTGACAGTTGAATGTGGCCCAGTGGTGCCATCTTGCCTGACCCGGGGTGAGCACGTGGTCCTTGCTTTGTCCTTGATCTGTTAACCCTTGTCTGCTGACAGCGCATCCACCCACGTGTGCCCGGGGCTGTGGGCTGCGGGTCTTCAACCACGTCACAGAATTGGGAACCCTGACAGGGTGTAGTCCGTGACCTTCCGTTGAACATTATTTATATTAGAATTGAACATTCCTACTGCTCAGCCTGATCATAGCATTCGTTCTTTTTGCCGGGCCAAGGAGTTTCGTGAATTTACAGTCTTGAGTTGTGACACTTCTCTGGCTAAAAGCAGGATTTTTCCCTACATTGGAGCCCAAATCTATGTAATTAAGTGCTGGAGTCTCCATCACCAAAGTGTCAGGGTTTCAAATTTAAAACTCCCAAGTTGAGCGATGCAGCAGATTAGACAGTAGAACGGTTCCAGCTTGCTGATACAGAAGGGACTATTTTTGATTCCCAGCTAAGCTTCTAATTATGTGAAGAGGTTTAGTGCAGGGCTCTTGCACAGTGGGTGATTGGACGTAGTCATACAACAGCGTCGGTCCCCTCCCCGCCCTCGCTGTTCCCCAGCAGGGCCGGCGCTCTTCCCCACACCTCGTGCTGAATGAGGCCGCTGTCCAGCCCGCGCTGGCGATCGCTGTCCTGGAATCCCGTGATGGTCCCAGCGCTGTTTAAACTGAGCAGTTTCCCCTTTCCAGTTAGCGAGGAGGCCGTGGGAATCCCGCCCCCAGGAGACGGAAAGCTCGGTGAGCTTGTGCCGCAGTCCCACGGGGGCAGGGACAGGGGATTGTTTCTTACGCACGAGGTCCTGCTTTTCTAGAGCTGTTGCCGTGCAGGGAGGTTAGGGACCAGGGCTCCTTCCTCCTCTCCACACTTAGTCAGAGGCCCCGGTGCCCGGCCCGTCCAGGGCGGCGGCGACACCGAGGGGACCAGCACGGCCTCTGGGCTCTGCCCTTCCCGGCCCGCTCCCTGCCCGCAGGCCCCGTGTCTGTCGGGTGTGGGTGTTCTCCTCAGCGGGCTGTTTTCAGATGAAATGGCCCCGGCACCAGAGGACGCGCTGTGGAAACTCAGGCGCAACACTCGGTCCGTCCGTCCGTCTGTCGATGGTGGGCATCCTCGTCCTCTCAGTGTCCTAGGGTTTTGAGCTCATCAGCCTGCCTGTTCCTTTATCCACTGATGCTCTCTATCTCCTGGACATGGAAACACGGACAGGAAATTTCTGCTCTCTATTTGCCTAAGACAGGTTTTGGGATATTTCACAGCAGCAATTATATCCCTGTGTGGTTTTCTCCTGACCAGGCTGAGTACCTTCCATTCTTTTAATAGTTTCCTGTATCTGCCCATCCACCCACCCACCCACCTGCCCACCTGCCCAGTCTGGCAGAGGCTGGCTAGCACTGGCCCCACCCACTGAATGCCAGCGTGTCCCCTCACTCTAATCATTCCGACCCCCAAACACCCTGTAAGCTTCTCAAACCATTTACAGTACCACCACCGTTGGGCACTTTTTCTCTAGGGTTATTTACCTGTGGAAAAGACAGACTTTAAACTATCCCAGTGGCTTAACCAACATTTTTTCCCCTATTGCTAAAATAACTGCATTGTGAATACGGATGTTCTCTTTTTACCTTGTACCTTTCCGTAGAGAATAAAGAGTGATAGTTTCCTACTCCACCAATCACACCCCAGGGGCACCCACGGTTCTCCGCGGCATCCCTCTGAGCAGTGTTCTTTGTGTGCACGTCTACACAGACGTGCAGCGGTGGAGTTTTCCATGTAAATGGAGTTGTTGGTAAAGATGGGATTGTTTTACAAATTGCTTTTTAAACAATCATATGGCAGGACAGCATTTTCAAAGAATTTATTTAAATCATCCCCTAAAGGTTTTCTATGATCTAAGAAGACAAGTGAGATTATTTTTAATTAAATGTCTGCTTTTACGTCCTGTGCCTTTATATTTGGTTGTGGTCCACTTGGGACTCCTGATCTACTGCCCGGGGCTGTGGCGGTCAGCGCCTTTTCTGCCTCCCCCAGGCGCCCCTTGGGTTAGCCTGTGCACTTGTCGTCCTCCCTGGCACTCTGAGGGCTCTCTGGGGTCGCCTTCCTCGACGTGGTGTCCCCGGGGTACAGGGCCTGGCCCCTGAAGGGAGGTGTCGTGGATAAGGTGGGGAGGAGGGCTGGGTGCAGTGTTACTCATGCCAGCGTTACTGTTTGTGATTAGAAGATAAACGCAAGACAGAGAATCTAGTCCGGTTTTTGATGAAATAGTTTGGTTTACATTCCGTTATTTTAAATAACGTTTAAATGTTGCCATAGTGAGTCCCCAGCGGTCCTGGCTCCCAGCCCTGCAGGGTGGGGAGTGGGGAGGCTGTGTGGGCCCTGCCCCTGCCCTGGGGGCCCTGTGCTGCGCCCCCCTCCTGCGTGGAGCATCTTCACGGGTTGTGTCAGAATGGCCCAACCCCCCAGGTCCCAGGGGTGCTGCAGAGCCACAGCCACAGCCACGTTGTTATTTAGGCCTCACCTCTGTCTGCTGCTGGCCTGGATTTGTCTGCTCTCCTGTACCTGTCAATTGATCATTTTTTCCCTTTGGGTCATGTTTCTTCCTTTGAACCCTGGGATGGCCCGGGAAGCCTCACTTCCGTGGGTCTCTCTCAGTGTTCTAGGCTGATGGCCTTTCTTCCGGCCTCTCCGCTGTCACTGAGTCCCACCTGGCATGGGCTCCATGGCCGCCGGCCTGAAACCCAGACTCCTTGGGCCTGTGCACAGTGGGGTGGCTCCGTGTTTGGGTTTCCTCCCCTCCTGGTTGCACCCCCACCCCGATCCCCGGGCTGTCCCAGGCAGTGAGTGAGCTCTGGTGGCAGGTGTGCACCCTTGGGGTCAGATGGTCTTGACCCTGAGAGGTCGTCCCTGCCCCGTGGTGTGGACTCTCTGGGGGGTTAGTAGCTTAGCCTCTATCAGACCGAGCCTGTACCACACCTGCTCTTTTGTTCGTGGTTTGGTCCAGCTGAGCCCCCTCGGAACCACCAGTGCCCCGTTTCCTGTGCCCCCACGCCAGGGGCAGTCACCGTGTTTTCTGCTCTTGGGCCTGTCCCTCGGCTCTGACGGTGCTGCTCTCTGTGCTCCCCTAAAAAAAATACGGGGGGTAGTTATCTCATTCTGACAGTAAGGGTCATTCCGATTCTCTCGGCTTTTCGAAGACAGATTAGCATAGGGGCTCTCTGAGTTAAATGCCATTACTTCATTACATCCAAGAGTACCGAATGGCCCGTTGTGAGAAATGACACTGATATTTCCTGGGATAAAATAATAAGCCAGCTAAACAGATGAGGAAAACTCACCCAGGCTCCTGCCCACACCCCGCGGCAGCCCCGCTGCTTGTGACCCAGGAGAAGAGCCTGAGGTCTGGGGAGGGCTTTAGTCCCCTGCTTGCCTTTTCTTATAGCTGAGGAAGTGGCTTTAGTCCCCTGCTTGCCTTTTCTTATAGCTGAGGAAGTATCTCAGTGCTTTGAAGGCGCTTGAAAGAGAGTATGTGGATGGAAGACCTCCAGAGGAGCCCTCTGATTATTGTTGACTCGGTTCCCTGAGAACGGAAAATAAATCCAGCTCTGCTCTAGTTTGGGGGGGATGCTGAATCGAGTTTCCCAGCAAGGAGGTCTCTGCCCCGACGAGTGACTTGCACTCCTGTCTGCGAACTTGATCTTGCAGCAGGAAGGGCATCGTGATGGGCGGGACCCGGTGCTGGGCAGCCCTTACAGCGCAGGGCAATGAACCCTGGGGAGACATGGTTTCCCCATCTGTGAACTGGTGGCGATGACGCCTCCCGCCTCGGCTGCCACGAGAAATTCCGGAGCCAGGCCATCCACAGAATCAGGTGGGCCTCCATCCCAGGGTGTGCTCAGGGCGTGTGGGCATCGGGTGCCTCCTGGGACCGCAGAGTTCCGGGGCCGGGCACCTTGCTGGGCCAGCCCGGCGGGCAGAGCGGTGCCCAGTGCAGGAGGGAGGCCCCCAGCCCCAGAGGGGGGCAGCTGGGCTGGCGCAGGTTCACGGGCGCACTCGGGCAGAGGGGAGCTCAGGGCTGGCCCCGGTGCACTCTTCATCCCAGCCCCATGTCACAGGGAAGGGGACAGGGCCGCCTGGGTCTGCCTGCCAGGGCCTTGGCTCAGCACACAGCCTGGGTCCGAGTAATGCACCCCTCCCCCATCACCCAGGTGACTGGTACCTAAATGTTTCTGTTTTCCGTTTTTAAGTTGTTTTCCCCTTTAACCCACCAGCTTCTTGGGGGCGTTTGTTCCTCCTCATCTCTGTGCCCAAGAGTCTGGAGTTTAGGGACACAGGGAGGGCCTGCCGCCTCTCGTCACTTTGCCCTGACGTGGGGATGACCAGTGACCACCGAGGGGCGGGGGATAAACACAGTGTGGCCCATCCATACAGCGGAAAGTTATTATACCATAAAAAGGAGGGAAGCACTGTCACAGGCTACGACACAGTGACCCTTGGAAACATCGTGCTCAGTGAGAGAAGCCAGACACGAAAGGCCACGTGTCCTGTGATTCCACTGAGATGAGATGTCCACACAGGCACATCCATGGGGGCAGCACGCAGCCTGGTGGCTACTGGGGGCTGAGAGGGGCAGGGGGAATGGGGAGTGACTGCTAATGAGGTCAGGGTTTGTCTGGGGTGATGAAAATGTTCTGGAATTAGATCGTGGTGATGGTTACCCAACCCTGTGAATATACTAAAGCCCACTGAGTGGTACACTTTAAAGGGGTGAGTTTGACGGTACGTGCATTATATCTCAATAAAATAGCCCTCCAAACCGAACCAAACCAACAAAAAAACTCGTTGAGTGAATGAGGGAGCAGATGAAGGAAGGGAGGTAGGAGTGCTGTTTTCCTTTGCACGGAAGGACAGACGTGCTTCCAGGGAGACGCGGTGATTAGGAGTTGGATCTGCTCTGTGGTCTACACGGCCGTGAGGCTGTGCCCGGTTGGATGTGTGTCCGGGGCCGTGCCCTCCTGTCTGGGCTCCTGAGGCCCCCCACGGAGGCCCCAGCTGGTTGGTTCCCCCACGGGGTGCTGGCCTGGAAGGAGCCTCCCTGTTTTACTTTCTGATTTCCGCTGTGAACAGAGGACGGAGTGGGAGGGTGTTCACAGGCGGCTCTCCTAGCGCAGCACCTTGTGGGAGTCAGGCCGTGTCGGGCTGCTGCTGGGGAAGCGATCGAAGCCCGGGTGTGAGGTGTGCACAGGTGCGGAGGGCTGGCCTGCTCTGTGGGGGCGGTTACGAGCCCGGGCTCCGGGACGGATGGCGGGTCCACACCCTGACCCCAATCCTTACCAGGCCGCCACCAGGCCGGCTCGTTGTTTCTCTGTACCCCATTTCCCAAGGGGTGCAGTGGTGGCCGTAATAGAGTTAATAATGCATTTAAAACATGAAGAAGAGTGCCTGGCATCTAATAACCACTCAGTAAATGTTAGCAGTTATCATTATTATGATTATTGTCATTTTTACCTACTTAAAACTTTCTAAATATATTCCGGGCTGTAATGTTTCTTTTCTTGAAGAACATTTTCCTTGTAAAGTTGCCATGCACATTTGCAAAATACAACAAAAGTAAATAAAATTAAAAGAATAGGATGCACAATTTAAAAAATTTTTTATGAGTGTTATGCTGGATGATAGCAATTTTTATAAGATATTAAAGTTAATTTCTTCAAACGTCTGATAAGCCATTTCAATTAGGCATCTGTTTTGCATTTTAAAGCTTTTAAGTTATGCTTTCTCATTAGATTTTTTATGCTTGGAGGAGGAAATTATTTAGAGCACCATTGCCTATTCTTTCTTTCAAACACATCTGTGTTTTTGCTTTCTTGGTGTTTGCTCATAGCATAGAAGTATTTATGCAGTGTGGTTTTGGGAACTCTAACCTTGGAAACGGGTTTTTAGAGGGGTGATTACTAAATGAATATGTGAATATATGAGAAGCAGAATTTTAGAAATCTTAGGAAAAAACGTTCAGACCTCAGTGAGGAATAAGTAATAAATTGATATTTTAGGTCCTCTCTTATTAGGATGTGAAATGCCTGAGAAGCAATGACTTACAATATGTTAATTATGTTAATTAATTGGAGAGGATTCAGAATATGAATTATCTGCAACTAATTAGGCATTAAAATTGAGAACCATTAAGTGATGAGGTGGAAGATGCCAAGTCATCTAGCTAGAGCGAGGAAAACGGGCCGGGGGTGGGGAGGTGGGTCCTACCGGCAGAGCGCACGTCTTCGTTCACCCCGTGGACTAACGGCTCCCTGTCTTTCCCCTGCCCCGCGGCACAGATGAGGAGGACGTGGACACCGCTGACGTCTCCTGCGTGCCTGCGGACGCGCTGCGCAACGTGGAGGCCGACACGTACTGGTGCATGAGCCGGCTGCTGGACGGCATCCAGGTGAGCGCCCCGGAGGCAGCGCCGCCCCGTGGAGTTCATACTCCTCAGGGTGACTGTGTGTCTGCAGGCGCACACGTGCCTCTGGAGCTGGTGGGAGGGCACAGTGCAGGGCTCGGAGGGACCAGGCCCCCCCTGCAGAGTCCGATCCCCGCGGGTATTCCCCCCCCCGCCCCCAACTCGGCCACCGGTGGCTCTGTGGTTCTGCCCCGCATCGCGGGGCGTCGTTGACGAGCCGTTTCACTGTCTGCGTGAACTGGGTTCAGAGGAACCCGCCTCTTAAAGGGCGTTGGATTTAAGGCCTTGGCTCCGCCTCTGTGACACCGGGGCCATCAGCGGCCAGCCCCACCGTCCCCGCCCGCCTCGGGTCAGGGATCTCAGCGCTCGAGGGCCAGTGACGCTGCCGGGTCCCAGAGGGAAGCGTGAGCTGGAGGGCATCCTGCCCCCCGTGGGTGGGGCTTCTGCTGGACCTGGTGTCAGCTGGGCCCCTGGCTGGGATTCTCCCAGGAAAGCCAGAGTCTTCCGGGGCCTGGGATGGTTTTATGGAATCATCCATTCCCCTAAATCAGGGGGAAACTCATACATAGTGCCCGGGGAGGAGGACGTTGGCAGGTCAAGAGCAGGAAGACGGGCTGGAGCCTTGCGTGTGGCGGGAAGTGGCCGCGGTAGGTACACGGCTCTCGAGCCAGCTATGGGCCATTTTAGGCTTGTCTGGTGCCCACACAGCTTTCCCAGACACTTGCTTGGGGCCGGGGCTGCACCCGCTCTGGGGCGGGAGAAGGAATTTAGGGCCAAGCTCCCGGGCTCACCGTGGGGTGAAGGGGAGAGGTGTGAGCGCTGCGGCACAAGGCATAAAGCACGCTCTGACGACACGCATGCGGGGCAGAGTGGGACCTGGAGGGGGACTGTGAATTTGCCAACAGAGGAGGGGAAGAGTCCCGGGCAGGGTTTTGGTCTGAGGTTCGTTCTGGTCACTCACTGGAGGACGGTCCAAAGACGGCCGCCACAGGACGGAGGCTGTGCGGGGGCCTTGGGTTCTGCCAGGATCCCTTCGTCCCAGGTAAGGAGGGCCCTTCCACCTGAAGAGAGAGGACTGACTGGTGTTGCAGATGCACTCGTCACAGGCGTTTCCCACCAGCTTTGGCTTTTCCTGAGCTGTTGTCATAGCAGGCGTTCCTGATGCCGCCCGCTGGAGAGGCCTCAGCTAAGCTGCTTGATTGGAAATGGTCCAAGCAAGGTTTTTCTAAGATGTCATTTAAAGACTGAGTGAGGCCCTGAGGTTTAATTTGAATAAATCAGCTAGGATGATTCTGTTGAAGAAAACTGTGTGGATTCCCATTCCCCTTGATAACTTAGGAATTGACAAAGAGAAAGCAGAAGCCCTTTCTGGAGTTGAACAATAGAAAGCTTGTATCTGAGAGCCCATCAGAACGCCTCCTGACTGATTTTGTATCTTGTAAAGAAAAATGTGCCTGCTGGCGACACATTTTGGCCCCAGCATCAATTCATCATTTCTCTACTCTGCTAACGTTTTCATATTTTTCAGTCTTTCTCCCAAAACTTAAGACTCTTTTCCTCCTTGGAAAGGAGATTGAATCATAATCTGAAACTTTTTATAAATTTCAGATGTCACTTTTCTGATCATGAGTGATGGAACTTCTGCTACTTAAATACAAGATTATCCGGCTTCTATTTGTAAATAAAATCAGCTGTACGATGAAACCGATGCTGGCTTTTCATTTTTCACCCGAGATTTGTTGTCTGATGAAATGGTTTATTGACAAGGGTGCTGTGTGGAAGGCATAATGCTTCTCTGGCATGTGTGTGTGTGTGTGTGATTACCACGCACGCCAGGCCAACGGCAGCCGTCTGTCTTTCTGTCACATGCTCACGACTGATTCCACGTGATCCTCACGTGAGCAAGCGTTCAGAGATGCCCATTACCAGCATCCAGGGAGTTTGGGGGGACTCTTCTGTAATTCCCTTAGATGAGGCCATCCCCTGTGACCCCGTGTGAGCTCCGTGGGGGACTTTTCAGTGTGTGCAAGTACTCTCGCCATTGTAGTTTGGATAAGTGTGAGGATATGAACTGACTTAAAATCAAGAGGAAACATGGACCAGGTGTCATAAACCCATTGTATGCTATTATAAATAACATATTTTTATGATAAATGAATATTTTCCATTGCAAAAATGTTTAGTGAGAAGAAAGGCATGGTTTTACTTTACGTGCCTTGACAGAAGACAGCTGAATTCTCATATGTGTTTCTCCAGTCAACCTGTTGTAATATGTTTTTTTTGGTTGAAGTATATGAAGAAAACCCAGCCTCTCACAGGTATGTAGTTGGAAAAGGGAGAAGTATTTTAACAGCCCTTACAGATGATTTTGATTGTTTTCCCTTTAATACCGTACCACAGCCGAACAGATGGTAGTTTCTTAAAGGTCACTTGCAGTGTGAATGTGAAGCCATATCAGTGAACATTTTGTGCTCAGTCACAGTAAAATCCATTGACCTGTCTTGCACTTGGAATAGATCTTTTACACACGCATGGTTCTGTCACATCAGACACTGGTCATTGGAAAATCCTGGATGCCCGAGGTATGCAGATCTTCTAAACATTGGTGCGTTTCATCATACAGTATCAAAAAATCACCTTTGTTAGTGTTACCACCGTCTCATAAGGAACTGTCAAGCCCAGAGTGGTGGATAAAAGTTCTCTAAAATTCAGATTTTGGCTTAAAAGTGCAAATATTATTGGCAACAAACACTGTGAATTGGTTCCCTTGAGGTGACAGGGTAACTTGGTTCATTTTTGAGAAAATGTCTGCCAGATACCCAAGTTTGAATAACCAGTTTGCCTGTTGGTCATTCTTTCAAGTACGTTTTCTCTTGGAAAATGTATCCAGTTCTGCTCTCAGCTCAGAGAATTGCACCCAAAATTGCTTTTCTGGAAGAAATCAATGTTTTGGGTGCACGTCTCCAGAGCTTTACACGTTCTTCCCATTTTTCCCATATAACACTGAAAAGATGTTTATCAAGGGTCAAGATTTAACCCAAGACTAATCATAAGATTAGGAACTTTTCCTGTGTCACCCAGGACATCCTTAAGTGACACTGCCTCTTTTTAAACCCCGAATGTGTGGCATTGAGTACGGTTGTGGACGCTGCCTTGGTCCGTGCCGCGAGCCAGCACTTCTTGTCACCACTTCTGTAGCGTGACAGCAAATGCCAACACGGCGACAGAGGCAGAGGCTGCCTCAGTATCATTATGAATGCAGTTTGGACCTCACAGGCTGCTTGGAAGGGTCCCAGGGAGCCCAGCGGTTGGCTGAGCACCGTGGGAGCTGCAGCCCCGCAGGGAGAGATGCTCTCATGGAGAGGCCCCCAGGGTGAGCTCACAAGACGAAAAGTACACGACGGAGAAAGTGCGCCACGAGTGGACGTCGGCTGGCACTGGGGCTGGGGGAGCTGTGCCCTGGGCTTGGGATCCTACAACAGTGGGTCTTTCTGCCCGTGTCCTGCTCCTTGGATCCTGGGCATCGTGAATTGACTGCATGTTCCCAGTGGGGCCACTGGGAACGTGAGGTGGAGGGCTCTGACGTGGGCTTTCCCGTCTCGTTGTCAGGATAGAGCCACACTCAGGTCTCATAATGAGGTCGATTGTCCTCAGGTACGACGTGAGGAGTCCAGCCAGAGATTTAACTTTTAAAAATAATTTGGTGGGGGAATTCCCTGGTGGTCCAGTGGTTAGGACTTGGCACATTCGCTGCCATGGGCCTGGGTTCAATCCCTGGTTGGGGAACTAAGATCCCACAAGCCACACAGCGTGGCCAAAAAGAATTTGGTGGGCCATTATTTCTAACAGTGGTCTCACAGACTGTGTCTTTCTAATGCCGCCTTTGGAGGTGATTTTTGGTTAGGTCACCAAAGGCCGTCTGAGCCAGTCCAGCTGATGGGCTGCTTCTTTACAAAGGACCGCCTTGCGACAGGCCCGCAGGACCTGGGCCTTGGGGCCGAGGAGGAGACTGCCCGTGTATTTTCTGAGGGAGGAAGCTGCTCGAAGGCCTCTGCTGCGGCGCCGGGGCAGGGCAGGCCCGGGTCCCAGTCCAGGTGGGCGAGCCCTTCTCTGGCTTCTCGGGGATTATTCTTGGGCCTTTGCCAGCCTTCTCATTTCACTAACGACATGACGCCAGGGCTGTCGGGGAGCTCTCACCTCTTGAGTTACGGCTTCCATACTTGCCTGCCCTGCAGTCATACTATTACTCTCAGATTCATTACTTAGCAGGACAGCCTCTTTGAGTAGAAAAGAACTGTCGCCTTTTATAATTAGTCATTTACATTTTCTTTCCTTGGGGAAGAATTACTCAATTCTAAGAACTGGTTGCTGGCGTGGAAGGGATGGCAATATTGGGGAAGGTGACGATATTATCTTGGATCTTGCCAGAGAAAAGGCCAGAAATGTGGCGGTGTAGTGACTGGCAGAGAAAGGCCGGGAATAACCAGACCTGTGACTGGGGGCCGGAGGGGACACTGTCTGGCGGGCGGCGGGGTGGTCCCTCAAATACAGCTGCTGTGAGTTAGCCAGGGGGAGAAAAAGGATGATGTATCACAGGGAACCAGAGCCTGCACAGGGAGCCCTTGGAGAAGGTTCTGCTCCGAAAAGGAGAGTGGCCCGAGGCACACTCAGAAGGTGGCCCAGGATCCTCAGAAGGAGCCAGAGCCTCGATCTGTTGCCGCCTCTCAACCAGACTCCCAAGGAAAGAGAACAAAGGGCCGGTGCGTTGCTTGGGAAGGTGGTGGAGAGGATGCGTACGTGGCCTTGACGTGGCTTTTGTTCACGTCAGGAGTCTCCAGCTGAAAAGGGCAGCGGAGCAGCAGGAGGAGGGCGCAGAGCCAGACCTTGTGCCCGGCCCGCGGGTGGCAGTGACGGGCTGGAGCGCCCGCTCCACGTGGCACTCTCCTGTCTCGCATCCAGAGGCGTCACGCGCGGGGTGGAAGCACCTTCAGAGCTGTGGTGTTAGAGCTCCAGTCGATAACAGTGAGGACTCTTGGCAACATTTTAGAAACATTCATTAAGTAGACAAGAATGTGTGGGTTACTGGGCTGAAGCAGAAGGTTCATTAAGAGGGAGTTATTGTGCGCCAGTGTAAAAATGAAGATTAAAAAAAATTCAATTTACGGTAGCATTGAAAACAGTGAAATCCATGTTGTTGCCTGGATGAATCGCTCATTCCTTATAATTACAAAGCAGTGCTCCATCGTGTGAATCTATCACAGTTTGGTTAAACATCCTCCAGTTGGTGGAAGCCAAGGCCGTTTCCAGTCTTTGGCTGTTAGGAGTGAAGTTTCTGTGAACACTCATGTAGGCGTCCTCTTGTTGACATGTGTTTCTTGTCTCTTGGATCAATACTTAGGAGTGGACTTGCTGGGTAATGGCGTAGGGCTATACTTAGTTTTTATGGAAAACATCCAGATCTTTTCCCCAAATTGGTTGCATTGTTTCATAAACCCATCAGCCCTAAGGTCTGGCTGCCCCACATCCTCACCGGCGTTGCACGGCCCTGTTTTTATTTCTGCTGGTTAGCAGTCCTGTGTGTGTGTGTGTGTGTGTGTGTGCATGCGTGTGTATCTATGTATCTATATTGCTGGGCTGCACTCCACAGGCTTGCAAGGCCTGTACTTGCCCAGCTTTAAGAGTGAAGAAAGAGCCTGGAGTCAGCAACAGAGACATCCGCGGTTTAACGGACGGGGGAGCTTAGCTCCTGGAGCAATGCCTCACCACGTGCGGCGGGTGGTGGGCAGGACATGGCTGCTGTCTTCACTCCCTGGGGAAGGAGACGTTGCCAGTTTTAGGGGGAATTGACCTCAGGTGGGCTTGTCAGTTACCAGGGAAACCAGCAGAGAGGCACGCCCCTCATGGCCCCTTTGATAAGAACAGTCACTAGCTGGGGCCTGGGGCAAGTATGAAGGAAGGTCAGTCACATGAGCAGGTGTAGGTGAAGCAGGCGCTGGTCCAGCAGGGATGTACAGAGAGCAAGAGAACAGCCATCCTGAGTGGCCTGACCATACGGTGTCTATATATCTATATCTATATCTATATCCATATCGAGAGAGGGAACGAGAATATTTTTCCCCAAGTTTGTGGCTTGTCAATTTACACTTTAAAAAGTTATTTATTTATTTACTTGTTTGTTTTTGGCTGAGCAGAAAATTATTATTATTATTATTATTTTTTTGCAGTACGCGGGCCTCTCACTGTTGTGGCCTCTCCCGCTGTGGAGCACAGGCTCCGGATGCGCAGGCTCAGCGGCCATGGCTCACGGGCCCAGCCGCTCCGCGGCATGCAGGATCCTCCCGGACCGGGGCACGAACCCGCGTCCCCTGCATTGGCAGGCAGACTCTCAACCACTGCACCACCAGGGAAGCCCCAGTCTCACTCTTTTAAGTGTGTGGTGCCTGGGCTTGGACGACTCTAAGACTGAGACTGTAGATCCAGCTGCCCACACATGGCCTCTCCATGTGGCTTAACATCCTCATGGCATGGTGGCCTTAGGAAAGTCAGACTTCTGACATAATGGTTCAAGGCTCCCAGTAAGACTTCCAGAAAGCAAGGTGTAAGTTGCATTTTTTCATGACTGAACCTCAGAAGTCACATAATATCACTTCCACTCTACTCTTTTGGGTAAAGAAATCATGAGCCTACTTTAAAGAGAGGGAAATTAGACTCCATCTCTTGATGCAGGAGTGCCCTGGTCACATCATAAAAGAATATATGGGATAAGAGATGTTGTTGTGGAAAATATATGCCACACCTTGTTTCTTGTAATCTTGCTAAATTCACTTATTAGTTTTAGGAGCTTTTGGGTAGATGCCTTAGGATTTTCTATGTGCACAATCATGTCACCTACAAATAAATAGAATTTTACTTCTTTCTATGTAATATGTGTGGCTTTTATTTCCTCTTCTTGCCTTTTTGCATTGTCAAGGACCTCAAGTACAATGTTGAACGGAAGTGATGAGAGCATACATTTTTACCTCCTTCCGGGTATTGGTGGAGAGGGTGAAACATTTAGGCGCTCACCGTTAACTTTGATGTTAGCTGTTGACTTTTCATAGATGCCCTTTATCAGGGTGGCTTTGACAGTGCAAATTCCACAGACAAGGAGTCTGTATTTTTAATAAACATTCTGCCTTATTTTGGTAGGTCTTTTTCTTTACATTTGAGGAATACCAGTAGATAAAGGACGAAGAGATTGAGGATAGAATTTGTAAGACTTGGTGGAAGAAGATCTGGAAGACAGATCATAGTTTGCTGAGACTTTTAAATAATTATGAATCAGTGTTTTGCCAAATGCTTTTTCTTGTGTTGAGATAGATGGTCATATGATTTTTCTGACTTATTCTGTTAATGTACTGAAGGACATTGATTAATTTTTAATGTTAAGCCAGCTTGCATTCCTGAGATAAGTCCCACTTTGTCGTGAGATGTTAGTTTTTTTATATGTTTCAGGATTCTCTTTGATATTTTATTTTATTGTATTGTATGAAATATATTTTAAAAGAGTTTTACATCTCTGTTCATGAGGAATACAATTGACCCTTGAACAACACAGGTTTGAACTGTGCAGGTCCACTTACACGTGCTTTTTTTTTTTTTCCTCAATTAAATACGGGTAGTACTACATGATCCAGGGTTTGCTGAATCCACAGATATAGCACTGCAGATACAGAGGGCTGACTATGCGACTTGAGCATCTATGGATTTTGGTATCCATGGGGGCTCCTGGAACCAACCCCCTTTGTATACTGAGGGATGACAGTATTGTCTTCCATTTTCTTTTCTTCTGTGTATTCTCTTTTTCTGTTTTGGCATTAGGGAAATGGTAGTTTCATAAAATGCTCCTGTGATTTCTGAAAGAGTTTGTGCAAGATTGGTATTGTGTTTTTCTTAAGTACTTGATAGAATTCAACAGTGAAGCCATCTTGGCCTGGAATTTTCTTTGTGGGAAAGTTTTAAGTACAAATTCAGTTTCTCCTCTGGGTAGGGCTCCAGATTTTCTATTTCTTTTCTTGTCAGTTTTGATAATTTGTGTATTTTAAAATATTTGGTCATTTTAAACAATTGTCTAATTTATTGACATACTGTTGTTTACAATATTCCCAAATTCTTTTAATGTCTATAAGAACTAAAGTGATGTCTTCAATTCCTAAAATTGGTAATCAAACTAATTGATATGTGTCTTGAGATCTGTCACATAGTCTATTTTGATGAATGTTTCATGTGTCCTTGAGAAGAATGTGTGTGTGTTCTGCTTTGTTGGGGGAAGTTTCTGTAAATAACAGTTAGGTCATGTTGGTTGATAGGTAGTGTTTTTCCTGTCTTCTCTATCCTTACTGATTTTCCGTCTGCTTTTTCTATCAATTGCTGAGTGAGGACTTCTGGAATTTCCAACCAGAATGGTTGATTTGTCTCTTCTTTTAGTTTTGTCAGGTTTTGCTTCATGTTGTTTGAATCTTGGTTATTAGATACACACAAATGTAGGATGATTATGTTTTCTTGATGAATTTATATGCTTATTGTTATGAAATATTCCTCTGTTTCTGGTTATATCCCCTGTGCTGTATTGCAGTTCCTCTGATATTAATATAGCCATTCCATCTTCCTTATAATTAGTATTTCCTTGGTGTGTCTTTTCCATCCTTTTGCTTTTAATCTATTTGTGTCTTCTTATTTAAAGCACATTTCTTGTAGACAGCTTATAGCTGGATTTTGCTTTCCTACCCTTTTAGTGTGTGTTTAGTTCATTTACATTCATGTAATTATTTATATGGCTGGGGTTTACGCTGCCATTTTGCTATTTATTTTCTATTCATTTCATCTTATTTCCTCCCTTTTTCCTACCTTCTTTTGCATGCATTGGGTACTTTTTAAATTAATGGACTTTGTTTTTTAGGGCAGTTTCAGGTTTACAGAAATATTGAGCAGAAAGTACAGAGAGTTTGATATACTCTGTTGCCACCTCCTCACACACACAAGGTTTCTCCTGTTATTGACATCTTGCGTTCGTGTGGTGCCTTTGTTACAGTTGATGAGCCAATATCCATATGTCATTATTAACTAAAGTCCATAGTTGACATTGGGGTTCCCTCTCTGTGCTGTACATTCTGTGGGTTTGGACAAATGTATAATGACATGTATCTACCATTATGGTATCATACAGAGTAGTTTCACTGCCCTAAAAATCCTCTGTGCTCCACCTGTTCATCCCTCCCTCTCCCTGAACCGTTGACAACCACTGGTCTTTTCACTGTCTCCATGGTTTTGCCTCTTCCAGAATGTCATTTCCGTGGAACCACACAGTGTGTAGTCTCTTGAGACTGGCTCCTTTCACTCAGGGAGACTTTCTTATTATTCTTGTTAGTTTTCACTCTGGCTTATCGGCCGTTTCTCCTCTCCCCACCTTTCTTTTAGTTAGTGGTTACTTTTTAATTTTATTTTATTTTAGTGATTGATTGATTGCGGTACGTGGTCCTCTCACTGTTGTGGCCTCTCCCGTTGCGGAGCACAGGCTCCGGACGCGCAGGCTCAGCGGCCATGGCTTACGGGCCCAGCCACTCTGCGGCATGTGGGATCCTCCCAGACCGGGGCACGAACCCATGTCCCCTGCATCAGCAGGAGGACTCTCAACCACTGCGCCACCAGGGAAGCCCCAGTGGTTACTTTTTATAGCACGTATTTATAACTTACCTAGACTCCCTTCAAATACTGTTGATCTTGGCGAGACAGCAGTGAGCGGTGGCTTGAAGCGAGATCTTAGTTCCCTGCCCAGGAAGTGAACCTGGGGAGCCTGGGTGAAAACTAGGAACCCCAGCCACTAGGCCAGCTAGGGCTAGAGGCTAGAAGCAAAGCTGCCGTGGCGCTTGCCCCCGTTGAAAAATGCATTTCTCAAGGAGGCAGAAACTGTAAAAACAGGTACAAAGTTAATTATTAGAGACACAGCACAACAACAGGTGGGAGAGCACACAGAGAAACAGTTTGCTTA
Organism: Mesoplodon mirus; assembly: GCF_964341445.2. Classification (NCBI taxonomy): domain Eukaryota; kingdom Metazoa; phylum Chordata; class Mammalia; order Artiodactyla; family Ziphiidae; genus Mesoplodon; species Mesoplodon mirus. Next base: position 43,036,739 of record NC_138987.1, read on the forward strand.
GTTAAGACAGAAGCAGGCAGAGATGCACACCGGGAGAGAAAGGGTGTGGGCATCCCCCTAATGAGGAGGAGTCCAGTAAAGAGGTGGTGAAGTCATTCATATAGGGCAGTTCTTCTGGGTCTTTGTTTACCTTTGGCCAGTCATCTGGTTTCTTTTTCCACATGTGACCTGCCCTAGGCCCTTCCCTAGCATGCATGCGCAACTTCTTTCCAAGATGGGATTTCAGCCCAGAGGCCTATGGGACGGCCTTAGCATCACCTGTTATGGGGTGGCACCCCCTTCTTGTTGACCCCCAAGGAGCCTTTCTGCGCATGTGCAGTCAGGGAGGTTTCCTTGACCTCAGGAATGGTCATCTTATCTCTTTACTCTGGTAGACCTCAGCTCCTGCTATTAACTTTGGCCTTGGAGTGTCTGGGGAAACAAAGCTCCAATTTACTCCGCCTGACAGACTCCAGCTGTCCAGCCCAGGGGCCCATCTACCTCTACCTCACTGTTACACCACCTTCTGCTGCCGGCAGGCCCGTGTCTGAACACAGGCATTCAGCCTTTCCCCGTTTCCCCCGCAGTGTTCAGGAGGAGCACTGGCCGCTCTGCCAGGGCTGGGGGAGCCTTCAGCCTTCACCACGTCCCATGTCCGATGTCACCGGGGAAGCTGTGGAAGGGGTGGGCGGGTAGGCGGGCAGGCTCACCCTTGGTGTGGACTCTGTCTGGGCTCCTTGAGAGATAGCAACTCACTTCACACCCCCAACGCCTTGGGAAGGAGCCGTTCCTCACCATTTTACAGATGAGGAAACAGAAGATCAGAGAAGCTAGGCTCGCGGGTGGGAAAAGAGTTGGCGTGATAGACTTTTACATGCTCTTCCATCTGCGAAGCCTGCCACGGAGCTCTGTCCTCGTCGTCGTCCTTCTCCCCTCTTCCCAGAGACCGTGGCGAAGACGTGGAGGGTGTGAGTTTACCCACTGCCTCTCAGCTTGGAAGGACAGCTAATGTGATCGATGACACGATCAAGGTGCAGAATGAGTTCCGCTGCCTTCAGTTCCGGCTGAGAGCCAATCAAACAAACGAGCTCACAGGAATAAGTGAGAAGTCCTATGTTCAAGTTCACAAAACCGAGAAGTACAGTTCGTTGAACGCAGCCTGGACAGCCTGGGTTCACTGCGTCACCAGTGGGATGCTCTCATGGCTCTCGTGCCCAGATTCTGGCTTTGGTCTTGTAGCTGACCTCTTGCATCCTCTCTGGCCCCTTCTGTTACGCCCCACCTTGCGGCCAGAGTCATCTTTTCCAAATGCAAATCTCATAACCGTGGTGGCTCCCCATTTCCTTGTCAGTAGCTTCCTTCTGTAGCTTTGCTGGGGTCTCACCCTTCGCTCCCCACGTGGCCTTCCAGCCTCGGAATGGTCTTCTCCCGTCAACCCCAGCTTCCTTGTGGCCCCTCCCACCACACTGGCCTTCCTTCCATGCCTGGAGTGTGCCTAGCTTCCTTCTCCCTGCGTCTCGGCCCGGGCCTCACCTCCTCTGCGTGGTCCTCAGGTCAGGCCCTCGTTCTGTGCCATGGCGGCCGGGCTCCCCAGGGCACAGCCAGCCCCCGTGCGCATTTGCGTGGCCTGTGTGATGAACGTTTGCTTAACGACCAGACCGTCATCTCTGGACAGAAGGCCCGTGCTGTTTTCCTGCCCAACTGTGTTGGGAGGCCCAGGACTGCCCCCGGGTCCCGCGACTCCCAGCATGTAGCTGTGCTCCCAGCCGTGATTCCTCCTAGCGCAGTCGTGTGAGGCGGCAGCGGCCAAGGGAGAAGGCCCAGGGGGACCCAGGCGCCAGCTGCCCGGAGTCCTGCCCCGGTGGAGTCGCAGGAGACGCCTGACTCCCCAGCGACGAGTTGTCACCATCTGCCAGGAGCTCGGTAGAGGCTCTGCGCCCGGGGTCTGTACCGAGGCTGTTCTCATAGGTACCTCTGCCTGGCACGGACTGGCAGGAAAGCAGGAGCTTGGCGTAAACCACAGTGCTCAGCTGAGGCCAGCGAGCCATTCTTACTGGTTCGGGAGAGGTGGGAACACCCGAAATCCTCGGCCCCAGGCGCTGGCTGAGGGAGGGCAGACCTTGCAAACGGGCCTGTCTCAGGATGGCAGTCTCCGGCCTGCTTTTCCGCACCGTCTCTGCTCCAGCCTCGGGGTATTGTCTCACGCATGAGACACTCAGGCAGTGTTTACTGCACAGAGGGAAGAGCTCCCAGTCTGCTGTGGTTCTGTCTTGTATGGATTGATGCATCATTTGCACTGATTGGATCATCAGGGTGCCTGAAATGCGGCCTTGTATTGCTGAGTCGTTCCAGACGCAGGTCCAGGGCAGGTGAGGGAGGCAAGTGTGGTTTGAGCCTAAGAAAGCAGTTTTCTCAGAGTGAGACTGGCCAGGAAAGGGGTGTGGGACTTGCTGAGGACTTGCATCTCTTGTCTGGGGGCACAGCCCCTTGTCAGAGGTAAGAGGGATTCTCAGTTCTCTGGGAGCTGGGAGTTTTAATAGGCAGGTGCTGGGGTCCTTCCGGCTAAGCCGATATGAGTGTATCTTCCAGCTCTTCTCTGAAATGCTCCTTCAGAAGAGTTTATTCTGCTTGTCCCCTGAAGAGCCCAGAAAATGCTGTTTGTTATTGCTGGGGGGTGAGGCGGGAACGGCAGCATATGCGAGGCAAGCCTGGTGTGCATTTTTTGATTTTTTTCTGTAAAAAGGTAAGCAGAAGGGTAAAGTCTGTCTGCTACGGACTTTACTTTCTGTAAAACATTTCCCAAAAGGTCGTTGTATTCTTCAGACCTTCCTTCCTTCCCTCTGACCCATAAGTTTTACATATTCTATCGTTTCTTAAAGACACAAAATCAAATCTCAGTTTGAAAGGATATGCATGTTTACTTTTCATGGAGTATTGTTAATATTATGACTGTTACTATTTCTGTAAATAAACCGCATTCTTATTTACTTCCTATTGTGCCTGCCTAGTCATACATTTATTCAGCAGACGTTTTCTGTGCCAGGTGTGTTGCCGGCGTGGGTTTGGATGGCCTGCCGGGGGTGGCGCCCCTGCCTGAAGCGGGCAGAACCCACAGTCAGATGAGGGGCGCTGGTGGAGCCCTGTTGGGTGGCCTGAGTGCCAAGTGCCTCTCCTGAGGCCACAGAACATTCTTTTCCCCTCACACCTTCCAACTCAGCCTCTGGCTCTGGAATGTCCCTGGTGTGCCCTTCAAAGGCTTCCTGGCTACTGAGCGGGGCCATCTTCAGCCGACCGCACTGTGCCCCTTCTGAAGGGTGGTCTTCTCTGCCCCCCGCCCCCTGCCTAAATCCAGATGCCAAGGCCACACCTGTCAATCTTCTCAGGTCCTTTCACAATACAGATTTTTTTTTTTAGACTCTCAGGTGTCATTCTTTTCTTATTATTTGGATTTTCAAGAGAACTCATCTCCCCTACATGGGTTTTGAACAAATTGAGAAATAAAATAGTGGCAGATGGCCAAAGAATAACTTTTATTTCTTCTGAATGAGAAGCTTGAAATCCTGTCTTAGTGTGAGAGCCAAATAACCTGGCTGACTGAATCCCAGGATCATTCAGGCTGACCCACCCTGTCAGAGCCAGCACTGGGCCTGGGCAGGACCCCCTCATGTGCATCAGAGCTGTACCAGGAAGCAGCCTTCCGGGGGTGGGGGGGGAGCAGTCTTCTTGGGGGAGCAGCCTTCCCGGGGTGGAAGCAGCCTTCCTGGGGGAGCAGCCTCCCTAGGGGAGCAACCTCCCCAGGGGGAGCAGCCTTCCCTGGGGGAGCGGTTTTCTTGGGGGAGCAACCTCCCTGGGGGGAGCAGCCTTCCAAGGGGGAGCAGCCTTCCCTGGGGGAGCAACCTTCCTAGGAGAGCAACCTTCCCAGGGGGAGCAGCCTTCCCTGGGGGAGCGGTTTTCTTGGGGGAGCAACCTCCCTGGGGGGAGCAGCCTTCCCAGGGAGAGCAGCCTTCCCTGGGGGAGCAGCTTTCTTGGGGGAACAGTCTTTCTGTGGGGAGCAGCCTTCCCCCGGGGGAGCAGCTTTCTTAGGGGAGCAGCCTTCCCTGGGGGAGCAGTTTTCTTGGGGGAGCAGTCTTCCCGGGGGGAGCAGCCTTCCTGGGGGAGCAACCTTCCCAGGGGGAGCAGCCTTCCCTGGGGGAGCAGCTTTCTTGGGGGAACAGTCTTTCTGTGGGGAGCAGCCTTCCCTCTTGGGGGAGCAGTCTTCCTGGGGGGAACAGCCTTCCCAGGGGGAGCAACCTTCCAAGAGGGAGCAGCCTTCCTGGGGGATCAGCCGATTCTGAGAGCTGGAAGGAGGGCTGAACCTACTGGCTGTTTAGTCTCCCAGGCTTAGCAGTTGAAGTTGCCTTCTGGGGGTGAGTATTTCTGGGGATGGAGATAGTGCAGGAGAGGCACCAACTGAGTTCCCTCCACTTGGAAGCAGACCCCGGGTTTGAGAGTGTTTCCTTCAGCTGTCTGTTTGCATAACCATTAGGTCCCTTCTCGGCCAGGGGCATGCTCCGCCTTGGAGCCCACAGCCCATCGGGACAGGCCAGCCCCCAGTGGAACCCCCGCTCCTTTGAGGATTCTCCTGGGACGCCGGGGAGAGGACGTTAGAGCCTGGTCCTGATGGCTTTGAAACGTATCAGAATTGAACATGAATTCGATGATCTGTAGGCCTCTACCTAAGGCTGCAAAACCATCTTAGTTTATTTCTCATCCTTAATTATGTCCTGCTTGAGTGTTCCACCTGGCTCATCAGAAATTCCAGCATGAGGTGAAATGCCAGTGTATAAGCTTCCAACTACACAGCCTGCCCCGAATTCGAGTATAAATCTCCTTGTGTTACCCAGTTTCAGAGAGAAATTGTCTGAAAGGCCAACCCTTGTAAGTTCAAGTCCAAAACCAGAATTTCCGTTGCCCATTAATGTCTAAGTCCATGAAAGTTCACGACTTGTGCTTACCTTGTGCTGCTACCCTGTCTTGGCCAGAGGGGCGCCTGGTGTCTCACCAGGACACGCACAGGCCTTTCAGGGCGCAGAGGTCCTGCCCATTGAGCGCCAGTCTGTGAAACTCCTTGCTTCACAAGACTTCAAAGTGTGGCAGAACGCACAAGCTTCTCACCGTGTCTAGAGGACACATCACGCCAGGCCCCTGTGGCAGCCGCCCCAGGATCACCGTCCCCCTGCGCAGAGCAGGGCGTATGTGGGACCTCAGGGTTGCTCTGAGTCGGGGCACCGCACGGAGCTGTCCTCAGTTTTGCCCTCGCGGGGATGTGACAGTTGGATCCAGAGGCTGTCACTTGAAATCGACTTGGAAGGAACCTCAGCAAGAAGTTAGGTCTGAGTCTACTCATTTTCTGTTTCTGCGGGAAAAAGATCCTTGTTGCCTTGTAGGCATTTTAAGTTCTGTGTCATCGTGGCTGCCTCTCCTGCTCTAGTTAGGAGGGGTGTGTGTGTGCGCGCACGTGTGTTAAACCCAGAGAGTGCCGACTGTTCTGGAATCGGAGCCCTCCACGTCTGACTGCTCGGTCTTAGACGCTGCTGCTGGCGTGAAGGTCCTCCCCTCCCCCATGCTGTGTCGTTGGAGCCCCCCTCGCAGGTCCTGGGGCGCGTGGCACCGGCAGCGCTGTTCCCACGTCCCTGGGGCCTCCCCCGTGCCTCCCTGAGGACAAGCCATCCTCTCCCAGCACCGGCCCAGCAGGAGCCCCCCTGAACTGCCAGGGCCCGAGGCCCCACGCGCTCACTCGAGTTCAAGGACCCACAGGCGCAGCGCGTTGTGGCTTGAAACAACACACATTTATTACCTCATCGTCCGTCCTGGAGGCCAGAAGGCTGCCATGCGCCTGGGGTGCTGGATCAAGGTGTAGATCAAGGCGTGGGCAGGGCTGCATCCCTTCTGGGGCTTCAGGGAATAATTTGCTCCTTGGTCTCTTTCGAGCCTGTGTTGCTTGGGTGGTGGTGCCTTTGCCCGCCTTCCACGTCCACGGTGGCGAGTCAAGTGTCCTCACAGCTCTGACGCTGACTCTCCTGTCTCCTCCTCCACCTTCAAGGGCCCCGGGTCACACTGGGCCCACCTGGGCCATCCAGGATGCTTTCCCTGGTTCAGTCCCTTGATTAGCAATCTTTGTCCCCCTTGCCTGGCTCCAGGAATGTGCCCTGGACATCTCTGGGGGGTCATTACCCTGCCTTCCATATCATGCAGTGTAAGTCCATCACTGCAGGAGTCCCATTGAAACCCTCATTCTGCAAGTGGTCCCTGAGCGCCGGCAGAGGCTCCTGAGGGCAGTTCTGTGGGGATGCCCTGGGGCGGGACACGGTGGGCGCCACCTTCTCCTCCGGCTGATTTGTGTTCTCAGGTGATGACAGCGGGGCACTCGGCCTGCTGTCCCTGAGCCTTCATGCATCTGCCACTCACAGTGCTTCCTGAAGCCTCAGAGCAGTCCTACAAGTCAGCACTGTCATTCTCACTGTATAGATAATGAAACTGCAGCCCAGAGGGGTGGTGTTACTTGCCAAGGTCACACAGCATCTAAGTGATAGAGCTGGGCTCTCATTCCAGGTCCGCCTGACTGGAGACCCCCCTCCCCCAGCCCAGTGCCCACACTGGTTTTCCTGTCTTCGTTTATGAACTTCTTCACCTGAGTTCACTGAGACTGAAGTTCCATGTTCACTCTGCGCTCACAGAGTGACCGTGTCCCTGGCCCTGGGATGGCCGGCGTGACGCTGGTACTGCCAGGTCGCTGTTACGCATCGGCTCCCCTGCAGCGCCGAGTGCTCTTTGCCCCTGTGCCAGCCAGAGCAACTTCCAGCAGATTCTGGCCCTCAGTGAGCTGTTTGTTCAATTTAAATGTAAATATCTGCATTTACATATAGATATGCCCCATTAAATATTCCTGAGATTGGTGTGTTCCCCTCTGACATCAGGGGGTGTCAGACTTCACCTTCTGGTTCGTGCTGCACACTGGTGGTGTAACGCAGCCTAATGCCTTGTGCGTTGATCACTTTGTGAGTCTGTTATGTTGTGAAACTGTTCAGCTTTGTTCCTGCTGCCTTTTTCCCCTTTGGAAAGCGGGTTTTATTTTCCATGCATATGATATTCGTTGTTATTTTTCCCTTAGGACAACTACACCTTTGCTCAACCTGGGATTCAAATGAAAGTGAAAATCTTGGAAGAACTCGTGAGCCGGATCGATGGTAAGCCAGCTTCCTGGGCTCCCCTTTCCCTGTGGGGCAGGGGAGAAGGTGGTGGAAGGCTCAGGACTCACCAGCCATCAGTCGACAGGATGCCGTCCTCGGCCAGCCCGTGGCCCCTGGCTTGCGCCTTCCCCCCATCCTTCTGAGACCACCCGCCGCTGGAGCAGGGGCTGCGGCCATTCTTTTCACGAAGGCGATATAATCAGAATTCAGTGCCGTGACTTTGCAGGAAGTAATGAGTGCATCCTAGAAGCAGGCACCTCTTACTCCTTATTAAGCCCGGTGATTGTCATAATCTGGGTGACAGCCGGGTTGTTTATGACCATCCTCTGGCACACTGTTCCTGCCTCTGCACATCATTTTGCTATCAAGGATGCTGGCGTAATTTCTCCACGGAATCCAATTAATTACCGAGTCTGAAAATAACATCTTTAATATTATAGAAACATTATAGTATGTGCTCGGCCATTTTAGATGATGCTTTCATGTTTAAGTGGGGGCTTTGAAATACTTTCTACCCTCACCTTTAAAATAATTCCCCCTATGATGTGCTGTCATATCGCAATAGCAGAGTTTAATTAAAGTTGAGAGATAATGCTGCCCATTCCAAGCATACTCTCCTGGTAGTTTGTTAAATTAATGAACAGAGCATTAACAGAGGGATACCAAGCAGAACCGGGCATGGATTTGTGACACCAGCTGGCTGGTCAGTGGTGATGTGCAGAGAAGACACAGGCTGTGTCATCAGGAGCCCGGTGTGAGCTTGGTGGATGACTTCACTGAACCTGCAGAGAAATCGTACTTTGCTTAAAACGTAGACACGCCGCCCATGTTCCAGGGCTGCCTTCCAAGGACAGGCATATCCCGGTGTCTCTTCCCCTTGCTGTACCTTCAACAGTAGCAAATATATCGGTAATCATCTTCCCAAGAAAGGCACTTGGTTTGGGAAATGGTTGAATAACATTATAAAATGGAGTCATACAAATTATCAACTCCATTCTGTTCCTTGATTGAATCTGATTTTCAGTTGCATCTAATGGTTATTACCTAATTTCCATATTATGAAGTTCTACACAGTTCTTCCACTAATACTTTGATTCAGTGTATTTAGCTGCTTTGCAGCTACCTGTTCAAAATACTGTTTTTGGCTTATGTAACTGCATTTATGTACATTTATTCGTAACTTCATGGGGAGATCTTTGTTGGATGCTCTTGGGTCTTTTTGCTGCTGGCAGTTTCACACCTTTCCCCCAGCCTCATTTTGTTCTTTCAAATACAATTTGCAGGAGCTGTAAATTACACTTCCTTAGCAGTTTTTCTTTTCCTCCTGTGTCTCTTAGAAGGCAGATTTTGTATTTTTGTGGAGGTTGGAAAGTTGCGGTTGGTGCTTATTTGTTCCAGGGCTGCAGTCTGGGAAATAGTTGAGTTGATTTTCTCCGGTGCTGTGGTTTAGAAGAAGCACATCACAGGTTTGCTGGATGATGGTTTAAAAGAGCAGCAGCAGCAACCAGAGGAATCCCAACCGGATCTGGGCTTTTCAGTAAATCCCATTTTTATTTTCCTGCAGCTTCTGAGGAGGGCATTTTCATCCTGTGGTTGTTTTGTTTAAATGATCGGTTCTTCACAACATAGGAGGCTCTTTTTGGTAATTGGTTAGACTTTGTAATCTGTTTGTAACTATTCTTCCAGTGAAACCTGGAAGAACTTCTGTGATGGCCTCAGAAGAATTCCCAGGCTTTTCAAGCAGGAAGTATCAGAATTGACAGAGTTTGGGCTGTTACCCCTCAGCAGCCCCGGGGAGAAGTGTCCATAGGCCCCCTTTATTCACTGTCCTCCTGGAGAAAGAAATTTGTGGTCTTGGGACTGTGCAGGGACGGCAGGATACACTAGGAGGAAAATATTGCTTTAAAAAAAAAAAAAGAAAAACAACCACTGCCCCATTTTTGCATTTCAGGGCAAGGACAGCATTGATTTCAGAACTTTTTGGCAATTTGGTGAAGGAACACAATTTCATGGACCTGTTATTAAGAAAGCTGAGGTTTTATGGGCTTGACCCAGATGGGAATAGTTTAGAAAAGAGCTAAATTGCTACACAAGGAAAAGTGAGAGGAATTTTGGAGTTCCAGTAGTAGTGTTGTAAGTCAGAAGAGAATGGAGAGGGAGAGGAGGGCAGAGGCCCAGGGGTACAGGAGGGTGGCAGCGAGGGGAGGGGGGGCAGCGGGGGGTGGGGAAGATTAGGAGAGGGTCAAAGTCACTGTCTTATTTTCTAGCTGTGACAACTGGCTGAAGGATTTCTGAAAAGTACTCTAAAGTAGTTTTCTATTTTGAGTAGTGTGGTACCCTACTCTCTGTTACCCCGAAATCTTTAGAAAAAGTCTGTTCCCTAGACAGGAAGGTGGCGTGACTGAAGACAGAGGGTCGTGTCTGTAATGGAGGCCGAGCAGGAAGGTGATGGGCAACAGCCTGAGAGACTGCCCGGTGGGTGGTAATTGTCTTGAGAGAGGTAAGCTGGCTAGTGAGAAGCCCCAGGGGAGTCTGTAATCTTTGGGGCAGAGCTTTCAGAACTTCCCGCACAATGAGAGATGGAGCCTTGAGCCACTGAATTGGCCATGTCAAAGGTGAGAGTAGGAGGACCTTCCACTGCCAGTGGTGGTGGGCTAGGTAATTCCAACCAGATTTCTCACTGAAAAGACCTAAAAAATGGATAAGATTGTTTTTTAAAGCCAGCAAACAAACAAACCAATGGGGGGTGGTGAGGAAGAATGAAAGAGAGAAAAAAAGAAAGAAGGTAAAAAGAAAACAAATTTCATAAAAGCATTGAACTGCTAATAGGGAGACAAGAACTTCCTGGCCAGATTCTGGAAGAATGCTGGAATCAGAGAGATGAGCCCGGCCCTGAAGGCCACTGTTGTTCTGAGGGTTCGTGCTAATCCAGAAGAAAGAATCCCAACGTGGTTTGTAGTTTTGACAGCTTCATGGAGGGAAAGGATCAAACCGTAGCCTACCTGAGGATAGGAGTGCAGAAAATGCCCAGGTACTTTCTGAGACCCAGAAGACCAACTGTCAGGGTGGAACTGAAGTGAAACTGCCCTTGTGCAGTCTTGCAGGCCAGGTTTACATCACCTGAGAGGACCAGGGTTGTTTGAACCTTGATTACGGCACTTCTCTACTGGAGTAGAGTGCTTGGGAGAAGCAAAAAAAAAAATCTTTTCTGGAGGAAGTTACCAGAAAGTTGTTCCTCAAATTGTTTCTGCTTTTTTTTTTTCCCACATAAAATGATCTACACGTAGTCAAAGATACACACACATTCAAGACTTCTTAAGTGAGAACAAACAGAAACAACAGAAACAGGCCCACAAGATGTTAAGTTTCTGTAATTCTTACGCATAGACCATGAAACTATTCTCCTTACTATGTATGAAGAAATATAAAAAAGAGAATCTTGAGAATGTTTGCCATGGTAGTGGGAAACTACATGATTTTACATAAAAGATTTGAAAAATACAATAACCAAATTAAAAAGTCAGTGGGCAGATTTAACAAATTAGACATAGCTATAGAGAAAGTTAGTGAACTGGAAGATGGGTTGGAAGAAAATAGCCAAAACAAAACATGGAGAGATAAGAATATGCCAAATATAGAAAGTAAGAGATATAGAAGGTATGATTAGAGAGCTTCATATGTACTTATTTGGAGTCATAGAAGGAGAGGAGGGAGAGTGAATTAGAATCTGAAGAGATAATGATTCATTGTCTTCCAAAAGTACTGAAATAAACCAATTCACAGATTGAAGAGCCCATTGAATCTTCAGGAGAATAAAGAGAAAACTGTATGTAAACACATCATAGTAAAATTCAATTGAAGACTAGTTCTTAAGGCAGTGAGAGTAAGAGATTATTTTCTAAGAATGGCTGTCTGAGAACTGTCTTCTCAACAAAAGGACAAGAAGATATGTTCAGTGTGCAGGAAGAATGATAACTGTCACTGTAGTGTCTACATCCAGCAGAAATACCCTTCAAGAATGAATTTGAAAGTCCAAGAGGCCACCTAAATCTGAATTGTTTCTCACTGCCTCCAAGAAGCTGCGTAATCAAGAAGGAAAGCAGACGAAGCACACACACCTACCCTTGCAGTACAAGCAGGGACCACAATTACTGTGAACTTCAGAGCCCTTGGAAATCGGCAGGTCAGCACCCCATCCAGCCTTGGGAGAGTCAGGTGGTCATTGGGAAAAAGAGTGGGTATATGGGCAGCTTAGGAGTAGAACCAGATGAAATCACCACAGGAAGACGAAATCCCACTGAGAATGGGAAAATACTGAGACTGGGTCTGAGGTCTGGGAGATCAAAGCCATGGCTCTTGGGAAATTGGAAAGGATTTGGGAGTTCTGGATGAGTGTCTGCTACGACCTTAGCAGAGCCCATTTCTAACAGTTACCTGCCTCTGCAAGGTGAATTCTTAGGTCACATTTTTTGGGTGAGGGCTGGCCTAGGGATTTCTTGTTTCTGCCGGACTGCGCTTTATTTTGGCCCTGGAACAGAGCAAGCCGCTTCTCGTGCAAATGTGTTACTGCCATAGGCCGGTCAGCCTCCAGCAGGCCACCTCGTAGCCCAGCAGAGGGACATGTGGTGTTTCTTTGGGGCAGTCTGGCTGCGGGTGGGCAGATGGAAGGACTGAGTCTGGGAGACCAGGGGCAGCAGCTGTTGATAATCGGGTGAGACAGAGTTTATCTGACAAAGGCCAGCGTGTGGCCTTGAGGAAGGGGGTGGCCTGGAGTCAGTATTCATGTAGCTCTCATTCATCCAAAAAGCAGCCTCAGACCTTTTTTTAAAAAACATTGATTTCTTACTCTCTTATCAAATGTAGTTTCTTCTTCTCTCTTGGGGAGAAATAGCTTGAGCCTTTGGTGTTATATGTGGTTCCCGGTCCTCTGTTCTTCTGGGGCCGCCTTGCTCGATGCTCAGACTTTTTCTGGGAAAGGCTGTGCACAGAGCTCTCGTTCAGAGAAACGCCAGTCAGCATCAGTGCTTCCGTGAGACCACCCACCATCGTGTGGTCGTTTGTGTCCAAGCCTCAGGGCCTCCAATAAACAAGGACTGGTTGGTTGGTCTTACTGGCTGCAGCCCGCAAACACTAGGGTCTTCACCGCGTCCTCGGGTTCTGCTCACACACGCTGTAGCAGTGGTGGGCGTGTGGGAGCTGCGGTGCTTGTTCCCTGTGCCTGCAGACCCTGGAGGGGACCCGTAAGCAGAGGGGTGCATGTGCGCCCTGGGCGAGCAGGTCTGCCTGCCATGCGCCGCAGGATGCTGACATCCGTGGATGGGTTTTGCACTGGGTGCTGTGCCGTTTCACTCTGACCTGTTTCCCACGTCCCTGTCCCGGGCAGGGGCCGGCCTCCTGCGGTGCCCCTGACTCCCTCTGTGTTAATGCTGCCTCCCCCCTTTCCCTTCCCTCTCCCACCAGCACCAGTTCCCTCTCCTCTGTGGGCCGCCCCCACTCCTTTTCTGAGTGCACACGCTGTGTCCTCTGCTGCTTTGGGGTGGGTTAGATCTGAACCCTCTCGTGCACTGTCCGAGCACACAGCCTCGTACCAGGGGTGCATCGAAGGTGCATGTGGGCCAAACTCTGGGTGATGAGGATAAAAGTCCCCGCTGGGCGGAAGCCAGGTACCACTGTTTCTGCCCAAACAGACCTAACCCTAACCCTAACCCTAAGCCCCAACAGACAGCCTGTAAACCTCAGCAGCTCAAGCAACACACGTTTGCTTCTCACCCACATGGCACATCCTTTGTGGCTCTGCCCAGGGCTCTGGTCTGTGTTGTCCTCACCTGGGGACTCAGGCTGATGGAGCAGCCACCTTCAGGAGTTGGCTGGCCCAGTTCCTGTGATGGAGGGAAAATCTTTGGGGATTGTTCACAGGCTCTTTGCGCTTCCAAAAGAAAGTGGTCCCCGGGGCTCAGCTGCATTTCATTGGCCAAACCGAGTCACATGCTGCAACAAAAGTCAGGAGGAAAGGAAAGGGCCCTCCTGCCTGGGCCGGGCGAGCCTGGCCCCGAGACTGGGGACAGAGTAATGGGTGAGGCATAGAGAGAAGTTCAGAGGTAAGAGCGGGTGCTCTCAGCATTTCTGTTCACATCACTCTGTTCCCTACTTATGAAACAATTTTTGTACATAAGATTAACAGTTCACACCAATCATTGAGTAATTTACTGCTTCAATAATAAATATACGTTAACACACCACGGGCTGATAGAATTTCAACATACAAAGTACTGGAGGAGATTTGCACTCCAGATTACACCTGGAATGTTTACACATATTTGAAAGTGAAATTTCACATTTTTGCCGTGTATCCGAGTGACACACCTTGTACCTTTATTGTCCTTATGTCTGTTACGTCTGATGTCAATCTTTGAGGTTGCATGATCCCTAGTTGCCCCCAGGGTCAGCCCTTGGGCTCTTCGAAAGGCTGCAGTCAGAGCCCCTGTGACTGAATCCGGTGGCTGGGCCCCCTGTGGGGCAGCCTCACCTTGGATTCTATGCTCATGCACCTTTTGTGAAATAAGATAATGTAAATGGAATATTTTTGCTATCTTTTGATTGAAAGCACCGTGAGAGCCTATTTCAGTTTTTTTTTAATAGATCTTTATTGGAGTATAATTGCTTCAGAGTACTGTGTTAGCTGATGTTACACAACAAAGCAAATCAGCCGTATGCATACACATGTCCCCATATCCCCTCCCTCTTGAGCCTCCCTCCCAGCCTCCCTATCCCACCCCTCTAGGTCATTGCAAAGCACCAAGCCGATCTCCCTGTGCTATGCTGCTGCTTCCCACCAGCCAACTGTTTTACATTCGGTAGCGTATATATGTCAATGCTACTCTCACTTTGCCCCAACTTTGCCCTCCCAGCCCATGTCCTCAAGTCCATTTTCTATGTCTACCTCTTTATTCCTGCCCTGCAACTGGGTTCATCAGTACCAATTTTGTTTTTTTTTAGATTCCATATATATGTGTTAGCATACGGTATTTGTTTTTCTCTTTCTGACTCTGTATGACAGACTCTAGGTCCATCCACCTCACTACAAATACCTCAATTTCGTTTCTTTTTGTGGCTGAGTAATATTCCATTGTATATATGTGCCACATCTTCTTTATCCATTCATCTGTCGATAGACACTTAGGTTGCTTCCCTGTCCTGGCTATTGTAAATAGTGCTGCTGTGAACATTATGGTACATGACTCTTTGAATTATGGTTTTCTCAGAGTATATGCCCAGTAGTGGGATTGCTGGGTCATGTGGTAGTTCTATTTTTCATTTTTCAAGGAACCTCCATACTGTTTTCCATAGTGGCTGTATCAATTTACATTCCCACCAACAGTGCAGGAGGGTTCCCTTTTCACCACACCCTTTCCAGCATTTATTGTTTCTAGATTTTTTGATAATGGCCATTTTGACTGGCGTGAGGTGATACCTCATTGTAGTTTTGATTTGCATTTCTCTAATAATTAGTGATGTTGAACATCTTTTCATGTGCCTCTTGGCCATCTGTATGTCTTCCTTGGTGAAATGTCTATTTAGGTCTTCCACCCATTTTTTAACTGGATTTTTTTTTTTTTTGATATTGAACTCCATGAGCTGTTTGTATATTTTGGAGATTAACCCTTTGTTGTTTCATTTGCAAATATTTTCTCCCATTCTGAGGGTTGTCTTTCCGTCTTGTTTATGGTTTCCTTTGCTGTGCAAAAGCTTTTAAGTTTAATTAAGTCCCATTTGTTTATTTTTGGTTTTATTTCCGTTACTCTAGGAAGTGTGTCAAAAAAGAGCTTGCTGTGGTTTATGTCAAAGGGCGTTTTTCCTATGTTTTCCTCTAAGACTTTTATAGTGTTTAGTCTTACATTTAAGTCTTTAATCCGTTTGGAGTTTATTTTTGTGTATGGTGTTAGGCAGTGTTCTAATTTCA
This sequence comes from Mesoplodon mirus, assembly GCF_964341445.2. NCBI lineage: Eukaryota > Metazoa > Chordata > Mammalia > Artiodactyla > Ziphiidae > Mesoplodon > Mesoplodon mirus. The sequence continues at coordinate 43,051,907 of NC_138987.1, forward strand.
TTCTTTTACATGTAGCTGTCTAGATTTCCCAGCACCGCTTATTGAAGAGGCTGTCTTTTCTCCATTGTATGTTCTTGCTTCCTTTGTTGTAAATTAGGTACCCATATGTGCATGGGTTTATCTCTGGGCATTCTATCCTGTACCATTAATCTATATTTCTGTTTTTGTGCCAGTACTATACTGTCTTGATTACTGTAGCTTTGTGGTATAGTTTGAAGTCAGGGAGCCTGATTCCTCCAGTTCCACTTTTCTTTCTCAAGATTGCTTTGGCTATTCGGGGTCTTTTGTGTTTCCACACAAATTGTAAAATTTTTTGTTCTAATTCTGCGAAGAATACCATTGGTAGTTTGATAGGGATTGCATTGAACCTGTAGACTGCTTTGGGTAGCATAGTCATTTTCACAGTATTGATTCTTCCAATCCAAGAATATGGTCTATTTCTCTATCTGTTTGTGTCATCTTTGATTTCTTTCATCAGTGTTTTATAGTTTTCTGAATACAAGTCTTTCTCCTCCTTAGGCAGGTTTATTCCTAAGTATTTTATTATTTTTGTTGCAGTGGTAAATGGGAGTGTTTCCTTAATTTCTCTTTCTGATTTCTCGTTGTTGGTGTACAGGAATGCCAGAGATTTGTGTGCATTAATTTTGTATCATGCAACCTTACCGAATTCATTGATTAGTTCTAATAGTTTTCTGGTGGCATCTTTAGGATTTTCTATGTATAGTATCATGTCATCTGCAAACAGTGACAGCTTTACTTCTACTTTTCCAATTTGGATTCCTTTTATTTCTTTTTCTGCTCTGATTGCTGTGGCTAGGACTTCCAAAACTATGTTGAATAATAGTGACGAGAGTGGACATCCTTGTCTTGTTCCTGATCTTAGAGGATATGCTTTCAGTTTTTCACCATTGAGTATGATGCTTGCTGTGGGTTTGTCATATATGGTCTTTCTTATGTTGAGGTAAGTTCCCTCTGTGCCCATTTTCTGGAGAGTTTTATCATAAATGAGTGTTGAATTTTGTCAAAAGCATTTTCTGCATCTATTGAGATGATCATATGATTTTTATTGCTTAATTTGTTAATGTGGTGTATCACATTGATTGATTTGCATATATTGAAGAATCCTTGCATCCCTGGGATAAATCCCACTTGATCATGGTGTATGATCCTTTTAATGTGCTGTTGGATTCTGTTTGCTAGTATTTTATTCAGGATTTTTGCATCTATGTTCATCAGTGACATTGGTCTATAATTTTCTTTTTTTGTGATACCTATTCTGGTTTTGGTATCAGGGTGATGGTGGCTTTGTAGATTGAATTTGGGAGTGTTCCTTCCTCTTCAATTTTTGGGAAGAGTTTGAGAAGGATCGGTGTTAGCTCTTCTCTAAATGCTTGATAGAATTCGCCTGTGAAGCCATCTGGTCCTGGACTTTTGTTTGTTGGAAGATTTTTAATTACGGTTTCAATTTCATTACTTGTGATGGGTCTGTTTATATTTTCTAATTCTTCCTGGCTCAGTCTTGGAAAGTTGTACCTTTCCAATAATTTGTCCATTTCTTCGTGGTTGTCCATTTTATTGGCATATAGTTGTTTGCAGTAGTCTCTTATAATCCTTTGTATTTCTGCAGTGTCAGTTGTGATTTCTCCTTTTTCACTTGTAATTTTATTGATTTGCATCCTCTCCCTTTTTTTCTTGATGAGTCTGGCTAAGGGTTTATAAATTTTGTTTATCTTCTCAAAGAACCAGCTTTCAGTTTTATTGATCTTTGCTATTGTTTTCTTTGTTTCTATTTCATTTATTTCTGCTCTGATCTTTATGATTTCTTTCCTTCTACTGACTTTGGGTTTTCTTTGTTCTTCTTTCTCTAGTTGTTTTAAGTGTAGGGTTAGATTGTTTAATTGAGATTTTTCTTGTTTCTTGAGGTGAGATTGTATTGCTATAAACTTGCCTCTTAGAACTGCTTTTGCTGTGTCCCATTATGTTTTGGATCATCGTGTTTTCATTGTCATTTATTTCTGTGTACTTTTTTACTTCTTCTTTGATTTCTCCAGTGTTCTCTTGGTTATTTAGTAGCATACTGTTTAGCCTCCATGTATTCGTGTTTTTTTGTTTTTGTTTTTGTTTTTTTTTTTGCTGTACACGGGCCTCTCACTGTTGTGGCCTTTCCCTTTGCGGAGCACAGGCTCCAGACATGCAGGCTCAGTGGCCATGGCTCACGGGCCTAGCTGCTCTGCGGCATGTGGGATCTTCCCGTACTGGGGCACGAACCCATGTCCCCTGCATTGGCAGGCAGACTCTCAACCACTGCGGCACCAGGGAAGCCCTATTTGTGTTTTTTACAGTTTTTTCTTGTAATTGATTTCCAATCTCCTAGTGTTGTGGTCAGAAAAGATGCTTGATATGACTTTCAATTTTCTTAAATTTTCTGAGGCTTGATTTGTGACCCAAGATTTGATCTGTCCTGGAGAATGTTCCATGTGCACTTAAGAAGAAAGTGTATTCTGCCACTTTTGGGTGGGATATTCTGTAAATATCAATTAGATCTATCTGGTCTATTGTGTCATTTAAAGCTGTGTTTCCTTATTTATTTTCTGTTTGGATTATCTGTCTGTTGTTGTAAGTGGGGTGTTAAAGTCCCCCACTATTATTGTGTTACTGTCTATTTCTCCTTTCATGGTCGTTAGTATTTGCCTTATGTATTGAGGTGCTCCTATGTTGGGTGCATAAACATTTATAATTGTTATATCTTCTTCTTGGATTGATCCTTTGATCATTATGTAGTGTCCCTCCTTATCTCTTATAACAGTCTTTATTTTAAAGTCTATTTTATCTGATACGAGTATTGCCACTCCAGCTTTCTTTTGATTTATATTTGCATGGAATATCTTTTTCCATCCCTTCACTTTCAGTCTGTATGTGTCCCTAGGTCTGAAGTGGGTCTCCTGTAGGCAGCATATATATGGGTCTTGTTTTTGTATCCATTCAGCCAGTCTGTGTCTTTCGGTTGGGGCATTTAATCTATTTACATTCAAGATTATTATCGATATGTATGTTCCTATTACCATTTTTTAAAATTGTTTTGGGTTTGTTTTGTGGGTCTTTTTCTTCTCTTGTGTTTCCCGCTTAGAGAAGTTTCTTTAACATTTGTTGTAAAGCTGGTTTGGCGGTGCTGAATTCTCTAAGCTTTTGCTTGTCTGAAAAGCTTTTGATTTCTCCATCGAATCTGAATGAGATCCTTGCTGGGTAGAGTAATCTTGGTTGTAGGTTTTTCTCTCCCATCACTTTAAGTATATCCTGTCCCTCCCTTCTGGCCTGCAGAGTTTCTGCTGAGAAATCAGCTGCTAACCTTATGGGCATTCCTTTGAATGTTATTTTTTGTTTTTCTCTTGCTGCTTTTAATATTTTTTCTTTGAATTTAATTTTTGTTAGTTTGATTAATATGTGTCTTGGTGTGTTTTTCCTAGGGTTTATCCTGTATGGGACTCTCTGTGCTTCCTGGACTTGAGTGACTATTTCCTTTCCCATGTTAGGGAAGTTTTCAACTATAATCTCTTCAAATATGTTCTCAGACCCTTTCTTTTTCTTTTCTTCTTCTGGGACCCCTATAATTCGAATGTTGGTGCGTTTAGTGTTGTCCCAGAGGTCTCTGAGATTGTCTTCAGTTCTTTTAATTCTTTTTTCTTTATTCTGCTTCTCGGCAGTTATTCCCACCATTCTGTCTTCCAGCTCACCTGTTCGTTCTTCTGCCTCAGTTATTCTGTTATTGATTCCTTCTAGTGTATTTTTCATTTCAGTTATTGTGTTTGTTTGTTCTTTAGTTCTTCTAGGTCTTTGTTAAATATTTCTTGTATTTTCTCAATCCGTGCCTCCATTCTATTTCTGAGATTCTGGATCATCTTTACTATCATTACTCTGAATTCTTTTTCAGGTAGATTGCCTGTTTCCTCTTCATTTATTTGGTCTTGCACGTTTTCACCTTGCTCCTTCATCTGTGACACATTTTTTTGCCGTTTTATTTATTTATTTTTATATGAGTGGGATTGTGTTCCTGTCTTACTGGTTGTTTGGCCTGAGGCTTCCAACACTGGGGTTTGTAGGCTATTTGGTAGACCTGGGTCTTGGTAGTGAGATGAGGAACTCCATGAGACCTCACTCCGATGAATATTCCCTGGGATCTGAGGTTCTCTGTTAGTCCAATGGTTTGGACTTGGAGCTCCCACCACAGGAGCTTCGGCCCAACCCTGGGCTCATGAACCAAGATCCTGCAAGCCGCCTGGGGTGTCAAAAAAGAAGAAAAGAACAAAATAAAAAATAAAATTAGACTAGGAAATTAACAGATATGTTAGGAAGAATATAAAAGTAAAAATATAGATGAATCAACAACTGGAAGGTACATCAGTGCCATGATAGTAAAAAAGAGGAGAAGGGAAAAGAAGAAAAAGGTGGTGGTGGTGGGGAAAGGCCTTGGCTGTGGAGGGTGGGGCCTAAGCAAGGGCAAGGCCTAAGCAAGGGCAAGGTTTGGGCGGTGGACGGGACCAGTGCTCAGGACCCACAGGGCTGGAAAAGGGACTCTGTGGGGGGGGGTGGGCTTAGGCTCAAGGAACAGAAGGGGCCCAGGTGTGCCCCCCACCCATGGTCTCATGGGGCAGGGACCTCACCAGGGAGCCCAGCAGGCTTCCTGAGCTCGAGTGGGCGGGGCAATCACCCTCCACTCCTCTCCCGCTCCTCCTGGATGGCCCCTCCCGCCTGCCTCTTCTGATCTCCCTGGCCTCCCTCCTATGCCCCCAGGACCCACGTGGCCTGGATGGGGCTTTGGAGGGGGTTACCGGCCTGGGAGCTCAGTAGGCTCCCCAGCCTGAGTGGGCCAGGTGATCGCCCTCTGGTCCTCTCCCGCTCTTCCTGGAGAGTCCCTCCCGCCTGCCTCTCCTGATCTTTCCTGCCTCAGGGGTGCCGATCCTCTCTGGCCTCTGCTTCTCCTCCCCCCTTAGTCCCCCTACGTCCTACTGGTTCACTTGCGGGTTCCTCCCATCTCCTTGTGCACCAGAGTCTCCCACCAGGTGCCCTAGTTGTGGGGAGATGCTAACTTCGTGTCGTCCCACACCGCCATCTTGACTCCGCCTCCCCTATTTCAGTTTTAAAAAGGAACATTTGAAGATACTCAGCCTCAGTAGACATGTAAATCTGGTTATGTCTATGCTTGGTTTTTTTCAGAACACTTAAAATCAGATCTTAAAGCATTGCTTCACAGACTAGTGACTTTTCCCGTGGGGAAGGAAACAGGTACAGAAAGGGACTTTGGTGGATAGTTCCTGGTGGGGCAGACCCAGTGGAGGGGAAGTGGGAGGAGACAGGCACGCCCACCCCCTAAAGGCCTGTGACTCCTTTGCAGGCCAAGGTCTGCTGGGCTCTGTCCTTAGCTGTGGAGGGACCGTAAAGCTGACGCCCCGGTGGGGCCACCAGGGAGAGGTGGAGAGACCTGGTCATTAGTCAGCCAGTCTGGGCTGGGTGGCCAGTGAGCATAGCCCAGAGGGAGTTCTCTCCACACTCTAAACTGTCCTAGGGCTGCTTGGGGAGGCCAGAACCACCAACAGAAATGTGCATTCTCAAGCTTATCCAAGCTCTGCTTTCCCTTTCCTGTAGGAAAAATGGGGACAAATCCTTCCTACCTACCTTAGCGGTGTCTGATTTAGGAAATAAAAATACGGAACACTCAGTTAAATTTGAATTTCAGATCAGTAATGAACCATTTTTTGTTCATTGGATGCAATATTGGGTACATACTGAAATCCAGAGTTCACTGAGCCTCCTGTATTTTATCTGGCAACTCCGCAAAGGGAGAGTTCAAAGTTGCGTCAAGCTGGAATTTAAGCTTAGTCCTGAGCTTGAGGTTGCCGTCTTCTCCTAGAGGTTACAGGTGGCAGTGAAAATACATCTCGCACATGATGGGTCATTTGAAATTAAAGTATACACATGTGCACACACACGCCAGTAGACACACACCTTTACACGCATATGCACACACACATACCAGTATACACACTCTCTCACACCAATACACACATACATGCATGCACACTCACACTGACACACACGTACACACCAACACGCGCATGCACCAATGTGCACACACCCCTCTGCACTCATACATGCCCACTTTAGATGTGGTTCATTTTCTGGGCGTGGCTGCAGCGCTTGAGGTTAGTTACTTTCCCATTCTGCCGAGGGGCAGACTGACCTCGTTACACATTCCGGCCACCCGACATGTCCACAGAGGGGCAGCCTGTCTCCCGGGAGGGCTTCTTGTTTATGCCAAAGGCTTGGATTGACCTGTACACCAGCTGAGCTCATTTGACTTTCCTCAGTGCAGACATTGTAATGAGGCTGGTCACCAAGTGATTTTTTTAAGTGAAGTTACTCCTTTTCATTTGGTTGGATCAGTTTCTGACTTATTAATCATTATTTTCTGAAAGGCTGGCTTAGGGCCCCTCAACCGTCTGGTGAATGTATTCACAGTCGCCCTGGGGATGGTTGGATTTTTTTGCGCTGTGGATGATGACCTTCGGAGATGTGTTGTGTGTCACTCAAGTCCTCGCGCACAGCTGCGCTGGGCTGCCCGTGCCTCCCGGGACACTCACCTGGTTGATCCCCGTCCATGAGTGCAGGCGGGCTCCTAACAAGATCCGCATCTTCCTTCTCTCTGGTCCACCCTTCACGCTGCTGCTGATGTAACTAACGGCAGGTGGACCTCGGGACTCGCTGTGCAGTGACCCCCCAAGGCCCTTTGCAGTTTGATCCCACACCCCTTCATCCTCCAGCCAGCTCTAGGCCGTGCTGAAGCCTGGGGCTGTTTATTTTTCCTTAAGCACGACATGTGACCTCAGCCGTGCTGGGATCCCTGTTCCTGTTGTTTCCTTTGCCTGGAACGCTGCCGCCTCGGCCACCCCCGCAGGCAGTTAGACCCTTTCTCATTTGCTGTGTGTGGCAGAGCAGGGCAGCGCCCCAGGCTGGGGCGGGGTTTGACGGGTGGAGGGAGGGGAGGCAGGCGAGGTAAGTGACAGATGTGACTTTGGCCTTCAGGGAGCCCACAGCAGAGGAGGAGACGGGCCACAGGAGCAGGACACGCTGATGCAGCCTGGGGAGGCTCAGTGGCCCCGGGCTCGCCCACCTGGTGGGCCTGCTGCCGTGGAGGGTCTACGGGACGCCCTTCTTTAGGCTGTAGCCCGGGAGGTGCCGTTGACAGTCCCAGGAAGATGTCACTGTCACCCTGACCTAGGGTGGCACCAAGCCCCAGGGGCCCTGTAGTTTTCCTCTGTGATGTCCTTCATGGTTTTGGGCCACCCCCAAATTCTCCACGTCCAGTCCGCTGTGACAGGGCTGCTGGGGGCCCAGAGCATGTGTCCATCGCTCCACAGCGTGTCTGTGGTGCACTGGGTGGGGTGGGGGCAGGTGTGTGGTCTGCGGGCCTGTATGTAGACGGCAGCCTGCCCGCCCCCTGGCCCCGTGCTCCTGTGTTTCCCGTCCTTCCTGTGAGGCCATGGAAACCCTTCCTTTGGCGGGGGGGTCATCCTGGCTGCTAAAGAGCAGTGACAAGCTGGGGGCATGTAAGTTGGTGGTAACTTGAGGGACAGGTTGACCTCCCATTAGGGGGTTAGAAGGAAATTAGATGCCAGAGTTCTGGTCCCCTGGTGACAGGGGCTGCTGATGCATGCCAGACACGAGAGGCTGAGGAAAGAAGGTGGGCCCTGCTTTGGGCTCCTTGGAAACCGTACTTGAACGTTTCTGACTTGTCCTGAACCACCACTCAGCACAGGGCAAGACTCCGGAGGCCGGCGTGCGTTCAGATTCTGGTTCTGTCGCCCCAGCGGTGGGTGTGAGTGGCGAGTGATGGCCCCGTGGTGGCCATGGTTTTCCCGGGAGTGTGAGAGTCAGCACAGGGAAGATGCTTAGGACGGTGCGAGCCCAGCCAACTTTGTACCTGTGTTATCTCACCATTATCTTTATCAACTGAGTAGCAGGCGGGTAGCGGTGGGTGGGTTAGCACTCCTTTGGTGGGGTTAGTCCGCAGCCTCTGCACCCTGGGCGGGCGCCTCTGTCCACCCCCGGATGCCCGTTAGCTTGGCCGATACTGACCCAACCCAGGGGGGCCAGGGGGAGTGCCGGCTGTCATTATTATTAAAATTTACACTCTCACCCTTTGGGAAAAAAATGCCCAAATGCACTCCTGGAAAGTAGTTTCATCTCGGTGTGTTAAAGGCTTAATCTGCATATACATTTTCCCTTCCCTGTGATTTTAAATTTAGGTTAAATGCGATTTTAATGAAATTTCTCTGAAAGCTGTCTCGACTACACTGTAAGGTTAAAATTGACTTATTCTTTCAAGATAGAATTCAGTTACAGCTAGTAAACTAGATTCAGCTTTATTACCATCCAAGTGAAAATATTTTTATTACCGCTACAGTGTAAGCCGTGGGAGAGGAGAGGATAAATCAGCAGAGCGGCCCTGGCCCGTGGAATATTCAGCGCGTGACAGTGAGAAATAACAAGCTCCCCTCCCCCGCTTGCGTCTTCATTAGGCCCCGGAGTGACTGATGGGAGCCGGGAAGGATGGCGATGTTTCCTTTGAGGCGCGGGGCCCTGGTGACAGGCAGAGCACACGCGTGACGGCAGTGCTGTCAGGCACGGGAAGTCACGTGGGTGCGGCGACTCCTCTGTGTGTCCCTCACCAGCCCGTCTCCCTGTCTCGGGCCAGGGCTTTCCCCCCACGGCCAGCGTCCTTATTCCGGTGGCTCCATGCTGTGCCTGCCTGAGACCTTTGGACAGCAGGTGGCCCATGGGTTCTCACTCTCCCAGGGCGTGTCCGGTTGATTTAATGTGCCTTCAGCTGAAAACCCACATGGCTGTTTGGTTGCCTTTTGGGGAAGAGGGATCTATTACTCAGGCCAAAAAAATCAAAGAAGGAGAGGAAGTTTCCTGTAATCTAAAAAATAACGTATTATGAATAAACCCCTGGGTTCTAGTTCAGCCTCCATCACCGACTCTGAACTTGGCTGCTGCTGCTGCTGATAATAATAACGGCAGCTGGCATCCATTAGGTGCCTACAGCGTACAAGGCACTGTTCTCAGCTCTCTCTCTGCATCGCTGTGCTGGTTTTCGCAGTGCCCCTGTGAAGTGGTGCATGCGTCCCCATTTTGAGAGCCCTGCCCCTTCTCTGGCCTCAGTTTCCCCTCAGGCCGGATGATCTCCATGCGGCCTCCAGCTCTGCCCATCCTGCCTTGGTACTGAACATGGGAGAACCCACTGAGCAGTCTCCCAACCGTGCGGGGGACCTGGTGGTATCCTCGGGCTCTGAGTCATGCTCGTCCCCGCCTGCGCCCCAGATTTCCTTGGGGAGCAGCAGCCTGTGGCAGCACTGTGGCCGTGCCTACCACCAGACCCCCCCACGCTCCGCCCCTCTGGGGACTCCTGGCGGCATCTCACGCCTTCTGCTGCCCCATCCGCTGTGCCGCCCTGTGAGGAGGGAGGAGGCCAGAAAATCGAAGTTGTCTTCTTTGAATAAAGAGCGGCGGTCCCTTCCCCTTGGCTTTGAGCGGGTGCCCACATCTCCGTCCCCCACATCCCGGCACCCAGCACGGCGCCCCGTGTGTGCAGGGTGTGCTCCGTGCCTGTTGGTGGGTTAACAGTCAGGTGTTTGCTGTGCTTCCTGCACAGGGGGGCGCCCTCAGCGTCCGTGGCTTCGAGTTGCTTCCGTAGAGTTTGAAGATGAAGCTCCCTGTGTACAAAGTGCAGGTTTGGGTGGATGTTAAAGCGGTTTCCCTGTTGGTTATTCTAGTCTCTAGATGTTTGTTGCACCACATGGGTTTCCTTGAGGCTTTTGTTTTGCCCGAGACTCTCAGGTCCCCCTCCTCCTGCCCTTCAGTCCATAGGATGGGCGGTCGGATGCCTGGGAAAGCTCGTAATACGTGCCAGTGTAGCCCCGGCTGCGGCTACATCATTTGTAAAAGGGACAGAAAATGCTGCATATGCAGGACAGACGAGCAATTCCTGGCTGAGTCGCTGAGAGCTGACCCCCTCGTGGCCGCCTGAGACTGTCCGGCCTCAAAGTGAGTCCCCACTCCCACCCTTCCCCGCCAACCCCACCGCTGGCCGAGCTGGGCCTTCCTCACTGGGACCCGAGGGCCTCTCGGACTTGCTGGCTTCTCCCGCTAACTGACCTCTGTGCTGCTGTAGAGACAGTGCTTTCTCTGTGCAAGAGCCTTGATCCCAAGTGACCATCTTCACAGACATTTCCCACCCCCCCCCAGGGATGTCACGTCATCGGGGGAAGGGACGATGCCTGCCAGAGAGCTTGGAAGGACTCGGCTCCACTGTGCGGGAGGGGCTGTACCGGCCCGACGTGAAGGGCCAGTGGCTCAGGGGTCCCAGGGCTCAGCACCCCTGTAGCCATGCTGGACGGCCCCGCCCTCCGCCCTCCGTCCCTGCCCCTGCCAGCCTTTGCTGCAGGAACCCAGTCCCAGGGGCCTCCCCACCGTCATCCTAGGACCTGGGGTCAGGCCTGTAGCCGCCTCCAGAGCCTGAGTGGTGTGTGGGGAGAGGTGGGCTGGGCCCTGTCACCTGGGACCCTGCTTGACCCTCTCTGGCTCCCTACTCCATCCTTTCTAGGCCTCCCTGTCTCCCAGCCCTTTGTGTTTTCCTCCCAGCTTAAGCTTGTTTTCAGGTGCTCCCCCCGAGCAGGTGGAGAGGGATCTATTTTCTTAAGATCAAGGGACAACTCTCCTCCCATGTCTGGGCTGGCAGGGTCCCGGGAGAGTCTTGGGGCTGGCGGCCGGAAGGTGGGACTGCACTGAGATGCCCCCCAGGACAGAGCAGGGTTTTTAAGACCTGGAGCTGAGGTGTCGTTGGCTTTGACCGTTGAGGACGTTCTGTCCTGTACGAGCAGACAGAAGGTTAACAGTTGCTCTGGGAGTTCTTCCTTCCAGGCCCACACTTAGCACCGGATCGTAAAAGACTCCCCGTTCACAGGCGGGGCCCTCGAGATGGCTGGGCCGCCACCACCCAGCCCACTTTACAGCCCCAGGAAGCGGGTGAAGGTGGGCTGGGGTGGGGCCGGCCCCTCGCAGGACGAGGAGGCGGCTTGGTGCTTGTGTGAGAGATGCTGCACCTGTGACTTGGCCGGCCCTTCTTCCCGGAAGCACCCGGAGGTGCCGGCGCGGAAGGCCACGTGGGGATTACTGGTTCACCTTCGGCTGCTCGAGTGGGAGCCTTTTTACTTGGGAAGCGATGATGACCACGCAGTGGTTAAGGAAAGGCTGGCACGCGAGGCCTCCCGAGCAGTGAATTAGCAGTTTTTCTCCTTAATGATCATATCTTTGTGACCCTCCACCCGAGATTGATGTTCGAGGTTTATTGCCAAACCGAGACGAGTTAATTAAATCGTAAGTAGAGACGTCCAAATAAAGCGATTCTCCTTGACCTTAAGAAGAAAAAGTTGTCTTGGTTTTGAATGTAGGCCATCAAGTCTGGTTTTGAAATGATTCCCCGAAGCCATTTTTGTTCATGGTTACAAGTTGCTAGAGAGAGTGTGGGTGGCTTTATCTCCCTTACTGTAAAGAACCAGCGTCCCTCTGAAATCAGGACGGGAGGCCGCCCCGGCAGCAGGGCTTTTCCACGCGGGGCTTGGTGGAAGGAGGACAGTTTATTGCACGGGGGTCAGACTCCTTTCCACAGTAATAAGCCCTTTCAAGAAGGCAGAGGAGGCACATGCTGTTTCTGTGAAGGGGGACCTGAGATGGGCCCTCTGGGCCCCCCGTGCCTCAGGCTGTGGTCCCTGGCGGGCCCACCCTCAGGGTGCTTTCCCTGGCCCATCCGAGCACCCAGCTCCGCCCTGCAGTCACGCCCCCATCACCGCGCAGGGGACAGTGCAGTCCTCCGTGCTCTGCCAGGCCTGGGTCCCCCTGCACAGAGACCCCTGGTGTCACGTTTGTGGTGGTAGCCCTCCTGTGTCCTGGGCGGTGGGCAGGATGGGGAGGGCCGGGGTGCGGGCACAGGCTGTCCAGCTGCTTCTCGAAGCCCCCCGCTCTGTCCCAGCACACCCCTCCCTGCCTCTCTCCAGGGCCCGGGGCTGTGGGCTCCCCTCTTGGCTCTGCGCAGGAGCCAAGCTTCAGCGCAGGCTGAAGCTGGCCAGGCCATCGGGGGAGCCCGCTTGTCCGTGTGTCTCTGTTTCTCACGCCTACCTCTCTGCCTTTCTCTGGCCCTCGAGTGTTTGCCCCCTCCTGTTGCTGTGCGGGGTGCCGGGAAGGAGGAGAGGTGCGCGCAGGTGTCAGAAGCCCCTCTAACGGCCTCTTAAGCTGCCCTGGTCCAGGCTGGGGTCCTGGACAAGGGGCGCCAGTGGTCTCCACCGGGCGATGCCTGGGAACAGCCCCGCACCCAGCAGCGGTGGGAGTGCTGGGGTGCTGGGCACTCAGCCCGTGATGCTCTGCCCGCAGCAGGCACTCGGTACGTCACCCATCCCCCCGGCTGGTGAGGTCGGGGCTGACGGGACCTGACCTGACACACGGGGACTGAGGCCGCCAGGAGCATTCTGCTCAGGTCACACAGATGCAGTGTCCCTCCGTCCACTCTGATGAAGTGTCTGTTGACTCCGGAGCCCATGCTTGTCACCCCTCAGCCTGGGCTCCTGAGGGCCCCGAGTGTGCCCCTGCGTGTGCAAGCGTGTGTCTACGTGTGTGTGCGACCGCTCCAGTCTCTGGTTGGCGCCCTGCTGAGGGGTCTCTTAGCACCTCTCCTTGGAACCCGTGAGAGCGATGAGGAGACCCGCTCCCCCCGTCTTCCCCAGTGCGTGGCAGCCAAGGTCCCTGAGCTGGACACTCATGCAGTCGGCTCTCTGGCACGTGGGGACATGCTGGCGCCAGGCGGTGAGAACACGGACCCGCGGCTGTCCTCTGCAGCTGGCACCTGGGGGGCACCGGAGACCAGCAGGCGGTTAGGGGCTGGGGCGAGACAGGCACAGAGAGCCGTTGTCACAGAGCTGCCTGTTGTGTGTACCTGGCAAATGACACCGTGCGACGGGACGCAGGGCTGAGGGGTGCGGGTCCCCACGTGGCACCTGGGGAGCCTGGAGGGGGTCGCTTTGGGTATTCTCACATTGTCAGCTGCGTGGGGAAGGTGTGTCTTCATTTGATCTGCGCCAAGCAGCCTGAGGACAACACATGCTCTTGGCTCCATGTTAAATGGGTGCCTTACAGGGGTGTGTGGACACCGTGGCCCACCTCCTTCTTACACTTGGATGCCTCCCTCCTGATTGCAAGGAGACCTGCAGCTCCCTCTTGGCGCCCTTATTCTCGCTGTGTTCACACCGTCCCCGGGTGTGGAAAGCGCTCCAGTGGGAACGGCCTCCTGGCCTGCGACCACACGTGTGCAGGCGCTCTGGGTGAGCGCGGTTTCCCGCGGCATCACCCGTGTGGGCTGTTCTGCGTCGTTTGCTTGCTGACAGCAGCAGCGGGAGAGCCAGGGCTGGGAAGAGTGGCTGGGACGGGAAATCCAGCCATGCTGGGGGGGGTCTCAGCAGGTAGGATGGGGACGGGGAGGGCTGGCTCCTTCCCAGGAGCAGCCCGGCCCCTGCAACGTGCTGCGGGTCTCGGCTGTAGGCGAGCAGGGTCAGCCGCAGGCCGTTGTCTTCCTCCTGCTCGTGCCCTGGTTGAGAGCAGCCTCTGCTTATCTGCCCCTCAGGCCCCTGCAGGGCCCCGCCTGGCCTCCGGGGCCTCCGCTGAGCCCTCCTCACTTCGGATGCCCCCGGGCTGGCCGAGCAGCTGAGGGTTGAATTAGGGCCGCCAGGAGAGTCTCAAACACCCGTGTCCCTGGTTCGGTCCTTCCCTGCTTCACAAGAGCCCAGCCCTTCCCGGTAGCATGGGGCTTCGCAGGCTCATTAAGTCTGTGTGCACGTGCGTGCTGGCGACCCGAGACCCTGGTGCACCCCCTCTGTCTTAGCACTGGGAGCCCTGGGGGGGCCTTCGGAGAGGCCCCCTGAGCACTTGCTGGCCTGTCAGCCAGGCTGGTCAGGGCAGCCCAGACTCTGGTGTGGGTGCTGGCCTCCTGGCGGGCAGATGCCCGGTGTTCATGCCCCAGGTCCCCCGCTCCACACCGTGGTCACCTGGCTGGCCAGCTCACGCCTGAGGAGCCCCAGGTGGATGTTTGGGGAAGCTGCCTTCATGGCACCCACTGTTGAGTCTTTAGTTTACACAGGAGCCCCACCATTCATTCATCCCGAGGGCCAGGCCAGGAGCGGCTGCGTGTGTGCAGAGAGCACCCAGCCATGCAAACCTCAAGGCCACCAAAGTGTCACAGGCACTCTGTAGAAGTCAAGGTAGGGGCACTGAGGAAGGGGGTCAGCTCCAGGGTGGAGAGAGGTCAGAAAAGGCTTCAAAAGGACAGTGATGCTTGAGCTGAGTCTTGAATGTGGGGAGGCGTGGACCAGCCAGTACCAGGCATGGGGAGTCTCAAATCCAGGTCAGACTCAGACACATATTTTTTGTGGCATATTCTCAGTCTTGAAGTGCACCGGGAGAGAGGGAAGACTTCTGGGAAAGCTGTACGTTTTCGATTGCATTGCAGACTTGGGTGGTGTCAGGGCTGGCCTCCTGCCCTTGGTGAGCTGAGATCTGTCCACAGTGCAGCTCGTTGAGATCTGCACGCCTCACCAGCCCCGCCCTTTGTCCCCTCTAGAACCGTGCATGGGTGTGGGGGGATGGAGCTGAGATCCATCCACCGGATCTGGCGTCGCACCCACTTCCTCTCTCCTCTGGGCATGGCCAGGGCTAGGGGCAGGGAGCCCTCACGTGGCTTGCGGAGCAGTCGGTGCCCTGCGATGTGGGCTCCGTCTCCCGCACTCTGTGGAAACAGCTCCAGTTTGGGGTGTTCGTTGAGATGCCCGTGAACACATCTGTGAAGGGAGCATGATTTCATACCTTGTCGCTGCAGTTCTGTGTAGCTCCAGAAGAACTCATATTTTGGACAATGTTACTGTCGAAAAAATAGACCTTAATGCCTCTCTAGGGATGGAAAGATGGTGTGTGTGGTGTCAGATAAACGCTATTTCTTTACAACCTGCTGGGAGGCTTCATTCCATCCCACTCTCATGTTTATGCTGGGGTCCTGAGAGTGTGGTGGTGTCCCTGTCCCCAAGGCCAGGTGTGCCTGGTGTGACCTCCTCCTGGGGGTGTACTGCCCACTTTACAAACGGGTAGCAGCCTGTAGCGTCTGACCCACCGTCACCGCCACCCCTCTTCTTTCTATATAACAAGCTAGCGACCCCGTGGCCTGGCCTGGGTGTTGAGCTAGCCTTGGAGGAGTGATCTGGGGAGAACGTATCTGCAGTTTGGCCCCTGCCCTGATGTCTCTCTGGATCTCAACCCTCAGGGTCATTTAATGCTGGAGGAAGTCCTCTGTTTGTACACCAAGTGCCAAGTGGGTGCCCCGCAGCACAGTGCTGCTACTACCTGCCAGGGTGAGTGTCAGACTCCCGTGAAGGGCTCAGTTCTCCGGGAAGCGCCAGCCACACGCCCGTGGTCCCCAGGCCACCCGCACTTGTGACCCATCAGTGATAAAGGCAGCGGTTCCTGGGGCCCCAAGGCCTGATTGCTCGCTGGAGCAGCTCACAGAGCTCAGGAGAGCCAGCCAGGGAAGAGAGGTGCAGGGGTGAGGTCGGGAGGGGCCCGGGGACTCGGCGCTTCCTCTCGGCCCTGGAGTCAGGGCCTGTCACCCTCCACGGTTCACGTGTTCACCCACTGAGCCCGCACGTCCAGAGTTTTTACTGGGGCTTCCTCATGTGGGCATGATGGACCAAGTCACGGGCCCCCCTGATGGAGCTCAGTGCCCAGCTCCTGTCGTGTCCTGAGGTCCGGCCTCTGCGAGCCCCGACCCTGAGACCCTGGGACCAGGGGCTGTCACCTGTGGCCCCATCAGAACACGCGTGTCCCCTGTGGCTGGAGGGGCAATGCATCTGTTGGTCTCAGGTCCTGACAGAGCCCCTGCCCAGAGCGTGGCTGCCTTCCCACTGTTTGTCTAGGTCCCCATGTCCTGAGTCCTCTCCCTTTGCCCCTTTGCTCACTGTGCTGTGATGGCTGAGAAGGGTCTGTGTGGAGCCTGACGTGGGCCTGTGGCCCATGGCCTTGGGAGCCGCGTCTGCTCTCAGCTGCTGAGAGCAGGCTCCCTGTTCAGCGGAGGCCTTGTTCGCCTGCTCAGAGCTTCCCTGGTGGATTTACTTCTGGAAAGAGACTTAGCTGCCCTCCCTCCCTCCTCTTGGCCTGGCACCTGTGTCACATGCCCACCGTATGGCAGCCACTACCCCGGGACTTTCCCGAGAGGGTGCCGTGAGGGAGCTGGGGCTCTCCCCGTTCCAGGGAGGGCCTGGAGGCGCTGAGAGCCTGGACAGCCTTCTGGAAGCTGACCTGGGATCTGAGCCCAGCTCTTCTGACGCTGTAACCCGAGGTCTCTCTGCTGTTCTCCAGCCTGACCCGGGCTCTACTCTGCCTCAGGAGGAAGACAGGCCCTCTCACTGCGTGAGCGTGTCGTGTGCTTGGGGAGTGGAGTCACGGGTCCTGGGTCCTGCGCTGCTTCCTTCACTCCCCACCGTCTGCCTGCCCGGTCCCCTCCCAGCTCGGGCCCTCTGTCCTCCTGGTGGCCTCTGAGGGCGGCCATGGCAGGTCTGTCTGCAGTGGGGAGCCCTGGACGCTTCTCCCCCGGGAGCTGCTGGGCCGGGCGTCCTGGGTGTCGTCCTCTGTCCCGCTCCTTCCTCCTGCCCCTTGGCACAGCCCTGTGCCCTGGGTCCTCGGCCGGGGGTCCTGGGCGTGCGGCTCGGCCCTGCCCCTGTTTGGGGCTGATGCTTTTTTCTAGCTGTTTGTTCTTACCGTCCATCAGACCTGGCAAACGAGGAAGGTGGGTGAGCCCAGAACAAGGCCTCCTTGGCTGCAGAGAGGCCGGCATTCACTGTCACTGGCTCTCGTTTTTGTTCTTCTTTATCTTTTTACCTGATTAGAATATTGAAATCTCCACCCCCCCACCCCAAACCAAAGCCTTTTTGGGCCTCGCCCAGCAGAAGTGGGTTGGGGGTGGCTTGGGGCGGTTTTCCTTGTCAGGTATCTACGTGTGAGCAGTTAGGTTCACTCTTGGGGCAAATAAATCTAAGCAGTGCCTGGCCCTGCGTAAACAGTGCCTATTCTTCGTGCCAAGTCAACGGGATACATGTTTTTTTTTTTTCTTTTTAGCATAAATCTTGGGACACAATCTGTTTGTGTAATTTATTCTTGTTTTTAATGAAGAAGACAAGGTGTTTCCGCAGTTCCCAGCCTGCAGACGCGCTGTTTCAGGTGCGGGGAGAAGCGTCCGGCACGTGCTGTGCCTTTGTGGCCGTCTCTGCCTCCGAAGAGGCCGTGATGGAAGAACGTCTCCTCAGCCTGAAAGATGATAATAATTACGTCTGCCTGCTCACTCGTTCCATGTCCCCTCTACTTTCCAGTGAAATGGAAAATTCAAATCCAGAGTCACTGCTCACCGAGTTAACTTTATCAGTGACAGAGCGTCTGCTCACACTTGCTTATAAGAATCTTTCCAGCACATACATTTGCGCTCCGATGTATATAAATGGAAAGTAATGGCTGGAGTTTAGGCGTCCATTTTTCAACACGTTCAGAGCAGGAGGCGGCCTCTCCAGAAGCTCACTCTGTGTTAGGAGGTGGGTCGGGGCAGTGGCCACATCACTCTTCATTGTGGCTTCCGGAGAAGCCGGAAGTGAGAAACGGCCACCTCCACGTGACCAAGGAGTGCCTCCTGCCGTCCTGGGACGGCTGCTCCTGTTGGCTGGGGTGGCCTGGTCGTGGGTCGGAGCCTGGCGGCCAAGGCTCTCATCCCCACCAGGTGGGCCCGGGGGTGCCTGCTTCGCTGCTGTCGGGAGCTCAGGCCTGCGTCGGGCAGAAGAGAAGCCCAGGCCCTCAGGACACTCAGAGTTGGTAACTCTGGTGAAATAGACACCTCGGAGGCTCTAAGTGGCATTTTCTTTCTGTCTCTCCTGCACATTGCTGAGCTCATGGAGGGCAGGACGCTGCCATGTCTCCTCTGTAGCTTCACTGTCACAGGCGGTGAGGTACATGGAGATGCCCGAGACCTTCCCAGAAAGAGCTGATGAATGAGCAGCCTCTGCCCGTGTCCTCGTGGGGTTGATGCTGTGGCCGTTGCTCTGCAGAGGCCCCAGCTGTGCCCAGGGTGCTGGTACCCGGAGATAGCGGACAGGTCTGTGGGCCCATCTAGCATCGTGGGGTCATTTCAGGACATGGAGAGGGACAGTCCTGAGTCTGCTGCTGCCGCGTGCACCCCCGGATGGGCCACCTCGCCTGCTTCTCGCGTGGGCACAGGTCCCATGGGCGGGAGCTGTCCAGTGGGTTGTTGGTCCTTGTGCTCCGGCTGGGATGGGCTCCTCTGGCCGAGCCTGAGACGGGGTGGCGTCCGCCAAAGCCTCGTGGGGCGGGCCTCAGGTGGGACTGCCGGAGGAGAGAAGGGGTTTATTTTTACTTGTTTGGTTAGGTTCCTTCAGTGACAGATGTTCCGGAAATATGTGTTTAATTTTGCAAATCAGTTTGCTCGCCAGTTCACGTTAGAAAGGTGTCGCGTGCCTCCCGGGCACCTATTAGAGTTGCTTGTTTTCCCCGCTTGTAAACAGTGACCTTCTGCGTCAGCCGAGGAGGCCAGGGCACTGCAGGCGCAGGGACGTGGCTGGGGGGCTGCGGGCAGCTCATTCCATGCCACCGCCCTGCCCCCACCTCCGAGTGCGTCCGGCCCTGGCCATCCCTCCACTCGACCCGCGAATGTGCCAGGCACATGCCACACGCCGGGCCTGGCTCTGTGCCAATCCCTGGGTCCAGACAAGGTCCCGCTCCACGGGCACCGCAGTCCAGGGACACCCAGGGCTCCACAACCCATGAAAAGTCACCTGAATCCACGAGGGTGAACTCGGAGTCGCCCCGCCTCCCCGATTATCAACACCCGGCGAGCGCCTGGTGTGGGGTGGCGTCGGCGCCCCACGTGGGCCTGGGCAGGAGGCGCCTGGCCCAGCCGGCCTGCCGCCCGCTGCTCTCTGTCCTCGGCCCATGTGTCCCGTAGAGTTTCAGTGGCTAGTGAGTGGCGGGTCCTGGAGCCCCTGATCGTCCAGGTCTGTCCTGGGAGCAGCCCTGCTGGGTCCCCCTCCTTCGGGCGCTCTGTATTCAGGAGGCGGTTTTCTCCTCGGAGCTGTCACCGTCCTTCCGCCCGCTCTGCCCCCGCTGCCGACTGCACTCGTGGAAGCTCACTCCCCTGTTTCTGTGTAAAAGATCCTTGTTCAGTAAATTGATTCATTTTATGAACTGCCGGTTTTCAGGTGTTGATGGTATTTGCGTCTCCCGTTGGCCAGCATGCTCGCATCGGTGCCCCGGCTTCGGCAGGGGCTGCCACCCTTGGGGAATGGGCACAGGGGGCCACTCAGGACCCCACGGAACTTTCCAGCTTTGTAGCTGCTGCTGTTTTCAGCTTAGAAATAAATCTTAATTCTTTAAAAAGTACAGGACCTCCCATCGCATTGCTGGAAAGCTCCGCAGTATCTCGTCGTGGAGAAATAGGAGGAGGGGGATGACTGAGAAATGGGCGGTTTATTCACATGTTCAGTTACCCATTTTCTAACTTCATTCATTCCCTAATTCCCTCGTTCATTCATTCATTCACCCGTCGTCTGGCTCACGCTTACTGGGCACCTAGTGTGTCCCAGGGCTGCAGGTGCGGAGGGGTCTCAGGCACCACACCTGCTGTGGAGCAGCTCACGTCCTGGGGCGGGCACGGCCCTAAGCAGCGAAGCCCGGGCAGTGTGACACGGGGTCCAGGGGGGAGGCTGTGGAACCAGGAGGAAGGAGGCTGGCGCAGGGGGAGGGACCGGGGTGGTGCCCGGGTGGGGCCTCACCAGGCACACAATGTCACCCGAGCGGGCGCAGTGCTGGGGGGCCGGGGGCCGAGCAGGGCGGTTCTGGCCCAGCTGGTCCTTCTTTGTCTGCCAGCTGGTGTCTCTCAAACTGTGGGCCATGTACGGGGCCCTCACGACGTCTTGAGAGGAACCCCCTCGTGGTATTAGGTGGCCCCTGAGCTTACAAGCTGGGGACACGGGGAGGACACTTCCCCTGGCAGACCCCAGGGCTCTCCTCGGTGACGAGCCGTGTGGCTCGTTTCTGCCGGGGCTGCCGCCCTGGAGGCTCTGCTGTGACTCTGCTCCCACTTCATCCTCCGCTGGAGCAGCAGGGGACCGTTTTGGGTCGTGACATGAAGTTAACAAGTAAGTGTATTTAACACAACATAAGCTGATTAGAAGCTGTAGAGCGGACCACAGAGCCAGCCCTGCCCTGCGTGGGGAGCTCCTCCTGGGACGCGGGCCCTGTGTCAGAGGCTGGAGCCCTGTCTTCCTCTGTCTCTGGGGGCCCGGGTGCCGAGTCCTTGTGTACTTGTCCCTGAGAGGGCTCCCAGCACAGGTGTGTGGCTGACGTAAGAATCTTCTGGAGACATAGAAACTCAGATCCCGCCAGGGAGATTCTGATCCAGAAAGTCGAGAAGCTGTGTTCTAACAGCCGCCGAGATGAGGATGACGTCTGGGAACCCCTGAGGTCACTGTCGGCCCACACTGCAGCCCTCTGAGCTGGCCTCACGCTTCCCTGATCCCCTGGCTGTCGCTTGTTTGTTTGCCGCTTCTAGAACTTTCGTCGGGAGAACTGAAGGAGCGGTACACTCTTTTCAAGGTTGCCTCCCAGGGCAGGCGGGGAGCAGGGGGTAAGACCACAGGAGGAGCCAGTGACTCCGGGCATGTGCAGACACGGGGCTGTGGTCCACACTCGTGGGTCCTGGTGGACAGAAGTCAGGGTGGGCATGTCCCAGTCCCCAGTCTGGATAATTAGGCCATACTTGCCTGTTTCATAAGGCAGCACCCATCCTCCCCTGGCCCTTCGAGTGGCTCTTCCCAGGGCAGAATGTTGGGAAAATGGGGCACAGTCACCATGACCCCCAGAGTCTCTGCTTCCTTGGAGGGGCACTTCCAGGGTCCCAGGACCTCGGAGCTCCAGTGAGCTCTGAAGCCTTTCCCGCGGGTTGTTGAGAGTCCAGCAGAGAGGCCTGGGCAGGGAACGCTGGGGGCTCGAGCCGTGGAGCGCCGTGACGGGGAGAGACTGTGGCTGGTGGGAGGTGGCGCTTCGGGCCTGGTTCTCCCCAGGGGCCCTGCTGTCCTCACAGAAGCCCCAAACCTGGGATCCAGGGATGGGCCCGCCTGCCCCCTCACAGGCCGTGCCCGGGAGCCCGTGGGACCCGGGCCGGCATGAGGTCGAAGCCATCCCCTCTCTCAGGACTGCAGCCCGTATCTGGTGGACCTGCCTGTGGGCCAGACGGGTGAAGGTCAGCTGAGCCCCGCCACGTGCCCCCGAGCGTCCGCCGGCCTCTCGGAGCAGTGCCGCCATCTGTAGGGCAGGACTGGGCCTGCCCGTGTTCCTGGGGTGGGGCTCGGGGCGTCCCAGACGGGGCGCACACTCCGCCCACAGGAGCTGTCATGGTCCTAGTTACCGTTACGGCCGTCACCACCCGTATTCCTTGAGGGAGAGAGTCTGAGGTCTTGGAGTGGAAGTTCCTTTTCCGTCCGTGCTCCTCGGGGGCGGTGCCTCGGCTGGTTGGAGGGCTTCCGAGGTGGGCCCGGGGCCTCAGGGAAGGGGCAGACCTCCGGGGGCTCTCCTGACAGCCGCGGGGCCTGTGTTTGTCCCTGCAGGGCAAGTCCACCGGCACCTGGACCAGCACGAGGTGAGGTACCTGCAGTTTGCCTTCCGCTGGATGAACAACCTGCTGATGCGCGAGGTGCCCCTGCGCTGCACCATCCGCCTGTGGGACACCTACCAGGTGAGCGCCCCTTGCGCCCCTCCCTCCTGCCGGGTGCCCGCGGCTGGAGCCGGGCCAGGTCCTACCCCCACGAGGGGCCTGGCCATGTCCTCGGCACCTCACCTCCTGCCGCCTTCTGCTCTGGGTCCGTTTGCTGTGCTCGATTTTGCCTTCGAAGCATCCTCTCCACTGAAATGCGGTCTTCTTAAAGTCCACTTCTGGCGTTCTTGTCATTTGACTAGATGTAAGACCGGGAAAAGAACTTTCTGTAGTTTTACCTGTAGCTGGATTTCATCCCGCTGTGCAGTTTGCACTTTGGCTGGGGCCCTGGGGCAGGTGTAACTCCAGCGAGACTCTGAGCTGCATCTACCAGACACAATCACGCTCAGGACTCACACCTTGTCTGTGTTTTTTTTTTTTTTTTTTTGCTGTACGCGGGCCTCTCACTGTTGTGGCCTCTCCCGTTGCGGAGCACAGGCTCCGGACGCACAGGCTCAGCGGCCATGGCTCACGGGCCCAGCCGCTCCGCGGCATATGGGATCCTCCCAGACCGGGGCACGAACCCGTATCCCCTGCATCGGCAGGCGGACTCTCAACCACTGCGCCACCAGGGAGGCCCTTGTCTGTGTTTTGAGTCACTCATGATAAAGATTTTTAAAAGTCCCCGACAGATTCAGTGCGCTCTGAAGTTTCCTCCTCTCCACAGCGTTTTCTGGAACAAACCACCTTTGTTCCCTTGAGCGTTGCGTTGCTTATTCTAATGCCTCTCTGGTTTCTTGGAGACGTTTGCTGAGGCTGAGGCCATGCCGGGGGTTCCATACTGGCCTTTTCTCATCCCTCGCCGCGAGCAGGCACCTTATGTGGACTTGGAGTGGCGTCCCCTCGGAGGCTGGCTTTCATTCTTAACTCCGGGAGGCAGAGTTTTCCTGCACTGGGCGCCAGCCCTTTGTGGGCCTTGGATGGGGCAGCTGCCTTTGGAGGCCGGGAGAGGGAGCCCCAGGCCACGGGCTTCTTCGTGGGGCAGCAGGAGCCCCAGGCGCAGGGTTGGGCTCCTGTGCATGGACGTCCACGAAGACGGCGGTGGGGTCCCGAGGCCCCGAGCAGGCTGGAAGGGCCTCGCCCCCTGGCCTCCTCATCAAAGGAGCCCTTGGTCTAGATGGCACGATCGTCCCGTGGGATGGGGACCTTGAGCTGCTGCCCTGCTGGCCCCCATGCCTGCCACCCTTGAGTTCTGAGCACATTTCTCCCAGGTCATCGAGAACGGTAGCCCAGAGCTTTGTTCCTCACGCTGGCCCGTGTGCCCGTTTGCCTGTGTGCCCGTGTGTCCGGCGCGGGGTCTGTGGCTGTTTTTGTGGCTCTGAAGCCCTGTGTTGTGACTTTGCTTTTCCTTTTTGCAGCTGTATGTTGTAATGGTGTTGGCTACAGAAATTATGACTGGTCAGTAGCCGCATCCAAATCCCCCACTTTGGTTTTGCTTTCGTAGGTACTTGACAGCTACAGAATTTCTAGCCACTCACATTTCCGGGGATGTAAAGCCGTTTTGGGGGGGCTGTTTGGTTAAAGTGGCCATTGGCCTGGTGCTATCGATCAGGTCTCAGTTACGTCGCAGGAAACAAAACTTCGTATCGTGTCAATTTTGAACACTCTCCACTGGTGACGGGTTACACTGAGGTCCTGACCCCCCTCATTAAACACAGAGTCCCCTGTAATGCTGTCCCCATGATGAATAAATTAGGTATTAAGTCAGTCGCATTTTGAGGAGCAGAAAATGGACCTGCGCGTCTGTGGTCCTGCACCACTTCACTAAAACTCCTAATAGATATTAAAACTTTAAGCACAATTGTGGCATCTTTATTGAGTTAATTTCCTTGAAATTAAATTTTGTTATGAATTGACTCATTTGTACCACGGACTGATCGTTGAACTGACAGTACCGTCGTCATAAACCTTTTCATATCTTAAAAATTGGGGGTATTTCTATTTTACAGGCCCAGGTAACCATGAAATTGTATTGCATCTTTTGGCGATGAAAATACATAGTAATCGTAGGATGGCAATTGGGTGGTTACTCTCCCTTAAACTAGGGTGTTTATTAGCTGGGCCGTTACAGGTTTCAGTAACTCTTTAACCCCTTACGAGGTAGCTTAAAATCCTCTTGGGACATGTGTCAACAAAAGGCTATCCATAATCTGTCCCAGGCCGTGGACTACATGGTGGCACAAAAATGAATGAGGGGCATTAGTTACAAGGAGGAAAAAAGGCAATTAAAAAGTGCAGATCATCCAGAAGTAGCCCAAAGAGCAGGGAGGTGTGACCCCTGCTCCCTGGTGCGTGATGTGCCCCACGCGAGCAGGGTGCTGGGTGCGGGCCGCGTGGAGGCTGCCGTGGCTGAGCAGCCGGTCCAGCTCCCGGAGGGAGCCGGTGGAAGGGGTGTGTCCCACCCGCCGTAGCTGGAGCCGACACGTGGATTTCGAGGACCTCAAATGAGAGGGAAAACTCTGGGCCCCTGTGCTGTGCTGTGGGTCCACGGACGCAGGGCTGAGGCCGTCGGGGCAGCCGGGATGCGCTCCGTGCTGCCCGTGTCTTCCCGGCCCTCACTTCCCCTCCCGTGGGCTCCCCTCCACGCCCCCGCTCCGTGTGGAGGAGGCGTGGGCTCCCTCCCTAGCGAGCGAGGGCCCCACAGGGCTGACGGGAGAGCACGCGGGTGTTTCCAGGCCACACCTGCCGCCTCCTGCTGCCACCTGGACAGTGAAGCCGAGCCCAGCCCTCTGGGTCCGGCCCCGAGCATCTGGGGGGCCGGTCCCGGGCTGCGGAGGGCTGGGGCAGGAGGCCGGGAAGCAGCTCGGCTGCGCGTTTCAGGGGCTTGGGCTCCAGGGCACCCTGCCTGCTGGCGGGCACCGAGCGGCGCTTCAGCTCTCGCCCCTCCGCACTCAGAGCTGCTCTGCGCCCCGAGGCCTGCGTTCCAGCCTCAGTGGGCCTCCCTCGGGGTCTTTGGTTTCACGCACCTTCTCTGGAATTGCTTTCCTGTGGAAAAACAGCCACAGATGCGGCTTCTATTTTATTGTAACATGGGTGGGCCCCAGACGGTGGCCGTGGCTCGGGGCTCGTGGGCCTCTGTGTCCCTGCGAAGCCCAGGGTTGCTCCTCGGGCGTCTCCCAGCAGCGGCTGGAGTCCTGGGGAGCGCGTCCCTCCTGGCCGGTGCCCTGGGCGCAGAGGTGGGTCCTAGGGCTGCGCTCCCTCCCCGCGTCCCTGGCTGCACTTTATGTCTGGAGGCCTGGTGGGCACAGGTGACTGACTACAGGGACCGCAACCCCCGACCCCCGGGCCAGCACCTCCCCTGGCAGTTCCTGGGACAAAAGCCTCCCTTCTGTCTGAGCCACTTGACCTCCTACCAGACCATGGGAGTAGGTGTGCCTGTGCGCTGTTGAGGAGGGTCCCTGGCCCGCCAGTCGCTCGCTCTCTGGGGTGTGCACCGGGGCTGCAGTCCCACCACATGGGCAAGGACCGCGTGAGCTTCTCCCGGCGTGGGCGGTGTGGCAGCCCCCCTCCCCAACTGTGAGTGAGACTGTCCCTCCCGCCCCCAGGGGACCTGCCTGGGAGGAGACAGCCAGAGGGGTCGGCACCTGCTGATTTCCTGAAAGATGGGAGATTGAAGTGCGTTTCCTGGTTTATATTTCTTTTTTCCTAAATGGCATTAGAATGTCAGCCAGCTCAAGGTTGCTTTAGCTGTTCGGGGTCTTTCGTGGTTCCATACAAATTTTAGGTTTGTTTTTCTATATCTGTGAAAAATGCCATTGGAATTTTGTTAGGGAATGCCTTGAGTTGCTTTGGGTAATATGGACGTTTTCACAGTACTGATCCTTTCAATGCACAAGTGAGGAGTGTCTTTCCATTTATTTATGTCTTCTTCAATTTCATTCATCAGTGTTTTCTAGTTTTCAGTGAACAGATTTTTCACTTTCTTGGTTAAATTTATTCCGAAGCATTTTGTTTTTGATGCAGTTGTGAATGGGATGGTTTTCTTAATTTCTCTCTCCAACAGTTCATTGTTTGTGTATAGAAATGCAACCGAGTTCTGTATATTGATGTTTTCTTTATCCTGCAACTTTACGGAACTTGTCTAAAGGTAATGAAATTATCTCACAGAGGTATCTGCACCCTCATGTTCATGGCAGCCGAGATATGGCACGACCGAAGTGTCCATCGATGGATGAAAAGATAAAGAAATTGTGTGTGTATACATGTATGTGTGTCTGTATATACGTGCGTGCACACACACACACACAATGGAATGTTACTCGGCCTTTAAAAGGAAGGCCCTCACGGGCGTGGCCGACGTGGCTTAGGGAAGGTCAGGGGAGGAGGCTGGGCAGCCAGAGGAGGGCATCCGCGGACAGGAGAGGACGCACCAGAGTGTGAGCCAGGGAGAGAGGCCCCAGGGCAGCAGAAGGCTCTAGGATGACGGGACCACCCAGAGGGGAGCCTCTAGGCACACGTGGGTTTTCCACACTCGAAAAATATGACCAGTGTGACCGAGGAACTGCATTTCTAGTTTTCATTTTGGTTCACTGAGATTTATATTGAACAGGCCCACCCAGCGTAGCTGCACGCAGCACTGCTCTGGAAGGGACTGGTGGAGTCAGCGGGTCAGGACCGTGGGCATCAGGCAGCAGCGGGCAGGTCAGGACCCGTGGGCATCGGGTAGCAGCGGGCAGGTCAGGACCTGTGGGCATCGGGCCACAGCGGGCAGGGTCAGGACCCGTGGGCATCGGGGAGCAGCGGGCAGGTCAGGACCCGTGGGCATCGGGCAGCAGAGCGGGCCGGTGCAGGTCCGGCGGGGCAGTGACTCGAGCCAGCCCTGGGGAGATCGTGAGGAAATAGACTTGGCTGGAACCCCCTGACCTCCGAGGGGTGCGCCTGTGCAGGGAGGGGGCCGCGGTGGGAAACCCCGGGCATTTCCAAGCTGACGGGCTTGTCGGTAGAACCGAAGAGGTGGGCGCGCCGGGTGGTGGACAGCTCTGCCCCGTCCCTCCTTCCCCGGTGCCCCGAGGCTGATTCAGAAGGGTGTGCTCCGCTGGGACCTGTCTTGGAGCGAAAAAGAACGTCAGCAGCTTTCTGGAATGGAAGTGTGAGAGCCAGGTTCTCAGAACGGTGGTATTGGTTCTCTACATTCTAGTAACTTCCTTCCTTCCCATTCCGGCTTTCACTGAGGTCTTCCCATCACTGGCTGATACTTGGGGCGTGAGCCCTGGTAGAGCCAGGGCCCCAGGCCAGGGGAGGGGGCGTCACAGCCCCGTGTCCACGCAGAGGTGATGATGTGTGTGACTTCAGGAATGGCAGTGGCCCCCGCCCCATCCCAAGGACTGCGGCTTGGGTAGGTGAGGGCGTGCTGAGGGTCCCCACGGAGGCTGACGTTTCCCACAACCTATGATTGTGTTAGAAGAAAAGGAAAAACTTCCTTTTGCCAGGTGAGTGTTGCAAGGTAGCTTCACTGGCTTAAAGCGTTTATTAAATTCCTTCTTAGTGGTGTCTAAAGGCCACTGAAGTTCTAATGAAGAACGTATACATACTGCTTGTGTCCCCGAGTGCATCTTTAGGGGCCGGCTGTTGACACAGGAGAGGAAACGTGGGCACACACACTTCGGGGCCTGGCTGGCGAGCCACTCCTTTTCTCACCGCCCCTCCCTCCTGGTGCAGGGCCATCTCACATGAGCCTCAGAGCAGCCTGGGCTGGTGCTCCCGGCCCTTGGCCCTGGCTCTTGGCACACACGCTGTCAGAGGGAAGTGGCAGGAGGGCATTTTCTACCAATAAAGCTCCGAATCGCTCTTCTGTGGCCAAATGGAACATAAGGATTTGTTTGGATGTTCCACATAAGCCCCGTGGATACTGTGACCTCTGGGACTCTGGCAGAACGGACTCTCCATCCTAGCCCAGCGCTGTCCTCGTAGCCTTGGGCAGGTCCAGTGTCCTGAAGCTCAGCTCCTAGGATTGCTGTTGGGACTGAAGGAGGAGTTTCTAATGCAGGATCGGCAGACAGGTCCTGTAAAGGGCGAGGCAGGCAGCATTCTGGGCCCAGGGCCACGTGGGCTGCACAGCTGCGCAGCTGTTCGGGCCCAGGGGCAGATGCCAACCAGACTCGTGGGGAACTGGGTGCTTCCCGCGCGGAGCTTAGAAAGCACCGTGCACGCGGTGGGCTCTGGGTAAGAGCCCTTTTCTTCCCACACCGCTGTCCCCGGTATTTTGTAAACTGTAGAGCTGTACAAATTCTAGGTTTTATTGCCGGGCTGTCACTGTTATCAACCAGTTTTTACAGAAATTGGATCTGGGGTCTCGGAGCTCAAGTGACTTGGCCTCTGTGTCATTCCAGCGGCATGTGGCCCAAGCAGGGTCCCACCACCTGGGCCCCCGCCATCCACGTGTCCCCGGCCCTGGCCGAGCACTCTGCCATGTGTGGGGACAGTGGGGCTGCGGTCTGAGGAGCTGGCACCCTACAGCTCCCTGTGTGTGAGGGCAGGGGACCGAGCTGCAGCCTTCTGCTCTCATGCGGTGGCAGGGCTGTGTGTTAAGCTCCTCCAGGGTCCTGGGGGCCTAGCTGGGCCCTTTCTGAGATGCGGCCCTGTGTCTCACAGCTCCCAGCCGCACCAGTCAGGGGCAGGGGGCAAGGCAGGGCCTCCGGGCCCGTTGAAGGCCAGCTGCCAGCTGCCCCCTGACACGCCAGGGCCCCCGCTGGCTGCCGCAGAGCCCTGCATGCCCTGAGATGCTGAGCTGGCTCTGATCCCGAGATGCCTCGTCTGCTGCGGCAGACGTGGCCTTTGCACCATTTGAGTTGAAGTCTCCCCATTGGTGCAGCCTCCCGATCCTTGGAGGCGGCGAGCAAGCTGTCGCCAGAGGTGAGCCCGCCCCTGCACTTCAGCGGACTTCCCGGCCTCCCGGGAAGGAGCCCAGTGGTGTGGGACCCCTGTGGCCGGCCGGGCCCCAGGGTCACAGTCAGTGCTCATTTGTTGGGTGCCTGCTGTGGGCCTGGCCGTGTCCTCGGCGCTGGGGACCCAGCCACGGAAGAGGTGGGTCCTGATCTCACAGAGCCCGCCTCCCGGCCAGGGAGCCCAAATAAACCCTGGGAAGAAGGTGGGCCTGGCTGTGTGTGTGTTGGGGGGCGCAGGGCTGTGCAGCCGGGGGCAGTGGTGGGGAGGGAGGTGGTCCACAGGAGGTGGCCCTGCAGGGGCGCTGCTGTGTGACGGGAGCTTTGGGAGGGGCTCTCAGGGAAGAGCATTTCAGGCTAACGGCGTCCTGAGAGCCCGGCCAGGACCGGGGGTGCATGTGGAGAGGCCTGCAGGCTCCAGGCGAGAGGCGCGAGCAGAGCTGGATCTGCAATAATCAGGCACCACGTGTGACTGTGCCCGATGCCCAGGCATCTTCAGGCTGGGACATCTGGTGAAGGGTACAGTATGGGTGTTTCCAGACTTTATGTACACCCTGAAGTTTGAAGGTGGAGTCAGAGGGACGGGCTGAAGAGTGAGAGGCAAGGCTAGGTCGGGGGATGCTTCTGCAAGGGCCTACAGTGGTGCCCGCTGCCGGGTGTCTGTGTCCTGCCCTCCTGTGGGCACCGCCCCCTAGTGTGGGCTGCAGGTGGTGACTCACTTCCTGCAAGGGGATCCAGCAAGCGTGTGGGGACGTCACCTCTGGGACTGTGACCCCGTCTCTCTGCTCCCACCCTGGCTTTCTCCGAGGGGAGCTGCTGCCACGTTGTCAGCTGCCCAGAGGGGAGGACCCGAGGCTGCCATCAGCCACGAGCCTGGGGACACGAGATGACCACGGCCCCAAGCTGGCCCTGGGCTGAGCCTGTGAGAGGCCCTGAGCCAGAAGACCCAGCCGAAGCCAGGTCTGAGCCACGCAAACAGCAAGATAAGGGATGCTTGTCCTGCTCCGGTTCATGGGGTTTGCTGAGCAGCAGGAGATAATTAATGCATTCGTGTTTTGGTGGCAGGAGATGGTTCAGGTGTGTTTACTGGGTTGGGCAAGACGGGGTGGGATAGACTGGAGAGGGCGTGGGAGGGAGGAGGCCTGTCGGGCCTCCTGTGCTGGAGACGCCTGTTGGCCCTCGAGGGGAGGGGCCCTCGAGGGGAGGGGCCCTGGGCAGCCGGCGGAGGCCTGGCGCTTGCTCCGGAGACTTGCAGGCAGGTGGCAGGAGGTGGCAGCTGTTGGCGGAGAGGCGGGCTGTGGAGGCCTGCGGCAGATGAAGCCCTCAGCTGGGGCCTTTGAGTTTTCAAATCTGTCCTTGATGTCCACACAGAGTGAGCACGGTGTTGGTGCCCACTAGTGCTTTCAGATGAAAAAAAATTGTTTTGCAAAGGTTGGGAGGCTGGGGGGTGTGCCTTCCCAGAAATAACTTTGAATTTGGAGTTCAGCCTGTCAGTCCATGAAATTGCATTTAAGTTCTCATTGGAAATGCAAGTTACTTCTACTAATAACACTTTTCTAAGCCCAAAGCGGGCGTATCTTCTGATGTCCTACGGGCATCTGTCTTTCCTTCTATCCGCCCTTCTTTCCCTCCCTCCCTCCACCCAGCTGCCTGCCCACCAAGTACAATGTGCACAAAAAACAGGGCGGGGTGGGGCTCCGGGACTCCACTGAGACACGCAAGGCAGCATCCCTGCCCCCTAGGGGTCCGCAGCCTGGGGCGGAGGTGGACGCGTGATGTAGTTACAGCCCGGGCAGGAAGCGCTGTGATGGAAGTAATGAAGTAGGCGCCGGGCACTTGGGGGGCACCGCACTCTGCCCAGGGGTGCTGAGGAGGCTTCCCGAGGGGACCTTGAGGGTCGGAGGGTGCACGGGGAGTTCTTGCGGAGGACGGGGCACAGAGCCGGCTCGGAGCGAAGCAGGGGCAGCTTGCACGGGAGGGAGAGCGTGTTCCAAGGCTGGAAGAGGCGGGTGGGCACGGCTTGCACTGCAGGGTCTGCTGGGTGTGGTTGTTCCCGGGGTGTTTGGGGGCCTGGACAGGACAGGGGCCGTGAGGGGCGGCAGGCCTACGGTCTCATCCGCAGAGGTGGGCCAGCTCTGTTCCCAGATGGTGACTTGACCTCTGCAAACCTTGGTTTCCTGTCCGTAAAAGAGAACAGAGCCTGCTCCCGTGGCCACGCCTCTGGCTCCACCTGTGATGCTTACCTGGAGCGGTGGCCACACCGCCAGTCCCACCTGCAGCATATGACCTGCTACTGTGGCTGTACCTCTAATCCCCCCCGTGAAGAGTCCCCACTGCTGCTGTGAGGGCCGCCTCGGGGCTCTGGTGAAGGCGCCGGGCGCTGAGCTCTCGGTGATGGTTCTCGCCAGCCCCATATCCTCCCGCTGGGCAGTGGCAGATGGAGCCCTGGGGCCCAGGGGAGGAGCTGGCCGGGCGGCTGGGCATCCTGCCGAGGTGTTTGTGTGGGCGCGACGGAGGGGCCAGGCGTGCAGGAGGGTGCGGAGCTGCAGGCTCTGCCCCGTTGCTTGTCCAGCCTCATCTTTGGGTCCTTCCCACCTTAGCGACTGGTGCTGCTTTCGGACGATGTGCAGGCTTTCCCGAGGCTCCATCCTCTCTTCTGTGGTCCTGCGTTTCCAGGGGTCGTTGGGACCTGCTCTTCGACTCCTCTGGAAGGTGGCCCTGGGCCTTCACACTCCGCGGTGCCCTCAGGAGTGTGGGTTGCGGTGCCTGATGGTGGAGAGCACGCTCAGCGCAGAGCCCACGGGGTGCCGAGCGGCGTGCCGGCTGCGCGGCTCTCCTGAACCTTCCAGGCTCTGCAGCGCGATTCTCAGTGACTCAGGCGGCACTGAGCCTGATGGACTGGGTTAATCTCATTAGACTGGAGAAGCAGGTCGCCTTACAACATACTTTTTCATAAGCCCATTAAGGTTTGAGGTCGTGAGCATTGCACATGGGCCCCCCTCCAGGAAGCAGGCGTAGCTCGCTGTCAGCCGGGGAAGGGTATAGAAAGGAGCAGATTCAGTGAGACTGTGCTCCCTGCTCAGTTTGCGGGGAGGGGCTGGAAGAGGGCTGTACCCCCTCCTCCGGAGCAGCATTGAAACAGGGGCCTGGGGATTTAGAGGTGGTATTTAAGAAGTATGGAGAACGGCCTTCGTGACGCTAAGACTTTCTTTCTTCGTATCTCCATCAGGATGGCTTTATCAGAACTTATTCAGGGCTTGGGGACCATGGAGATGTCTTCCCTCTGCAGGCCTGGTTCAGGCTGAGTGAGACCTGTGCCGCTCAGTCCTTGCTAGGGGGCTGCGTGTCTTGTCACTTCCCTGTAGGTGCACCACCGACCCCTGGTCCTGGCAGGCTGTGGACTCTGGGACAGGCCCCCAGTCCCTTAGTGACCAGTTAGATACACCCAGGGGATGACCAGGAACAGCCGGTGAGTGACCGAACCACAGAGGACAGCTGAGGAGGGAGAGACCCCTGGGGACACACGTGCTGCCCACATCTAAGGGCCGGGCCTGGTGTTGGCATCCGACCTGGTCTTTGGGGCTCTGGGTGTGGAACTTGGGTGCGTGGGCAGAAATAACGGGGGTTAGCATCCAGAACGTGTTCCTGCTGGCTCTGCATCTCCCTGACACGGTGGCCCCGTCTCCCGGGTTCCAGCTCCCACGGAGTCATGGCGCCGGCCAACGCTGCCGCGGGTAATCCCCGCATCCCCCCCCCCCCACCAAAGCGGGGCTGCTGGAGCCCTGGCTGGGTGTCCAGGGTCTCGTGTGCACGCGTTTCAGGTGAGGAGGCTGGAGGCCTCGCGTGGGGTTACACTGAGGATAATAGCTCTGTCGCATTTGTGCTCAGCTTTAAAATGATGCGTTTATGAATGTTTTATCTGCACTGTGACCTGAAGCAGCTTGTCTGACATCCTTTGGCCTCTGGACAGAAGGCTCAAGAGAACTGGGGGCTGTTGGAGGAGACCCAGAGGAGACAGGATGTGTCCCTATGCAGTGGCCCCGGGCTCATGGAGAGGGCAAGGAGGCGTCCGGCCTCCAGCCCAGCCCCACCGGCTACAGAGCCCGGGCGTCCTGACGGGACTGGGAAGGGAGTGACGATCCCTGAGGTATGTCTTTGTGGCCACTGAGCTGGTCACCTGCACTGGGCGTGGCCGTCCAGCCCCTCAGCACCACTGGGTGGCGGGAGCGCAGAGGAGGGGCAGCCCCAGGCAGGGTGGGGAGGCCAGGCCAGCGTGTTCACAGGGCGCCGGGATGTGCCCTCAGGAGGCCGTTCTGGGAGCTGGCAGCTGTGTGGGACGTGGAGCTGGTGGCGTTTACAGGGTCTCCGCGTGTGCACACGCCCTGGGCAGCCGGCTCTGGGAGACGCAGGGGAGAGCGCCCTCCCGCCCGCCGGCCATCAGGCTGTGGCACGGGGCTGGGGCCCCTCAGCTGTGCTCAGGCTCTGGCTTCTTTTTGCCGCAGAATCTACTGATGCCCTTTGTTCACCTGCCCTCAGGAGGCCCTCTGTTCAAAAGCCTGGGCTTTGCCCCGATCTGGTGACCGAAGGGGCTGTGCAGGCATCGTGCGCTTGCCTCTTCCCCGGGCCACTCGGGCTGGGCTTCCCCGTAGGTGTGGGTTGAGGGCAAAAGGAAGGACTCGTTCAGCTGTGCCTTAAATGAAAGACTAGATTGCTGTCAGCCCAAGGGGCAAGAGCAGGAATGAGAGACCAGCAGAGGAGGGGCCCGGCTGAGGCCGCCGCCCAGGCAGGAGCTGGCTCCCTGCGTGTGGGCGAGACAGGAAGCCCAGGGGAGGGCCTGCGACGCACACGGCGTGCGTGGACCTTCCATGGTGACACTTCCTGGGGTCTGCCAGGCCCAGGCAGCGTTGCCCTGGGAAGGACAGATTTCATCGTTGTAGGGCCAGGAGAGGTGGCATCGGCTCTTTGCTGGCCCGCTTTCACAGCCCAGATGTGGCCCGGCCCCTCTGGGCTCTCTGGGTGGGCCTGCTGGGAGGCGGGGCCCGATGTGTTCCCCAGCACGTGCACGTGCTGTGCCTCGACCCCTGCCCCTGGTTACACAGGCCTCCTTACCAGGCGCAGGGCAGAGGGCAAAGGTCAGGGTAGATGTGGCATCTCAGGTGCTTGTGATGGTGGCTGCCAGGCCTGAGGGTGGTGGGACAGGCAGAGTCACAGTAGGCGCTGGGACACCTACCCCCGCCGGACCTTGCTTGTGTGCCGACCCCCAGGTGCACGGGGACACTGAATGAGAGTCGCCGTCCTTGCCTGGCTCCTCCCCCTGTGAATGTCCTGAGTGGGGTGGGGCGAGGCCGTCTGGTTCGCTGACCCTGGCGCCCCGGCAGGGCACCCGCTGCTCTTTACTCGGGAGCAGCCTTGGAGGTGAGGACGCCTCGTGGGTGTGCCGGGGGACATGTGCTGAGAGCTCCTGGCAGACGTCCTGGCCGTCCACGCAGGGGCGCTTCTCCTGACCACTGTGCCCTGGGTTTACAGACTCTTCTTTAAGGGTCTAGCATTGCCCGGTAATTACCCGGATTTTTACGTCCTCTGGAGGAAACTCAAAAAGTAAAAGTTAGCCTGCGAATTGCCTTCTGGAGCTTGACCTGGTGCATCCCTAGTGTGGGGAGTATTCTCAAGGTTTCCAGTCCAGTTTTCCGTGACCTTTTGTTAATGACCACGAGGAGAAGGCCATGGTGCCCTGGGGTGGCCGCTCAGTGCTGCTGGTGGGCTTTGGCTTCTTCCTGGGCCCTGGGAGACCAGGCTTTGTGACATGAGGACAGTGTCCTGGGCTAGCCATTGGCTTCCTCTCGCTATGTGAGCATCGAGCTTTCCAAATGCTAACCTAGCTCCTCCGCAGACCTCTTTGTACTTAACTGTGAGTGCAGAGAAGCCTGCTGAGCAAAGTGCAAGCCTACCCTGGGGTCACTGAACATCAAGGCCCCCTTGGGTGGCACCAGTCGCATTGCTGTAGATAAACCTTAGACCACGATTAAATTTCCAGTGGGCCTCCTTCACTGCTTATTTTCTAAAATTTTATATTCTTTTATTTCACCCAGAGAGTATGTTGCAGAAACATTTTAGAGAAAAGAAAACCCTCCCCCTGACATAACTAGCCACTGTGGAAGCATGTTAGTGTTTCTTCTCCATCTTTTCTCGGCAGTTCTTTTAAACGCAGTAATCACGTATTATATACAGTTTTGCTTTCTGCATTTGTTATACTGCCCCATCATGATGCTTTTTGTTTTTTTTTTTGCCCCTGTATTAGTTCCTAGTCCTACAGCCATCGCTTTAAAGGGTTGTGTAATATCCTGATAATATCCTGCCCTGTGGATATATTATCGTCTGCTTAAAGGTGGTGGGTCAGTCGTGCAGTGTAATTATGACTGTGATGTGACCTCTTTGTGTTTAGAACTTTTTCTGTATTAATAGTCCCTTAAGACAGATGCGCAGGAGTGGCCTTACGGGGTGAATGGGCGTGATGGTGTTCAAGGTACTGGATGCGAATTGCTCTTCAGGGGCATTGCGTGGATGTCGTGACCAACAGTACCTGAGAGGGACACTTTCTTCACCCTTGTTGTCATCAGGCTTTTTAACTAATGTTATTTTTCTTAACTTGACTAAGCAATAGATGGTAATCCCTCGATTCTGGTTTTATTTCTGTGGTTACTGTTAAACTTCTAAAGTTTCAGATATATTGATCTTTAGTAGCTGCTGTGCTGTGTTTTAAGATAACCTTTTTCTTGGTTCATGGTTTTTTTTCGGTATGCGGGCCTCTCACTGCTGTGGCCTCTCCCGTTGCGGAGCACAGGCTCCGGACGCGCAGGCTCAGCGGCCATGGCTCACGGGCCCAGCCGCTCTGCGGCACGTGGGATCCTCCTGGACCGGGGCACCAACCTGTGTCCCCTGCATCGGCAGGGGGACTCTCAACCACTGTGCCACCAGGGAAGCCCAGGGCGGGACATTTTTAAACTGTAGGGAACCAGTTGAGTGTACCCATCGCTGCCACCGGCGTTTGTCTGGGCCCGGGGCTGGGACCCACAGGACAGGCTGTCGGGAAGGGTAGAGCAGAGGGCATGCGAGCCCACCGCGGACGTGCAGCCGTTCCCCAGGTGGCGGCTGTTTACTCCATTTTTTGGAAGAGAAAACCGAGGTTCAGAGAGACCGTGATTCGTTCTCTGCGGGTCTCCCGCTGTCTGTGGCCGCTCCGGCTTCCCTCCCTGTGTGCCCAGCTCCTGTTGCCTTGTTTATAGCCCGCAGATCCGCTCCCAGGTGCGGCCTCACGGACTCTTTGCTGGTGTGGCCGAGACCTCGCGGGGCAGAGGCACTGGCCCCACTTGTGGCGATTCCAGCTGTGCTGCTTCCCCCCCTTCTCAGGCCCTCGGAGTCCAGGCGTTCCTGTCCCCCTCGTCCGTGTGATAACAGGACAAAGGCTCCTTGCCTCCTGTTGAAGTCCGGTAGCAGGGCAGGCGCCAGGCACCTGCTGATGCTACACCGTGATTCCCACACCGCGGTGCCGTGTGGAGACTGGCGGGGGTGCTGGCTTCCCGGTCCTTTAAGTCACGCTCCCGCCCGTCATGACCATGTGAACAGGGAGGCAGGCGGTGTGTTTAGCATAGGCCTGGGAGCCCTCGGGGCCGGCACCGCCTCTCTTTGGGGACCAGGCTTCTCAGCCGAGCATGTCCTCAGAGCCTCCCTCCTCTGGACACTGGCTGCCTGTCCCCTTGTCCCCATGCCCCCCGGTGGCTGTCCCTGCCCCCCCATCCTTTCTGCTCCCGGGGCCGCACGTCACCATGTCACCGCACTTCAGAGCCTGCGTGGGCTTCCTTTATCCAGAGCAGGTGAGACTCGGAGGGGGGCCGGCCCAGGAGAGCAGGCTCCTCGAGGGCTGGGCCTTGGCCACATGGGTCTCTGGGTCCCAGTGTCCAGAACAGCGTCTGACACAGACGTGCTGCTGTCAGTGTCTGTTAAACCAGGTGGCCTAAAGGAAATGACATTGAGGACTCGTGTGTCCGTGCTTGAGCACCTGCGGGAGGCATATGGGGTCAAAGCAGGCTGGGCCGCTGGGTGGCCTTTCCCCCCGCCCTGCCCACGCTGCATCGCGAAGAACCGGCTGTCACAGCAGGGCTGTGGCCGCGTCCCACGCTTCCCTCGGCCTCCTCGTAGCAGCCGGGTGCAGTTGGCACCCTCACGGCCGCCTTCAGGTGAGGGAATCGGGGCTCAGCCAGGGCAGTGCTCTGTCCAGAGCCACCGGCCGGTGTAGCGGGCCTGGCAGACAGGCCTGGCTGCGGGGCATCTCCA
Organism: Mesoplodon mirus; assembly: GCF_964341445.2. Classification (NCBI taxonomy): domain Eukaryota; kingdom Metazoa; phylum Chordata; class Mammalia; order Artiodactyla; family Ziphiidae; genus Mesoplodon; species Mesoplodon mirus. The sequence continues at coordinate 43,089,071 of NC_138987.1, forward strand.
CTGCCCATCACCCCCGCTTCCTGCTTTGTCGTGAATCCATGTACTGGACGTCTGCATGTTTTTTTTTTTTTTTTTTTTTTTGAACTTGAACTTCAAATATTATTAGTTCCTGAATGACAAGATATATTCGTGCCTCAAAGATCAGTCCAAGGTTAAGAAAAAAAATTAGATGATGAAAATCAACTGAAAGTTTGGGTGGGTAGTTTTTTTTTTTTTTTTTTTGCGGTACGCGGGCCTCTCACTGTTGTGGCCTTTCCCGTTGTGGATCACAGGCTCCGGACGCGCAGGCTCAGCGGCCATGGCTCACGGGCCCAGCCGCTCCACGGCATGTGGGATCTTCCCGGACCAGGGCACGAACCCGTGTCCCCTGCATTGGCAGGCGGACTCCCAACCACTGCGCCACCAGGGAAGCCCTGGGTGGGTAGTTTTGATTGACTTCCCACCAGGTGATCAGATGTTTTAGTGCTCTCATGCTTCTTCCTGTCTCCCAATTTTTGATGCTTCTATTATTTATTTATTTATTTTTGCGGTACGTGGGCCTCTTACTGTTGTGGCCTCTCCCGTTGCGGAGCACAGGCTCCGGATGCACAGACTCAGTGGCCATGGCTCACGGGCCCAGCCGCTCCGCGGCGTGTGGGATCCTCCCGGACCAGGGCACGAACCTGTGTCCCCTGCATCGGCAGGCAGACTCTCAATCACTGCGCCACCAGGGAAGCCCTCTATTATTTTTAATTTGTTTGGGTTTATAGCACCTACATTCTGATTATGTATCAGCACCTACATTCTGAATGATTCCGCATTCACTTATTTCTCCAGAGGTTTAGTTCTCTGGATTCAATGTTTATTGCTAGTCCTCTTTTCAAACTTTCACGTTACTAATCCTCTAATTTGATCAGTTTCTCGATGGCTGTATTTCATTGTCAAGCAGTTTTGTTTTGTTTTGTTTTTTAATTTATTTAATTTGTTTTTTAAATTTTTGGCTGTGTTGGGTCTTTGTTGCTGAGCACAGACTTTCTCTAGTTGCGGCGAGCGGGGGCTACTCTTTGCTGTGGTGCACAGGCTTCTCACTGCGGTGGCTTCTCCTGTTGCCCAACAGGGGCTCTAGGAGCGCGGGCTTCAGTAGTTGAGGCATGTGGGCTCAGCAGTTGTGGCGCATGGGCCCAGTTGCTCCGTAGTTGAGAATGTCTGACTCTTACCCTCTCTGTATGCAAAGGACTGATTGCTGAGAGTAATATCCTTGGGTCACCTTTGCTTTCCTTTAGAACTTGTGGGCATTCTTCCATTACTTTCTGGCATCAAGTGTTGCTATTTAGAAGGATGAAGCCAAGTTCATCATTTTCCCCTTGTAGGATGCTTGAAGAATTCTTTATTTTTGGAGTCTTATTGATGGTTCTATATCAAATTTTCCTAGTTTAGAGTGAACAATTTTATTTATTTTATTATTATTATTATTTTTTTACGGTACGTGGGCCTCTCACTGTTGTGGCCTCTCCCGTTGTGGAGCACAGGCTCCGGACGCGCAGGCCCAGCGGCCATGGCTCACGGGCCCAGCTGCTCCGCAGTATGTGGGATCTTCCCGGACCGGGGCACGAACCCGGGTACCCTGCATCAGCAGGTGGACTCTCAACCACTGCGCCACCAGGGAAGCCCAACACTTTTAAATCTGCAGATTCAAATGTTCCTTGAGTTTGGAGAAATTTTTCTGTATCATGTCCTCAAATATTTTTCCAGTTATCTTTTTTGGGGTGGGGAGGAGGCTTCTGTTTCAGATATAGACACCAATTTATCCTCCATTTCTATTCCTTTCTTTATTGTTGCTTTAACCTTTATCTTGTCTCCCTGTTTTAACTTTTACTACCTCAAGTATTTCCCAGATGTATTTGTTTCATTTGGGGGGAGGGGGTGGTCTCTTTTGTGCTTTTATTTTTCATATTTATAGAAGGTGCTGTTGTTTTAGTTCTTTTTTTTTTTTTTTTTTTTTTATTATTAGTCTATTTTGTCTGATATGAGAATTGCTACTCCAGCTTTCTTTTGATTTCCATTTGCATGGAATATCTTTTTCCATCCCCTTACTTTCAGTCTGTATGTGTCTCTAGGTCTGAAGTGGGTCTCTTGTAGACAGCATATATATGGGTCTTGTTTTTGTATCCATTCAGCCAATCTGTATCTTTTCGTGGGAGCATTTAGTCCATTTACATTTAAGGTAATTATCGATATGTGTGTTCCTATTCCCATTTTCTTAATTGTTTTGGGTTCGTTATTGTAGATCTTTTCCTTCTGTTGTGTTTCTTGCCTAGAGAAGTTCCTTTAGCATTTGTTGTAAAGCTGGTTTGGTGGTGCTGAACTCTCTGAGCTTTTGCTTGTCTGTAAACGTTTTAATTTCTCCATCAAATCTGAATGAGATCCTTGCTGGGTAGAGTAATCTTGGTTGCAGGTTTTTCTCCTTCATCACTTTAATTATGTCCTGCCACTCCCTTCTGGCTTGTAGAGTTTCTGCTGAGAGATCAGCTGTTATTCTGATGGGGATTCCCTTGTGTGTTATTTGTTGTTTTTGCCTTGCTGCTTTTAATATGATTTCTTTGTGTTTAATTTTTGACAGTTTGATTAATATGTGTCTTGGAGTATTTCTCCTTGGATTTATTCTGTATGGGACTCTCTGTGCCTCCTGGACTTGATTAACTATTTCCTTTCCCATATTAGGGAAGTTTTCAACTATAATCTCTTCAAATATTTTCTCAGTCCCTTTCTTTTTCTCTTCTTCTTCTGGAACCCCTATAATTCGAATGTTGGTGCGTTTAATGTTGTCCCAGAGGTCTCTGAGACTGTCCTCTGTTCTTTTCATTCTTTTTTCTTTATTTTGCTCTGCATCAGTTATTTCCACTATTTTATCTTCCACCTCACTTATCCGTTCTTCTGCCTCAGTTATTCTGCTATTGATCCCATCTAGAGTATTTTTTATTTCATGTATTGTGTTTTTAATCGATGCTTGATTCATCTTTAGTTCTTCTAGGTCCTTGTTAACTGTTTCTTGCATTTTGTCTATTCTATTTCCAAGATTTTGGATCTGGGAAATAGAATCTTGGATCATCTTTACCATCATTATTCTGAATTCTTTTTCAGGTAGACTGCCTATTACCTCTTCATTTGTTAGATCTGGTGGGTTTTTATCTTGCTCCTTCTCCTGCTGTGTGTTTTTCTGTCTTCTCATTTTGCTTATGTTACTGTGTTTGGGGTCTCCTTTTTGCAGGCTGCCGGTTCGTACTTCCCGTTGTTTTTGGTGTCTGTCCCCAGTGGCTAAGGTTGGTTTAGTGGGTTGTGTAGGCTTCCTGGTGGAGGGGACTAGTGCCTGTGTTCTGGTGGATGAGGCTGGATCTTGTCTTTCTGGTGGGCAGGTCCACGTCTGGTGGTGTGTTTTGGGGTGTCTGCGGACTTTTTATGATTTTAGGCCACCTCTCTGCTAATGGGTGGCGTTGTGTTCCTGTCTTGCTAGTTGTTTGGCATAGGGTGTCCAGCACTGTAGCTTGCTGGTCGTTGAGTGAAGCTGGGTGCTGGTGTTGAGATGGAGATCTCTGGAAGATTTTTGTCGTTTGATATTATGTGGAGCTGGGAGGTCTCTTGTGGACCAGTGTCCTGAAGTTGGCTCTCCCACCTCAGAGGCACAGCACTGACTCCTGGCTCCTCAATTTGGGATGATGTGTTGTCTATTCATGTATTCCACAGATGCAGGGTACATCAAGTTGATTGTGGAGCTTTAATCCGCTGCTTCTGAGGCTGCTGGGAGAGGTTTCCCTTTCTCTTCTTTGTTCTCACAGCTCCTGGGTCTCAGCTTTGGATTTGGCCCCGCCTCTGCGTGTAGGTCGCCGGAGGGCGTCTGTTCTTCGCTCAGACAGGACAGGGTTAAAGGAGCAGCCGCTTCGGGTACTCTGGCTCACTCAGGCCGGGGGGGAGGGAGGGGCACGGAGTGCGGGGCGAGCCTGCAGCGGCAGAGGTCGGCGTGACGTTGCACCAGCCCGAGGCGCGCCGTGCGTTCTCCCAGGGAAGCCGCCCCTGGATCCCGGGACCCCGGCAGTGGCGGGCTGCACAGGCTCCCGGAAGGGCGGTGTGGGCAGTGACCTGCGCTCGCACACAGACTTCTTGGCGGCGGCAGCAGCAGCCCCAGCGTCCCACGCCCGTCACTGGGCTCCACGCTTTCAGTCGCGACTCGCGCCCGTCTGTGGAGCTCCTTCAAGCAGCGCTCTTAATCCCCTCTCCTCGCGCACCAGGAAACCAAGAGGGAAGAAAAAGTCTCTTGCCTCTTCGGCAGCTCTAGAGTTTTCCCGGACTCCCTGCCGGCTAGCTGTGGCACATTAGCCCCCTTCAGGCTGAGTTCTCGCCGCCAGCCCCAGTCCTCTCTCTGCGCTCTGATCGAAGCCCGAGCCTCAGCTTCCAGCGCTGCGCGCCCCGGCGGACAAGCAGACAAGCCTCTCGGGCTGGTGAGTGCCGCTCGGCACCGATCCTCTGTGTGGGGATCTCTCCGCTTTGCCCTACCCAGGTATGTGGGGAGTTTCTTGCCTTTTGGGAGGTCTGGGGTCTTCTGCCAGCGTTCAGTAGGTGTTCTGTAGGAGGTGTTCCACGTGTAGCTGTATTTCTGGTGTATCCGTGGGGAGGAAGGTGATCTCCGTGTCTTACTCTTCCGCCATCTTACCCGGAACCTGTTTTAGTTCTTTGGACGTCTGCATGTTTGACGCGCGGAGCCCGTCCTCTGCTGGGGAAGGAGCGGTCGGTGGAGAGTAGTGAGAAACGGCGGGGCAGGGGGCGGGCAGCAGGGGCTTTCCCGGGTGGATTCTCCCCACCTCCCCGCCACGCCCGTGCCCACTCCCACTCAGCCTCTGAGAAACCTTGGCTTTGCAGCTACTTTTCATTGACCTCATTTGAGCTGCAGATTTCAGGGTTTTTTTTCCACGTTCCACTTGAACATTGAGTTATGAGTGTTTTCACCCCCAACTTGAGCACATCTGTGTCCATCCCCTAGAGATGCTTGCTCACCGCAGGGATTGGACAATCACGTAAAATGTTTTAAAGACTGGAAAGAGTTGCAGATTTCCTAACAGGTTTTTTTTACCCCTTGCTGCCCAGCACGTCAGAATCAGGGGCCTCCTCTTCCATCGTGAACTAGTTCGAGTGACATGCAGGTGTGTTTCTACCTGAGCCCTGGCAACACCCCACGTGGTGTCCGGTCCGGAGGTGCCTGCCCTGCGGAGCCAGCATGCGTTTCTGGCTTTTATACTTTACAGTAACAGGAGGCATCTTATTATTATTTTGAAGACTGTGTTTGAAGAGGACCGTCTACAACTCGCCGAAGTGTGGGTCCTGCATCGAGTGTGGCTCTTCTGTGTCCTGTGACCACTCAGCTGCCGGGAAGTGTCTGCTCCTGGCGCAGAGGCCTGGGGTGGGGGCACCGTGAGCCGCCTGGCCTCCAGGGACGGAGTGGGAGATGGCACACACCCTCATCCCTAAGTGGGACTCTGGGGGCTTGGGACGCTGGAAGCAGATGCTCATTTGGGCGGGACTGGGGCAGTTCGTGCCCGATGGTCGGGCGCGTTCTCTGCACTCATCCGCTCCGTTATGATTTCAGATCGGGTCGCCAGCAGCCAGTCCCCCCTCCCCGGGTCCCGAGCAAGTGCCGGAGAGCTCTCACCGCTGGGCTGCCGCTGCTAAGGGCTCCTGACTCTGTTTTTGGGAAAGGCTGCCGATGTTTCTGCAGGCAAATAACTGCCAAATTACATGGCAAGGAAGTGCTGTCAGAAAGGGGTGAATGATTTAGTTATAAACCCGCTCAGCAGCCTGTGCTTTCTGGACGCTTTTCTGTTGTGGAGTGTGAATGGCGCCTCCGCCTTCCACTGGCCCAGTGCCTCTCAGATCTCAGCTTGGTGGCGACAAAGGCGGGCTGTCGTCAACATTTCACTGTCGGGGGTCCTGTCTTTGCCCACTTGAAATATACCTGCAGCCCCCCCAAAATGGCATTCACGGTCATTTAAGGTAGCTGTCGGGATCCCTGGAACGTGAGCTCCTGGAAGGCACGAGCCTGGTCTTCGTCCCTGACCCCCTCGGCCACAGTCCTCTGTCCCCTCCGGAGGACCTCAGGGACGACGAGCTTTAGGACTCAGGAGGGCCCGACTTGTTCCCACAACCGCTCCCCCCACCCAGCCCCGGCTGTTTTCTTTGCCTGGCGGTGGCCCCGCTTTCCGTGGTCCCGAGTCCCCGGGACTGTGTCCTGTCTGTGCCCTGGCCTCTGCCCTCACAGAGGCTCTGCACGAGGATGGCTCGGGCCCCTCAGGACAGTCCATCCACAGCGTTGACCTGTCTCTCTCCTAGAATTTTATACAAATGGAACCCTCGCAGGATGTGCTATTTGGCCTCTTTCACGCTTTACAATTATCTTGAGATTTATTCATGACTTTGCATTGTAAGTAAGTTCGTGCCTTTTAATTGCTGAGTCCTCCTTTGTTGTAAAGGAGTCTTTCCTTAAAATCGCTACTTCCTCCCCATCTCGAGGTTAGGAGGTGTGACAGAGTATGTCCTCAACCCTCTTTTCTTGGCCGTCAGACAGGACTTGTGATGTTCTCTGTGACAGCGATTCTCAGAGCCTGGTCCCCGGGGCGTAGCATGGCATCACCTCGCTAGAAACGCACGTTCTCAGGCCCCACCTGACCCGCTGCATCAGAATCTCCGGGGTGGCCCAGCCATCTGTGTCCCAACAAGGCTGAGGAGGCTCCGGCGCCCGCTCAGGCTGGAGGCCGCTGCTCTGGGACTGCGGGGAGGTCAGGACTTGGTCCTGGTGGTCGCGAGGTTCAATCAGAGATGGCTGGTAGCTCCTGGAACAAAAGCGTCTCATGTCCCGACTGGATTGCGGCGTGTCCTTCCCGCTCCTTTCTGCTCCGTTCCCATGTGGGGGCACCATGGATTCCTGACACAGTGTCTGGTGGCTTCTGTTGCTATCAAGATACAAAATGTAGAAATAGGTGGATGTTATGATATGAACGCAGAGAAGAGCAGGAAAGTTCCGCCGTCCCTCACTGGCCTTGTGGGCGAGGAGAGGCACCTAGAGGCGTCCCGAGCCCTGAACAGGGCCCTTCATCCACCCTCGGGCCTCTCCCGCCCGGTGGCCCCTGCAGCGCACGGCACGGCCAGTCACCCCAGCCACGCACCTGGCCTCGTCTGAGACCCGTCCCTCTCAGCCTTGGGTGCACGTTGGAATCGCTGGGGCAGTTTTAATTCCAGTGCCTCATCAGACCAGGGTCTTTGGAGGGGGGCGTCCAAGCAACAACGGCTCCTGACCCCCCCATCTCGATGAGTTCAAAGTTCAGCCAAGGTTGACCCTGTCCTGGCCTCTCCCCTTCCCTTCCTCCCCACCTGTTGCTCCTGCATCTGCGATAACACGTGACTTCTCCTCCCATTCCAACACCAGGCAGCACCCTCTCCCCGGGATGGTCACAGAGCCTCCTGCAAGCCAGTGCTTGTGCTCACCCTGCTGTCTCTCACCTGCCCTCCGGCCCAGGCGCAGGACCCGACCACCGCGTTTGGTGGCCCTGGGGGCCGTGCGGTGGCGATGGATTAGCCGGTCCCCTTCCTCTGCTTGGAGTGGCTGCTCTGGGCCACCAAACCCCTCATCTGGCACCAAGCGTGGCGGTCGTGCTGGGTGGGGAGCAGTGGCCGGCCCGGCCCTCCCTCCTGGTGGGCGTGCAGAGTGGACCAGTGCTCAGTGGCCCCGGGCAGCTGTGTGGGACCGTCTGGCTGCTCCCTGCCGGGCAGCTTCATCCGCAGATGCCACGTGTGCTTAGTAAACACGGGACCAGGGACATGGAATCACTGTCCAGTGTCTGTACAGATTGAGCTATTCAGCTCAATGTGGTCCATGTCAGGAAGGATTAAATGCTTCAATTGGATGATTTCGCCTGATGGCATTTTAAGTACAGAAACGGTAGTACATTTTCAGGGGGAGAAAAGAAGTCCTTTTCTTATTGTTGTGAATGCACTGTTATCAGTACACCTCTGTGGCTTTGTGGCTTTGGGGGCCAACCCGGGCCTGGTCGTGCTCAGCAGTGGGGCAGAGCTGGGCACCCTGTACTGTCACTGTCACCGTAAAGCCGAACCCTGGGCGCACCTGGGTTTTCATAACGGAGAGTGCTTCGAGGGGCTTTGTCTTCGTTATCCTTGGGATCTCGGGCGTGATAAGGTTTCAAGAATGAGCTGCTTTTAATTAAATTTCACAGAGGAAAAATGTTAACTCTAGAAGTGTCTTTCTTTTCTGCAACTGACAGTGTCTTTTGAAGAATGTACTCTACACATTAATCTCCGTCATTACCAAGAGGCCGTTCTAAAGGATGTATCCGTGTTTTAAAAAGAAGCAGAGTCTCAATTGTAAATTAAGGGTATTTTTGAATCTGTCTCTGGCTCTTCACTGACGTCAGCCCCGGCCTCAAAGTTGCGCGGCACAGATGTGGTTTTTGCTCAGGTGGTGGCCTTTCTCCCCAGGAGGTGAGCAGAGACCTCGCAGGGCCTTCTCCCGTCCCCTGGCCAGGTGTGCCTGGACCTGCTCCAGAGCAGGGGGGTTGAGGAGTAAATTGTGTCCAAGATTTCATTTCCCTGCTGTGCTTCTCCATGGTGACCCAGCAAGGTCCTTCCGTTCAAAGGGCTAAATTGATTGGATGGATCCCTGGAGAAGAGCTAAGGGAGCATATCCTCGAGTTTCCCCGCTAATTTTAGGGGCCGAGAGATTAAAGATCTTGAAGTCTCTACCGTTCCCTGCCCTCCAGCTGCACGGGAGCAAAGGGAGGGAGGAAGAGCCCGAGGCTGCTCTGCCTGGAGCCTTGTCCCCGGGTGCCACCCAGGCTTTCGGTTGCCCAACCTCATCCCTGTTTCCTGGTGCCAGGAAGCAGCCAGGTTTCGGTGTTGCGTTTGGTCCGGAGGCTCAGGGACCCCTGGTCACTTCCGCATCCCTCTTGGAGTCCGCGGCCAGCCCCCTTGGCTGTGGTGCGTGGGGCAGGGGAAGGGGGATGGTGGTAGGTAGAAGGATTGTGGAGAAATGCTGAGCCGCGTTTTGGACCTGCTGACTTGGAGGACCTTGGACACATCTGGGGACCACGGCCAGTGGATGACTGGACCTAGGGGCCCAGGAAAGGAAGGCCTTGCCTGCGGACACCCTGCGCTGTGAGGTGTGGGACACACGGAGCGTGCTTTCAGCAAGCCTGTGTCGTTGTGACACGCCGACACATTGTGGTATCTGAGCCACCAGTAATTAAATAAGCCAGGGCTGCACGTAGAGCACACAGTCACTTCCCCAAAAGTCGGCAGTTTTGTTGAAAAGAGAAAAATGACCCCAGGTGCACGAACACAATCTCAAAGCCACCCCCTGCCCAGTGCAGGAAGGTGGCTGCCCTGGAACCCCTGAGTGGGACTTCGGCGAGGGCTGACCGCTGCGCCCCCAGAGCCCCAGCTGGGTCATGGCCCAGCCGGTGGAAGAGAAGCTCGCCCGGGGCAGCCCCATCCCTGTTCCCGTTCCTTTGGTGACGGACTCGCCAGGCAGCGGGAGGCTGCAGAGAGAAGAAGGCTGCAGCAAGCAGTCCCGCCCCGCCCGGCTGCTTGGCATTCCTGGAAGGGAAGGGCGGGTTTGGGTGGAGTGATGAGCACCCACAGGATTCCCTGCCGTGGCTACTCGGATCTAGGAGGGCCGAGCTTACCTGGGTCGCCGACTGCCTTGAAGCTCCCCTGCGTCTTCCACGGAGCAACTGTTCCCCTGGGGCGGCGAGGAGACCCCTGGCCCCTGGATGGACTTGACCTCAGAGCACATTGGTGTCTCTGCTCTCACCCCGGCCCACTTCTTCATCTGGTTGTTTTTATCCAGTTTTAAAGCTTGTTCTGGATAGGTGATGGCAAAACTTTTGGGGGCTTTTTTTTTTTTTAACTGGGTGGCACTATTTCCGCAGGCCTCCCTGCCTGCATTGGCCCGCCTGACACCAGCCTGCTTTAAAGCCTCCTGCTAACCTCCTTCCAGGAGTGTAGAGGCAAAGGAAGGCTGTTGAAAGGCAAATCCCAGTGCTGTTCTTCCAGGTGTTATTTTATTTTTTTAATTTTTACTTATTTTTGTCTGTGTTGGGTCTTCGTTGCTGTGCCCAGACTTTCTCTAGTTGCGGTGCACAGGCTTCTCGTTGCTGTGGCTTCTCTTGTTGTGGAGCATGGGCTCTAGGCACGTGGGCTTTAGTAGTTGTGGCACGCGGGCTCAGTAGTTGTGGCGCACGGGCTTAGTTGCTCTGTGGCATGTGGGATCTTCCCGAACCAGGGCTCGAACCCGTGTCCCTTGCATTAGCAGGTGGATTCTTAACCACTGCGCCACCAGGGAAGCCCCCCCCCCCCAGGTATTGTTTTAAATGAATAAATCCTGCCTCCTCTTTCATTCATCCTAGTGATGAAGAGGTGAGACTCGGGGGAGAGAGGGCCTGCAGAGATGGGCACAGACATACACAGGGTAGACGGGGCCTTTCTGCCTCCGGAGAGGCTTCCCTTTGTGTGACCGCAGTGAACTCTGGACATGGTTGGTGCACAGAGGGCCAAGGAGCCAGCTGAGAGGTCCTCGGGGTTGCTGCCACAAGGCCAGGCCTGTCCCACACTGTCCTGTCCTGTCCAGCCCAGGATGGTGGGGATGTTTGCGTGCATCCTCATGGGTCAGGCCAGAACAGGCAGAGATGCTGGGGCTGGAGCCAGGGCCTCAGGAAGGAACGGTGGCCGTTTATGCAGTAACTCCAAAGAAACCAATGAAAACCACGCGTACACGCACACAGCCGTGCTCTGCTTAGCATTTGACCAGCCTTGAGGCTCTGCTGGGTCTGCCTTTGAAGGTGCGGGGAGGGGAGAGGCACCTGTCAGTCTTGTCTCCCTGGAGCACACTTGTCCATCTGTCTGTCTGTCCATCCATTCATATTTGATGCTCTGAGCACTTGTGTGGGTATTTGGACCTGTCCGAGTGCTCGTGCCGGACATGAAAAGGCAAACGAGAACACCTTGTGCCTTGGGGGCCTTTAGGTGCGTGGGGGACAGAGGGTAGGTGCTCATTCACCACAGCCAGTAGAAGGTGCTAGGCAGGGACTGCCAGGGTGGGTGGCTCAGCCGTCCAGGCCGCAGGCAGGCTCTGGTCTCCTGGCTCTTGTATTCTCAGCTGGCCAGCAGTGGGGGACCTTGTGGGCAGAGGTCTGATTGCCAGGCTGCAGGGGCAGGTACCTGCTGTGTGCCACCACCACCTCGGGCGAGGCATTCCCTGTGCGTGGCCCGCCATCCGGGAGAGGACCCTGTTCCCCCAGGCCCCCTCCTCCCCTCTGCCAGCATCTCGAGGGGTGAAGCAGACATCACGCTGGGCCGCCAGGAGAGCCAGCCTCGCCCGGGGCATTGCGCCCCTTCCCCGGAAGTGTGCACAGCAGGACACGAGACGTTGAAGGTGAAAGGCCTCCCGGTGTGGCTGTGGCCTTGCTGTGCCCTGCAGCCTCCCTTGTGTCTCACAGGGACTTAAATGTAGGATCTGTCCTGGGCTTGAATGGTCCCGAATCATGTCAGCAGGTGGAATCTGCAGGGTAGCATTTACATACCTGTAACGACTCTCAGACCCTGGGGCCAGAAACTCCAGTGGTTGCTCTATTCATGGACTTGTGCTGCAGTAAAATGTGGTAATTGTTGAATATCTGTGGAAATGGGTATGATTGTGTACTCTTTAATGAGCTAACAATTTCATGCCGAAATCTCAGCAGCGCTATTGTTTAGAATAAAAGGAGACATGCAGATGAGGCCAGGGCTCAGATTGTGGTGTGAACAATGCTGGCAGCCTCTTTATTGGACCCATTAATTAATTCCCCATCAGCCAGTTTCCCTGGGAATGAACTGGAAAAATAATTAAAATGACACATGGGGTCAGGAGTTTAGATATTCACAAAGTGAAGGCGAGAATTAGTTTAATACATAATTAGACATATCATTTGTGACTGTACATTTTTTTAGGCGTGTTTCCCTGAGGCATTGAGGTCCTATTTTTAGTCCTGGATGTGGCTCATAAACACCATTTGGGACTGTTTTTCAACTCCTGAAGGCTCATAAATTTTCTTAGTGACATTAAGTGGCTAATTATATTGTACATTGTTAAAATAACTCCAACTGCAAAATCAAATAATACAGCAAAAGTTGCAAAAGCAAGTTTTTAAAGGAGTTAATTTGACTAAATTACCAAGTGAAAGTCTGGGTGTTTGCACCAAATTGAAAGAGTTGCAGCAAAGAATGTCCAGGTTCACGTTATTTGTGTTGTAAACTTGATCCAGAGGAGGAACCTCCCTCCCCAGCCTGCTGTTGATGTGAGTGGTCCAGGTGGGAGGTCCTAGCTGACCGCAGTTCTCGAGAGCAGGCGAAGCCCACACAGCGTTCACTTCCGCTCTCCCGTCTCTCAGCCCAGGTTGCAGTGCTCTGTGTGTCAGGCTCCGTGGATAGCTGTCGAGTCCACCCTTGAATGGTGCAGACGCGTTAGAGGTCCACCAGCCCTAAACTCCTGGCCAGCATCGTCCCCTTCCTCAAGAGCCACCACTGGGCGGAACCAAAGCTGCCCTGACCGCCCCAGCACCGTCCACCCAAGTGGTTCCCTGTGATTCCCTATTATTGTGAATTACATGCTGCAGACGGCCCAGCAATTCCATTTCTGGGAATCTTAGGATATAAACATTTCTTAAAGTCATCGATGTTAAGTTTGAACCCTATACTGGGGCTTTGTTGTTGTTTTTTTGTAATGGGCAACTTCAGACTCATTTTAGAAGCCAGTCTCCTGAATGATTGGAGGAATGACCATAAACCATAAATGAAAAAAAATAAAAACCACTTAATGAAGAGCCCACGGTGGCAGCCACCATCATAAGCACTTGGTGTTACACCTTGGCTTGTGTGGCCATCCGGTAACTGCGCCGGGAGCCGGGCCCCGCCTGCGTCATCAGTGGGTCCTCCTGAGGCTCAGGGCCCGCCCGGCGCTGCCCCGAGGTCTCCCAGCCACGAAGCTGCTGTGGGTCGGCTTGTCGAACCTGGTCTTCCCACTGGACTTTACGAGGCCATGGCCGTGCGTGTGGCCCTCAGTCAGTCCCTGCTGGTCCTCGGCTGCTTTTTGGTGGCAGTGCAGGACTGCTCTCCTCCTCACTCCACATGGAATGCTGGGCGCCCCTGGTCTTCCCTAGGCCTGCCCCGCTTGGGGGTCGGCTGCACCCCACTGTTAGTCTTTGCTTTCATAGTCAGAGTTAAAATGGGAAACCCTTAGCTCAGGACTGGAGGGAAAGGGTTCCACCCTGCCATTTCCATTCTTCCCTTTTAAATGAAACTCTGTCCATTAATCATCCTGTGATTTGATCTGTCAACCCAGAAACACATGCTAATGCTTTATAGCCGTGGCTTGTCGAAGTTCTCGGAAAGAGGAAAGCAAATAAGCGAGTCCTAGTAAGTAAAAGTTACGTCCTCATTTGGATTTCCGAGTCCAGAGAGCCCATAGGATGTGGATGTCAGTCTCTCCCTCCTTGCCGGGGAGGAGCGTGTGCTCGCTGTGCGTCACGCAGGGCTCTGATGAGAAGTGAGCTGCTGTTTGGCTGCGCTCAGCCTTCCTCCCCCGAGACCCGCTGCCTCTTTGGGTTGCAAATTACACACTCAGCTAGTGCTGGAGCCGCGCGGCGTTCCCTTGGTCTTTAAGAGCACCGTATGAAGCATCACATTTCCAGGTGGATGAGCACGGTGTGGGTGCTCAGAGACCTCTGCGTGTGCTTGCTCGTGGAAGGCCCACCAAGGCGGAGGCGTGCGGGGCTGGGAGGGCAGCGCTGAGCTCTGGGGACAGGAGGGAAGGGGGGGGCAGAGCCTGGAGAGGCTGCCCAGGGGTGGGGCAGGGGAGGGGGTCTGCCCGACTGTGCAGCTGCCGGAGGGGCTGAAACTCAGGGTCCCTCAGGCAGGCCCCCACTTCTCCCCAGTGGCCCCTCTGCCTGGTTCACTGCTCTCCAGCACGAGGCTACTGTGTGATTCTGAAAATAAGCCTGCAGAGCTTCTCATCACGGCCGTCTTGGCTCCAGCAGTGCGGTGCCTGATCCCACACTTGGCTGGAAGCGATGTACCACGTTGGCTCAGCAGGGTGGCGTTTGCACCGGTTTCAGATGTCGGGGCCCTCGTTTCTCTGCACCTGCAGCGCTTTGCTGGACCCCATGAGTGCTCCTCCTGTTCTGTGGAGGCACCGTCTTCACACGTGCCACACACACTAGCTGGGAGTCCTGGAGGGTGGGGCTGGCCGGCTGGACTCCGTGCGCGCCCCCGCTGCACAGGGCCCGGCACGCCGGCATCTGCAGAGGGCTGCGTGACAGGTGAGGGGGGCCTGGCACCCCCGATCTGATTTACCTGGTGTCTTGTAGGGCACATCTGTAAACACCTGCCAGACCTTGTTTCGGGGGAGGTTAACACGGCCCTGTCTCCCAGTCCTTGCTGCTGTGCCTCTTGGGGCTACATCTCACGTCTGGTTCAACAGACCAAGCTCTGTCCTGCCGGCTGGGGGCCGGGGGCTGTCCTCCCAGGTGCAGTCAGGCCCCGCATTCCGGCGTGAAGGACGGATGGCGCCAGGCAGCTTCTTGGTCCTGGGGTCAGATTTGAATGTAAAACTTGAAAAGTTCTAAATTTATTAAAGGCTTTCTTTGGGGGCTGGAAATATGCAATAGATTTTCTATCCCTCTCAATTCTCTCTTAAAATTTAATGCTGCTGTAAAAATGATGGATAACAAGTTATTCCAGGAAAAATGATCCTGAAAGACTCTTCTAACTGTTGAAGCAGAAGTGTAGACTTGGCGAGGAAATATATGTGACCCAGAAAACTCACAAGGAAATAGGAAATCATGTACTTTGTGGAAACCGCAACTGCATAATGTTGTTCCAGGCTGCAGAAAACAGTTTTTATTCAAGGTATTGAAGTACTGAATCTATTTTGTGCCGTTGGCACCTTTATTAACATAGTAACATCATGCCTTTCTGGAGTTCATCGAGTAGCCTTTCCTACTTGGAACATCACAGCATCCCAGCAAATGAGCAGGAAACACCAAACTTTAAGGCTTAAAGTCAGAAAGTTCCCATGTGACAGCCTGTGTCCATTACTCTCTCAAACCTTCCTTGGCCCCCTCAGTGCATCCTTCCAGAGAGTTCTGCCCACACGGTTTTGAACTGTGCGAGGCTGTGATTAAAGCCACGGATGGCGGGGCTTAGGACTGCCCCACCCGGACACAGTGATGGTGGCGGGAAGGCGACCTGACAACCAGAGCGCAGGCCGGCAGGAGGGAGGAGGACTTGTGTACAGACCAGACAGGCACTCAGACCCCACCGCAGCCTGAGAAAAGGTAGCGCGGGGCACACCGCCCTTTGTCCCTTGGTAGGCCTTGGGAACATCGTTCCATGGTAGGTTTTTTTTTTTTTTGCGGTACGCAGGCCTCTCACTGTTGCGGCCTCTCCCGTTGCGGAGCACAGGCTCCGGACGCACAGGCTCAGCGGTCATGGCTCACGGGCCCAGCCGCTCCGCGGCATGTGGGATCCTCCCAGACCGGGGCACGAACCCGTGTCCCCTGCATCAGCAGGCGGACTCTCAACCACTGCGCCACCAGGGAAGCCCCATGGTAGGTTTTTTTTAAAGAACATAGTATTAAAAGACCGCGATTCGACTTGACTTCCTGACTGTTTCACGTCAGAGCAGTGGGAGTGATGGTGCTGATGGTGTCGTGGTGCCGATGCCCTAGTACCTCCCAGACCAGGCATCCAGGCCAAGGTATGGCTTAAATGGAGCCCCAGGTACCCGCTGACTGAGATGGCCCCGACTGGCGCTCGTGCTCACATTTGTATTCCCCTGACACGTGTCGCCACGTCTGTTAGGAGAACTTAGGGAAAGGCCTGGCCAGTTTCAGTGATTTCCAGTTGGAAGTGTCACCGTGACAACCCTGGAGGTGCTGGAAGCAGGCACTTCGTTAATTCTGAGTCTTGACCCTTCCCAGGCAACTCCACAGTCTTTTCTCTGGAGAGAAATAGGCTCATTCGGGCAATGTCTCTCATTGTTCCTAAGCTACATCCACTCAAGTGCATAATTTACCCTTTTCTGTAGGGTTGGAAGAGGAGATGCACACAGCCTATCTAATACCGTCCCTTTGCACACTGTAATGTTAGCTTCTTTAAGCTGCTCTCTGATGGCCGGTTTCTCAGAGAAGAGGCAGGACCCTATAGATGGTGCTGCCTCAGCTCTGTTGTCCTCCTGGTCCCGTAAATCTCAGAAACTCCATGCCACCTGGGCAGCTGTCCCACTACTTTCCTGCCTAATCACCTTCACTGGCACCTCTCTTGCCTGTCAGATAAAGCCCAGAAGCCTCAGGCTGGCAGTTAGGGATCTTTACCACGCAGCCCCGTCCTACACTCCCAGTCCCCGTTCATCAAGACTCTGGGGCACATCTACTCCAGGTTAGGCCTGGGCCAGCCGGGGTAGCGGGAAAGCACAGACGTGAATGAGACGCAACCCTTGCCACCTTAGAGCTCACCACCTGCTGGAGAAATTAGACTGAAGAGAGGAGGGCAGTCAAGAGCCCAGGTGCAAACCCAGGAGCTCGGGGGGGACTCCGATCCCTATATCACTTCCTGTGTGGGTCCGAGGCAGCCTTATAGCATGCTGAGCTTTAAATGTGGCATATCACATGATCCTCAGATCACCCAGAAATGCTGATAGACTATCCAAAGCAGACTTGTAAGTGCACGAAAGCTTGCAGGGTCATCCCAGAGGCCCAAGTGAAAATAGATGGGAGCGGGGAGGGGTTTTTTGCCAGTCTTCAGGCCTGGGTTTGAACAAACACTTGGAGCAAGAGGTCGACCGTGTGCCCCTCACAGGTAGGGAGTGCAGAGCGAAGGCACTTAGGGAAGGCCATACTGAAATGCTATACTCTTGGACAAAGGATGAACTAGAAGGAAAAGAATCCATTTGCCAGCCTGGGAGACATCTGGGTGTACCTCTGTCTCAGCCTGGGCTCTCAGGTGGGGGTGAGGGAAAGGATGTTCCTCCCTGTTAACTTTTTACTCAGGGCCACATTTAGCATTTGAATTGACAAGAACTGAGCAATTAGTATAGAAAAATATTAAAGGCTATTAATATCAGTGGAATGCCTCACATAATTATAACTGGAGACTTTAATTTTTCTGTCTCAGTGATTGATAAAATAGGCCAAAAATCAGTAAAGATAAGGGAGATACAGAAATATCATCAGGCAACTTGCTTGACCTCATTAATAATCCAACAACTAGGGATATCCAGCCACATTCTTTTCAAGTACACAGTGACCAATAACCACAATAGTTTATTTCCTGGGCCATAAAACAACTCTGAAAATGTAAAAGGATTGAAATTATACAGAGGATGTCATCCAACCATAATAGAATTAAGTTAGAAATCAATAAGAATGATGTCTACAATTCTCCAAATTTTTGAGAATTAGGCAGCACACCACTAAAAAACCTTTGAGTCAAAGAAATCAGAGGGAAATCAGATAATATTTTAAACTGAATAAGTAATAAAAATGTAACATTTGAATTTGTAGTATGCAGCTAAAGCAGTGCTTGGAGAGCTAACATATTCCTATAAATGCATACATCAGAAAAGAAGAAAGAGTTAAAATCAGTAATTTTAGTTTCCACCTTCAGAAGATAGAAAAAGAAGAGAGAATTAATTCCCAAGGAAGCAGAAGGAAGGAAATAACAATGAAAAGGGCAAAAATCAATAAAATAGAAAATGGGCAAGCAGTACAGGAAATCAACAAAATCAAAAGTTAGTTTAGGGCTTCCCTGGTGGCACAGTGGTTGAGAGTCTGGCTGCCGATGCAGGGGACACGGGTCCGTGCCCCGGTCTGGGAAGATCCCACATGCTGCAGAGCGGCTAGGCCCGTGAGCCATGGCCGCTGAGCCTGCGCGTCTGGAGCCTGTGCTCCGCAACGGGAGAGGCCACGGCAGTGAGAGGCCCGCGTACCACCAAAAAAAAAAAAAAAAAAAAGTTAGCTTAATAAAAAGTTTAGTAACACTGAAAAATCTCCAGCTAGGCTAATCAAGACCAAAAAAAAAGAAAAGAAAAAAGAAAAAAGAAAGAAAGAAAACAGAGGGGAAAAAAAAAAAAGGACCAGTATCATGAACAAAGAGGGGCCACCACTACAGATCCTACAGATATTTAAAACTTAGCAAAGGAATATTATTCACAACTTTTAACAGTCAGTCAAGTTAACAACATAGAGGAAAAGGACAGATTCCTAAAGGATACAAATGATCAAACTTTGCACATGAAGAAATAAGAAGCCTGAAAAGCTCTGTATTCATTTAAGAAATGCCTTTCATAATTAAGAACCTTTCTGTAATGACAACTGCAGGCACAAATGACTTCACTGGTGAACTTTCAAATACTTAAGGAAGAAATAATACCAATCTTACACAAATTCAGAGCGTAGAGGAAGAGAGGACACTTCTCAGCTCTTTTTATTAGCCTAACTGAGATACCAAAATGAGACAAGGACGTTATAATAAAAGAAAATTATAAACCAATACCTTAATTAACACAGTTGCAGAAATCTTTGACAGTGCATTAGCAAATCGAATCAAGTAAATTATAAAAATAACAGTACATCACGATCAAGGGGATTTATCTCAGGCATTCAAGGTTGGTTTAACATTCAAAAATAAATCAATGTAATTGATCCCAGTAACAGAATAAGGGGGAAAACTATAAGATCATGTCAAAAGATACCGAAAAAGCATTTGATAATTCAACACCCACTCATGAAGAGAACTCTCAGTAAACTGTAAATAGAAGGAAGCTTCCTCGATGATAAAAGACATCCAGAAACTCTACAGCTTATATCACATTTAATGGTAAAGTTATCAAATGCTTTCCCCCTAAGTTGAGAACAAGTCAAAGATATTTGCTCTCACCACTTCTGTTCAATATTATACGTGAAGGTCTAGCCAGGACAATCAGGAATGAAAATGAAATAAAAATTATAATGATTGGGAAGTAAAAAATTAAACTGTCCTTATTGATTACATATGTAGAGAATCCTAGAGTCTGACAAAAAAAAAAAAGAACAAGAACTAATAAAGATGCTGGATACAGGTTAATATGCAAAAATCAATTGTATATCTGTATATTAGCAATGAAAAATTAGAAGATGAAATTTAGAGACCAATATCATTTATACTAACATGAAATTCATAAAAATAAATAGAATTTTAACTAAAGATACTTAAGATTTTTACGCTAAAAATTGCAAAACATTGCTCAGAGAAGTTGAAATACTTGGTGAGATATACACCATGTTTATAAGTTGAAAGACTTAATATTAAGATATTAATTCTCTGCAAATTGATCTGTAGAGTCAATGCACTCCCAATCGTATTCTACCAAGCTTTTTTGTAGAAACTAACAAGTTTATTCTGAAATGTATATGGAAATACAAAGGACCTAAGATTGCAAAACTTACATTTTGTTAAAGAAGAACTAAGATGGAGGGCTTAAAGTCTTGATTTCAAGCTGTACCACAAAGCTGCAGTAATCCAGACGGTGTGATGTTGACGTAAGACTAAATAGTAGAATAATGGAACCAGGTGAAGTCCAGAATAGTTAAGAGGCACACTGGGAGGAGGTATTTACACATATGTGTCAAATACACATATTTGACAAAGGACTCCTATCCAGGGTATATAAAAATTCCTGTAGCTCAATATTACAAAGACAAATAGCTCAATTAAAAAGCGGACAGAAGACTCAGACATTTCACAAAGTAGATGAATAGCCAATAAACACTTGAGAAAGTACTCAACATCATTAGTCATCAGAGAAATGCAAAGTAGACCACAGTGAGAGACCACTATACACTCAGCAGAATGGCTAAAGTTAAAAGAATTGACAGTGCTAAACATTGGCAAGTGTGTGAAATCTTATATATGGCTGGTGGAGTGTTAAATGGTAATGCCACTTGGGAAAAGTGGGAATTTCTTATAAAACTAAGCATACATCTGCCCTCTGATCCAAGAGCTCCATTCCCAGGCCTTTACACAAGAGAAACGAACATTTATGTTTGCACACACTCACACACACACACACACACACACACCCCTTGTAGGAGAGTGATCAGAGCAGCTTTATTCATATTAGCCCAACACCTATCAGCAGGGGATGGGTAGACAAGTTCATACAGTGTGATGCTTTTCAGCGACAATGGAATGAATCTCAAAGACACTGTGTTTGCCAGTGAAAGCCGAACACCAGAGTGCGGACCGTGTGAGTTCATTTATATGAGGTTTTGGAACTGGCGAAATGCATCAGCAGTGAGAGAGCTCCCAACCGTAGGTTTCCTGTGACTCCCCTGCAGGATGCCTGGGAAGGGTGCATTCTGTATTCATAGAGATGTTGGTTCCGCTGGTGCATTTACTTGTCGAAACTCATCAGGCAGTATTCTTAGGTTTCTGTATTTCTCCTTATGTAAATTCTACATCAGAAAAAGCTAATAAAAATTTTAAAATACTGGCTAGACATACTCAATTAAAAAAAAACTGTCCCTAAAACCGTAAAACAAAACAAAAACGGAGTCAACACATGAACCCAGAGTAATTGGAACACCGAAGTCATATTTTTTTTAAATCTTTTGAGCTTGAGCTTCAATTTTGAGGCCTTACCAAGTGCTTGGGACAGAAGGAAACGCTCACCGCAGGCAGTGAGGTGAAGGGGAGAGCGCTCTGAATAAATCAGTCACCCCCAGAGGGCTCTGTCCTCAGGGTCAGGCTGCTTCGCAATAGCTCCCGCCCTGCCCCAGGACCCTCGTGCCAAGCTGTGTGTGTGTGTGTGTGTGTGTGCACGCACCCGCGCGCGCCTGTTACCAGGGAGCGTTTAAGGACCCTCTGCGTAAGTTTGAAAGACAAAATATCACACTTTAGGGAGGACTGAGGATGTAGAGCAGTAAGAACCATCATACACACTGGAGGGGCCGGTCGTGGGGGAGTGTAAACTCGTAAAAAACACTTCAAAAAATCATTTGGCTTTTCCTAGGAAAGTTGAGGAGATGCATTCTTCTCCACCCAGGTATTCCACTCCTGGGTTATATGTACTCAGAGCTGCGCTGTCACTAGCCACACGCGGCCGTTTAGATGAATACTAGTTAGAATTTAGAGAACTGAAAAATTTAGTTCACCAGCCCTATAGGCCAGCTTTCAAGTACTCAGGACCCCGCTGCGGCTGGCGGCTGCCGATTGGACAGCACAGACGTGAGACGTTCCCATCATTGCAGAATTCCGCATGGCACGGTGGTTCTCAGAGTGTGGTCCTTGGGTCAGCAGCAGCAGCAGACATGCAGGTTGTTGGGCCCCGTCCCAAAGCTCCCCTGGATCAGATGTGCTGGCGGGGTGGGGCTCCGAGTGATTCTGGAGCACACAGCGGTTTGAGAACCAGTCATCTAGAGAGACTCTTACAAATGTGCATGAGGATTCCAGCAGTACTGATTTGTAATAGCCAGAAATGGAGACGAGCCTAAAGACCCATCGGCAGTAGTGTGGATGAAGAAACTGTGGAGTGTCAGCGAGGCACGGGAAGTAATGATGGTCTGCAGCTGCATGAAGTGACAGGCATGTATTTCAGGGACGTAGTGTTGAATGAAATAAAAGTCCTCAAGCCATACACACCCTGTGCTACATTTATCTAAAATTCAGATCCAGAAGGAAACAACTGTGGTGCAAAGATAAAGGAAGTCAAGGAAATGATAAACACACAGTTTGGGATACCGTTTACCTTCGAAGGGTTGGAATCTCAAGGAAAGGGCTGGGCTGGCTTTGGAGAAAGTTACCCAGTGAGAGGTTAGTTTTCTTCTTAAACAACGGATAGTAAGCCGAAGAATTCTTGTTCTGTTGGTATGCTTTTACTCCCGTATATGTAAAAAAAATTTGGTATTAACTCAATATTTAGTTAAATAATTTAAAAATAGTAAAATATCAAAGTATTTGGCTGGCCATGAATTGACTTTTTCCAAAAAGTAAAATTGAGCACCAAAAATATTATTTTAAATACCCACAGATTCAATGAATATTTCATTCATGTAATCTTAAAGTATATTTGTCAGATTTTGTTTGAATTTTCCTTCTTAGCATTTATTCCTCCTTTTGGGACATAAAAGGATTAGAAATAAAATGCTGGCCAAAGCTCTCCTGTTCAAACTCGAGCAGAAGCAAAATAGGCATGATAATATTAAGATTAAAAAGACTAAAGGAAATTGTATTGAGTTAATTAAAGACAGCCATTTTATTGTAGCAAAACAACATTAAATATATATGTCCTAAGTCATGGAGATAAGAAAACATAAAGCCAGAATCTGATAGAAAGATTACAGTTGTAATGGAGAATTTTAGTTCTTTCTTATCAGTGTATGAATTATCAAACAGAAAAAAAAATAATGGCCAAGGATCTGAACAGTATAATTTTCATGGTCAAATTAATATTTATTCACCAGGAACCCAGAGATGGGAGAATAGCTGGCCTCTGTTTAGAAAAGGTCGCACCAACATCTGCATCCATGCACATGGATACACGTGCATCCTGCATCCACATACATGTGCGCTGGTGAATGTGCAAGGCAAAGGAATCTTCATTTAAACAGTGAAGTTAAAATCGTATTCCGGGTTAAAAATTTTCAGCCCACCGGTGCCCACTACATGCCTTGACTCAGTAGCCCGTGTGAAATATCTGATGACTGTGATGTGTCCATTGAGCCCCGTGCCATCAGCTGTGTGAGCAGCACGGGGTCCAGGCCAGGGGGTTGATCAGTGTTCCTGTTCCTGCAAATTAGAAGGGTAGCCCCTAACTGTGTAGAGGGAACATGGGGTCTCTTTGTATTATTTCTTGCAACTGAATGTGGATCTACAGTTATCGGCAAAAGGTTCAATGAGAAAACGACAATGTAGGCCCTTGTCCCTCTGTACCGCTAGTATATATGCAGTAATATTTGTACGAGGGGTAATGTTATCCAGCGCCCACCGCAGGTGAGCCGTCAGCCGGTAGTGACTGACCCGTAAGCTGGTAAGAAAGGCGGGCAGCCAGCAGGGAGGTGAGGACAGGGCTGCAGCAGGTCAAAAGCAGGGCCCAGGAAGGATGCATACAAGGGCTATTTGTTGTTCTCTTGCCAACTACACAGGCTCTTCCCTGTTGGCCCAGGAACCATCCGAAAGTTAAGCTGGAGAAAATAGAAAATGCTGTATCCATGGGACCTATCCGTTGTAGAACTGTTTGTAACGGTGAAAGGCCCGGAGCCCCACAGATGTCTGTCAGCACAGGGCTGGTTGACTAAACTGACACTCCCAGGGGTTGGTGCACCCCACAGGGGTGAGGAGGTATGAGGGGGCTTTCTGCGCATGGCTGGGGGCGTCTTGGCTATGCTGTTTACTGGGAGGGGCAAGGCACAGACAGCATGCGTGGGTGCCCTCACTTACTTGTTGGTTGGTTGGTTGGTTGGTAGTGTATGAGCAGACACACACACACACGGACGGACAGACACACACACACCTTTTCCTGAGTGCGCACATGTTTACTTATATTACAAACAAAAGTCAGTGAAAGGGTAACCCAGAACCTAGTGGAAAAGGTGCGGTCTTGGTGGGGAGGATGGGTGGTGTGGAGAGACAGGGATGCAGCCCGACTTCTCCAAATGCACCTTGTTTGAGGTTCTTACTGTGGAATCATGTGTTGCTTTTCATAAGTATAAAACTAAACTAAACCTAAGCAAGTGGGCCTTAAAAAGCAAGCACAAAATTAAAAGGTAAAAAATGAACCTAAGGGCTTCCCTGGTGGCGCAGTGGTTGAGAGTCCGCCTGCCGATGCAGGGGACACGGGTTCGTGCCCCAGTCCGGGAAGATCCCACATGCCGCGGAGCGGCTGGGCCCGTGAGCCATGGCCGCTGAGCCTGCGCATCCGGAGCCTGTGCTCCGCAACGGGAGAGGCCACAGCAGTGAGAGGCCCGCGTACCACAAAAAAAACCAAAACCAAACAAACAAAAAAGAACCTAACTCTATATTGAGTTGGTGGCCTAATCACACAGAGCAAAATTACTTTGAGCAGACTTCTGAGCGATTTGCATGTACCGTCCTAGTAGCATATGTTTCAAGCACAAAAAGAATTGCAAAAAATTTACAAAACTCCACTCAGCAATCATATGTTTAGTAATGACATTAGTGCTGTCTTGAAACTATTGTTTATATACACACATTACACATAAATACATACATTAGCGTAAAGCAAATAAGTAATTACGATAATGTTATAGGAACTAAGATTTTTAACCTAAAAGAGAATCAAGCATAAAATCAAAGAAGGAAAAACGCTATAATTTTAAATATGATTTAAGACTCAGTATGAACCTGTGATGTATTCTTCTCTTTAAAAGAAATAAAATCACATCTTCTAGCTTCCTCCACTGAAAATTATTGGGTCCAGTGATCAACCCAGTGTAAATGAGCACCCTGTGGAGTCTCCATACCATTTCCCGTGAAAAGGAACCAGGGCTCCTTAGGAAAAGGTGCAGTCCCAGGTCTAGGGCAGGAAATGTTCAAGATGATTCTGGAGCATCTCATCATAAAGAAAGCAAGGGGCCTCTCAGAGACTTCTGGGGTCACGTCAGAAGCCCAATTTAAAGGGGTCAGAAATGGGAAAATTGAACATCAGGAAGAATTATGAAGGCAGTGGATTAAAGTAAACCAAATATGTTAAAGTCTATGAATTCATCATGATTTCTAAATTAAACCCTCACCAGCTCGCCTTTGAAGGTTGCTAGGGCATCACCTGATAAACAAAAGGAACGATTCAAGCAAGTATTGTGCTTTTCTGGTAATCGAATAGTTTTTGAGGAGAAGTTATTCCTTACAGAAAAAAAAGCGGATATAAATGCAGAGGGAAGGAAAGAATCACATTGTCACCCTAATGGTATAACAGCTTAAGGACTCTCACCAGTGGCTTTGAAAATCTTCAGAGGTGGCTGGCAGGGAACTTTCTAACGCATGGATCCGTCTGGCAAAACCTGGACCTGCTAATCAATCATAGTGTCGTGAAGGAGAGACGCAGAAGCCACGAGCCTCCTGGTGGGAAGCATGCAGGGTGCGCTGCCCCGTCAATTCCTGCAAAACAGAATTGCATCCGACTCCGCCCCAGCTTCAGGGTCTAAGTCCAAGCTCACAGGACATGCTGGGGAAGGGGACATAGGCGCCACTCGCCAGCCAGAGCCCGAGTGGGAAACACCCACAGAACAGGTGACCTGCTTTTCATGGATGACTTGTGATGGCGGGGATTTCTTAGAATATCCCCACAGCCTGTGGGCAGCATGGGGATCGGGTAAGAGGTGAAACAGGTTTGGCCACGTGATCGTTGTGGACCCTGAATAATGGGTACATGGGCTCCTTTATTCTGTGTTTTCTAGTTTGGGGAGTTTTTGAAAAGTCTTATTATAAAATGTTTTTAGAAATCACTCTGAAGGCCTGGCCTGCGGGAGGGAGTTTGAAAGGAACAAGGCCTGAAAGGATGTAGAGTAGTCCTGGTGTCATGGCGGCAGGACCACTGGACACAACACGGGGACAGTCGCATTGTGTCAGACTCTTTCTTATTTCTTAGTTTGCCGTGGTGTCTGTGTAATTTTCCTTGTTTTAGCTCACAGGAAATTCTTTTCTCTGTTGTCAATGTTTTCTGCTAAATCTGGGCATTCCCTAGAAAATGGCTATTAGGTGAATGTGGATTCTTTTTGTTCAAATTAGTTTCAGAGCAATAACCGTCCCAATCACAGCCTTATTTACAAGGGGGCTGATTTAAATCTTGACTCAGGGTTGGTGGCCTGAGGATGTTCAGTCATCGGGAAGCAATGAGCTTAGTCCGTAACTTGGGACTTGATTGTGGCCTTCATTCATTCACTCGGTATTTTGATCATTTTCCAAATACCGTCTGTGTGTGGAAACACTGCGATAGCTGCTGGGGGAGGCCCAGGCAAAGGGAAGGCAGGTCCTCGTCCCCAGAAGCTCACAACCCAAGTGGTTCTCAGATTTCACTTTGTGTGACAGCCTCTTGGGAGCTGGTTAAGAATGAAGGGTCCAGGCTTGTGACCAAGAGATTGAGATTCTGCTTCTGCTTCATGCTGAGAGTGGACATGTGTTGGTGCATCTGAGTCTCATCCACCCAACGGGCCCCAAGCCACATCTGATGCCAAGCACTGAGCTGGCATGAAGGGCACAGGCGATGTGAGGCCCAGCCCCTGCCTGCAGGGAGCTCCACGTCAGCCGGGGGTGTCTGGGGACCAGCCAAGCTTGCGCCCTCTCGTTTCAGACAGTATCATCCGGTGGAGGGTGTGCGTGGCCCCCGTGAACCTCCACCACCACCGTCTGCCTCCCACGTACTCCCCTGGCTGAGTAACTTTGGGGAATGCCAGTCAAGGAGATGGAAAAGCTAACATTTTGGCTCAAGTCAATGTCCTTTGTTGCTTTGTTGTAGCAAATGAGTGATCTTGCCCCTGTCCAGGTAGACACGGGGCCTGCAGGGGCCTACAGGCCGCGAGTTCCTCTGCTCTCAGAATCCTCCTCATTCGTTTCCTACCAGAATGAGACTTTACAGAGAACTGCTCGTGAGGCTGATGGCCGTGTGGGTGAGTGGACAGAGGCAGGCATCCAGAAACGACCCTCCTGGGAGTGGACTCGTGGCCCTCGGCCCCTCGGGGTCCTGCCCTCGCAGTGCAAACCCTGGAGCCTGTCCCGACGTCCGAGGCCTGAGAAGGTGTCTGGCTCAGCCCTCCCTTTCCATCAAGAAGCCTGAGGTTCGTTTGGAGCTAAGCTGTCTGTCCGTCTTTAACAAGTTTCACACTTGTTCTCACCATGAGATACGCAGCGGGGTGTCGGCCTCATTCTCTGACCCTGTCCGGGCGCAGGGCTTTGTGCTGTGCACCTAGACACGTCACCCTGGCCTTCCTGGAGCTCTCCCCAAAAGTAGACACGCGCTCTGCGCTCCTAGACGAGCACTTGGCAGCCGAGGCAGCACGGGAGCTGGGACCAGGTCAGCTGCCCTCTCCAGGAGGGCAGAGGGGTCCCTGTGGGCCGGTGTCTGCACAGAGGTCAGGGGTACAGGAGCGGGCTGCACACGCGTGTCCTGGTATATTGTGGGGACATGGCACTGAGCACAGGAGGGAGGCTGCACAGCCCTCCGAGTCAGCCAAGAGAGGCCGCAGGGGAGGCAGCCGGGAAGGTGCAGTCAGAGGCAGGGGCCTTTGAGGCCTTGAGAGCTGGGAGGAGCCTCAGGAGAGAGTCGGGGAGGAGGCCAGGGCTGGAGCTGCAGTGGAGACGGCGGTAAGGGGGGGGACCCAGCTCCCGAGCACACGCTCGCCACACAGGCAGGGTGTGCCACTTGAGCTCTCCCGGTACCAGCCTGTGGACGGGCACGTGTGCAGGCCTGCCTGTCCAGCGAAGGGAAGTGCTGCCCCGTTCTCGCAGGGCTGTGGATGGACAGTTGGCTTGTTCACCGGGAGCTGCAGCTCACTCACTTGCTCTGACCTTTCTGCTCTCTCGGCTCAGGCTGGTCTGCAGAGACAATCGAAGCTTTGAGTTATTAACCGGTGTGATGTCATTTCTTACTTCAAAGAAAAAATAATCAGGACCCACAGCAGGATCTTCTTCCTGTTAATTTGCCAGGAACATCCTTGACAAACTTTGAACAACAGTAGGGATTATCAGATTGGACAGGGTAGCAAAAACGCCTGTAAGGTGGTGCCCATAGCCCAGACCGTGATTCATGTCTCACAAAGATGCCAGGCCATCAGGGATGCAATGTTTAAATTTGGGAAATGGGAGGGGCTGTAAGAAGGACAGCTGAGGTTAGTGACAGTGTGGTGCTGGCTCTGGCCCCTGCAGTTCCCCAGAACTTGCATAATTCATGAAGTTTTGACAGAGCAGCATTCAAAGGATGCCTTTGATTTCATCCGTAAAGGAGCCAGGCATGTGCAGGCAACGCAACACTTGTGATGTGAACTTGTGGTGCGAGCCCCCCCTTGCCTGATGTCTCTTGGAAGTGACGAGCGGCCCGTGCTCCAGGGGGGCCGAGTGGCACACAGTCTGCTCCAAGTGCACGTGCTGGGGGAGTGTGTGTCTGTCCTGAGGCCTGTGCCAACATATTTAAATCAAAGCCATTGTTTGTTTGGCCCTTAACTGGTTTTCGCTGGTGTGCCTTGTCTGCATTTAAGGATCAACTTCTCCCTTATGGCTCTGTGAGCCGTAGGAGCTTGTTGTTTCTGTTGTTGATTAACTGAATATCTAAACCAATCAACTGTTCATCAGTTAAAAGGACCTAGCAACACAGCACTGGAGAATGCCTTTCAAAATTGAAGATGGATCATGATCTGGGTGATGGTTAATTTTGTGTGTCACCCAGGCTGGGCCACAATACCCAGCTATTTGGTCAAATATTTTTCTGGATGTTTCTGTGAAGGTGTTGCTGGATGAGATTAACATTTAAATTGGTGGACTCTGAATAAAGCAGATTGCCCTCCATCACATGGGTGGGCCTCGTCTAATCAGCTGAAGGCCTGAATGAAACAAAGGCCAACTTCCCCTGAGCAAGAAGCAATTCTGTCTCCAGAAGGCCTTTGCAATTCAACTGCAGCATCAGCTCTTCCCTGGGCCTGCAGCCTGCTGGGCTTCCCCAGCAGATTTTGGACTCTCCAAGCTTCTTTAGTCAGTCTCTTTATACATATGTATGTGCATGTGTGTATGTGTGTGTGTGTATGTATATATACACATATATATGTATATATATATAAATGTGTGTGTCCTGTTGTCCCAACACACATACATCCTTTTGGTGCTGTTTTTCCAGAGAACCCTGATACATCATCAACAAAGGAATAAACATTTATTAGGAATGTAAAAAAATATTTCAGCATTCTTTGTTATCTTATGCTTTTTCCAGCTTTAAAATGTTCATTTCAGTTGGGAATTGCTGACACATCAGAGCGACAGCAGGTGGGTCACCTCCCTTTCCCAGACCAGCCTTCCCTGCTGGATGAGCATCCAACCAGTGACTCCCGGAATGAATTGGACTGGCCGTGACCTTTGTCATTTAGCCATTTGGAGTGTTCTCAGACTTGGACAGACACATGCCTGAATTATCTGGGAAGAGATAATAGATCAGTCACTCTGAGGCCGGCTGGATGAGCACCAGCTCATTTATGCCTCAGGATTTGGCTGCATAATGAAATGTGATTTACAGTTCCATTACCAGCCCAGGCCCCAAACATGAGGGCGTTGGTGTGAATTTTAAGATGGCCGTGCTCTGCATTCCTGGTAGGTAATTGTGTAATGCACTGGCCTGGTGATGAATATTTCAAAGGAAATCATAGCAAAGATTTTGCTTGCACAGCTGAAGTTGGTGCACTCAGATCCGCACAAAAAATGGGAAACAATTCCTGTCGTTTGAATGGCCTCAGAAATCCATCTACATAAATACATGTACATAGGAAAATCTCCTGTGCCAGAAGGCCATTCGATTTTATTTCAGTGCCAAAAATTATAAGCAAAGTTTAATGATGCGATTAAAGGTGAAAAATTGTTCCTTTTATCACAATTTCTCTATTATAAAAGATAGAAGGAAAGCTGTTTCTTTGCCTGATTGCCTACTTTTTGAAAAGTGTACGCCGTATGTAAGTCATTTGCATTTAGTTAATCGTGTAGTCATTTCAAACTTTCATTTTGTCATTTTATAAGCAAAACTAGATCCACTGTGGAACCTGACATGCAGTTTGAAGAAAAGTCATGTTAGGAGCGCCCGGGTTTATCTTCCGCCTCTGGCCAGCAGCTGGAGGAGAGGGGAGAGGCCGGTTGCCCCGGGGACAGCTCTTCTGCATTAAGTTCTCATCCTCTGAGCTTCTCTCAAAAATCAAGCCTTCTCTGTAAGAGTGTAAACATGCCAACAGCCCCGCTGGTTTAAGGGCAGAGGAAAGAGTCTCAGAGGAAGGTCAAAGGGAAGACAGAGGGCAGTTAGGGGCTGCCCCCCGCCCCCTGTGCCTGTGGCCCTGGGAGGAGACATGAGTAGGGGTTGCCCAAGGTCATGGAGGTCAGAAGCCACCCGAGGCCACAGTCTGAGTGACAGCGAGGTGGCTGGGGCCAGACAGATGCGCCAGACTGGGCTGGAGCCCAGGAATTAGTGGTCCCTCACCCAGTGACCCCAGAAAAGACCATTGCAATTTAGTCCCCAGTCTGTTTCTTTTATTTTAATTATAAAAAGCCTTAAAAAAAAACTTTATTGGAGTATAGTTGATTTAAAATGTTGTTAGTTTCTGCTGTACAGCAAAGTAAATCAGTTACACATATACATATATCCACTCTTTTTTAGATTCTTTTCCCATATAGGTCATTTCAGAGTACTGAGTAGAGTTCCCTGTGCTGTACAGTAGGTTCTTATTAGTTACCTAAATTTTAAAAAGTCTTAAGTATACAGAAAGTGTAGCTAATAATCCAGTGAATGCCTGTGTACTTACTACACAGCTCTGTCAAATCTGACAGTTTGTTTTTCATTCTTGTTTCAGATCATTTTACTTATTTAAAAATTAAATTTCACATTTGTCATTGAAGCTTCCTTCCTTATTCTCCAGAGGTGGCCACTACATTGAAATTGGTTTTTATAATTTCTAAACATGCTTTTTTTTCATTTTCACCACATACATATATATCTATAAACAATATTTATGATATTGATGATATTCTGAAACTTTCTATAAACGGCATCACACTTAAATATTCTTTTGTGACCTGCTTCTTGTATTCAACTTTATATTTTAATGCTTATTCATGTTGATGGATGTAGCTGTATTTCATTTATTTTCACTCTTTATAGTTTCACACTCTATGAATATGTTATAATTTATCCAATCTCCTGTTGAAAGACATTTGAGTTGTTTCTAAGTTTTTTGCAGTTACAAACAGCGCTCAATCCTAACGTTCTTATTTGTGTCTCCTTATACCCTGATGTAAGAGATGCTGTGTTTAGGACAGGACTTTTCTGGGTTACAGGATGCAAACATCTCGATATTACCAGGCTCTTCACAGCAGTTGCATCCCCCCACCCCTCCGCCCAGCATGCGCAGAATTCCTTTCAGCCCACATCCTCTCCTATACTCTGCAGTCCTCACAATTTCTAGGCTTTGCCCATTTGAAAAATAAGAACTGACATCTTTCTTTTACCTGTCTTGCTCTGCACATCCCTGATTACCAGTGAGTATGAGCAGCTTTTCCTATTTTTGCTGACCACTCGAGGTCTGTTCACATCCTTGGCCCATTTTTTTAATGAGGTAGTTTGTCTTTTTCTTATTGATTCTTAGGAGGATTAAAAAATATGTGTGTGCGGACTTCCCTGGTGGCACAGTGGTTGAGAATCCGCCTGCCAATGCAGGGGATACGGGTTCGTGCCCCGGTCCGGGAAGATCCCACATGCCGCGGAGTGGCTAGGCCTGTGAGCCATGGCCGCTGAGCCTGCGCGTCCGGAGCCTGTGCTCCGCAATGGGAGAGGCCACAACAGTGAGAGGCCCGCGTACCGCAAAAAAAACAAAAAAACAAAAACCAACAACAAAAAAATATGTGTGTGTGTGTGTGTGTGTATATATGTATATATATATATACACACACACACACATATATATATATATATACTGGATACTGGATACAGTCCTTTGTCAGTCATATATGCACTGCAGATATCCTTTGCTAGTCTGTGCCTTATACATTTACCTTAATTACAGTGCCTTTGTCAAACATAAGTTTTAAATTTTTGTGTTGTCAAATTTACTGATTTTTTAAAAAATTGATGCCTGTGCTCTTAAGGTTTTGCCTTTGCAGGTTGCTTTGTAATCCACCTTGAATTGGGGCTTATGTATGGCATGAGGTAGGGACCTAATTTTACTTTCTCCATGTGGATAGCCAGTTATTTCAGTATCATTTATCAAATAATCCATCCTTCCCCAGCTGGTCTGCCTACCCTATCTGCCAAAGACAAATACCCACATTACCACAGGCCTGTGCCTGGGGTCTCTGCTCCCCTGGCCCACCTGTCCTAGGCCCAGATCACATGGTCTTCATCAGTCTCACAGAATGTCTTGAGAGTGGATGTAAATCTTCCCCTTATCTGTCCATCTGTGGGGTTGTCTTGCTATTCTTGGCCCTTTGCCCTTCAACATCAACTTTAGAATATGCTTCATGTTCCACAAAAAAACATGGTTGGAATTTTTATTAGAAATACATTGATTTATAAATTATAATGGAAGGCAGTTGACATCTTTTCAGGTTTGAAATTTTTGTCCATTAACCTGGTGTATCTTCCTGTTTATTAGGTTTTCTTTGATATCTTTCAGAGAACTTGAGCATCTCTCCCACAGCTGTCTTGCATTTATTTGGTGTGATGCATTCTTGGGTGCTTCCACCTCTCCCCCAGGGAAAATCCTACAGGGATGGGCCCCACACACCCAAAGGCTGCCTACCTGCCTGCAGTCCTGGCCTGTCAGGGTGTCCTTTCCTCTCCTCTGTCTGCCCTGGGAGGGGCTCTGAGTGCCGGGGGTCCCCTGCAGTGACGTGGGCATCCATCATCCTGCTGCCTTCTCTTTGGAGCGGGGTTTGGGTTTGCTGTCTGGTTTGCTAGACACAGTTGATTGGAGGTAATAAAAATCTTAAGACCTGAGATTTCAGATGTCTGATCCGACTGGAATGGGATTGGGGCTTTTAAATGGTCATTTTCAAGTGCATCTGGGGTCTTATGTGAATTGTCTTTTCCTCAGCTAGAGAGATTTATGATTTTTTAAAAATGGCGTTCGTTATAGGACCGGTGTTTCTCTTTGACCCCCAGAATTCCCAGCCTCAGAATCCCGAGAGTGAGCATTTTAGGAGGAGACTCTGCTAACAGGCTTGTTCTTCAGAGGTGATGGTCCGCCATGGAGGCAGAGGCCTGCTTGTCGTCCTGGTGTACCGCTGAGTGGTCTTTCCAGCTCTCTGGCCTCCTTTCCCTCCCAAGTCGTCTGGAGCCTGGGGAGATGGGAGATAAGGATTTGCAGCCTGGGCCCTGTGCGGTGGCGGCTGGAAGGCCTGGACTGAAGGGTCAGGCACCTCCCTAGAGCCTGCTCTGAAATGGCTGCAGCACTGTGCTTCCCAGGGGGTCGGCGCCGTGGTCATCCATCAGTGGCCCCTGCCCAGGGGGCTTCCCGAAGGCTCATCCTCTTCCCTTGGAGAGCTCTCTGTGTACTCGCCGGCTCCTCCCTGGGCTTGTTTGGAAACGGCTGGTCCACGTGGCTGATTTTGTGGGGAAGGTCCCGATTGCATGTGCCAGATCCCAAAGACGACGGAGACCCCCGTCCTGAGTGGGCATGGGTGGTGGGCCCTGCGATGTGTGGGCGTCCGCTGCAGAGAGCCTGCCTCCTAGGCTTGTCTCATCCGGGCAGCTGATGGTGATGTTTATTGTCCAGGTTAAGCTTCATTAAAGCAGAAGCCCAGTTTCCATTAGGATATGAAATTTTTATTTATTAAATTGCTGTTTTAATATAATTTACCAAGTCATCGAAGACAAATAATCCACTTAAGCGAAGCTGTAAAACTCCATTTTCCCCGAATGCTGTGTTCCTGTGAACGCGTGGCTTATACTGCACTCCACTCGCCAGCCGGGGGTACCTTATGGGGATGCAGGATTCACAGCCCAACCTCTTGAATTCCGAGTGAGGATGGGTCCCAGGGCTGGCCTGAGGCTGACCTCTGCATTCCCTGATTAAATAAAGGTTGTTAAGCAAATTAAGAGGCCCCTCCATCACAGGATACAGAAAAGGCTGCTGGTGTATTTTTCAAAAACATAACTGCAAAGGAAGAGAGACTATCCTATAGGAGAAATCTCGAGAAAATGTAAATCGAGAGAGATAAGGGAGCAACAACATCAAAGCAGGCCTTCACCCAGGGGCACCTGCCAGTTAATTTCCAAGGCCTTCTGCCTGGTTGTAATGAGCCTCAGGCAGGAGACAAACCTGGAGCCTGTCCAGGGACTGAACAGGTGCTGCTGTTCGCCTTTCTTGGCCTTGGACATGGAAGTTAAGGAAAAAGGAAGGAAAACACCTCCCTTCGGAATATCTAACCACAGTCCTGCATTCACATGAGTTTGGAGTCCCAATTCATATTACTTGTCTTAAAATTTTCAAACTGAAAATTTAGTTGAAAGTAGTCTTGGGATAATAGTGCCTTTAGGCTCTGGCAGAAGCAAGCACAAAGTTTTTTTTTTCCCCAAAGAAAACCACTTTTGATAAATGCCTCAAACAATTCCAACAGATAAAAGTTTCAAGGAACATGTCGACGAAAAATTAATAGTCAATCTAAGAAAGAAATGGAGAATTTTATTCGAGCCAACCTGAGGATAATAACCTGGGAGACAGTCTTTCAGAAAGCTCTGAGGACTATTCCTCCCGTTAGAAGTTAAAGCACAGTTATATACATTTTCGAGAGAAGGAGTAATACTCCATCAAATGACCTATTGACAGTTTACATAGTCCAGATCTGCATGTACAAGGCGAGTAGTAGGTCATCCTGATCCCTTACAGGATTAAGAAATGTTATCTTCTAAGGAGTTACCTTGCTGGCGCCAGGAGAAAATTGCCTTCTGTGACGGAGCAGGCATGCCCGTGTCCTTTGGGAGGTCTGGTTCATGTGTAGCGTAGGTGCACAGTGCACACTAAAGAAGGGTAGTGGCCCAGGCTGGCAGAGAAAATTTTATGTTAAAACATTTCTTGTCCTGCCTTAAAAATAATTTTATTTCATCAAACATAAGCTCCAAGAGGGGGAAAATCACTAAAGTACAAGGAAGCAGGCCACTAAGAGCAAGACTCAGCAGAGAAAACAAGCTGTAAGAAAGAGATCTACAAAGACTACAGACTTTAAAGTTATCTGAGATGTTCTAGAAAATAAGTTTAACATGTTTAAAGTGATAAAAAGGGAACATAGTGAATGAAAAAGAAGGAGGAAAGGGAGACTCATAATTTACAAAGCAGGTCTGAGAAAAGAAGCAAGTTTCAAATTTAATGGGTGAGTTAAACAGGAATTGTGATACAGTTGAAGAGATGACTAGTAAATTGGAGGAAAGATATGAAGAAAGTAATTCTCCCAGACAAACAAAGAGATGGAACATATAAAAAGAGAGGTTAACTGAAATGGAGAGCAGAGTGAAAAGACCTCACACCTGCCTAACCTGGGTTCTGAGAAAATGCAGAGAATGGCAGGGGGCAGGTGGATGTTTGATAGGAGATAATGGATGACAGTTTTCCAAAACTGATGAAAGCAACCCATTCTCAGGATATCTCTAGGAGAATAAGTATTATAAAGAAAATGCAGGGCTTCCCTGGTGGCGCAGTGGTTGAGAGTCCGCCTGCCGATGCAGGGGACACGGGTTCGTGCCCCAGTCCGGGAAGATCCCACATGCCGCGGAGCGGCTGGGCCCGTGAGCCATGGCCGCTGAGCCTGCGCGTCCGGAGCCTGTGCTCCGCAACGGGAGAGGCCACAACAGTGAGAGGCCCACATACACCAAAAAAAAAAAAAAAAAAAAAAGAAAAGAAAATGCAAAACATCCAAGACAAAGAGGGTATCTCAAAAGCAGCCAGAAAGAAAAGTGTGTTTTCCTACAAGGGAATGACAAATAGATTGATAGCATTAAACAGTGGAGGCCAAAAGATGTCATTTTTAACATCTTTAAAAGTAATAACCAACAGTTCTATCTTTCAAGAATGAGAATGAAGTAAAGACATTTTTAGACGACAACTGAAAGGGTTTACTGCCAAAAGACCTCTCATTAGAGGATCTTCTAAAGGTTGCATTTCAAGAAGGATAATGATTTTAGAAGAAATGTCTAGATGCTGCAAATGCAGCAGAGGTTCAAAGAAAAATAGAATATTATGAGCAACCTTGAAAATTTAGGTGGCAAATTCCTACAAAAAAATGTTTTCAAAAATTTTAAGAAGTCTGAAGTGTTTTATAATTATATGGAAATTAAATCAGGAATACAGACCTTTCTACAAAGAAGACATCATGCCCAGCCCATTTCTAGCCAGCTTTCGAAGGACAGGTATCCCAGTCTCATACAGACTCTGAGAAGAGGAGGAGGAAAGAGACAAACACAACCTTCATGATTAAAGTAGACAAGGATGGCTCTAGAAGGGAACGTGAGAGGCCAGTTTTCTGTAAGTGTGAGAGCAGAAATCCTAAATGAAAGATCAGCAAACAGGGCCCAGCTGTGATTAAAAAATATAACGTACTGTGACCAAATTGAGTTTACCGGGGGTGCAAGGTTGGTTCAACATTAAAGAAACTCTGATACTAATGTAATTCACCACATTCACAGATTAAAGGAAAACAATCATATTGTCTCAGTTGATTCAGGAAAAGCATCTGATGAAATTCTGTAACCATCCATAAGAACTCTAGTAAATTAGGAATAGGAGGGCACTGTCCTAACTGGCTACACATTATCTACACAAAGTTCTAGTGCAAAACAGCTTCCTTCTCCGGCACGAAAGGTGCAAAGCAGCGGTCAGGTCGCTGTTAAGTCAAGAAGCAGAAGGGAAGGACTCCGCCACACTGCGGCAGTTCTGCTCAATGTGCCAATGCCAGTTCAGCCAGCACAGGGCAGTGGGATGCAGAAGCACACTCCCGACTCTGGCTTTTCTCCTCAGCACCCTCTAACACTCCAAGCAGTGAGACCTACCAGTGACCTCCGTGTGGCTAAACCCAGTGGTCAGTCACCCCCCCGGGCTCGTGTTACCTGACCCTCTGGCAGCACCTCACACTCCTCCCAGCTCTCTGCTCGGTCCGTTAGGCCCTCTGTAAACTTGTGACCTGGACCGTGGGGCCATCCTCTTGTACTTGTAACAGGGAAGAGCCAATTCTGACTCCATGTTGCATCTGTTTCTTTTACTTTAACCTTTGCTTTCTGCTGCATTTGTTCACTAAAAGGATACTGTCTCTACATAATGGCCTGCCTCAGGGAACCCTGTCCCCTGAATGTTAAACCAAAGTGCCTTTGTTCAGGGAAACATCTGGACCCTGTTCCACCTGTGCATGGCTGGCTACAAGAAAGAAGAAATCAACACATCCCCTCCCCGAGGCTGACCATTATTCCAGGCGATATTTGCAAAACTTATGGCCTTTTCACTTTACTTCTCATCTCCTCCTCCTCTCTGTGCTATACAAGAAACTGGCATCCAAACCCCGATAAGATGGTTTTACTAAGACACTAGTCCGCCGTCTCCTCGGTCTGCTGGCTTTCCAAATAAAGTCCTATTCCCCGCCTCAGCACCTCGTCTCTGATTTATTGGCCCGTCGTGCGGCGAGCAGAGCCAGCTTGGACTCGGTAACACACCCTGGACTCATCTGTCCCACTGCCTGCCTGACGGCTCCGCTCGGGTGCCTAGCAGGTGCGTGCCCACAGGACAGACTCACAACCTTCCCATCAACACACTTTCTCCTGCACCTTTTCCCACAAACCTTTCCTCCTCTTAGGAAATGGCAGCTTCCTCTTTGCGCTTGTTCAGGCCAGGGATGTTGGTTCCTCTTTCTCTCCTACCCCATAGGTCCCGCATTCATCCACGTGTTTTGTTGGCTCAGCCGTCAAACCGTCTAGCATCTGACCTCTTTTCACAGCTGTGCTGAACCCCTTGTCCCGACTCACTAACAAGTTGGGATTTTATGATTTCCATGGTCTCCTATCCCGTCTCCCTGGGTCTGCCTCTCCCCACCCTGCCCACTGCCAGGTCTGTCCTGGCAGCGCAGGGAGCAGTGAGGAGGGGTGCAGGTGGCCACTCGGGGGGAACGCAGCATCCTCGCTGCCCCACGCTTCCGGTCAGCGTCGTTTCTGGGCAGTGCCCAGGCCGGACGCCTGCTCTGCTCTTGCCTTTCATTCAGGGCTGAGTGATCGGCCTCTGTGGAGAAAACGGGTCCCTTCTCATGGGGTGCGTAGAATGGGGGCCCCTCAGACTGGCCTTTTATCGTTGCTGCCCATCATCCGTGCAAGAAAGCAAACGAGCACCTGGTCGCCGGGCACGTCCACTGTGTCCCGCTGCCCGATTAGAGAGAAAATTGTCCTTATTTTAATGAGATGAGAATTAGAAACGAAGGCCTTGAGTGAAAAAGAGAGCAAGCCGGCCCCGCTCCGTGTTCCCGCCGGCCTGTCTGGGCTGCACGCTGACCTTCTTGGCTGTTCTCTCTTGCAGTCGGAACCCGAGGGCTTCGCGCATTTCCACTTGTACGTGTGTGCTGCTTTTCTCGTGAGATGGAGGAAAGAAATACTGGGAGAAAGAGATTTTCAAGTAAGTAAATGCCTTTTCAGAAGAACCCAAGTGTGATTTCCTGCTGGGAGAGAGATGTATTAGATTTAGTTCACAGGGTTATTTGTGGAGGAGCTTGGAGACAGGCTGCCTGTGGTCACTGCTGACCTGCTGCCTGAGACTCCACGGCCGAGGGCACAAATCACATGGGGCCTGGGCTCTGCCGACACTGGCCTTATTAAACGTGCTGTCGTGGACTCCAGGAGATACCATACCCCCTGAGCTGGCTGGTGAGTGTCCTCATCAGAATGGCCCTGGGAGCTCCTGGGAGTCTCGTGACAGCCGTGGAGAGTGGGGCGTTAGGGAAGGGGCTGGCCGCATGATCACATGGCCTGGCTGCCCAGCACTTGGTAGCTGTGTGACCCAGGGGTGGTTGCTTAGCCTCCCTGAGCCACGTTTCCTCAGCGGTTCCGTGGGAGAGCTACACCCGCCCCCATCCATCAGAGGCTCTGTGCTCGACCCAGGGGCTCCAGGTGGGCCAAGCCCCCGCCCTGTCCCCGCCCCCAGGTGTGCCTTGTGGGGTGGTACTGTGGGCGGTGTTGACCCCTGGGAGGGCGGGCCGCCTGGGGTGCAGTGAGGAGACACCAGCGGAGGGGACCAGGGACCAGGGACCAGGCTCTGCCCCTCACTGGCTGGGGCTCACTCTGGCTGCTTCACCTCCTCGAGCCCCTCATCTTTCAGGTGAGCGGACAGGGAAGGAGGCCCTGTTGTCCCAGGCCACAGTGTGGTGACACTGGGCAGCTCGCTTGGCCCGTGGTCCCTCAACTCCCGTGCTTGTCAGATGCTCTGAGGACCCTGCGCCACCCACCAAGGGCCGTGGGGAGCCACCCAGCCCTGCCGCAGCAGCCAGGCGCTTTCCATCTTGGCCACCAGGAGACGGTGGACGGGGAGGGCCTCTGCCCGGGCCAGCAGAGCCCAGCGCCCAGCCTGCCCCGCCCCGAGGTGCTAGGAGGGGAGACCTGGTCCCTTTTCTCATCCCGGCTCCTGCCCTTGCTGTCAGCACAGGCCCGGCCGTGCCCGCGGGAGCCGCGCTGGAGGAGCCTGGCTCCAGGGCGGCCTTCACCCCCGCCCTGCCACTTCCCACCTCCGGTTGCTGTCCGTGAACTGGGGAGAAGGCAGCCTCCTGCCCTGCCCCCTTGGGCTCATGGGAGGCCTGCGGCCCCCCGGGTCACTCTGCGTCGGGCACGTGGCGGTGCCGAGAGAGCCCGGCGCCAGCCTGCGTCACCTAGTGAGGGGGGGTGACTGCGGGTGGCCGCCGGGCCGTTGGTTGGAAGGGAGAAGGGCCCCGCCTCCCTGGTGACCAGGGCCAGCGTCCACACCTGCGCCCGGCCAGCTCTCACCTGGACGACAGGTGATGCAGGTGCCCGAGTCCCCCAGGCTGACGGTGGCTCAGATGTCGCTGCCTCAGTTACGCTGGGACTTCTCTGGTTGGGGAAATGGTTCTGGGAGGCCCCAGCCAGACATCACTGCCCTCGCAGGGCCCGCACCTGGTGGGGGGCAGTGGTTCGGAAAGGGTGTAGGGAGCGCACTGAGCCCAAGGCTCATTGTCCCAGGAACCGCTCGTGAGCCCCAGCGCTGGGCAGCCCCTGAGCCTCACGTGCCCGAGAAATGGCCCTTGCCCGCCGGCATGCATCCCGGCTGGGAACAGGAACCTGAAGCTGGTTGTGATCTCGTGCAAAGGGTCCTGCCCTGCGTTTCTTCCTGCTGCTCTGGGAACAGGGATGGTGCTGCCAGGGTCCAGGGCCACTGGGAGCAGCCCTGGACGCGAGGGTCCCTGAGCTGGGTGGGAGGAGGTGCCCACGGGTGGGTGGTGCTGGGCCGCCCCGCTCGGCCTTCCTGTCTTCCCGCCCCATGTGCAGGAGCCTGTGGAGGGCTGCCCAGGGCTCTGCAGTGTGGCCGCCCCGCCTGACGTGACTGCGTCCCTGGTGGCCTTGGAAGACGTGAAGACGAGCCCCTTGCCCATTGCCCGCTCTCGTGTTGCTGTCTGGCCAGAGACGCTGCCCTGTTGTAACTGGAGGGTGCTCCTAGGCGGCTGCTAAGAACACTTTGCTGGCCTCTTCAGGGCCCTGCTCTCTTAACTCGAGGCTCACCGAGGCCAGGGGACAAGCACAGTGCAGCAGCCGGTGTGCCAGGCCCTGGAGGAGCCATGAGGTTGATTCTCCCCCAAACTCAGGATGGACTCAGGCCTGGATGTCATGGGCTTGGATGCAGGGCATGTTGTGAACCCACTGCGTTGTGGGGAATTGAACTGAATGGGAAAGTAAACAAGAAGAGACAACAAATTAAATAAAGCAACTTTGGAGCCCTGGTGGGCACAGGACAATTGCGTGTGCAACTGTGGCATTGTAGGAACATGATTCCGTGTGCACGGAAGACAGCTTGAGAGTCCAACAGTGGAGCATCTGTGGAAGAGGCTTTAAAGGCCCTCACTCTCTGCAGAATCGTGATTTGCCCCTTGGGAAATGGCACAGCGCTGTGTCATCTCCGTGGGAACTGGGAACAGTCATTTCCTGAGGGGCGTCTTCAGGAGAAAGACAGAGTCCTCCTCGTGTTCAGCACGCCCAGCGGTGTGGGTGCTTTTGGCGGGCGGGGGAGCATGGGCTTAGCTCCCTCCGTCCAGTTCCCAGACGCTCAGTGAAGTTGGGGTCCTGCCTCTTCTCGTGTGCTTCGGCTTCTGAGACCTGCCCAGCCCAGGCGTCTGGTTGCGTCCAGTTCTCTGGACCTCCGGGAGGGTTGCTGGGTCATCTGGTTGGAGGGCGGCACCTCCCGGAGTGGGCGGTCACTCCTGCCCTGAGGTCTGGGGCCCCAGGGACCTTGTACTTTTCCCCGAGGATTCGCTGTCTCCCGGGCAGACCTTGTGCCGTCCTTCCTGCAGGTGACGGGTCCCCAGCTCTGCCCAAATGCAGCCCGCAGGCACCGCACCCTGGTGTCTGAAGCCGGCCTCTTCCCCCAGTCCCCTGTCCCCACCCTGCCAGCCACAGAGGTCCCAGCCTCAGCGCCCGCGGCCTGATTCTCCCTGGCTGCCGTTTTCTAACCAGATTCTGTAGGGCCTGTGGGGGAAGGAGCCCCCCTGTGCCCAGTCCTGTGTCCCCTGGTGGTGCGGCTGGCACGCTGACCTGGTCCCTCCCCTCTGTGGGGTGCCCACAGTAAGAACGTGGAGCCCAGAGAGGATGGGTGCGCGTGGCTGAAGATGCCTTTGAAGGGCTGGGCTCAGGTCCTGAGCCAGAGCTGCCACGTACCCCTGATCGCTCCTCCTCTCCGGCGGGGATGCAGGTGCACTGGGGGTACTGGCCTTACCGGGTTCTTTGGCTGATTCATAAGGGCAGCTTATAAAACAGGTGGTAATGTGCAACCCTAGAAAATCATTCTAGTTTATCCCCCCAAAGTCTGAGCTGCTTAGTTTGTCCTGGTGTCCCAGGACATCGGGGGTCTGACAGCCCCCGTGCAGTCCCCCTGGTCCTCATTCACAGCCCGCAGAGCCTGGTTCGCCCTGGCCCTGCTGCTCGGTGGGGAGGGTAGCACCCAGGGGGGATCATTCCTACCCCACTGCCTATTGGGGGGTGTGACCTGGCAGCGTGGCTGCAGAGGTGCTTTGTGACCTCGAAGTTTCTCCCCACGTAGGAGCTGTCATCGTGCTTCTGGATTTAGAGGAGGCCAAGTCCCGTAGACGCAAAAGAGGCAGCTGCATGCAGTGCTTTGTTTGTCCGAGTAGACAAAGCCATTAATGATGGTGACCAGAGCGTGGGACTCCCAGTGAAATCGGGGACCTTCTCTGTGGGGACCTCGGGAGCTCAGAGGTCTGTAAATATTTCTGAGAAGGTAATCGGCTGCTGCATATTTGTAGATGAACGACGAGCCTCATGGGGAGAAATGGCTTCCCGTGCGTGCGTGGTGGCCGCCGGACCCGGGAGGCTGTGAGCCCGGGGTGAGGCCGGATGTAGGGCCCCCGCCTGGAAACCCCAGCCGGTCCACGGAGGGGGCTCAGTGTGTGAGTGGTGGCCGCCGTGCCCCGCACCCCTGGCGCTGGGGCCTCCTCTCGCGCAGGCCCTTCCCCTTGTCTCCTGTGATCGCAGGTTGCCGCTCGGTGGGGACTAGGTGGGGACAGGCAGGGGCAGCACCCAGGGGGAGGCGTCTGTCTGCTCTGATGTCCCTGGCCCCTCTGATGTCCCCTCAGGCCCTCCCTCTGTGCCGGGCCCTGAGCTGTCTGTCACGAGACTCCGTTTCCACGCACGAGAGGCTGGGCTGGCTGGGGGTGGACTGGGCGGGGACAGCAGGGCGTTGTGTATTGTGAGGCCAGGGGTCAGGGATGGGAGTAATAAATCAGGTGCGGCAGCAGGTTGGGGAGCTAGAACCAAGGACCCGGATCTGGAGCGGATCAGGTACCGGCCTGCTCTGCAAGGGAAGGAAGTCAGTGAAGCTGGGGCTGAGCGTGCGGGGTCGGGGTGTGGGTGGTGATCAGGAGAGGAGCCTTAGAGGGCACGAGGGAGCCAGGCGGCTTCCTTAACAGGGCAGGGGAGCCAGGAGTGGGAACGGACCCGGTGCAGTAGGAGGCGGGGCCGTAAGGCTGGAGGAGGAGCCCAAAGGGGCGGGGGCGGGACCTGGGGTGGGAGGTGGACACGCCCACAGGGTGTGAGACACGTGGAACCCAGAGGGATGGGTGGGCAGCCCACGCAGACTCGGGGACAGCAAGGTTGGCGGTCTTCCCGTTGACTTGGAGGGGGAAGCGGCCACAGTCCGCAGTGCGGCCCGCGGCTCAGAGGTGCCTCTGCTGTTAGACATTGTCTGGCAGAGGCTCTGGGGTGTTGGGCGCGGTGGTCCACGCCTCACTTTGTCAAAGTCTCCCTCTGTCTGCGGGTTAAACCTGAGTCTAAAACTTTACAAACAGAAAGACACCGAATGGAGCAGCCGCAGGAGGAGGCTCCGAATATTTAATGAGGATAAAAAACGAGGCTGCTGCGGGTCTGACGGCTTAAAAGCTCTGGTAGGATCTGAACTGTACAGAGATGCATCTGTTTTTAAGAGTTTGTGGAGCATTTACAAAATTAATCATCTGATCTAGACCATAAAAACTGTCAAAATCTGAAAAACCGGAATAATACGGACTGCATTTGCTGAGCATAATCCTTTAAAACTAGATAATAAAGTTAAACCTGGGTAATCGAGCATTTGGAAATGAGAGAGCCCTCTTCAGAATACGTGGGTCAAGGTGAAAGTGATCCTGTAATTATAGAATAAATTTAGAAACATATGGGACCTTATAGACTCTGCTTTACTGTCTGTAAAGTTCACACTTGCAGTTCTTGGTCCCCTTCTTCTATCAGTGAACCTCAATCAGGCCCATCACAAACTATTCAAAACGCCCTAATAATTGGTGACTGGCAAAGGGAAAAAAAAATGTGTGGGGTGTGGCCTGTGCTGGGCTAGTAAACAAATTCATGGCCTTTTATTATTTAAAAACATTTTTTTAAAAAGCCCAGTAACTCTTTAACTGAAGAAGTTAGAGATGGAAAAATAAAGTCAGCTTATGATAAAAGGCGGTGAAGGAACCAACGATAAAGTAAATGAATGGCTTAGGAAGTTAATGAGCGTCTCCTCACGCCCTCCCCACCGGAGCCCCGCAGAGCCCGCCTCCCTCCAGGAGCTGATGGAAGCCCAGGCCCAAGGTTTTTACTGGGGCAGGTGCTGGAGGCACCCTCTGCCCACCAAAATTCC
The DNA here is from genome assembly GCF_964341445.2 of Mesoplodon mirus. Lineage (NCBI taxonomy): Eukaryota > Metazoa > Chordata > Mammalia > Artiodactyla > Ziphiidae > Mesoplodon > Mesoplodon mirus. Next base: position 43,133,239 of record NC_138987.1, read on the forward strand.
AGATCCCGGAAGGACAGCCAGTGCTCACCGTGCGTCGTGTGGCTGGTGCAGGCAGTCTGGCAGGCTGGCCCCGGAGACACAGCTCCAGCTTGCAGGAGCCAAGCTCCAGGTGCCAGCCAGGGGCAGCCCTGCAGCCAGGCCCCCCAAGGTCAGGGCAGCTGTGTTCACTTCTCCCTGCTCACTGTTGTTGTAACATCCTAGCAGTAAACCAGCAGCATCAAGGCACGGGGGGTCTTAAGAGATTCAGTAGCTTCTCCTGAGTTTAATAGAAAGGAAGAACCAACCCTACTCTTAATAATGTAGAAATAAGAGAACATTCATCTTGACATGCTAAAGAATATCTCAAATCGACAACCTCAAATACCTGGGGAAAGACCAGGGACTGTCCCATAAAATCTGCAGTATCCTTCTGTTTCTGCAGGATGGTGACTGAGTGCTCAGTGAGGACCCCCTTGTCCTCCCCCACGTGGTACATGCACACACACACAGGCACACACACACACACACCATGGACATGAAAAGTGGATTTTCTAAATTTGTGGACTCTTCAAGGAGTAGCCAGCATGGAACTGGTGCTGGCCCTGAGGGCAGCTGCTGGCTCCTCTTGCGGGGGTGGGCAGCCCCCAAGTGCAGACAGCCTGGCACAGGGCACCAAAGAGAACCTGGAGCCTGAGCAGGTGGATGTTGAGTGAGAAACCCTCTGCGTGAGTCAGGACCCCTGAACCCAAGCGAGCAAGCCTGACAGAGCTGGGTGTGTGGATTCTTGCTTCTCTAAGACTTGGCTCTGAACAGGACAGGAATGAAGGAAAGTCTCCCTGGAGAATTCCCAACCACAGCCTCGCCCTCCCACTCAGTTGGGGCTAGAACGTATATGACTTTGGGGACCGAAGCACCCCAAATTATTGCAAATGGTCCCAGGTGCCTAAGCTAAGAAAGTGCCAGCTCTCTCTCAGGTGACACGTTTTAAGCTAAGCCTTGAAATTGTAAATGTCTATGTCTGAAAGATCATAAACAAAATAACTAAGAAGAAAATGTCTACGTGGGAAAGACAGTGTGTGGAGATGATCCGAACGGTGAGACAAGCTCTCCAGGAAACCTGAGATGTCCTCCGATCATATGTGAAGAACTGAAAGTTGAAACAGATGCTACCTGTCAACTTAGCGATGCTCTTTAAAATGCACTTTCTTAAAATCGGTGAAGTTGGCATAAAGCAAGCCTGTTCCTTCATTGCTACAAGGGGTGTAAGATAACAACCTTTCTGGAGAGCTGTTAATAATCTATGTCAGGAGCCTTACCCTTTTTTTAATTTAATTTATTTATTTTATTTTTGGCTGTGTTGGGTCTTCGTTTCTGTGCGAGGGCTTTCTCCAGTTGCTGCGAGTGGGGGCCACTCTTCATCGCGGTGCACGGGCCTCTCACTGTCGCGGCCTCTCTTGTTGCAGAGCACAGGCTCCAGACACGCAGGCTCAGTAGTTGTGACTCACGGGCCTAGTTGCTCTGTGGCATGTGGGATCTTCCCAGACCAGGGCTCAAACCCGTGTCCCCTGCATTGGCAGGCAGATTCTCAACCACTGCGCCACCAGGGAGGCCCAAGAGCCTTACCTTTGATCTGGTAATTCCGCTTGCTTATAATTACGGGAAAACAAATCGTCAACAGCCTAAATATCCAACGTTGGCAGAAGAGTGCCCTGGATTATCGTACGTTGCTGGTTGAAATATTTTCTAACTACCAAAAATCACATCTTCAAATAATAGTCACTGATGTTAGAAAGTGCTCTCAGGATATTTCTATGTGGGGGGAAAAGTGTGACCCGAAATCACCCACATCTACACGCGTACATACACACACACACATCTATATAGGTCCATACATGTAAAACGCACACCCTCTTATGTATGTATAAAACACACATGTTGGGCTTCCCTGGTGGTGCTGTGGTTGAGAGTCCACCTGCCGATGCAGGGGACGTGGGTTCGTGCCCCGGTCCGGGAGGATCCCACATGCCGCGGGGCGGCTGGGCCTGTGAGCCATGGCCGCTGAGCCTGCGCGTCCGGAGGCTGTGCTTTGCAGCGGGAGAGGCCACAACAGTGAGAAGCCCACTTACCGCAAACACACATGTCTATATATATACACGTGTATAAACACATGTACACACACATAAGATGCACACATGATCTACACATGTAAACATCATATGTATGTGTATATAAAATATGTGTACATGTGCTCAACATTACAAATCTATACACATATAGGGAACACACCTACATGTGTGCATATATATAAAATGCATACATATATTTGCATGTGTATATACATGTAGAAATGATCCCAAATTTGCTTGTCTTATATGCACAATAAAAAGACTTAACAGGGACTTCCCTGGTGGTCCAGTGGCTAAGACTCCACGCTCCCAATGCAGGGGCCCAGGTTCAGTCCCTGGTCAGGGAACTAGGTCCCACATGCTGCCACTAAGACCCAACACAGCCAAATAAATAATAAATAAATAAGAATTTTTAAAAAGACTTAACAGAAGCAGGTCACAGTGTTTGCATCATTTAGTTTAGGTTAGTAGAATTACGGACATTTTAATTTTCCTGTTTGAGTGTCTGTTGTGTTTTCCACGTCCTCTCAGTGAGTGGTCAGCATGATTTTCTCACCCGGGTTCATTCCCGCCTTAGGCAGGTGAGACCCCTTTGTGAGGTGCCTGGCTGGGGGCCCTGCTCAGTGACGCTGGGCTCCGAGGTCCCTCCCTATCCTCTGGACGTCTCAGCAGGTGTCCCACTACACCGGGATCCCCGCAGACTCTGTCCCTCAGCTCACACGCATGTGCACATGCAGACACAGGCATGCACACCACGTGGTCCCCAGGGGCAAGACATGTGTCTGTCTCACATGAGGACTCCCAGTGCCCACCAGTGTGCCCCCACCTGCCCGTGGCGGCTCGGAAGCTGTGCACAGCGCCCCAGCTGTCCCCTCCCTTTGGCCAGGTGGCCGTGACGGAGGGTTCTGGCCCCGCCTGGTCTAGCCCGTCGGTCATCCTCAAAGCCTGTGTTGTACTCATTGGGCCAGGCTTCTTTCTGCCAAGTCATCGGTTCCTTATCATCAGAGAAGGGGTTAGAAGAGGTCATTTCTAAATAACCATGCGGGATCTGTGTGCAAACTGGGCTGGATTCCAGTACATGACCTTCAAGCCCCCTCCCAGCTGGCCTCCCCATCCCCCGGCCTGGCCCTGCACTCAGCACGCCACCCTAATGCACCTCACCACAGACTTCTGGGATCTTTGGTAAAGAGCCTACTAGTAAAGCCATTAAAAGAATCTCTGTGGCATCTCTGATTTACAAAGACAGAAAGAAAGACAACAAGGTCCAAAGCCTGAGCTTTGAGGAGACGGAGCCGGGCTCAGCGTGCAGACACAGGGCCAAGCGACCTCACCACTCACCTGTCCTCGCCCATTACCTGGCCTCTGGCCTGGACGCTGACGCCCGGTGTGCTCCGCCTCTGGCCGCAGCCCAGTGGAATTTGTTTGCTTTGCCAGAGGCCTCCACGTAAATGCTTGTCAGCTAGAGCCTTTGTCAGGTTGGACTTCCGGGCCTTTGAAGATCAGCCGCAGTTTTGGAGTTATGCGTGGAGTGGAGCGGGTGGAGCGGAGACAGCCTGTGCTCACACCTGCGGGGGCCGTCACCCCCGGCAAGTGTCCTCTGCCCCGTGGGTGTGGGGTGTCCACAACCGTGAGGTCTTGGGGCCTCCGACAGGATGGAGGGGCTGCCTCTGCGCACCTTTGCCCGTCCCCACTCCGTTCCTTCCCTTTGCTCTGAAACCAGATGGCAGAGTCGGCGGGACCTTCCAGAAGATCTTCCTGCCCTCTGTCCGTGGGGACCCCTTGGGGGGGCCACCTGATGCCCCGTCACTGAGGCCTCAAGCGTGGGGTCACGGCCTCGCCTCCAGCGCCGTCCTGCTCGCCCGCGTTTGGAGCTCCAGCACCTCCTGGGCAAGTCCGTTGCTGTTTTGATCCACGGTGCACTCAGTCCCCCGAGGCAGCTAATTAGTTCCCTGGCGTTGTCCCCTCCGCTGGGTCAGAGCAGTGGCCCTTCACGGGTTAACCTCCAACGGTTTGTGTTTCATCTTGGGTTCATTCGAAGCAGCAAATGTCAGGAAATGTCAATGTAAAGATCAATTGTCTCTTTCTTCATCATTTCAAGACATTTTAAAGACCAAATTGGGGCAGTTGAAAACTAATCTTTCGGTGGATTGTGCTTTCCTGTGCTCCCGTGTGTGGCGCGCATGTTGAAGTGTGGGTGTGCGTGGCCATGGAGGTGGATGGAGTGTCAGCGGCTGGGACCCTTCCTGACCAGGAGCTCTAGGGGTGCCGACCCCTTGCCGCGCAGTCTAGTGTGCCACCGTGAAGCTCTTAGGAAAGAGGGCTCGCACGGTGCTGGGTGGGTGGCAGGGCCGTGGCTGGGTGTGCTCACGCACCACAGGGCAGGCAGGTGGGCAGGGGTGGCCTGGCCGGGAAGGGCGGTCGGCAGGAGTGGCCGAGGCCCACCTGAGTGCTGCACTGTTGGGCCCTGGCCTGCTGCCGCCCTGCAGTTTCAACAGGGAGCCTCATCTCTGCAGCCACGCCGCCCCCAGCAGAGGGGGAGCGTGACCTGGGACAAGTGTCTGTCCACAAAGGAAGGATGGCGGGGAGCTGCGGGGGGCATCCCGGGCCGAGCATCCCAGGAGGCAGGTGGACCTTGCCTGCCCTCAAGCCTGGGGCTCGAAGCCTGCAGGGCAGGGCAGGGGCCGGGCCGGGCTCACAGGATGGGAGCTCTGCCGGCCATGTCATCCGGTGCTGAGACGTGCCCGGTGCCGGTGGGTCGGGGGACCCGTCAGTGAACCAGCTGGGTCAGGATGAATGAGGCATAGAGGCCGGTGCTGGATTTGTAGCCTGGAGAAGCGACGGCTCTTCGGTGGTGGCTTGGGGCCTGTCGGGAGGAAGGAGATGACCCCATGGCCGCACGTGGAGTCGGCTTGGGTCCCTCTGTACCGTGGCCTCTTGCACGCTCGTTACTGTGGCTGCGGGCTCCTTTCCATCACAGGGACGGGCCCCGTTAGTGTTGGCAGGAGGCCACATCCGCCTCGTGGTCCATTGGAACAGTGCGATGCCTGCGGCAGCACCTTCTCTGTGGGGCAGGAGGGGCTGGGCCACGGAGGGAGGGACCGTCCACGTGCCAGGCTTGCCGATCGAGGTGCCCGGTCTCGGAGAGTGCCCGGTGAGTGTTGTCTCTGGGGCAGGTGGCCCTCACCCCCCTGCCGTCCCCGTCGCGTTGCAGGCCTGGACGACTCGCCGACCTGAGGGATTCTCCCTGACGCCCACCCGCCCCTCCTGCCACCCCAGTGTCTGCGACACGTTTCCGTAGCTCTCCGTCTTCGCCGAGGACAGGCCCCTGTGGGTGGCGGCGCGTGCGGTAGTCTCAGCGAGTGACGAGTGGTGGGGGAGGCAGGAGCTGGCTGTCCCCACCCTTCGCTGGTTCCCGCCCCCGCCTCCACCCAGCCCCCTGGTGGCCCCTGCCCTCCCAAGGGTCGTGTCCCTTTAAGAACTGCCCTCTCCACGGGCGTTTGGAGAACAGAGGTGGGAGCCTTTGTCCCACGACCGTCCTCAGACACGGCTGTGCTCTTATTAAATCAGCCCTCACTGCAGTGGGTCCTGCTCTCCCTGGGGGATGAGCACATGGAACCCGAGCCCGCGGGGCCCCGCTGGGCCTGGTGGCCCCGGGGCTGCGCCCAGGCCACTGACTGCCACCTGGAGAGCCGGCGTGCCGCTCTGTGTCCGCGCGTCACCAGGCCACACCTGGCCACACCTGGCCTCGGGCCTGAGTGAAAGCGCACATCCCTGTACGGACAGCCTGAGCCGGCAGCGCCCGCGGGGCAGAGCCGGGCACCTGTCCACACCTGCTCCCCACGCCCGATTTTCTTTTTCTTGCGGGGATGCTGTGATGAGCGCTGTCACCCCTTCGGTGGTGATTCTCAGGCTCTGCGTTGCTCGCCCTGTCACGATGGGCTACGTGCTCCTGAGCCCCGGGTGCGGCCGGGGCCCAGTAGGAGTGTTAACAAGAGCTGAGATGAGACAGTGCTGGCTTTTTAGTTACGCGGCCCTCATTGAAGTTCAGATCTGAGGATTCTTGCGTGGCGGTCCAGCGGTTTCCCTTCGGGTGTGGCGTTTCCATCAGTTCTTGGAAGACCGCTCAGCAGAGGGTTTTCGAACAGAAAGCTGAGAGGGGAGGTTGGGGTTGGCACTGTCCCCACGTATTCTTGCCCAGTCATAACAATTTTTAAACAAATGTTAAAGCTACTTATGTCTATATAATTTTAAAAGACGGAAAGTTCTAAACGCTTTTTTACCAAAAACAAGCCATTCCTTCTCCCCACCTTCCCCTCACTTCAAAAGGTGCCAGTTTCAATCTTAGGTTGTCCTTAGTTTTTGTGTTTTGTATTTACCTGTGTCTTTCTAAATAGCTCTTTCTTGATTTATTTAAATAACGACTTTGCAAGCAGAAAGGGAAGGTGCGGATTCGCTCTTGCCCCCCATGGCCCCCGGCTCCCGGCGTCCTGGTCAGAGGGCGGCCTGGCCGGGCTGCCCCTCGTTGGGGGCCAAGTGCCGCTCACGGGAGTCAGTTGGTCCCCTCCTGTCACCCTTGGACTTAGCAGTTGTGTCCCCACGTTCTCTGCAAATTCTTCACAGGTTCACCCCCCGTGGTTTATCGGAAGCGGCAGCTTCTCCAGAAATCCCACGAGCGGGCACTGCGTGCAGCGTCCTCGCAGTGTCCTGCCCAGGGCGCTCTCTGCCCCCTCGCTGGGCTGGTGCTCCCGCAGCCCGATCCCCTGCCACCCCCAGAGTCCAGGAGCACGGCGGGGAGTCAGGGTGAGGGTGTCCCATCCTCCCTCAGGGACGGGACGGCGTGGAGGGTGGAGCCGTTCCCTCTGGCCGTTGACCACGCCGCTCCACGCTCTCTTCATGCCCAGCGCTGCTGCTGAGAAACGTAGTGCCGTCTGACTCCGGGCCTTTATTCCCACCTTTCTGCCCATGGCCCGCCTCTGGGGGCTTTTGTCTGTCCCCCGCTTGAGGCGTCTGGTGAGGTGTCTTTCTGTCATCCTGCCGGAGTGGTCATTGGGCCCATTCAGTCTGCAAAACGCCAGGTCTCCATCTCTGAACTGTTTCCCGAGCTGTGAACTCACGCCATGTTTCTCTTTCTGGGATCCTGGTCAATAGTTGGCGTCCCGGGTGGCCCCTGGCCTGGGAGCTTCCTGTGTTCCTCTGTGTCCATCTGCCCCATCACGTCGGGGACCTGAATAGACCGGGAGCTTTTGAAAGCCCAGGTTCCTGGCTCTTAACCCCAGAGGTCCCGATCCAGGGGACTGGGTGGCCCACGGTGACGTGGAGGCGCCGCCACGCATGGGTGCCACGGGTGGATGCTCAGTTCCCTCCGGCTCCGGTGTCCCGTCCTGCTCACCTGGGTGCACAGGAAGTGTCGTGTGTGTTGACGATCTTGCTGGAGGGCAGTGTCCTTGGCAGGTGGAAGTGGGTTCCTCTCCAAGTGCAGAAATGCGGAACCTGCTGCAGGGGCCGGGCCAGCAGTGAGCCCGCTCCGCGTCCTCCTGCCGGCGCTGTGACACGCACAGGGGCATGAGCTCCGCGACTGGGCCGCTGCCGTTTCCCGTGAGATCCACGGCCACAGAGCGGACGAGAACCCCTCGGCCCGCCGCTGCCTCTCTCCTGGCGGGCGGGTGGCATCTGCCCAGGCTGAGCCCTGGACACACGGGGAAGCCGGAGGCACTGCCTCGCGCAGCAGGGATGCTGTGGGCACAGCGGGGCCACCAGGCCTCCTCTGACAGACGAGGCTGGAGCTGGGCCTTGCTGTCCGCCTCTCCCTGGCTTCACATGCTCTTCCTCTGGGCAGAAAGCGCTTCTGACCTCAGTGCGGAGTGACCAGGAGCCGGCTGCCAGCGCCCCTCTGAGGGCTGTGCCTCCCTGGGGGTCACCCCAGCTAGGGGTCCAGGGTCAGCTCGCAGCTCAGACCCGTAAGCTCTCGTCCTCAGTCTGCAAGCGGGCCTGGCTGGGCCAAGGGTGGCCGTTTCCCATGCCTCAGCCGTGTCGGGTGGCAGCGTGGCGCTGTGCGTCAGGCCTGGGAGAATCTTTAGGATCTGTGGATTATCTACGTGACACATTTTGAACCAAGGCCGCAGCTTCCCTGGGATGGCCATCGAGCTCACGTGGAGATTCAGCCTCACTCGGGACCCAGTTTGGGCTCAAGCTTGGGGCAGGGCGGCCACCGTGGTCTCAGGAAGCAGCGTGTGTTCTTTGCGACTTGGAGAAAATGGGCTCCAAAAGGTGAAGTCAGCAAACATTCAGGTGACGTCTATAAAAAGTAACATCCTGTCCATTTCATTCACCGTTCAACTTCATCTTCATTTAAACGTGACGATGTTTGAGCATAAACATGGGTTAGAGTTCGTCACTTCACAGCAGTCCCAGCACCCACAAGGACTTCTTAGGAATCGTAGCTGATCTTAAGTTAAGTGAATTACTTGCCACTAAATAATTTCAAAATAATAATTTAAAAAATCCTTTTATGCTGTATAAGAAAAAGTGTATTTAGTGTGAAGTTTGCCTGCATTTTAATTGCTTGTTATGTGGCACCTCTGAAAGTCCCTGGGTCAGGGACCGAGCAGGTTGTGAGCCCGCCCTGCTGAGGGCTGCTTGGGGTGGCCGTCCCCAGGCCCCAGAGCCTGAGCGTGACACAGGTCCCCAGAGTTTGCCCAGCAAGGGCTGCCTGCGGTGCAGGCTTTGGCTTTCACTGTTGGGTGCCTCTGAAGCCCCAGGCAATTCCAGCTTGTGAGGCAAAGTTGGGATCTGCTGGGGAAGTGACTCTGGTTCTGCAGGGCTGCTTTTTAGGACCCCTGGGAGCACTGGTGGGTCCTCCCTCCTCTCCTGTCCCTTCCCCCTCCCTCCCCTCCCCCTCCCCACCCCCACCTGCCCTCCCTCCCCTCCCCCATTCTCCCTCCCCCTCCCCTCCCTCACCCCTCCCCCATCCTCTCCCTCCTCCCTCCCTCCCCCTCCCTCCCTTTCACAAAGGAATAATTTCTCTTTCCTGGTGGAGAGTGACATTCCAACCCCAGCACTGAGGCCCTTTCCCTCCCTCGGGGTCTGGATTGCATCCTGACACAGCCCACTTGGTCTGGAGGTTTCCCAGCCGAGCCTCCATCAGCACGAGCCTGCCCTGCAGGTGAGGTGGAGGGCAGCTGAGAGCATCTCTCTCCCTGCTCACTTCTGCTGTGAATTAGTCTTGCCATTAAAGAAAAAAAATTACACCCACCATTCAAATCATTAATTGAAAGGCCCTTATTATCTCATTAATGGTGTGTGATATCTAAGGTAGATCAACTTGGAGAAGCTCATCTGTTCAGTCCCTGAAGAAATGTAATTACATCTCGGGCCTTATTAAAACGTCTCCCTCACAGCCCCCCCTCGGCTGTCACGCGGTCCATCCTGCCACCTTCCACGGACACCCGCATGAAAACACCAGCGTGGAAACACCACCACACAGGCCTGGGGGTGGGCCTGCCGCCCCACGTGGATGCGCTGGCCGGGGTGTAAGGGAAGTGTGCGTGGCTCTTGGGCCAGCTGGTCGGCGGCACTCTGCCTCCCCAGATGCCAGTGGGCCCCTCCCGCACTGCTTCGAAGGCTTCCTGGATGTGGGCAGGTCTGATTCAGGATTTTCCGGTGGCAAAACTTGGAGGGATGGAGCCGACCCTAATAGGCTCAGCAGTCACATGGGCTGCTAAGGCGGAGAAGCCTGTGACGCTTCCTGTAAACCTGGGACAGAAAGAAATGAAACGTCCCTTGGCCGTGTCCTCTTGCCGAACCTGGGATTAGCCGGGATAGCCGCTGGCTCCGGGGCTGCCTTGTGGAAGGAACCCCTGTGCCTCGCGGTGGTTCTGTCCTCTCTCCTGGGTCCTCATTTAACCACGTCCTGGGTTTCCACGTGACCATCGTGCACCCCCAGGCCCCCAGGGTTCTGTGCCGGGGAGGGGTTGCCGCACGGAGGGGAGCGCGCTCCGTTCATCCTTCAGGACGTGGCCATGTGCCAGCACCTTCCTGATGGGGCCATCCGGGCTGGAGATGTTGGCCAGGGGGAGCCGTTTAGGGGCTGCCCGGGTGGCTGGGTGGAGCTGGCAGAGCAGGTCCCGGGCAAGAGCAGACGGTTTTGGGGGCCTCAGATTCCCCCTTTCAGGCTGGAAAATGAGGCACAGAGAAGCGCAGGGACCGCAGGGCTCGGATGCCAGCTGCCTGCGGCTCCCAGCCATGGCCACCCCTCCTCAGCCTCACTGTGGCCACGGCCCTGGCCCAGGCCCTTCCTGGGAGGCTCTGGTGGGTGGCGGGAGATATCTGGGGGATGAGGCTGTACACACGCCCCCTCGGACCCAGAGACTTGGGGCACAGAGAGCCCAGGTGACTCAGCAGTCCTGGGCTCGACCCCTGGCCACCACCCCCGTGTGACCCCGAGCGGTGGCCACTTCCCCCCCTGCCCATCCCGGGACCAGGTTCCGAGAGGAACTCAGAGAGCAGCAGGGGGTGGGGACTGTCTAGCACACCTGGGGCCCGGGAGTGGGGGCTGCTGCCATCCAGGCGAGGTGGGGACCGGTGGCATGCTCGCCCCCCGCAGGCCTGGCTTACCCATTCTGGCCCCTGGACAGGGTCCAGCGCAAAGGTAACAAACTCGGCCACAAGGTCCTGGACTCACCAAGTCCTCTCCCCTCGTGCTGCATAAATAACAGAGCTGAGATGAAACTGATGGAAGTGCTCGAAGAAATCTGCCTTACGATCCACTTTCAATCCTAAAAGCCCTTGATCTGTACAGAACGTTCATTTTTTTACCCTAATTAGTTTGAGGATTTTCAGGGCAAACACGATAGGATTTCTTAATTCAATTTTGGGGTGTTTGTTTTTTGATATATAGCACACAGAAGAAGTTGCACTGATCTTGTAATTCCTCATGCAAAGAAACAATATTTGGTCTTCTCTTATTTAGTGTGTCTGATGCTCAGCTGGGCCGGTGGGGGCGGAGGGTCCAGCTGGATGGGATGAGGGAGCTTTGCGGACACCCGGCCTCCCGCCCTTCTTTGCGCCCCTCGCAGCAGGCAGACGGGACACCCGCTTCTCTTGTCAGGGAGCTGAGGACCCCACCATGCCCCCCATCTTTCCCTCTCTGCTGGGGCAGGCTTTCCTGGGGCTCTGTCTGCGGAAGCTATGCTGCCCCCGTCCCCAGCCTCACACTCTGCGCCTGAAGCAGGGACCCCACCCTGCTGAGCACCTCCAGCCCCCGCCGAACCTCACAGCCGAGACCAGAGTGTGTCCTTGTGTGGGGTTCAGCGTCTTCCTCTGACAGGTGGGGACCTACACCCGCTCTCAGGATTGTCACGGGTGCAGGGGGAGCACAGGTGCTTGTGGAGACTCATCACTAGTGTCAACTGTCACCTGGAGGATTCCTAGTCCCCTGTAATTCTGAGGCCCGCTATATCTTAGTCATGGAGTTGAGAAGGTAAGAGCATCTCAGGGTCCCCCCAGGCCCCCCACCCTTACTGAAGGAGAATGCCCAGAGTTACAGCTTGTGAAAGTGACAGTGGAGGTACTGGGCCCCACCCCCTGCACTCTGTGTGCTTTGTGTGTTCCGGCTAAGGACACACGCCCCACCCCAGGTGCCCTCGGCCTTGCATGGCAGTGGGTCAGGCAGTGGACCGCGGGTACCTGAAGCTGGGCGTGGCATGGGTGTGTTTTCCTGGAGAAGCTGCGAGAACCGTGTGTCTGCAGTGCCCCACCCCGGGGCCCTGCTTGGCACGTTGTCCCTTTGGGGATGAGGGCTCCAGCAGGTGCCTCCTCTCCTCGTCCAGGCCGGCACATCCTTGGGGGAGCCTCCTCGGGGTGTCAGTGGACAGCTGTCTGTGCGTCCCAGCTGCCTCTTTGGCAGGAGCCTAGAACCCACACGCGGCTGGCTCTGGAGGCTGTGGCCATCCCCCCTGGTGGCCCAGCCTGGATTTGGGCCCCTTGGCCTGGAAAGACCCTCCTGAGTCCCACACCGAGCCTTTGCCAGCAGTTGACCTCGTGTGTTTCACTGCTGCGTGTCCACACGGAGTCACCCCTGGACTCATCAGTGACCAATTAGGAACCAGGACTCAGGCCTCCAAAGGCTACTCCCCCAGGCGTAACTGCTGGGTGGGGTGTCTGGGGCGGAAGTTGCTGATTGGAGCATCTCAGAGGATACAGTTGGCACTGGCGTGGTACCACGTGCGGCCACACGTCCCACACACCCTCTCCGGGGTACGCGCCCGGGACCCTCGTCGCCCAGGCACTGAGGTGCCCTGGAGGACCCCAGCTCCTTCATCGCTGTCATAGCGGGCTTGCCACCCTTCTTGTTCTCTGCACGGAGCTTTGAGACTGTGCTCCCAGGGGGTCCCGATAGGGGCCGTGTGGTGGGTGACCCACGGGGACAGGTGTGAAGCCACCTTCCCCAGGGGTCTCAGGGCGACGGGCCAGCCCCTGTCTGCAGACTCCCTCATCTGCTCTCGGCCGCTTCCTGTCCGGGCGTCAGTGCTTGCCGTGGGCCTGCACTGGTGCCGCCGTGGCCGACGGGCACGTTTGTACTCAAGCGTTGCTGTGGGGGAGAGGCTTGGCTCTTGTTCCTGATTTTGTTTTTGTTTTTAATTTAATTTATTTTTATTTTTGGCTGTGTTGGGTCTTCGTTGCTGCACGTGGGCTTTCTCTAGTTGCGGTGAGCAGGGGCTACTCTTTGTTGCCGTGCGCGGGTTTCTCTTTTTTTCTTTTTTTGCAGTATGCGGGTCTCTCACTGTTGTGGCCTCTCCCGTTGCGGAGCACAGGCTCCGGACGCGCAGGCTCAGCGGCCATGGCTCACGGGCCCAGCCGCTCTGCGGCATGTGGGATCTTCGTGGACTGGGACACGAACCCGGGTCCCCTGCATCGTCAGGCGGACTCTCAACCACTGCGCCACTAGGGAAGCCCCGGGTTTCTCTTTGCAGTGGCTTTTCTTGTTGCAGAGCACCGGGCTCTAGGTGCGCGGGCTCAGTAGTTGCAGCAACAGGCTCAGTAGTTGTGTCTCGTGGGCTCAGTAGTTGTGGCTCACGGGCTCTAGAGTGCAGGCTCAGTAGTTGTGGTGCACGGGCTTAGTTGCTCCGTGGTGTGTGGGATCTTCCCGGACCAGGGCTCGAACCCGTGTCCCCTGACTGGCAGGCAGATTCTTAACCACTGCGCCACCAGTGGAGCCCCCAGTGCTGGGTTTATGTTTCCAAATAATCCGGTTGGAATAAACCTCATTCCTGCTGGGACGTGCATGCCAGCCTGTGAACCTGTCGCAGAGTCAAACAATGTGACGCCTCCTGTGACATGGTTGCCCTTGGTTAGAGACGCACTCTTAAATACCAGTCTGATTCTGCATGCACTCCCCCCCGCATTGTTAGGTGACCCCTCTGTCACGCTGGAGACAGAGCAGGAGAAGCGGCCACAACGCCCCCAGTGAAGCCCAGCGACTCTTAACGCGATTTCTCCTCCTTGGGAGGAGGGGACATAATTTTGAGCAGAAGTTGAGCTGCATGTATTTAGAAATCAGTGGAAATAATCAGATCGCACAGGCACTGAGTGTGTGTGTGGAACTGTCGCTTCTTTCCTGGTGGCCAGTTGGCTCCACCTGTTTTAAGCTAGGTCTCCCAGGTCACGGGGGGAGGTTCAGGAAGCGGGCTGTTTACCTGGAAGCTTCCCTGCCGTGGCAGCCAGCCAGGCCCTGGGGAGCTGCCCCTGCCCGGCCTGCCCTCCACCTGCAGCCTGGCAGCTGGACATGGTGGCCCTGGGGGTGGTCCTGGACGCTTCAGTGTTGCTGCTTTGGGCCTGGGCTGGTGGCGGGCCACTTGCCACGTGGTTCTTGGTGCCAAGGTGGTGCGCCGGTACTATGAGAACTCGACTCCCCCTGCTCCCCCCAAAAAATATGCCTCTCCCGACTACCAGCCAACAGGGGGCCCTGAGCGGGCGCTAGCTGAAGGGGGCCTGGGACTCAGACTCCACGCCCGGGGTTAGGGCCTTGTTCAGGTCACCTGTCCTCACCGTCCTGCTCTCCCAAGTGAGAGGTCCAGAGCCCAGTCCTCCCAAGAGCTGCCCCATGTTCTGTGTGTCTTGTGCAGAGCTCACTGTGCTCTTTACATGTAACATTTTAATCCTTGAAAGAGCTCTGCCAGAGGGTGGGGTTGTCCCTACATCTGGGGTTCAGAGATGGACCACCCAGGGTCACACAGCTGACCAGACCCCAGGACAATCCAACTCCACACCTGGGCTCCCAGCCACACCCCAACCCGCCTGCCCAATTGCAGGCACCACGATTCTGCGAGAAGAAATGGGGTTGAGACATTTGTACCAAACACCTCTTTCAAGGTGTAGGTTTTTCCTTTGTTGGCCACGTTTAGTGTTGGGGATTGGATTAGTGTTGGATTAGTGTTAGTATCTAGTACTGGATTATTTTTGGGGGCTGTGTTTTCCTGGGGAGGGAGGGATGGAGGCAGGAAAGGAAGGGAAGGGATCAACTTGGCTAATATCTTAGTTTAATGATTACAGTTTATGTGTCAGATTCCACTAGTTCCCAAGTAGCACTCAACTGGATAAAACATGAATGTGAGTGAAATTTCTGTTCTATGAAATGGTTATCTGGCACAGAATGTGTTTGTGTTCTTATGCATCAGTTTGATCAGTAATGGTGCTAATGGAACATAAGCCTCCTGTGTGCTAGGCCCTCTGCCAGGCACTGGGAGCACGTACGGAATCTAGTACAGCTGTGGCCCCACAGGCTCAGGCTGAGGTTGGCTGCTCACAGGACTAGCTGGCTTCCAGTGGGAAGGTTAGAGCCACAGCCTACTTTCAGGACCATCCCAGATGTTGTTTTGTTTACTTTTTTGTCTGTCCATCCTCCTACCTGCCCCTGCATCCATCCACCCGCCCATCCACCCACCCATCCATCCATCCACCTGCCCATCCATCCACCCGCCCATCCATCCATCCACCCACCCATCCATCCATCCATCCATCCATCCATCCATCCATCCATCCATCCACCCATCCACCCATCCATCCATCCATCCATCCATCCATCCACCCATCCATCCATCCATCCATCCATCCATCCATCCATCCATCCATCCATCCGCCCACCTACCCTCCATTCAACCTTTACTTGGACACATGCCCTGCTGCTCTCAGTTGAGCATGGTGAAGTTCTGGAGGCCTGCTGGGCCTGGTCTGTCCGAGCCTTTGACCTCAAGGAACTGAGTCATATGGTAAAATCATATAAAGGCTCTGAGGGTGACCGCACTATGGAGACATCATAAGGAACCACACACCTCCCCAGAATGTGGCTCTGGAGAGAGAACACCCGAACTGAAGCCTCGGCCTCCGGGAGGGCCTCTCCTGGAAATTCTGCCTCTGTCTCCTGGGGAGGGGGCCATGCCAGTGGATCAGGACCTGGGAGCCAACCCTTTCCTCACCCCCAGCCCCAGCTTCAGCCCAGCAGTGTCCCTTCTGTCGCTGAGACCCTTGGTGGAGCAGATGACGGTAGGGGGCGGAGGAGAATCTCCTCTTTAAACACCTTTCTGAATTGATGAAGACTGAAGAGACACTTTTGCCCCTAAAAGTCCGTAAATCTCAGGTCCAGAGTACTTGACGGTGACCCTTTAACATTCCTGAAAACAAAAGGAAAGTGTCCTAACGCCAGGCGATTTACAGCTCGGGTCTTACAGGAATCAGGAGGTAAAAGCCCTGCCGTGCAGCTAGTTCATTAGTTTTGAACAGTTTCCAGGAAGAAGCTTGCATTTTAAACCTCACCGTTGGGGCAGTTGTCCTGTAGCTCAGTGGACGGTGTCCCCTGGAGGGATGTTTACGCAGCGCCCAGTGTCTGGGAAGCAGGGGCTTGAATCACAGAGCCGGGCCTGGGGAGCCTGGGGTCCCTTCCCTGCCGCCCTGTCCGCAGGGTCCCCTCGGCCCCACGTGCTCTCCGCTGTGCGTTCTGGACCTGCACACGCAGGAAGGGCCCTGGCTGGAGGAACCTGCTCAGGGGTCAGTCCCTGGGGCCTGGCAGAGACCAGGGAGGAGGCATGGGGGCCTCGGCATCCAGGAGACACGGGAGAGCCTCGCGGCTCACTGCCCCAACGCGTCCTCCTCCTTTCACGTGTGTCCTGCTCCACGGCCTCCCCTGGCCTCCCGCCAGAGTCAGCCCTTTAGTCGGAGGTTTCCGAGGCCCTTGCCCCATCGCTCCTGGTCAGGCCAGATGCCCCTGGACGGAGGGTCTCAGGGCATCTTGTACTTGGAGGGATGGGAAGTGCAAACCTTTCGCCAACACCCAGGGTAAGGGTGTTCTAAAATATCGCTGCCTTTGGCTTCTTTCGTAGAAAAAGAGCCCGAACCACCCAAATCCCCATCCCTCCCCCTCCCTGCAACCTTCCTGAGCCGGAGCTTCTGTCTCTTTTCGTAGGTCAGAGCCTTGCACCAGGGCTGCCAGAGGCCCTCGGTGGAGCTGCGCATTGTAAGTGAGCTGTAAGGGGACATTTGTGACCCCAGAGTTCCTCTCCCGGAGTTTGTCTACTCATCCTAGAAGGTTCTTTCCCCTTCTCCCGAGGGGAAAAGGCCCTTTCGCCTGCAGCATAAAGGCAAGCGGGGGGTGAAGGGTGGAGTAAGGCAGCTTCTGCTCACCCAGGGCCCACCAGCCCCACCTTCCAGGCACCGCTGGGGGGTTCAGGAGGTGATGGCAGCCGGGAGGAGCCCCCAGGAAGGTGAGCCGCAGGTGCAGGGGAGCCTCGTGCCCGCTGGCCAGTGCCCCTCCTCGGGACCTCCTTCTTGGTCCCGTGGACGTGGCCCGACTGGCACACGGGCCCCTACACACTCAGCTCCTGCGGACTCTGGAGCGCACGGGTGTTGCTGTCAACCAGGTCACTGCAGGGGGACGCATGCAGGTGCCCAGACACGACTTCAGTGGCTGAGATCCTGGGCCTTGCAGTCAGGCAGACGGAGCGTTTGGTGCAGCCGAAGCCATGCTGTGTAGACGGGGGTTGTAAGGGAACTGCGGGGGAAGGGGCGCGGACGTTGTAGGTGCACGCCAGCCGTGGGCTCTGTGCATTTGCCTCGTTCTCCCAGCAGCACCACGAGGTCAGCGCTGTCGTCGTCCCATTTACAGCTGGGGCGGGTGAGGCACCCAGCTCACCCTCTAGCGAAGGCAGCGCTGGCAGTTGGCACGGGCGGCCTGGCCCCAGAGCCTCCACTCACGCCCCCTGCCGAAGGGCGGCTCGGGCGGGCTGGGGGGGTGTGGTCCCTCTGCCGAGGGGCCAGCGTCGTCGCTGATGCCACCAAATGACTGCTGGGCCCTTCACACGGGGCCTGAGCCGGGGAGCTGGGGGACACCTAGCAGGGAGGCCCTCACCTGCCCCAGGTCGCTGTGAATTCACTTGTTCAAAGTTTCAAAAGTCTATAAACGTCTCAGCAAGTTATTGGGTTGTTGGCAAACTGATTCTAAAGCTTATAGGAAGGAGGCAAAAGACCCAGATGGCCCAGGCAATACTGGCAAAGAGCAAAGATGGAGGATGACGCTGCCCAGCATCCAGATGGACCGCGAGGCTGCAGACATCAAGATGTTACGCGACGTAAGTTCGTGTGCCCGACGCGCAGTGAGGCCAAACACACCGAGATGTCGGTGTTTGGAGTGAAGAAAGGTTTATTACAGGGCCATACAACGAAAGCGGGTGGCTCCTGCTCAAAAAAACTCCAAAAACCCAAACTCCCCAAAGGGTTTCAGCAAAGCGTGTTCAAAGGCCAGGTGAGGGAGGGTGTGGTCGCAGGGTGTGGGGCAGAAGAAGAGACACGTAGACCACTGGAACGTAACAGAGAGCCCGGAAATAGGCCCCGTAAACGTAGTCAGCGGGCCTCTGACGAGGGGGCAAAGGCAGCACAACAGAGCAGAGTTGGCCTCTTAGCACGTGGTGCTGGAACAGCTGGCCGTCCCCGTGCGGAAAACTGAGTCCAGACACAGACCTGCCACCTTCGCTAGATGAACCCAGCGTGGATCACAGACCCACATGTGAGACGCAGAACTTACGAAGCTGCTGGAAGTCGACCTAGGAGACGGCCTGGGTGGCCGTGGACACGGTGTTGCCTTTTTAGCTACAACACCAAAGACGCGATCCTGGTAAGCTGGACTTACTCAAATGAAATCTGCTCTGCGAAGGACAGTGTCAAGGGCGTGAGAAGACAGAGCACAGAGTGGGGGGAAATATTTGCAGAACATGTCTGGCAAAGGGCTGTTATCCATGTAAAATGCCCCTTTCGTGCCTCCAGGCTCCTCCCAGGAGCCCACCAGGAGGGTCTGAGTGGCTTTGAGTCCACTTGCCACCCTCAAGAGGCGATTGTATGCACGCGTGGTGCTCTCATGCCCCCGTGGTCCTGGGCGCTCTCCCCACATCTCACAGGGTGGCCCCAGCACGCGCTGGCATGAAAGCGGGCCTTGCGGGCTGAGCCACCCTGCGCATTTTCCCTCCCGGGCAGCGGGAGAATCAATGTGAGAACATACTTGAGCAGCTCGGGAAATTTAATCAGTTTTACAATGTGTATGACAAAGAAAATATCATTTTGCTGGTGAGTCTGTGAAACCAGCTCTGCTGCAAGTCGATACTACCAGCGGTCCGGATGCAGCCTCTGCGAGTGTGGCTCACTGTCGTGGAACATCCTGGTTCCGTGGGTCCAGCCGTGGCCCTGCTGGCGGCCTCTCTCCCCGGTGAAAATCTCATGTCTCAGCTGTCATCTGGGCTGAGAGCCTTCCTGGGGACTGGGGGAGTTCACCGAGGTGTTGTGCCCGGAGGTCTTGGTGGTCCCCGGTGGCCTTCCTGGAAGACCCCCACCTCCCTGGGGTTGAGGAGGACCCTGAGCTCATGGGAGCCATAAGGCCACCATGTGGTGGCTTTCCCAGTGGTCTGTCTCTCTGAGCTCAGCCACTTGCAAAAGGAAAGAGCAGTGTCTCCACTGGCCGGCCCCGGGGCTCCTGGACCCCCTGGCTGTTTCGGGGCAGGCTGAAGAGTGGTCGGGGCCCCAAGCGTCCCCATCAGGCTGGCCCTGAGGCAGTCCACCTCGTGGGACCCTGTTGTCCCCTGTCCCAAAGTCAGCCCCGGCTGGCCGGGTGGCCTTTTCCTGTCTCCTCAGGCATCTGCCTGTTGTGACTGCGTGCCGGCCGCTGTGGAGGGCACCCTGCTCCAGAACTCAGGGCTCTGTTATCTGCCTCTGAGGAGTGTGGGATTCACCATCTGTAGACCGTGGAGATAAATGTCTCCTTTAGGCCCTTTCTCGGGAAGGAAGATGCCCCTCCTCCCCCAGGGGCCCTGGGCCGGCCCGCAGCACATCTCGGCGCTCAGTTCCGGTGGCCGGGGATGGGCTCTCGGAGTGCACGTGGGACCTGACTGTCGTGGGACGCGCCAGGGGACACCCTTGGAGGAGGAGCTGAATGTTGGTGTCTCTCAAGGGGAGAGCGGCCTGGGTGGGCTTGGAACCTACCAGAGCCAAGCCGCAAGGACCCTAGCCTGCGGGTCTGGGCTGTAGGGCCAGCACCAGCGCCAGCTGTTCAGTGGCTTGTGGAGAGCAGGGTCGCTGGGGGACGGTTTTCCTTTTCAAGACGAAGCCGGTGTTGCGGCCATGCTGGTGATGGATTTGGGGGTGGGCTGGGAAGCCAGGGGGCCCCGTGGTCATCCACCAAAGGGTGGTGGTGGGCTGGGCTAGGTTGCGAGCGAGGCAGGGTGGGAGGGCCTGGGGAGCCAGGGTGGGCTGGACCTGGGAGCAGGGGTCTTACTGCTGTGGCGAGGGCACCGTGTGTGCGGGCTGCGTGCTCCTGTCTGTGGAGGGAGGGGGAGGGAGGGGACATGTTTAGTTTGGGAGCCCTTACGTGGTCGTGTGATGGCGAGCAGCGTACAAGTGCAGAGGGGTGCAGGCAGCCACAGGACATGCAAGGACGGGGTTCAGGGACAGCTGGGGGTGGGGACACGGGTGCGGGTGACCCTTGCTCCAGGGAGGGCGGCCCCCGGCCCTGAGAGGACCGGCAGGGGGAGGGTTCACCAAGGAGACGGGCAGGGTGGCCGGGGGGATGGGCGGTGAACTGCAGGCAAGGTGGGGCAAGGGGGTTTCAGGAAAGGGGGGTCAATAGGGAGGACCGGCACTGGGGGACACTGGACATGGGGAGAGGGCCACATGTGGGGAGCCACATGGGCTGGCACTGCTGGGCTGATGCCGTCCCTGCCCCAGAGCCTGGCAGGGTAGCCCCTGGGGACGTGGGAGGCTGTGGGAGCTGCTGTGCAGGCAGCAACCCTAGGGCTGGGGGGCAGGTTCAGACGGCAGCCCGCAGCAGTCTCCCCCACCCGCCTCCTTCCCGTGACCCCCTCCTCTGATTTCTTGGGGGGTAACAGCTGGCGCCACCTCCAGGCCCCCGAGCCTTCTGCATGGCGCCTTCCCTCTGCACGTTTGGAAGGGGTGCCTCTGCTGCGTGTAGATAAACACGGGCCTGGGGCCTCCCCCCATGTAAGTGGGCATCCTTCCCGACCAGACGTTCTCGAGGGTCCTTCATGGACAGCATCTCCATCTCTCATCACACCCCGTCTGCGACCAGCCGCCCAGCCCTCCAGCCCACGAAGCGGAGAGGTCCCTGCGGGATGGAGCCGGCTGTAACTGCCGTGCCAGGATTTTAAATATCCTCTGTGTGCTGATCAAACGCCTCTCAGCCGTGCGTATGAAATGCAGAGCTCGCTCGATTGGGGCGCTCATGTCAAGCTTGTGTTTTCAGTACCCAAAGGTGTTTTCTCTTTAGAATCCCTTTTTTGGCAAAGAAATATGAAATTAATTGCAAGGAAAACGCACCTCCCAGGGTCCTCAGAAGATCGCTGTCTGCAGTGTCACCTTCCATATCCTACCTTTTGGAGGGCTGTCACCAGCCAGTGGGTCAGCCTGGCAGCTGGCTGTCCATCCCAGCCGGCTGTCACCATCCTTCTATTTTTAGCTCTGGTTTGGTCCAGAACTTGACAAGATTTTCAAACTAATAACTGGATTGTCAAAGGAATCAGCTGTCACAGGACCATCTGGGAGGGAGGGGAGAGGGAGGGAGGCAGGAAGCAGCCCCAGGGGGCCCAGCATGGCCCTGATGGCCTCCAGCTGCCCAGCCCCTCCCGGAAGGCATTAGGACCCGAGCCTCCCCACCTCCGTGCCCCCTGAGACAGCAGGGGCTCCGTCTTCCTGGACGCCGGGGTCCGAATCTGGTGGGGACGCAGGATTGGACGTGGCGAGTCGGGCCCCCGAGCGAGCATCCGCCTGGGAGGAGCAGCGAGCCGGGCGGACTGACCTTTGCAGGGCCGCCTTCACGTCTGCGGAGCGTCAGGTTGAGTTCTGTATTCTTTGATCTCCTGGCTAAAGGGCATCAAGTGTGATAGGTTAAAAATAAGGGAAATAGGGTGAACTTTTCATAGGTAATTTTCATACTAGGGCCTCTGGGGCCCTCCTGGGGCCGTGGCTGGTGCAGGAGGGGGGGTGTGCCAGTGGAGTGGGACAGGGCCTTTGGAGCATCACAGCCCTGCTCGCGCCCAGCAGCATCCTGCCCACCCAGGGGGCTTCCCGAGGTCTTATCCTCTGGTCAGCTCTCAGCTCTAGGAGGAGGGACCAGGTCAGAGCCTCGGCTGTCTGACCTCCAGCCCAGGGCTGCCGGGTCCCAAGGAGGCGTCCTTTAAGTGTTGGGGGGACAGCAGGGGGGCACATTTGAGGGGGGCAGTCCCCTCTGAGCACGTGGCCTCTCAGAGAGGCAGGGTCTTGCAGAGGTCAGGTTCAGGGCTCAGGACGGTAGCCCTGGGGGAAGCAGCCCTCCCAGCGCCAGGCGTGAACTGAGTGGTCACTAAGATTCCTGGGTCCCAGATTCCTGTTTCCCAGGTGGGGCGTGTGGGAGCCCCGGGATTGGTAGTAGACACGGTGGGGAGGGGAGGGAGTCCCAGGATTGGTCATAGACACGGGGGTAGGGGAGCCCCGGGATTGGTCGGAAGGTCAGCATGTAGCCTGGTGCTTGGCGCAAAGTGAACTCTGGGCCCAGGGCAGCTCGTGGTTGACCACTGACTCGAGAGACGGCCCTGGGACCTTCTCTGAGTGGTGACCCCCGAGGTTCATGTTTGTCCTTGCCTGTAGCAGGCCCTTCCTTGCCTGTAGCAGCCGTCGCCACGCAGGGGACAGAGCCTGGCCTGTTCCTGCAGACGCCGTCATGTGGCCCAGGGCAGGGTCCCGTCTCCCCACGCCGACAGGAAGGTCCTGGCCGAGGGAGCAGACAGTGAGTGGAGGCGCAGAAAGGAGAGAGCCGCGGGCTGGACGGTCACGTGTGACTCCAGGACCATGTGCCAGACGCACGCCAGCCTCCCGGCTTATGGTGCCGTGCCCGCCCTGTCCCCCACCCCCAGGGGTGCCCAGGGAGGCCCGGCCAGAGCCCCCGGACCATCAGAATTGCCCGGCAACCCACTGCTGTCTGTGCTGCCCGCAGTCGCCGCAAACCCACTTCAGTGTAATTTAGTCTTGGCTCCTTTTTTGCTTCCCTTTTATACGTGTACTGACCAAGAACAGGTATTTTATGTTGAATGTGGATTCAAGCCCCAGCAGCCC
The DNA here is from genome assembly GCF_964341445.2 of Mesoplodon mirus. Taxonomy (NCBI): domain Eukaryota; kingdom Metazoa; phylum Chordata; class Mammalia; order Artiodactyla; family Ziphiidae; genus Mesoplodon; species Mesoplodon mirus. Next base: position 43,155,978 of record NC_138987.1, read on the forward strand.
CTGCACAGGCAGGAATACAAATGACCTGGCCTTGCACCGGCTGCCGGGCACTGGGTTTGGGCCTGGACCGTGACCTTTGACCTTTGGAGCACGTGGTCCCTGGAGCCTCGCCCGGGTGGGCAGGGGGGTGGGAGGCTGGCCACGCGGGCCCAGACCAGCACATCCGCCCACAGGGCAGGCCTGGGTGCAGGTGCCATGCAGATTCCAGCCGCGGCTGCTTTGTGTGACCACCACTCTCGTCGTCTGAGGTCCTGGTAGCCGGGGCCACGGCCACACCACGATGATGGTGGTGGCGGCCATGGTGGCAGTTCCCGTGTGCTGGGTGTCCTGCTGAGCTTGTGTGCACTGGGTCCTCAGGTCCTCAGCACAGCCCTGGCAGGAGCTGCCCGGCACCTCTGAGGCGGTGACGCCCCTGGGGCCTGCCGGGTGTCAGTGGGATGATGGTGACGTGGAGATGATGGACCACAGGGCCACTCCTGCACTGAGCATGGCTGAGTCACTGCCCCTTGGACCCTCCTGGCCTGGAGGTCACTCCTGTCACTGTCCCCGCCCGGCAGACGCAGGCTTGGCTTCCAGAGTTCCCGGCTGCCTGCACTCTCATGTTGCCCAGCCTGGCGGGGACAGACCCGCCTGCTACACAGGCGCCGAGCCACCCAGGCCCTGGGCCAGACTTTCTGCTTCCCCCGCCTCCATCTCCTCGCCTGGAAGGCTGAGGATGTGGGAGAAATGCCCGAGGCCCCAGCCTTGCCCAACCCAGCCTGCGTGTCCCCACGGCGTCCCCAGGTGGCACCCACGGCCACCCTTCCGCGGCCGATCGGGGCTCCCCAATGGCAGGTTTGCTGGCCGAGCTGCACAAATTGACTGTCGGAACGTGCCGGAGAAGTGAATTAAACCAATTAGGCCCGTCACCTGCCCGTGTCAGTGCAGGGGCTGCTGCTTCGTCTTCTCAGTTAAGGGGAGAAAGTAATCAGAGTTCGCATCTGGGCCTTCAGCCCCGTCACGATTAATTCACTCGTCTCTGCGCGTGGCCAGGCTGTAAACCCCTGGCCTCAGTGTGCTCTCCCACGTGCGCGGAGCCGGCCTTGACCTGGGAGCCTTGGGGTGAGTCCTGTGCCCGAGGGTCCGCAGAAGGGAGCGTGGTTGGCACCGTCGTGGCTGCTGTCCCGGCGCAGGGGGGCTGTACTGGGTGTAATCAGAGCAGCGCTGTCGGCTGGAGAGGAACGCCCGCCACGAGGGAGAGCTTCTGGGAGCCTCGCGGAACAGGGAAAACCAGTGAGATTAATATTTTATTTAACCCAGTACATCTATAACATTATCTTTCAACATGTGATCAATATTAAAGTTAAGAAACATTTCACAGACTTTTGTTCAGACCAAGTATCTGAGATCTGGAGTGTGATCTACCCACATCTCCACCGAGATCCCCATAGTCGGGGGACAGACGGGGGGCTGCGTCGAGAGCCGCCAGCCAGTCACGCCTGGCCGGACCCCTGCGCAGAGCTGAGCGTTGTTCGCCTCCTAATCCTTTGTCTGGCCCCCGAGGGCAGAGCTGGCCATGTGATGGCGTGTGTGCCCTGACGCAGAGGCAGGTGGAGTCAGGGGACCTTGCACCCAGAGCTGCTCTTCCTTAATCGACTGTTTGGGGCTGTTTTGATGACACGCAGTGCCTTTTGTACCAGACGCCAGAATTGGACGATCCAGTCCAAACGCACTCCTTCAAGTCCCCTCAAAAGGGTCCCACGCGGCTCCCCGGTCGGGGTCCTAGCCACAGCCCGTAGATCGACACATGTGGCGTGTTTCCTTCCTCGAGATGCCGGCGCTGCCTCCTCTGAGCTACTGTCCAGGGAAGATTCCATTTCATCTTGAGCTCATTTGCCAAACTCCCTGGCATTTCCCACGGATAGGAATTTATTTGGCATAAATGCCGCTACTGCTGCCGTGACGATCAACCACCACCGTGAACAGTGATCGAAGACTAGTTGAATAGTAGCAGCAGCAGGTGACACTTACCCTGTGCTTTTTATATTCTGGCACCGTTGGGAGCACTTTGCACAAATTAACAACCCAGAGAGGGAGGCGCGTTATTGTCCCCATTTACGGATGAGGAAACCGAGGCGCAGAGAGCCAGGAGACCGGCTGAATGGTGCAGGGCTGGATGTGAGCCCCACGTTCAGCATCCTTTACAAGCGTGCGTGCCTTTAGCTGACTGTACCCTAGCGACTGTTCACAGGTTGGCACCACGTGCTGTGTGCTTCATGTCGGGGACACGGGGGCACGTGGACCTGTTGATGTCACCAAGGAGACAGATCACCCCATGACGTAGGTGAGGACACCAAGGATGTGCTTCCAGAGTTCTGTGGGGTCGTGATGGGGGTGTGCTGGGCTTGGAGCTGCCTCCTCTGTGTCTGGCTGTGTGGAGCCTTACTGCTGGGCTCACAGGAGCCTCTGCAGGGGGCCAACCAGACAGAGAACCTGGGGCCCTGAGAGGGGACCCCTGCCCACCTTCCTGGACGCCACTGTGTCACCATTTCGTCCTTCCTGGGAGGGACGAAAGAGATAGAGATAATCATACTTTGCAAATGGTAACGTAATTCCTGTCTCTGGAAAAATGAAACTCTTTGGCAAGAAGTCCCCAAAGCCGGAAGCATTTCGCTCTTTAACGTTGGAAGACTCACCTCTTGGAACCTACCCAGAGGCGAAAGTCAGAGCGGGAAGGACTCTGTGGAAAAGATGTCCCCGGCAACAGCCCAGCTCAGGGCCCCGCCCTTCACCCTGCCCCCGGCTCCCCCCACTGCTATCACCCGCAGGACGACGCCTGCAGGGCGACCTGTGGCCGGGGTGGTGTTGGTGGGGCCTCCGCAGGGGACTGCCTGGTAAAAGAGACCACCAGCCACGATCCACATGCTCGCGAGGTGACATCCAGAGTATCCAGAGGACAGTCAAATCGCTCGTCATACTGAGACCCCGGGCAACCTGAGATTCGGGGCCGCTGCCCTCTGCGGGGCCTTGTGCTGCGGGCCTCCAGACTGCGGGGTGACCGTGACCTTGCTGGGGACTGAGAACAGCAGGCCTCCAGGCTGCACGGCGGGGACGGCACCATCGCTACGGTCCCTCCCGGCCACAGCGGACAGCACGTGCCAGCGTGGGAGGGCACGGTGACACAGGCTGATGGAGGGGGCGGGATGCCCCGGGCCATGGCTTTGTTGCTGTGGTGGCAACTCGTGGACATGGGAAGAAAAGAACCACGGGGACGCGACTTGTCTTTGATTCCTCACAGCCTCAGTGTTGTGAGCAAACCTTCTTTTAACTTTTATTCTGCAGACGTGGTCACAGCACTGTTTACAGAGAAGTTAAGATTAAAAATGGAATTGCCCTTGCAGGCTGCTGGACCGGGCCCTCCCTGCCACCGTCGCAGGGGATGGCGGGTCCCTTGGGGTGTGACCTAGTGATAGCATCGTGACCAATGGCCCTTTTCCCGAATGATGTGGCTAACAGATGTGCCGTGGCTCCCAGGTCGGAGGTGTTGCTGCCTAGCTCATAAATAAGACAGGCCTTTTAAAAAAAGAAATCTGCATTTAAGGGCATGTTCGGCTGTGTCCCCTGCCTCTCGTAAAGGTCACCCGGACAGATTTTTCCTTCTTTAACATTGCAGGCTGCGGGCCACCGGGCATTTCTATTCTCTCTCCGTCCACTGAACCTGGGGGACTAAATTAGATTCTGAAATTGAGTGTGCAGTAGAGTTGCTGAGTTACCGCAATGGGAGGGTATTGCTTCTCACCTTGCAGGTAGCGAGGTCATGATAATATGAAGCGAAGTGGATTAAAAAGAAAACCAAAGGTATTTATTTACGACCTGCTCAGAATTGGACTGGCATCCGTGTAAGTTGCATCTAATGGTGAAAGACAGCAGATTGATGTTGATACGTCCCCGGGGACGTTCTGCCAGTGAAGTTTGCTCCATGAATTGAATTTAAAGGCCCCCAGAAAGTGTCCAAAATGCGAAAGGAAATGGGACTGAGGAAGGGAAAGCAGCAACAGGGAAGCTGCACTGGCGGAGAGTCCTGACGCGTGGCTCTCCACTGGGGAGTGGGGGGAGGGCCGTGCGCTGGGAGGGGCGTCGTGAGGACAGCAGGCCTGGTACAGGCCCCCGCATCGCCCAGTGCCAGGCACTGGCAGCCCTGGTGGGAGCTGGGGCCCTCGTCTCGATGGGGAACCCGGGGCCCCGAGGTGGTCAGCGGCTGGTCCACCAGCCGGGAGGCAGCACAGCCAGCACCTGAGCCCAGGCCTGGCTTCTGGGTCTGAGCCCCGAGAGCCCCCCGCCGCTGGGCATCCCCGCCCGGATGGCCCTGGGCCCCAGAGTGGCGGGAGGCCGGGGGCGTGCGTGCGGCCCGGCTGTGTCGCGGTGCTGGCGCTGCCCTCCGCGTCCCAGCAGGCCTGGGAGCCTCCCGGGGGGTGTCCTCCTGGCTGCAGGGCGTGGGGCGCTCGGGCTCAAGCTGGGAGGGGACACGATTCTCGGGGGCTAGACGGCCCCCCCAGCTCACCCCGCTGTGGGCCTGTGCGTTTCCTCAGGGCCCCCCACTGTGGAGCCTCTCCGCGGCACAGCTGGCCGCCCCGTCTGACCCAGCCTGTCTCTCTCCCCCCAGGAGCTGCTGCTCTTCCTCCAGAACCTGCCCACAGCCCACTGGGGCGACGAAGACGTCAGCCTGCTGCTGGCCGAGGCTTACCGCCTCAAGTTTGTCTTCGCGGACGCCCCCAATCACTACAAGAAATGAGCCCGGGCCTACCGCCGTGGCCTCCCCCGCCCGGGGCAGCACACCCCGCTGCCGGCCGGCTGAAGGCCACGGCCAAGGAGAGGCCTTGCTGGAGCGGCTGGCCGGGACGTGGTCCAGGGCCTGGCGAGGGCCGGGCGGCCTCTGTTTTCTGAGATACCAAAGAGAGCCAGGGAGGGTCCCGGCCACGCGGGGCCAGAGAGGGGCCGGGCGTCCCCCTCTCCCGACCCTGGAGCATCCTTGCCAAATGCCCACCTCACGGAGCCCCCAGCCGGGGCGGCCTGAGAGGCAGACCCTCTCCGAGTGGCCTGCTGTCTGGGTGCCGGGGGCAGAGGGAGGTGGCAGCCATCTCCTTACCTACTTGGAAATGTAAAAATTCTATTCTGTTGAGTGAAAAAGAATAAAACGTAGACAAAGTCTTAAGTGAAACGTTGCACTAACCTCTGAAATCTCTGTGCTCTCCCAGGCCTCTGACAGCCAGCCGGATTTCTGTAACTTCGTCACTTTAACTTTGCCGCGTACTTGCTCCCTTGGCTTAAACGTGGCTGGAAGGCAGACGGCGAGCCTGGGGAGCCTCTGGCTGCAGCAGCTGGGAGCAGAGTGCGGCCTATAGAAATTGCCTTACTTTCCATCTATGACCTCTGGAAACAGAGAACCACCCGGCTGGTCTGTCGAGGAGCCTGCGCGGGCGGGGGCCCTTCCGCTGGGTGGTGTGGGGCGTCGGGCGGACGCTCAGCCTCCAGCCACAGCCTCGCTCGCCTGGGCCACCTGGACAGGTGGGTCCAGATGCTCCTGCTCTGTGATCAGAGCCGTGAAGGACTCCACTGCTCCTGCACCTGCGCCCACACCGCGGGGGCCGAGTGGCCCGAGCCCCTCTGCTTGCTGCGTCTCCGGGTGTGTTGCGGACCTGATCACTGCTGCTGTGTGTTGGTCACTGGGGCCGTGAGCCCAGCTGCAGAAAGTGCCAGACCCGCCCTGCCCTGGGCTCTGCCGGGGCCCGTCCTGCTTCCCCCACATTGCCCGCCCTGGCCAGAGAGCACCTGTCATGGGCATGTCGCCCATGGTGACGCGGACACCCCCGTGGAGCTCTAGGCCACAGCCACAGCCTCTGAGCCCTGAGCCCAGGACAGGCTCCTGACCTCTGCCCCAGACTTTCATCCACGCGCAGGCATCTCTTCCCACCACCTGCCCGCCCTCCCAGGGCAGCCCCGCCACCACCCGTCTTGGCACAGCTCAGGTGCCAGGTCGCTGCCCAGAGGCTGTGCAGCCGAGGATCAGAATACACAGGTGCACGTGTGTGACGGTGTGCGTTCCTTATTTTTGGCTTGTTACATGTGCGTGGAAATCACAAAATACTGTGCAAATGTCAGAAGCCCCCGAATCAGCGGAGGGACCTGCTTGCCTTAGAGCAGACGGAGAGCACCCCTACTGGCCAGTCCCTGCCCCCGACCCTGGCATCAGGGGTTCCTCCCCGCGCAAGGCCCCCTGGCCTGCTGCTTGCCTGCTGGGCGTCCAGTTCCACGAAGGCCCATCCTGCTTAGACCCCGGGCACTGCCCACCGTGGCTCGGGTAGTCTGTGCAGCCCAAATGCTGGGGACACAAAAGATGTCCCCTGGAGGCAGTTGATTTTTCAAATAGGAAGCATCTACGGAGTTCAGTGAGGCTCTATGCATGTTTCCATGTGTATGTAAACCTGGAACTGAATGCAAGGGGTGTTGACGGGGTCCTTGGAGCCTGAGCCAATCAGTCTGAAGTGATTAGAGGCTGTTCTGTCTGGAATACAATGTGCGAAACATGGAATAAAGATGCAATGAAAATCCAGCCTTGGCCTTTGATTCAGGGGCTCTCCTGAAGGAACAGGGTGCCCTGGCCGGGTGCTGGGTCACAGTTGGCTGTCTGGTCTGAGGCCGGGGGAGACCTGAGAGCCAGGGGCACTGGCCCAGCCCTACAGCAGCCGCTGGACAGTCCCGAGTTCTGGGCCTTTCCATACAGGCTGTCTGCAGCATGCCAGGCCTGGCGTTGGGTGCAGCACCCACAGTCTTGCTGAAGCCCATCAGGGCCTCGTGGGGAGCTGAAGGTGCAGGTGGGCCAGACTCAGACCCGAGCTGAACCCCAAGCCCAGGCTGCACCGGCTGGGGGGCAGGATCCAGGCCGGCCCGGGACAGGAGGGGCCTCCTCATCTGGCCACGGTCTGTCAAGCGTCTACTTGGAGCAGGCACCCGGGTCTGGGGTCCACTCCTCCCCACTCCTAGGACCCAGGACACGCCCATCCGCCCTGCCCCCCAGCCCGGGGTGTCCAGGCCCCTCCCCAACCAGCCCCCATCCTCCCGGTGTTTGGTGAAACAAGGCCCCGTGAGCCCCGGTTTCTCAGGGCTGCTTTCGTGGTGCTCTCTCCTCCTCTGGGCACCCCATGTCTGCCCTTCCCCCACCCCCCGCTGGGGGCCCCCGCAGGGCAGCACTTTGCTCTCTGCCTTCTTGGGATGAGGTTCCGTCCCCATGGGTGGGCTGGAGCCCCCCGGGCGGGGGGGGGTTTGTTTACCTCTCCTCCCCGCACGAGCCTGCGTCGAGCTGGGTGGACCCTTGCAGACCCCCGGTGCCGGCTTGAGGCCGCAGGGTGGAGACACGCTGCCCATCCCCGTCGCCACAGTCAGGAGGCGGGAGATGCCAGGCTCCAGGTCTCAGCTCAGCAGCTGGTGACGGCTGTCATTTGCTGTCATTGTTTGTTGGTGTTCGTGGTCCAGCGGTTTGCTCCTCAGGCCCGCTTTGGGGTCCACGAGCCCCCAGGGGTGGCCCAAAGCCCAGAGGTCTGAGACAAGCCCCTGCCTCTGTGCGTCTCGCCCTGCCCGGCATCAGGAGGGGCCCTGCCTGTGGGCCCCACGGCTGAGAGGGAAGAACGGGAGGCCGGGCCCTGGGTAGGTCTGGTGCCAGGGAGGGTGAGGCTCTGGGCGTGGAGGCTGGAGAGGTCTGAGCGATCTGTGCTCTTGGAGGGACTCATGGGGGGCGGGCGGGCAGGGCTTTCGTGCTGCCGTCAACTGCGGATCTGAAATGGGAGAATGGCCCCTGTGTTTGAGGAGCCTGCTTCCTCTGGCCACGTGGAGGCGTCTCTGCAGGAAGGCGGGTCGCGGCTAAGCCGCACCGAGCCTGGGACTGCGGGCCCGTCCACCCTGAGCTGGAGGTGTCTGCTGGGCCTGCAGCCCCGTGGGTCAGCTCTCAGGGCTGGTGTTCGGTGGAGTCTGCTCAGAGTGTTGGGCAGCTGGGCCCTCCCTGAGCCTCCCCGGTCCTGCCCGACCCAGCTGGCCCTCTCCCCTCTCGTCCCCTCTCGTCCCCTTCCCTTCAGTGCTACCCTAGCCCCATGGGGTCTGCCCCTCTCAGCTGCAAGGCCTTGTCTCACTAGTCCTGTAGCCTCACCCCAGCCCAATCCCTGGCATGGAGAGGATCTTAACAAGGATGGCCGAGGGAGTGCTCGCAGCCACTCTGTGACCATGTGACCATGTGACCATGCACGAAGCATCGAACCCTTGAGCCCGTTCCAATGACAAACTGAGGCTAAAAAAACTATATACCCAGGTAAATTCCAGACGAGTGGATTTAAATATTAAATAAATCCCCAAATACTCAAAATAGAAATAGATAGATATTTTTATACCCAGGAACTGTGAAAGGCTCTCTGAGCACAATGCCAGTGGCAAAAACAATAAAGGAAAGGACTGATAAACATCTGTAGTGTGCACCACGGAGAAATGCACAACCAGCAGAGCTCAAAAGCCTCAATAAACAAAGATAAATGCTAATAAGCCCAGCAAACATACCTGCAACCTAGGTGAGACAGGTTGAAGTTCCTTAATATCTACCGAGTGCTTGAAAATAACTGGAAATAATTCTTGGAAATAAAAATGGGCACAGCACAGAAAATAGCCAATTCACAAAAGGAAGAGATACAAGTGCCTGACAAGATGTTCACATCACTCATAGTTTAAAAAAGTGAAAAAGAAGTCACAAAACGTCTGACCAGCTGAGCTACCCTGGCTAAGTTTGCGGTAAGTTATTAACAGCAATGGAAAACCAATCCACTCTTTCAGTCTTCCTATTTTTTCCGGAAGATTTGGCAATGATTTTTGTTGTTTTTACTTTAAAACTGTGATGTATGCTATAATATATATATATAATATATAATATATATAATATATAATATATATAATATATATTACTTTAAAACTGATGTATGCTATAATATATATATAATATATAATATATGTATGTATAAAATATATAATATATAGTAACAGCAGGCCACACAGCACAAATCTAGGGACAGTGAATTGTCCCAAGGCCGACACCAGGAGCTACTGTCACCGTCAAGAAGTAGCACATGGCCCGTACCCGCGGTGTCCCCGGGTGCCCCCTCCCCAAGCAGGACGCCACCCTGACTTTTGACACCATCGTGTGGTTTTGTTTGTTCCTAAACTATGTTATCTGAAGGAATCACATGGACAGACTCTTGCAAACAACTTTTCTGTTAGTGCAGGTATCCCCGTGGTTGGGCGGCTGTGGTCCATTTTATCTCTTGCTGTCGTTTTCTCTCCTCTGAGTGGATCACAATTTACCCATTCCGCTGTGGGTGGTGGGCACTGGAGTTGCTTCCGTTTCAGACCTGTTGTAAATACTGCTGCTCTGAACATCTGTGTGCGCGTCCCTCGGGGGGACACGTGCCAGTTCTGCTGGGCGTGCATCTAGAGGTGGAATTCCACGGCCACGTGGGGTGGGTATCTTCCACTTTAGCAGATGATGCCAAACTGGTTGCCAAACTGGTTTTCCAGTTTACGTTTCCACCGGTGGGTTATGAGGGCCCTTGTTTCTCCACGTCTGCACTGCCAGCTCTTGGTGTGGTCAGTCTTAGCCATTCTCAGCCTTAGTTTCTAGTACTGGGATTCTTCGGTCATTATTGCCGAATGGATGAGTCGGAAAAATGACCACTGCCCTCCCATCCTTGGTGGCACCCACTCACCTGGTTTACTCGAGAACGTCTCAGAAAATACAAGTTTAAGAAATTATTTTAAAATGTAAGGAAACTTTTAAAAGAATAGAAATAGAGAGTATAACTTCCAGGAGAGGAAAAAGAAAGCTAATGAACAAAACTGATCGAGTCGAGAAGATAGGAAAGGAGTTGGGGAGAAGCAAACAAAAAATAGGGTAAGTAGGAAATACTAACATGGTTCAAAGAAGTTCAGATATGCAAGTGATCATGATAAAGAAATTACTTAAACTCACCTATTGAAAAAGATTCACATTATACTTTGTAAAAACCCCCATAAGATCCAACAATATACTATTTACATGAGATACACCTAAGACAAAATGGCACAGGATTTGAAATAAGAGGATGAAAACAATAAATGTGAGGGAGATACTAACCAAAAGAAAGCGTGGCTGAGAATATCTATATTCCCCTAAAAGATATTTGAAGAGCATTCACAAGGACAAAGGGTTGTGTCCTATGATGAAGCGACGGCCTCGGTGAGTCATGGGCCTGAGTTAATAGGGCAACACGACCCCAAAGGAAAGCAGAAAATGACCTTTCCACAGCATAAACGGATAGGTTAACACATCTCTTACAGAAAATGTGGACCAAGGGAAGAAAAAAGTTTTAAAAAGAGAGATTTAAATAAAAATGATGGTTTGATGTAATAGAATTTTGCTCTCCACGAAGAGATTACATATTTATTTCCGGCATGTGAAAAAACATTTACAAATGTTTGGCCTTTGTAAGGGAGATTCCAGTAAACCCAAAGCCTCGGCAGTATACAGACCTATACGTTCTGTCCACAATGCAATGATATTAGAAATCCAAACCAAGGAGAACGTTTAAATGCCAAAGCCCCCATATACATATAAATAATCATAAAAATAGAATCATACTTGAAATTACAAAATGATAGTGAAAGACTAAAATATCAAAACTTGTGGGGTGCAGCTAAGACAGTAAGTAGACGAGACTTTATAGCCTTACATGTTTTATTGAAAGACAAATATTTAAAAGAATTTAGCTGAGGGCCTCCCTGGTGGCGCAGTGGTTGGGAGTCCGCCTGCCGATGCAGGGGATACGGGTTCGTGCCCCGGTCTGGGGGGATCCCATATGCCGCGGAGCGGCTGGGCCCGTGAGCCATGGCCGCTGGGCCTGCGCGTCCGGAGCCTGTGCTCCGCAGCGGGAGAGGCCACAGCGGTGAGAGGCCCGCATACCGCAAAAAGAAAAAAAAAAAAAAAAAAAAAAAAGAATTTAGCTGAACATTCAACTTAAGCTGGAAGAAGAATAAGAGAGCAAAAGTGCAAAAAAAAAAAAAAAACCCATAAGGATTAAAATAATAAATATAGAAGCAGAAGTTATTGGAGTAGAAAAGAAACACAAATAATGGAAAAGACTGATAAAACCAAAGTTAATTTTTAAAGTAGACTAATAATCTAAGCAGGGATCTTTGTTTTGCGGTTGGTTTATCTCCAGCGTTAGAAGGAGCACTTATACATAGTAGGGATTATATAATGTTTGTTGAATGAAAAATAGACAAATATTTCTAATGGATAAAATTCAACCATATTAACCAAAAAAAAAAAGGAGGCAAACTGCAGATGCTTAAAAATCATAAGCAACAGAGAATGAGAAGACAAGCCACTGACTGGGAGAAAATATTTGCAAAAGACAAATCTGATACAGGACTGTTATCCAAAATACACAAGAACTCTTAAAGGGCAACAGTAAGCAACTGGATTAAAAAGGCGCAAAAGAGCTGAACAGACACCCTCACCAAAGAAGATACACAGATGGCAAATAAGCACATGAAAAGCTCCACGTCCTGTGTCATTGGGGAAATACAAATTAAAGCAGCAGCGAGACATCACTACATACCTATTAGAATGGCCAAAATCTGAAAACTTGACAACACCCAGTGCTGGTGGGGATGTGAAATGGTGCAGCCAGTTTGCTTTTATACATTTTAAAAAATTCATTTTATTGGAGTATAGTTGATTTACAATGTTGTGTTAATTTCTGCCATACAGCAAAGTGACTCAGACATATATATTCTTTTTCATATTCTTTTCCATTAAGGTTTATCCCAGGATATTGAATATAGTTCCCTGTGCTCTACAGTAGGACCTTGTTGTTTATCCAGTCTGTATATAATAGTTTACATCTGCTAATCCCAAACTCCCACTCCATCCCTCTCTCACCACCCCCTTGGCAACCACAAGTCTCTTCTCTGCCTGTGAGCCTGTTTCCATTTCGTAAATAAGTTCATTTGAGTTATATTTTAGATTCCATGTACACGTGGTATCATATGGTATTTGTCTTTTTCTTTCTGACTTACTTCACTTAGTATGATAATTTCTAGGTCTATCCACGTTGGTGCAAATGGCATTATTTTGTTCTTTTTTATTGCTGAGTAGTATTCCATTGTACCTATGTGGTACAGCCACTTTGGAAGACAGTTGGATGGTTTCTTACAACACTAAACATACTCTTACCATATGATGAAGCGATTATGCTCTGTGGCTTTTACCCAAAGGAGTTGAAAACTTATGCCCACACAAAAACCTACAGACAACTGTTTATTCATAATTGCCAAAACTTGGAAACAACCAAGATGTCCTTCAGTAGGTGAATGGATAAACAAACAGTGGTCCATCCAGACAATGGAATATTATTCAGTCCTAAAAAGAAATGAGCTATCGAGCCTTGAAAAGATATATAGGAACATTCATTAGTAAGTGAAAGAAGCCAATCTGAAAAGGATAACATACTGTATGATTCCAACTCGATGACATTCTGGAAAAGGCAAAACTATGGAGACAGGAAGAAGACCAGTGGTTGCCAGGGATTGGCGGGGTGGGGTGGTGGTGGAGGAGGGGGGAATAGGTGGAGGACACAGGATTTTTAGGGCAGTGAAAATCCTCTACATATGATACTCTGTTGGTGGATACATGTCATTAGACATTTATCCAAACCCACAGACTGTCCGCCGTGAACCCTAATGTCAGCTGTAGGCTTGGATGATGTTGACGTGTCCGTGGAGGTAATAAGTGTACCCCCTGGTGGAGGATGCTGATAATGGGGGAGGCGCTGCACGTGTGTGTTGGGGGGTACATGGGAAATCGCTGTACTTTCCTCTTAGTTTTGCTGTGACTCAAAAACTTCTCTAAAAAATGTAATCTATTAATTTAAAAAAATCATAAGTGCCTCCTACGAGCAGCTATGTACCTATGAATTTGAAAACCTGGATGAAATGGACAATTTTGAGAAAAAATACAAATTACAAAAATTGACTGGAGAAGGAAATTAAAACTGAGTAGATCAATAATCGCTAAATACCTTGAACAGGTAGTCACACGTCTCTGTTTCCAAAGGCCACATGCCAGATGGCTTTACAGCGTGTTCTACTAAACCCCCAGTGACCAGAATTTAGCAAAACAATGCATGAGGTGGAGGCCCCAGGCACAGCTGGGGGTGGGGGTGGGGCTTGAGGCCTTGGCTGCACCTGACCAGCGTGGGCCTGGGCAGGGGCTCTGGGTCCCGGAGGAGCTGAAAAGGCTTGCGGTGGGGCTTTAACCGAGGAGCGGTCCTGGGGTCTGGGGAAAGTGGGGTCTGGGCCCTGGGGAGCAGCTGCTGGCTGCAGCCTGATCTGGGCCCACACCCAGCAGGGATGGGGCCGGGGGGAGCGGAGGCCAGGAAGCAGCTGCTTTTAACGTTTTCTTTATTTTTTTCCATTGAGTCTGCAGGCTAAGAGGCCACAGGCCCCCAGGCCCTTTGGGGTTAATAATGCAGCTTTTATCTAGAACTCATTAGGGCTGGGCCGCCCCGAGTTCATGTGGTTTTGAACTGGATTCAGGTGTCATGGAAGAAAATGAGGACATCGGAGTGTCCCGGTTAATCCCGGTTAACCTGTGACCAGGGCCTTAGCGTTCAGCGACCCAAACTGGAGGTCAAGTTATCTTACAAACAAATAAAAAGAACGGGGGAGGCGCTTACTGTCCAGAGAATACGGCCTCTTCTTGGATGGAGGTAGAGGAAGGGCTTGGCGGGTCTCAGCTTGGAGGGAAATCAGGAGCCCGGCTTGGGGAGAGACGGGAGAGTGGAGACGAAGACTGGATGGAGGGCGGGCGAGGAGAGAGGTTTCCAGGGGAGACCAGCTCAGACTGAGGTGGAGAAACTCCCGAAGCCAACGTGGAAATTTGAAACTGAGACACACCCAGATGCACATCAGTGAAGGGGCGTCAGATCTGGACCAGGAGACCCGAGGGAGGGGGCGGGTTCTCCTCCCTCCGAGGGGCGGGGGGGAGGGGCAGATGCAGCAAGTCCGGGAGAACAGCAGCCAAGCCTGTGGGCGCTCCTCTGTCTCTGGCGCAGGACGGATATTAGTCGGGGAGCAGCACGGAGGAAGGCGGCTGGGGTCACACTTGCCGGCCCCCGCGTTCACGAGAGCCAGTGCCTTACATCAGTCACCCTCCCTCTCCCCCACCCACCCCTTTGTTTCTTCAGAGCCTGGACCACCATCTCCACGACCACTAGTTCAGGAGCTCAGGGTGGTCCCCACCGGGCCTCTGATGTGTCCTTGATAATATTTTAGGAGCGAATGAATGACAATGTTTGGGGCCTCCTGGAGAGGCCAAGGGACTTTGCAGGGCCCTATAGCCAGGGAGGCCTGGGCTGGCCTGGACCCCGGGCCCCGCACAGCGACCCCACTGGCAGGGATTAAGAGTCCACTCTAGGGGTTCCCTGGTGGCGCAGTGGTTGAAAGTCCGCCTACCGATGCAGGGGACACGGGTTTGTGCCCCGGTCCGGGAGGATCCCACATGCCGCGGAGTGGCTGGGCCCGTGAGCCATGGCCGCTGAGCCTGCGCGTCCGGAGCCTGTGCTCCGCAACGGGATAGGCCACAGTAGTGAGAGGCCCGCGTACCGCAAAAAAAAAAAACAAAAACAGAAGAGTCCACTATAGGGGTCAGCACCTGAGGGTCAGAGAGCAGAAAGGACGTCCAAGCTCACCCAGCAAGTGAGGACAGAGATGCCTGAGCCCAGGGAGACCTGACCCCAAACCCAGTCCTCCCCAGCGGTGGTCCTTCTTGGTCATCCCAGTGGAGTCAAGGCCGCAGGGCAGAGATGGCCACAGCCTGGCCTTGGTCTCCCGGGTGACAAGTGGTGGGAAGCCTGGAATCTCTTAATAAACTTTCAGTGGCCACCATCCTCCCAAGGCCACTGCTGTCTGGGAATGCTGGGGATGCTAATGGTGAGAGGGACCCAGGGACAGCCGCCCTGACCGGCTATTAAAAATAATTGGCCACCCACAATGCAAAGAAAAATGTGTTCTCCTTCAGTTTGGCTGGAAAATGTGAATTATTCTCACGTTGCCATAGAAACCAAAGGAAGTTCCTGGCATCTTTCAGATATTTAATTTTGTGAGCCCAAGGATGACCCCCTGAGCGCTGCAGAGCAGCAGGGGGCTGCGGGAGGGAAGGGGAGAGAGAGATGGGGGCAGAGGGAAGGGTGGGGAGGAAGAGGGAGGGACAGAGAAAGGGGGGAGAGACAGCCATGGACGGGGCTGGGGGAGCCTGAGTCCCTGCCGGGAGAGCGCCCACAGGGTGGCGACCACAGAGGGCAGCGCCCCGAGCTCTGGGATGAGAGGCCGGCTTCTGTGGGGAACCTGAGGTCCTGGGCGGTAAGGGACAGTGGCCGAGCTTTGCTTGGACCCCTGAGTCTGGTGGCTCCACGTCCTTCAGGGTAGCCGCCTGCCCTCCCGGTCTCAACGCTGGTGCCCCCGGTGTCCCCCCTACCCGGCCGCTGCCTGTAGCTCCCCTTCCGGCCCCAGTGCCCTGCAGTCTTGTCCGGGCACCTTCTGCCTTTGCTGGGACCCTCCCTGTGCCTGGAATGTCCTCCTCCGGCTGAGAAACCCCTGTGTGTCTTTTAAGTGTCTAAGGCCCACTGTCAGGTTCTCCACACATGGCTCCATACTTGTCCCTGGAGACGCCACGCCCCGCTTCCTCCTCCAGAAGCCCCACCTAGCGCTGGCCCCCATACTTGCCTTAGGTGACAGGAGGGGACCTGCCACCTCTGTCCCCTCCTCCTGGCAGGGAGTGGCCTCAGCCTCGGCCACCCCAGGCCCAGGCGGCTCCCAGGGAGGAGTCCGGGTCGGGGGTGGGATGAGCTGGAAGTGCTGTGCAGGAGTGGCCCCGCCAGCCGTACGGGAGGCCCTGGGCCCACAGTGCCAGGCGGTCAGGGGTCCCTGCAGCTCCTCCAGCGGTGACAAGGCTCCTGGCCACGGGGAGCTGGGGTGGTGGCCAGCCATACTCTGGTCATCCCTAAGTGGACATGCGCTTTGCTGGGGGCTGTGGACGGAGGGAATGGGCCTCCCGGGGTGTCTGGGTGCAGAAAGGGGGCATCAAGGTGGGCACAGTGCAGCGTGGGCATGGCGGGCCTGGCATGGCGGGCACACCTGCCCAGCTGTGGCCGCTTCACTCGCTTCTGTTCTCTCCTCACAGCTCTGTGAAGACCATTTCCTGCTTTTATCCCAGTTTCAAAGAATGTGCTTAGAAATATCTCTGGCATTTTGCTAATAGCGGTGGGAAGAATGGAAGAAATGATCAGCCTCCAAATATCACAACTTCAGATTGAGCTGGTTTAAATAGCAGAATTTCCAGATTAGAGGCAGGTGTGAAGATGTAAGAAACACACCAATCCCTGATTTTCAGAGGTCGGGGGAGGAGGGCCTGCCCTGTGGCCCAGGATGGGTGTGTCCTTGGGGGGGCGGGTGTTGCCGGATGAGAAGGGTCCAGGTGTGCCCTGCATGTGACTTCCAGTCTTCTGTGTCTCTGTGTCCAGATGTGATTTTTCCCACCATGAAGGTGGTGGAGGCCAGTAGCAAACTGGGAAGCAGAGGAGGAGGGGAGGGGGGCTGAGTCTCAGGAGCTGGGGGTCGGGCTGTCTCCCCAGTGTCTCTGAGCCCTGCCTTCTAGGGTCCTTGCAAAGGGTCCTGGCCCCCCTCGCAGCTCCTGCACAACTGTCTGGGCCGCCTGGTCACTTCTCTCTGTTCATCCAGAAATGGGGTCCCTGTGGCCAGCAGGCCTGCATCCCCTCCCTCATCTTTCCCTGGACCCAGGGCCGGCAGGAGAGGGACAGCACAGGCCCCTTATGCTAACTCCTTTGCCCTTTTTACAGAGGAGGAAACTGAGGCCCAAGATGGTGCGGGAGGGGTGTCAGGTACTTACTCCAGGGCACACCATCAGTGGTGGTGGAAAGACCGCCTGGGGCGGTGGGTGGGAGTGGCCGGCGCGACGTGGCCCGGGCAGGGGTCCAGCAGCCGGTGGGCTTTCTCCCCTCCCCCATGTGGGTGTTCTCACAGGGTCCTGCCCCCTGGGGAAGCCGAGTCCCCGGCCCCCGAGTCTGACACCCACTCCGGACTGAGGGTCCCGGCCCTGCGTGCTCACCAGGGCTGCTGGGCCAGAGCCGGGAAACGGTGCTCCTGAAAGATTTCCATTCATCTGCCAAATTAATGTGTGTGTTCTCCACGTCGCAGGAGATGCAATGAACTGTCAGCGGGACGAGAGGACTAAAGGAACGACTAAGATGTCTTTTATGGTGTCATTACATCTTATAATAAGATTTACTTGTCAACTTAAAGTGTCATGATGTAGTCAT
Organism: Mesoplodon mirus; assembly: GCF_964341445.2. Classification (NCBI taxonomy): domain Eukaryota; kingdom Metazoa; phylum Chordata; class Mammalia; order Artiodactyla; family Ziphiidae; genus Mesoplodon; species Mesoplodon mirus. The sequence goes on from NC_138987.1 coordinate 43,173,422, forward strand.
TTATTTGGTAGCCTAAGGAAGACGTGTGGTTCAAGGTTCCGGCTGTAATAATTACCCTGGACAGGTGAGAGTGCGGCCTCCCACTCCACACCCTTCCGCCCCTCGGGGCTCACTGGGCCCTGCGGGAGGGCAGTGGGCACCCTCCTTTCCATCTGACCAAAGGCTCAGTGATTTGGGTGCAGCCAGAGTGCTGGGCAGGGCACAGCGTAGTCCCAGGGCCCTGGGTCCCAGCTCCCTCTGGTCATCTGCATCTAAGCCTTGTTCACGCATGCCCTGCGTCCTGCCCTGCTTCCAGCCCTGAGCTAAAGCCGGGGGGCGGGTGGTGGAGGGGGGGAGGCCAGGGACTTGTCACACTTGGTCTTTGTCTGGCTCTCAGCCCCGGGGCGTGAATGATGCTGATAGAGGGCCAGACACGGGTACCCTGGGGGCTCATCCAGCCTGGGAGGGCCAGGGACGTCTTTCCTAAGAATGGGACCTTTCAGCTGGGCCTTGAAGGATGAGTAGGAGTTTGTTGGATAGAAGAGGGCATTCTGGGGAGAGAGAAGAGCACAGGCAAAGGTGAAGGAGGGACCAACTGGAGGTCCAGCCTGGAGAGGAGCCTGGGGGGTGGGCTGGGAATAGCAGGGGAACAGGCTGCAGAAAGGCTGGGCCCAGCCCCTGGGGGCCTTGAACACCATGCTCGGGGCGGGGGGCGGGGAGTTCATTGTGTAGCAGCGGTGCAGACGGGAGTGGCACGTTCAAGGGGTATCTCTGGCGGAGGGGAGGGGCCGCCCCTGCCTTGACCTGAGATGGGGGTGCCTTGTGAGGAGCTGCTCTCAGGCGGGGTAGGGTTGAGGCTGGGTCCTGGACATGTGACCTCAGAGATGCCTTTTGGGTGAAGGTGACTGAAGGCGTTGGATAAAGAGACTGGAGTCTGCAGGGGGCCCAGGAGAGACATGCACATTGGGGTCCCAGTGCCTCCATGGCGTTCAGTCCACAGGGCGAGAGCTCCCTGGGAGGGAGGGAGCAGAACCTCAGAGCTTAGCAGGTGGGCGGGGCTGGGGGGACCCCACTCCTGCACCCAGAACCTGTGGGCAGCTGCCCGGCCCCTCCCGCGTCTCCCCCAGGCCAGGAGGGTTTCTTTCCAAGCTTTGTGTGGGGCCTCTGCACGGGCTGCCCAGGGTCCAAGGCCCCTGCGGACCCCACTGCGGGCGCCCCGTTCCTCTGGCCTGGTTTCCGTGAGGGTGATTTTTGCTGACCTGCAGAACTTCCAGCGGGACAGAGCGATGCTCCGCTCAGCCCACTGGGGTCATTAATTTATGCAACCCGGCGGCTTCATCAGAGAGGGTTGTCACGGTAACGTTAACAAAATGTAAATACCTGCTGGACCCGAGAAGGTGGCCACTCCATCCGCCTTCCTGGGGCGGGAGGGGTGCCAGCGGAGGGTATTTCTCCTCTGGTGGCGCAGCCTGTGGGGCTCGCTCTCTCCCTGGGGGCTGCCAGCTGCTGAAACAACATGGATCTGTGGGAACCAATCACAGTGACGGCTCTGCGGGGCTGCCCTGTCCCCGTCCTGCTCTGCGGGGCTGAGACCCTGGTCTTCTCCCTCCCTGGGGGCTTGGGTGTGGCCTCCAATTCTGGGGGGCTCAGCTGAGGGCAGGTGAGAGCCCGCCGCTCGGGACCCAAGACCTCCAAGCCCCTGGGCCAGACCCTGTATTCCAGGCTGGACTCCAAGGCGGTCTCCCCTGCCCACCTCATCCTTTGGTTCAGGGCAGCCTTTCTAGTGACCTGAATCCTCAAGCACCAAGCTTCTTCCTAAGGTGTCCTTGCTAAACCGGCCCCGCAGGATTCTTGCTAAAGGCAGGATTTAGATACCAAGGGCTGTCTAAGCCATCAGAGGACCCTGACTAGTTTGGTCAAGGGGGGCGTCTTCGTCAGGAGGCAAGAGGGGGTGGGCTCTGGCCCGAGGGGCAGTGGTTGCCTGGACAGAAAGGTCGGTGAGTCAGTGCACAGCCGGGCCGCAGAGGCCCAGCACACGCTATGGGGAGGGCGGCTGCTGGGGCATGTTAGTGACCACTGGCCCTGGGGGCAGAGCTGCCGCCGCCACACCACCAAAGGTCTGCTGAGTTCAGCCATCCTTGCAGGGGCCTGAGGAGCCAGCCAGCCTCACACCCGGACCCCAGCCCGCTGGCTGGCCGCCCTTGATCCGCCCCCACCTTTCCCAGTGATACGGACGGATCCAGAGCTATAGGGAGTGAGCTGCCCGCCCGGCCCGCAAACACTGAAGCGGGCAGGCTAGTGGCGATCCATCACTGAGGACTTAGCGCCCTGAGTCCTGCTCCCGAGTTAAAAGCATCCTGAGTTCTCCAGGATGCTTTTCACACATAAGCGTCGATTTATTGCATGTTTTCTAAAGGAATCATGTGCTGAGCCAACAATGAATTGTCAACAACTTTCAACAGGCCAGTGATATAATTCACGGGCATTGAAATACCCTGAAGTGAGTAGCCCTTTAAGAAAGAGCCGAAAACTCTATTTTATTGTCCTCCTAGTTCGTTATAATTTTCAATTTCATAACATTCCAATTACCGGGTAGTTAGGGAACGTGTGTCGGGCCTCTGGCACCCTTGTGGCAGCCCTCCTTCCCGTGGGGTCTGTCAGGTCCCCCCTAGTAGCTCCCCCCGTGGACCCCGCAGTCCCCCCATACTCCGCTCTTTGGCTGCAAATCCCAGCTCTGGACCAAAGTCTCTCCCTATGGCAGTAGTTCGTATAAAGTCTGTCTTGCCGTTTTTAACAAGTGTCTGGTGAATAGTTTATCTTTAACATTATTCAAGGCCTCCTTTCCAGCCACTGTCCTTCCCTGTTTCTGTATCATCCACATTTCCTCCCATCCTGGTCCCTTCCCACAGCATCCACACAGACGGAAACAGGCCATCCTAGAAAGCCCTCCTCGGCCTCACCCACTTCTAACCCATTCTACCCTGTGTCTCTGCCACGGAAGCCCACTGGCCACGCTGCTGTCCTGCAAACACACCAAACACTGCTGCCCCGGGGTCTTTGCTTGTCCCTCTGCCTGGAGTGTCCTCCCCAGACACCTGCAGGGGTCGCCCTTTCACGCCCGTAATTTCTTTGCTCAGCGTCACCTTCTCAGCGTTCTGTGACCCCTGGGTGAGGCCCACCTCTGTCCCCACAAGCTCTTTTGCCCGAGCGCTGGCAGCCACCTGGCCTGTTGTCTCTTTGCCCCTGGGTCCCTCTCTCCTGCCGGCTCACTGTCAAGGCCCAGGGCCGGGCACTCAGGAGCCACTGACTACGTGTTTTAGGACTGGACTGGATTCTCCCACTTGGGAATTTCATGGGGACGTGGGAGAGTATGCCCGGTGGCAGCAGGGTTAGATATGGGACGATCTAGGGAGAAGCTGGGGTGGGGAGAGGCCCTGAGTCACCCCTCATGGACCACGGTGGAGGGAAGAAGAATGCGTCCTTGGGATCAGAGTGTCCTGTGGGCTGGCAGCCTTGTCAGGTCCTGAAGACACTCACAGTAGCTCATGTGCAGCCAGGAAACCCCAGTAACTGCAGGGTCCTGACAGGTCTCCATCCCTGGCGGCCTCTGAGCTGACCCAACTGCGTGTTCTCGACCTCGGCAGACCTTCTAGGAAATCAGCTCCCACGCGGCCTGGACGCTGTCCCTGAAGTCCCCTCCTTGCTCATTCCCTCCTGCAGCCCAGTCCTGCAGCTGGAGGCCAGAGAGTGCTCCCCGTCCCCCCATCTCCCCTGTTGGAGGGCTGGGACCCCGCCTCACGCATCTCCTCTTTTCCAGCCTCATCCTTCTCCATCCCCTGTCACCCGACTCAGGTCCCTGAGTGCCAGCCACCCTGGCCCCTCCTGTGGTCTTCATTCCGGACCCTCCACGCCCTCTGTCCTGCCTGGACCAGGGGAAACCCCTTTGTGTGAGCATTACCAAGGGTTATTTGCCCTGGGCCCACCAGGGTCACCCCTACCCCCGGAGCACCCAGATTCAGCATTTCCTTAATGATGCCGTATTCTTAGGGAGATGATCCAATTGTCAGTCCCTTACTGCCGAACGGGGATGGGAGAGAGCGCTAGTTTTCCCTCTTGTTTATTTTATCATTGGCTATTAAGCTCAATTCTTTGCTAAAGAATTCATCAGGCATCTGGTCAATTATTTGGGGACTTGTCTTCAGGGAGAACCGTTTCTTGCTCAGTAGAGCTGTGTCTCCACACTGGCTGCTTCAGCAGTCATCTGGGCATTGGCATGGCCTCAGCCCGTCTCCGGGACAGAGCTGACGCAGGGACCACGGCCCTCTGAGGACGGGGGCGGGGGGTGGGCACGAGCCTCTCAGGGTTTATGGGTTTATTCATGTGAAGAGCCTTACGAACATCTAAAAGTGAAATCCTATTTAATTGTACATGTCAAGGATCATCCTTTTTCGGGGTTATATCTCATGAAACTTGGGCTGACTTGTACATGTGGGGGTGGTGCAGGATTAGAAATTGGCTCAGGCTTTGGAGGCCCACATTTCATCTCTGCACTGACCAGATGTGTGGCTTCGGGCCGGTTACTTCTCTCTGGACCCAACTTCCTCGTCTGCGAAGCAGTGTAACTCTTGGGCTTGTTGGATTGTGTGGGGAGGGGCAAAGGGGTCAGGTGTGTCAAATGGTAGCTTCTTAGAGATGGTGATGGTGGCCCCCTTTGTCAGATATTTGGTCCTGTGGTTTGTCACCAGGACTCCAGCTGAAGGGAATACAGATTGGGTGACTTTGTGTGGGTACACGGGGTGTGTGGTGTGTGTGTATATGACTATCAAAAATGATTTCAGGAGGTGATGAGAATGTACTAAAACTGACTTACGGTGATGGTTGCACAACTTGGTAAAATAAATCATTGAGTTGTCCCCTTGAAAAGGGTAAATGATACGACATGCAAAATACGTCTCAGTAAAGCGACTTTTAAAAAGTGGAGCAGGGGAAGGAATTCCAGATTTCCAGCTCACGATGGTGGTCTGAACTCACAGGCTTAGCTCTTTTTCTGCCCTAAATGATTTAAAAAGGTAAAAATAAACAGCAACACTGGGGAACAGGAAAAAACGAATTAGTGGATCAGAAATCCTGAGAAAATCCTGCAATCCACAGCATAGATGAGACGGACTGACGCAGAAATAGGGCTGCCAAGAGAAGTTTGAGCAGGCAGCCCAGGCACCGGAGGAATGGCTACTGATTTCCCAATGTCAGCCTCCAAATCCCCAAACCCCCAGAATGTGGTGGACAAAAGTTAAAGCGAAAGTGTCCATGGAAAGTGAGAGGGAAGGAAGGCAGAGGGCTGGGGACCTGGCTGGTCCCTCGGCCACAGACGGGCAGCGTGGAGTCCGGGCTAGATGGGCAGGATGGGCAAGTGGGAACGATTACGCCATGAGGGCACCATGGCTCCCCGCACCATGAGCCATGGGTCAAGCCCATGGCCAGGCTTGGTAAAGTCACTGACACACGGCCACACTGCTGTTTACATGCCATCCAGGGCCGCTTTCCTGCTACGACGGCCAAGCTGAGCAGCTGTGAGGCTGTAGGGCCTGCGACGTTGAAAATATTTACAGAGAAAGTTGTCAACCCCGGATTAGAAAGAAAAGCATGGTGGCAGCTCCCAGGGCCACTTCAGGCCACTTCATCAGACACGGATAAAAGATACACTTATCTATAGAAAGAGTGGTTCCGCAGGGCAGTTAAATCCTCGAAATCCCATCTCCAACATGACCCGGTGGTCAACTAATCCTCGATGAAACAGGATTAATACAGGAAACAGAGGAGAATTGTAAATTTCTAATTAGCATCTGCCGAGAGACTCAAAAGGATATCGTGTCCGTGAACCATGAAATAGGAACTGGGCACGGTTTTTTAATTGGGGGATTAAAGAACAAGAAAGCGATCTTTGAAATTAAAAAACGTGATTACTAAAACGTTGAAACTCCATAGAAGCTGTGTATAACATGGCTGAAACCCAAACTGGTGAATTAGAGGTGAAGCCATTTAAGTCTCTTGGGGCAGAAAGAGAAATGAAAGATGGAAATTGTAAGAGTTAGGTTGAGAGAAGGGGAATATAGATCCAGGAGAAGAAATATCACGCCAATGGGGTCCCAGGGGGAGAGAAGGGGGGAAAAGTAATTAAAGAAATAAGAGAAGAAAATTTCCTCTGAGATGGGAAAAGCCTTGAGCCTTCACATCTTGGGTGTATGAAGAAGGAATCATGGGAGAATGGCACACTCTACATATATCCATACATCCTGGTGAAATTTATGATGACAAGGATTAGAAAGACCTTGAAGATTCCAGAGTAAAAGAAAAATAGATTGCTTAAAAAAGGAATAAAGGTCCACTCCTGCTGGCCATTCTCATCTGCACTGGCTCCAAAGTTGTGAAGAAACAGGACTTTGAAACTCGAATTCCACATCCAGATAACATATAGTTCCATTGTGAGGAGAAAATACATGTGTTTATCTATTTTTGGGGATTTGAAGAGTATATCACAGCTGTTCCCTCTGGGAAAAATATAATTGTGGGGTAGCATCCAGTAGAATGAGAGAAAAAGACAGGGTGGCATTGGGGCACAAGAAATAAGGGTGAGCAAACAGACAAAACGTAAGTTATGTCCAAATAATTACTGAGAAAATGAGATTTAATGCCATTGTTAGAAAATAATTCCCCAAATAGATGGGACATAATGTTCCAAAGTAACTGGCATAATGTGAAAGAAAATAACATTCTGGAACTAAAATTCTGAATGACTGCAATAAAATCGTGCCAAATGTCTTGTCACATTCAAGTGGTAATTGATGGATACTGATTAACTCTTAGAGTTGATAGAAATGTGTGTGTTAATATTTTATTGATTAGGACTCTTTGGGTTGCATGGAACAGAAACCCAACTCAACCCAGCTTAAAAACCATGAATATATTGTGAGGACTCTGGGATGTCTCATAGGACCCAAGGAGAAGACGCAGTTTGGAGCTCAGAACAGAAGGAGCTGGAAATTCAAATGTGTGTCTCCACCCTTCACATCTTCTCACCTCTGCACCAGCAGCCTTCCCTCTGCACGAGCAGCCTTCCCTCTGTACCAGCGTCCTTCCCTGTGCATCAGCACCCTTCCCTCTGTACCAGCAGCCTTCCCTCTGCACCAGCACCCTTCCCTCTGCACCAGCACCCTTCCCTCTGCACCAGCAGCCTTCCCTCTGTACCAGCGTCCTTCCCTGTGCATCAGCATCCTTCCCTCTGTACCAGCAGCCTTCCCTCTGCATCAGCACCCTTCCCTCTGTACCAGCGTCCTTCCCTGTGCATCAGCATCCTTCCCTCTGTACCAGCAGCCTTCCCTCTGCACCAGCACCCTTCCCTCTGTACCAGCGTCCTTCCCTGTGCATCAGCATCCTTCCCTCTGTACCAGCAGCCTTCCCTCTGCACCAGCAGCCTTCCCTCTGTACCAGCGTCCTTCCCTGTGCATCAGCATCCTTCCCTCTGTACCAGCATCCTTCCTTCGGAGCAGCTGGGCTCCTCAGCTGCTCAGACCCACGAGGGCAGAACACAGCACTGACGACGCCCGCACTTTGCATCTTCCTCCATAGGCACTCCACGAAATGTCAAGTTCATTTTCTCAGTTCCAGCTCGCAGACCTCTCGGGAAGACTCTCGTTGGCAGAGCTCAGGTCAAGCGCCCACTCCATAATCAACCAGCTGGGGCCCCAGGGCAAGACCAGGTGTTTCCAGGGCTGATCCATACGCACAAAGAGGTCAAGGAGGGGATTCGCATCCTAGAAGAAGGGTGGTGCTAGGGCACGCAAGCTCACTAGCGACCACCACCGTCCACCCCTGGGCTGCCTGGCACAAGTCTCTTCACCCTCACACTGCCCCCCTTCACTCCCGTGAAAGCTCCACCCACTAGGACGCTGGTTGGAAATCAGGTCCAGGAATTTGGGGCATTCAGGTTCCCGGGCAGCAGCGGCAGGAAGGGGCAGGTGCTGGGAGGGGCCTCGAGTGCCACCTGGCATCCAGCTCCTTGGGCCAGAGCCAGAAGGAGCATCAAGCAGCCCCAGCTGGGGACCAGGGTGCAGCAGTGAGCAAAACAGCCATTCCCACGTCTCCAGGTCCACAGGAGAGAGACACACCCAGCTCAGACTTGTCAATAATCACGTGGCTTTAAATTAATGCCCCAGACCCTCGGGCACCCAAGTCGACGTGGACACACGCATATTTGAAAACCTTGGCCTTTACACCAGCAGCGTACAGTGTGTGTCCCACGTGGAAGGATGTCTCCTCACTGCTCTTTTGGGAGCTCCTGAAGACGTCCCTGGAGGGGAGGGAATAGAGTCAGGCTCTGTTTGGAGGCTGTGGTGATTCTTATCTGACCCCTTTGCACCTGCTGTTCCCTCCGCTTGGGACGTCCCTTCCCAGGGCCACCCCTGTGGCTCCTAGACTTTGGTTACCTGCTGTTGCATAAACAAACCCTAAACTTGGTGACTTAAAGCAATGAACCATTTTATTGTCTCAGATCTCCTGTTAGTGGGCTCTGAGGGCAGTCACCCCGGGGGGAGGGGCCTGGAGACCACCACCGGAACTGGCAGGTGTGGAAGGGGAAGGGGGTGGCCCGGGGGCATGGCCACTATCCCCAAATGGGACATCCACCCCAGGCTCTCAGGCAGCCCAGCCTCCCCACCCCAGAACCTTCCCCCCAGTTCTGATGTCTACCTCTTGTCCCTCTGTCCCCCTGCTTTGTGACTCCCTGCCACCTTCCCCTCCGCCCTCATGCTCCAGAGAGTTCCAGAACACACAGGGGGGCCACTGTAACCCTCTCCCTGCATGAACTGAACACGTGAGGACCATTTCAGCAGGCGAGACTGTGCAGGATGAATCCGGCAGAGAGGGTCCCTGCCGCCCCCAGACCCCGCCCCCAGAGCCCAGCAGCACCCAGAGCGGCGCCCCCCGGTACCCCTGGCGCCTCCACAGACACCCCCTCTCCAGGAGGAGAAATCCATCGCCTTGAACATCTCACCCTGAGGATGCCAGGCAGCCAGGCCATCGGCAGAGGGAGGGCTAGAGCAGGAGCAGCGTCTGATTCATTTAATGGGGCATCCAGGGGAAAATATCTTGGAGATGGAGCGAGCAGGCATTTGAAAAGCACAGCGATAAATACATTAAATCATGCAGAGCAAATAGAAGTGGCGGCCTTGCTGATAAATACTTAAGCTCTGATACTTTCAAGAGGAAGTGGCCGGGCCCAAAACAGACTGGAGCGAAGGCTGAAGGAGAGACGGGGCTGCAGGCTGCTGAGGGCTCTGGATCCACCCGCTCTGTTCGTTTTCCTCGACGGGTGGGATCCTCCTCCTCCAGGGAGACTTCATGGCCTTTTGTTTCTAAGACAATTTGACAGTTATGAGCTGCCGGTTTATTATCAGGCTGCTGTCTGCTTTTCCTGTGCCATGGAGACACCCACCTGGGGATGAATCTATCTGGAGGGTGAAGACAGGGGCCAGAAGCTCAGACCCCCCAGCCAGGAGAGCCTGGTGCCCCCTACCCATTGGCCACCAGCCCCCTTGTTTCCTCTGGTTTCCGGAGCTTCCCAGTGGAGACGACTCAGTGCTGATTCTCATTCCCATCTTCGGGAGGGTAACACTGAGGCCCAGCCAGGCTGGGCAAGGTGACTACGGCCTGACAGACCTGGGACGGTTTCCCTTCCGAGGCAGCCTGTGCCCTGGGAGGGCAGCACCCACCGTGGGTCCGTCTCAGATGCCTTCTGCAGAGGCGACCCACCAGCCCCCCGGGCAGTGGAGGGCAGACCTGTGTCCCGAGGAAGGCCAGGAGTGGGAGGGACCGGGCATAGAATTAAGACGTCAATAATGAAAGATGGGGGGACTTCCCTGGCGGTCCAGTGGTTAGGACTCTGCGCTTCCACTGCAGGGGGCACAGGTTCGATACCTGGTCAGGGAACTAAGATCCTGCAAGCTGCGCATCACGACCAATAAATAAATAAGTAAAAATAATGAAAAATGGGATTGATCACGAGTTGGTTTCAAGTAAGGAATAGGACAGACCTGGGTTCCAGTGCCAGCGCCACTGCCACCGGCTGTGTGACAGGGTTAGGGGCAGTTTCTCAACCTCTCTGTGCCTCCATTGCTTCAGCCAGAAAAGACAATAATGAAAGTATCTGCTCCCTTGGGGGGCCGTTGGGAAGATTAAACCAGGAAATGGAGTTTAGCCCAGTGCCTGGCACATCGTAAATGCTTAACAAGAATTCTCAGCTCTTGTTATTTTTTTTTTTTTTTTTTTTTTTGCTGTACGCGGGCCTCTCACTGTTGTGGCCTCTCCCGTTGCGGAGCACAGGCTCCGGACGCACAGGCTCAGGGCCATGGCTCACGGGCCCAGCCGCTCTGCGGCATATGGGATCCTCCCAGACCGGGGCACGAACCCGTATCCCCTGCATCGGCAGGCGGACTCTCAACCACTGCGCCACCAGGGAGGCCCTCAGCTCTTGTTATTTATATTCATCATCCCCTGCTTGCAGCAAATTATCCCCAAATTTAGCACCTTAAGACATAACACACTATTCACACCAGCTAAGACATGGAAGCAACCTAACTGTCCGTCGACAGAGGAGTGGATAAAGAAGCTGTGGCACATATATACAATGGAATACTACTCAGCCATAAAAAAGAATGAAATAATGCCATTTGCAGCAACATGGATGGACCTAGAGATTGAGTGAAGTAAGTCAGACACAGCAAGACAAATATCATGATATTGTTTATGTGTGGAATCTAAAAAAAAAAAGGGTACAAATGAACTTATTTACAAAACAGAAGTTGAGTCACAGATGTAGAAAACTAACTTATGGTTACCAGGGGATAAAGTGTGAAGAGAGGAATAAATTGGGAGATTGGGACTGACATATACACACTATTATATGTAAAATAGATAACTAATAAGGACCTACTGTATAGCACAGGGAACTCTGCTCAGTACTCTGTAAATGGGAAAAGAAGCTAAAAAAAAAAAAAAAGAGTGGCTTTAGAAAGACATAACAGATGTTTATCATTTCACTGTGTCTGTGGGTCAGGAGCAGCTTGGCCAGGCGGTTCTGGCTTTGGGTGTCCCGGGTGGGAAGCTGTTGTCGAGATGCGGGTCGGGGATGCTAACCCCCAAAGGCCCCCATGGGGCTGGGGATCTGCTTCCAAGAGGGCTGTTGGTGGGAGGCCTGAGTCCCTCACCACGTGGGCCCCTCCAGGGGGAGCTGACTTCCCCCGAGGGAGTGACCCAGAGCGAGGATGGGGGAAGCAAACCTCGGAGGTCACCGCCGTCTCTCTGTCATGTCCCACTCATCAAAAGGAAGTCTCCAAGTCCAGCCACACTCGAGGGAGGAGATTAGTCTCCATCTTTCAAAGGCGAGAGATCTAAGAACTTGGTGGACGTATTTTAAAGCCACCGTGTTATCACCAGAAGAATAAGACCAGATCTTGAGGGAAGGGGGGCAAGGAAATTGTCTAGAAAGGCCTGTGAAAAGAACTAGAAAGTAACTAAAAGCAAGTTGCAACATTCTTGACTTTCTGGCCAAGAGCAAGGCTCCCACCACCCTGCTGACCCGGGTCTCCCCGTGGAGGTGGTGGGGGGCACCCCACCAGGTCACCCTGGACCCTCGGGCCAGGCTTCCCCACCCAGGGATTGAGCGTTTGGGGAGGAACCGGCGGCCAGGCCTCCTTGTGGCTTGTCCCTCCCTGTCACCATGCCCCTGAACTCGGACACCACGGGGACGCCTGCCCTGGCTGAGAAGGGGTCCCACATGGGCACCCAGGCTCCAGAGACGCCTCTGCCACTGCCCTGAGGGCCCCGTCCTGGGGGGTGGGGGGCAGGGCCACTGTGCCTTCCAGGAAGATCCCTCGGGGTTCAGGGGGGGGCAGCCCCAGGAGGGAGGGTGGGAGGCTGCTCTGGGGGAAGAAGGGGGGCGGGGAGGGGGGACCAGGGCAGGGAAGGCCTAACGGGGGTGGGGAGGCTTCAGGAGAAAGGGGAGGGGAGGGTCCTGCCCCAGGGTCCGGCCCACCGTACACCCTTCCCCGGGCCTGGACACACTCACCGCCTGGGTCCCTCCATCCGCCTCCCCTAACTGGGGGGGAGCTTGGGTGTCCCCACTAAACCAAGAGCAGGAGCTGCCTCTCATTCCTCCCCCGCTCCCCAGGCCAGGCAGGGTCTCTGTTCCAGGTGCCACCCCTGCCCCAGGGGATGCACAGGACTGCCCCGGAGGGAAGCAGGGAAAACATTTACAGGGTTCAGTCATGTCGGGTAAGCTTTCTTGGTGTGAAATGACTCCAGATGGCCCATGTCCCACGTCACAGGTGCAGGTCTGGAGGGGAGGAGAGGCCCCAGAAGCGGTGGCAGGGCTGCACTTTGAAGTGCGACAGTGCAGGTGGGGTACGGGTGGAGTATGCTGTGTGATGTGGAAATGACGTGGAGTCAGCGAGATGGACAAAAGGCGTAAAAAGACTCCGGAGGAAAGGAGCACCACGGGTTGAAAAGAAAGTGATTGTAGCAAAACAAGGAGGAAGAGGAGGAGGGAGAGAGGAGGGGGAGGGGAGAGGAGGGTGAGAGGGAGGGGGAAAGGAGGGGGGAGGGGAGGGAGGGAGGGGGAGGGGAGGATGAGAGGGGGAGAGGGAGGGGAAAGGAGGGGGGAGGGGAGGGAGGGAGGGGGAGGGGAGGATGAGAGGGGGAGAGGGAGGGGAGAGGGAGGGTGAAGGGGAGGGGGAGAGGAGGGGAGGATGAGAGGGAGGGGGAAAGGAGGGGGAGGGAGGGGGAAAGGAGGGGGAGGGGAGGGGAGGGAGGGGAGGGGGAGAGGAGGGGAGAGGGAGGGTGAAGGGGAGGGGGAAAAGGAGGGGGAGGGGAGGGGGAGGGGAGGATGAGAGGGGGAGAGGGAGGGGAGAGGGAAGAGGAGGCAGCCTGTCCCGTCAACCCTGGGTGGCAGCTCCTCTGTGGCCCCAGGGAGACCTAATCAGAGGTGACAAGGAGTCAGCAGAGGTGGGGGGGAGGATTTTGAACACTGGATTTGCTTCCCCTGTAGTGAACCTGACCCTTGGCCTGTGGGTATGTTGTGTCCTAATGAAGGTGGGTTGCCACCAGATTGACACATTTAAACCAGAAAACAAAGGAAACAATTTCTACAATTTCTCCACAATGTTTAAAGTCATGCAGTACACATTCTCCCACATGGTAAAAGTTTACAAAACGTCATGATCAATATCCCGAAGCCCCTTTTGAGGTTTACTTGGCAAAAGACACTAGCCGCGTACCTGGGGAAAAGCCCCGTCCCTCCCGTGCAGGTGTGCGGGGTGGCCGTGCGGGGTGTCCGGGGAGGAGCTCGGGGCCCAGCGCAGTTGGTCCGTGTGGGAAAGTTGGTTTCCATAGTGACAGGAAGCCAGCTTTGGGCTGCTCACCAAAGGACAGATGGGCAGAAAGGATATATTCTCAAAGTAAAGGTTTGTTTGTTTGTTTAAAAAAAACAATGTTTTGTCAAGAAAAAGCTCAGGGAGAGGGGCCCTCCCTCCCCCTCCCTCTCCCCCTCCTCCCCCCTCCCCCTCTTCCTCCTTGTTTTTCTACAATTACTTTCTTTCCAACCTGTGGTTTTCCTTCCTGATGGGAAGGCTGTTGGACAGGATTTCAAGAAGGACTCGGGGACTGGGTGACGGTCCCTGTCACCCCTACAAGCATCCTCTGCTCCATGCATCCATCGCCTCCAAGTTGAAGGCGGAACTCAGACAGCAGGCAAAACGAAACAAAATCAGTGGAACCTTCCAATACTTCGTACTTAGATCAGTAGTGAGCCTAAAATATTCCGCACACACAGAGGCCTCCCAGCTGGTGGTCAGATCAGCCCGTAGAGATGCGGCCCCTCGGCTTCTCCGAGGGGAACTGGGCTGCCAACTTCCCGCCCCGCTACCTGCCACCCAGCAGGTATGTAAAGGGATCATGAATCACTCAGGTAAGGGTGACAATTTCGACAATGACAGAGAGAGAGGTACCAGTCTTCTGAGCTAAGGACATATTTTGAAAATGGTTTTGGCCTTTGGGAAATGTTTGCATTGTTGTGTGTTTATCTGTTTATAAAATTTATACCTGCCCACTTAAAACACTCTGGAAAATACTGTCTAATCAGTGGAAAAATCTTTATGTGAAAACTTTCAGTGTGTTTGAGCATATTTGTGTGCACGTGTGGTGTGTGTGCGTGTGTGTGTGTGTGTAGCCCACAAGAACAAGCACAGACATCTCAGGGAAGATGGAAAGTGTACCAGCCACATTCCAGCGAAGATCTCACCTACGTGGTGGGGTCCATGGTGAGCACGGCCAGCGAGGTTCACCTCCTCTGGTCCCACGGCCCTTTGTGAGACTTTATCATCATTGATGTTGTGAAAACAAAGCACAGAAGTAACCAAACTTAGAACCAGACCTTCACCTCGCAGTATCACAAAATTCTCAGCCAAGATTCCCCCCCAAATAGAGAAGTACAGTCAGATTACACTCATAAAAGAATATGTTTAATAATATTTTAGTGAAAATAAAATGCTTTCAGTTCTGTTGATAGAATGAAATTTTAACGTTACTTTAGCAATATGTGACTTCATCTTGATTTCAATGTTTCTCACTTCCATTAGAAAAATCTCAGAATGCACTTACGCGTGTGTAGTTTATAAGTGAATAATTACACTTCTGTTGGTGCATTGACTCAGGTATGTTTTTTGACGAGAAGGGGGACCAGATTTCGGAGGCCACAGGTGTGTGGGGCAGGGGGGCGACAGTGTACGCTCTGGGCCCAGGTGATCTAGTTCAAGTCTGGTGCCCCTGTGCCTCTCTGGGCCTTTATTTCCTCATCTGGGAGGTGGGGATGCTACCAGGCCAGCCTCAGAGACAGGATGAGGTGGGACGGTTAGCAAACTGTCCTCAGCCCAGGACCCGGGAGAAGTCTCTGCAGCCCTGTTGACAGTGCAAAGTGGATCTTAGTATTTCTTTGTTAACAGTCTAAAAGCAGCTAGCCCCGCAAACTTGTGTGTACCAAGCCTTTAGAGGTCTTAAGGCCTGTTTTGGGTCTATATATTTTGGTTCGTTGATGTAACCGTTGTCTTTGTGTTAGTCCAGTATCTTCGTGATGGTTGCTTTAAATAAATATTTCAGTAGCTGGTGGGGAAAGTTATTACCTATTCCCTTCTTTTCCAAACTTCCTTTACAATGATCTCCTGAGAGTATGTCAGGATCTACTTTAGAACAATGTTGCTGAGTTTTGTTGTTGTTATGTTGTTGTTGTTTTCTTTGTGGCAGGCGGGTCTCTCACTGTCGTGGCCTCTCCCGTTATGGAGCACAGGCTCCGGACGCGCAGGCTCAGCGGCCATGGCTCACGGGCCCAGCCGCTCCGCGGCATGTGGGATCTTCCCGGACCGGGGCACGAACCCGTGTCCCCTGCATCGGCAGGCGGACTCTCAACCACTGCGCCACCAGGGAAGCCCGAGTTTGTTTTGTGTTTTTTTGCGGTACGCGGGCCTCTCTCTGTTGTGGCCCCTCCCATTGCGGAGCACAGGCTCCGGACGCGCATGCTCAGCGGCCATGGCTCACGGGCCCAGCCGCTCCACGGCATGTGGGATCCTCCCGGACTGGGGCACGAACCCGTGTCCCCTGCATCGGCAGGCGGACTCTCAACCACTGCGCCACCAGGGAAGCCCTTTGTTGTTGTTTTTTAATTAGGACTTCAGTTGGGATTGGGCCAAATATTTGAAATATTTTGGGAAAATAGACATATTTACAATGTTCAGATTTTCTGGCAACATGGCATGCCCTTCCATATACTGATGGAATTATTTTCTCAGTAGAACTTACAGTTTTCTTTTCACACAACTGCTGAATATTTTCTATTGCAGCTGTTTCTAGGTGTTACTTTTTTAAAAAAATCTGTTGCTATTTTGAGTGGAATCTTTTTTTCCCCATTATGGACACTAACTGGTCATTGCTACTCTGTAGGAAAATGAGAGATTTTAAAATATTCATTTCGGGACTTCCCTAGCGGTCCAGTGGTTAAGACTCCAAGCCTCCACTGCAGGGGGTATGGGTTTGATCCCTGGTCAGGGAACTAAGATCCTGCATGCTACACAGTGCGGCCAAAAAATAGAAATAAAAAAAATTCATTTAGAATCTGGCCAGTTTGCTAAACTGTCATTAATTGTAGGTTGTTTATGCTTCTCTTTGAAAATCACTTCTCTTGGGTTTTCTGGGTATCCTTGGTAAAACTTGAAACAGTTACTGCTTCCTTTCTAGTCATTATACCTATTAGGTTTGTTTTATGCTTTGAAGCATCCGCTAAAACTTCAGAAAACGGCAAAATAATAGTGTGAACGTAGCTTCCTTGGTTTGCACCTGTCATTAATGGGAATGCCCCTGGCACATCCCTGTGAGGCATCCTGTGGAACCCTGGTCCCTCTGGAGAGGCCCTGGTTTTCCAAGAGACTTCATAGGCTTTGAACGACTGCCTTCCGGGACATCTGTGGGCCCGGGGTGGGGAAGGCAGAAGTGCCTCCTTATTGGACCATCCATGTGACTGGTGTGTGTTCTGATAGGCTCCTATTCTGAAAGCATCCTGACTTGAGCTGAGCCCCCTGCGTTTGGGCCATTTTTCAGCATCAGTAGTCGTTTTGTTCAGTTGGCTGAGGTTTCTTCCCTTGCACTGGGGGTGGGTGGGTGGGTCCCAGGTGTGTCCCACCCCGGCTCACCTCACCTTCTCAGGAGCTCTTGTTGATTATTCTTTATATATATATATATATATATATATATATATATATATATATATATATATATAACCCTCACTTCTTAACCCTCTGTACCAGGTCCCACCACAACCATTGCTCAGAAGTCACCAGTGACCTCAGGACCCCAAAGCCCATGGGCATCCTCAGCCCTCCTCTTAGTTAAGATGTAATATCAGGCGCCATCAGATAACAGGACCTCTTCCTCTGCCCTGACCCTCTCTTCCTGTGTCCTGCTCTCGTATCTCCATCAATCACCTGGCAGCCCTCTTGTGGCATCTGTGCAGGTGCATCTCCCTCTACTTGGACATTCGTTTTGGAGTCTCTCAAACCCCTCCTCCCCAGATCAGGTGTCTGCTCCTCAGGCAGCTCATGCTGGCCCTCAGCAGAGTCGGGAGTCCCCAGCACCTGCCCAGGTGTGCAGTGCTGCGCTTACACGTGCAGGTCTCTGCTCCCTGCTGTGTCCTGGGGACAAAGCCGGTCACATAGCAAACCTCGCACTTTCTCCAATGAGGAAAGGGACTTGGCACCTCCAGTAATAAGTGAGATTGGCCTGTGGTTCCCTTGCTCTCCTGCTGTTTAAGGTTAAATGTTGTTACAACACAAACCAGGGCACTTTTTTGTAGTGGTCGGAAGCTATTTATCTGGCACTGGAGGGAATCTGTTATTTGAAACCATCTGAATCTGGAATGATTTGGAGGTTTTTATATTAAATTTTTACATTTCCTTGCATTGTTATTCTTTGTTGCATTAGTTTAGACTTTTCATAATTTATATTTTCCCAGGAAAATGTCCCATTTCATGGGAATCTTAAAATATCTTAACATAAAAGTATACACAGTAGGCCCTCTGTGTCCGCAGGTTCAGCAAACGTGGTTTCAACCAACTTTGGATTGAAAATATTTGGGAAAAAAAAATCCAGAAAGTTCCAAAAAACATAACTTGGATTTGCTGCAGCCATCAACTATTTACATAGCATTTACTTGTATCAGGTAATATAAGTAATCTAGAGATGATTTAAGCCATAAGAAGGATGTGTGTCAGTTATGTGCAAATACTACACTGTATATAAGGGACTCGAGTGTTTGCAGGTTCTGGTATCTGTGGGGGTCTTGGAACCAAACCCCCGTGGATACCAAGGGGGGACTGTATAGTATTCTTGTAATTTATACATTTTTGTTTTTCTTTCTTACTTTTAGAATTACATTTTCCAGAGATTTATGTATTTTCTCACACAAGACAAAACAGCAGAAGTCATCATAGTAATTTATTGGTACTTTTTCCTGCATTTCTAATTCAGTAATCTTTGCTTTCTTCATCCTTGGTTTTCTTGGATTTGTCTTATTTTCTCTCTAATTTCCAATTATGTGGATGTCCCTTAATTCACTTACCAGTCAGTCCTGGGTGAGGACGTTTAGGTTATTTCCAGTCTTCCACAATTTCAAACAATGAAATGTGTGCTACTTGAATCTCACACACATGAGAGCATATTTACAGTAGAATTGCCATTAATAAGCTGTATACATTTCTAATTTTAATAGATTCATTTTTTCTCCAGAGAATTTGTGCCCATTTACATTTCCATCAGCAGTATATTTGCTTCATTTTGGTTAGCAACACATTTAACACATACTCTGTACCAGGCCCTTGACAAATTTTAACTCAATCCTCAGAACAACCCCACTTTACAGATGAGGAAATTGAGGCTTAGTGAGATTAAGTAACGTTTTCAAGTGTATTAAAAACAAGTGAAAACTCAGTGAAGAAAGTGAAAAAGTGAAAGTGAAACTCAGACCTAGACATTCTGGCCCCAAAGTTCATGCTCTTAATCAGCACACTGAGCTGCTTAGTTTCTCATACCCTTTTCATCACAGAGTTGACAAATGTTTTGATCTTTGCAAATATGGTAGGTAAAAATCTCATTTTTAGTTTTATTTTGCAATTCCTTACTATGAGTAAGATTGAGCATTTCTTCAAATGTTTAAGAAGCATGTGTTTTCCCCTTTTTGTGAAGTTTGTTCATAACTCGTCGATTTTTTCATTTGGGCTGTTGACCTTCTTATTGATTTATAGAAGCTCTTTACATATTAAAGTAGCTAGTTCCTTCTATGATATAAAATGCATATATCTTTTTACTCTTTTACATGTCTTTTAATTTTCTTTATATAGTTTTTACAGCGTATAATTTACAAGTTTTATGTAGTCAAAAATTTCAAGTTTTTCTGCTGTGTGTTTACATATGCCTGTTTTAACAAACTCAGAAGGCATGACCAACCTGAGATTTAAATAGTTCTCTTATGTTTTCTTCGAGTACTTTTATAGTTCTGTTTTTCACATTAAATCTTTGATTTATCTGGAAATTATTTTCCTGTAAGATGTAAGGTAGGGAGTCAACTTTTTTCCCAGACATGAGTTGTTTTGTAATTCATCTTCTCTTTTAATTAGATTTCCACCTTTATCATATAGTCAGTTCCCACATGTATTTGAGATTTCCTTTTCCCCCTGTTGATCTGTGTATGAATGCAGCTGCACCACAATTTAAAAAGTATTATAATTTCAATGTATCTTACTATCTAGTCACTCATTCCTCTTTTTCATGAGAACTTTGGGATCAGTTTATCTAGTTCCTCAAAACACCCCAGTTGATATTTTTCATGAGGTTAATTGACATGATATCTAGACTTCATATCCAAAAACATGGTTTGCACATATGTATTTTTAAGTTGTCTTTTATATTTAGTTCTATTAAATTTTTTTCTTTTTTAAATAGAGCTTGCACATTTCTTAGGTTTATTTCTAGGTACTTTAATCTTCTTTTCATTACAGCTTCCAATGAATTGTGCTGTAATACATAAAAGCTATTGACTTCTATATACAAATTTTATGTCAACATCTTTGGTGAATTCTAGTGTTATTTGTAATAGTTTTTCATTTTATTTTCTTGGAATTTCCAGATATATAATCCTATCATCTGCAAACAATAATAATTTTATCTCTTCTCTGTTTTTATATATCGTATTTCTTTCTCTTGTTTGTGTTGGCAAGTATCTCTAAGATAATATTCAGTAACAGTGGCAATAATAGATATCTTTCTGTTGTCTTAACTTTAATGGGAGGATGTTTATAAGTATTTTCCTATTAAACATAATGCTGACCTTGGAGATGAGATAAATATATTTTGTCACATTAAGTATCAATCGAATCACTTTTGAGAAGTTTTAAAAGTAAAATAAAGATGTTGAGTTTTATCAGTGCTTTTCCAGCATAGAGACAATCATATGATTTGTGTTTGATCTGGTAATATGATGAATTATATTAATAAACTTGCCTATATTGAAACATGCATTTATGGAGGGAGGTGAATTGTGTTTCTCTCTATTTTACCTTGAATTACCTAAAGGTTTTTCTTTATCATTGTTGATGCTTTGTTGTTTGGTGCATGGTATTCACAGATGCTAGGTCTTCATTGTAGATGGCATCTGTTATCATTGTAATGGGCTCTGTTTTACTTCCCTTTCATGCTTTTTGTCTTGAATTCAATCTTATCTGATATTAAGATTTTAAGATTGAGAACCCTGTTTTATTTTTTCTTCATGTTAATCCCCACCCCAACCTTTCTGAATCACTTTAAGTGTGTTTTTTTGTACATAGCAGCGTAGATATGGATTTTTTGGTGACCTAATCTTAGAGTCATTTTGTTTCCTTTTTATCAGTGAAAAGCACATCCTTTGAGACAAGCCATCAGGATTAGCAAAGTGTTCCTTGCATCACCCCCCATGACTGCCTGGCACAGTTTCCCAGGGGTGACCACACATGGAGTTTCCAAACAATATCTTTTTAGTCATTTTCTTTTATTATGTAAGTTTAGCTAAAATAAATTTCAATATATAGATATATTGATAAAATAGTTTTCTTTTAATTCTGTCATGATTTTTAAATTATGCTTTCTGTTTAAACCTTAGATATCTTTTTCTTTTCTTTTTTTTTTTTTGGCTGCATTGGGTTTTCATTGCTGTACGTGGGCTTTCTCTGTGGCGAGCAGGGGCTGCTCTTTATTACAGTGCACAGGCTTCTCATTGTGGTGGCTTCTCTTGTTGCAGAGCATGGGCTCTACGCACGCAGACTTCAATAGTTGTGGCATGCAGACTCAGTAGTTGTGGCACGTGGGCTCTAGAGTGCAGGCTCAGTAGTCGTGGCACACGGGCTTAGTTGCTCCATGGCATGTGGGATCTTCCCAGACCAGGGCTCGAACCCGTGTCCCCTGCATTGGCAGGTGGATTCTTAACCACTGCACCACCAGAAAAGTCCCAAACCTTAAATATCTTGTACTATATAGTCTATGTTATCATATTTTTTTCTGTGTCCCTATTACTTTTGATAATTTAGTATGTGTATGTTTTGTCTGAGTGGTTACATTTCTTTTTTATTGAGGTAAAATTGACATAACATAGAGTGAACCATTAACCGTTTTTAAGTGTATAATTCAGTGATAGTTATGATTTTTAACTGTGCATTTATAGACTATTCATAATCATTCTCCATTTGCTTTACATTAGCAGTTCCTTTACACTCTTAAAAACCATCAAGGACCCCAAAGAGCTTTTGTTTATGTGGGTAATATCTATCGATACCATATTAAAAACAAAAAACTGGAAAATTTGAAAATATGAATTATTTCACTTAAAAATCACAATGATAAACACATTGCATGTTAACATAAATAACATTATTTTAATGAAGTACAACTATATTTCTAAAACAAAGAAAAATTGGTAAGAAGAATGGCCTTATTTTACATTTTTGCAAATCTCTTTAGTGTTTGACTTAGGAAGACAGATGGATTCTCACATCTGCTTCTGCATTCAGTCTGTGATAATAGATTGTTTGCTTTGCATTTTGAAGAAAACCTGGCTTAACACAGTTATGTAATTGGAAAAGGGAGGGATATTTTAACAGTCTTTTCAGATAATTGTGGGTATTCTTCTTTGGCAAGTGGTGGTTCTTTAAAGGTTAGTTGTATTGTGGTATCTGAAACCATATCAGTGACCTTTTTGTACTCTGTTACATTAAACCCTACTTGTCTATTTTGCATTTTGACTGGATCATTTAGCCCTTTATGATTTTGTAACATCATGCACTGTGTCATTTGGAAAATGACCTGAGTTATGCAAATATTCCAAATGTTGACACATTACATTATACATTATCAAAAAATCATATTTGTTAAACCTAACCTAGAAGGTGAAAGACTTGCACACTGAAAACTACAAAACACTGCTGAAAGAAATTAAAGAAGACGCATTTATAAATGGAAAGAGAGCCATGTTCATGGATTAGAAGACTGTATTGTTCAGATGTCAATACTACCTAAAGCAATCTACAAATTCAACACAATCCCTATCAAAATCCCTTTTTTTTTGTAGAAGTAGAAAAAAAATCTTACAATTCATATGGAATCTAAATCCAAATAGCCAAAAATAATTTTGAAAAAAAAGAACAAAGTTGGAGGACTCACACTTCCTGATTTCCAAACATATTACAATGCTACAGTAATCGAAACAGTGTGGTACTGGCATACTGACAGACAAATAGACCAATGTAAAAGAACAGAGAGCCTGGAAATAAACCCTTGTGTATATGGTCAAGTGATCTTCAACAAGGGTGGCAAGACCACTCAAGTGGGAAAAGAAAGTCTCTTCAACAAATGATGCTGAGAAAACTGAATGCCCACATTCAAAAGGAAGAAGATAGACCTTTATCTTACAGCAAGCACAAAAATTAACTCAGAATGGATTAAAGACCTAGACATATGACCTACAACTACAAAATTCCTAGAAGAAGACACAGGGGAAAAGCTGTATGACATGGAACTTGGCAATGATTTCTTGGAGATGATGTCAAAAGCACAGGCAACAAAAGCAAAACTAGACAAATGGAACTATATCGAACAAACACTTCTGTACATCAAAGGACAAAGTCAACAAAGTAAAAAAGGAGCCTATGGAATGAGAGAAAATAGTTGCAAATCTATATCTGATAAGGGGTTAATATCTGGAATATATAAACAACTCCTATAACTCAACAACAACAACAAAAATCAAATCATCCAGTTTTAAAAATAGGCAGAGGACTCGCATAGACATTTCTACAAAGATGATATACAAATGTCAACAGGCATATGAAAACATGCACAATATCGTTAATCATCAGACAAATGCAAAGCAAAACCACAGTGAGATACCAGCTCACACCCATTAGGATGGCTACTATTAAGAAAACTACAACAACAGCGGGAAAAAAAGTATTGGTGGGAATGCAGAGAAATTAGAACCCTTGTGTACTCTTGGTGGTACTGTAAAATGGTGAACTCACTACGGAAAACAGTATGGAGTTCCTAAAAAACATTAAACATAGAACTATCACACGATCCAGCAATTCCATTTCTGGGCATATGCCCAAAAAAGTTGTAAGCAGGCTTCAAAGAGATATTTGCACACCCATGTTCGTAGCAGCACTAATCACAATAGCCAAGAGGTGGAAGCAACCTAAATTTCCACTGATGGATGAATGGATAAACAAAGTGTGGTCTACCCGTATGGTGGAGTATTGTCATCCCCCCAGATGAAGGAAATTCTGTCACATATTTCAACATGGATGAATCTTGAAGACATCGTGCTAAGTGAAATAAGCCAGTCACAAAAAGACACATACTATAGGATTCCACTAATATGAAATATTGACAGCAGTCAAATTCACAGAAACAAAATAGAATAGTTGTTATCAGGGGCTGGGTGGGGGAAGGGGAGATGTTATTTAATTGGTATAGAAGTTTCAGATTTGCAAGATGGGAAATTTCTGGAGATCCATTTCAGAATAATATGTCTGTGCTTACTGCCATTGTAGTGTACACTTAAAATTTGTTAAGATGGTAAACTTTGTTATGAGTTTTTCTTACCTCAATAAAAATAATCAAATTTGTTAATATCACCACTCATCTCATCAGAAACATCTTTAAAAGCATTAAGAAGCTATGACTTCATGATGTGGGTCACAAGTTTTCCAACATTATAATTTTCACACACACAACATTTTACCATTGGCAGCAACTACTGTCAGTTGTTTTCCTTGAATGACAGGCTTCCTTCATTTTTGAACAAAGAAAATATCTGCCAACCACCCATATGTGGATACCCATATGTTGTCAGTGTCGTCTTACGTAAACATTGCATTCCATGAGAAAGGAGCTAGTGCAGCTCATACCTCACATGTTTGTGCAGGAGCTTGTCCTGAAGGTGACAGCACTGTTCAGTACACAGCTGAGCTGCTTTCTGAATACTTCCCGTGTTGTCAAGACCATCTCCAACCATTTGGGCCGCTGTAACAAAGTGCCCTAGATGGCTGGCTTATAAACAACAGGGATTTATGTCTCACAATCTGGAGACTGAAGGTTCGAGATCAGGGCACTAACTGGGTTGTGTTCTTTGGTGAATGCTCCCCGCCTTGTTCATAGACGGCATCTTCTCACTGTATCCTCGCGGGTGGGAGGGGCGAGGGGGCTCTGGGGGGTTCTCTTTTATAAGGACACTAATCTCATTCATAAGGGCTCCACCCTCATGACCTAAACGCATCCCAAAGATCCCCACCTCCTCATACTATCACTTTGGGGGATTAGGATTTCAACATATGCATATTGGGGAAAAACAAACATTCAGACCATAGCACATAGAAGGTTAAGAATATGTGCATGCAAGCATTGGAACCTAATAAAATTAAAAATTTTTTTGCTTCTCTTCAAGGACATTTCTTCCCCTGCAAACACATGGCAGTAAATAATAAAATAATAAAACTGCTGGTACAGTTGGTGTCAGTGCCTCAACTGTGCTGAGGGTCATGCCAGCCTTGCCTGCCACTGACTTTGCACCATCAGTGCAAATGTCAACCCAGCTGCTCCAGAATAAATGATGAGCTTCACAAAGTTCTTCTGCAGTGTGAAGATTTCCTCCCACTCGTGTTTGGTGCTGAGAAGACCCAGAAGAGAAGATCTTAGGTGTAAGGTGCTGCGGATATGGGACCAATGCACGCGGATCGCATACCTGTGTCCGTGGATATCTGTGTATGCAGGGCAGAGTTCACCTCTGCTGATGAACTGTTAACTCAGTCTCCATGTTTGCAGTTAAATATTTACACGACGACTTACCGTGGTGCTGGGCAGAGGAGGGCTGACTTCCTGCCCAGTGCTGCCAACTCTGCATGGCGCTATTAGTCTCCCCGTGATGGCCGTGTCTCCAGCTAGTGAAACGGTAGCTCCATAAGATGCCTCACTGTCTTCTTAATTTTACTTTGAGAAATTGTAACGCACAATTTTGGCTTTTAAAGCTCTCATCACACTTATGTTTAAAACATTCCATCCCTTTTTTCTTTACACTATGAACGCCTGGCCTCAAGATGATGCTGCAGCTTTGCCAATACCATAATACCATGTGAAAGTGTTCTGTTGCATAAGACACAGTAAACATTTATAAAGAAGAGGAAATAGCTTTCACCAAGTTTTTGTTTCTTACTTATACTTTCACCCAGTTTCCTCTCATTCATCATTTTCAGAATTTTTCAACATGGATAGTAAAAATGGGGTCTGAGAAAGTGAATCCCCTCCTCTTCCTTAAGCCAAAAATTCATCATTAAATATAAGAAAAACTTATTATAAATAAATTTTAATTTTAAAATAGAATATTATTAAATTCTAAAGAAGGCAATTTTGAAAAAAAATTTTAAATTTGGAAAATTTTCCAAAAAATTAAAATATTTTTGTAAAACAAAACAAGAAAGAGAAACAGATTTGAGTTAAGGGAAAAGGAAAATCCTTCTAAGAACTGGTTAGCATTGTCCAACAATAAGGCAGTTGTCCTTAGGAGGAGTGACTTGCCCATCATTGGAGGTAATCAAGCACTGACTGGACAGCAAGAGGCTGGGATACTGTGGAGGAGGCTCATGGTCCAGTGGGAACTTGGGCCCAATGGCTTTGAAGGTTCCAGAGCCCTGGTGGTCTGCCTTCTGTGCCCGCCCTCCACTGCTCCTCCTAAGGTCTCCGGTGGCCCCCCATCTCCAAATCTGTGTCTTCCCCAGAGCCCTCTCACTACTCAGGCTTTCTGCACTGCCAGAAGACTTGGAACAAGCTCCACTTTGAGCCCCTCCCCCTGGCTTGGGAGACGCCAAGAGCTCTGGGTTCCTCCTCTCACTCCGCAACCGTGGAGCTCGGTGACCTCCGACCTCCACCCGAGCCGTGGGCCTTCCCCCAGCTCGGTCCTCCAGCCTCCTCCTCCTTCCTTCTGCACACCTGCGGAGATCTCAGCTTCCTGCTGACTGGCGCTTTCTGGGTGGCTGCAGGGGCTCTGAACACCTCCCACCAGAGGGGGCGGGGCCATCATAATCTGAAGCACCAACGCCCAGCCGCGGTGCGCCCCCTAATTCAGCAACCCTCTTGGCCACTTGCAAGGGGATGCTCCCTCCTCTTTGCAGCGCCAAGGAATTGAGGCTCCAGGGCACTCCGGAATTTGCTCCCGATTCCCCCGGCAGGAAAGGGCAAAGCTGGGGCTTTGGCTCGGGTGGTCTCCCTCGGAGGCCTGTGCTTGGAATCTCCGCGCATCTGCTTAGAAGGATGTGTAGGATCCGCAGAGGCCGGGGAGGAGGGGGAGAACATTCCAGGCTGAGGAAACACCGCAGTTGAGGCAGGCAGGGTGGAGCACGCCTGGGGAGTGGGCCCCATTCAGCTCAGGGCAAGGCCGTGGGGCCTGCTGGGCGGATCAGAACAGGGGGCGAGGAGTCCTGGGCCTCGTGGCAGGCAGTAGAGGGGACAAAGGGACACCGAGGGACAAGCCCTGGGGCATCCAAGAGAGCAGGGCCTGGGAGGCACACCTTTGGGGCTGGAATCCCATGGCACACCGCTAGGGAGGGACAGGCACACAGACAGGGCTGCTCCCCCTCGGGCCTTGGAATGTTTTCCTTTCAGAGCACCGTCTTCCCTTTACAGGATCTGAGCACCCTGCCCACACGTGACGGCCAGCGTGGGATTTCTCTTGCTTTAGCAGTGAGCAAGACAGCCTTCGATTCTCAGCGGGCATTTTCATTCAAACTGCACGGTTGCCATAGCAGAGTTCAGCGACCCAGAACTTGGGCACACGTGCCGGATGTCAGCCTCTCCAAGGACACGACAAAGACAGCTCTCTGGTCCACACACCCACGGGGGCTGCTCGGAGCCAGGGCCAGAGGTGACCCAAGAGGCTCCACCGCAGGCACATTCAGAGACCAATGAGGAAGCACAGAGACCAATGGGTCCGAAGTGCTGGGTTTCAGAACCACGGCAGCCCTTCCTCCCAGCTGCCTCCCGGGCTTGGGCCGTAGCACAGGGGACCCCTAACGGAGTGCCTGCACTACCTTTTTCTTAAAAAGAAGGAGTCAAAAGATAAAGGTTCATTCCTATCTTTGACCTCAGAGACTTGGAGACTAAAGAATAATTCTAACGACATAAAGGAAAAGACTTATAGAATTAAAAACAGGATTGATCCTTTCAAAATCACTGGTTAAGAATGAAAGCCCCAAATGACCATATCAACACACAGAATTTTTTTTAAAGAAACGAAAGAACACAAGAAATAAGCATAAAACCAAAAAAAAAAAAAAGCATAAAACAAGGGTATAGAAGATCAAACATATTCATTTGGGTCATAAATAAATAGATAGGCATAAGGTCTTTACTAAAGGAAAAAACATTTTCAAATTGGGTTTAAAAATATTCACCTACACATCCACCCATCCATTCATTGATGCATCCATCCACCCATCCATCAAGCCATCCATGAATCCTGAAGGGGATCCTGAAGCAGCCCTGTGACTTAGCTCCAGCCCCACTCTGCCTCAGTCAGAGGCAGTCTTGATTGCCCAGGGGACCAGCGGAACACACACTTATCCTTGCTTCTGGTAACATGAATCTATTTACCCATCATCCATCCATCCACCTATCCATCCACCCACCATCCATCCATCCGTCCAGTCATTTATTTATTAAACACTTCCTGAGCATCCTTCTGTGTTAGGCCCCAGGATTCAGAGATAGTTCTGCTGTGGTTCTCACCCTTGAGTCTTTCAGAGCCTACTTGGTGAAGACCAATCTGTAAACAGACATATTGACAAATGTGGTCAGGGTAGTGGGGGTCCAAGGAAGGGCATGTCTGCTGGGGAATCAGGAGAGCTTCCTGGAAGAGGTGAATTGTGTAAGCTGGGCCTTAAGAGATGATTGAATGCTGGTCTGTGAGCAAAGGGGCTGGGGAAGGGACCTCCCACTCAGAAGGAACAGAATGCATATGTACCGTCGGCATGGAGTGCAGAAGGAACCTGAAGGCGGGGGCAGGGAGTAGCAGAAGACAAGGCTGAAGAGGTTGGGGTTAAGGGACATATCCTGGGGTCACTGGTTTCAGGCTCAGTAGTTTGGGCTTTATCTTGTGGGCAGTGGAAAGCTCTGAAGTCTTTAAACACAGCGTGATCTGATGACATTTGCCTTTTATAAATCTCACTGGGGTGGTGACAGTGTGGAGGATGGCCCAGGAGAAAGATCATGGGCCTGGGTCCTGGCATGACAGTGAGTGTCCCAAATCCTCAGCATACTAGGAAGACACATCTGGCAAAGCCTGTGAACATATAGGTCAGGTGGTTGCTATGGAAACATCAGATGTTTCGCTTCTTATGTGAGCAGGGTGGGTATGGAGCAGACCAACAATTACCTTGGGTTTATAGGCATGAAGGTGGAGCTGGGCTGCCCTAAATGAATATTGCCAGTGAGATATGTGTCACCAATCTCCTCTGACACTTTGCCCAGAGAAGGCCATTGTGTCAGGGATGAGTAGAGATGGAGCTGCCCTTTTCATCCTGAGGGCGAGATGGGAAGGCACTGAGTTCATTAAGGCTGTTTAGGTCAATTACACCAGTGGGACAAGTGACCTCACATAAGTCTGAGATGCAGCAGTGACTTGACAGCAGAAATGTGTGACAGAGACTGAGAGCAAAAGAGTCTCTCAATTCCAGAGCAGGAGGATCCCTTTCAGGGCACCTATTGCAACCTAATTTGATGGGTAAAAAAAATAGTAACAACAACAACAAAATAATGATAATCATGATGGTGGTGATGATGTTGATGACAGTGATGGTGATGGTGATGATGATGGTGGTGATGATGATGATGGTGGTGGTGATGATGATGGTGGTGATGATGGTGTTGGTGGTGATGATGGTGGTGATGGTGATGGTGGTGATGGTGTTGTTGGTGATGATGGTGGTGATGGTGATGGTGGTGATGGTGGTGTTGGTGGTCGTGATGGTGGTCGTGATGGTGATGGTGGTGATGATGGTGTTGGTGGTGGTGATGACATTGATGACAGTGATGGTGATGGTGATGGTGATGATGTTGTTGGTGATGATGGTGGTGATGGTGATGGTGATGGTGATGATGTTGTTGGTGATGATGGTGGTGTTGGTGATGATGATGGTGGTGGTGATGATGGTGGTGATGATGGTGTTGGTGGTGGTGATGATGTTGATGACAGTGATGGTGATGGTGATGATGGTGGTGAGGGTGTTGGTGGTGATGATGGTGGTGATGGTGATGGTGGTGATGAGGGTGTTGGTGGTGATGATGGTGGTGATGGTGATGGTGGTGATGAGGGTGTTGTGATGATGATGGTGGTGATGATGGTGGTGATGACATTGATGACAGTGATGGTGATGGTGATGGTGATGATGATGGTGGTGATGATGATGATGGTGATGATGGTGGTGATGGTGATGGTGGTGATGAGGGTGTTGTTGGTGATGATGATGGTGGTGATGGTGATGGTGGTGATGATGTTGATGATGATGGTGATGATGATGGTGGTGATGAGGGTGTTGGTGGTGGTGATGACATTGATGACAGTGATGGTGGTGATGATGATGGTGATGATGATGGTGGTGATGATGATGATGGTGATGGTGATGGTGATGATGATGGTGGTGATGAGGGTGTTGGTGGTGATGATGGTGGTGATGGTGATGGTGGTGATGAGGGTGTTGGTGGTGATGATGGTGGTGATGGTGATGGTGGTGATGAGGGTGTTGGTGGTGATGATGGTGGTGATGGTGATGGTGGTGATGAGGGTGTTGGTGGTGATGACATTGATGACAGTGATGGTGATGGTGATGGTGATGATGATGGTGGTGATGGTGATGGTGGTGATGGTGGTGTTGGTGGTCGTGATGGTGGTCGTGATGGTGATGGTGGTGATGGTGATGATGATGGTGGTGATGGTGGTGATGATGGTGATGATGATAGTGATGGTGATGGTGATGGTGATGATGATGGTGGTGATGGTGATGGTGGTGATGGTGGTGTTGGTGGTCGTGATGGTGGTCGTGATGGTGATGGTGGTGATGGTGATGATGATGGTGGTGATGGTGGTGGTGGTGTTGGTGGTGATGGTGGTAGTGGTGATGGTGATGACTATTAACATTGATATTGTGCCTAATATTTTCTGGCCACTACTGTAAACACTACCTAAATTAACCCATTTAATCCTTACAAAAGCCCTATGAGGAGATATTTTTATTCCTGCTTTTCATGTGGGGACCCTGAGGCACAGAGTGGCTAATGCATCTTGCTCCGTGTTATACAGCCCACTAAGGCTAGACAGCACCGGCATTGTCCTGATGCAGCAGTGTATACTGGAGATAGAAGGCATTTTGGAAAAAATTGGTAGTCCTCAGACAAGGATGAGAAGTGGGATCGTTCTAAGCAACTGGTGGTTCTGCAGAGTGTTTGCCCTTGATCCGTGCCTAGGCTGGGTACCCAGGCGTTGTGTGGAAGGTGGGACTCAGAGGCAGGGAGGATGGTGCAGGCTTAGAGCTGCTCCAAACCACATGCATTCTGAGTGGTTCCCGGGGAAGACAGAGAGCTTTGGGCTCAATGTAAAGGGGACATTTATTCCCACAGATCCGGGGTGGGAATGAAGAGATCATGCAGGGATACTGTGAGCTTCTGCCTTCAAAGGTTTGCAAGGAGAGCCTAATGATCACAGTGTAAGGGTTCAGGCTTCGTGACTTCAGTGGCCACTTTCAACTTTGGGGTTGTATTGTCCCCATTTCACAGATGGGGAAACTGAGGCTCCATGGGTGACTTGTCCATGGATGCTCTTTCCATTAAGCCACTGCTCCGAGCTGGCAGATGGGAATGCTTCTTTTCCACCTCTCATGTTTCCATGCGGAGGGACATTGTTTTGTGTAACACTCCTGGACCCAGATGGAGAAGGGAGGGTTGTTCTGCAAACCTAACCCTCTGGGGGCTGGGATCCCACTTAGCCTGACCTGGCCTCTGCCAGGAACTCAGGGACCAAGTGGCTCATAGGGAGGACATCCAGGCAGGGCATGGGGTCAGATGCTGTGTGATCTTGGGTAGACCAGTCACCTGCCCTGAGCATGGCTTCCTCACCTATAAAGCTGAGCTACGTGAGGATGAGGTACAGGTTGTGGGAGCTCATGGGTGTTAGTTGAATGAATAAATGTTGGCTGGGAGATGCGTCTGTACTGCAGTGCCCTGGCTGGGCAATTTCCCCCCACGGACTTTCTGCTCCCCGAGGCCCCCCAGGGCATCCCAGGCTGAGGGTCTGGAGGGTCCCTCCTCAGGGTGTCCAAGCACCCTGGCTCCTCCCTGGGACGGGCACCTGCCTGAGGGTCTCTGGCCCCCGCCTCCACCCGCCACTGGCCCTGTCCATCGTTTTCCACTGCGGGTGTCCATTCTTCATATTTCCTGGCTCCTCTGTGCACCTAAGCAGCCGGTGCTGTTTGTTCTGGGTGATTTCCCTTATTTCTTGCCACATTTTCGGGAGGCACATAACTCTGTCTTCCAGCCATTTTACCGCAGCCTCTTTAAATGGAAACAACTGATCAGGCCTTTGCTTTCCTCCCTTTGTTCCAGTCCCTCCTCCCCAGCTGCTTCACCCCACCCCTTCTCTTTCAAGCAGCAATTAAATTTAAATCTATTTTCTCTAAAGAAACAAATTAATCACAGTCTCAGGCCCAGGAGTGTCCCAGAGTCAAGGGGACCTGGCAGGACACACAGGGCTGGACAGAGGGCAGCTGACTCTGCCCTTATCGGGGGTGCAAGTCCCCAGCCTAGCTCCCGCCCAAGGCAGATTTTGACCCCACTGGGCGGAGGCCTCATAGGTCACAGGGAGTGTGACCAGCGTGTCACGGGCATCATGGTTTGTCATGGAATGCAGTTAAATGGGCCGTGGGTCAGGCAGGATGCACAGGTGGTGCCCTGGCCTTTGAGAGGGGGTTGAGGTCATTGCCTTGGCTAGTCTCGGGGTCCCGTGTCCGTGTCCCAGGCAAGGAGCTGCCAGAGGGGACGCATGTGTCACTGGCATAAGGATGGTGAGCTTCTGGTCCCTGCTCATCCTTCCCTCTTTTTTTTAGCCACGAGGAAGCTGAGGGCCAAACCTGCAATTGAGATTCAGGAGCTACTTGTGGCCCGAGTCACATTCTGTCCCATCGAGAGTGTCAGGCTGCCTGCCCTGCCCCCCTCCCCGTCACCCTGGACTCCTCCCTGGTGCTCCCCTGGTGGCGCAGTGGTTGAGAGTCCGCCTGCCGATGCAGGGGACACGGGTTCGTGCCCCGGTCTGGGAGGATCCCACATGCCGCAGAGCGGCTGGGCCCGTGAGCCATGGCCGCTGAGCCTGCACATCCGGAACCTGTGCTCCGCAACGCGAGAGGCTGCAGCAGTGAGAGGCCCGCGTACCGCAAAAAAAAAAAAAAAAAAAAAAAGAGTGACCAGATGTGGTCATTGCTCGTCCTGAGTCCATATGCACCTCCTCTCTTCTGCCCGGAGCCCAGTGAGCCAGTGACCACCCCCCGCCCTGTCCCGGATGTATGGAGAAAGGAAGCAGCCAGCAATGCCACTGGGGAGTTCACGTCCTGTCTGGAGACCCCTAGGAGTGGGTGATGCAACAGACCAGTCAGCCCAGTTGTTTCACGCAGCCAGTTTCTCAGGCCCCTGAGCCGCCCGTGGAAGGAATCACGCAGTGTGTGTTCTGGTGTGTCCGGCTCTTTCACTCACCCTAATGTCTGTGGGCTGCTCCCACACTGCTGCAGGTGCCGTGGGCTGTCCTCTTTCACTGCTGAGTAAGTCCCTCTGTGTGGACGGAGGGCAGGTGGTTCACTCCCCTGTAGATGGGCGTTGGGACTGTTTCCAGTTTCTAGCTATTATCATGATTTCTTTTTTGGTGGCCAATATACATTCTCTTAGGTATATGCCTAGGAGTGGAATTGTGGGGTCATGTGGTAAAAGTATGCTTAATTTCAGTATACACAGTCAAACAGCTTTCCAAAGTGGTTTAACCATTTTACGTTCCCACCCGGAGGTGTATGCGCGTCCCAGGGGCTCTACAGCCTCACCAATGCGCCTCACTGTCAGTCTTTCTTTTCTAACCCTTCCAGTGAGTTAGAAACTATATCTCATTGTGGATTTAAGGCAATGAGTTTGAGCACTTTGCCTGTACTTGTTGACCACGAGTACATTTCTTTTTGTGAATTGCCCATTCAAGTTGTTTCTCCCTTTTTAATTGGATTGCTTTTTTGTTACTGATTTATGGCAGCTCTTTATGTATGATACTTATGAGTTCTTTGTGAGAAATGTGTATCATGTATATTTTTCCTGATCCGTGGATTGTTTTTCACTTAATAGTGTCTTTGATGAGCATAAGTTTAAAATTTTGATGACATTAAATTTATATATTTCTTTATGATTACTTCCTGTGTCCTCTGTAAAAAATATTTGCCTACTCGAAAATAGTGAGGATATTTTCTCATGTTTTCTTCTAGAAGATTCATATTTCTACCTTCCACCTTTTGGTCAATGATGCATCTTGAATGAATGTGCATGTATGGGGTGAGGGAGGGATCAAAGTTTATTTTTTCCATATTGTCAGCTGGTTCCACGACCGTGTGTTGAAAAGACTCTCCTTTGTCTGCTGAATTGCCCTGTGCCTCAGTTGACTATAAGTGTGGATCTATTTCTGGACTCTCTTCCATTCCATTGATCTATTTGTCTGTTTTGCACTAATATCACACAATCTTAATTATTGTAGCTTTATGGTAAAGAGAGTGTCCTCCCAATAAAAACCCAACTTTATTGGGTTTTTTGCAAAGATTTTCTTGGATTTTCTAGGCTTTTTACATTTCCAGATTAATTTTAGAATTACCTTTTCAATGTCTGTAAAAAGCCTGCTGGGATTTTATTGGGATTGGATGGACTCTATAGACCAGTTTAGGGAGAACTGGTATCCTAACAAAATTGCATTTTCTAATCGATGAGTATGGCAAACCTATTCAGATTTTGAAAACATTAATTCCCCTCAACATGTTTTATAGCTTATAGTGTAGAGATCTTCCATATCTTTTATTAGAAGGATTCTTAGGCATTTGATATGTTTGATACTATTATAAATGGTATTTAAATTTTTCATTTTCCAATTGTTCATTACTAATATATAGAAATAAAATTAGTT
Organism: Mesoplodon mirus; assembly: GCF_964341445.2. NCBI lineage: Eukaryota > Metazoa > Chordata > Mammalia > Artiodactyla > Ziphiidae > Mesoplodon > Mesoplodon mirus. Next base: position 43,207,806 of record NC_138987.1, read on the forward strand.
TTTGTATATTGACTTTACATTTTGCAATTTTGCTAAATTTGCTTGTTACTTTTAGTAGTTTTGTCATAGATTCCTTAGGCTTTCCATATACACAGTCATGTTGGCTCATATGGACAATTTTGCTTCATCCTGTTCACTCTTTTTGCCTTTCATTTCTTTTTCTTACTTTCCTACACCAGCCAGGACTTTCCCAATGATGTCAAGTAGAAGCAGTGAAGGAGGACATCTTGCCTTTTTCCTAATCTTAAAGTGTTCAATATTTCATCATTAAGTATGATGTTAGCTGTAGGGTTTTTTGTAGGCACTGTTTATTAGATTGGGGAAGTTTGTTCTGTTACATTTTGCTGAGAGTTTTCTTTTCAATCATGAATAAGTGTTGAATCTTCTCAAATGCTTTCTCTGCAACTATTGAGATGATAATATTTTTTTCTCCTTTATTCTGTTGGTTTGGTGAATTACGTGGAGTTTTAAATGTTAAACCAACCTTGCACCTTGAATAAGTCCCACTTGTTTATGACACACGCACACACACAGGTTTTGGTTTGCTAATACTTTGTTCAAACTTTTTACATGATTTTATTGTTCTGTAACTTTACTTGATTCTAATTTTATACCATCTGACAATCCTGCTTTCTAATTGGAGTGTTTATTCCATTTACATTTAATTAAGTTACTGATAAAGTTGAGTTTACATCTACTTTCTTGCTGTTTGTTTTCTATTTGTGCCATCAGTTCTCTGATTCTTTACTGCTTTCTCTTGGATTCACTGAGCATTTTAAAATATTCTATTGTATGTCCTGTCTTGACCTTTTAGTACCTCTTTCCTTTAAAGTGACTGTTCTGGGTATTAAAACATAAATCCTTAAATGATCGCAATCTACGTTGCATTAATATTATACCACTTCAAGCACAATTTTAAGGACATTGCAGCAGCGTAAGTCCCTTTAACTCCTTTTCCTCGTGTGCTATGATTGTCATATATTTTATTTCTACATGTTATAAACCCCATAGCACGATGATATCATTGCTTTAAACAGTCAATAATCTCTGTTCATTCATTCTGAATTCATATTTTCATTCATATTTTCATCTAAATTATTTAACAAACTTATAGTAAAAATTTAAAGTTGTCATGTGCTAATTCCAACATCTGGGTCATCTGGGCATTTACCTCTACTAACTATTTTTTCTCTTGATTATTGGTCACATTTTCAACTAAGAGTCCAACTGACCTGGGGCTGGCCTCACCTCTCATATGTTTTTGTTCCTCTCTGGTTTCAAATGCATTGAGGGTGGGGTCAGGCCCTTTCCTTCTGCAAGTACCAGGAGACCATGTAGATCTCTTTTTGCCCTCAGCCCCAAACTCCAATTCCTTTTGCATCCTCCATGAAGGGAGTGATCTCTGTGGTCTTATCAGGAATCAGCTCATTGGGAATTAGCTACAGGTTTTTTATTTTGGCTGCATTGGGTCTTTCTTGCTGTGTGCAGGCTTTCTCTAGTTGTGGCGAGCGGGGGCTACTCTTCGTTGCAGTGCATGGGCTTCTCATTATGGTGACTTCTCGTTGTGGAGCATGGGCTCTAGGTGCACGGGCTTCAGTAGTTGCAGCACGTGGGCTCCTTAGCTGCAGCATGTGGGCCCTAGAGTGTGTGGTCTTCAGTAGTTGCAGTGCATGGGCTCAGTAGTTGTGGTGCACAGGCTCTAGGGTGCTCGGGCTTCAGTAGTTGTGGCTTGTGGGCTCTAGAGTGCAGGCTCAGTAGTAGTTGTGGCACACGGGCTAAGTTGCTCCACGGCATGTGGGATCTTCCCAGACCAGGGATCGAACTCATGTCCCTGGCAATGGCAGGTGCATTCTTTTTTTATTTTATTTTTTTACGGTACACAGGCCTCTCACCGTTGCGGCCTCTCCCATTGCAGAGCACAGGCTCCGGACGTGCAGGCTCAGTGGCCATGGCTCACGGGCCCAGCCGCTCCGTGGCATGTGGGACCCTCCCATACTGGGGCACGAACCCGTGTCCCCTGCATCGGCAGGTGGACTCTCAACCACTGTGCCACTAGGGAAGCCCCGGCAGGTGCATTCTTAACCACTGTGCCACCAGGGAAGTCCTAGTTACAGCTTTGATTAGTTCTAGTTCAACCATGGTTTCAACTCTTTTGAGAATAAAATCAGACACCATCTCATCCCCAGCAGGGCCCTGGAATCTAAACATCATGAAACTTCAAGATCTTGCTCTGCTTTCCAACCTCACCCCCATCTGCCTCTAACTTAGCATTATCAGGTGATAGAGATTCTTTTTACCTTTGGGTCTCTTTCAAATTCCAGTCTGTCATCTAAAAAAGAATATATATAAAAAATATATTATATATACATATATGTATTATATATGTATATACATACATGTATTATATATGTACACATATTACACACATGCAATATATTACATGTATAAATGTGTAATATGTATATATGTGCATATGTGTATATATTTTATATGTATATGTAATTATATATGTATAATATATATATATAACTGAATCACTTTTCTGTACACCTGAACTAACATAACATTGTAATTCAATAAAAATTTAAAAAAAAAGAAAAAGAAAAAAATTCCAGTCTGTCACATAAGCCCATGGTGCTGAAAGGGGTTGGCTGGTTTCTCCTTGACCCTCAAGTGTCTTGGCCTATGGCAGGCAGAGGAGGGAGGTCCCAGCCTTAGTAACTACCCCAGATATGATGGCAGCCATTGGTCTTCGCTCACTTATGAAAGCCTTGTCTTTCTCTGAAATTTGGTTCATTTTGAGGTTTTTTTTTTGCGTTTGTAGCTCTTTGAAGGGTTATCAAGTATGATTCTGTAGTTTATGTGGTATTTTCTTGCTGTTTCTGTAGAGTAATGGTCTTTATTTTCTACATCAATAGAAGCAGGACTCCACTGTAGACATAGTTTCTGGTGCATTTCAGGAAAATGGGAGACACCACCAAGCAGAAAAGTAGGAGAAAAAAGACTCATGAGCACTGATGGAGGGTGAGTGTGACCCTGAGCCCGTGGGAAACAGGTCCCCAGGGGCCCGTGCCTCCACTCCTTGAGTCCCCAGCAAGGCAGGGGGCTGAGCCTGATCCTTCTTCAGACAACCCGGGATACATAGGTCCTAGCTCAGCAGCAATGCCAGGCTCCTCCAGAAAGAAAGTGACTCCCCTGTGGAGGACGGTGACCCAACTGGAAGCCTTGCGCACCCCCAGACACTGAGACCACGAGCGTATGAACTACCTCACTGTGACGGTTTCACCAGCACACCAGGAAAGCAAATGCCGTGAGCAGAGGCGGCACAAGTAACACAACAGATGCAACCCCCGGGATCGCACACACTGGGATTCTCGGATCCAGAATGTGAAATGGATACGTACAGGATGTTTGACGACGTGAAAGCTGGAATCTGCCAGTGAGGGCAGGACCCTAACTGAGGGGGCTTTGTATGTTCAGCCAGAGCAGGGCTGCGGCCCAGAGGCCTCACAGGCTCTCCCTGCAGGGGACTCTGCACCTAGGTGACCCGGGGGGTTCTAGGGAGGTTACCTGGGAGGAGGATACCTGGGGGGTAGTTACTTGGGGGGAGGATACCTGGGGGGCAGTTTACCTGGGAGGAGGTTACCTGAGGGGGAGGTCACCTGGGGGGAACCTCAGAGGTCCTCTGGCAGATGACTCTAGTCCCTAGGTGACCTGGGAGGGGTCACATAAAGTCATGTAGTCCAAACTCTCCATGTTATGTAAGGAGACTGAAGGTAGAAGGACTCATCACCACCTCCAGGTTGGAGCAGGTCTGGGACAATGGTCTCCTGACCCCAAGGCTGGGAGGCCCAGGAGCACTGTGACCAGGACTTGGGCCTCGGGGTTCTATGTGACGCCGGTACCTAGCTGAACTTCAGTTGTGGAGCATGAACCCCAACACGGGGAACGGGAACAGCCTCTTGGGATCCCAGCAGTCTTTCTGGAGGAGGGGCTATTTGAGCAGGGCATTGAGGGATGCATAGAAGGCCGAGGGGAAGGTAGCATCATTGGCTGAGTAGCGGCCACATGCCATGTGGAGCATTTACAGGCATCATCTTGTACAGGGGCATAGCACAGTGTTCACTGCACCGTCCTTGTGGCCAGGCAGCTTGAGTTCAAGTCCTGGCTCTGCCACTTACCAGCTGGTGGTCCTGGAGAGGTCACCAGCCAGCTGTCCTCCTGTGGCGTGCTCAGCTCCACCTCCTGCCCGCAACTGAAGACACTCAGGATGTGTGCCCTTGGGCCAACCTTCGGGTTCTCTGAGACTGACTTCCTTGGGGGAGACACGAGGAGCCCACCCAAGCCCTAGGGGACTTTCTGTTCCCAGACTAAGCTCCCTGCCTTGTCTGCAGCTGCCTGCGGCTGGGGCTCAGCAGGTTGCATCCTTGATGACACTTCAGTGGGAGGAAACCCTGTGTTCTGGGGCTGGACATAGGCATCCTCTGCTGGACCATGGTGACGGCTTTACATCAACACACCAAGTTGTCAACTCCTCGACAGCCCCACCAAGTGGGGCTTAGTCTCAGGATGCTGCCCTCGGGGAAATCCTGTAAACTGCCACCTGCCCCTCACAAGAGGAGGCAGGCTCGAACACAGGCCTCCTTGGCACCAGGGCTTCCTGACTTCCACAACGCAGGAGTCAGTGGGACTGTGCCGGGTCTGACGTGGGGGGCAGTGCTCTGGAATGGGGGTGGGGTCTCCTAAGTGCAGTGTGGCTGCAGCTCTCAAGGAGAGAATCTTGGAAAGAGTCTGCAGAAATGCAGATCTTCAGTTGCTTCTCGCTGCTCTGGAGGGACCCCCAGGCTGCGTCCCGGGGCCCAGGGGTCCTGACGGATCTGGCCGCTGCCCCATCTCCAGCAGCGGCTCCTGGCTGGCCCAGTGCCAGGCAGATTCACTTCCTCGGAGGTTGTCTGACAGTGTTTTGGCTTCAGGTGTGAACGAATCTGACACTGGCCAAGCCAGAGTTCCAGCAAACCCAATACAGATACTTGTCCTGGCAGGTTTGGGGGGCACAGAGGGGAGTGAGAAGGGTCCCCAAACCCCAGAGAACCAAGGACAGTTCCCAGTGGAGGGGAGGTCAGTATGGTGCGGAGTGTGGGAAATTCAGCCCGGCTGTTTCTACAGGCGTTAATTGTCTCAGGCCAGTCATGTGATACCCAACACTCAGTTCCCCTCCCGTCAGATGGAAATAATGCCTTTTGTTCTGGTCTAAATTAGCAGTAAGGGCTGTAAAGCAGTCCCCACAGAATCTGGCCCCGATATTGTCTTTTCTGTAATAATAATGATACCAACACTATTTTACTTTTGCTATTTTATTCAATGCTCACAGTTCCTTATGAGGAGAGCATGGCCGGGTCTTTCTTGTGTCCACTTTACAGATGAGAACACTGAGGCACAGAGGACAAGGCATGCAGCCGACGAGGGGCAGAAGCTCATGGAAACTTGGCGTTTGGGGTCCTGGTGCTGCCTCTTCCCTCCAGGCAGTGATGCCCCATCATACAGCCCTGAGTCTTGGAGGTACCACCAGAAAGCAAGCCAGTGCTGGTGACGCGGAAAGCTCAGTCTCTCTACACCAGTGCCAAATCGAATCTCAGAGAGAGAGTTTTGGGTGGAGTAGAAAAGAATAGCTTTACTGCTTTGCCAGGCAAAGGGGGACACAGCGGGCTCCAGCCTTGAAAAGCTATGTGTCCCAACCTGGGAGGATTTTTTTTTAAAATTTTTAATTTTTGGCTGTGTTGGGTCTTTGTTGCTGCGCACGGGCTTCTCGTTGTGGTGGCTTCTCTTGCTGTGGAGCACGGGCTCTAGGCGCGCGGTCTTCAGTAGTTGCAGCATGTGGGCTTCAGTAGTTGTGGCTCACGGGCTCTAGAGCGCAGGTTCAGTAGCTGTGGTGCACGGGCTTATTTGCTCCGTGGCATGTGGGATCTTCCTGGAACAGGGATCGAACCCGTGTCCCCTGCATTGGCAGGTGGATTCTTAACTACTGAGCCACCAGGGAAGTCCAACCTGGGAGGATGTGATGAGGAATTTTATAGCAATAGTTCAAGGGTGGGGTTGCTGACAAGATGAGGGTGTGTGCAGGGTCTCAGGTGGTCAGCCTTCTAATCTTGAGGAGCTTCTCTGGTCCCGTTAATCTCGCCTCAAGTGGTTTCTTGGTTATTCCTCCCTTGATGAGCAACTGTTCAAATCTGCCCTTTGGAACTCAGGGAAGGTCATGGAGGCTGGAGTCTTGCCTACAAGAAACAGGTGACAACAAAAAGTCTTCTGTGCCCAGCAGCCCACAGGCCATCCTCCCCCCCACCCCCCCACCCCGGTTTTACTGGGACCCAGGAGGTGGCGTTGTTGTCTGAGCCACACAGACAAGAAGAATTCCAAAGGAGGCTCCCGAAGTATTTCATCTCTGCTGCCAGATTCAGTCCTGGTTCTGTTTGGACTTGATCTGTTTGGGGACAGACAAAGGAGCCCTTGGGGTCACACCAGCTGCAGCAGCTGTCAGGACATGAGCCGAGACAGGGCCATCAGAAGAAATTGCTACTCCTGAGCAGTCAGACAGAGGTGTGGGGCCGAATCCCTGCTCGGAGGGAAGCTTTGGGGCTGATCAACCTTCTGTCAGTGCCGTTGCTGCGACGGGCAAGGGGCTCAGACAGCTGATGGGTGGCAAAGATCTGGCTGCGGGGGAGAGTTTGCAGAAGCAGGACCTGAGGCAGGACTACTTCCTCCTCTTGCTGCACCAGCCCACGAGTCTGATTTACCTCTGCAGAAGTGCATTCGAGGGTCGAGATGTACCAGGCGAACAAGCAATGAGGATGCTGGGATTCGGGGCCATCCTGGGCTTGCAAAGAGGCTGTGTTCTGAATAGACCTTTTGTTCGGCGCGGCCATAATGAAGGGTGGGGGAATTGGCAGTAGACGCCCAGAGAGTGCTCTAAGTGTCCATTCTAAGTGGAGCATTTTAATCGAACATCCGTGTAATTTATTTGAATAAAAATGTGTGTTCTTTCACAACCCAGCTCTCTCCCCAGTCTTTCCATATTAATAGACCATTAATACTTTATGAATGGGTAATCATCTTCTTGGAAAACAAATGCAAGGGCATAAAAGGGAAATCATGGTTGTTTAAACTTCAAAACAAGTAATCACTGGGGAAGGGAGAGCTGTGTTCTAGGCTCCAGCTTTGGGAGAGGGGAGGTGGGTGGAGCTGGACCAGGAGACTCATGGTGGGTCCAGCCACTGCCTGAGCCCCTGAGGGGTCTGCACCCCGCTGCACGCCCTGACCTGCAGAGGGTGGCCTAGAACTCCTGTGGCTCACAGTCACCCACAAGGGCTGGATTTGGTATACAGTCAGCTGCCCCAAGCAGGGAGGGCCTGCCAGGGCAGGTACAGGTGAAAGGCTAGCCAGGAAGGGAGCCTGATGGGTTGGGTTCCCACCATCAGGTATCTGGGGGATGTCAGGGCCAACCCTGTGCTCTCTTGGATTACAGAGGTTCAGCCACACCTGTCCCTTGTCCCCTGCAGTGTGGGCTCTGTCGGTCCAAAGAGCCTCCCTGGTTTTCGGACGTTATGGTGGCGGAGGATCCCGGTCTTGGGCTCTGATGTCCTTTGCCAGAGACTTCCCTGGATCCAACTCTTTTTTTAAAAAAATTCTTTTGTCTTTACTTATTTAGGTTTTTTTGGAGTATAGTTGATTTACAATGTTGTATTAGTTTCTGGTGTACAGTAAAGTGATTCAGTTATACATATATATAAATACATATGTTCTTTTTTTACATTCTCTTCCATTATAGGTTATTACAAGATACTGAGTACCGTTCCCTGTGCTATACAGTAGGTCCTTATTGGCTATCTCTTTTATATACAGTAGTGTGTATATGTCAATCTCAGTCTCCCAATTTACCCCTCCCTCCTGTTCCCCCCCTGGCCTGGTACCCATAGGATTGTTTTCTACATCTGAAACTCTGTTTCTGTTTTGTAAATAAGTTCATTTGTACCATGTTTTGGATATAAACAATATCATACGATACTTGTCCTTCTCTCTCTGACTTGCTTCACTCAGTATGACAATCTCTAGGTCCATCCATGTTGCTACAAATGGCATTATTTCATTAATTTTTATGGCTGAGTGCTAGTCCATTGCATATATGTACCACATCTTCTTTATCCATTCCTCTGTCAGTGGACACTTAGGTGGCTTCCATGTCCTGGCTATTGTAAATAGTGCTGCAATGAACACTGGGGTGCATGTGTCTTTCCCTGGATCCACCTCCTGTGAAAAGTTCTCTGTAACTCTGGATAAGACTTCCCACTCCTGGACCTCACTTTCCTCACCTGTAAACTAAGGTGGCTGTGTTACCAAACCAAACTTGGGTCTGCTAGGCTGTGCCCCCTAAAGCCAATCTACTGACACGAGGCCATGCATGGTGAAGGAAAGTGCAGCACTCACTGCAGGCGCCAAACAAGGAGTCCAGGCAGCTAGTGCTTAGAAGGCCCGAAGTCCCCGAAGGGTTTCAGGGAATCTTTTTTGAAGACAGAGTGAGGAGGGGGGTTCTGGGGTGTGTGATCTGCTCGTGGACTTTCTTCTGACTGGTTGGTGGTGAGGTAATCAAGAGTCAGCATCATCAACCTTCTGGTTCCAACCAGTCTGGGGTCTACATGCTTTTGGGCAGCAGACAGTTAACTTCTCCCACCTGGTGGGGGTTTCAACATCTGCCAAACACCTCAGAGGATGTGACTCAGAATATCATCTCTAGCCCTTCAGGAAGAAGTAAAAGTCCTTGACTTTGTTTAATGGCTAAACTATTATTATTTTGTCTTGCTTGACTGTTTCCCTTTGTTACTGCATTTTCTCACTTTTCGGATTAAATTTATTCTTTGGAACTTGGGGAAAGCGTAGGAAGCTAAAGTTTTTCTACAGACAAGAGGCGGGTGGAGGACGTGGTGGGTGGGGGTGTGGTTTGCTCCAAGAAGGCCCCATAGGGTCCTGCTGGGTTACATTTGGACTGGATGATGCATGCATTCATTGATTCCACAATTAAATCAAGCTACAAGCTAAGCAGTGGGCTGACATCTCTGCAGTCAGGGTTTTATGAGTGAACAGACAGTGTCTGAGGTAAGAAGGACAAATTCAAACTCACTTGTCATGTTTCTCGCTAGCCTGATGTTGGTCAACCTAATTATTCACTTAGAACAAAGATGTGTCTGTCCATCCATCCAGGCTTCTGACGGCTATTTGAAGCACCAGAGTGTCTGCAGTCCCATCAGGATGCAGCCGTGACCCAGCTGTGCATTTGGTCTGAGGAGGTGATTTATTCCTTTCCACTGGTCCACAGCTCTAACAGAGCCACTGGCTGTGCGGCGCCAGGGACACCCAGCAGTTCAGTGTGATAATGTCTTACACGCTGTGTCAGTCTTCTTCCCAAGCATTTATTGGGCATCTGTGGGTGCCAGGCATGGAGATGGGGCTCCGAGGTGGGTAAGAATGGAAGCACCAGCTTCCAAGGCGGGGAGCCTGTCTGCTTTGCTAGGACTGTGTTTTCAGCACCTAGGACAGTGCCCAGTGCCTAGTGCCCAGTGAGTGCTCAGTAAACATTGTGAATGAATGAATGGAAAAGACCCTGTCCCTGCCCTCTAGGCTTTCCAGTGTGGAGGAGGAGACGGAGAAGCTGGTGACCAGGGTACAGTGTGATGCATGGGCTGATGCTCAATGCCCAGGTCTCAGCTCCTCTCCCCCCCTCCCCTTCCTTCTCCCATTCCCCATCCCTTCCCTTCCCCTCCCCCTATTTCCCTTCCTCTGCTCCCCACCCTGACTATCCTCATTGCTCCCTCTTTGAGGTTCCCACCAGATTTGGTGTCCAGCTCTGCTCTGTGCCGCCCTGTGCATGGTCATCATTCCTGTGTGTTCGTCCCCTAGCGTGGGACTCCCCAAGGACCTGTCCCATCTCGAATTGGTTTCCTTGGCCCCAGCACATGGCACAGAGTCAGAATGAGCACTATACCAAAGATCTGTCTAGGGAAGGAGGTGGCCAGGGAAGGCTTCTTTGAGGAGGGCATACGCATGTGGCGTTTCACATACCACCAGTCGGGGCTGATGGCAGCATTTCAGGCTGTGCAAGCCTTTCTGGGGGTTGAGCACAGGGTGGTGCTGAGCAAGCTGCAGTTGCCCACCATGTTTGGATTTATCCATGCACTCTTGTTACCACTGCGCAGGTGGGCGTCTGATCTGGCCAGGAATTGCTTTCTGCAAAGTGACACGCTTTCAGTAGGGGAGGGGCAGGGACAGGGAGCAGGGCAGGGAGTGGAGGAGGGTCATCTCCAGCCAGTTTCCCTGAGACTCGAGGATAAGACGGTCCTCCAGGTGGACTTGCCCAGAAGCCTGGCATCTGAGGCTCCCAGGATGCTCTGGGGGGCTGGGCCCGGGCATCGTCCTCGGACATCACCGCAGCTCTCCAGGATGAACCCCACAAGGATGAAGGGACATTCAGGGAGGCTGCTTGGGGCCCCCAACTGGTGCTTTGACACCAAAGTCCAGGGGCATTGGCTGCACTGCTGTGAGTCCCGGCCTGGAGTGGACATTTGGGCTGGGGACAGTGTGTGGGGACTACACAGAGTATGAGAGCTCAGCAGTGAAGCTGTGTCCCCGGGTGCCATCGTGGCTGGGAATGCCACTCTGGGCTATGGCATGGCTGTCTCTGCATGAGCATTCAGAGCATCAGAGCATCACGGTCTGATGTGGGTGGATGAGGGCTAGTTCCTGTGTTATGAGGGAGCTGGGAAAAGCAGCCTCCAGCTTTGCAGCTTCTCTTCATCCCATTCAGGCTGATGCTGCCATAGGGACCTGTGAGATACAAGCCCTCCTGCTACGGAGAGGGTGGCCGGCACTTAACACCTCCTCCCTCTGCAGGATAGGGTGTCGGGGAGGGGCCCCGGGACCACTGTGTCCCATCTGCAGGGAGATCATCCCAAGGTCGTCGCCCCTGTGGCAACCTGGACTTCTCTGCTGCCCAACTGGGCACAGGAAGGCCTGGCCTAGAGAGACGGGTGGGTGTGAGGGTCTTTCTGTGCCTGGAGCTTGACAGAGTTTGGGGGTTCAGTCATTCCTTCCTACTCTGTCTTGCCTGGTGGCCTTTGCATCCCCCCCTAAAGCAGCCTGGGGTCATGAGGCTCCTAATGAAACTGGCTGACCCCTGACTCTGTCTCTTGCCAGCTCTGTGGCCTCATCAGGTCCCTTCTGACCTCTGGGCCCCATTTCTAGTGATGGCAGGTCTCGAGCAGAGCAGAAATCATACCTAAAATGCCACTCGTGGGGGAGTCAAAGAGCCCCCTGCTGATGGTCTGTGGTTCATCAGCCAGTGTGTGTCCTTCTCAACACCCCTCCCAACCAACTCTTTCCTGGATCATTAAAATAATCTCCTATCAACTGTCCTCAAAGGCATTAAATAATGATAACAAGATGGCAAACTGTAGAGCTGCCTAGGGATGGTGACAGACGTGAACCTACATGGTCCTCACGCAGCCCCAGGACCCCCGGGCCATCAGTGTCCCCACCTTCCAGATGACTAGGATGAAACCTGTGCTGGTTTCTCTTAGCATCGTGCCAGATCTTTCACCCTTTAAATGTGGTCCCGCACTCCTGAGCTGCATTGAGGGGTGGGTTTGGTGGATGCCGTGAACACTCTCAAGACGGCCAGGCCTCAAACCCGCCGGCTCCTCCATCCAAACCCTAGTCAGGTGTGAGCCGGCCGGTCTGTGATTAGACAGCCCTGAAGGGTCTGCAGTGGCCACGCTCCCTGCTGCAGGCAGCATGCCTCTCCTGGAAGCAATAGCTGGGGATGTGTCGGCTCCATTACCAGAATTTGGAATCAGCTAAATTATTCCAGTTTTATGCCATCTTTACCAGATGCTTCAAAAAGAAAATCTGTTAATTCCAATGATGGCTTAATCATTTTCATCTAATTTATGGAATCGTAATAAAGCTTTTGAAGTTCTTCCTGTTGCTGGTGAAACAACATTGCTTTGGTGAAGCTGGTGTCATGGTAAAAACAATGTTCTTTGAACAGACTCAGAGACATAGAGAACAAACCAGTGGTTACCAGTGGGGAAAGGGAAGGGGGAAGGGGAAATAAAGGGGGAGGGGAGTAGGAGGTACAAACTATCGGGTGTAAAATAAACTACAAGGATATATTGTACAACACAGGGAATGTAGCCAATATTTTACAATAACTATAAATGGATTATAACCTTGAAAAATTGTGACTCACTGTATGGTACATCTGTAACTTACATAATATTGTACATCAACTATACCTCAATAAAAAAATAAGGAAAAATACCAATGTTCTTTGTAAATTAAGTGCAGAAATGGGCTAGGGTTCTGGTGATGCATTCAAACAAGCTGTGATGATCTGCCATCCAAACAGAAGTGGTAGCTGTCAAAATTTGCAGTTGTTATGTGTGTGCCCAAAAAGACTTGAAATAAACAAATTTGTGATCAAGTTAATGTTAAATTCTAAAGAACCTACAGTTTAATTTTTTTGGCATGGTAGAACTTTCTTTCCTTTTTCTCATTATCTACAAGATTTGAGAAATGTTTGAGCCTTTGCTCAAAATATCAACTCAAGTGTCCTATAATGGTACTAAACATTTTTTTGTAAATAAATCCTCTCAATGTTGGATGCAGTTGTATAAAATCAGTTGGAAATGTTTAATTGAAGCATTTAATGGATGTAAGCCACAAATGTCAGGAACATTTTTCACCAATTGCGGTTATTGCAAACAAAACTGGCATGCAGGAAGACAGTGAAATTTATCTCTGGAGGAGCCAGGGGGAGTTGGACATGGCGTAGGGTGAAGCTCAGTGTACGAGTTTTTATTTTGAGATTCTTACTTAAACCTTGGCATATCTTGACACACAGGAAGAATCTTTATATGAACCTGCTATGTTTATTTGGATAAATTGATGATGTGGGCAGGAATGGAACCTTGTGCAGAAGGCCCAGGACTAGAATTTTACAGTATCTACGTTTGGTGAAACATCAAAAGGATCATGAATAGAGATGATGTATTTGACATATTTTGCCATGAAAAAATATGCATTGAAACACGGTACACTGAATGGAGGCAAAAGGCAGGATTTGTGACAACATTGCTTCTGGAATCTCTCCACATTTCAATGCCAAAATGTTAGAATTGCAAACACTCTCCATTTCACAGAATTACTCTGAGCTCACCAGGTACTTCAATTCCTGTAGAGATATTTTTAAGTAAAAGATATGGCCTATTGAGAAGAGTCAGGTGGAATGTTAACAACTTAAAAACACAATTTGAAGACTGTTACATGCAATTATAGGAAATATTTAAGGTGACATAATCATATTAAAAATACATTCTTCTGAAAAAGACTACTTACCCAGTATGGATACATAGAGGAAGGAAAATGACTAAAGGAAGTAAGTATGTACCAAGAATAATTTTATTTTGGGAACTATATTTAATATCTTGTAATAACCTATAATGGGAAAGAATCTGAAAAAGAATATGTATATATAACTGAATCACTTTGCTGTACACCTGAAACAAACATGTTGTAAATCAACCATAATTCAATTTAAAAAGTAATTTTATTTTCATTTTTAATATTTAGATAAGATAAAGAATTTTAGCTCCTAATGTAGCTAGAGATCCCTATTTTTTCTCTACTCTCCCAAAATTTCTGTCATTTTTTTCATATTTCTTTTTCTTTGCTGTTTTAATTAGGTATTGAGTAAAATCAAAATAATATATATCCAGTAGCTGTAGAGTACCCAGACATCACGAGCACCCTGGCAGTAGCACGATCTTAGGGAATTAGATGTGACCTTTGCAGCCCCTGGGTCTGTGCTTGTATCCTGCCCATCCCCCCTCCCCTGGGAAGTAACCGCTGCCCCGAGTTTTGTATTCATCATTCTCTTACTTTGCCCCTAAGGTTAAACAAGTGCGTGTCCGTCTACAGTGCATCTCTGGTTTGGCGTGTCTTGGGCTGTACATAGGGGAATCAAGGGCATTTGCTGTCTGACAGTCCATCCCCGAGAGCCCACCCAGCCGTCCTGTTGTCCATGCCCTGGTTCCTTAGTTCTCCCTCAGGAATGGGATCCCACTGTGGAACCGGAACAGAATTTAACCTGTCCTTTCTCCTACTGATGGACACTTTGACTGATTCTAGGTTTGTTTGGTTTGCTTTCCTATCGGGTACTGAATGTTCTCTGTCACTCGTGGGAGAGTTCCTACGGCGTACGGCGTATACCCCAGGTGTGTAATTGTGAGCCTGTGAGTGCGTTTTTAACTTCACCAGGTGATGCCAACCTGTTCTCCAAGTGGTTGCCCACTGGCAGAGCAGAGAGAGGTATTCCACATCCTACTCAACACGTCATCAGAGCCTTACATTTCTTTCTAGTTTAGTTGGTGTGAAAAGACATATTGTTTTTTTAACTTATATTTTCAACATATTTTAATGAAGCCAACATTTAGTCTCAAGTGTTTATTGCCCATTCTGATGGGTCTTTGTAAAGCATAGCTCTACTTACGGTATCTCCTTCCCTCCCTCCCCCAGAAACCCTGGATGTTTAATACATTCATGTCATGAAGCATTCCCTTCTGTTCAGACTCACTTCTCACTCCTTAACTTACACTCCTAAAACTGTCCCCTGAACTGGCCTTTCCCCAAGGTGCTGTGTTTTCTTTTTTCTCCAAGGCTTTGCCTGCGGTGTTTGCTCTTCCAGAAACCTTCCGGAACACCTCCCTCCTCATCCTTCAAGTCTCAATTCAGGGTCTCAGGCCTCCAGGAAGCAGTGTGTGTGTGTGTGTGTGTGTGTGTGTGTATCCCCGTGTGTATCTGTCCGTGTGTGTGTGTCCATGTGTGGCGTGTGTGGTGTGTGATGTGTGTGTGTGTGTGTGTGTGTGTGTGTGGTATATGTACTGGGCTGTGATATAAAATGAGTTTTGTACTGAAGATCACTGTATGAGTTTCCTGCTGCTGCTGTAGCAAATGACCACAAATTCAGTGGCTTAAAACAATCCACACTGATTCTTTCTCAGTCCTCCAGGTCAGACGTCTGAAGTGAGAGTCACTGGGTTAAAATCAAGGCCTTTCTGGAGGCTCCAGGGGAGAATCTGTTCCCGTGTTTTTCCAGCTTCTAGAGGCGCCCACATTCCGTGGCTCACACCCGCTTCCTCCCTCTTCAAAGCCGGCAGCGGAGAGTTTCTCTGACTCTTGTGCTGTCACATCTCTGTCTGACTGTAGCCAGAAAAGGTTTTCCAATTCTAAGGACTCATGGGATGTGATTGGACCCACTTGACTGATCCAGGATGATCTCCCCAGTGAGGATGCTTAACTCACACCTGCAAAGTCCTTTCCACCATGTAAAGTACCAGATTCCCAGGTTTGCAGGGTTAAGATGTGGACATCCTTGGGGACCATAATTCAGCCTATCATAGTCATGGTCAGAAACATTCAGAAGCCACGAGGCCAAGTGACCCCGAAAGTCCTTTCAAGCCCAGAGCTTCTGTGAGTAGAACCACAGTGAACTAACCAGCA
This sequence comes from Mesoplodon mirus, assembly GCF_964341445.2. Taxonomy (NCBI): domain Eukaryota; kingdom Metazoa; phylum Chordata; class Mammalia; order Artiodactyla; family Ziphiidae; genus Mesoplodon; species Mesoplodon mirus. The sequence continues at coordinate 43,223,409 of NC_138987.1, forward strand.
GCCTCTGTGGTTTGTGTTTGCTCCATCTCCTGCCCTGTCACCCATTTCATGGAGAATAACAGAAACCTGCTGCAATTAGCCTTAAACCCAGGACTTGCAGAGCCTCCAGGGGCTTCCAGAGCCCTGGGAAGCTTCCTTGTCCACAAGTGAAGACAATCCGGCCAGAAACGGGAGAGCCTTGCCCCTGGCCCTCCACTGCAGGTGAGGCAGGGTTTGGACTAGTACCCGGCTGCCGCTGACGCCAGGCCAGGGTGAAGGCAGTGGGGTGGTGGAATGTTCTGGAAGCAGGCTGGCCTGTGCCCAGCCATTTGTTAATTGGATGAACTTGGCCCAGCTGCTTCCTAGAGTCTCAGCTGCCCCATCTCTAAAGTGGGAGTAATCAGGCACATCTCCTAGAATGGCACATCTCAGATTATTTGAGAAAATCTGTATAAAGTGACTGGCTTACAGAAGGAGCTCAAAAGAAAAAAAAATCCGAGTTTCCTGTGGAGGTTTGAACTATTAGCCCCGTTTCTCCATGCCTCCCCCCACCCTCCACTTCCACACCCTGGCCATGCCTCCTCACAGGGGTCCTCCCCACACCTTGACTTGGGACTTGGCAGATGACATATGGATACAAGCGATGGTGTGCCAGTTCTAAGCCTTCAAAGGTCTCACGTGCTTCTGTTTGCCCTCTGCCATTGCCACTAGAAGACCACACCTTGGCCAGCCTCGTGGGCCCAGAAGGAGGATGAAAGTGTGTGGTTGCCCCAGGTCCTGCTGCTAAAACAGAACCCCCAGCCTGGGCCAGACAATCCCAGCTGACCTGCAGACACAGGAACAAGCCCAGCCGAGATCAGCAGGGCCACCGAAGCCCACCTGTAGATGCCTGAGAAATCCATGCCCACTGCTCATGCCCTGCTGAGTTTGGGGGAGGTTGTTACATAACAGTAGCTAAGCGCTACATCCCGCATTCTTATTCGTTTCAGTTTCTTCAAACTGAGAAGACATTTCACTATTATAACATTTTAGAATCAACTGAGTCAAGAGCCCTTCCCAACGCATGATGAGAACACAGGTCACTCCGTTGGGTCTCTGCTGGGTTAGCCTCAGGGACTTTGGTGGCTGAGGCCCCCTCATCTACACGCCCTCAGCCTGTAGTGGGGTCATGAAGTGTCTGCTAAGTCAGTGAGCCATGGGCCTGAGTGACTCATTTTCACTTCTAATTTAATTATTGATTGATTCTGCCTTGATGGCAAAAAGGTCTCTGTGCAATGCAATTAGTTCCTTGTACTGAAGCATTTTGATTGTCTAATGATTGTCTCAAGTGCAGGCCAAGCATGCAGCCCACTTTTAATTAAACTAATCTGTTAGAAGAGCCAGCCTGCTTCCTGACCCGGCCGATTTCAGCCACACGGTGGGGAAAGAGCTGTCCGGCTACCTGGACATGGCCTGTGGGGTCCAGGACCCTGCGTGGCATTTATGAGTCATGATAACATCCCGGAATTGAAATCCCAGGGAGATCAGTCAGCTTAACAGCCCTGTCCCATCCCTTGTTGCCTTTACAAATGTAGGGTTGTCACTGAGCTCTCACTGCTCCCAAAGGTCACAAGTCAGGGGGCCCCTCTGTGGCATGAAGGGTCGGGCCAAGAGCAGAAAGATGAGCACAGGCTTGGGGTCAGAGTCGAATGTCTTGCTTTGTCCTTCAGCAGCCCTGGGCCCGGGGGAAAGCTATCAATCTCTCAGCGTCTTCATCTATAACATGGGGTAACAGCCCAGGTCTGCAGCCCTCAGCTGAAGCTCTTGAGGCAGGTGGGTTTCCATTGCACAACTTTTTTCTGGATTTTGGAACAATAATCCAGTGTGGAATACATATCACTAACCTGGCCAGTGGGTCCAGGGCAAATACTGCAGAATCAAGTTTGTTATTTTAGCAGCAAAACGTGAGTCCTTAAATAATGTGGTAAACAGATTATAAGTGGTCTCTTGAGAATTCAGTTCAGATTTTGTTGCCAAATAAATTGTGAAAAATCTTTCGGGTTTTAGAGCTCTTTGGACTTTGGGATTTGGGGGTGAAATGATAGATGCATATCTGATTCACAGGTTCTTGTGAGGGTGAATTGAGATCCCAGGGACAAATTGTCACACACAGTGGGGTGCACTTAGAAAGTTTTCAGTAAGGTGTCATTTCCTCCCATCCATTCCCTCTGGGTGGGCCAGCCCTTTTGGGGGTGTGGAGACAGCAGACACGGACCACATCTCCAGATGGATTTGGGTGGATGTTCTAGGCTATAGTAACTACCTTGCCAGGAGGAGGTGTTTGCTTCAAGACATACGGAAGACAAAATCAAATGGCTGATGATCACTGGAGAACATGTACCTCCTCATCAATAATTTAAAAACTCCAAATTAAAACACAATGAGATATTCTTCTTCAGTTCTCCAGTTTGTAAAATTTTAAAAACTGCTGATGTCCAGGGCTGGTACAGCAGTGGGAAACAGATTTCTTATACTATCGATGAGAATGAAAATTAATCAAATAGGCACTATTTTTTTTTTTGGTTGGATTATATTTTAGTTTCCATCAAAATTCAGCATGCACTGGGTATTCTTGACTCTATAATCCCACTCTGGGACTGTACGCCACAGAAAGAAATGCAAAGACCTATGTGCAGCAGGACAGTCATTGCAGCATGGTTTGTAATTCCAAAATAGTGGAAGTGACTGAAATGTTTATTGATGGGGAATGGGTGCCTATATTAGCTGCATTCATATTGTGGACTATTATGCAGGTGGCAAAAAGAGTGAGGTAGATCTACACGGCAATGAAAGCACATGAACCCCAGTCTCTCACCTGTAAAATGAGGGTTTGAGTTGCTCCTCCTACTGAGGGTCACTGGAAAGGCTATAAAGCTTTTGACACAGTGCCTGCCATAAAGAAAATGCTCAAGACATAGGTATTAGCTGTTTTCTTGCTGTTTTGATGGTGGACTCATAGGTGTTGGCTCATTGCCATGTTGGATTAGCTCTGTGATCCTGAATCCCTGGCTCCGTGTCTGTCCGTCAACTTAGGCTGAGTTCTGCTGCAGCGACAAACATCCCTCCATCCGTGCTCATCGTGAGGGGCTCAGCTCTTCATCCTGGGACCCCAGCTGAGCCCCCTCTGGGACATTCTGGTGTCAAGGAAGAGGGACAGAGAGAGTGAGGAACCCTACAGAGGCTCTTCATGTACTTGCACTCACATCTCAAGGACAGAGTGAGCACAGGGGCCGTACCCACCCCCAATGGGACAGGACGCACAGCCCACTGCAGTACGGGCAGAAAAATTTTGATGATGATAACAGTTAACCACCCTGAGTCTGTAGAAAGTAAACCCACACCCTTTTCCTGATGATTCTGTGAGTCCTGAGGGGTGTGTGCAGGGTGCCCGTGGGTCCCTGGCTCATAGTAAGAGCATCCCTTCCTTCCTGCCTCATTTCCTGTCTCTGGCCTTTCCTGCCTTTAAGGACCAACACCAGCTTTTGTCAGATCCCCACATTTTAAACTCATGAGGAACAGGTAGTGACATCTTTGAAGATATTTCTGATCTTGGTTTAGATAAGGATTTGAAAATCTCCAATCAGCTTATTCTGATTCTGAAGATACAGGAAAAAGTAACAGACATCATTCATTTGCCCTGAGGCTGGGTGTTTGGGGATCTCTGAGCGAGGGGAGGTGCCTTGGCCTCAGGACTTGGGGGCATGGGGAGGCCCAGGGCCTTCAGCAAGGCACTCTGGTCAGCTCTGGGCTGCCCTTGGCCCCCTGGGGTCCCCCAGAGGATCCTGGAGCCCCAGGGGTCCCAAGGTCATCACAAGCATCCTGATCAGAGGGAGATGGAGGGTCAGAGGCAGAGAGGAGGTGTGACCATGGAGGCAGAGGATGAATGAATGGGGTCATGAGCCAAGGAACGTGGGGGACCCTAGGAGCCTGAAAAGGCAAGGAAATGGGCTTTCCCTGAGCTTCCAGAAGGAACGTGGACCTGCCAACCCACTTTGGACTTCTGATCCCAGAGCTGTAGGACAATAAACCCACGTAGCTTTAAGCCTCTTGGTTTCTCCCAGAGGCCACCGGAGACGAATAAAGGAAGGTCCAGCCAGAACCGGGTCCAGGCGAGGCTGGGTGGGCCGGATCTGAGCAGAGCTGGCCCAGCTCCCCAGGGCTGTGGACACGTTGCCTCCTGTCTCAGCCCGGGTTTCTCGTCTGAGGTGGGGAGTGCTGGCTGCCTGGCCCTGCTCAGGGCTGCTGCAGGCTACAAGGGGTCGTGAGCATCATGGTAAATTTCCAAGGATGAGGTGCTTTACCTCTGGGTACTGGTTAAGATGAGGGCTGGGGCTAAAAGGGCCAGGCTATTACTGGCCAGTGTTCTAGCACCTTCTGCTGCTGTGGCCCTGAGCCCTGCTCTCTCTTGCCTGGAGAACCAGCACCTTCCCATGGGGGCCCCGTTCTATTCTTTCCTGTCCCCTGCCATTCCACAGGAGGGGGCCACAGAGACTTTCCTGCCCCCCCCTCCGATGGCGTGGCTCCCTCTGCAGTAAAACCGCCCCCTTGACTCCCTCTGGCCCGAGTGGGGTGAGGCCCAGGCCCCTTACCCACGGGTCCCACCTGGCTGCCTATCATGCTGTGCTCTCTGTCTGGTCCCGGCAGGGCTTTGCCTTCCCCCTGGAGCCGGGTTCCCTCCTTTGCAGACCTGTCCTAGTTTGTCGTAGGCCCGGTGCTGTGGTTCTCTCCTTCTTATGGACACATCTGTCCTCCTAGGCTGTCAGCTTCTCAGTGACAGGGCCTGACCATCTTAGCTCACCCTGCACACAGTACGGGCTCCGTGAATAGCTCTTGAGTGAATGAATGGCCATATTTCTGGACTCACCTTTCTCTACTTTTAAAAAAACCTGTGAATCCCCTTTGCTTTAGGACCAGGCATCACCGACTCTGGGAAGGCCCCCTCGATTGCCCCAGGCCTGGGTGGGTTGTTCCCACAGCCCCGCACCAGCCCCTTTGGTGTCGAGTGCTTGCCTGGGGGTCTTGGTTGCTTCTCCCCCCGCGGCCTGTGCCCTCCCCGCCCCCCACCGGCCATGGCCTGCACATAGTAGTTGCTACAGGTGCATTTGCCGGGTAGTTCACTGTTCATTCAACATGTATTCGCCAGGTGCCTGATTCAGGCCAGGGAGGGATCGCTGTATGCCCCAGGGACCCCGCTGTGGCCCAAAAAGAGATGCCTGGCCCCTCAGTACCTTCCCTCTAATGGCAACAGCGGGGCCTCTGCTGGCGTGTGGCATCAGCAGACGCTGCCCGAGTACAGACATAACTTCTGTTTTGTCACCGTGTCTGGTTGTAAAAAGCTGCATTTTGATATATTTCCACGGGTTAAAGATTTAAGATAGTTAATCTGCCAGGTCAGAGTGATTGGTGGGGTTTGAATAACGCCACTTAATAGACAGTGGCAAGTGGAAGTCGCTGCATTTGCCAGCAGTGGGCTGGCTGTCCTGCAGCCCCCTCTGCTCTGGAAGCCCAGCCTCGGGTCCACCCGACAGTCCCTAGGCCAGCCACGTGCTGGCCTCTGTCCCCTGTGTCACCAGGAAACCCACTTGCCCTAGCCCATCCAGCCTTCCCTCCACCTGCACAGAGCCAGTCTCTGCAATGCCCACAAAGGCCTAGAAAAGTCCCGTCTTGTCCCGTCCACTTTTCTCCTTCAACTACTTCTTTCCATCTTGAAAGTTAGCGCAGTTTTGAATTCGAAGCTGGGGCCGCCAAGGGATGGGCACGGCAGGCAGAGGTCAACACGCCCTTTCTACAGTTTTTCAAAACCAAACCCTTAAACTAACTTGGGAAGAATATTATGCCTGGTCGTGGTGCCCAAACTTTGGATGAAAATGAAGGAAACGAGGTGTGGAGATGGGTTTGGGGGAGAAGCAATGGAACCCTCTCTCCTGAACGGAGTGCCACCCCAGGCTTCAGTGTCCCCGCCTGTCAAAGTTGGTGGTGGGTGGGATGCTCTTCAGGCCTTCCCTGCCCTAACCCTCTGTGACTGGTGGCTCCCGTGGGAGGGGACAGAGCTGAGTTATAACCGGGGACTCTGGAATGATCGGGAAAAATCTTGCCCCCTGAGCAAGCAGGGGGCCGCTGGTGGGGCTGGGCGAAGCAGGCTTTCTTGCTGGCTCAAGCTCTGGCCCGATCCAGCCCTGGGGGGTCAGCCTTAGGGCCCAAATGGTTCTCCAGCCAACTGAGCTGGAGGGTTTCCCTTGTCTGTTTGCCTCAAACCCTGACCTGAGTCCGAGGACTTGTCAGCCCCAAGGGAGGAGCGTAGAGGCGGAAGCGGGCTCCATGACTCCTGTGCCCCGATGGGCAGCATGGAGGTGGGACCAGGAGGGCCCCGGTGGGAGCCACCTGGAGGCCCGTCTTTGTGCAGCGCAGAGTGTCACGTGAGAGGTGCATCTGTAGGTACTGAGCTAGCAGGTTCCAGCCCCTGCTAAACATCAAGATCGTCAGGGAGCTTTAAAAACCAGTCCCTGAGCTTCATAAATCCAGATCCCTGGATTGAAATCCCTGCATTCAGGCTTGGAGAGCTGAGCCTTTTATGTCCCTCTGTGAGGGGCTTGGAGCCGTGTACCTGCCCAGCCCAGCTCGTCCCACTGTCTGTCACTGGGGCACCAACCACCTTGACTTAACCGGGAGTTTATTCTCTGTCATGCCCTGTGCAGGGCACCAGGGATGCAGAGCTGGAAGCCCGTCCTTGGGCATCTGACTGGGCTCTGGGGCTGAGAGTTGAATACTCAAATGGCTATAATATGGGGGATGAGGCCATGGTGGAGTGGCACCAAATGAGGGTTGACCAACACTCTCCACCAAGCTCAGGCTCCTCTGAGCCCTTTTCTTGACGAGGCCTCGGCCCAGGCCTTTAAGGACTGCGGGCTCCAGTCCCAGCAAGAGCCGTGAACCCACACAGGCATCGTTTCTAGTAGCTCAAGGCCCCTTGGGTTCCTGGCGGGGAAAGCTCCAGGCTGCCACGAGAGATGACTGTTCCCAGCACCGGAAGCTGGGCCCTGTCTCCAGCCTCTGTGGGAGGGGAGGAGCATCAGTTGGATCAGCCCTAGATGGCAAACCCAGATGGCTGTCGCATGGACCAGCTCCCTGCTTTTTGTAAATTCCACTTCTCTGCCTCTGCTCCAGCCCGGCTCCACCCTCCCTTCACGCTCGTCCTCCCTTTAAGACGCCCAGTCACCTCTGCACAGGTTGAAGGTGAGCTCAGTGTACTCTGGACCCTCCTCTCTATTGCAACAGATGGAATGAAATCTGTTTCCGTTGCCTTCAACTAGTGCCGGCCCTGTTAACCTCTGCCGGGGTTCAGGGACCCCTCTCCGATGAGTGGCTTTGGGACAGGCCTGGGTTTGGAGGGCCAGCTGGCATGTTCACGTCCTAGCAGTGAAGGCCCTGTCCACAGCGCCTCAATGGAGGCATCGGTTTTCCTAAGCGTCAAAGCCCTTGGTGACTCACTCCTCTTCTAGACCTGCCCGTAGTTTCAGTCTTTCAAGGTTGGAAAGATTTTCAAGCTCATTGGGGTCAACTGTGCCCTGCGTCTTGAGAATCCTCTGTGGTAGCCAGCAGCGATCTTTACCCTTGTTCTGCTTTGTTTTTTACACCCCATCTGAACACTTACTATGGGGATTGTTCTCCCATGCCCACATGGTCCCCAGGGGGTTGTCTGAGACCACCCCCCCCCCAGTCCTTTCCCAAAAAAGCAGCATGGAAGGCATTGTTATAGATGCCCTGGACATCTGTGGTTCAGCCCCTTTACCCCCTGTGGTAGCAGAATCCCTCTCTGGGGGACTCACGACCCTTAGTCCTTGTAGTTCAAATAACCTGTCCACCTTCCATATCAGGATGAGCAAGACACCCAGGGCTGGCCAATCAGAGCCCATGGTAATTGGCTCAGAGAAGGTCACATGACTCCAGGCAAGCCAATCAGAGTCCATGGTAGCTAGCTCAGAGAAGGGCACATGACTCCAGGCAGGCGAATCAGAGTATGGCCTGGGACCTTTTTTCCAGAAAAATTAGAAGGACACTTGAAAAAAGTTTAGTATTAGTGGTTGTCTATTGAGCATCTACTGCATGCCAGACATTGGGCTAGGGGTTTGCGTACGTTGTTTGTAATCCTTACAAATACTGTACCTGTAGTAGTCATGGTTCTGTCTTTGTTACAGGTGAGGAAATCAAGGCTTGGGGAGGTTGTGACTGTCCTGAGGTCATCCGACAGTGTTTGCAGAGCCAGGCTGGGATTTCAAGCCTGTTTGCCTCTGTGTGGTTTGCAGACTCGCTTAGTAACTAACGCCGCCCTCCAGGGTGCCAGAACGTCCATGCCCAAATGAGAAAGTTCAGTGATAACGTACCTATGAAATAAATGTCTTCAAGAGCCACATCTGGAATCTTAACAACTCTCAAGGCCATTTCTAGGTATTGGTCCTAAGAAAAGAATCCAAAGTCCACACAAAGACTTAGGAAGAGTACTGTTTATTCATCACAGAGTAATTCGTGAGAGTGAGAAATTAGAACCTGCCTAAATGTCCTATAATGAGGAAGTGATTAAGTAAATTATGCAGCCAAAGATGCTTACAATGAGTTTGTAATAACACGGGGAAATGTCTAGCATATTAAGTGAGGAAAACAACCAGGTAAAAAAAAAATTATTTGGAGGCTGATCTCATCCATACAAAATTACAGATCGAAAGATAGATATATTTTTTAAAAGATTGAAATAGGCCAGTGTTTCCACAGGGGTTTTCTCTGGGTGGTGAGATGTATGCTCGCTTTTTATTCATAGTTTCCAAAATTTCCAAAATGGGTGAGTATTGTGTTTACAGTCAGTGCAGAAGAAAAGATGATACTAAAAATTCTGGTAAGGAAAATGTCAACAGGATTTTCATTCTCAACTGAGCTAGTAACATCCAACCTCCAGGTCAGAGGCAGATAAACAATAAGGGCAGTTTGCGTTGGAGCAAGGTTTTGGGTTTACAATGTGATTTCCTGTATGTGACTTTTCTGGTAAGCAGACGACTTCTGTGTGGTAAACAGGGCAGTTTCTTTTTCTCAGCCTCATTTTCATTTTGTTTTCTTACTGTCATAGATACCATACATTCAAAAGAATGCGTAAAATATAAATACAGTTTACAGAAAGGTAACAAGACAAACACCCATGCATCTACCGCCTAGGTTGGGAAATAGAATATTCTGGTACCTTAGAGCCTCTGTGTACTCCTTCCTAACCCTATATCTCCCTCCTTCCCTAACATTTGTGGGGCTCGGGGCAAGAGTACAAACACAGCCCCACACACCATATGTCAAAATATTTACAAATTATAAATCAAGTTAACAAACTGTTAAGTAAAAAATGTTCTAGCCTCCTGCTTTGACAAATATACCTTCATAATAACAAAACTGAAAAGATGTATAGAATTACAGGTTATTTTTTGATAACTGAAAGCTGGCAAAATATCAAAGAGAACTGAATTTAGTTATTATTGCAGATGCCTGGGTGCTCTGTGGATGGGCCAATAATGCTTGGATGAGTAATAAAACAAAAACATGCATAATTTATAAATTATTGTATGTTTATTCTATAAAATTTATTTTCTTGCCTTCATTTCAGCACTATTGCTAATTATATTGTTATAATTAAGATTTTTCACATAATTTGCATTTTATTGACAGTAGTGACAAATTAGACACCATATCTTGAGTCATTGTTGTCCTTAGATAAGTTTTTAAAAATTAATTTCAGTTTGGGGAAACTTTTTGATCTGCCAAGGCAGTAGTAGCTGGGACGGTCAATAAAACCCTTAAAGACAGGTCTTAAAGGAAATTAACCAAATTTCTTTGAAAGTTTACTTATAAGGTTTAATCATTGTAATGGGATCGAATATTTTCTTTTCTTTTCTTTATTTTTATTTTTGGCTGCGTTGAGTCTTCGTTGCTGTGCGCGGGCTTTCTCTAGTTGCGGTGAGTGGGGGCTACTCTTCATTGCAGTGCACGGGCTTCTCATTGCCGTGGCTTCTATTGTTGCGGAGCACTGGCTCTAGGTGCGTGGGCTTCAGTAGTTGTGGCACACTGGCTCAGTAGTTGTGACGCACAGGCTTAGTTGCTCCGTGGCATGTGGGATCTTCCTGGACCAGGGCTCGAACCTGTGTCCCCTGCATTGGCAGGTGGATTCTTAACCACTGCACCACCAGGGAAGTCCCCCCCCTTTTTTTTAGGGATTGCATATTGTACATAATCATTAACACAGGAAACATCCTATGTTAATTTCATCATATAAAATCACAATCACTTCTCTCACAGTTTTCCTCATGTTTCATCGTCAATGTCAAGATTCCTGCAACATTGCAAAGAACAGACACCAAGCTTCACTCATGTTCCATCTAATTCTACAAAAATGTAAACAGAGAGGAGTTACCTAAGGTTGCAAAATCATTCCCAGCTTCCGTGTGTGACACTTACCTGTGCCTCCTGACTGGTGAGACCTTCGGAAACAGAAATGCTGTCCAAGGAGAGGCAAGAAGGTGGTCCCTCAGCACTACTGGGCAGGATGCCCTGCTAACAACCGAATTGAAATGATGGACATACAACAACTTGATGCCAAAAACTCAGCCTCTGTGCACCAGGGCTGGATGGAATCTCAGAGACAGTTTTAGTTGAAGCAGAAAAAAGTAGCTTTATCGCTTTGCCAGGCAAAGGGGGACACGGTGGGTTCTGTGCCCTGAAAAACTGTGTGTCCTAGCCTTGGGGATTTGGTGAGGAGTTTCATGGCAATGGTTCAAGGGTGGGGTCGCTGATAAGGATCAGGGTGTGTGCAGAGCCAGCACTCCTTTAATCTGGCCTCAGGTGTCTCCTGATGAGTTTCTCTGCTTCCTTTAATCTGGCCTTTGGGACTCAAGAAAGTCACGGAGGCTGGAGTCTATTCCCTACAAGCAAGAAATAGGGGCACAGAAAGGCTTCTGTGACCAGGAGCCCCACAGGGTCCTGCTTGGTTTCAAACTGACCACATCCACACTATTTGAGGGAAGAATTCGACAACTAGACTTTCCTCCCGCCCTGTGCTTCCTCCTTCCAGACCCTCTGTCTCTGAAATCAGTGTCTGCCTCTGACAAGAGGATAGCACAGCCCCGCACCCTGGTGCTAGAGCCAGGGAGGTGGGAAGGGCTTCTCAGGGGGTTTTGGGCACAGGTCTGGCTGGGATGGAGTGAGGGGTGCACCCAGGGGTTCTTTAATGAATGACTTCTGGGGGATGTTTCTAATATCTGGAACCCCCAAAGCAGTGAGCCCAGAGCAAGGACCCCTCTGTAGGGATCCTTTGGAGGAGGAGCCTGACTTGTCTCATTCCTTCCTTGTCTTTCTGGAGCATCCAGGACAATCTATCATGAAGTACTGAAGACCCTCAGGGCAGCACATGCATGACATGTAAGGAAGGGTGTGTCATCCCCTCAGAGGAAGAGATGCTAACAGCCTTGAGGCTGCGCTCTGGTTTCAGCTTCCCTGAAGGTTTGCAAGTCCCTCCTGGGAATATCGGTGGGCGAGGCCTGAGCTGCGGAGTGGCTCGCGTTTCTGTTTCATGATTTCTAGACCAAGTCCCTACAGAACGTGGCTGTGGACTGCCCTGAGTGCTCTCAGAGGTCCTGCAAGCAGAGGGTGGCAGGGAGGTGGGGCTCCTTCAGTGTGTGGCCAAGCCCAGCTCAGATCATGACTGGAGCCGGTGTCTGTCCTTAGGTTGATAGGACAGGATGGTCTGTGCATTTAGGCCTGTCTATCTCTTGGGTTGGACCATCCCAGCCTGGACTGTCACCCTCCATGCTGCCCTCCCATCTCCCTCTGGGGTTCTCTGCACGGCTCCTTCACTTTCTGAGTCTGTTGCTTCTTTTCTTCTTCTATGCTTTGGTTTTGCTGGAGCCATCCACCAGTAGCTGCTTGAGGACCAATGCAAGGAAGTTAAAGTTTGAGTCCCTGTGTGTCTGAAATGTCATCATGCTACCCTCATGCTTGTCTGAGTGATTTCCTGGGCAAAGAATTCTAGGTGGGAACTATTTCCCATGAGAATTTGGGAGGCTTCGCTTCACTGTATTCTGGGTTTCAGGGTTGTCGCTGAGATGTCCGAATCCATTTTGCTTTCCGATTCTTTGCATGTGACCTGTTTTCTTGTCCCTTTTTGGCCCCATCTGGAAGGCTGAAGAATCTTCCTCGTGTGGCCTGGGTTCTGAAATTTCCCAGTGACGTGCCCTAGTGTGGGTCCATTCTCATCTGTCTGTTTTGGGCACTCAGTGGCCTTTTAAATTTGTGAACTAATGATCTTCCTTCCTGGGAAATTCTTGTGCCTTTTTTCTTTTATTTTTGAGCTTGCAAACCAGTGTTTTATTTTACTGTTCATTGCACTGAATGGGTGGAGGAAAAAATAAAAAGCTGTCTTGTTTCCATTCTGAAAAGAAGTCAGAAGTCTAAAACCAGTTTCTCCCTTTTACACAACGGGTGCTCCTGTGGGCAACAGCTGATCTGACTTTCCACTCGGGCCTCCTCTACCCTGGTGGCCATGAGCAGGGCCCCGTGCTTCCGAAGGCTCCTTTCCCAAGTTGATTTTCCTCTGCCAACCTGAACTCCACTAGCAGCTAAGGAGACTAGGGGGACTGTGAGCTCCCTGAGGGCACAGAGGGTCTGTTTCGTTCATCCCTGGATCCTCAGGGCTTGTGTGCTGCCTTGCAAATAGTAGGCATCAAATGTGAACTCCCTGCCTGTGACCTGCTGGTCTTGGAGTGTCTCCCCGAGAGGCAATGGCAGCTCACCCTGGGGACATGGACACTGGCGGCAGCCACCCCTGGGAACTCAGTCTACCATGGGGACCCAGGTGCTGGTAGTTCCACAGAGGAATCCTCCCTCCAGCCCACCAGCTCCAAGACCCAGTGCAGGGAAGCTCCAGGCCAAGCAATTAGCAGGGCAGGGACACAGCCCCACCCATCAGTAGCCGGCTGCCTAAGACACGCCCCTCCCCACCCCAAGCCCTCAGCCACCTCTGGACAGAGCCCGCCCACCCTCTGTTGCCTTTTAAATGATGCCCTCCCCTCCATTTTCTTGCCTGGTTTTCTTTCCTAGATGCAATATCTCTTTCTCTGAGGATACAAAGGGAAATCCTCTTCTTCCTCAAGCCTTGCTTGCTCCCTGGGGACCTTTCCTGTGTTTAGTTTTTTGATGCTGAAAACTTGGCCTCTGTGCACCAGTGCTGAATCGAAACTTGGAGACAGAGTTTTGGGTGAAGTAGAAGAGAAGAGCTTTATTGCTTTGCCAGGCAGAGGGGGACACAGGGGGCTCGTGCCCCTCAAAACTGTGTCCCAGCCTGGGAGGATCTGGTGAGGAGTTTTACAGCCATGGTTCAAGGGCAGGGTTGCTGATGAGGATCAGGGTGTGCGCAGGGCCTGCGCTCCTTTATTCTGGCCTCAGGGGGTCTCCTGAGGAGCTTCTCTAGGTTATCAAACTGTGACCTTCTCTGGAATGAAGAACGTGAACATCTTCCATTTGTTGGGGGGTTTTATAAAGAGCTCAAAGGTATTATGTGTATCCCTTGAGCGGTAACCGGGACCCTGCCCCAAGGCTGCACTATTGTTTCTTGGCTGCTCCTCCCTTGTCTCTGCATCCCGCTCCCCCCGCCAAGTCCTCTTTATTTCTGTCAGCCCTCCCTTCATCTCAGCTTCCAGAAGTGCCTGGTTTCTCAGTTTCTAGCTGTGTTGGTCTGATTGGTCCTCGAATTTCCAGGCTGCACGTTTGGGATTTGGTTTTCTCAGGCCAGCTAAGTCACTTACCAGCCATAGGCTGTTCTGCAGTTTCTAGCATCTTGCTTTGGAATCTCCTTTCTTGTTCTCCTAATCTTAAAACCCCTCCTTGCTGATGTTTTGGTGGAGCACTGGGAGGGAGTGAAGTACTTTCCCGCCTTCTAAACTTCACCTGCCAAAAGCCCACTGCCTCTCACGGAGAATCCTAATGAGGATGTGGCAGGTCCAGAGCTTCTGGTGGTGATGTCACTGTGACCCAGAGGGAGCCTGACGGACAAAGGAAAGGGAGCCGAGAGATGAGAAAGGAGACAGACTTCTGACAAGAAGCCACCTCACTGCTCCAGTGTCCCACAGATGGGCACCAAGGAATCTTGTGTTTGTGATTATTGTTTGTTTAGTGTAGTTTAGCTTGAAATTCTGCCAGGTACAACTGAAAGATCCCTGACCCATACTTTGTCTTCTCTAACTTTTATCTGCTGGCTATGCCATCTGCTCCCCTTCCTAACCAGGCATATTCAACCAGCACCTTCTCAGAGAGGCCTACCTACTGAAACAGCACCTGGTTCTCTTCTGTCTCCCAACCCCCTCCCCCCCTGACCAAGCCAGGACCCCTCCAAAGATGCCACATACATTCAGGGAGCTGCAAATGATATGATAAGTTGGAAGGGCAGGGGTTGGTCAAGTATGGCCCGTGGACTGAATCCAGCCCATAGTCTGTTTTTGTCAATAAAGTTTTATTGGAACACAACAGGGTTCATTTCACTGTATATTGTCTATGCCACTTTCACCCTGCGATGGCGGAGTTGAGTAGTGGTCTGCAATGTGTAAAGTATTTACTGCCTGGACCTCGATGGAACTAGTTTGCTGAGGTCTAGAGTCTAGTGGATAAGAGGACGGCAATCAGACAGGCTTGCGTTCACATCTTGGCAAGGTCACCTATGCACTGTGTGACCTCGGGCAGGGGATCTAGCCTCTCTGAACCAAGCCTCTCTGCATCTTCAAGCAGGTGTCTACCTCGTGCTTGTCTGGGAGATTCAGTCCTGCAGTAACAGAAGTGTAACCCAGATGCCTGTGGGCGCTCAGCCCCAGCAGTGAACTTCTGTTCACACCCAAGGCAAGTTTCCCGGAGTGTTCATCGGCCCCACGTGGGCAGGGCCGCTGCCCTGTTTGCTTTGGTCCCTCAGTGTGTCATTCACTGAATGAATTGATGGAAACGACCAGTTGGCCTGGCCTCCCTGTGCCCCTCACTGCAGGCCTGAGATCTGACTCCTTCCTGCCCACAGGCCTGGTGCCCCCAGGGCCCGGGGGGTGGGAGGAGGAGAGGCAGGGTTCACACCCTGAATACCTCGGTGAGACCTGACGGGGACAGAGCTAGATGGGGCTGTGGGCAACAGTGTGGAGAGTCAGGAGCCGGGCTCTGCAGGATGCGGGTGGGGGGCGGTCACTGGCCAGCATGATGTCCACAGCAGGCTTTGAGCTGCACCCACTCACCCTAGACAGCCGTCCCCAGCCGCTAAATAAATAGTGAAAACTACTTGCAAGACTGGAACCCCACGGTCAGCCTGTCCCTCCAATTTCTAGCTCTGGGCATCTCTCTCCTTGTCTGCCGGGAGGACCTGCCCTTGGTAGGCTGTGCCTCGGTGAGTATGGCTCTTCCAGGAGACCAAGCAGGGGTCCCCTGGTGGTGACGAAGGAGAGCCTAGGGTCCCCATGACCTTCCCACCAGCCATGGAAGGTTCTAGATGTCTGATGCTGTGGTTCAGTGGCTCAGCCTCCTGGGCGTCCTGGCCGCACGGGGTCCTTCGTGGCACTGACACCCCAGTCCCCCAACTTTACAGCATCAGCCTCCTGGGTCCAGAGCACATGGTCCCGTGTATGAAGAGTTTTCCTGGCGTGGATTGTTCTTTCTCTTTGCAGCCTTTTCCTAGGGCAGAGGGGGTGCCTGATTGCATATGTAAATATGCTTCATTCTTTGCTGTGTTAGCTTCCTGTGGCTTTAATTTTCTTATTCTTTTCTTCCAAATAAGACTGAAATCAGTTTAAGCAACGAAATTATTCATTAATGGAATGGTGTCAGTGTTTGGTATTGGAACCACCTGAAGTCAATTAGGGATGAACAGAATTAATTATTCTCTCTGGGCTGAAAGCAGGAAGTGGGAACTGGGAGAAAAGGATCTCTCCTTAACTCATGGCAAGGAAGAGACAGGATTTTAATAGACCTGGGTGGCTGCATGTTAGCAGCTCCACGCTAAATGGCCCACACCCATCCGCAGAGAATGGAATCTCAGCTAAAAATGGACTCCAAAAGGGAAACCCCAAAGGGACAGGTGGACATGCACCTCAGGCACAGAATTTGAGGGGGTCGCAAAACTCAATCATCAAGATAAAGAATTGTTCAGTGCAATGTTTTAACAAGTGTTAGAGAGGGTGTGGAGAGATTGAAACTGTGCAGCGTGGATGGGAATCTTCAGTGGTGCAGCCACTGTGGGAAACAGTATGGAGGGTCCTCAGAGATTAAAAATAGAATCTCTATATTATTGAGCAGCTCCACTTCTGGGTATAAACCCAAAAGAATTGAAAGCAGGGTCTTAAAGAGACATCTGCACTCCCATGTTCATTGCAACATTATTCACAAGAGCCAACATGTGGAAGCAACACAAATGTCCATCAGCAGTTGAGTGGATAAACAAAATGTGGCCTTTACATCCAAGGGAATGTTGTTCAGCCGTAAGACAGAAGGAAATCCTACCGATTGCAGCAACGTGGATGGACCTGGAGGATGTTACCCTGAGTGAGATAGCCAGGCACAGAAAGAAAAATACTGTGTGATTCCACTTACATGTGGAATCTGAAATAGCCAGACTTAACAGAAGCAGAAAATAGAATGGTGGTTGTTGGGGCTGGGGGAGGGGGAGGGGGGGGAAGGGCTGCCGGTCATTGGGTACCAGGTGATGGTTACACACCAGAGCTCTGCTGTGCACCGTAGGTCCTGCCCTTAACAGCACTGTATTATGCACTTAACATTTTGTTTGATGGTAGATTGCGTGTTAAGTGTTCTTACCCCCAAAACAGAAGGCACAAAAATCAGAAAACAAGGGACACGAGGAATCTTCGCTTTTTGCTATTACCATGAACATGGGATGGTTTCACAGGTGTTTGCTTATGTCCAAACTCATCAAATTGTATTCATTAAATATGTCAATTATATTGAAAGCTGAGCAAAAAAAAAAAAAACCATTAAAAAAAATCAAACTCAGTGCAAAATAATCTGCAATGGACAAAATGTCAAAATTTTAAGTAAAGACAACCTGTTGCTGTTTGTTTTATGACCTTGCAACGGGGTCACGTGTTTCCAACCCACCTGGGGCTCTGGGCCTGGCTGCCCTGTGTCCCCCTGTGTCACTTGGGCTTATGAGGGTTGACAATGATGTGCCAGCAGACTGGGCAATATGGGGCTTTATATAGAGTCACATTCTTTGACTGTAGGGTTTTTTTTTGTGTGTGTGGTACGCGGGTCCCTCACTGCTGTGGCCTCTCCCGTTGCGGAGCACAGGCTCCGGACGCGCAGGCTCAGCGGCCATGGCTCACGGGCCCAGCCGCTCCGCGGCATGTGGGATCTTCCCGGACCGGGGCACGAACCCGTGTCCCCTGCATCGGCAGGCGGACTCTCAACCACTGCGCCACCAGGGAAGCCCGACTGTAGGGGTTTTATTCACCTTTCTCACTTGGTTCACGATATGAGAGGATGTTCTGGTAAGCGTGTGTACTGATGAAATGTCATCCCCTCGGCTGGCCTGGGCCCAGGCTGGTCTCTCCCTTCATGGGCTGAGCACTCTCGGGCCTGCTCCAGACCTCTCTGATCCTCAGGGCCTATAATTAGGAAACCTGGAACAAAGCATCACAGACCGAGCCGCCACAGGATCAGATGATATGACAGATGGGCTGCATCTCGGCAGCGTTGGGCCTCCGTGCAGCACGGGGTCCCTTCCATCTCCTTTGATCACCCACACAGGACAGGTGAGGGTGGTGATGGCAATGGTGGTATTACTGGGTCTTGGGTCTAAGCCCACCATGCTCAGGCCTGGCTTGGACCAGCCACAGAGCCTGGCCCGAGGGTGCTCAGGAAAGGCCTGCTGATGCGCGGGCCATGGGGTTTCTGACCTCATGTGACTCTCCTGTTGCCTCCTAGAGAGCTGGGCATTCAGCCACACCTCTGAGCCCTGGGTGGCCCATGCAGAGACTGCCCACAGCCCGCACCTGTCATGTGTGGGAAGGTTAGGAGCCCTGAGGTGTCCAAGTGAAAAAGAAAAGAGGCCCAGGAGTCAGGGCCAGTGGGGATGGAGGGGACGCAGAGGGATGGGGGGAGACGCAGGGGGCTGGAGGGGATGCAGGGGGATGGGCTCCCACGGGAGATGCTGCCAGAGGCTCTTTGACTGGGAAAGCCCTGCACTTGGGTAGAGGGAACCCAGGAGGATCCCCCGCATCCCCAGCCTCCAGCCTCAGGCCTGGCTGTGGTCCCCCAGGGGCCTGCCCAGCCTCGGAGACTCAGGGGGGCCTGAGGAAAGGGTGAGAGGCCCCCCACAGTGGAAAGCCTCCTTTGGGCTGGAGAAAGTCCCCAAACCAAAGCAGTCATGGGAGCTTGTGGTGTGTGTGTGTCTGCACTTGCTCACATGTGTGTGCTCACGCATGCAGATGCCTGTGTGTGTATCTGCACACACATGTGCACGTGCCCACACATGCCTGCAGGCTTACATATGTGTGAACATGCAGGTGCCCACATGCATCTGCGTTTGTCCACCTGTGTGCCTGCTTGTGCTCATGCCTGTGTGCCTGTGTGTACCTGCATGTACAGGCACATGGTACCTGCACACACACGCACACGTGCAGATGTATGTGCTCATGTGTGTGTTCACATGCATCCTTACAGTGCACACACCCACATGGTGCTCACCTGTATGTATGCATGTACCCACACATGCCCTGCATGCACACATGTGTGTGTGTGTGTATGTGTGTGTGTGTGTGTGTGGTATCAGCACTTAGTCTCTCCTTCTCCTTCACTCAGGGAACCTGCCGGGCTGGCCGTAAGACCTCTATTTATCGGTCTGGCCTCTTGGACTCGTGCAGTTTCCAACCAAAAGTGCACCCGCTTTGGGCACCTGCTGCAGAAAGAGGCTCAGATCTGTGAGGCTGTGGGCCCCTGGAGGGGGCATTGCCAAGGGAGACGGAGCCTTTGGAGCACGAGTTCATCTGGGGGAGGCTGACGAGTTCCTTCTTTCCTCCCTCCCTCCCTCCCTCCCTCATTCCCTTCCCTGACAAGTGCTGGGTAAGGGTGAACTTCTATAACTTACCGTTTGTCCATGGGATGCCTTCCACAGGGACCTGCCCGCTACACTCCTCTTATAATTCAGAATCACAAAAGAGTGCACTGATCTTGCGAAAACAGCCATCTTCCATTTTATTCCAAATGCAAATTAAATACAAAAAGTATTTCTCTGGGAATGTAAATTGGTACAGCCACTATGGGAAACAGTATGGAGGTTCCTTAAAAAACTAAAAGTAGAGCTACCATAAGATCCAATGATCACACACCTGGGCATATATCTGGAGAAAACTCTAATTTGAAAAGATACGTGCACCCCTATGTTCATAGCAGCACTATTCACAATAGTCAAGACATGGAAGCAACCTAAATGTCCATCAACAGATGAATGGATAAAGAAGATGTGGTATATATACACAATAGAATAATAGCCGTAAAAAAGAATGAAATAATGCCATTTGCAACAACGTGGATGGACATAGAGATTACCATACTAAGTGAAGTAAGTCAGAGAAAGACAGATATCATATGATATCACTTATATGTGGAATCTAAAAAATGGTACAGATGAACTTATTTATAAAACAGAAAGAGACTCACAGACATAGAAAACAAACTTATGGTTATGGAAGGGGAAGCAGGGAGGGATATATTAGGAGTTTGGGATTAGCAGATACAAACTACTATATATAAAATAGATAAACAACAAGGACCTACTGTATAGCACAGGGAACTATATTCAATATCTTGTAATACCCTATAATGGAAAAGAATCTGAAAAAGAATATATATATATACATAAATGTATATATGTAAACGGAATCACTTTGCTGTACACCTAAAATGAACACAACACTGTAAATCAACTATACTTCAATAAAAAAAAAAAAAGTATTTCTCTTTTTGCTCTGCCCTCCAGTAAGCTCAGAGCTAGATTTTGGCAACTTCTAAAGTTCATTGAAGTTTTTGCATTTTTTATTTCTTTGTTCATCTATCTATCTATCGATTTTGATAGTTCGAAATAGCCTAAATGAAGATTGTTCTTTGTAATTCTCAGCCTCAAGCCCTTCTCAGTAATACTTGATTATGCACATCCCCAGGTCCTTCTTACAGAGAAACAAGTAAATAACATGCAATTATTCAAATTCTGGTTGTTTATAGACGGGAAGGGTGAGCGAATGGCTGTCGTCCGGGTGAAATGGAGCCCTGGTGGACTCTGGAGGGTTACGGCCCAACGCACAGCACTGGCCCTGCCTTCGTTTTATTCACCTCTAATTCAACATTAGAAGTCTCTGAACTACCAGGAGGAAAGAAAAGGCTTAAAAAGACAAAGTATAATCCAGGAAAGCAAGGATTTCTTGGGCTATTTGTCACTTCAAGTGTAATACATTAACAAAGTGCTGTAATAAGAAGAGCTACTAAAAAATGATTTATTGATACTTTAGACCTGTTAAAACAGGTTAATGTCAATACAATTAGCTCCTGGATCACGGCAATCCCCTGTAGAGGGAAACTTGATAAAACAGCATTAAACGCCACTTCATCAAAGATCGGGGAGGGGCTGTGAGGACTTTAACCACAGCGAAGGGGAGAGAGAAAAGCTCTTTTACGGTGCCCACCCTGAAGCCCCTCTGTGGTCCTCATGGATCTCGTCTCCAGGACTCCAGGGACCAGAGTCCAGACGGCTCTGAGAAATGGTCAGTTTATCTGGAAGGCACGAGGCTCTGCTATTTCATGGGTGGATGACTCGGAGGGGAGAATACCCAGCAACTGTTAAGCTGGGAAAATGGGCAGGGGATTGAGGGGGGCCGCCATGAGCCCCCAGCCATGAGCGGCGCTCTAGAGGCGAGCACGGGATGGAGCCTGGTCTTCCGTGGTCCAGGGGTGCAGCTGGGAGCACTGGGTAGACCTTGTGCCCAGCCTGGTGTGGGGGGCCCTCCGTACCTGCTGAGCCCCTCAGCACCCACCTCTGCTCCCAGGGGCCACTCTTATGGGAAGCTGGACCGAGGCTGCATGGCCTTCAGTGTCCCCTGGCTGGTCATCAGGCTGTTCTAGCCACCATGTGAGCTGGGATGGCTGCGGTGTCACCACCCCCATCCTCAAAGAGGTGTTGACAGTGGCAGTTCCTCTGCTAAGATAAGAGGGCACAAGGTAAGAACTCAAAGGGCACTGCAGTGAGTGTGGTGACATTTCCATCCCCTTGCCCTGTCCACAATCCGTGCCACCTCTGGGGTCGTGTCCTTGGCTCCACAGATCCGTGTGCAGGACCCTCTTATGGACACAGGTTCTGCTGCTCGAACCCCAGGGTTCAGGAGAGAGGGTTTGACTGGGCCTCTGTGGACCACCACCCACCACTGGTCCCATCAGCCTTGCCTGGCTGGAGTCAAGTTCTACAGACAGGGTGGTCATGGCAGGCACTCTGGTCCAGCGACTGTTTCCCATGATAGAAGAAGGGTCAGTTTGGGTTAATGTAAGAGCCCGAGAGAGAAATCTCATTAATGTTGGTGGAGTCCCTGTGACCAGAGCCCTCCTGGCAGGGCCTGGGGACCCACAGGTACTTGGGGATGAATGAATGAATGAATGAGCCAGTGAGGAGACGCCATCTCAGCACTGAGAGGGATCCAGCTCCCTGGGGTGCTGTCCGCCTCTGGTGAAGGGCAGGAATCCTCTCCACAGCCCCCCTCCCAACCCAGGTCGGAATCTCAAGCAACTTCCCTTTATTTGCCTGGCACAGTCAGCTGCCCGTGGGGCGGGAGGACAGAAAAGCAAAGCCGCGTGCCCGTGTTCCCATGTGAGGGCCTGGGAGCCGCAGCCCACCCTGTCCTGCACCGACCAGGATGCCCCAGGCCCGGATCCCCCTCCCTCGGTGGGGGAAAGAAAGGCTTTGCCCTTTCCGGGGCCCGCTGGCTCCTGGAACGAGGAAGCCAAGATGAGCATGGAGACAAAATTGGCCCCCGTTCCCTGGGACACAACGGACCCGTTGGAAAAGGTCCTCTTGTTCTCTTCTCTGCCGGGAGCCCAGGAAAGTGAGGCCCTTCCTTTCGGTTTCCAGGATTGATTGCTCTGAGTGTTCTGAAGACTGTCGCTTCCTGAAGTGAAATTCTCCTCCTGAAAATCACACATCACAGGATTTTCCAGTCCTTTCCCATCTCTCACCTGAGGCCCCAAAGAGCTTTGCCAGACCTGGTGGCCTTAGTGTGACCATCGACAGCTGTTACCCCTGTCACCTTGGGCGCTGCTGTCCTCCCAGCTTTTCTGAGGCCTAGCAAGCCCGGGCCGGCTCAAGGCCCCCATGCACCCCTGAACCGTGGCATCTAGAATCTCATATCACCTCTGGGTGCCCCGGAGCAGGTGGCTTCAGCAGGGAAAGTGATGGCAGCAGGGTTGGGGAGAGGGCGAGGGGGCTGCGAGATGCTCTCCCCCACCATCACGTTACTTGGAAAGAGAAATAAGCTTGTTTTCTGGGAGGGAAACAGAGGCCTGCCCAGAATAGATGAGACCTGGAGAGGCAGCCTGGCCTCCGGGTAGAGAAGGAAAGGTGAGTTCCTTGGCAGGGCAGCCAGTCAGCAAGGGCAAGAGGGGTCAGACTGCTCCAGGCTGTCCCAGGCTCCGCACTGCCCTGGGGGCCTTGGCTTTGGGTGTTGAGGCTTTCGATGCTGTGGACCAGATGGTCCTTGAGGCTGAGGTGGAGGCTCTGGGGTCCTCACGATGCCCAGCCATTCAGTCCAGAAATAGCCTGGACTCCCTTAGGGGCAGAGTTGGAGTCCCTCTGCTTCCACGGGAGGCTTCCTGGAGGGAAGACCTCCCTTCCTGGAGGGAGACCACATGTGGTCTCCCGCATGTGGAGGAATTGGCAGCTTGTTTTCCGTCCTCTGCCCCATTTCTGGAGGGCTCACCCACCTTGGGCCACCTGGCAGGTGGAAGACAGCTTGTCCCCCTCAGGACCAGCCCAGGGCTCTGACCACTCCTGCTGTCAGCATCCTGCAGGGGTTCACCCACTGCTCTAACCAGGGCATCCGTGGGAGGAGGGACAGGAGGCTGTGTCCACTACCCTCTTCCCAGCACAGGGACAGTGCACTGTGTATGGTTGCACTCAGCAAACCAGAGGACCGGAAAACTGCCTGCAGTTGATGGCCTCTGTGCTGGGTCTCAGGAACCTGGGTGACTCCAGCTGGGAGGTGAGGGAGAAGGGGGTCAATGTGGGTCTGTATGTCCAAGACGAGTGAGGGGGACTGGTAGGGACCTAGAAAGGTGGCTTGTGTCCCCTCCTGGGAGAGCCTTGAATGCCATGGGGGCGTCCCCACAAATACCTTTGGACACTCACCATTCTTGCTTTAAATGGCGACCCTGGAGAGACAAGGGTTTTTGCCCAGGACGGTCAGTTCTTCAGGATAAATGGATTGGCCACAGGGTGAGGATGGATGGCAGGGAGAGTCTGATGTTAGGAGACCCTGTCAGCAGCCCTGGGGAGAGGGATGAGCTGGAAGCAGAGAGAGCTGACCGCCTGGGGGCGGGTGTCCAGAAGAGGAGGGGTCAGTCCTGTTCCTGAGATTGTCGCCTGGGTGACCTGAGGCTGGCAGAGAGTGGGAGAGGAAGCTGCCCCGGGGGAGGATGCTGTGTTTGGCTGATCAGTTGCCCAACTGGTGAGTGTTCATCAAACACCTTCTCCAGGCAGAGTTCCCTTGATAAGCCAGACTTCTATAAGAGAGACCTTCTGGTCTACCCACCTCAGGGGCGTTTTGCCAGGGTGGCTGCCCTCCCCCCATCAGCCCTGGCATCTCTCTGGGTACCAGGATGCAGAGTTGGGGGGACACAGGCTGGACCCTGCAGAGGGGCCCCTGCCTGCTGAGTGGAATCAGTTCAGCCCAATACCCTCCACCACTTGGAATGTGGATTTCACTCCGGAGAAACTCATCTGAAATAGATATTTCTCTCCACCGCAGGAGGGATTTATTGGCAAAACTAGCCATCTATTAACATTATCTGGGGACTCTGCACTGGTGAGAATAGATTCTATAAATCTTAGTTGTATAAAAACCCAGGAGCTAGAAGGCTTTAGTGGACAGCAAATAGAAAAGTCCAGGGAGTTCAGGCCTGTTTATTTTACTTAGAGGGAAAGAACATTCGGTGCGCAGCCAGGCAGGAAATGGGTTTTGGGGATGGCCACTTAGCCTAGTTGTTGGCCCTGAAACTGTGGGAGTAATCGCTGCCTGCAATTAGAGCGGGTGGTTCAAAGGACCGTGTTCTGTAGCCGGTGGTGGAGGCTTCTGGAAAAGGAAGGCTTGAAAGTCCAGGCGGGTGGCCGTGGGGCCTGCTGGGGAGGAAGATCCTGATGACAGGCTGAGGGCAGCTCCAGTCCCCAGGGATGTGTCTGATTAGGGTTAGTAAGAGCCACAGTGAAACCAGTCGCCCTGGTGTGAGCCGGGGGCGGGGGTTGAGCAGGTGCCCAAAGCCCCGTTCATCCGATGCTCTCCACCTGTACTTTGCATTTTGAGTGGCTGGGAGCAAGCATGGGAGAAATGGGGGGCTTTGTCTTTTCATGCATTTCCTGCTGCATCCCCAGTGCCTGGGACGAGGCTGGGTATAGGGTAAACCCCCAGCCCCTGCTGGCCTACCCCAGACCCACCTCTCCAGCCTCTCATTCCTGAGATGCTCCACATCCTTTAGTGGGTTTTCTCTCCACTTCGATCTGTCAGCACCTGTTTCTGCCGACGGTATTCAGACCCTCAGCAGATCTGCAGGAGTGAGGACCCACGTGCCTGGCACCTAGACACAGGGGCACCCGGGAAACGTGAGTTACGTACGAGGTGGAGGTGTGAAGGGTGAGCAAAGGGAGCCTGGCCTCCCTCCCCATTAGGCAGCGAGGACCTGCCTCCCTGACAGGGGACATGGTTGTCCCAGAGCCCCCTGCTGGGGACGGTGACCTCAGGGCCTGGGGCCCCTCAGAACCCGCTCGTCACGAGGGCACTGGACTCCCCCTCCCCCTGCAGGAGAGGTGGATTGGGATCGGCCCTGGGTTAGCCTTTGCCTTGGCCTAGAGGAGCTCTAACGTCCGTGCTTTGGGACACATGCCTGCATCTCAGTCACTGTTACGGACCAAATGTGTCCCCCTCAAATTCATATGGTGAAGCCTAACCCCCCCCCCACCATGTGATGGGGCCTTTGGGAGATGAACGAGTCACAGGAGAGATGCCCTCATGATGGGATTAGTGCCTTATAATAGGGAGGACACAGCGAGAAGGGGGTCATCTGCAAACACTGTGGAAGTCAGCTCTCTCTCCCAGGTGCCAAATCGGCTTCGCCTTGAACTTGGGCCCCCCAAGCCCCCATGGCAGGGAGAAATAAACACTGTGTGTCAGCCCTCCAGTCTGTGGCATTCTGCTGCAGTGGCCTGAGCCGATGAAGCCAGTCACTGGCCTCTTCTGATCATGTCTCTCGCTGACATGCCCTGAGTGGCAGGGGGAACACGGGGAGGCTGTGCTTGCTGACGGTAGGGGGCATCCTCAGCGGCCGGAGTGTCTGTCGACTCCACTCAGGCCCAGAATGTCCAGGTGGGTCGCCATGCTCTTCCTGCTGATGGGGATCGGGGCTTGGCTCCGAAGACCCTCCACCCAGGCCTGGCCTCAGGCTTCCACGGCCATTTCAATGTCCCCCTGCTGAAAGAGTGGCACAGCAGGCCGGTTCCCAGGTGGCAAGGCTGAGTTGCCGTCCTTCAGAAACATTAAGAGAGGGCTTCCCTGGTGGCGCAGTGGTTGAGAATCCACCTGCCAGTGCAGGGGACACGGGTTCGAGCCCTGGACTGGGAAGATCCCACATGCCGCAGAGCACCTAAGCCTGTGTGTCACGACTACTGAGCCTGCACTCTAGAGCCCGCGAG
Source organism: Mesoplodon mirus (assembly GCF_964341445.2). Lineage (NCBI taxonomy): Eukaryota > Metazoa > Chordata > Mammalia > Artiodactyla > Ziphiidae > Mesoplodon > Mesoplodon mirus. Next base: position 43,249,423 of record NC_138987.1, read on the forward strand.
CCACAACTAGTGAGCCCACGTGCCGCAACTACTGAAGCCCACGCGCCTAGAGCCCGTGCTCCTCAACAAGAGAAGCCACCGCAATGAGAAGCCCGTGCACCGCAACAAAGAGTAGCCCCCGCTCGCTGCAACTAAAGAAAGCCCGCGCGCAGCAACAGAGACCCAACGCAGCCAAAAATAAATATAAATAAATAAAATTTAAAAAAAAAGGAAAAGAAAGAAACATCAGGGGAGCATCCTTCCAAGTCTCCCGAGGGATGCTGGAGGATCGGAAAGCAAAAACAAGTGGCTTTGCCCCTTCGTCCACTTCTCCTCCCCCCTCCCCCCACCATGACCTGCAGACGTCAGGAACAGGCACAGGGCAGTGGAGGGGGTGCTCCAGAATCAGGGTGCCACCCGGGCCTGGGGAGGCACCACTTCTCCGGGCCTCCGTTTCTCCATCCGCAGGGGCCTGTTGATGCAGAGTCTCCAAGTTTACCCTTGGCCACGGATGTGGCAGCTGCCTTCCTGCCTTTGAGAAATGGACGTGCCCTTTCCTGGGTGAGAGGGGCCTCAGGAAGAGTCAAGGATAATTAATATTGATGTGGCTTCAAATGTTAAAAGTTAGAATTAAATCCAAAACAGAAGGAGAGGGTCATAGGTAACCAATTAAACGGCGACTTCTCCACTGCCCCTCACCTGCTTTGGAGGCAGACCGGACCTTGTCTGGCTCTGCCAATTAATATGCCCTCACCTCCCTGCGCTGGGGACCTCAGGCTTTCTGCAAATTGCAGGGAAAGGTGAGATCGGCCGGTGGCAGACACAAGACCATCTCCCGTGGTGCAAATGCCAGGGAGGGGGAGGCTCCCGTCAATTTGCAGGGCTGAGGCCCAGGAGAGGAGAGGCGAGCTGTGGTACCCCAGCTGGGGTGTGAGGATTAATGAAGGGGCCTGGGAAGTTGAAAGAGCACTGGCATCTGAGATGAAGCCCAGCGGGTTTCACGAGTTCTGGATAAATTTCAAAAAGCAGAGATTGCGGGTGGTGAACTAATTACCTTGCACGGATGGGATCGGAGATCGTGTCTATGCAGCTCGAAAGAGCCAGGTGGAAGGAGAGATGGGCGACCCACTGGGGCAAGTCGATCGGGCAGAGGGGGTGAGGGCCGGACCCCCGTGTCTCCCCCATTCCAGTCCTGTGGCTGAAAGGCCACATTCGGACCCTCATTCTTTAAATATCCCCAAGTTAGAAATCGGTGGGTTTGTGAGAGCCGCTAAGTCGACTAGGATTTGGGCCTGGAGGGGGCCCAGAGATTGGGGTCTCAGTCTTGGGGTTCAGCCCCGGCCCTGTCAGGTGTGAGCTGCACACGCCTTCAGGTGGATGACCCACTCCTCGTGACAACACGGTGGGGACTGTTCCAGAGTCACATCCTTGTTAGCGATGGGGAATCCAACACTCAGAGGGGCCAGGTGAGGACCCTGAGGTCACCCAGCTGGTTAGTGGCAGAGGCGGGGCCCAGCCTGGGCTTACCTGTACTCCTGACCACTGGGGACCACTGCTCCCCCTGGGGACTCAGCAGACGCTGGCTGTGACTGTGGGCCATCAGGGAAGGTGGGTCCTGAAGATGGAGCTTGCCGGGAGCTGGAGGGTTGGGAGGAGAACGTACATCCCAGGCAGAGGGAACAGAGTGGGTGAAGGGTCCAGAGTGGGGCAGGGATGGGGCAGGGGTGGGGCAGCTCTGGGTGGCAGGTGGGGTGTGTGGGGTGGGCTCTGCAGGGGGGCGCCAGGGCAGGAAGGGCCCAGTGTCCTGTATAAGAGGCAGGGCCCAAGGTGCCCCTGGGGTAACCTGAGGTGTCGGGGGTCAGGGCAAGCTGTGTGCTTTGGAACGCTCTTCCCAGGGTCCCCTCAGAGTGGAGGGGGGTGAGGTGGTCCAGGGCTGGAGACCCACAACTCGGGAGGGATTTAGGCGACCGAGTTTGAAGGACGTGGTGGCTGCCCTAGGCTGGGGCCAGTATTGGCATCTCCATTTCACAGATGGGAAGCTGAGGCTCATGGTTTCTGCATCAGTCAGCTCTCAGTGTGTAACAAGCTACCCCCACGTTTAATGACTCAAAACAGCAATTACTTCTTATTTCTCTGTGTCTGCAACTCTGCTTGGCTGGCCTGGGCCAGGCTGTGCTGGGCTGGGCTGACTGGGCTCGATCCCACATCGGGGATCAGAGGGTGGGCTGGCTGAGGTTTGGCTGCTGGGGACAGCTTGCTTCTGCTCCATCTGGTCTCTGGTCCTGCAGCAGGCCAGCCTGGCAGCTGGGAGGGAGTGGAGGCCCGCGGGACCCCTGAGGCCAGGCTCAGAATGGGGTGACGTCACTTTTGCTGGATGCTTTGGGCCAAAGTAAGTCACAAGGCCCATCCAGATTCAAGGGGAAGCTCCGACTCTGCCTGTCCTGGGAAGAGCTGCCAAGTCACATTGGGAAGAGGCGTGTCCAGGGAGGGGTGGGCATTTGGGCCAGGGGTGCAGGCAGTAGGTTCTGTAGAAGCCCAGACGAGGGACTATCAGATGCAATTGGCTGGTCAGGGAAGGTTTCTTGTGGGAGGTGGGACTCTCCAATCTCTACCCTCAGTGTGTTTTATAAAGTTTGGTTTCTTTGTTGAAATTCAAGGCGCATTAAAATTTTCTTTAAAACTTGGAATGGCAGAAGGCAGGCTGCCTCCTGTGTAAGATGAGTTTATGAGCAGGCCAACTGCAAATTCATAATTAAAGGAATTTGACAAGAAACAAAGAGGACTGGTTTCCACTGGAGGTGTGGGGAGTTAATTACCGGTTTGTACTCTGCCACAACGTGTGTGTGTGAGATATCTGAAGTGGGGACGGCTGGGAATTCACTGGGAAAATGCAGCGAAATGTATGTGCCAGTACTGATTTTGTCAATCGAGGTCCCCACACTAGACATCTTAGAGATGAGAAAAGGCGTTTTGTGCTTGGTTTCTAACATGTTCAGAAACCTCTTTCCATGAGGCTCAGAGAGAGGACCCCTGGAAGCTCCTCTGGGATGCAGCAGGGCGCTGAGGACATTCTAGGTGGACTAGAGGTTTCGATGGGGCCCTGGACTCACACAAAGAGGTCTCTGTGCCGTCTGGGTTTCTCTGGCCCAGTGACCACATGGAAAAGCCACTGGGCTCTCTGCCCCCATATCCTCCCTCCAGGATGGCTGTCCCTGCTCTTGGAAGAGAGCCAAAGGCAAGGATGTGGCACTCAGGGCATCTGGTTCTTTCTGACCTCTCCAGGCCACTCTCTCACGCTCTGGCCCTCACCCACTTCTGGGCTCTCCTTTATCGTGAGCTTCTACCTTTGCTGGTTCTGCTGCCTGGAATATACTGGAACATTCTGGAACATTCTTCCCAGTCTCTCCCTGCTTCTCCCACCCCAGGAATGTCAGGCTGCAGACCTGACGTGTATTCATGTGGATGGACTGCCCTCTGTACTCATCTCTGGAGGGACAGCCCTGGACCCGGCCACAGTGAGGAGCCCTCCAAACCCAACCTGGTCAGCCCTTCTGCAGGTGACCTGTAGATCGAGGGCATGAAAGTAAATGCTTCTGGCTGGAAGCAGCTGAGTTTTGGAGCCGTTTGTTATGCAGCAAGGGCTGACTGATGAACCTGGTCACACCCATGTACTCTTGCTGTCTCGTGTGACATGCCACTTCCTCCAGGAAGCCTTCCTTCAACCCCAAGGTCTGGATGGGGTGTCCCCACTGTGTGGCCCATCCTGGCCCTTGTTCTGCTGTGTGGTTACTGTTTTTCTCCCCGTCTGTGTCTGGCTCCCAGGGCCTGAGTGTGGAGCTGGGCTCGTCCGCTTCCCGGGTCTGACAGCTGCTCTGCCCTTTGCCAGCCGTGTGACGTGGGCGAGTCACTCACTCCCCAGGCCCAGGTTTCTCACAGAACGATGGGGATGATCGCTCCAGGTGTCAAAGTGAGGTGTTGGGTGAGCACAGGCCTGGCCCAGAGCCTGGCACACGGGGGCCTTGACAAGTGATGCTCGCCCTTCACTTCGCTCCCCCGCCACTCGCAGCCCCTCATCCACACGGGGGACCACCCTGTCCACTGTCCTCTGAGCCTCAGTTTCCTCCCCTGCAGAGTGTAGGAGTGGCCATCACAGCTACTTGTGGTCACCAGGGTGCAACGGGGGCTCTGCTATGGGGGACCCCGCCCGGAGGTCACGGGTCTCCACCATCTCCCTGCCAGCTGGGTCTTCATCTTCTTGCTGTCCTTCCTTCTGACACAGACAGGGCTGGCCTCCTGGTCTCCGCTGCAGACCCATGCTGACCTGGGCAGACGAGAAGGCCCTCTCCCCTAGGCCACCACCCAGGCCCCCCTGAGCCCCACTTTTGGGAGGGTGAGGGTCGTGACCCCTCCTGACTGTGTGCATGGGAGGGAGAGACACCACACAATCCGTGCGGGGACCACGTGATGGAGTGACCAGTTGCCTCTCCCTGGGCAGGTCCACAGACCTTCTCTATGGCCCTGCCCCACGCCCAGCCCGGCCTTGCCGGAGAGGGGGCTGGTCACCCCAGCCCCTTCCCAGACTCCTCCTCTGCTTTCTCTGCCTGGCCCTGGGCCCTGGAGGAGGTGGCTGGGCCAGAGGTCCCTGCCCCCACCCCCGGGCTGGCTCATCCCACACTGCTTGGCGGACCCCTTACCCGGACTACGCGTGTCTGGGACCCGCAGCCTGGGTCACCTGGGCCGAGTTACTCATTTCTGTGCTTCAGGGCACTTGTTGGAAAATGGACTCCTAAGGGATCCTCCCCGGTGGGGCTAGAAGGAAGGAATCAATGGGTTAAAAGTGCTGGGAATAGCATTGGGCCCGGAGTGGGTGTGACATGGGTGTTGTCTCTGTAACTATTGTTCTGTGTGTATTATCCTTGCCTTTCCTGCACTCAGTGTGGTGCACACACCCTTATGTGGAGCCCACTGGCTCCAGACACCTGAAGGCAAGTTGTGATGTGTCACACAAGCTAGATCCTACTAATTTCTTAAAATACTTGTTTCTGGGGTGCGCAGGTGATTCATGCTCACCATATGTTATCTGGAGGGTAGACTAAGTAGCCCAAAGAGGAAAAGCGCCTGTATTTCAGAGCCCGGACTGCTCACCGTTACTCTCTGCAATCACCAAGCCACCTGCATTTCGACACCCAGGGATGATAGCTAAGATTTTGCTGAGTGCCTTTTCTGTTATTTTTTTCTTAAGTGCCCGTGTGCACACACACAGAATATACACCTATGTTGAAAACTTAATTGCAGACAATTTGAGGTTACATTTTTTACTTTATAACGTCTTTCAAGCTTTTCTCACGTCACATGTGTTTGTCTGCAGCTGTCCGTTTCATGGACGTGCCGTTTCAATGGCCCCTCACATGTTACTCTTGTAAAGACGGTGGAGAGGACGGTCTCGCAGGTAGATTTTTATGCAAATCCATGAGAATGTCTCCAGGGAAAACTCTTAGAAGAGCATATATATTTTGGGATTAAAAAATACGTATATAAAAATACCTGTGATACAAATTGTTCGTTTGGCTTCCAAAAAGCAGCGGTGGGCCGAGGCCACTGTCCTGCATTCCTCTCTTCCATTAGGGTGGTGGGTTCTTGGGGTCTGGCTTTGGCTGGGGTGGGGAGGGGGGGCAGTGAGTCAGGAGCCCTGAGGGAGGGTCTCCCGCTGCCCACGACCTGCACAGGCGCAGCTGTATCTCCAGTCCCCACAGGAGCCATGGAGGCTGGATGCTCCCAGAGCCCCTCCCCATGCTGAAGGCTCCAGGTGAGAGCTGGCCTTTCCCTCGAGGCTGGCTGACACGGGAGGGCAGCGAGGCAGTGGGCCTCTGTCCCCACTGCAAGCCGTGTGTGGTGTGTGGAAGAACTGTGGCATCATTTCAGACCAGCCGCCTCCCTGGGACCCACTGGGAACCACGCCCCTAACTGGAGGCAGGACTGGGGGTCTTGGCCAGGCTCTGCCCTGACCTACCCGGGACTCGGGACAAGCATCCCCACCTAAAGGCCCGGTCACATAGGTCATTGGGCTGCTCCCGCTGGCAGCCTGGGTCTGCCTTTTGGGCCTGTCTGCCCTCTTTCTGCAAAGTTGTTTCAGACACAGATCAAGTGGTCTTTTGGGGTCAGGATTCGCCTGTTTAATGTTGACAAAACCTGCTTAGGTTATTTGTCCCATTTTACAGATGAGGTGACTGAGGCTCAGAGAGGCCCAGTTGCTTGCCCCATAGCCTCTGGCTGGAGTGGGGTTTTCCACGTGGACTCCTTGCGTCTAGAGACCCCCCCTTTTTTTTTGGCTGTGTCGGGTCTTAGTTGCGGCATGCATGTGGGATCTAGTTCTCTGACCAGGGATCGAACCTGGCCCCCCTGCATTGGGAGCACAGAGCCTTAGCCACTGCACCACCAGGGAAGTCCCTAGAGACCACCTTTCTGATCCTGGGCCTGAGATGGAAAAACTTCTAAGCCCCATTCTTGTCCTGCAGACATAGGACCTGCCACTTTTGTGCAGCAAGCTAGAGCAAACTGCATGGGACTGGAGGACGTGGTGAAATAGCCATATGTTTTCATATTGTATAATTTTAAGAAAAAAATGCAAAGTAGTAGTAGACAGACTGAACATTAAAACTTCAAAATCAAACCCTCTCAAATATTAAAAATCAGAGGCAGACACATGACCTTCTTCATGGCAGGTTTTTATTTGAAATGGTCTCAGGCAACTCTTGAGTGCGGTCCAAGGCCAACTGCCAGCCCTGCTGCTGCTAAGAGATGCCGGCGAGGCCTCCAGCAAACAGCCGAAGATCATTGATTGCATTTCTCAGCCGGGCAGAACCTCCTTCCTCACCACTAACCAGAATCTGGATCATTTCGTGTCTAAATTGAACTCCAAGGGAGCACTCTGTCTTCCAATCTAACAATCATCTTTTTCTTTCGTTGACAAATATAATGTTGGAATTTTGGGTGATAATGCAAATGGATTTTGAATCTAATTGAACTTTTTATATCAAATATTTCAAAATAACGATGACGTTCTCCTCAGCATCCACAGATGTTGCTCCCAGAGTCTTACTAATTTTTCTTTGGGATTCAAATTATAACCCTCACTAAACATCATGGGTGAACATTTCTGATGTTTCTCGAATCCATCAAGTCTATCATTAAATGTTACCATATTTTCATATAGTTCTTGCAATTTTCAATTAAGTTCATTTCAGTGCTCAAGAAATGGCAGTGAAGTAAGCCGTTTTTGAAACCAGTGACTTTACTTGGATAAATCAGCAAAAAATAAAATCTATATTTTAGCCCTAAGCTCTGGACTGAAACTCCCCTTGGGTGCCAGCTTCTCTGCCTTGAGGGACCAGTGTGGGGCTCTGACCCCATTTCTTCCCAGAAAGCTGAAAACAGCTGGTATTTACTAAATTCCTCAGTTTTATCATTTCAGATGTACAGGCAAATTTTGCACGTAAGAACTTGAATTTGGAGTTTTCAGAACAAACTTTCCTACTTCTTGTCACTGCAGCTATGATGAGATGTGCCCAGTGTTTCCATAATGTTTTTTTTTTTTTTACAAATTTATTTATTTATTTATTTTTGGCTGTGTTGGGTCTTCGTTGCTGCACGAGGGCTTTCTCTAGTTGCAGCGAGCGGGGGCTACTCTTCGTTGTGGTGCACGGGCTTCTCATTGCGGTGGCTTCTCTTGTTGCAGAGCACAGGCTCTAGGCACACGGGCTTCAGTAGCTGTGGCACACGGGCTCTAGAGTGCAGGCTCAGTAGTTGTTCCATGTGGGCTCAGTAGTTGTGGCTTGTGGGCTCTAGAGCACAGGCTCAGTAGTTGTGGCGCCCAGGCTTAGTTGCTCCTTGGCATGTGGGATCTTCCCGGACCAGGGCTTGAACCCATGTCCCCTGCATTGGCAGGCAGATTCTTAACCACTGCGCCGCCAGGGAAGTCCCTCCATAATGTTTTCCATAATGATGATCATTGATGTGGAGAATTTCATTCGCCCAGCAGCTGGTTGGGTCCTTTTTTTCTTTTCAACACAGATGGTGTTTTTTTTAAAGCGTTTTTCTTTAGGAATTGATTTCTGCAGTATCCAGTGACAGCCCCGAGCCCCTGGCTTTGTTGCTTTGACACAGCTGGCAGCATGACCATTAGCTGTCCCAGTGTCCCCATGGTTTCTGTGGGGACCCCTCCCATTCCAGGTGAGACACTGCAGCCATCAGCACCCCGCTGGCAGGGGCTGGAGAGGAGGTGGTGGGACCTGCTGACTTGGTCTTGGGCCCGGCCCAGGAGTGTTGAGAAACCTCGGTGGTTCCAGAAGCTGTGGCATGGGGCCTCTGATGCTTTTTCTTATTTCTCTGAGAAAGGAGGTGAAACCAGACAGAAAAATCCCTTCATCTTCCCTCCCCTGAATCTATCAGTCTCGTATGCTGGACCCGTGCTCTACTGGATGAACAGCCCAGGCCCCTCCCTCTATCCAGACTCCCAGCCCTCTGGTCCTCCTGCATTACCATCTTCTACTTGCTCCTCTGGGCCAGGATGGCCAACATCCAGCTCCCAGGTCAAAAAGAAATCCTCCCTTGACTCTGACTCTGAAGCGCTCTCCCCTTCTGCCCGTGGTTGCCACCTCCAGTCAGTCACCAGACCCCCCCACCCTGCAAGCGACCCCTCCATTCCCAGGCCGCGTCCTCCCCGAAGGTGACTGTGACCCTGACCTGTATGCCATCACTTACTCCTTGCCTTTTTCTATTGCTCTGTCATCCGCAAACAGGTTTCGTAGGTGTCTTCAAATAACATGGTTTAGTTTTGCATGTTCTAAGCATTTATGCCAATGAAATGATAGAGTACTTTTGTGTCTGGCTGGCTCGACCCAACTTTATGTTTTAGACTTTATGTTTAATCCTCAGGGCTGTGTGTAGCTGTGATGCATTTGTTTTTCTCACTGATACTGAGATGCTCTCATCTACTTGCTATTAAAGAATATTCGGGTCCCGGTACATTTATGAACATTTTTCTGTTGGGTGTATACCCAGGAGTGGAATCCTTGGTCGCAGAGCATGTGCGTCTTTACATTTCTCAGACAATTCTGTTGTTCAGGGTGTGCAGCATCTTAGGATGGTCCCCGTTATTCTGCATCTTCCCCAGTCATTTTAGCTCTTTTGGTGGTTTGTGGTTGTTTCTCACTGTGGTTTTAAATGTGCATTTCCCTCATGGCTAATGAGCCACCATTTTCTATGTTAACAGGCAGCTGGGGCTCTGCCTTTTTGATGTTCTTGTTCACGTGTTGGGCCCATTTTTGGACTGGATTTGCAGGGGTTCTTTATATATGTCAGATATGAGACCTTTGTCAGCTATGTGTGTTCCAAATACTTTCTGTCACTTGTCTTGCCTTTTCACTCTTTTACTGGTGTTTTTGGATGTATAGCAATACGTAATTTTTATGTGGCCAAATTCATCCAATTTTCCCTTGATGGTTATTGCATCTTGAATTCTGTTCAAAAATCTTTCCCCATTGGAAGGTCATGAGGATATTCTCTTATATCACCATTTAAAAGCTTCATTAAGTGTTTTGACGATCACACTGGGATTTCAGCCTGCATGGAATCACTGTTTGGGTGGCTGGGAGGTGCAGGAGTCCAGTTCCTCTTTTTCCTATGGGGATACCAGTTGTACCAGAATCGTCTCTCTCCTTCAGTGCTCTTCAGAACCATCTTTGTACTAAATCAGGTGTCCACCTACCCATGGCCTCTTTCTAGGCTGATTACAGGAGCTTCATCTTGGCATCTGGCAGAGCAAATACTCTCACGTTTTTCTTGCTTGTCAACAATGTGCTGGCTATTCTTGCCCTTTAAATTTCCATATCCATTTTAGAACTAGCACACCGAGATTCACAGACATGCTTTTTGGGATTTTGATTAGTATTACAGAGAATTTATGTATGGGGAGCATTAATCTTGTGTCCACGAATAAATGCAAATTTTATTTTCTCCATTTTAAGAGATTCTTTTAAATGTCTCAATTGTGTTTTATAGTTTCCTGAATAAAGACTCTTTTTTTTTTTTTTTAACGGTATGCGGGCCTCTCACTGTTGTGGCCTCTCCCGTTGCGGAGCACAGGCTCTGGACGCGCAGGCTCAGCGGCCATGGCTCACGGGCCCAGCCGCTCCGCGGCATGTGGGATCTTCCCAGACCGGGGCACGAACCCGTGTCCCCTGCATCGGCAGGTGGACTCTCAACCACTGCGTCACCAGGGAAGCCCTGAATAAAGACCTTTTACATCTTTATTAGATTTATCCCTTCTTCGTATTTTTAGATGCTATTGTAAATTTTTTCCCTGAGCTTTTCTCATGGAGGTATAATTTGCCTACAACAAATTACACGGAATTTAGAGTACAGCTCAATGAGTTTTGACATATACATACACTCAAGGTAACAAGATCTCAATCAGGAAGTTTCCCTAGTGCCTCTTTCTGGGAAACTGTCCCATCCCTCTTGCTGAGACAACCACTATTTGGATTTTCGCCACTGTGGATTAGATTTGCCTGATTTAGAACTCTGTATAAATGGAATCAGACAGTATTTACCCTTTGGTGTCTGGCTTCTTTCATTCAACGTTTGTGAGATTTATCCATGTTGTTTTGTGTATCTGTAGTCATGCCTTTTTATTTCAGAATGGCATTTCATTGGATGAGCATACCACAATTTATCATCCACCTGTGGATGGTTATTTGAGTTGTTTTTAGTTTTTGGCAATTATGAACGAAGGTGCTGTAAACATTCTGGTAGAAGTCTTCGTGTGGATGTGTATTTCCATTTTCTTGGTTAAATATCTGGAAGTGAAATGTCTGGTTTGTAGGATGGGGGTGTGTTTTACTTATGAGAAAATATAAAAGAATTTTCAGAGCGGCTGTACCATTTTATATCCCCGCCAGCCAGGGTTTGAGAATCCCCATCAACCCTATCTTCACATTTGTTGTTGTCTGACGTTTTAATCTCACCCTTCCTAAGTGAGAGTGAAGAGCTGTTCATTGCGATTTTTATCTGTATTTCCCTGATGACTAAATGGTGTTAAGCATCTTTTTTTTTTTTTTTTTTTTTTTTTTTTTTTTTTGCGGTACGCGGGCCTCTCACTGCTGTGGCCTCTCCCGTTGCGGAGCACAGGTTCCGGACGCGCAGGCTCAGTGGCCATGGCTCACGGGCCCAGCCGCTCTGCGGCATGTGGGATCTTCCTGGACTGGGGCATGAACCCGTGTCCCCTGCATCAGCAGGTGGACTCTCAACCACTGCGCCACCAGGGAAGCCCTGAGCACCTTTTTATGTGCTTATTGGCCACTCATATATCTTCTTCTGTGATGTGTCTGGTCAAGTCTTTTATTCTTTTTGAAAGCATCTTTAGAAAGTTGTATTGTACATGCAATAAATTACAGTCACTTTAAGTGTACCACTTGATGCATTTTTGACAAATGTACACATGAATGTATGACCACCACAATCAAGATACAGACTATTTCCATCACTCCAAATCCCCTCCTGCCTCTTTGCAGTCAGTTGCCACTCTAACCTCTGACCCTAAATCTCTGATCTTCTTTCTAGTAGTAGGGATTACTTTTGTTAGTTCTAGAATTTTATATAAATGCGATCCTACAGTAGGCATTATTCAGTATCTGGATTTTTTCATTGTGTGATGATTTCAGATTTACTGCGTTGTTGCATGTGGGCTGTATACTGTATGTTCATTCATTTCTGTGGGTTTTTTGGTCTTTGTGGTATTTGTTTTTGTAGTATTCCATTGTATGTTTATATCATAATTTGTTAGTCCGTTCACCTGTTGGTGGCCATTAGGGCTGTACTCAGTATTTGTCTCTTATGAATAAAGCTGTTATGAACATTTATGTACAAGTCTTAGTAAGTGTTTTTGTTTAGCTTAGGTAAGTACTAGGCGTAAAATGTCTGAGTCATAGGGTAGGTATATGGTTAACTATTTAAGATATTTCAAAGTTATTATAGCATTTAATGCTACTACCAGCATTGTGTGAGGGTCCTTGTTACTCCAAATTCTCTCCATTCGGTATCGTATTTTTGCCATTGCAGTGGGTGTATAGTGGTACCTGGTTGCTGTTTTAATCTGTATTTCTCTGGTGACTAGTGATGTTAAGCATCTGTTTGTGTTCTTAGTGACTATTTTTTATCTTCTTTTATGAAAGGTCTTTGCAAATCTTTCTTCCATTTTTACTTGTCTTCTTATAACTGAGTGGTAGGAGGTCTTTATATGTTCTGGGTGCCAGTTCTTTGTTAAGATATATGGTTGCAAATACCACCTTACAGTCTGTGACTTGCCTTTTCCTTTTCTCTGTGATGTTTCTGAAGAGGAGAGGTTTTGAACTTTATGAAGTCCAATGTATCAATCGCTCCTTTGATGTTTGTGCTTTTTGTGTCATAGCTAAGAAATCTTTGCTGTCTCAAGGTTGCAAAAGTATTTTTCTACAACTTTTATAGTTTTAGCACTCACATGTAACTGATTCATTTCAGTTAACCATAACAGTTGCAAGCCTGTTGTCTATGAATAAAAACATTTTGCTGCTTCTTTTTCAATCTGGATGCTTTTCATTCCTATTTCTTGCCTCATGGCACTGGCTAGACCTCCAGTACAATGTTGAGCCGAAATGATGAAAACAGACTCTTCTGCACTGTTCTCAATCTTAGGGGGAAAGGGTTTGGTTTTTCGTTATTAAATGTTATGTTAGCTGTAGGTTTTTGGTAGGTGCTTTTTATTATTTTGAGGAAGTTCCTTTCTATTCCTAGTTTGTGGAGAATTGTTGACACAAATGGATATTAAATTGTGTTCTATGCTTTTTCAGTATCTATTGAGAAGAGCATATAATTTTTCTCCTAGATTCTGTTAGTATGGTGAATTGCCTTGATTTTTTTTTTTGAATGCTAAAACAACCTCGTATTTTTGGAATACAGCAACTTTTGTATTTCGGTGGATATGATTTGCTAATATTTTGTTAAAAGTTTTGCACATATATACATGGGAAATATCGGTTGGTAGTTTCCTTTTCTTGTAATGTCTTTATTAGGATTTAGTGATTGGTGATGCTGGCTTTACAAAATAAACTGTGAAGTAGTCGCTCTTCTTCCATTTTCTGAAAGTAATTGTGTAGAATTGGTTTCACTTTTTCCTAGTTGTGCTGTACAGTTCATCAGTGAAGTCATCTGAGCCTTGAGTGATTTTGGTGGCTAGATTTTTGTGAATTTAATTTCTTCAGTAGTTAGAGGGCTATTCAGATTTTCCATTTCTTTTTGAGTCAGATTTGGTAATTTGAGTCTTTCAAGGAATTTGTCTATTTCATACAAGTAGTTGAATTTATTGGAGTAACTTTTTTAATAATGTTTTCATATTATCCTTTGAATGATTGTGAGATCTATAATTATGTCACATTTTTCATTCCTGATGGCAAATTTATGTCTTTTATCTTACAGTCTTCATCAGATGTACTAGATATTTATCAAATTAGTCAATTATTTCTTTTTAAAACAATTTATTTTAGTTATTTATTTTTGGCTGCGTTGGGTCTTTGTTGCTGCGCACAGGCTTTCTCTAGTTGCAGCGAGCAGGGGCTACTCTTTGTTGAGGTGCACGGGCTTCTTACTGTGGTGGCTTCTCTTGTTGCAAAGCACAGGCTCTAGGTACGTGGGCTTCAATAGTTGCAGCACTCGGCTCAGTAGTTGTGGCTCACAGGCTCTAGAGCACAGGATCAGTAGTTGGAGCGCACGGGGCTTAGTTGCTCTGCAGCATGTGGGATCTTCGCGGACCAGGGATTGAACCCGTGTCCCCTGCGTTGGCAGGCGGATTCTCAACCACTGCACCACCAGGGAAGCCCAAGTTGATTATTTCTAAGAACCAGATTTTGGTATCATCGATCCTCTCTATTTGCCTTTTTCCAATTATTTCTGCTATCACCTTTATAATTTCCTTCCTTCTAATAATTTTGCATCTTATATATTCTTTTTCTCTATCTTCTTAAGGTGAAAAATAGAATTATGGGTTTTAGATCTTCCTAATTTTCCAACATAAACATTAAAACTCTTAATTTTTCTTTACATGCTACATTAGTGACATCCCACAAATTTTGATAAATTCCTTTTTACTTTTATGAGCATAAATTATTTCCTAATTTCTCTTGGAATTTTGGCCCATAGATTATTTGGATGTATATCATTTAATTTTCAAACGTTTGGGGATTTTCAAAATAACTTGTTCTGTTATTGGTTTCTTTTTCTTTTTATTTATTTATTTTAAAATTTATTTTTGGCTGCTTTGGGCCTTCATTGCTGCGTGCGGGCTTTCTTTAGTTGCGGCGAGCAGGGGCTACTCTTCACTGCGGTGCGTGGATTTCTCATTGCAGTGGCTTCTCTTGTTGCAGAGCACAGGCTCTAGGCACGCGGGTTTCAGTAGTTGTGGCACATGGGCTCAGTAGTTGTGGCTTACAGGTTCTAGAGAGCAGGCTCAGTACTTGTGGTTCTCGGGCTTAGTTGCTCCACGGCATGTGGGATCTTCCTGGACCAGGGCTCGAGCCCATGTCCCCTGCATTGGCAGGCAGATTCTTAACCACTGTGCCACCAGGGAAGTCCCTGTTATTGGTTTCTAATTTAATTCTGTTTTTGTAAAATTTCTGTCTTAATATACTTTTAATTCTTTTAAGCATACTGAGACTTATTTTATGGTCCAGCATATGATGTATCTTGGTAAATGTTTTATGTGTATTTGAACAGAATATGTATTCTGTTGTCACCGGGTGGAGTGTTATGTGTCACTAGTCTAGCTGGTTGATAACATTGTTTAAGTCTTCTGCTTAAGCTTACTGATGGTCTGTCTATATGCTCTATTAATTACTGTGGGAAGAACATTGAAATCTCTAATTATGATTGTGCCTTTTTTCCTTTCAGTTTCATCAGTTTTTGCTTCATATGTTTTGAAGTTCTGTTATTTGGAACACTCACATGTAGGATTATTATGCCTTCTCAATGAATTGATTCAGGCGTCATTATGAAATGTCTCCCTTTATGCCTGGTAACGCCCATATTCCTTATGCTTCCTGTTTGGCATGGCATATATTTTCCATCCCTTTGCTTTTAATATTTTTCTCCTGTGTCTTTATATTTAAAGTAGGTTGTTGTAGACAGAATGTTGTTGACTCTTACCTTTCCATCCATAGTGACAATTAATGTAATTGTCCTTATAGTTGACTTAAACCTACCACTTTCCTATTTGTTTTGTATTTGTCCCACTGATTCTTTCTTTTTTCCTCTCTCTTTTCCTGCCGTCTTTGGAATAATAATTTTTTAATGATTCCATTTTACCTGCATTAGTGGCTTTTTGAGTGCAGCATTTATTTATTTTTAATATTTAATAGTTACTTTAGGGTTTACACTACGTGCCTTTAAGTCACCAGTCTCTACTTTTACATGATAACACACCACTTCACCCAGAGTGTAAGAACCTTGCAGCAGTGTACTTTTCCTCCTTCTGTCCTTTTACAATAGTTGTCCTATGTATTTTACATCTATATATTTTATAAAACTCCAAGTATGTGTTTTATTTTTAATAAATTTTTTAATTTAGAAAAAAAGGTTTTTATCTTTACCGATATAGTTCCCATTTCCACTGTTCTTCATTCCTTTATGTGGACCCTGTCTCCGCCTGGAATCATAATTCACCTAAAGAAGTTTTTATAAGTTTTTTTTTTTAAGTGTAGGTCTCCTGACAACATATTCTCTCAGTTTTTGATCATCTGAGCAAGTTTTTATTTGGCCTTCATTTTTATAGTATTTTTTCTGGATATAGAAATTTAGGGTGAATTTTTTTTCTTTCAGTGCTTCAGAGATGGCATTCCATGCCTTCTGGCTTGTGCAGTTTCAGATGCTGTGTCTGCTGTATTTCTTCTCTTTGCATAAATGTCTTTCCACACCCCCCCCCGGCTGCTTTTAAGATTTTTTTTCTTTATCACTGGCTTTCAACAATTTTGGTTTAGTTTGGTGGTGACTTTGTATGTTTTTCTTTGTTTTTATCTTGAGCTGCTTGCATTTGTAGATTTATAGTTTTCATCAAATTCAGAAAAGTTAAAAATTTAGTTCTTTAAGTAATCTTTTCCCCTCTCTCTGTTTCTGCTCCTTCTGGGGTTCCAAATGCAGGCAGTTTAAAGTGTGTTATATTGTCCCAGAGATTACTGAGGCTCTATTCAGGGTGGCTTTTTTTTTTTCTGGTACGCGGGCCTCGCACTGTTGTGGCCTCTCCCGTTGCGGAGCACAGGCTCCGGACGCGCAGGCTCAGCAGCCATGGCTCACGGGCCCAGCCGCTCCGCGGCATGTGGGATCTTCCCGGACCGGGGCACGAACCCGTGTCCCCTGCATCGGCAGGCAGACTCTCAACCACTGTGCCACCAGGTAAGCCCTATTTCTATGTTTTTGAATTAATAATCTTCTGTTCTCCACTATGTAATGTACTGCTAACCCCATCTAGTGAAATTTTTATTTGAAAGATTGTATTTTTTGGTTCTAGATCTTTGCTGTTGGCTCTTTTTGACATTTTCCATTTTCTCTTCATGTTCATGTTGTCCTTTAAATAGCGGAGCAAATTTAGATACTTAAAGTAGCTGTTTTTAAGTCCTTGTCTGAGTGATGGATGTTTTCCTATGAACTGTTTTTTTATGTTGATAGTTTGCAGGTTTTGACTGGATGCCAGGCTATTTGAAGCTTACATTGTTGACTGTTTTCCTTTGGTAGTCTTCCTTTAACCAATCAGTGTTTGCTTTGACGGACAGTTATATCACTTGGGATCCAGGTGATCTCTTGGAGGGTTTTAAAAAAAATTTATTTTATTGAAGTATAGTTGATTTATAATTTGTTAATTTCTGCTGTACAGCAAAGTGATTCAGTTATACATATATACATACATGTTCCTTTTTATATTCTTTTCCATTATGGTTTATCACAAGATACTGAATATAGTTCCCTGTACTTTACAGTAGGACCTTGTTCATCCATTCTATGTATAATAGTTTGCACTTGTTAATCCCAAACTCCCAATCCATCCCTCTCCCATCCACCCTGGAGGGTTATTTTTGAGTTTCGTTGGTGGAATCTAGAGTAGCCTTTATTGGGGAAATTTTAGCCTTACTACTACATTGTAACCCTTCTAAGGTCTTCATGGATGACTCCAGTCTTTCTACTCTTGAAGGATGGAATTAAAATATCTCCCATCCCTGTGTGGGGTCTGGGAGCTTTTCACTTTAGAGCACCCAGCAGACTGGCTTTGTGCTATTTTACTGTATACATGCAAAGACCAGTGTCCAGCCAGAGTCTCCACCAGATCCTTATGAAGGTTCCTGGAGCTCTTTCTCTGCTTGGCTTCTTCTCTGATAATCTGCCTTGCAAATTCCAGCTGCTGCAGCCTCCCCAGGTTCCGCTTTCTCTCTTTCTCCTCACTTCATCAAGAAGTCTATGTTCTGCCCCAAGAAAGCCAGGGCAGTCTCAGGACTTAGCCACATTTTTTACCCTATCTCAGGGACTACCGATCTGCACTCTCTTTTGCTCCAACATTTGTATATTTATATATACATATGTATATGTATGTACATACATACATACATTGCCTATATACATGTATATATACATTTATACGCATATGTATATTTATATACATATGCATATATGTATATGTATAGTATATTATATGTTTGTATATTTATATACATATGTATATTTATATATTTGTATATTTTGAGAAGTTTTGAAATTGGTTAAGGTGAGAAGGCAAATTCTAAACTAATTACTTTTCATGCCCAGTGAGGGAGTATCTTTGGCTGATTAAAAATTTTCTCTTTATTTTTTTCATCAGTTTGATTATGAGGTGCACAAATGTGGGGGCCGTGTGTATGTGTGTGTGTCTTGATTGGAATTTGTTGAGATTCTTGCGGCTGTAGGTTGCTTTGGGTCAACAATATTTCTTCAGTTATATATTTTATATCCCTCATTACCTTGCCTTTGTCTTTCTGGGACTCCAATTCCTTATTGGTTCTTTCTTTTTCTGGTATTTTCCCCCTCAGTTTCCAGAGGCTCTGACACCTAACTAACACTGACTCACTAAGACGCTGTTTTCTGCGTGAATTCCATCCTGTGTGTGCCATATCCCTGGGAAGAACCGGGGAAATATACTCACCCCGTGTGACTGTCTTCTTTCACGTGTGGTATCTCCATCCAGTTTCTGTCGAATTTTGTTTGCTTTCCTGTGATTTCAGAAAGTTGCTTTATACATTTTCCCTAGAGTTTATAATTGTCGTCAGCAAGAGGATTAGTTTGAAATAGGCTTCTCCACTATTACCAGAAACTGAAAAGCATATGTATGTATCTGGAAAAAATTGTTTTCTGGTATGTAGAATTAAATTGAGTTTAATATTGATTTATATATCCTGCTGCATTAGAAAAATGTTATATTAACTCAAATTACATAGTGCAAATTCCTTTGCATTATGTTTATATTATAGCATCTGCCAATAGTAAAAGTTCAGTTTGTTTTTTATTTATTTTTTGCCAGTTCTCACATGTATTATTTATTTTCCTTGACTTAATGTGCTGCCTAGTCCTACTGTAAGATACTGGATGGAAGTTGTGATAACAGGCATTTTTGTCCCTTTCCCATTTCTAAGCCAAGATTTGAATAAGTCACCATTAAGAATATTCCACTTCTGAGCATATATTCAGACAAAACCATAATTCAAAAAGACACATGCACCCCTATGTTCATAGTAGCACTATTCACAATAGCCAAGACATGGAAACAACCTAAATGTCCTTTCCAGATGAATGGATAAAGAAGATGTGGTTTATACATATACAATGGAATATTAGTCATAAAAAAGAATGAAATTATGCCATTTGCAGCAACACGGATGCAACTAGAGATTATCACACTAAGTGAAGTAAGTCAGACAGAGAAAGACAAATACCATCTGTTATCATTATATGCAGAATCTATATGACACAGGGAATTCCCTGGTGGTCCAGTGGTTAGGATGCTGTGCTTCCACTGCAGGGGGCCCATGTTGGATGCCTGGTCAGGGAACTAAGATCCCACATGCCGTGTAGTGCGGCCAGAAAAAAAAAAGGACACAGATGAACTTATTTATGAACCAGACCCACGGACATAGAGAGCAGACTTGTGGTTGCCAAGGGGGAGGGTGTTGGGGGAGGGAAGGATCGGGAGGTTGGGGTTATAGCAGTTGTAAGCCATTATATAGAGGATGGATAAACAACAAGGTCCTCCTGTACAGCACAGGGAACTATATCCAATATCCTATGATACCATAATGGAAAAGAATATTAAAAAAAGAATGTATATATATGTATAACTCAATCACTTTGCTATAGAGCAGAAATTAATACAACATTGTAAATCAACTATACTTCAGTTAAAAGAAAGAATAATACTTAGTGTAGGTTTTTTGAAGACACACCTCAGATTAAGGACATTTTATTCTATTTTTAAATTGATTCAGTTACTTGTTAAAAAAATCATGAATGAATGTTGAATTTTTAAATCGCAGTTTCTTTATTTTGAGATGATCATGATTTTTCTCCTTTAACTGCCAGTGTGGCAAATTATATTGGTCAATTTTCTAATGTTAGAACAAATTTACACTCTGGGAATAAACAGATTAGGTTATTATGTAGTTGTTGTCCTTCTTAGATAATTATTAACACTGTGTTAATACTTCATTTAGGATTTTTGCATGTATGTTTGTAACTGACGTTTGCCTTTCATTTTCTTCTCCATACTATCCTTGTCAGGTTTGGGAGCAGAGGTATGCTAGTCTTATAAAGTGAACTGGGAAATGTTCCTTTTTTCTCACTTTTATCTGAAAGAATTTGTGTACGTTTGGAATTCTTTCTTCATTCAAGGTTTGGTACAACTTTCCACTGAATAAATTTTTGCCTAGAGTTTTTTTTGGGAGGAAGGTTTTTGTATTACCGATTCAGTGATTTTATTATTTTGGGGATGACTTTGATTTTCTCTGTTTTCCTCAGGCAGTTTTTAAAAAAATATATTTATTTATTTTCCTCATTTATTTATTAATTTTTGGCTGTGTCAGGTCTTAGTTGCAGCACAAGGGATCTTTGTTGAGGCATGCGGGATCTTTTCATTATGGTGTGCGGTCTGCTTGGGTTTCTCTCTAGTAGTGGCATGTGGGCTTCTCTCTAGTTGTGGCACATGGGCTTAGTTTCCCCTCATCACGTGGGGTCCTAGTTCCCTGACCAGGGATCAAACCTGCGTCCCCTGCATTGGAAGGCGGATTCTTAACCACGGGACCTCCAGGGAAGTCCCCTCTTCAGTCAGTTTTGGTATGCTGTATTTTCCTCGAAGTTAGTTATTTTCATCTACATTGTGAAAAATTCTTATCACAAGGGCAGGTTCTGCCTGCAGGTTCTGTAGCCATCACCTTTTTTATTCCTAATATGGTTTGGTGTTCTCTCTCTTCTCCTCCCTCTCTGTCCCTTTTTCTTCATTAGATTCATCAGACATTTATGAATTGTGTTTATTTTTTCAAAGAACTAACTGTTGTTTTTGTGACTCTCCTCATGTATACTTGTTTTCTATTGTGTTGCTTTGTTAATCATGTGGTTCAGTCTTCTGGGTCTTTTCTCCCTCCCCAGCACACCCTGCTTGATGTATCAATTATAACGATTAGGGATTTGCCTTTTCTTGGTACGTTTGTCAAGTTTTGCTTTATGTATTTTAGGGTCATGTTTTTAGGTGCAAACTCAGGAATGATATATTCTTGGTGAATTAAAATGTTTATCAATATAAACAGCCAGTGTTTGTCTCTGGTGATTTTTACCCTCAAGTTTATTGATACAATATTGATATTCATTAGCAGCTTCCTTTCAGTTAGTGTTTACAGATATACATTTCCCCATTCTTTCTTTAAACCCTTCTGTTTTCTTATGTTTAGATGTGATTCACAGAAACAGCATATAGGTTTTTAAAAATCCTGCCTGACCATCTTTGACTTTCAATCAAATGGTTAAGTCCGTGTGTTAGTCAGCATGGGCCACCCTAACAAAATATCACAGATTGGGAGGTTTAAACAGCAGAAATCAATCTTCTCACAGTTCTGGAGGCCGGAAGTCCAAGGTCAAGGTTCCAGCAGGTATGGTTCCAGGGTAGCTCTCTTTCTAACTTGTGGTTGCTGCCTTGTCACTGTCCTCAAACAGATTCTCTCTGGTATGTGCATGTGTAGAGAGAGAGCTCTCTCTTCCTTTTCTTAAAAGGCCACTAGTTCTATGGGATTAGGGCCCCACCCTTAGGACCTCATTTAACCTTAATTACTTCCTATAAGTTTAATCTCCAAATACAGTCACATTGGGGTTTAGGTCTTCAACATGTGAATTGGGCAGGGGGTCACAATTCAGTCCATAGCAGTCCATTTACAATTAATGTGATTACTGATATTTTAAAATTGTTTCCATTTTTACTCTGTGATAAATATTTGTTACACCTGTTCTAGGTTCTATTTCTCATTTCCTTACTTTCTTTTGGACTGATTTGAGTTCTTAAAAAATCATTCCACATTTTCCTCTTTTAGTTTAGAAATATGCACTCTTCTATTTTAGTGATTACCTTAGAAATTGTAACATACATCATTGGCACATCAAAACTTTTACCCACCTCCTGGGAAAATACAAGAGTTCTAGGACAATTTAACTCTTCTTATCCTTTCCTGACATGTACACTGTAGTTGCTGGGCATTTTAATTCTATATCTTTATTTATAAACTTACCAGACATTATATTATTGGTATGTACAATCAATGTGTATTTAGATTTATTCCCCTGTTTACTGCTGCCTTGTGCCAGGATTATTTTCTCCTTTCTGCTGAGCGCCCTTCAGAATTTCTCTTTGTGTAGGTTTGCTGTTGGTGAGATCTTTGTTTTTGTTTGAGAGTTCTCTTTCCCCCCACTCCCTTCTTGTAGAATGTCTTAGCAGGGTATGAATTTCTAGGACGAGAGTTAGATTTTGGCACACTGATGTTACCTCAGTTTCCTTGGGCTTCCTCACTTGCTCTGGAGAAGCCCACCCTGAAGTCTAAGAAGGAATCCATCTTTTATTTATTTGTCTCTTCTTTAGACTTTTTCTTATATTTGGAATTCTGCAGTTTCACCATGAAATACTAAGTGTGTTTGTTCTCTATTAGTTCTGCCTGCAATTGGCTGGGCTTCCAGAATTTGTGTGCTGATGCCTTTCATCAGTTCCAGAAAATTCTCAGTCTTTATCTTCCTAAATATTGCCTCCACTACACACTGTGTCTTCTCTCCCTCTGGTACCCCAGTTAAACATAAGTTGGATCTACTCTTTGACATCATCTATGTCTTTTACCATCTACTTTGGTCCATGTTTTTTTCCTCCTCATCTTCCTTTTGAATAGTTTCTATTCACTTATCTTCTAGTTTACTAATTTTTTCTTCATCTATGTCTGTTTTGCTGTTAAACCCTTCCACGGAGTCATCGAGTTCTTAACTTTTGTTTGTTTTTAAATTCTAAAAAATTAATTTGACTCTTCTTTTAAAATCTGCTATGCTTATTTTTGTTTTTTTCTGTTTGGTTTCCAATTTCTTGATGAGATTTTCATGCTCAACTTTTATCTTCTTGAATATAGAAAGCATAGTTGTTTTACAGTCTATGATAATATCTGGATGAGCTTTAGGTCTGTTGCTCTAAACTGTGGTTTCTGCTGGTTTTCACTCAGGGTGTCTGGTTATCTTGGTTAGTTTTCTGGTGACTGTAGTTGAACAAAAGCCCTTCTGGAAATTATTTGGAGACATAAGATGATAGCTTCCTCCAGAGAGGATTTCTGTATTTCCTTCTAGGCTCCTACGTGGAGTCTAAGGGCTTCTTTGTCATATTTTTACCCTCTAAATGTTAGAATGCTCTGGCCAGTCCCTCACCCTGCTCTTCTTTACCTGTGCCCATGTGTGTGGTCACCTCCTCTAGTGCCATGGCTTTAAGTAACTGGCTGTATGTCTGGCAACCCTACCCCCAGTCCTGACCTCTGCTTTGAGATCCTGACTTGCATATTCATCTCCTCTTTGCATTCTTCTCTTGATGGTCTACAGTCATTTCAAACCTAAACTGTCACACACTGAATTCAAATTCCATCTCCCAGTTGACCCACTTTTCTTTAAATCTTCCTTGTTCAGTCCAAAACATAGAAGATAATTTCAATTCATCTTCTCTCATACACAACATCTACTCTAATGGCAGAGCTGTGG
Organism: Mesoplodon mirus; assembly: GCF_964341445.2. NCBI lineage: Eukaryota > Metazoa > Chordata > Mammalia > Artiodactyla > Ziphiidae > Mesoplodon > Mesoplodon mirus. The sequence continues at coordinate 43,272,757 of NC_138987.1, forward strand.
GTTCTACCTTGGAAACACCCTCCAAGTCCAGGCTCCATCACCTTTTTACCGGGTTGTGCAGGAGCCTCCGAAGTGGCCTCTCATCTCCATACCTGCCCCCGTGTTGTTAACTCTCCATCCAGCAGCCAAAGGGCATATGCCTCCCCTCTGCTCAAGATGGTCCAATAACTTCTGCTTATGTCTAGAACAAAATCCAAAATCCCCGCTGTGGCTCACAGGGTCCTACCTGATTTGGCTTCCTTTGCTCTCACTCACTCTAGTCACACCGGCTTCCTTGTTATTCATTTAAAAGGCTGTTACATCATCTCAGAGCCTGTTCCCTCTTTCTGGAACGCTCGTCTCCACGTCATTCCATGGCTTCCTTCACTTCATGAACATCTCTGCTCAAAGGGCAGCTCCTTAGAGAGAGAACTTTCTTCATCGCTTAAGCAAAAGAGCACCCTTGATGTGTTATCTATTGTATAACAAATGATCCTGAAACTTAGAATAACAGTAAGTGTTTATAATCTCACACAGTTTCTGTGGGTCAGGAATTTGGGAATGGCTTCACTTCATCTTGAGACCCATTATGAACTTGTATTGAAGACGTCAGCCAAGGCTGTGGTCAACCCAAGACTTGACTGGATCTGAAGGACCACTTCCAAGATGGCGCCCTCGTTTGGCTGGAGATGTGAGGTTGCTTGATAGCAGGAACCATCCCCCAGCACAGGGATGCTTCCATGCCCTCATGGTATGGCAGCCGGCTTCCCCCAGAGTGAGTGACACAAGAGAGTGAATGGCAGCAGAAATGGCACTGACTTTTAGCCACTGTCATTTTCTCAGTCATTTCTGCAGTATGCTATGGGTTACATGCTCCATTTTTATTTGATGTGTGAGGGCAGCGCACAGAGCATGCACTTAGGAGGTGAGAATCACGGGGGGCCATCTCAAGGCTGGCTACCGCATCCTATACCTCTTCAGACTTTACCCTGCTTTATTTATTTTATTGGCCCTATATCCACCCAAATTAAATTTCATTGATTTGTTCCCTGTTTGTTGACTGGTTAGCACACCGAACATTTGCTCCTAGAAGGCTGGGTCTTTGTCTTTCGTGCGCACTCTGGTGCCTACAGTAGCATGTGCCTCGTAGCAGGTGTTCTCGAATTACTCTCTGAATAAACAAATGAAAGGTTACTGAGAGCCTGGAGGGGATCTGGGCACAAGCAAGAAGAAGTCACAGAAGTGAGGAACAGGCGAGGAGCCAGGAGTTGCCAGTAGATTGAGAGCTAGCAAGGGCTGAGCCAAGAAGGTTCCGGAAGAAGCTGTGAACAAGGGATTGGAGGCCCCATTGCAATTTGGGACTGAAGGGATTGCTGAGGGCAGAGCTGGGCTGGGACATTGATGATAGTTGTAGAAAAGCTGAGCTATTTTCTTTGAAATCAGGGCAAAGTTCATAGTGCTTTGGTTTTATTGCCATAGAGGAGCAGGCAGAAACTAAACTGGTATGAAAGATTTCATTTATTAATAATAATAGGGTTTCCCTGGTGGCACATTGATTAAGAATCCGCCTGCCAATGCAGGGCACACAGGTTCGAGCCTTGGTCCGGGAAGATCCCACATGACGTGGAGCAACTAAGCCTGTGCACCACAACTACTGAGCCTGTGCTCTAGAGCCCACGAGCCACAACTACTGAGCCCACGTGCCTAGAGCCTGTGCTCCACAACAAGAGAAAGCCACCACAAAGAGAAACCCATGCACCACAATGAAGAGTAGCCCCTGCTCTCGGCAACTAGAGAAAGCACGCATGCAGCAATGAAGACCCAACACAACCAAAAATAAAAATAAATAAATTTATAAAAATATAATAAAAAAATATAATACTAAAGCTACTACAAATGATGATAATGATAATACCCTTTTGATGCAGTGCACAGTCTATGACATCCACACGGGAAACCAGAATGGGGTTAGAGGCGACATGGAGAACGAGATTTATGGATTTGTCACAATGCCGGGTGGTGGGTGAGAGAGTGAGATGCCTGAAAATGCAAACTGTCAGGCCCAAGTTCAAATGGCTCTGGGGCTGAGATGCTGTGCCTGACAGAGCAGATGAGAAGTTAGTCCATTCAGGTAAGTGTTTGCTTCTAGTTTATGGCTGGGAAGAGCTGCCTAGAAGCTATTCTTGATGATAACATAAATATCTACTTCTATAATTTTCAGAAATTAGAATTCAGCCTGTGTCACAAAGGACGTAGCACATATGATGAGTGCCAGCCTTGGGAGATTTTCCACAGGAAAGGACATAATTGCCTGGATAACTGTTCTTGATGAGTAAAGCAGATCCATGTGGTTTTGTGCAATTTTAACTAGTGATTAAATGGTATTTTTTGAATTTATTTTTCTTCCTATTCAATCTAGTTAATCAAATAAATAGATTTTTTTTTGAGCAGTTATGATATTAGCAGAGCTGGTTAAGCACTGTGGAGAGATGACAGAGCCTGGGTTCAAATTTCAGCTCCTTCACTTTCTGGCTGTGTGAGCTTGGGCAAGTTTCTTAACTGCTCTTTGCCTCAGTTTCCTCATCTGTAAAATGGGACAAGATGTGTTGTGGGGATTAAATGAGTTACATAGGTCAAGCTCTTAGGGGAGTACACGGCACACAGTAAACATTAGATAAGTGATAAGTATTATGTAGAATATGTGTGTGTGCATATATATATATGTATATATACATATATATATATATATATATATATATGTATTTTTAAATTTTTTTGAGAAATGATCTGTGTCCTCAGGGAAGCAGTGAGGTACCAGACAGAGGGCATGACTCAGGACCAGGACAGCATCTACCCTCCCTGATACCACTGTTAGTTGCCTTCAAAGTATACACTTTATCCCACTTTCTTACCAACAGGATCATGAACCCATTGGGGGTGGAACTGTGTCCAGCTTGAAAACAACAACATCAGCGACTCTATTTTCCATCTTCCCTTGTGGCCCAGGCCTTATGACCCAAGTTCTCTCTGATGAGATGTGAGAGGTTGCTGGTTGGGGTCTTTCTTCCTACCTGGAATGCAGGTGTGATGTTGGAGCAGGAACAACCGATTTGTGACCAGTGGACAAGCACATGGGAAGTGTGTGAGTTCTCTGGGGCTCCTGTTACAAACTGAGGGGCTTCAAAGAACAGATGTCACTTCTCTCACTGTTGTGGAGGCTGGAAGTCTGAGATCAAGGTATTGGGAGGTTGGAGCTCTCTTTGAAGGCTCCCAGGGAGAATCTGTCCCATGCCTTTCTCTTAGCTTTTGGGCCACCAGCCATCCTTGGTTTGCAGCTGCATCTCTCCAGTCTCTGCCTCTGTCTTCATGTGGCTTCTTTCTGTGTGTTTGTGTCTCTTCGCTTCTTGTAAAGACACCAGTCATATTGGATTTAGGGTCCACGCTAATCCAGGGTGGCCTCATCTTAACTGATTACATCTGCAATGGCCCTATTTCCAAACAAAGTCACCTTCGGAGGCACTGCGGGTTAGAAGTTCAACATCTTTTGGGGGACACCCCACCCCTGCCTCAGAAATGGCCCTCATACTTTCATCTTCTAGATGAAATACCTGTAGTTTGGAGACCACAGTCACAGCTACAGTGGCAGGGCTGGTTGTGAACCCTGGTCGGTGATCCCAAAGTTTGAGCCCTTCCCTTGAGTGGCCTGTCCCCTGGGAGCCTGAATCCTCTACACTCCTTTGTTTGAATCACTTCAGTGTCTCCCTGAGGCTTTTAGATGTTGAAAGACTATCTAGTAGTTGGTAGACATCTACAGGGATGTTCTTGGTCCTCTTTTACAGGATCTTTGGCCTGTGGTTGGGTGTGGCTCCTGCTGGCCATGTTTTTACTTTGTCCTCTGGGCAGAGCTGTTTGGTCTAGGAATGATGGTCATCTGACCTAAGCTGGACCAGTTAGATTCTCTGGGGGCTTTGAATTTACAGAAGAGACATAATGTCCCAGACATTATAACAGGTTCCCTCAGGTGGGAGTCCCTCAGGTGCACTGACGCAGCCCAGCCACACCTGGTCCTTTGCACTGAACCTGCCCTACCCAGGGATGGACCCCGTCAGAGGGTGCTGGTCCAGCAGGGCCCCGTCATCCTGCTCTGACTTGTCCACCTTTGTTTTCCTCTGTCCATCCCCGTCCTGCTCTGTCCCCCTCCTGCCCTGCGGTCCCTCCTCCTCCCCAGACATTAGTGCTCTGGGCAGGTCTGTGGGAATAGACGCTCTCAGGAGAATAGCCTTCCCGCTGGTGCTGGCGGCCGTCTCCCCGACTCTGGTTCACATGGGAGGGGGGTGTTGGGCGTGTAGGGACGGTGGCAGCTGAAGTGACAGGTCCCCGCTGGACCTCATCCAGCCATTTGTAAAGACCCCAGACACTCACGGCTTGCAGACCCCTGTTACTTTCCTAAACTTCGGTGTTGAAAATCTCTCCTTTCCAAGAAGCTAAATAAACCCTGACTTGACTTATTTAGTTGGTTAATCTATGCTAAAGCCACCTGAAATGATTTGTTGATTGGCTTCAAGGAGAAATCCCAGAAGGACGATACTATCAACTTTTTCCACAAATCCCATATTCAGTCTGAGAAGGAAAACTCTTTCAAGGTAAGAGTCGAAAATACGAATTTCATACTAAAGGAAAACTGCTTTATACCCTACTTGTATTTGAGGAATAAAATGATTTGATGAGTGAAAAATCTCCATCAGCAGCAGTCAGACCGGCAACTTGATTCTTGCATCCCAGCCCCAGCAGGTACCAGCTCAGGACTGTGCATGGGCAGCTGGGGCAGCTGGGACCACACATGGTGATGGGGCTTCCGGGTAGGGAAGGGGCTGCTGAGGACGGAGTCCTGGCCAGGATGCCCGGGCAAGAGGTGGTGCTGGGTGGGTGGGGCCAGGGTCCCAGGGGGTGGTGAAGTTTGGGGCACCTGTGTGTGAGCTGGGTGGGGTGCGTGGTGGGCAAGGAACCCAGCAGACAGCGCTCGGGCAGGAGCTCAGGCCTGGCGAGTCAGTTGGGAGCTTGGTGTGTGGGCAGCTGTGGCCGGTGATGTGGCTGGAGGACTCTGAGGTCAGCCCAGCTTTGAGCTGGGCACTGCTGCTGAGCTGCTGTCCCGGGCGGGTACCATGACCCCCGGGCTCAGATTCCCTGTGTGTAAAATAGGGATGATGACTGCTCTCATTCGTGCAGTTTCACGAGACTCGGATGAGAGTGCCCAGGGGTCATCGAGGTCACTCTGCCTGTCCCTCTGTGAGTGTCTTCAGGGAAAGGAGCAGAGGGAGAAGCCGGGGGCCTGAGGATGGAGCCCTGGAACCACGGCGCCAAGGGGAGGGCTGGGGACACCACTGGCTGAGCTCCCACGGACAGAGGAGATGCTGTTGGAGAGGGAGCTGGACCACCAGGATGGAGGACAGCTCCACGGAGCACCCAGTGGTTGGCAGGCGCACGTCTGGACCAGATCCTGCAGTTGAGCCCAGAGAGCTGCCCGTGGATGTGGTAATACGGAGGCCTGCGCTACTTTGGGAGTGAGTCCTGCCTGGGCTGGGGGCAGGGAGCCGGATGGCGATGGCACGGGCCAGCAGCTGGGTCCTCCAGAGAACCGGGCCAGTAGGAGGTTATGTGTATGTACGTGCACACATGTGGTGGCGGGGGGAGAGAGGGAGAGGTTGATTTAAAAAATATTTTAGAGCATCTTTATTTTTTTCTTTTCCATTATGGCTTATCACAGGATACTGAATATAATTCCCTGTGCCATACAGTAGGACCTTGTTGTTTATCTGTCCTATATATAATAGCTTGCATCTGCTAACCCCAACCTCCTGCTCCATCCCTCCCCTGCCCCTGACCCCCGTGGCAACCACAAGTCTGTTCTTTATGTCTGTGAGTCTGTTTCTATTTTGTAGATAAATTCCTTTGTGTCATATTTTAGATTCCACACATAAGTGATATATGGTATTTGTCTTTCTCTGTCTGACTTACTTCGCTTAGTATGATAATCTCTAGGTCCATCCATGTTGCTGCAAATGGCATCATTTCGTTTTTTTTTTTTTTATGCTGAGTAGTATTCCGTTGTATGTATGTACCACATCTTCTTTATCCATTCATCTGTGGATGCACATTTAAGTTGTTTCCATGTCTTGGCTATTGTGAATAGTGTTGCTGTGAACATAGGGATGCAAGTGTCTTTTTGAACTATAGTTTTGTCCGGATAAATGCCCAGGAGTGGGATTGCTGGATCATATGGCAGCTCTATTTTTAGTTTTTTAAGGAACCTCCATACTGTTCTCCATAGTGGCTGCATCAGTTTACATTCCTACCAACAGAGTAGGAGGGTTCCCTTTGAGAGGTTGATTTTAAGGCATTGGCTCATGTGACTGCAGGACTAGCAATTCTGTGGTCCGCAGGGTGGGCTGACAGCCTGGACACCCAGGAAGAGGTGTTATTGCAGTGTCTTGGGTCCAAAAGCTGGCAGAATTCCCTCCTCCTCAGGGAGCTCAACCTTTTTTTCTCTTAAAGTCTTCAAATGATTGGATGCGGCCTACCCACATATGGAGGATCATCTTCTTTACTCAGTCAGCTGTTAACCACATCTACCAACTACCCTCACAGTCACATCAAGACTGGTGTTTGATCACATGTCTGGGCGCCTTGGCCTGGCCGAGGTGACGTGTAAAGTAGACCACCCTTGATGGTGGGCAGGAAGGCTGGATGGGAAGGGAAGGGCCACGTGAGCATGTTGTGAGCACAGAGGAGAGAGCCCTGGCTCCGTCCTGGTGGAGAAGCAGGAACCCGGGGCAGTTTGTTGAGGCCAAGGAGAGGCTGCAATGTCTCCAAGCTCCAAGGTCAAGGGCCGGGGATGCAGGACAGGGGAGAGGCAGGCACCCAGGGCTGGCCTCCTGGAGGTGGGGTTGCCAGGTGGTGAGGGAAGGGTGAAGGGCTGGGTCGGTGGGCGTTGGGAGTGGGTGGGAGTGGAAGGGATGAGACCACGTCCTTTGGGCCACCCGAGCGCTGTCTCTCTCCCAGGGCACGTCCCACGCTCTGCCTCACAGCAGCTGGTTCTGAGACCCCCTGGCCCCTCGGCAGGCAGCCTGGGCCAGCTCGAAATCTCAGCGCCCCAGAGGTGTCTGGCACACAGGGGCTCACGGACTATTTGTAACCTGATGAGTGAGTAACTGAGCCCCCAGCCCCCTGGCTGTGGACCCCTTTCCATAGTAGGGCCTCGAGTGGCTCGTGTGCCTGAGCACCAAGTGCCCCGATGAGAAACAGTCGGGGAAGGTGACTGACTGTCCTCAGTGATATTCCACCCTCATGGCACTGACATTTATTCAATAATCTTCCTACGTTGTTTTCCAGGGTAATAAGGCTGCAGGGAACACCCTGGATTATCAATCCAGATGCACTTCTCTGATTATTCCCTTAAAATAGAATCCCAGACACGTGTGAACAGGATTGCATTTTTTCTAGGGGATCAAGTTGGGATTTCGTCAATGTGGAGCATGGCGGGGAACACAGGCCTGCCTACCTCCTGTCCTGTCCATCACTCCTTGGCTCTGAGATAGGTCAGAAGGCCCAGCCAGATGGGAAATGGAATAAGTGCATTCATGCCTTGATACCCCAGGTTCCCTGGCAGGTCGGAGCTCAAAGCTAAGACCTGAGACTTCGACAGAGACCCCTGTGTCCCTTCCCTCCCCCAGGATTCGTAACTTGGGAGCTGGTCACAGTCCAGCTGCTGGATGGTAGGTGGCGTTGGGCAAAGGCCTGCCTGTGAGGGGAGTGTGTTGAATGTGGCCATGGCTACAGCTGTGCTGAGGCTGGGCCCTGAGGCACTGCTCCCTGTCGGGGTAGGGGGAGAGAGTGGGAAAAAAAAGGCCTGGTGGCCTGGGCCTCAGGGCCAGCCTGGGCTCAGCTCCTTCCCTCCGCCTGGACGGGAGGGGATGAGAAGGCAGAGCAAGAATTAGGAGAAGGGACCGCACTCATTAGTAAATCCACAGGAATCAGTCAGCTTGAGCTGGTCCCCAGCCACCCGTAACTTAGAGGCTAAAACAACGTACAAATACTTAGCCCACGATTCAGCAGGTCAGAGTTTGGGCCAGGCTCAGCTGGGGGGTTCTGTGGGCCTCTCGGGGCTCCCTCAATTGTTGGTGGGCAGCCTAGGGGTCAGCAGGCTGTCAGCTGGAGCAGTGGGTACCAGGCCACGTGTCCCTCCTCACCCAGCAGTTTGGCTCCCGGCCACCAGCATGTTTCCAGGAGAACAAGTGACCGCTTGAGGCCTGGGCTCAGACTGGTGCACTGTCTATCCCTTCCAGCATGTTCTACGGGTCCAGTGGGTGGAGAAAGACTGTGCTTCCTGATGAGAGGAGCTGAAAGTCACCTGCACAGGAGCACAGATATGGGGAGGGAGTTAGTGTGGCTACTTTTGGAGAAGATCTACCAGGGGCCCAATCTATGCCACAGGGTTTGACCAATCGGACGAGCATCTTGTCCTTCTTTGTGGGAGGAAGGAGAATAAGGTGGGGAGCAGCTCCTGCAAGATGGTGGAGGGCGCTGCCTCTCACCTCCTTCCTCTTACGATCTTCTGGGCATCCTTTCCACGCCGGAGCAGAAAGAGGGCCAAACTCTATGCCTGACACTTAGCCCCCTCCTTCTGGAGGGCCGTCTTTCCACAGTCTCCACTGGGAAGCTTCTTTCCTGTAGTCAGTTCTGTTCTAAAATATATCGAATCACCTAGATACTGAGCTGGAAGCGTGTCCAATCTGCTGGGACCAGCACCCGGGAGGAAGGCTCCTAAATCAATTGGAAATCACTTCCATGTAATATGAGTGGACACGGTCAGGGAATAGAAATCCCTGCCAAACCCCTACTCTGAATAGGATGAAGAATTAGATTCATCTGAGAAAAGTAATCAGCAGGCGCTTGTGTACCCTGTTGGAGATCTCCAGGGGGACAGAGGAATCATGGCCTGGTGTGGAAGGAGGGCCAGGGCTGCTCAGGCTCCCAGGCTGGTCGGCCACTCAGAGGGATGGAACTTGGGCTTAAACTTCCTGGACCTTCATTTGCTCAAAGCTGACGCAAGGATGATAAGGCTTGCCTTGCTGGGTATGTGCTGCACGCATACCAATAACATGTGTGCAGCCTTTCACGTAGAGAAGGGATGGAAGAATGGCAGCCATGGGCACCTCTTCCTGGGAAAGCTCTGATATTTGGGGAGCCATCAAGGGTCCCTTGGCCGTGGTGGGCAGGGCACCTCCACGGTGCTGCAGGCTGGCCTTGGGTCTCACGTAACTCATCTTACTGCACAGCCACAGCAAAGCACATAAGCATTCTGTATCCTGCTTTGTTTCCCTTAATATTGCAAGTATTTTTCATGTGGCCAGAGCTTGCAACATTAAAAGGCATGATAGCTGTGAACAGTAAGACTGCACGGGCCAGGTTGCTAGTTTTTGATATTTAGTTTGCTTCTAATTGTTGTTAGGGGTCATGTGACGATGGAGTGATGGAGCCTTCCTTCTCCGCCTGATTTTGGATGATGTTTATTTTTTGTCCAATTCCCAGAAGTGGTGTGAGGGCTCCACTGCTTTTTGACCTGTCTGTTCAAATTGCTGTTCCTAAGTCCAAACCAATTTAGACTGACACCAAGGACATATGACCACATATCGATTTTATTGAACGCTTGCCAGGATTAAGACTCATTTCTCAGCGTTTTTAAAGTGGATATAAAATATGACCGCATTATTCTTTTTGAAAGTGTGATGGTTTCGTGATGTGTCAGCTTGGCCAGGTGAACTACACTTCCCAGAATTCTGTTCGCGGAGGTTCTGGGCGGAGTGGTGAGTGAGTGAGGGTCTCATGTGAGCTGCGGAGGGAGGCGTGCGGGGTTCACTCGTGTGACCCCCTTATCCGCTGGCCTGACTCCGGGGCGTGGGGACTGCCCCTGGTTCCTCCAGCTCCTCCGGCTTCTGGTCCAGGTGTGCGCGTTCAGGTCCACGACAAAGGGCTGGATCCCCAGGACACCCACACTGCCCAGGCCAGAGGCACTGGAGGGACATAGGTTCTGTCCATCCTCTGGGCTCCCTCACCTACCACCTTCTTCCCTCCGCACTGCCTTCCCTGTTGACGTTAGCCTCCCTTGAGAGACCCCTTAACTAGCTCCCACCCTTGTGTGAGGTCAAATCCCTGTAACAAATCTATGTCCATCTCCCCTCCTCCTCCATCTCTATCTCCATCTCCATCACCATGTCCATGACCACGTCCATGTCCATCTCTGTCTCTGTACTTACTGGTTCTACTTCTCTGATTGGACCTCGACTGACACAAACAGTATCCTTACTTGTGATTAAGCAGTACCTGGGAAAGCAAACAGGACATGCAGAGTTGGCCGACCCTCCTGGCCAGCCCATGACCAGCTCTCCTCTCCAGATGTAATTAGACTCGCTGTTTCTTGTGAATCTTGGAAAGTAAGTCCATGCACTGACAAGCTTATGTGTACCTGGTTATTTTAATTTTCACACAACTCTGCTTTTCACACAAATGGCAACACATTGCATCACTGATTTTGCTTTATTCTCTTGATAGTGTGTCTTGGAGATGAAACCATGGTATCATGGACAGCTGCCTCGTGGTTTTTAATGGACTTCCAGTATTCTCTTACACGAATGCATCATAACTGATTTTACCAGTCACGTACTAATGGGCTTCTATGGTATTTCCAATCTTTTGATATTACAAACAGTGCTATGAATAATATCTTGGTAGATGTGTCATTTTGCACATGTGCTAAAATACCAGTAGGATAAATTTCTGGTTGGTGTAATTATTGGGTCAAAGGGCAAATGTGATGGGTGTCGTTACTCAGAGAGATTGAACCAATTAGCCCACTTTTCTGGATCATCTCTTGTTACTTCCTCATTCTTTTCCCCTTCTGTCTGCCCCCCTGTATTGCAGGGGTCACAGCCTGGAGACTATTTTCCCCAAATCCTTTGGGAGCATGGATCTTGTTTATTATCTGCCAATGAGTCCACTCGTATGAAATTCAGAAGCCCAATAGAAGAAGTTGCTGTTGGCGAGGGTGTGACGTGGTTTTCCATAAAGGCTGGGTGAGTCTGTCAGTGGTTTTCAGGTGTGGCTTCCTGCAAAGACCATTCGTGCACAGCTGAGATCTGCAGTGGGGTTCCCCACAGCTTCTGCTCTCCTTAGATTCCCAGACACTCCAGAAGCTTCCCTGACCCTTACTCTTCCCGACAGTTTTGTAAGCCTCTCATTGCCTGCATGAAATCCTCTCTTGTTGAAGTACCTTTTTGTGTGTCCCCTTTTCCTGGCCAAACTCTGGCTGATACATAATAGTATTTGGTATTGGTGCCCGGTCCATGGATACACCTTCTAACCACAAAGTACTTGGCAACATTTTGTCCACATTTGATGGCATCAAACTGAAAACTGTATCTCACTGTAGTTTTAATTTCATAAGTGTGTGTTTGTGTATAAGGTTGAATAGTTTTTATATGCTTAGTACCATTTGTGCTTCCTTTTCTGTAAATGGGGTTCATATCCTTGGATTATTTTTCTGTTGTCCTATTGGTCTTCTTATTGATCTGAAGAACCCCCCCCCCTTTTTTCTTTCTGCGGTATGCAGGCCTCTCACTGTTGTGGCCTCTCCCGTTGCAGAGCACAGGCTCCGGACGCGCAGGCTCAGCAGCCACGGCTCACGGGCCCAGCCGCCCCGCGCATGTGGGATCTTCCCGGACCGGGGCACGAACCCGTGTCCCCTGCATCGGCAGGCGGACTCTCAACCACTGCGCCACCAGGGAAGCCCCAAGAACCCCTTTAAAAAAAAAAAAAAGAAATAGCAGTTGTCTATGACGTATGGACCTAGAGACTGTCATACAGAGTGAAGTAAGTCAAAAAGAGGAAAACAAATATCGTATATTAACGCATATATGTGGAATCTAGAAGAATGGTACAGATGAACCAGTTTGCAAGGCAGAAATAGAGACACAGATGTAGAGAACAAATGTATGGACACCAAGGGGGGAAAGGGGGGGCAGGGCTGGTGGTGGGATGAACTGGGAGATTGGGATTGACATATATACACTAATATGTATAAAACAGATAACTAATAAGAACCTGCTGTATAGCACATGGAACTCCACTTTGCAGTACAGTAGAAACTAACACAACAGCTATACCCCAATTAAAAAAATTAAAGCAGCTATACCCCAATTAAAAAAAGAAAATAGCAGTTGTCTATGACATAAATTGCAAACTCTTTCTCCAGTTTATAGTTTGTTTTTTGATTTCGTTTATACACATTTCTTGACATGAAGATTAAAATAATTTTTATGTAATCAAACCTGTTTTCTTTTATGGACTCTGGGATTTGTGCTACCCTTAATGTGGCCAAGGCCGCACCACCAATTGCCCCATGGGCTTCCCTAGGTGTCTCTGCTCCCTTGAAGATTTTGACCATATTAATTATATCCTGATCTCCTGTGTTCTTACTCATTTTCCCACCTTGCTCTGTCTTGGACTAGGAGATATGCATGAACGTTTCCTACCCCAATATATCCCTGTTTCCTCCGATCTTCTCTGAGCGCCTGCTCTGGGAGTGGCTTGACATTACGATGCACGAATGTCCATAATTGCAGACTTCTTTGTGGATGGCACCCTCTGCCATTATAAAGTGCCCTTTTTGTTTTGTATAATGCCTCTTGTCTCCAAATAAGCCCTCTCTGATGTTGACTGTTGTCCCTGCATTTTTGTATGCATTTTTCTTGTACACATCCATCTTTAACCTTTCTGAGTCTCTGTTTTCAAATAATATCAGGATGCAGCCTGAAGTTGGGCTTTCTTCCTGGTCCAGTTGAACCCTCTAGTGAAGCAGGAGTATGTCTGAGGTTCCTTCTGTTATACTTTCTACTTTTGATTGTGCCTTAAGAACGTTTTTCACCATAAGTTCTTGGTGTCCTTTACTCTGTTGTGTCTGTTTATTTTTATTGTGTGGAAGTTTGTTTAGTGACTATCTTATAGTCTGAACTTCATATATTTGACTCAACCCTTTACTGACTCCACGTGATGAGAAAGTATAGAACAAGTGCAACTCAACCTTCTCTGCAAACTTTACTTGGGTTTCTTTTAAAATCTCAGAGTTTACCTTTACACTTTCCCACATCCTTACACATCTAGGAACTGATTTATCAGATTTAAATACATTTTTGTCTCTGGTTATGGCAAGTGAGGAAATCTGTGTCCTTATACCACCTCTTGAATAATTTGTCCTTTCTCTTCCAGCTTTTGAAGGTACAATATTTCTAAACTGCTCTCATATTTAACCTTTACATTTTCTCTAGTAACTAAAACACCATATTTGTTTTAATTTTTCATTCACAGTTAACTGTGTAAACATGCTCACAGCTGCTTCTTTTTCCTCCACTTTCTCCTTTTGTCTCTTGGTTGGCCAAAGTTGTCTTCTGGTTGATTCTTCAGGATGAGCTCATTTTAAGGATTTTCCTCTAGATTTTGAATTTTCAAAACGTACCTGTCTTTTGTCTTTATATTTGAAAGATACAGATTGGCCGGCTGTGAAGCTCTTGGGTTCCAATTCCCTTTTCAGGACTTTGTAGGCATTCATTGTTCGGATTCCAGAGCTGGGTGTTGTCATGGTAACGACTGAGGCCGGACTAATGATATTCCCTTTTATGTGACTTGATTTTTCTCTTTGGCTGCTGAAATAATTCTTTCTTTATCTTTAAAATTGAGCAACTTTGCTAACACCTTTGCCAATTTTTCCCCCTATGACATGTACCATTCCATCTGTAGACACAAGTCCTTTTTTCTTGTGAGAATTGTTCTTGAATGATAGTAAACTTTTTCTGTTATATTAATTTGCTCTCCATGTCTGTGCTTTTCTCCCTCATCCTCTCAGTCCTCGTGGATTTCCACTTCATTTGCTCGCTTTTCTCAATCAACTCTCATGTCTATTACTGTGTTTTCCTCATATTTGCATTTGTCTTTGCACCACGTTCAGCTGGGTTTACATTTTAGGTGTCGTTTTATGTTTTCCTTCTACTTTTTTCCTGAACGCTGTCACTTTTTATCCCATCTCTTTGTTTTCTCTTGATACATTTATCTCTGCTCTGAGCTCATGTTTATAGAACTGATTCTCTATTAAACATAACATCTTTCCTGATCGTGGTGAAATATGTGGTATGTGCTACAGACCAGCAAAAAGTCCCCTGAGGACGCAGGTTGTGTTATTTGGGTTATACTTCTCCCTGGCCACACTGGGTTATCACTTAATTCACAGCACAGCCTCCTTCCTCTGTCTGGCTCTTTAAGAAATGGCTTCCTGTAAATAGGGCATCTCAGTGGAATCCTGGTTCAGTCCCTTTTTCCTACTTCTGGAAACCTACAAACGTGACCCATGGATGCTTCTGTCCCAGCTCTGTGTCCTGTTCACCTTGTCCAAAGCTGAGTGGAAAGTTTCCACTGTGGCTTTGGCTTCCCCCCAACATCTACCCCCATGGGCCTTTCTTGGTCCTTTTCCATACTTCCGTGTGACTTTTTTTTTTTTTTTTTTGCGGTACGCGGGCCTCTCACTGCTGTGGCCTCTCCCGTTGCGGAGCACAGGCTCCGGACGCGCAGGCTCAGCAGCCATGGCTCACGGGCCCAGCCGCTCCGCGGCATGTGGGATCTTCCCAGACCGGGGCATGAACCCGTGTCCCCTGCATTGGCAGGTGGACTCTCAACCACTGAGCCACCAGGGAAGCACCCCCGTGTGACTTTTATTGCATATGGCAGTCCTTCTTCATACACTGAGGTTCAGGTCTATCGATATGTTTCTGTTTCTTGTTTTCTTTTGTGCTTTTTGGTTCATGTCTAAAAGGAGGAGGGGGAAACAACTGTCTTTCTCTTGCCATTTAAAAACTGCTGTAATTTTTATTTCAATTTGCATTGCATTGATTACTAGTGAAGCTAAATATTGATAATATATTCTCTCTCTCTCTCTCTCTCTCTCTCTCTCTCTTTGTTTCTGGCTGAGCCGTGGGGCTTGTGGGATCTTAGTTCCCCGACCAGGGATTGAACCCACACCCCCTGCAGTGGAAGCGTGGAGTCCTAACCACTGGACCGCCAGGGAAGTCCTGATCGTGTATTCTCAGTATGGAATTTACAGAAAACCCAGTATAATAAGGCACAGGGTAGCACTGGGATTGATCTTATTTATGACCATTCCACGAGTCTTGAAACTCTGAACTTCCCACACTGGGAAACAGAATTCTAGTGCTTCTTCTCAACCACGGAGGTACTTATAACAACAAATAGGGTTCATTTGATACAGCCTCTCTAAAGACAACAACAGAAGGATTTGTCACAGTGACTAAACCAGACTTGAATGAATTCAATAGTTTTCTCGAAGCAACCTAACATCATTATGTACATGACAACCTCAAGTCCTCATTAAGAAACTGATGAGGCTCCGGGAGTGTTTCTGCCTCTTGTTCCTGGTTCCCTTTCCCTGTCCTGACTCTGGGTCCCACGCGAGCCCTGCTCTGTGCTCTCCGCTCTCCCAGGCTCTGCGACATTGCAGTGGATGGGCCACATCCAATGAACCAGAGCCTCGATGCTCACGGTGAAGATTCTCAGAATCCTCCACAGGCTCCCAGGTTCACACTTCCACCTGGAATCTTCCTCGGCCTCCCACGTCTACTGACCCTGACCCCGTGCAGAGCTGGACACCGGTGCGGTGCCTGCTTCTTGGGCTCATCTATTCCGAGCACACGGGTGCTTCTCTGGTCTGCATGGCAGCCAAGGCGGGGTTTAAGCTGCTCGTGTTCTTCCGGCAGGTCCAGCCCATGTCCTGCCTCATGCCTCCTGTGGTGAGGAAGCCTCTCCTGGGGCGTTTCCTGCGTCTCACGTCACCATTGCCCCAGGCCGGGCCCTGGGGTTTCATCCCTGATCATGTTTTGTGAGATGTGAGCCTCATCGGTCACTGGTGCTGCGTCCTGTGTTTCCTGCAGCTTGGCTTCCATGACCTCCCCCAACAAAATACAAACGTCTAGAATCACCTTCCATAGAAGCTCAGAGAGCACGATGTGGATCCCTGTTTTGCTGGATGCTTCCAGTGCTCTGGAGCCTGCCTGTGCTCAGGGTGGGATCTGAGAGGTGACCATGTTGGACGTTGGGGTGCAAGCCTGGGGGTCATGGGCCCAGGCTGCGAGGGGGCCCTTCTCCTGGAGGGGTCCCTGACCAGCGGGCAGACAGGTGCTCCTGGTTATCTGACATTGCATGGGCGTCTGTCAGAGTAGAGGCTGGGCCACGGGGCTGCTGGTGCCCATGTTGACATGGTCAGGCTTGCTGGAGGATGGATGTCATGGGGAGGGGCAGGTGTGGAGATGGGACAGTGGTTTCCAACAGCATTTGCAGAAAGCCTGAATCAGGGCAGCTCCACTGCCGGCGCGGAAGGCCAGGCAGGCCCGGGGAGGGGCGCTCTGCTGAGGACGGGGAGGTGTCAGGGCTCGAGCTCAGTTGAATGGTGGGGAGGGTCCGTGTGTGTGACTGATTTCTCTGCTTTCTTCCCAACATCTGGCTTTGGTAATAGAGACAAGGGGAGGGCACTGGGCAAGCAGCATCCTCTGGCCTGCCCTCCGTCAAGACGGTGTTTGTGCAGAAATTCTGCTAACTAGACACGACCTGACAGACCCTCAGCACCCCGCTGGGTGGCGATGCTCTGATAGGGCAGCCGAAGCTTCTGTCATTTGCATTAGAAACATCCCGAACAGGGTGATGGTTCACAGATTTACAGTAAAGCAGGAGGGAGGGGGAAAGGAAATGACCCCTCTGTGCACAACCCTCATCCAAAGCCCCTCCCAACCCCCTGTCCAGATATCAGGATACAGGAAAGATTTGAGAGAGGTCCCTCAGTGCTCACTGTTACTGACAGTGAAGGGGGCTCAGGACCATGTCCACCGGGCTCTTTGAGGAAAGAACACCATTTCCCCATCACTACAGAGCTTTCAAATTAATTTATTACAATTTGAGGGAATGCATTAGTTCTCATACACTTGTGATTTAAGCCTTGGCAGGAGCAGCCCGGGCAGCTGGGGGCTGAGGATGGAAAAGACCAGGCCCTGCCCCCTCCTCCCGCCCCCACTGGCTGCGATACCCACACCTGCAGGGGTCTTGTCCCTGTCCCCCGGGCCCGGCTCCAATCACGCCATCTGGATTCTGGGGCAGGTGCTTCAGCTGACCCAGTGTGGCCGCGCCCAGCTCATGTCACCATCCGGGCCTGGGTGTCCCTGTTGGTACAATGTGTCACGTGGACTAGATTCTCCCACCTGTTTATTCACCACTCCCCTAGATGTCTGTGCTACAGAGGAGACTAAAAACAAAACACTGCCTGTGGCTTGAACTGCCGCAATGGCCAGGCAATGGCCCCTTCCCACTGGAACAGGTGTGTTAAAATGATATGACCAAGGCTGAGCCGCCTCCCTGTGGCAGCCCTGTTCTCAGGGCTCCTGCTGGGACCTCCTTTTGGTAGCTCTGTGAACTTAGATCAATGAGGGAGGAAATGTCCCTCTGAGTCCCAAAGAATTTGTCCTTGGGTTTCACCACAGGTGGATGGAGGCTGGGGCTGTATTTCTCTGAATTTCTCCATCCCTGCCAGGGAGGCCTCCCGCTCTCTGGCTGGAACCCAGCACTGTAGAGCTTGCAAAGCTCAGGAAATCACACGGCTGCCTTGATCACAGACAGAGGAAAGGCAGCCCTGGGGGGTTTGAAATTCTGCCTTCAGGCAGGAATGTGGACGCGGTCTGGGTGCTGTGATGGCCCCGTCCAGTTAGACACTGCATTCCATGGGGGTTAGGGGGGCGTGAGGCCCTTTTGGTCTATGATGCCTGCATCTCCCTGGGGCAGCCTAGCCCGGAGATGGTAGCCCTCCCCAGGGTGGGGAACTGAAACAGGTGGGCCCTCATGTGGGCCCCACTGTCTGATGGGGGAGGTGAATTTAGTCAAGGAGTCACACATGTAAAATTCACGCTGAGCCAGGGCTGTGAGGGGGACCTGGAGCCATGGGAATAGGATGGGGGCAGGGCAGGAGTCATCAGGGAAGCTGCCAAGGCCACTGATTGGGAGAAGACCATTCCAGAGAAAAGACGTGGTGTGTGCCAAGGCCCTGAGGCTGCAGAGAGTGCAGTGGGTCAGGGACGGAGTGGGTGTCGGCGTGGCCCACCACAGGCAGACGGGGGAGCAGGGACAGGTGAGGCTAGAGGCTCGACCTGCAGGGCTGGCTGCCAGGTCGAAGGTTCCCTCTCCACTCTGAGACCTCTGGAGGCTTTGGACGGACACGAGGAGGGACGTCCCAGGGACCATTTGTGTCAGAGGAGGTTGGGGCAGGCCAGAACAGGCACTGTGGCCCAGGAGAGGAGGCAGGGAGGCAACCCAGGCCTCCGGGGCCCTCTCTGGGCAGGTGGAAAGAGGGGGCACAAGGTGGTCCCCTGACGACTAGTGGGTGGGACCAGAGATGCCAAGGACATCAACGGCCTTTTCTGCGCCCCCCCACCAGTGGGCCACCCACTGGGAGACACTGGGGAAAATGCTGGGACTCGGGACCCAGAGAAGGAATCAGATGGGGAAGGTGACACATAGGGCCTCGGGGGAGCGGGGAGGACGCAGGCTGAGGGGCTGCAGGGCTTCTTGCGTGGGAGACGACGGCTAGAGTCAGTCACCGGCAGACACTCGTCGAGGGCCTCTCACGGTCCCTGCCCAGGTGCTGGGGACACAGCTGCCCCCAAGATGCTCACTTTCTGGTGTGACCCGCCCACACATTTATTCCATTGTCACTATTGGTGACACACACGTACGAAGATGTACATGTTGAGTATGATGATGCGTGTGTGGACTGCGAGGAAGACTACAGTGGGTGCGTGATGACGTGTAAGCTCCGGGCACGCTGACTGCATGTGGAGGTGATGCTCAGTAGCGCGTGTAGGGGAGGCTGACTCTCCGTGTAAAGCCTAGGAGACCCTGTCGCTGCCCTCAGACCTCGGCTGCCCCTCCAGCGGTAAACCTGCACGCCATGAGCACCTAAGGACCTCACCTGGAACTTATGGAGGCTGGAATCGTACCCACAGCCTCGGCTACCACCCGACACTGGGGAACCCCAGTCACAGAGGAAAGGGAAGTGCCTTTCTCCACCCAGGCAGGAGCCACACGGCTGGCGTGAGAGCCCGCACCTGCCCTGGCCCTTCCCTGCTCCCTCTGTGCTATCTGGCAGGGGTCACAGGGCTGGGGACAGCCTGGGGAGGTGGAGTGTGGGTGACAGTGCTGGGCCGGCTGTCTCAGGGGCCAACGTGGGGACCCGGGGGACTTTGCTGGCGGGAGGAGGTGATGCTCTCTTGGTTCTCCCCCAATCCACGGAACGTTCCTTAGAAAGTTCCCATTGGGACCTGGAGCCTCTTCCAAAGGACGCTGGGTGACGAGGGGTCGGGATCTCTGCCACCAGCTCCAATGGGGGGTGGTCCCAGGGTCAGGCTGGGACCAGTTCTTTAGGGGAGGGAGGAGGTGGGCCTGGCAGTTGATCTGGGTCCACGAGGAGATGCCCAGGGTCCATCCCGGAGCTCTGAGAACTTCCTCATGTCTTGGTGTTGCGTGATGGCCAGACCCCTGAATGGCTGGTGAGACCCTCACTCAGGAGGTGAGGGACATAGATGGGCGACAGCCTGTCGGGGAGCTGAGACGGCGTTCACAGGGTATTAGTTTTCCGTGCCGGCCGAAACAAATGACCACAAACCAGATGGCTTGAAACAACAGAAATGGATTCTCTTGCTGTTTCAGGAGCCGGAAATATGAAATCAAGGTGTCCCAGGGCCGCGCTCCACCTGGAGTTTCCAGGGGAGGGTCCTTCCTGCCTCTCCCAGCTCCCGGGACCTGTCGGCTTTTGGCCACATCACTCTGGTCTCTGCCTCCGTCTCCGTGTCTGTGCGTCCCCTTTTGTGTCTCTTCTGAAGACACCATCATCGGATTCAGGACCACTCTGATCCAGGATTATCTCATCGTGAAAGCCTTACCTTAATTACATCTGCAAAACCCTCTTCCCCAATTAAATCACACCCTGAGCTCCTGGTAGACACGAATTTTTCAGGGACGATGTTTGACCCACTACAGGGCCCCTTCAATCACTCCATCCCCTGACAGGAGCATGGGGGTGGGGGGACTGCATCATTTCTCTCACCACACAGTAGTTAAATCCTCCCCAAAGGTTACTTGCAAAATGATGAGAAACTCGAGAACAGGATCTCTGGGAGTTCAGGCGGCAGCCTCCCCTGGATCTGGGGCCATAAATCTTCTTTTCCGATTGCAAACGATGTCTGCGGTATTTCATAATTGGTGCGATGAAGAGCCCCAATTTTCCAAGAATGTTCAGGAATAACTCAGTTTTAAAGACCACAGCCTAACAAGTGAAATGGGCCGATTATTCCAGGGAACCCTCTGAGAATCGTTGCCGCACGACGTAGGGGAATATGCTTGAATTATCGCTGAAAGTTTGCTGAGAGAGTCACGCTGCCCATCGCCAGGAGAGACATTAATGCCCATTTATTAAACACGTTTTTGAGGTTTTATTTCCATAGAAGGATTTGTTTCATGTACTACGACCTGTGAAGGGCTTACAGTGCAGGGCCAAATGCAGCCCTTCCCCTGATTCCCCAGGGGCTAGGGGTCGCGCCGATGAGGGCAGGCCCTGTGAGGGTGAGGGCCGGCCTGGGGCGGATCAGAGAAGAGAGACTCGCATGTAGTGGGGACTGAGAGGAAGCATCTGTCCCAAGGGCTAAATTGGTCTTTGGGCTGCAGGCACCTCTTACGCTCCCTTGATCCATAGGGTCAAATATTCACTGTATCGATGGAGAGTCCAGGGGCGGTGGTGATTTTCACAGAGGCAGAGAAGAGCTGGCGTATAAGGAATGTGAGACCCTCGGGGCCTCCAGAATTCTTGGGTGTTGTCCCACTTTCATGGGGTTCTCTAGAGATGAGCAGGCCAAGAGGCTCCCTGAGAAGGCAGATCGAGTTGGTGACACGGCTAGGCTGCCCAGTTTCCTTCCCACCATGGTAGGCCCTCCTGGCTGTGCTGTTTGAGTCCTGGGTTTGAGATTTGTTAAAACACTTAGCGAGGCCTGTTTACAGGTCGAGAGTGGCCTGTGTGGCCTCCACAGTGAACAAGGTGAAGGATACAGTGCAGAGCGGAGTAATGGCTGTGCTTGAGCAAGCCATACCTGAAGATGTCATTGCTTGAAAGGCTGCTTTGCCAAGGAAAGATGCTCCAGAAAGGCAGGCAGATGCTGGCAGTGTCAGGCCTATGTGCATGGGTGGGTCCTGACTTGGGTCTCAAAAGACAGAGAAGCCTTTGGCTCTACCGTCTAACGGGGCCTTCTAACTCCCAGTTTTCTATTACACCTCTGCCCAACATGGAACTCTGGGCAACTCTGAAGTCCTTTTAGGAAACAGCTAAGAGGGAGCTTGGCTGGCATGTCAGGTTAAAGTTGGCTTTGGAACTGATGGCCGGATCCCAGCCATGTTCACGTCAAAGACCATCAGAGGGGCTGCTCTGCTGAGGCACCTTGGAGCTGGCTTTTGGAACATGCCAAGCTCCCTTGGTGGGGAGTCTGGAGGGTGCCCACAGCTCCCAGGATGCTGGCCTTGGCTTTCCCCTGGACCATCTGTGCCGATCACCCTCTCCAGCCACCTAATGTTCTCTGCAGGAATCCCCGCTTCCTGACCAGCTGTTAGGACCGAAACAGATCTGAAAGCTTACAGCCTCCAGAAGACCCTGGGCAACCTCGTTACTAGGTTTCTGCTGGAATGAAAGGCACGGAGGCTCTTTTGCATTTCTGTGGCTTTGCTTGTGCTGTCCCCTCTGGAGCCGGCACCCCACGCTTCTTTCAGGTTCATCTCCCCACATGCTCCAGGACTGTGCCAGCTCCCTCCGCCCAAGGCTGGGTGAGGTGCTGCGTCCACATTTTCATGGCCCTGGTCTTCACCACCAAAGCCTGAGAAGGGCAAGGGTCTGCCCAGGATCATGTATCAGCTAGGGGCAGAGTAGAGGGGAGCCCACGTGTGGTGGCCGGAATAAGGACCCCAGAGATGCTCAGGTCCTGGTCCCCAGAAACTGGGAGTGTTTCCTTACGTGGAAGAGGGAGTTTGCAGATGTGATTGAGTGAAGGACCTTGAGATGGGGAGATGGGCCTGGGTTATCGGGTGGGTCCAGTGTCATCACAGGGTTCTCATGAGACGAGGCAGGAAGGTCAGGGTCAGAGAGGAGATGTGGTGATGGAGGCAGAGGTCAGGGAGTCGGAGAGATCTGAAGATGCTGCTGCACTGCTGGCTCTAGGATGGAGGAAGGGGTACCGACCAAGAAGCTGAAGAAGACATATTGTCTCCGGGAGTCTCCAGAAGGAGCCAGCCCCCCGTGCGCCCCTTGACTTTGGCGACCCAGATCGGACTCAGGTGGCCAGAGCTGCAGGACGACCCGTCGGTGGTGCTGAAGTCGCCAAGTTTCGGGTCCTTTGTGAGGGCAGCCGTGGAAGCCTGGTCTGTGTGTTCCTCCCTGCGTCACTCCCTGCTGCCCCCTGGTGGCTGTGCCCATCGTCCTGCCCAGGCCTCACGGAGAGAGCGAGGCCGACCTGTCTCCATTGTTCTGAGAAGGTTGGGGGGCATGGGGGCCCCAAAGGCAGTAAGTGCAGGAGCAGAGATTTGAACTCAGACCTGCCGGAATCCCAGACTCATGTTACAGCTGAGGGAGGAAAGGTGCATCCGTGTCCTGGACCCCACGGACCCCACCCAGGGCAGAGGGGCTTAACACGACAGGCACTGATTCCCTGATAGTTCTGGAGCCAGAATCCACAGTCAAGGTGTCGGGGGCCACGCTCCCTCTGGAGGCTCCAGAGTAGGGGGTTCCCTCCTTGTCCCCTCCAGGTTCTGGGGGCTCCAGGGGCTCCTGGGCTGTGGCCCCATCGTCTGCCTCTGTCATCACGTGGCCTCCTCTTCCCACCCTGTGTGTCTTCTTAGTATCTTATAAGGACACTTGTAGTTGGATTTAGGGCCCACCTGAAAACCCAAGACTCAGTCACTTCTGCAGACTGGCTTTCTAAATAAGGTCGCATTCACAGGTCCAGGGATCAGGATGTGGACATATTATTTTTAAGGGTCACTGTTCAACCTACTCCAGACGGGTGCTCGGGGCGTGGTTGGTGAAGCTGGGAGCTCTTTGGGTTCTGGACACTGAGGATCTCGGGTCAGGGTCAGGTCCCCTCCAAGGCTGTTGGCTTAGACCTAGGATCGTGGAGTCAGGCTTCGGGGGTGACGCTCCATCCAGGAACCAGGGTGGGGATGCAAGCTTAGTATTTCAGGTAACGGTGTCTGCGGTCAAAGGAGCGGGAAGCGAATGTGTCCTCGGGGATCAGACAGACCCAGTCCCGCCCCATCTCTGCTGGGTGTGTGTGGCCCCACGGTCACCTGAGCCTCCGTTTCCACATCTCTGAACTGGAGTAGCAACATAGCCTGTTCCACTGCGTTTGTGAGGATTTGATGGAATCAAGGCTCTAAATCGGCCAGCTGGCCAGTGACACACAGGTGCACACACAGATGCACAGGAGGTGAACACGCACCGAGGCGCAGAAGATACACACACCTGTGCTCTTCCTTCCCTTTCCTCACGTACCCACTGTCCGTCACACAGGTTCTTCTGGGCGTTTTCCTCTCTGCCTGCTGTGTGGTCACCTTGAGGAGGGCAGGCCCTCAGCCTGGCTGGTTTCAGTATCCCTCACACGCCCACCTGGTGGGTGACAAAGACAGAATGGGCACTGTGGTCCAGAGGCCATCTGGGTGCAGGGATGCACGTGGGGCTGCTGGGTGCAGGTGCGGTGGCCAGGACACCGACCAGGTGAGCCAGGCGGCAAGGGGGTCCGTGGGTACAGGCCGGGGTGTTGTGGCTCGCAGGAGACTGGGAATCCTGGAGAAGCTTCCAGGGGGTCGCTGGAGAGTGCCAGGGGAGGAGTGCAGGCAGGTGGCCACGGGGTGTGGGCAGCCCTCCCGGGCACCAGGTGACCGTGGTCCTTGCAGAACTGCCCACAAAGCCCCACGTGGTGGTTTTCCTGATTCCAGCCCCATGGCTTTGCGGGGTGGTAGGGATGCCATCCTGTGCCGCTGAGGAGACAGGGCTCAGACAGTGACCCACCAGGAGCACAGCCTGTCACTGTCCTGCGGGGACATGCCCACTCCTTCCTGTAAGGGCCACTGGGATCAGAGGGCTTGTCTGGATGGGGCCCCCACCGCCATTCTCCTGTCCCAGGCCTTGCTCACCAAGGGCACTGCAGAACCCGCCCCAGGAACTTGCTAGAAATGCAGAGCAGCTGCGTCGGGAGCTCTGGGGATGGGCCCGAGGTCTGTTTTTCTAGGCGGGGCTGCTGGGTGCTCCAGTTCGAGACCCCTGCTCCGAGCTGTCTGTCACAGTTGGCGCCCAGGGCCCACCAAGGACACTAAACTGGTGTCCTGCAAGCCCCCTTATCTGCGGATTCTTCCAGCTCCTCGGGCAGCCCCGGCTGAGGCCTGGAAGAACTGCAGTGATTAACAGCTTTATCTTGAAACACCATTCTCTCCCTGTCCAAGCCAGGAGAGCTTCTCACGCAGTCTTCTCCAGAAAACAAGAGCTTTGTACTTCAACTTGGCCTGGGGAAAAGATTTGTTCAAAAATGTAAGAAGGAAGAAAAGGCAGGAGAGTGTTCACTCGTTGGCCACTGTTCTCTGAGTCCAGTCACTGAGGTCCACGTGCTCGCGGTGTAGACACAGGTGGGTCCGATGGTGTCTCTCCCCTTTAGAAGCTGAGTCAGGGCCCCCTGTGCACACTGGCCTGCCTGGCATCTTCCCGCCTTCCTGGGATGCCTTTCCTTGGCAAAGCATTCCTTAGAGCAAGGGGGCCTTCAGGTACAGCTGCCACTCCATTCTGCACTGTACCCTTCCCATTGCTGGCTGACTGCCCTGTTCACAGTGGAGGCCACTCTGGCCACTGTCCCCCTGCTAGCAGGCCTTGCTATGTGTTTTCACAAAATCTCAAACCAGTGTCTAAACCCTGAGAGGATTCATTGGAACTCTGTAGTTCTGTTAGTTTTCCTGTTGAAAAATTAATAGAATTGGCCATCCTTGGTCAGGATGTCCAGGGGCCACATTCCGTTGGGAGTAGGCCGACCCCTTGAAAGGGGCCAGTGGTCTCTGATTCATCGTGGTCACTACTGCTCTCTGTGCTCCCGCATCTGGGTCAGCCACTGTCCTGGGCTCCCAGGTCTGCCATGTCCCCTCCAGGAGCCTGGTGGCCAAGTTGGTGGCTCTGGTGCAAGGGAGGAAGCCCTGTAGCTGGGGGCTACAGCGGAGCTGCAGATGGCGTGTGGGGAGAGGGAGGGTGGGCAGGAGAGGCAGGGGCTTCTTGGGAGAGGCGAGGTGTGGCAGGGGCGGGGGAGGACAGTCTGAGGACACTCTGATGGTGCCGGGGAGACTGGATCAGACCAAGTGCCCGTGTCTGTGAAGGTCCTTGACTCGTGTAGTGGCAGGTCATTGGGTCCCTGGTGTGACGGCAGGAGCATGGCCTTGGGAGAAGGCGACAAGTGGACCTGGCTTCAAATCTCTACTCTGCTAGTTACTATCTATGTGACTGACCCTGGAGGGTTATTCACCTTTCCTGAGTCTCAGTGTTCTCATCTGTAAAATGGGGCTGATACTACTTTATTTATTTACTTGGATGTCTGCAGATACCTTTATTTGGGGCACTCTTCAAAAATAGATCCTTTCTATGAATCAAATATTTTATTTTTTTAATTTTAATTTTTTTTTAGCCAAGAACAAAGAAACTTATTTACTTAAATGTTGGCCAAACATCATAATTAATGTACACTGGATTTTGTTTTTTTCAGGACTGGACCCACTTCCCACAGTCTTTTTTTTATTATTAATTTTTATTTTATATTGGAGTATAGTTGATTAACAATGTTGTGTTAGTTTTAGATGTACAGCAAAGTGATTCAGTTATACATATATACGTATCTCTTCTGTTTCAAATAATTTTCCCATTGTAGGTTATTACAGAGTATTGAGTAGAGTTCCCTGTGCTCTACAGTAGGTCCTTGTTGGTTATCTAGTTTAAATATAGCCGTGTGTACATGTCGGTCCCAAACTCCCAATCTATCCCTCCCCTCGCCACCCTTTCCCCCCTGGTCACCATAAGTTCGTTCTCTAAGTCTGTGAGTCTGTTTCTGTTTTGTAAATAAGTTCATTTGGGGTCTATACTACTTTTTTTTTAATTTAAAAATTTTTTCTGGCCATGCTGCATAGTATGCAGGATCTTAGCTCCCCGACCAGTGATTGAACCCGTGTCCCCTGCAGTGGAAGCACGGAGTCTTAACCACTGGACCGCCAGGGAAGTCCCGGGGTTGATACTGCTTTAGAACTGTGGTGAGTGATGTATGTGAAGGCCCGAGCTTGGTTCCCCAGTGCTGTAAGGGCTTCCTCCTCTGTCTCCCTCTCCTTCCCTGTATAGCAGTGAGGACAAGACTCCTCGTGGCCTTCCCAATCCTCAGGACAGAGGTGACCAGGGGTCAGTCCAGGTATCCTGACCTGGAGTTTCCCACGTCACCCTCCATGGTCCTCCGGTGGACGCAGGGGTGGTAACCTTCTCAAGACCCACACTCACTGATTTTCTCATTTGAAACCGCCCAGATGCCAGGCCAGGAGCTCAGGAGGTGCAGACAGGCCATCCACGGAGGGCCCTGGGGCTCGGGGTGTTTCCTCACCTGTGGGAAGGCAGGTGTGTCTGTCCACAGGCTCCCGGTTTAACCAGCACATCGGAGGGATGGCCAGCCCCCTGAGCCCCAGGCTTGGATGGCTTGTGGTCACCCCCTGACTCCTGGGCCTGGAGGGGACAGCCTCTTTCCTCCTTCACCCCACCCTGGCTGCCACTCTCCGGGATGTTCTTTATTCACACACGTGGCCACTCAGAGATGGATTGGCCTCAAAGCCAGAGCACAAGAAACAGATAAATATTTATTCCAGAAACTCCTGTGATGTCAGGTTTTATTGTAAATACATTTGGTGAGTGACAGGCCGATAAATCTTGCCTGTGTAAGATGCTCCCTGCTCCGAGCCCTGACCCCTGACTGCTTGTCATTATGATGTGTGGCTCTGTCATCCAGATGCTACCCTCCCTCCCCGTCTCAACTCAGTCCCCAGCAGGGGTCCTCCTGCTCCCCTCCTGCCTTGGCAAAGACCCCTTTCCCCCCGTTCCTGCATAGGAGTGAGGCTGCTGTGGATAAAAAGGCACCAAGGTGGGCAGCTTGTTGTTAACCCCCCCTACTCCTGCCTGGAGCCGGGAGCCAGGAGGTGGCCGGTCCCTCAGGTGTGTCCTGTGGGGCGGTGGGCTCCCGAGATGACCCACATCAGCACTTCCAAGGTCCTCTTGGAAGCACTTCCCGCCTCCCTTCTCTGGGGGATTCCCAGCCCCCTCAGCATCCAGCAGCCCCATGGTCACGGGAAAACCCTGAGGGGAAAGATGGGCTGAGCAGAGCTCCTGGATGGGGCTCCAGAGACAGCGGCTGCTCTGACTCAGAAAGTTTCTTGGGGCACAGTGTTCTCCCACGGCACACCTGCATTTGCTCTAGGAGCATTCGTTGAGAACCTACGGAATTCTAGGCCTATGATGCATGAGCTTCCATGAGCACGGCTGGTTCATTCATGCAGCAAGTGTCTACTGTGTGAACAACAGGGCTCATCCCCTGGGCCGGCCGTGTTCTGCCCTCCTGGAGCTGACATGTGTGTGCCCAGCCTGTAGGTAGAGGCCTGTTGGGGGGGCCTTGGGGTCTGAATGCTGGTCGAGAGGGGTCTGGAGGCAAGCCAACATGAGGGTGAGTTCCCCTGATGAGGAGCGAGGAGGGGGCTGGGTCTTCAGCCTGGGGATAAACGCTGGTCTCTGGACCACCCAGAAATCGGTGATTCTGTTTCCAAGACTTGGAGGGGAACCCTTCCATCTTCTTCTCCTTTGAGGACTTTGCAGGGAAGAAAAGGAAAGTTCTGTCACCTTCAAAGTGAAGAACTTTGACAACTCTGCAGGTCTGACCCAAACACATTAAAGCCAGGAGTGTTTGGGGGCAGATACAGAGCCCCATAGGACGTGGGTCTGGAGGTTGTGGGCATGTGGGTGGGTGGGTTATACTTGAAGCCCCCCCCCCCCTTTTTTTTTTGCAGTACACCGGCCTCTCACTGTCGTGGCCTCTCCCGTTGCAGAGCACAGGCTTCGGACACGCAGGCTGAGCGTCCATGGCTCACGGGCCCAGCCGCTCCGCGGCATGTGGGATCTTCCTGGACCGGGGCACGAACCCGTGTCCCCTGCATCGGCAGGCGGACTCTCAACCACTGCGCCACCAGGGAAGCCCTTGAAGCCCCTTTTATGTTCCCCCAACAACTCCTTTCTGCCCCATCTCCTGGAAGCAGTAACACGAACCCCAGTTTGGCTGGCATTCTTTTTATTCCTTTACTATGTACATATCTGTACATAAACAGTATCCGGTATTGCTTGTGTGCTTAACATTGAATATGAATGAAATCTACATGTTCCATGAATATTTTTTTTCTTTAAAATCGATCCCAGTAATTCATTCCTTTGAATGGCTGCACGGCCTTGGCTATGGCTTAGGCATCCACTCCTGCACTCGTGGATATTTTAGTCATTTCCCACCACTGATCGTTGCAGGCACAGTTGCCGGCCCATTGCTGTCCCCCTCACCTGAATTCATGTGGCAGAGTTCAGTGGTGGGAAGCTTCTAGAGATGGGTCGGCTGCATCATAGGGTGTGTAGGCCTCTTTGCTAGACACTGCTGGTGGTCACAGCTCACATGACTCCATTTTCCAGATGAGACAGTCAAGGCACATGAAGGCTAAATAACTTGCCCAAGGTCTCATGGCTGAGAAGTGGCAGAGCCTAAATGCAAAACCCAGGCCATCCCGCTCGGGGCAGAAGAGAGAAACTGCAGGTTCGGTGGCCCTGGGGGCCTGTTCAAAGTCCCCACCCACTTTCTGTGACACCACCACGAACACAAAGTCGATGCTGCTACACCCCTCAACCGCACGTAGTGTCGTCAGACCGAGCCCACTGCCCATCTGGTGGATGCCATGGTGGTGAGTGGGCACTTCCCTGGTAGTTAACAATGGTGGGCATCCTTTCTTTTTTTTTCCTTTTTGCAGTACGCGGGCCTCTCACTGTTGTGGCTTCTCCCGTTGCGGAGCACAGGCTCCGGACGCGCAGGCTCAGCGGCCATGGCTCACAGGCCCAGCCGCTCCGCGGCATGTGGGATCCTCCCAGACCGGGGCACGAACCCGTGTCCCCTGCACCGGCAGGCGGACTCCCAACCACTGCACCACCAGGGAAGCCCGGTGGGCATCCTTTCACGTTGAATGTCTGTGATGGTTGGTTTCATGGCTCACCTGGGTTGCAGTCCCCACTTATTTAATCACACCACACCCAGATGTTGCTGGGAGCGTGTTCTGTAGATGTGGTGGATCTACAATCAGTGGACTTGAAGTGAAGGATGACCCTCGATTGTGCAGGTGGGCCTCACCCAATCAGTCGAAGGCCTTAGGAGCGAACGCTGAGGTTTCCCAGGAAAGAAGAAATTCTGCCTGAAGACCGCAGGACCTGCTCTTGCCTTGGTTTCCACCTGCTGGCCTGCCGAGCTGATTTCAGACCTAATGGCCCCATCACTGTGCGAGCCAATTCTTCAAAAGAAAAGGATATAGACCTCCTACTGGTTCTGCATCTCAGACTCACCCAGAGGCTGCTCACATTTTCTCTTCTGTGAGTGGCCTGTGTATCTCTTAAATATTCCAAATGCTGATACCTGGTCAGTTATGTTAGTTGAAATAGCATCCCCCAGGCTGTGACTTACCTTTATGCTGTCTTTTTGAAAACAAAGTTGTCTTCCTTTCTTGTTTGTGGGTTTGTGTGTGTGTGCTGTTAATAAATCTTTGCCTTTAGGTCCTAAAGATATTCTGCCATATTTTCTTTTAAAAACTTCTGTAGTTTTCTTTTCATCACAGAGGCCTTTCGTCCACTAGAAACGGACACGTGTGTCATGTGAGGTAAGGGTCATGTGGGTGCAGCCCCTCCTGGGGGTTACTGATGACTTATCACGTGCATCCGCGCTAGTCTCCGAATTGCACACCTTGGATTTCCCGTCAGTTCTCCACATTCTGTGGAGCGTGCAGCCGGGTGGGCTTGGTGATGTAGGAAACCACTGCCCAGGAGAGGATACTAGATTCTACAATGTGTCTTCTTAAAGGAGATTTTCTCTGACCATATAAAGTATTTATGCTGGAATTTCAACCTGACGTGTTTGGAGACCTAAGAGGTTTTTACAAGATTATTGACCTCACGGCGGCTCTTCACTTGGAACACGGCAACACCATCTGCCACCATCGCCGCTGGCCCAGTGCATCCCCAGCGAGGAAGCAGGAGGCCTGCCTTCCTGCTCAGCACGCACAGCCCAACCTGACTTGCTGCAGGATCGGCTGAGGATATATCATTTGAACTTATGAAAACAGCCTGTTCTTGCCATAAAATATTTCAGCAAAGCCTCCAGCCCCACACTCCATAGAACTGTGTCAGGGTTCAGATGTTATTTTATCTTTTGAACATGAACACTCAATCCAGCGACATTTACAGAATAATTCATTTGTTGCCTACTGATTTGTGCTTTGCCTTGTTGTGCGTTTGGCTGATATTGATTGGATGTCGGATGTCGTATATGGAAAATTGTAGAAACAGTTTTAAGCCTGGGGTCTTTATCATCTTCCTCTGGAGAAGGTTTCTCACGTTTCTGGCAGGAAACAGGGGCACTCAGAGCCCTGGATCCCCTTCCTCCTGTCTCGGAGACTGAGTGGTCAGGAGCTGGTCTCTGGTCCCTGGGACTGCTCACCTCTTTCTTTGTTCTCAGGTACTGGGGGAGGATGGGGGTCCCTGTCACTCTGTTAATTTCAGGTTTTCATTGACATGTGAGTCTGTTTCTGTGCGGTGTGGCCTGTTCTACTGGCTTATTTCCTGTCCCTGTGTGAGCATCACACCCCTTAATTGCTCTGCCCTTTGGTGGGACAAAACCTATCCCCTGTTTCCTAGTTCAGGATTTCCTTAGCCAATTCTGAGCCTTTCCTCCTCCAGGTAAATTCTAAGGTGAGCTTATCAACAAAGCAACCTGTTGAAATTTGAATAGAGTTGAGATAAAAGTATGTCTTGGCTTTGGAGACACGACATCTTCCTGACGTTGACCCTTCCCTTGCATGAGCACAGTATACTTCCCAATTTAATCACTTTGTCTTATGTATCCTGATTATATGCTCTTTCAAAAAAAGAATAAATTTTATTTTTTAAAACGGGTTTAGCTTTACAGAAACATTGAGTGGAGAGTACAGAGAGTTCCCATATACCTCTCCCCCATTTTCCCTATTTTTATAACCTTGCTTTAGTCTGGTACATTTGTTACCATTGACGAACCCATACTGATACATTATTATTAACTACACAAAGGTTCACTCCATGCTGTACATGCTATGGGTTTGGACGAATGCAGTAATTCCATGTATCCATTGTTACAATCGCATACAGACTAGTTTTCCTGCCCTAAAAATCCTGTGCTTTGCCT
Source organism: Mesoplodon mirus (assembly GCF_964341445.2). NCBI lineage: Eukaryota > Metazoa > Chordata > Mammalia > Artiodactyla > Ziphiidae > Mesoplodon > Mesoplodon mirus. The sequence goes on from NC_138987.1 coordinate 43,304,484, forward strand.
CTTTGTCCTTTATTCTTGCCCCCCAACCCCTGGCAACCGCGGATTCTTTTTTACTGCATAACTTTGCCTCTTCAGAATGTCCTGTAGTTGGAATCATACAGTCTGTAGCATTTTCAGATTGGCTTCTTTCTTGTCTTCTTGATTCAGTTACTGATACTATTGCAATGTTACATAGGAGTGGTGAGAGGAAAAATTCTTGCCTAGGTCCTGATCTTAGCAGGTAAGCATCTAGTTTCTCAATATTAAGTATTATATCAGCTACAAGGGTTTTTTTGGCACATACACTTTATCAAGTTGAGGAAATTCCCTCTGTTCTTAGTTTGCTGAGAGTTTTTATCATGAATGCAGGTTGGGTTTTGTCAAAAGAGTTTTCTGTATCTATTGATATGATCATTGATCTTTCTTCTTTAATCTGTTGATGCGATGACTTATATTAATTGAATGTATACCTGGAATAAATCCCACTTGATTGTGGTGTATAATTCTTTTTACACATTGTTGGATTCAATTTGCTAATATTTTGTTGAGGGTTTTTGCATCTTTGTTCACAATGTGTATTGGCCTGTAGTTTTCCTTTCTTGTAATGTCTTTATCTGATTTTAGCATAAGTGCATTGGTAACCTCATAGAATTAGTTAGAAAATTGTCCTTCTGCTTCTATTTTCTGTAAGAAGTTGGAGAGGATTGGTATCATTTCTTGGTTATATGTTTGATAAAATTTACCAGTGAAACCATCTGGGCCTGGTGCTTTCTTTTTTGGAATATTATTAACTACTGATTCATTTTATTTTAATAGATTTAGATTCAGATTGTCTATTTCCTCTTGTGTGAGTTTTGGTGGCTTTTGTCTTTGAAGAAATTGGCCTATTTCATCTATGTTATCAAATCTGTGGGCATGGAGCTGTTTGTAATATTCCTTTATTATCCTATGTCAATGGGATCAGTAGTGATGACTCCTCTTTCATTATAGACATTAATAATTTGTGTCTTCTCTTTTTTCTTTGTTAGCTTGGTTAGAGGTTTATCAATTTTAAAGATCTTTTCAAAGAATCAGTTTTTGATTTCATTGACTTTTTCTATTGCTTTCCTATTTCCAATTTCAGTGATAGCTGCTCTAAATTTTATTATTTTCTTTTCCTTGACTTAGGTTTATATGGGTTTTTATTCTTTAGTTTCCTTAGGTGGAAGCTTAGATTATTGATTTTAGATTTTTCTTCTTTTCTAATATGTATTCAATGCCATAGATTTCTAACAACTGTTTTCATTATATCCCACAAAATTTGATAATTTGTATTTTTATCTACATTTAGTTCAAAATATTTTAAGATTTCCCTTGAGACTTCTTTTATGAAGAAGACTCAGGTGTTGTATAAAAGTTATTTAATCTCCAAATATTTTGAGATTTTTTTTCAGCTGTCTTTCTCTTATTGATTTCTAATTTGATTCCATTTTGGTCTGAGAGCATACTTTATATGATTTCTTCTTCTTTTAAATTTCTTAAGGTGTGTTTTATGTACCAGCATGGGATCTTTCTTGGTGAGTATTTCATGTGAGATTGAACAGAATGTGTATTCTGCTGTGTTGGATGACCTATTCAATAAATGTCAATTAGATCCAGTTGATTGATGGAGCTGTTAAGTTCAACTATATCTTACTGATTTTCTGCCTGCTGGATTTGTCCATTACTGATGGGGGGTGTTGAATTCTCCAACTATAATGGTGAATTTATCTGTTTCTTTTTATCAATTCTATCAACTTTTGCTTCACATATTTTGAAGCTTTGTTGTTAGATGCATACATGTTAGTCCTTGTTATGTTTTCTTGGAAAACTGACTCCTTTGTCATTATGTAATGCCCCTCTTTATCCCTGATATTTTCCTTGTTCTGAAGTCTGCTTTGTCTGAAATTAATACAGTTTCTCCAGCTTTCTTTTGATTAGTGTTAGCATAAAATATATTTTCCCATCTCTTATAATCTATCTGTGTCTTTATATTTAGTTAATTTCTTGTAAACAACATAGTTTGGTCATTTTTTTTTAATACTCTGAAAGTCTGTCTTTTAATTGGTATACTTAAACCATTCACATTTGAAGTGATTAGTGACATGGTTGGATTAATATCTACCATGTTTGTTTTCAATTAGTTGCCCTTGTACTTCATTGACCACGCCCCCTACTCCCATTTTCTGCAGTTTTAATTGAGCGTTTTATGTGATTCTATTTTATCTCCTCTTTTGGTATAGCAATTATATTTCCTTTTTAAAACTTTGAGGTGGTTGTCCTGGAGTTTGCAATACACTCTTACAACTAATCTGAGTCTACTCTCAGTAACACTAAATCACTTCATGGGTAATTCAGGTAACTTTTAACAGAATATTCCCAATTACTCCCCTTTATCTGTAATATAATTGCTGTCATGCATTTCACTTATTTGTGTGCAATCATCTCCCAACACATTGTTTCTGTTATCAACTTGAACAGTTATTTATTAGATCAGGTAAGATTAAGAAAAATAAAAGATTTTATTTTACCTTTGTTTATTCCTTCTCTGAAGCTTTTTCTTTCTTTCTCTTGATCTGGGTATATGGCCCATATCATTTTCTTTCTCTGCAAAGAACTTCTTTTTATATTTCAGACAAGGTGGGTCTACTGGCTACAATTTCTCTAAGCTTCTGTTTGTCTGGAAGAGTCTTTATTTTTCCTTCACTTTTGAAGGATAATTTCTCTGCACAGAATTCTAGTTTAATGTTTTTTTCTTTTAACACTTTAAATATTTCACTTTACTCCCTTCTTGTTTGCGTGGTTTCTGATGAGAGGTTCAACGTAATTCTCATTTGTGTTCTTCTAAAGGTAAGGTGTATTTATTCTCTGGCTTATTTCAAAATTTTCTCTTTGTTTTTTGTTTGTTTGTTTGTTTTGTATTTTAAATATGATATGTCTCAGTGTAGCTTTTGTCTTATTTATCCTGCTTGGTGTTCCCTAAGATTCCTGGATCTGTGGTTTGATGTCTGTTATTAATTTTGGAAAATCCTCAGCCATTGTTACTTCAAATATTTCTTCTGCTTCTTTCTTTCTTCTCCTTTTGATATTCTCATTACATGTATCTTGCACCTTTTGATATGGTCCCACACTTCCTGGGTGCTCTGTCCTTCTTTTTTTTTTCTTTGCCTTTCAGTTTGACTAGTTTCCATTTACTTATCTTCAAGCTTACTGACTCTTTCCTCAGTTGTGTTCAGCCTACTGATGAGATATTCTTCATTTCTGTTGTAGTGCATGTGATTTCTAACATTTCCCTTTGATTCATTCTTAGAGTTTCCATCTCTCTGCTTACAGTACCCATATGATCTTGCATGTGGTCTACTTTTTCCATTAGCATCCTTAACCTATTAATCATAGGTATTTTAAATTCTTGATCTGATTATTCATAAGTCTCTGTCATACCTGAGTCTTGTTTTGTGTTTTTCTTACCTTTTAGCATGACTTTTTGATGTTGTTTTTGTTCACATCCAGACCTAATATATCAGGCCAGAGAAGCTGAGGTAATTAGGCTTTTAGTGTGAAGTTTTATGTTAATCAGGCTCTTCCAAGAAATAAAAGAGGAGGGAGTACATTCCAACTTATTTTATGAAGCTAGTATTACCCTGACACCAAAACCAGACAAAGACATCAAAAGAAAAATAAACTAGAGACTAATATATATTCCAAATATAGACACAGATATTCTAACAAATACTAGGAAACAAGTTTAGCAACACATAAAAAGTAGAGAACATGGCCAAATGGGATTTGTCCCAAAAGTGAAAGGCTGGTTTAATATTTGAAAATCAAATAATATAATATGCTATGTCAGTAGCATAAAAGATAAAAAGCAAAAACTATGTGATCATCTCCATAGACACTAGAAAATCCTTTGACAATATTCAACACTGTTGCATAATTTAAAAAAAACCTCAGCAAACTAGGATAAGAAGAGGAATTCCTCGACCTGATAAAGGGCATTTAGGGAAAAACCACAGCTGACATCACAGTTAATAGTGAAAGATGGAATACTTTCCTCCTAAGTTTAGGAACAAGAAAAGTATGTCTGCTCTTGACAGATCTCTTCAATATTGTCCTGGAAGTTCTTGGCAGAACAAATAAGTAAAAGACATACAGATTGGAAAGAAAAATTTGAACTATTTCTATTTGCAGATGATGTAAACTTGTATATAGAAAACCATAAGAAGTCCCCCACAAGCCGTTAAACTAATAAGCGTGTCCACCAAGATTCAGGATGCAAAGTCAATATATAAAATCCATTTTATTTCTATACTCTTTCAAAGAACAATTCAGAAATGAAACTAAGAAAGTAATTTCAGTTAAAATAGCATCAAAATAATAAAATATTTTAAAATAATTTTAACAAATAAGCACAAAATGCATAGCCTGCTAACTGCAAAACACTGTTTTGCAAAAAGTGAAGAAGACCTAATAACTGGAAAGAAACCCCATGTTCATGGTTTGGAAGCATTAATATTGTTAAGATGGCTGTACTCCCAAAATAGATCTAAATGTTCAACACAACCCCCAAAATAGTCTCTATTGCTTTTCTTGTAGCTATAGACTAGCTGACCCTAAAACTCACACACAAAATCAGGGGATCTAGAATAGCCAAAACTATCTTGAAAAAGAATAACAAAGTTGGAGGACTCACTTTCTACAATTTCAAAACTTACTGCACTGCTACCATAATCAAGACAGTGTGGTACTGGCATAGGAATAGACAGGTAGGTCTGTGGAATAGATTTGAGAGCCCAGAAATAAACCCATGTATTTACGGCCAGTCGATTTCTGAAGAGAGTGCCAAGACAATTCAATGGGGGAGATGAATAACTTTTTCAATGATTGGTATTGAGACACCTGGATTTCCATGCATGAAAGTATGAAGTTACACCAAAAATTAACTCAAAATGTAACATAGACAAAAGTTATCTCTTAAATGTAAGAGCTAAAACTATGAAGCTATTAGGAAAAAATGTGGGTGTAAACTTCATGACCTTGGACTAGAGAGGCAGTGGTTTCTTAGATACTACATCAGAACATAAGCAAAAAAACCAAAAAACAAACAAAAAAAAGCAGAAAAAAAATCTTAGTTGGACTTCATCAAAATTAAAAACTTTTGTTCTGCACAGAACACCACCAAGAAAGGGAAAAAGGCAATCTACAGAATGAGAAAAAATATTTGCAAATCATAGGAGGGACTTGTATCTAGAACATATAAGGAACTTTTAACTCAGTAGTAAAAAGATAAATAGCCCAGTTAAAAATGGGCAAAGATTTGAATAGACCTTTCTCCAAAGAAGATAAACAAATGGCCAATCAGTGCATGAAAAGCTGCTCAGCATCATTAGTCATCAGAAAAATGCAAGTCAAAATCACAATGAGTTGGGCCTCCCTGGTGGCGCAGTGGTTGGGGGTCCGCCTGCCGATGCAGGGGATGCGGGTTCGTGCCCCGGTCTGGGAGGATCCCATGTGCCGCGGAGCGGCTGGGCCCGTGAGCCATGGCCGCTGGGCCTGTGCGTCCGGAGCCTGTGCTCCGCAGCGGGAGAGGCCACAACGGTGAGAGGCCCGTGTACAGAAAAAAAAAAAAAAATCACAATGAGTTTACTGCTTCAAACCCATTAGAATGGCTTTAATAAAAAAAGATAGATAATTTCAAATGCTGGAGATAATGTGGAGAAATTGGAATCCTCATGCACTGCTGGTGGAATTACAAAATGGAACAGCTTCCTTAGCACACAGGCTGTCAGTGCTGTGAACTAAATGTTTGTATCCCCTCCCCATTCATACCTTGAAGCCCTAATCCCTGAGGTGAGGGTATTTGGAGGTCGGGCTTTGGGAGGAAAGTAGGTCATGAGGGTGGAGCCCTCATGAGATGAGAGCCCTTGTAAGAAACGACAGGTGAAACATGGTTACTTTCTTTACCTGTGGGGACACCGTGAGAAGGTGGCCGTCTGCAAACTGGGCAGAGGGATCTCACCAGAACCCCACCCTGATCTGGGACTTCTCAGCGTGCAGAAGTGTGAGAAATAATTTCTGTTGTTGAAGTGCCCTCCCTCCGCCCACCCTGGCCCCAGTCCGTGGTCTTTGGTTAAAGCAGCCTGAGCTAAGAGAGGCATGTTCTCAGAGGATCAACAGAACTGCCATATGGCCAAGCAATTCCACGGCTTGCTGTATCCCCGCGATCAAGAAAAACAAGTGTCCACACAGCAGCTTATACCAAACGCTGAGAGCAGCATTATTTATAACAGTGGAAAAAACCTCAGTGTTCATTAACTGATGAATGGATAAATGAAACGTAGTATGTTCATAAAATGGAATATTGTTTGGCAATAGAAAGAAATGACGTACTGTCATACTACAGCATGAGGAACCTCGAAAACATGATGCTCAGGGAAAGAAGTCAGACACAAAAGGCCACATATTGTATATTTCTATTTCAATGAAATGTCCAGAATAGGCAAATCTATATATAGAGAAAGTAGGTTAGAACTGCCTAGGACAGGGATGGGAGGGGGAGAAGCTGGGGTAAATGGGAGTGACTGGCAGTGGGTGCTGGGTTTCTTTTTGTCATGATGAAATGTCCTAAGTGAATGCAGGTTTTATGAATTGTCTCAACAGAGCTGTTATATAAAACATTAAATGATATGGTTCCTAAGTTATGAAGATTTTGTTCCTTCCTTCCTAATTTAATGTTTATATTTGATTAGTTTCCTTTGTTTTGGTTTGTTTTTTGTTTTTCTTGCTTGTCAAGACATTTAGGCAAGACAGGAGAGAAGCAGTGAGAAAGGGCATCCTTGTCTGGCTGCTGCCTCTAATGAAATGGCTTCTACAGTTTGCTGTAGGTTTTCTGAAAGTCTGGATCACCTTAAAGAAGATGCCTTGTATTCTTTGCTAAGCATTTTTGTCCTGAATGGGCATTGAATTTTATCAAATGCTATTTCGGTATCTATTTAGGTGATTGTATTTGTTTTTCTTAATTCTGTTATTTGGGGGTATCCCAATAATAGATTTTCTTATGATGAGCTGCTTCAGAATTCCCATGATCATGCTTGGTAATGATATACAGTGCTTATGAATTGCTGGTATTTTTTTTTGTATTTCTGTGTGACATAGCTTTATAATTTTCTCTTCTTATACTATCTTGTCCAGTTTGGGTGTCCAAGTTGGATATATTTCCTTATGTTTTTAAAATAAAATTTTATATATGGCAAAATTAGATTTTATTGCATAGAATAATGCATTTTGACAAAGGCATAGTCATTTAAACATTACAATGAAGATATAGAAGGGTAGCATTAGACCCAAGTGCCCCTATGCTGCTGTTTTGTGATCAATTCCTCTCCGTTCCCCCAATGCTGACCACACCGGACCTGTTCCCCATTCCTAGACTACTTTTTCAGAATGTCATAGAAATGGAATAATACACATAACTTCATGAGTCAGACCCCTTTTACTTAGAAGAATGTGGTTCTGTCACCTATTTGTTGGCGTTAGTCAAGAACTGGTTACTATGTGTTTCTGAGTGTACTTCTTTGTATAGATAGTTGATGACTCCATTGAAATGAATTCTCAAGTTTTGTGTAGGTTTCTGAGTCTTGACCAGGTCAAAGAACTTGTCTTTGTCTCTTTGTTTGTTGAAGGACATTTGGGTTCTTTCCAGTTTGGGGCTGCCATATATTCTTACATTCAGATTTTTGTGTGACTCTAAGTTGTAATTTCTTCTTACACCAAGGACTGTGGTTGCTGGGTCATTTGAAACTGTATGTTGAACTTTACAAGAAACGGTCTTTTTAGAAGAAACCTCCTCTTTTCCATAGTGGCTGTACCATTTGGCATTCCCACCAGCAGTGAGTGAGAAATTCAGTTGCTCCTTCTGCCACTTAACTGCCCCCTGACATTGTATTTTTTGTTGTTGTTGTTGATTTGGTCTAGTTTAAACAATTCTAGTGGATTGAAGTGGTATCTCCTTGTGGCTTTTATTTGTGTTTCCCTAATGATCAATGATGCTGAGCACCTTTTTGTGTGCTCATTTGCCACCCATATATCCTCTTTGGTGAAAAGTCTGCTCAAAAATTTTTGCCTTTTTAAAAATTTGGAGTATTGTTTTCTTATTGCTGAATTTTTATGGTTCATATATTGCAGATACAAGTCTTTTGTGGGATATGTGATGTGCAAATATTTTCGCCAAGTCTGTGGCTTGTCTTTTCATTCTCCTAACTGTGTCTTGCCTAGATCAAAAGTTTTTAATTTTTGCAACGTCTCTTTTACATATTTTTTTCTGTTATGGATCGTACTCTTGGTATTGTATCTAAAAATTATTTGCCTAACCTTAGCTCACAAAGATTTTCTCCTCTGCTTTCTTTGAGAAGGTTTATAGCTTACGTTTTACATGTAAGTCTTTGATCCTTTCTGAGTTAGATTTTGTAAAAGGTGCAGGTATGGGTCAAATCCTCTCTCTTTGTCTCTCTCTCTCTCCTCTGGCATATGGATGTCCAATTATGGGAAAGGCTCTCCTTTATCCCTTGAACTGCCTTTGCATCTTTCTCAGAAATCAATTCACCATATTCATGTGGGTCTGTTTTTGGACTCTGTTCCATTGACCTATATGTCTATCCTTTTGCCAATACCACATTTTCTTGATTACTGTAGCTTTATAGTGTGTCTTGAAATCAGTGAGAATCGTTCAACTTTGTTCTTTTTTTCCCCGCTGTTGATTTGGCTATTCTAGTTCCTATGCCATTTCCTATTAATTTAAAATCCTTATTAACTTTTATTTGTTTGATGTATTAATTCCTTATAAGTTAATCCCTCATAATAACTGTAGATTTGGAAAATTCTCCTACAAGTTCATGGTTTTTATTATCTATTCTTCTTTTTACTATGTGATGTTCCTTTTTAATCCCTATGAAAACTTTTTGGCTTAAATTATATTCCCTCTCTCTTGCTACATCCCTTTCTTTTATGTAGTATTTTTCATGTATGTATATTTCCATCCCTTTATTTTCAGCTTCTCTGTGTGGTTTACTTTCAGATATGTTTCTTGTAGTCAGTAATTAGCTATGTTTAAAAATCCAGTATCGTATTTTGGAAATTTTACTCCATGATTTTAATCCTTTTGCATATATTGAGATTCCTTATATGTTTAGAGTTATATACAGATTATTTTATGTTTTTTTTAAAAATCCTTTTCAGTTTTTTTTTCATTTTTGCCTTCTATAGGATTAATAGTACTATCTAAATTTGTTTTTTCTTTGTTGGTTTGGGTGTTATATATTTTAATTATATGATTTTAGTGGTTTTTCTTTACATTTTTTAATATTAATATTTAACTGTACATTTTTTCTAGGGAAGTGCAGGTACTTAATACATGCTTCTCTTTCTCCTGTCAGTCACCCATGAACCACTGAAAATCAGTTCTATGTAAATGTATTAACCAAGAGTTGATTTCCCACTATTAGAAAAGGGAAAAATTTATAATGTATTATATATCTATCCCAAACTCTCAACCAATTTCCTAGACTGTATCTAAAACCTGGAAAAGTACTTATATAAAACTAAAAACCTAGCATATTAGGATATAAAATGCTTAAGCGTTGCTTCCAGATCACCAACACTTGCTATGGCTATTGACAAACACTGCTTTGCAGGCAGTAATGTATCTAATTTATATGCTGTTCCGCAAACATTATGTTCGTCATACGGCATGGCAAATCACACACAGAAATAAATAAACTTGTTGGAAAAATGCAGACTAAAATTCTTAATAAAACTCAAGGCTAGTTCCTTCCCAAGTGAGGTATAGACTTGAAGCTCCAAGTCAACTGAGAAGAGGGGTGGATGAGGGTGGAGGTGGTTACTATATCCTGGTTGTGGAAGGGGTGGGCAAAGGAGCAGGGTGAGGAAGGGTCTTTGGGACAAGTCATCAGACTCAGGAGACCTGTGAAGGATTCTGTACCATTTAGGGGCTGCTGTAGAGACTTCTGTGGAAGGAGGCTTGACAAATCTTCAGAGGAGTTGGTCAACACTTTTGGATGAAACAATTGCAAAATGCAGTCTTACTTCTTCCCTTGATGTTGACTTTCATAAATTTATTTATGTGGAGCTCTAAGAGATATCAGGCTGCTTGTTTCCTCCTTCTTTTGAAGGTGCCCATATGTCACAGTGAGATTCAAGGCTAATGTTTGACACTGCATCAGCATGGACCTCCTGGAGTGATGCCTGTCTTGGGACCAGCAACATCCCAGGTGTACATCCCTGCCCTTGGCATTCTCCTTAGAAGGAGGAGCCATTTTTTTCATGTTTCACTAAGAAAGAAACATGCCAAAGGTAAGGGGTCTGATTGGAGCCCCCAGCATAAACCTGGGACCCCAAAGGGCTGCAGCCTTGCTGTAAATGAGAAAGAAGCCTACTGTGTGGAAAGATGGAGCAAGGAAAACTGCTCTCTCCTCTGAAATTTTAAACCAAGTCTACATACTCAGCTTTACAGTTTGAAATTAAATCTTAACCATACATTTTAACTTCAAGTGGTCATGAGTCAGTAGTACTCTCAGGTACATTTGCCTGGCAGGGCAAATGCAACTTCTTCTGTTTCCAATCTAGACTAAGAGTGTTGTCATAAGTGACTTTCAACTGTCACAGGTATTCTAATTTCGGAAATGTTAGAGGATGAAACAATGCTCAAGGAACTGATGAAGCTCAGTGTGTGTGTGTGTGTGTGTGTGAGTGTGTGCACACACACATGCATGTCCACATCTGTATATCTACATAAATCACGTCTCTCTAGGTGGCATTTAAGATGAGTTCCTCAATGTCCTCTCCAATTCACTAATTCTCTCTTTAACTGCATTCTGCCTAAAATATGCTCCTTTTATAGCATATATTATTTCAAGAACCTTAAATTTTTTCCCTAGTTTTCTAATTGGTTTTTTTAATGCCTGTCATTATTACTTAGATGCCTTTTTCATTTTTCTATAGTTTCTTGTACTTTTAAGCAGACATTCTCCCTCATTTCCTTCTGTTATTTCTTTAAGCACTCTAAACATAATTCTTTTAGTCATAGACCAATTGTTCCATGCAATTAGCTTCATCTGGAGTTGCTTCAGGTTCTGATGATCGATTTTGTTATCAGTTAGGACATTCTTGTGTTGAGGGTGAGAGGAGGTTTTGGCTTTTCCCCCCCACACCCCATTTTTCTGCTTTTGTGTTTGTCCCTCACCCTGGAGCACCCCACAACCCCACACCAGGTCCTGGGGGGCCTCTCTCCCTCGTGGCACATCTCTCTCTGGTTCTTCCTGTTTCTCACCATCAGCTTCTTGCTGGGCCTACGGATTCTCTCCTCTTTACATCTCTCTTCTCTTATGTTCAAGCAACAAGTATTTTTGGACACCGACTTTGAACCAAATTCTGTCCTATCTTCTCTTTCCTTCTTTTAATGATCATTTTATGGAAATCGATCCTATTTTATTGATTATTGTTTATATTAAGTACTTTCATGAGTTCTGCTTTCATGTACAAGAAGGTTAGTGGAATGGTGTATATTTCTATGAAGAGGTTCTTCTCTCTTCTCTGACCCTTAATGGATTACTACTTTACTTTCTGCAAGTCTCTGTCCTTCTGTTATAATGTCAGTTCCTCATTCTTGTGCAGCACTTTGCAACCTGAAAATGCTTTCTTTTCCATCAACTCAGGTATCCTTTCAACCAGTTGCAATGGGCAGTAGATGGGGCAGATATTCATCCTGTTTTACAAGGGTAACCCGAGGCTCAGAGAGGTTAGGTCTGTCCCAGGGCCACTCAACCAATAAGAAGCCACGCAGAAACACAACTCAAACCATCTCCTAATTTAAACACCTGCATCAGACCCTTCAGATGAGACTCAGGACATTGCCTGAGCAGGGGTCACATCTTCTTTCTTGGTATCCCTCCTTGGACCTAGCACATGTCTGGTCATATGATATACTTACATAAATGAAACGTTTGATGAAATTGCCTGGGAGAGAGAGTGGACTTTATGTATCTCAGGCAGGAACTGTGGCTGAACATGTCCTGCAGAATCCTACACCCCTGCAGGCCCAAAGGATGACCTGCAGGACCTGGGGAAGACACATGCCTACAGAAGTGTGTGAAGGAGGACGGGCTGCTGCCGGCCCTCATTCTCTAGCAAAGGAGGATTTATGCCCCAGCCCCAGCAAAGGGGCTTCCAGGACCACTCACCACATTCATGTTATAAAAGAAGATATCGATTTACATTCCTGAGTTGACTGAAGGCAGAGGCAGTATTCCTTTGGAGCTGTGCTCCTGATGTAATAGCACGTAGGTTACAATATTTTCTGTAATTACTTAAAACTGACAATGCATATTGAGTTAGTGAGAAATCAGAGGCAATTTAAGTAACCAGGAATCAAGGAGCATAAATTCCGTGGGTTTCATCCCAGCCAACGAGCCATTGCTTCAAAGGGTGGGCAGTGTCTTGACACTCAGCACCATCTGGGGAGGGGCCAGGGTCCTGGGCTCTGACCTTGGCCTGTGGTGTCTGGTCCTCCTGACCTGGCCACTCTGGGTGCGGCGGGCAAGCACAGGCTGGAGCCTGGAGCACAGAGGAGGCTGGGCTGGTGCTGAGGGCTGTCCATGTCCTGGGGCAGCAGCAGCGGCAGGGAAGAGGGCTCTGCCAAGAGTCCTGCAGCTCAAGAAGGTGGCGGCCACCTGAGCCCCTGGCCTGATGCCCAGGCTCCCCTCTCGCCTCCCCTGCTCACCCTGCACAGGTGCAGTCTCCCTCGGGGCAAAATGCACACATTTACAAGGGTCCTGGAGCTGCCTCCAATGACAGTTTGGTTTCTCCAGTAGCTTAGTAGGGCTCCACATGGGCTCTGGGCCCCCACTCTCTGCAGAGGTGGAGCAGGTGGTGGTTTCCTTTAGGGCTGAGAGGTCATTTGCTGGATGGGTCTGATTCCAGTGGATGGTGGGGAGGAAGGAGGTGATGTTTATTGAGCCCCAATCATGAGATGAGCGCTCTCCTGGCTGCCTTCTTTATGACATTAATTCAAGCCATGTTCTTGCAAATAACAGAAACAAACTCGGGTCACCATAAACGAGAAACAGGAGCTGGTTATGGGGATTCTTGAGTATCTTGTGTGATGCGGAGAGGAGCATGGACTGGACCTTGGAAATGGGGAAGGGTCAGACCAAGGTCTGATCAGGGTCAGGTCTGGGTCGGACCAGGGCCAGATGCGGAGAAGCATCCGTGTCTCTCCCCACTTTCTTCCTGCTCTTCGTGTGCACATCAGCTTTCATCTTCCTCTTTCTGCAGTTGTGCCCCTGCTCCTTTGGCTTCTTGCAGCCCCCGACCTGATGGTACAAGTCCAGCCCCTGGAAGACAGGGGTTGTTCTTGGGCTCAATTCCGCATTCCCAGGAAAGGGTCAGGGGCCCACCCCAGTCCCATCAGGGTAGTGTTGCATTTACAAAACGACTGTCTTTGTCCCACTGGTGTGGACCAGCTGACATCCAAGGGGTCCTAGGAGCTGGCACACACTTTCAAGGGTGCCTCCGACATGGATGCCACTTCACTGCGTTACTCAAGGTGGCATCTTACGGGTGTTACCAGGGAGGCCACAGAAGAAATTGTGCCCAAAGTGAGACAATGTGTAACACCCCAGCAGGATCTGAACCCACAGCTGCTGGGTCCAAGGAGCATGGTCTGTCTGCCGCAGCACTCCACCCCCGACCATGCTGCTCTGAGCTCTAGTTGGAGGATGTGGCACAAGCAAAGGGTAGGGGCAGGCCGGCCAGCACAGCAGGCAGCTTTGCCAGCTCCAAGTTGTTTCCTGGAGTGTTTCACCTCCGGGCTGGTTGGGTAGAGGTGACCCTTTATCCTGCTGCTGGGACTGTGAGGGTCCCCCAGACAGAGCCGTCGGCAGGAATGTTTGGCTCAGGGAACGGAATGGGATGGGAGATGTGTGTGTCCACTCTGCCTGGAGAGGAGAATAAATTGGAACGAAGACAGGTACCCAGAGCAAGGAGAGCATAAAATTCAGTAATGAACAAATGAGGAAATTATGTAATTTTTATACCAAAGAACCCAGATTGGCTTCCTCTGTCCATCTTACTGGTGAAACGGCTGGCTTGCTGGCCACATAAATGCCCCTAGGACTCAGAGTTTTCACCCAAGATGGTTCAAGACTAAGTCTGCAAGAGGCCAAGTCAAGAACATCTGTAATTCCCTTCAATCATCCAGATTAGTCTTTTCCATTTTTTTCTCCCACTGTGACACCAAGTGTCTGAAAACACTTGGAGGTTTCACTCAAGTCTCCATTTTCATCATGGTACCTGGCCCCCCATCGGTACAGCAAATACAGCATTGCTAAAAAGGAGCGAATAGCAGAAGGTTTAATGGCCCTCAAAATCAAGGTCAATTTCCGTCTTTCTAAATAACTTGGGAATTGTTTTTCCTCCAGTGTTCACATTTTCTAAGCTCCTTGATATTCTAAAAACATGAAACTGACTCTGATATTGAATCAAGCTTGTTAGTCTTGAAAAGAAAATAGCCGTGCCCCAAATTGAGAGCTAACGTGGTCTGGAAGTAATAATGAGGGGAGCCTGGAAAGACCCACGTTCAAGTGGCAACTCTGCCTTATATTGTGTGTTCTTTGGTGAATGGCTTCACATTCTGGGTATTGGTTTTCTCATTAAACACTAAAAAAAGGGTATGTTCGGGTATACATCAGAGGATGGTTGGAACAAAGTGAAATAGCATATGCAAAATAGCTGTACGCTTTTGAAAACCCTCTGTAAATGTACTCTCTTTCTTAATGCCACTAATAATTACAATCTCTATTCATTCTTCTCCCAAGCATTTACTTGGAACCTACTGTGTGCAAATTCCCTGTGTCAGATGCTGGAGGAAGGAACTGGGTTGAAATCGTCAACTTGCAAAGTTTGTAGTGTTTTTCTTGCAGGCTTGTTCTCCTGGAAACAAAATCACTATTCAGTACCTGGGACATTACAATAATACATTTTAATGAAAACTTAATTAATTTGAAAGGATGGCTTTGTTGTAAGTAGAAGGAAAGAAAAATCATTAAAAATTGGCAAAGGGAGAGAAAAATGCTTTTATATAAGTCCATCGGAGACACATAGAGAGACAATGAATATTTCTAAAATAAGGAAACATAAAACTTGAGTTCATAAAGTTATTTCCTTAATTTGGAAGGCTGTTTCAACTTGTTCCCTGATAAAAATAAAAGAATCAAGCTCTGCAGCTTGTGCAAATGAATACGGAAATCAATGGAAGCTTTTTCTTTTTAAACTGTTTTCCAGTGGGGTTCAATGACGTGGGTTCATCTGGGGCTTCCAGCATTTGTTTGGTTTGGTTCTTGTAGTTCTCGTGGAAAAGCACAAATCTCAGGACCAGAAGCTCAACCAAGTCCCTACAGCCTGCACACCACTCACTGGGCCCCTTTGCTGTTCAGACATCTTCAGGGTCTCTCAGTTGCCTTCTGGGTCCAGCGAGGGCAGACAAGAGGGGCTGCTTGATGAGTGAAAGAGGCAGACCATGAGTAAAAGAGAGGCTGAGCTCCAGTCCTGGCTCTGCCACTTATCAATTTGAGTTAATTGATTAATTCTCGTATCCCGAGCAGGTCCCAGTCCCAACGGGAGCCTCGGATTTCCCATCTCTATAATGGGTGAGTTCAAATCCAGCTCTGACACTATAGCCCAAGCTCTGTCCCCAGCGCTACGCGGCATCCGACATGTTTGAAGAGTGAGGGGATAACTCTTCAGGACCACGTGGTCGGATGCACAAGTCTCCCCCACCCCCATCTGATTCTTCAGGGTCCCCTAAATTGTTCTTATTCATCTCTCTTCTGTTGGGCCCAAGGTGTGCTGGTAAGTATTTAATGGTCACTCTATGGGAAAAAGAGCCTGGATTTATGAGATCTGCCAATTTCCATGGTGTAGATACCCCACTCTGACCCATTGCAGGCTACCCACGAGGTGCCACTGGATGCTGAGTCGGGAAGGATACTTCTCACCTCGAGCTGTGCAAGCTGGCTCCAGCCCACCACTGGTTAGGTGTCTTCCAGTGACAGGAACTCCGTCTTCGCTGGCTGACTGTGGGGGTAGGTCAGATGACATGAGCTAACAGTCATTGTTGCTGTTGAGCCAGGCTCCCTGCTCAGTGCTTTACACAGATTGTCTCATGCGAGCATCAGCAGAGCCCCAGGATTTGATCCCTTGGCACAGATAGTACCTGACCTGCCCAAGGTCATGCAGCCTGGAGGAGATGCTGTCTGGATAAACCCAGCCTGTCTGACTCCATAGCCCGGGCTTTCCGGCAATACACTACCCTAGATTTCAGCCTTGGTGCTTTCTGCTGCAGACAATTTTTCCAACCTGCAGAAAAATGACTTGAAACATCAAGAAAGTCCATTTACATTTGGTTCCTTTATTTTCAATTCATTTATCAAATTTCCCGACGATTATCATGCATCTCTTTAATGCACCTGACCCATTCATAAACATATTGGTAAACATACTTTGATGGTGTTTTTCTTCACTCTGAGAACTTGCAGTTACACGCCATTAAGCGTTTTCTTTCTGTTTTGTTCTTGGGTTGGTCCCATTAACGGGCTAGAGTGCAGACATATGGGTCTTATATAAAAAAAGTGACTTTGGAACAGCTTTTCTGTGATTAGGGAAAGAAACAGCCTTAAGTAAAGGGAGCTATTTGGAGCAGAGAGGTTTTTAATTAGGATGATATTCTGGTGCTGAGTGACAGAGCAGTTCTTGAATAACAGAAGCAAGGACAGCTTTTCCTGAGAAGGGCATTGACATACACCAGCCTGCCAAGCTGATTTTTCAGGGAATTAAGCCGTTCACCCAAACTGGCAGAGACATGAAGCATTTGCCCAACTGAGCACAGTACAAAGTGCTTTGAAACACAAACAATTATCTGGAGAATCAGGCCACTTGCATTCAGAACTGGGTAATTTGTCCTCATCAGTGGCAGCACTGATCAGTGGCAGCTACAAAGGGTTTGATTCTATGGGCTACTCTCCTTGGCCCTGGACAGACTGCCCCCAGGGAGATGGCAACCTCATGCCATTGAACGCAGTTTTAAATAAACGCATGACATGGAAGCACAGATTTGCAGACATCACTTGAGGTGAAATCAGCTCCCTGATGGTTAGCATAATGTAGCAGAAAGGGCATTTTCAACAAGTAATGGCATTGTTGTTTTCATAAAAGCGATAGCTACTCATTAAAAATTTCAAGCTGTATAAAGAAGAAAGCAACAAATGACCTAAAATCTTACTACTCAGAGATAATCACACAATTAACGACGTTTCCCGTTATCTTATCTGTCGTTACATACAAACAGCCCACACATGGTGGCATAAAACAAGGACTATCTTGTTATGCTCCTGCATTCCGTGGGTCAGGAATTGGGACTGGGGTGTATGTCTCTTCTCCATGGCATCTGGGACCTCAGCTGGGGAGACTCCATTGGCTAGGAGAGGCTTGATGGGCTGGGCACTGGAAGCTACCAGAGGGGCCTTCGCTCAGATGTTTGGTGCCTGGGCCGTGAGGACTCTCACCAAGGCTATCAACCTCTCCTAGTGGCTGAGGCTGTCCCAGTGTGGTGGCTTGGTCTGCAGAGGGGGTGTCCCAAAGGGAGGACCTGGAGAGTGAGTGGTCCAAGAGACCATGGCAGAGGCTGTAAACCTCTTTCTGACCCCCGTTGGATCACACTGTGTTCTCTTCAACAGGAGTGAGTCCCTGAGGTCAGCTCAGTTCAAGAGGAGGGGGATTAGAGACCACTTCTTGAAGAGGGAGGAACAAGGTCATGTGCCCAGAGCATTTGGGATGGGAGGCATTACCATGCTCATCTTCGAAAAATTCGCTCTACCGCCCGCCAGTGAGCGTCTTTCCAGATAACTCTTCAGGCTTGGGTACAAACGCGTGATGGGTAGGTGGTAGCCTCTATAACAGGTGTAGAATCTGCAAAGGTAGATTTGTAGAAACACTTTCGTAAGAATGGCATTATTTAATCATGCTTTCAAAATTACAAATTCATAAATTTAACTCCTTTGGCATTTAACAGAAGAAAAAGAAACTGATACAAAATGGTAAGGTTTGCTGAGCTTCAGATCATTTTTTTTAACCACAAGAGATATTAGTTCCTCAATGATCTCTCAAAGAATAAGGACATAAATTATGAAAACCATTAAAAGCACGGAGTCATTATTATTATTATTATTTTTGCGGTACACGGGCCTCTCACTGTTGTGGCCTCTCCCGTTGCATAGCACAGGCTCCGGACGCACAGGCTCAGCAGCCATGGCTCACGGGCCCAGCCGCTCTGAGGCATGTGGGATCTTCCCGGACCGGGGCACGAACCCGTGTTCCCTGCATCGGCAGGCGGACTCTCAACCACTGCGCCCCCAGGGAAGCCCCGAGTCATTATTTTTTAAGATACACTTTTTTTCAATTTTGGACAGTAAGAACTAACTCACGCTAGAAAAAAAAATGCTGTGATTCTAGTTTTTACACATTTTTTGTTCTCCCTTGCCCCCTTGCCCAAGTTTTGTTGCTTATATTATTTTTATTTTGTCAGGGTTTATGACACTGCCATTCTACTGCAGCTGTGCTCCTTACGTTGTTTACAAGTCTTAGATATGTGTTAATACGGACTTAGAGATCAGTTTTTGTTGTATGTGTGTAGGTAGATATGTAAGTATTTATGTTCGCAGTCCCTCCCTCCTTTCCTCCCTCCCTCCCTCACTGTGGCTTCTTCCTTCCTAGTTTCTTTTCTGGCTTCATCTCTTGGTCGGATGCAGTTTATCTGAGAGATTTTCATCAAGAAGGTCTCATAAGGACATTAGTTCCAGATTCTTTGAAAATATGTTTGAAAATACTTGCATCTTGCCTTTGATCTGCAGTCAGCTCTGTGGGGGTAAACTGCTCCTGCGCTGCACACACTACCTCCCCCTGTGCAGTGTGCAAGGCTCCCGTTCCTCAGCTCTGGGAGTGCAGGGTTCTGCCCGTGCCCTGGGGGACCGCTTCACCTGCTCTGTGTCCTGGCTGCACTTAGAGGGCAGGTGGTGCTTTCTAACAGGTGCTCTGAGGCCTGAGGATGTCGGGGGCAGTGGAGGAGTGGTAGCTGGGCCAGAGTGTGGTCCTTGGGCTCCATGTCATGACCTCAGTCCCGTCCCTTCCTTCCCAGGGCCCTTCCTGCCCAAGCTGGGCCCCGCGTTCTCTCTGTAAACTCTCTGTCTCTGTCCTTGGTACTGCATCTGTGGCTGGGCAGGGAGGGGACGGGGTTGTGGGCGTCTGGAGCCAGGAGCTAAGCTCTAGCCGTAGGACAGTCTGCCCCAGCTGGCAGCGGACAAGCTCCATGTAACACCAAACAGAATCTGAGACCAGGGCTCCCAGCTTTGCCCGGTGTGGGTGGTGTGGGCGGCACGGAGTCCTCAAGGTGGGGTGGAAGCTAAGGCACGACAAAACTTAGAGGTTCATGACACTCTTTACCCCTTAACATGCCTTTGGGGTGGATTTAAAACTTCATGCTTCTCTGTGCCTCCATTTCCCCCTTTGTAAGATGGAAATCGTCATAATCCTCACCTCGAAGGGCGCAGAGGTGGGGCTGCAGAGTGCTGGATCCCATCTCCAGGGGGTCGTTGTCATGGTTACCGTGTCAGGGTTGGGAAGTGCCGTCACCTGCATTGTTACTCTGGCGCCCTGCCATGGGACCCTGCTGCCACAGAAGGGGACCCCCGTAGCTGTTGTCCCCTCACTGCTCCTCCTTGCTACCTCTCCCTGGTCTTAACTCTGATCTGGGCCTTTCAGTTCCTTCCCTCTTGGGACCTCTCTCCCCAGCTGGACCTTGGTGTCAGCTGTTCTCCCACGCTGCCCCCAGCCCTGCCGTCCCTGGGTTCTGTGGCCTGCTGGTGCCTTTGGTCTTAGACACATACCCTGGGCAGCTGCGTGTTGGCCTTTACTCTCACGCTGCCCATTGAGGCCTTGGCTCTTTCCACTGAGTTTACAACATTAAATGATGCTCAGGGGCCAGGCCCCATTGTCCCCCCATCAGCCATCTTATTGCTATTTTAAATGGTTTCTACTAAGCGCCTCTAACCGGCTGCCCATAAAATAATGGAAGGAAAAGTATTCTCATTAAAAAGAAGCTTATCTGGGTTGTAAATGCGGGGCCGCTAATTGGGCCCTAAATGCCACGGCGGGACTGTTGTTTACTGCTGACGGAGAGAGCTGTGTGATCAAGGCTCATGTTACCTCAGGCCATGGGAGAGGGCCGTACTGGGGCTGCCCTGCCGGGGCTTCTGGTGGGAACAGAGGGGCCTTGTCCAATTGCTCAGAAGCAGACCCTTGGCAAGCGGCTGAGGTGGGGAAAGAGCCTGGAACCAAGTCAGGAGGAGCTGGTGCCCAAGCCACCTCTCATTCCCGGAGCTCAGGGCACAGGGCCTGGCCTGGCCATGGTCTTGGTGACTCTCTGTAGGGTGAGGGTGAAGCCCAGTTCCTCTCTTGGAGGCAGGGAGGCTGGGCAGTTCCTGTGGGTCCTGGGTCAGAGGGGTCTGAGTACCAGCCTCGCTTCTCCCTGCAGGAACGGTGCCTCCACCTCTCTGTGCACACTTCTTCATCCCCAAATTCCAATAAAAATACCCAGCTTGTGGGGCCATTGTGAGGGTTATGGGCCAAGCCCAGTGCTTGGCAAGCAGTTGGCACTTCATGAATGGCTCTTTAGCTGTAATCAGTAGTAGCTTTTCCCAGCCCTTCATTCAACAGGTGGTTTCAGAGCCTGACCCAGGTGCCTGCTTTGCTGACTTCAGGGGACACCACTGTCCTGTGCATTTTATGTTCCAGCAGAGGCCACGGAGAGTCAATGAGCAATGGGCAAACGGCCAAGATCGTGTCATGTCACTGTAGAGGCACTAGTGTGCTGGGTGAGGGGACAGGTCCATGTCACTGTAGGGCTGTTTCAAAGGGACCTCTATTGGAGATGGCACTTAAACCCAGACCCCACAGAGGCTGGGTTGTCATTAAGACACGGGTCCTCTGCTTGGGTCACCTGGCCCGGGAGAGCCTTGGCTGGAGCCTTCCTGACATCCTGCTCCTCCAGCCCCTCCCATCAGGGCAGCCAAACAAGGATCCCACCTTTGTTTTTTGTTGATGCAGGATCCGGGTCAAAGGGTTTTCTTGCTCCTCCTCCAGTGGTATGTGTGTCTCCCCTTCTTCCAGAAGCAGCGGGTTCCCCTTGCTCTTGAGGATGGTGGGGGGCTTTGGAGTCACGGGCTGTGCTTGGAGCTCGTTCTCTGTGGCTGTCCATCGTCCCATGCACTCCTCTTGTTGCGGGGACCCTCCCCCGTGGCTCTGGCAGCGCCCATTGGAGAAGAGCTTGTGGGTGAGTGCAGACCTCCTTCGGGTCTCAAGCTCCCAGTGATTCTGAACTGACACCCTGGCCACGGGCAGCCTTTAGCCTACCTCTTCTTGCCCCTGTCCACGGCGGCCACCTCTTCTGCTCAGGCTCTGCTACTGGGGGAAGTTGTTGTTAATTTTCTAGAATCGTCGTAATGAAACAGACTGGATATCTTTTTATTCCTTTAAGATTTGAGACTTGATTGACGCCCCAACATTTTGTAAGTGTTTGACATGTGTGCTTGAAAATAGAGTTTATTCTGCATTTGCTGGAGACAGGGCTTGATTTTGTAAGTCACTTTCTTCAAACTTTTTTCTATCTTCACTGACATTTCTCTGCCTGTTCTTTCAGTTTCTGAGACATGTATTAAAATACCCCGTTTGATTGTGGGTTTGTCTATATCTCCTTGTAGTTCTGTTGATGTTTGTTTATTGCTTCTTGAAGTTCTATTCCTAGGTGCCTATAAATTTAGAATTTTTTATAAAGGTGTTTTTTTTTAAATTTATTTATTTTATTTTTGGCTGCGTTGGGTCTTCCTTGCTGCGGGCGGGCTTTCTCTAGTTGCGGCGAGCCGGGGCTACTCTTCGTTGCCGTGCTTTGGCTTCTCATTGCGGTGGCTTCTCTTGTTGCGGAGCACGGGCTCTAGGCATGCAGACTCAGTAGTTGTGGCACGTGGGCTCAGTAGTTGTGGCTCACGGGCTCTAGAGCGCAGGCTCAATAGTTGTGGCTCATGGGCTTAGTTGCTCCGCGGCATGTGGGATCTTCCCGGGCCAGGGCTTGAACCCGTGTCCCCTGTACTGGCAGGCAGATTCCTAACCACTGCCACCAGGGAAGTCCTAAATATGGAATTTTTAAACCTTCCTAGTGCTTTGAAAATTTTATCATGAAGTGTTTCTCTTCATCTCTACATTTTTAAAACTTACAGTCTATTTTTTTTCAGTATTTAGAAATTTATTCAAAAAATTAATTCATTTTAAAACAAGAATAGCAGTTTAGACAAATCTGAGAGTGATTTTTTAAATTAATAAATCATAAAATAGACAATTTATGGCTAGTATTATCATGGCAAGATAAAATACAGAGGTAAAAAATACACATGTATTTTTCCATTGCAAAGGAAATCTGTTAACAGCTACAATAATTTCAAATGATAATTAATGAGAAACAACTTTATGTTAACACATTAAAAAAATCTACCTGAAACTAATGACTAAGTCAAGAAAAATTATATAATCTGCTTAGAATAACAGTTAAGAATTAAAACATGACATCTAAACATGCTCCATTTTTAGATGATTTTGCTTTTAATTTTTATTTAAATTAAATTAAATTTTTTATTTAATTTTATTTTTTCTTATTTATGTGCAGTATACTAGTCTACTTTAACATTAACATATTTTCACAGCTGTGGTAGGGTTTGGTAGGATATATGTATATCCTATGTATATATACATATGTATACATATACTGATATACACACACACACAAAGGTATGTATATATATACCTTTGTATCAGTATATGTGCTATAGAAATGTCTTTTTTCAACACCATGTGGGTACTGTTGGGTCTTGATTATTTTTTATCCGGCATGTGAGTCTTTATCTTTAGTTGGACAGTTTAGTGCAATTACATGTGATGCTATAACATGGATGAACCTTGAGGATACTGTGCAAAGTGAAATAAGTGAGTCGCAGAAGGCAGATGGTACATGATTCTGCATGTGGGAATGAAGATAGTCAAGCCCATAGGAGCAGAGAGTAGAATGGTGGTTACCAGAGCCTGGAGGGAAGGGGAGATGGGGAGCTGTGTGCAGTCAGTGTAAAGTTGCAGTTATGCAAGATGAATTCGTTCGAGAGCTCTGCTGAACAGCACAGGGCCTGCAGTCAGCAACATTGCATTGTGCACTTACATACTTAACCTTAATTTCTGAAGACTATTTCCACTGTGTGCAGCATTCATGGTTGGCATTTATTTTCTTTTTAGCACTTTTAAGATGTCATTCATTATATTTCAGTTTTTTATTGTTTCTGTTGAAAAGTCAGCTGTTATTTTAATATTGGCTCTTTGAAAAAAAATCCGTCTTTTTCTCTCATTAAAAAAATCCTCTTTGTTTATGGTTATAAGCAGTTTTGCTGTGATATAGCTTGGTGGGGATTTTGTTTTATTTTTTCTGCTTGGGCTCTGTAAGGCTTCTTGTTTCTGTGGTTTGATGTCTTTCTTCAACTTTGGAAAGTTCTCAGCCATTACCTTTTCAAATTTTCTTTCTGACTGATTCACTCTCTTATCTTCTTTTGAGCTTCTGATTACACGTATGTGAAATCATTTCCCTGCATTTTTTCTATTTTGTACCTGTTTTTCTATATTTGCCATCCTTTTGTACCTCTGTTTTTTTATTCTGGATATTTTATTTTGACATCTATCTTCTATTCACTAAATCTCTCTTCACCTGCATCTAATCTGCTCTTAGACTCATCCACTTAATCTTATTTTCATAGTTGGATTTTTCAGTTTTAGAATTTCCATTTTTAAAAAAAGCAGTTTCCACTCCTACACTGAAATTTCCAATGGTGTCCTGTGTCCCCTTGATCATTATAAATATAGTTATTTAAAAGTGTTTGATAAGATCTAGGGTTCCAGTGATTCTGCTTCTGTTTTCTGTCATTTATTCTGGTTTTGTTTGTGTCATCTTGACTCCTTCTGTGTATAGTTACCATGTGCAGATGTTGTCTTTTCAGGCTGTTTAAGAAGTCCGTTGAGGCCTGGATGACATCTTCCTTCAGAGATGATTGTTATTTCTGTCTGTTGCTGTTCAGCACTGGTGTCTGGGGTCACTTCAGTCAACACCAAGTGATGAGAGGATAAAATGTAACCTATATCCCCTGAGAAAGCCATTACTGGATTCTAGGGTATTTTGCCATTTGGTGTCCCAGCCAAAGCCAGAGGGGGCTCACCAGGACCCATTCCTGTGGTGCCAGACCCTCAAGGGAGTAAAGCACAGCTTAGCCTTTCAGCCCCAGGGAAAAGCAGCCACAAACATAGGGTTGGTTTCCATTTTCCCACAGATCCTGGCCTGTTGATTTTCACTATTTTGTTAGTTCTCTAATGATTTTTTTTTTATTTTTTTAAAAATTATAAAATGTGTAGAATATAAAATTTCCCATTTAAACTGTTTTTTTTTTTTAATTTAATTTTATTTTATTTTTTTGCTTTATAACAAATTTAATCAGTTATACATATACATATGTTTCCATATCCCCTCCCTTTTGCGTCTCCCTCCCACCCTCCCTATCCCACCCCTCCAGGCAGTCACAAAGTATCGAGCTGATCTCCCTGTGCTATGCGGCTGCTTCCCACTAGCTATCTACCTCACGTTTGGTAGTGTATATATGTCCATGCCGCTCTTTCACTTTGTCACAGCTTACCCTTCCCCCTCCCCATATCCTCAAGTCCATTCTCTAGTAGGTCTGTGTCTTTATTCCTGTCTTACCCCTATGTTCTTCATGACATTTTTTTTTCTTAAATTCCATATATATGTGTTAGCATACAGTATTTGTCTTTCTCTTTCTGACTTACTTCACTCTGTATGACAGACTCTAGGTCTATCCACCTCATTACAAATAGCTCAATTTCATTTCTTTTTATGGCTGAGTAATATTCCATTGTATATATGTGCCACATCTTCTTTATCCATTCATCCGATGATGGACACTTAGGTTGTTTCCATCTCCGGGCTATTGTAAATAGGGCTGCTATGAACATTTTGGTACATGTCTCTTTTTGAATTATGGTTTCCTCAGGGTATATGCCCAGTAGTGGGATTGCTGGGTCATATGGTAGTTCTATTTGTAGTTTTTTAAGGAACCTCCATACCGTTCTCCATAGCGGCTGTACCAATTCACATTCCCACCAGCAGTGCAAGAGTGTTCCCTTTTTTCCACACCCTCTCCAGCATTTATTGTTTCTAGATTTTTTGATGATGGCCATTCTGACTGGTGTGAGATGATATCTCATGGTAGTTTTGATTTGCATTTCTCTAATGAGTAAAGATGTTGAGCATCCTTTCATGTGTTTGTTGGCAGTCTGTATATCTTCTGTGGAGAAATGTCTATTTAGGTCTTCTGCCCATTTTTGGATTGGGTTGTTTGTTTTTTTGTTATTGAGCTGCATGAGCTGCTTATAAATTTTGGAGATTAATCCTTTGTCAGTTGCTTCATTTGCAAATATTTTCTCCCATTCTGAGGGTTGTCTTTTGGTCTTGTTTATGGTTTCCTTTGCTGTGCAAAAGCTTTGAAGTTTCATTAGGTCCCATGTGTTTATTTTTGTCTTTATTTCCATTTCTCTAGGAGGTGGGTCAAAAAGGATCTTGCTGTGATTTATGTCATAGAGTGTTCTGCCTATGTTTTCCTCTAAGAGTTTGATAGTGTCTGGCCTTACATTTAGGTCTTTAATCCATTTTGAGCTTATTTTTGTGTATGGTGTTAGGGAGTGATCTAATCTCATACTTTTACATGTCCCTATCCAGTTTTCCCAGCACCACTTATTGAAGAGACTGTCCTTTCTCCACTGTACATTCCTGCCTCCTTTATCAAAGATAAGGTGACCATATGTCCGTGGGTTTAACTCTGGGCTTTCTATCCTGTTCCATTGATCTATCTTTCTGTTTTTGTGCCAGTACCATACTGTCTTGATTACTGTAGCTTTGTAGTATAGTCTGAAGTCAGGGAGCCTGATTCCTCCAGCTCCATTTTTCGTTCTCAAGATTGCTTTGGCTATTCGGGGTCTTTTGTGTTTCCATACAAATTGTGAAAGTTTTTGTTCTAGTTCTGTGAAAAATGCCAGTGGTAGTTTGATAGGGATTGCATTGAACCTGTAGATTGCTTTGGGTGATACACCATATTAACAAATTGAAGGAGAAAAACCATATGATCATCTCAATAGATGCAGAGAAAGCTTTCGACAAAATTCAACACCCATTTATGATAAAAACCCTGCAGAAAGTAGGCATAGAGGGAACTTTCCTCAACATAATAAAGGCCATATATGACAAACCCACAGCCAGCATCGTCCTCAATGGTGAAAAACTGAAACCATTTCCACTAAGATCAGGAACAAGACAAGGTTGCCCACTCTCACCACTCTTATTCAACCTAGTTTTGGAAGTTTTAGCCACAGCAATCAGAGAAGAAAAGGAAATAAAAGGAATCCAAATTGGAAAAGAAGAAGTAAAGCTGTCACTATTTGCAGATGACATGATACTATACATAGAGAATCCTAAAGATGCTACCAGAAAACTACTAGAGTTAATCAATGAATTTGGTAAAGTTGCAGGATACAAAATTAATGCACAGAAATCTCTGGCATTCCTATATACTGATGATGAAAAATCTGAAAGTGAAATCAAGGAAACACTCCCATTTACCATTGCAACAAAAAGAATAAAATATCTAGGAATAAACCTACCTAAGGAGACAAAAGACCTGTATGCAGAAAATTATAAGACACTGATGAAAGAAATTAAAGATGATACAAATAGATGGAGAGATGTACCATGTTCTTGGATTGGAAGAATAAACTGTTTTTAAATGTACAGTTCAGGGGTATCAAATACATTCATAATGTTGTGTAAACATCACTACCAACCATCTCCAGAACTCTTCTCATACTGAAAAACAAACTCTATATCCATTAAATGATAACTCCCCATCCACCTCCCAGCCCCTGGAAACCACCATTCTACTTTCTGTCTCTATGATTTGGACTACTCTAAGTATCTCATGTAAGAGGAATCATACGATATTTGTCTTTTGTGATTGGCTTATTTCATTTATCATAATGTCCTCAAGGTTCATCCATATTGTAACATATTGCAGAATTTCCTTCCTTTTTAAGGCTGAATAATATTCTATTGTATGTATATGCCACATTCTGTTTATCCATTCATCTGTCAATGAACTCTTGGGTTGTTTCCATGCTTTAGCTATTGTGAATCATGCTGCTATGAACATGGTGTACAAACATCTCTTTGAGACCCTGCTTTCAGTTCTTTTGGATATATACCCAGAAGTGGAGTTGAGGAACTGCCATATTTCTACAGCAGGTATGCCATTTTACATTCTCACCAGTGGTGTGCAAGGGTTCTAGCTTCTCCACATCCTCTCCAATGCTTGTTGTTTTCTGTTTTCATGAAAGTAGCTGTCCTGATGGGTGTGAGGTGGTATCTCATAATTGTTATTTGCACTTCCCTAATGATTAGTGATGTTGAGTATCTTTTCATGTGCTCATGTACCATTTGTGTATCTTCTTGAAAGAAATGTCTATTCAAGTCCTTTGCCCATTTTTATTTTATTTATTTATTTTTGTTGCAGTACATGGGCCTCTCACTGCTGTGGCCTCTCCCGTTGTGGAGCACAGGCTCCGGATGCGCAGGCTCAGCGGCCATGGCTCACGGGCCCAGCCGCTCTGCGGCATGTGGGATCTTCCCGGACCAGGGCATGAACCCGTGTCCCCTGCATTGGCAGGCGGACTCTCAACCACTGTGCCACCAGGGAAGCCCTTTTTTTTTTCCTTTGCCCATTTTTAAATTGAGGTTGTTGTTGTTGTTGAGTTTCATGAGCTTTCTGTATATCCTGGATGTTAGTCCCTTACCAGATGCATGATTTCCAAACATTTTCTCCCATTCTATGGTTTTCCTTTTTACTCTGTTGATTGTGTCCTTTGATGCACAAACTTTTAAAATTTTCATAAATTCCAATTTGTCTTTTTTTGGGTTGTTGTTGCCTGTGCCTTTGGTGTCATATCCAAAAAAATCACTGCCAAATCAATGTTATGTAGCTTTCATCCTATGTTTTCTTCTCTTGTTGTTTTAGGTCTTATATTTAGGTCCTTGATCCATTTTGAGTTAATTTTTTGTGTGGTTTTAAGTAAGGGTCCAAATTCATTCTTTTGCATGTGGATATCCATTTCTCCTAGCACCATTTGTTGAAAAGATTATGCCTCTAAACATTCACAGTAAAACCAAACTCTCAGTTTCACTCAGGAATTTCCTTAGTGAAGCAGTGAAAACTACTAGTTTTATCAAATCTTCATCCTTGGCTACACACTGTGTTAATATTTTGTGTGACCAATTGGGAAGCATACACAGAATACTGTGATGCACGCTGAATACAGTGGTATGTGAGTTAAAAGCTAAACTAGCCCCTGTTTTCACGAACATGGTTTTTACTTGAAAGAACAAAGTGATGGACAAACTAGCCATATTCAAACTTGGGTGTTCAGCAGACATTTTCCCCAAAATGAAAGAAGTGAGACTATGACTTCAAGGAAAAAAATTGACAGTATTAATCATAATATTATTGATAATCTTTGAATCTTCAAACAAAAATTAGGATTTAATAACACTTGCATCTGCTACCATGAGCTTGCCAGCACCCCAGTGCTTAAAGGCTTCTCTGATGAGATTCATGGTGATATTAACAAATGTGACTTCTTGATATTGGATAATAAAATACATCAACATTTAGAAAACCTGCATGGCTCAGTGAAGCAATAATTTCCAAATGGCCAATGCACGATGTTGTAAAACTACGTGTGATTAAAAGATCTACCTGAAGTGCAAGATTCAAAGCTTCTGATCTGGTCCTGGTTGGGATGAAGTCATCATGTTTGGTCTCTGGTTCCTTGAGCTCCTCATTGACGCTAATGTGTAGCCAACGTAAGCACCCCTTCCTTTTCCAGTCTTTTAATTTACAAATGGGGTGAACCAAGGCCCAGTGAGGGAAAAGGTGAGCTCAGGCAGGGCTGGGCAGACTCAGGTTCCCTGTTCACCATCAGTAATTCTGGGGAGTAAAGAGAAAGGCTTTTTACTGAGCCTCAGAGGCAGGCTTTGATCTTCTCCAGGGGTGCAGAGGGTGGGACTGAGCTGGGGAGTGTCATCACGGGACAGAGGACAGCAGGCAGGGCCCAGGGGACAGCTGGGGAGTGGGGAAGTGGGGGAGCAGCCTGCCAGAACCTCATGGACCTTGTCTCCTACATCAGACCCTTCTGTGGAGGTGGATTCTCTGGCTGATCTAAAGGGTGGGGGGACATGGCACCCATCTGGAGGGGTTGAGGGAGGCTCTCTGCAGAGGTGAGCCTAGACTTAAGGGCTGAGGTTTGTCCTGGAGTCAGCCCAGTGCAGGGATGGGGTACGTGAGAAGAAAGGGACGTCCCATGCCAGGGGCCAGCCCCATGCCCAGATGGAGTTGGCAGATGGCTGGAAGGTCCTTTCAGCAGCCGGGCCAGGTCTGGTCTTCAAGTGTGAATTGAGGCTCAGGGACCCCCGCTTTCCCTCCTCCCTCACGGTACACCATTCATCAGGAGCTTCAAGTGCCAAAGCCCTGAACATGGTCTTGAATATTTTATTTAATTGTATCTTCACAAACCCCACGAAGTGCCACTGGGGCCCTTTCATGGCTGATGAGGAAAATGGGGCTCAGAGGCGACCAGGGATTTGCTGGCCAGAGGCTGATCCTGGACATGAACCCAGGTCCACCAGGCTCCAAGCTCTCCCACAGCCCACGCGCCTCCCCCCCTTTAGGCCAGCTGTCAGATGGTGGAGGCTTGATTGGGAGTGATTTCAGAAGAGGCTGCTGGTGGTTATTTTGGGGATATTGGGATGCAGCTGGGATATAAGTGTCTAAAATATCTCCTGTGAGACGGAGCAGGGCCTGAAGCTCTGAGCCCTGAATTTCAGCCCTGATGAGGGCTCAGGCATCCTCAGGCAAAGCTAAACCCACCCCCAGGAGCCTGGGCCTTCCCTGCCGGGTGATGGCTCTCAGCCCCAGGCCAATGGTCTGGGCTTAACTGCTTCCTGTGGGCTTCTTCGCGTGTTAATCACCTCATGGTCCTGCTGTACCTTTCAGCTCCTGCAGGTAAGTGTGCTGTGATTCTATTTCTCAGACAAGACCCTGGGAATGCAGCTGACAGGGGACAAGAGGAAATGTGCAAGCACCGATTTTGTCCATGGAGAGCACAGGTACCAATAAAAACTGAAAGAGACCTTCCTGGTCCTGGGACCCAGCATCCGGGTCTCACCTCCTCACTGGAGAAGCCAGGCAGCCCACACTTGAATCCATGTCTCTACCTACTGGCTGTGTGACCTTGGACAGTGACTTAACCTCTCTGAGCCTCCTTAGGTTGTGGGAGGACGCACCCCTGTGCATGGCCTCCTTCCGGCGGCAGGGGTGCTGAGAGTGGGCTTGGCCGTCTCTCCTGCACCCTGTGGAACCCTGCTCAGAGCAGGTCTGTCCTACTTGATTGAAGATTTTGAGGGAAACCCTAAGTGCAGAGTACGTTGTAGGTGCTGAGAAGTCTAGAAGAACTTCGATGAGTTAAATCTCTGCTCTTAAGTCCTTTTTAAATGCTGTTGGGTACAAAGAGAAAGGATGGGTATCAGTGTGGCCGTCCTCCTTCTCCTCCACCCCTCCCCTCCCCCCTCCTCCCCCCTCCTTTTCATCCTGCTCTTCTTTTTTCCTCTTCCAACCCCGTGAAATGTGAGAAGCATTCTTAGCTCATGAGCTGTATAGGAGCAGCCCATGGACTGGGTCTGGCCCCCAGGTTGTGTTTGCCAGCATCTGTTCTAGAGTTTGGGGTCTTGATCGATGCCCGCTTCTCCCTGATCATCACTGGGGTTTCGTCTCTGGCTTCCCGGCCTTCTCAGCCTCAGGTCAGCCCCTTCCTCATGTGGCCTGGATTCGGGGTCCTCCCGGGGTGGCTCCATGGGTGGGAGTGGGGACTGAAGCACTCCTGAGTGTGCCCTCTCTCCCTCCCTCACAACATCAGCGGTTCTGAGGCTCAGAGGTTATTTTTTGTGGGTGCAGGTTATGCATCAGCTTGTTTAGCTGTGGTGGTCTTTCATCACCTGTGATTGTGGTTGAGACTGTGTGTTTCTGACCGAGTCGATGGCAGACCATCCCAGTGGTCAAGTCAACTTGGCCCATGTTGGCCTTGGAGGCCCAGGGCCTTTCCAGGCTCAAGTCCCTCCGTGGGGCCCTGGTGCAATCCCCTTTATGATTCCTGGGCTGCATGGTGACTGGCACTGTGTCCTTGCCCCTGGTTCCTCCCTGCCAGAGGGTTGGAGACACAGAGCTCGGCCTTCTGAGAAGTGCCTGGAATGCCCGCCACCCAACTCCGCATTCCACCAAGCCTTCCTTCTCGTCTCTCTGCAGCTCCCTCTGCCCACAGGTCTCACCACCAGCAGCCCGCCGCCCCCTCCCAGCACCTCCCTTCTGGCTCACGCCATGCCATCCCCAGGGGAACCCACAGAGAGGCCGGCACCAGGAAGGCTCAGACTTCTGGGGGGGGAGGCTGGTGACTAGGATGACGCACCTCTCTGGGCACCAGGAAGGGCACCAGGCATTCACGCTTAAGAGCACAGACTTGCAGGGGTTTCCCTGGTGGCTCAGTGGTTGAGAGTCCGCCTGCCGATGCAGGGGACACGGGTTCGTGCCCCGGTCCAGGAAGATCCTACATGTCGTGGAGCGGCTGGGCCCGTGAGCCATGGCCGCTGAGCCTGTGCGTCTGCAGCCTGTGCTCCGCAACGGGAGAGGCCACAACAGTGAGAGGCCCGCATACCGACCCCCTCAAAAAAAAAGAAAAAAAAAGAGCACAGACTTGCAGACAGACAGAGGTGAGATTGAAAGTTGGGTGCCCTCTCTCCAGCTGCGGCCCCTTGGGGAGACACTAACTTCCGTAAACCCCCTTTGTAAAATGGAAGTAATTATTGCATCTGTGTCAGGGGTTTGCAAAGCACCTCAGTCAGTCCTTGGAATGTGGGGCTTCTGCCCTCTGTCTCCCTGCACCCTGCTCTGCCTATGTCTATCCCACCACACTCCACCAGTTCGCATGCTACCTAGCCCAGCACACACAGGTATGGACCATGCTCAAGGCCGGGCCTGACATTGGCTTCTAGAAGTTTCTCCATGTGGAGGACACAGCACCTGCCAGCAAGGAGCTCATAGTCCCAGGGAGCGGGCGGTGGGTGGGTGGAAGATACAGTGTTCATGCTCGTGAAGATACAGATGAAGATGATACAGATGAAGACACCTGCCTTAGCAGAGCTGACTGCTTTCTAAGAGGGTATGGCCTCAAGGGGTGGGGATGCGGGGCTCACGGGGGTGAGGTGGGGGGGAAGAGGGAGGGAGGCAGAGCCAGTAAGACGAGCGTGTGTTATCTGCGGGTCCTTGTCGAGCCTGGCTGACCGCTTCCACTGGGGAAGCCACAGAACCATGGCATCGTCCCTGGGATGGGGGAACTTACCCCTTGGCTAAGGGTTCCTGACCTGGAGTACTGGGTGGGGTCCCTCCGTGGCATCAATGGGGAAGTCATCCATTCATTCGCCCAACATTCAGGGACACCCCCTCTGTACCAGCCCCAGTTCCAGACCCAGAGGCTACAGGAGGGACCACAAGGGGATGATGCCCTTGAGTCGGGGGCTCCCAGACTCCCTACCTACCCCAGCGACATCCCAGCTGCCTGTAACCCTAGACCCTGTGGCCTGGCCCAGCTGATTTTCGGCCCAAACGAGGTTTCCCTCCAGCTGGGGTGGTCAGGGTTTGGAATGACCGAGCTTGCCTTTGTTCATGGGCAGAGCAGCAATGGCTCAGCACGTGAACTTGAGATTCTGGTAGGGGTCCGCTCCCTCCCTCCCTCCCCACTCCAGTCAGAAGTGGCTTTCGTGTGGCTGTCAGCCACGCCTGGCTTGGCCTCTTGCCCTGAAGTCCCGCCTTGAGAAGTCTCTGTGGGCCCTGACTTGACCTGACATCACGGGCGGGACTTAGGCCTGGCCCCAAACGCCTGCCTTCCCCGTTCCATCCTGAAGGGTCCCCAGAGTTGGGCTCCATCCTGGTCGTGTGGCTCCCACACCCCTCCCCTCCACAGAAAGGGGGTCGTTCTGAACAAGCGCTCCTTGCTGAGGAGGGGGGCGCTCATGTGGACCACAGCCCCTGGCTTTGCCATCACCCACCTGGGGTCAGCTCTTACCTCTGCCTGCTTGCACCTGAGTGACTTGGCACAAGTTACTGAATTCTTCTGCGTTTGTTTCCTTACTGGTACACTTTCGGATTGTGATGCCCGCCTCGTGGTAGCATCACCAAGGCTTTCATGAACTAACTCGTGCCAGCCTCCCAGGTCGGGGCTGTCCCAGAGCTGGGCTCAGAATAGGTCGCCTGTTATCACTGTTATTATTAATGCTAGTGAGGGTGGGGGTGGTATACCCCTTCTCCCTGGCGGGGTCTCTCCTCACTCCCAGCAGCCCCTAGCCGGCTCTGGGTGTGCTAATAACCCCAGGTCAGCCTGCTCAGTTAGGCTGTGATGGGGCCTAACGGGAACAGAGAAAAGAGCAGTGAGGAGAAAATCTTGGATGATAATGTACTTTATTCATTTTTGTCTTGAGTTTTTAAAATAGATATTTAAAAAAATTTTAGTTATTTATTTTTATTTTTGGCTGTGTTGGGTCTTTGTTGCTGCGCGCAGGCTTTCTCTAGTTGTGGCGAGCAGGGGCTACTCTTTGTTGCGGTGCACGGGCTTCTCATTGTGGTGTCTTCTCTTGTTGCGGAGCACGGGCTCTAGGCGCACGGGCTTCAGTAGTTGTGGCACGTGGGCTCAGTAGTTGTGGCTCGCGGGCTCTAGAGCACAGGCTCAGTAGTTGTGGTACATGGATTTAGTTGCTCCGCAGCGTGTGGGATCTTCCTGGACCAGGGCTCAAACCCATGTCCCCTGCATTGGCAGGTGGATTCTTAACCACTGTGCCACCAGGGAAGTCCCAAAAGAAACATTTTTCTGCTTTGCTCTTGAGGGCTTGGGAAGTACATGGAATGAAACCACGTGGGAGAGCGTCTCGGGGGGCTGGTGCCTTGACTCATGCTTGAAACTGGACAGCTTCTAGGTTTCTCTGCTCCCGGACGATTCTGGAGAGGCCGAGAAAACAGCGTGAAACAGTGTGCTGAGTCACTTGGGCTCCGAATCATTCCTGGCGTGTCAGTGACCCGGCCGTCTGGCTTTTCAGAGGCACTGGGGACAGACGCTGTCCAGGTGACCCAGGCTGTCTCTACCCAGCCCTGCTCTGCTTAGGGGGCTTCCCTGTTTCCTAACACAGCCCAGGGAGGACACAAACACAGCTCAGGGCCCCTCTGTTCCTCCACTCTTTTTACGTGGGTGAGGATGGGCAGAGACCATCTCTAGACAATGGGCTGTCCTGCGCTTTGGTTTTTAACGGCCTCAGATGGTTCTTAGCAGCCCTAACTCGGATGGGGTCCCCTCGGGTCTCCCAAGGCCATGCCTGGACTGGCTAACGGAGGCGGAGGGGGAATTGCCCTTCTCTCCACCACGCCCGGCCCCCGCCTCCCTTCTTTAACCCCATCCTGCGTTCTTTGATCCTGGCATGAGGACTGCATCTCATTATTGCTGGCCGTGCTGGAAGCCTTGAGTTCCAGAAGCTTCTCCATAGTTCTAGGTGGAACGCAGCCAATTCCAGCCTTTTCTTTTGGAAAAGTAAGGAAATGCTAATTCTGAGTTTCTTATCTATAAAATAGGGATAAGAATACCTCACCCACAGAATGGTTGTGAGGATCAAACTAGGACAGCTGGCCAGGAGCCCGCCTGAGAATCTGGCCCACATTTAATTGGCATTGTCACGTCTGCTGGTGCCCTCACCAGGCTACATGCACTGACTGTATCTTTTATGACTTATAGTCAATATGGTGAACTGAATTGATGGAGGATGCCTCTCCTGCTTCAAACATGCAGAAATGTTGGATAAAGTACAACAGAAAATTGTAAATGCATACAAACGCGAAAGCAAGGGAAAACTTCAGATACCAGAGGTAGATGGGATTGAAGACCAGAGTGAGGGGGTGGGTTTAAGGCCAGTGTCATGAGTAGGGATGGCAGAGAGCTGGGATTGAGTCCCTTCATGAAGTCGGGGTCTGACAAAGGCTGTCACTTCTGTGAATGGGACAACCAAGTGGGTACCTGCTGTAAGCTGTGGGTTCCTGATTTCATAATGCCAACCTTGGATATATAAAATTCATATTTATACCACACAAACCCTGAGGGGAGAAGTCAGGGTTTGGCCTCAGAAAAATGCATCTGGGACTGGCTGAAGCACTTGTCTGCCAAAGACACAAATGCCAAACCACTGCCCCCACCACAAATGCCTCCACCACCTAGGATGCTCAGGACGCCCACGGACAATAATTCTCATTCAAGATGCACTCAGAGCGAATAAGTACAGAGATTACACAGCACACGAATGAATTCACATTCCAGGACTGCAGATGACAGAACAGTCTGAAGAACACTTAAAATAAGTATGTTTAAGTTTTTCAACGAGACGAAGGAATGGACCACATAGACAAAAGTAGGGCATTGCGAAGAAACTAAACAGGTAGTTTCAAAAAAAAAATAAAAAGAATCAAAGGGAAATTCTAGGAATGGAAAATGTGGTCACTGAAAGGGAACAGAGGCTTTGTAGCCTCTGTTCCCATTTCTAAGACCATTGTCTTAAGCATAGAGAAGTGTGCTGCTTCCAGTCTTTGGAAATATGATCAGGAAATGAAAGACGAGCCAAAGCTCCCATCTGCCATCTCCATCTCCATTGTGAATTCACAATCTCCTGAGGGAGACAGGCCTTAGAAAATAAAAGTAACAGAGCATTTGCTCGTCGCTTCCTCTGTCCAGGCACAGAGCTAAGCCTTTTATAGGCACCAGCTAGATCAATTCCGACCACCTTTCTAAGGCATCTGCTACTGACTCGGCTGCAGGTGAAGAGGCTGGGACCCAGGGATGCAGAGACTGTGCAGTCCCATTACTTGGGCTCGGTGGCGCTGGGCCGAACCCCGGTCTGTGGGATCATGTCATTGCTGCACGGTCAGCTCTCCACAGGGACACGCAGTGGAGAAACAAAGGCACCTGCCCACACACCACTCGGCTCTGACCATGGCTACGCCCCACATCCAAAGCTGGGTCAGTTTGCCAAAAGCATGCAGATCACTTTCCTCAGTGATTAATTTGGGAACATTCAACTGTTTTATGAAGGTTTTGGGGGGGACACAATTTCATTCTCCTAACTCTCTGACCACAGTCCCTGCCTCTCTCCACTAGCCCTTGTACTTGACCCTGTTGTTCATGGCATCCCTTCTACCTCCAAGCACCCCCTTTGGGTGGTATAAACGGCTGTCAGTGAAAAACTTGCATTCCTAAGGGCAAATTCTAGGACACTAATTCAAGTCTGGCAGCAGTTCCTTGTGGTTGCCTGGTGCTCCAGGGACTCACTGACTTCTCTGCCACTAGGACCTGGTGAGATGCAGGTGAGGAGGCGTCCATTATGCAGACTGATCAGGCTTCAGGGAATGGATCAAGAATGCACGGAGCATAACATTGATGGAGTTAATTGTAATTAATGATTAAGAAGCCCTTTAAGAATTCAAGATTAATTCAAAAAGACATGTATAAGGGTAAAAAACAGGTTCAACAATCTTTAAATGCTTCACATTTAATACATATTTATCAGAAGTACATTTTTTTTCCAGACATGCTTTTGGAAGAATACATGAAAAGATGTTCTTAAAATATATCAAAGTACAACCTCCTTACACCAAAGGGAGAAAAAAGGATAGGATTTGTCGACACATATGAATATGTTATAAAAGGATGCTGAAGTTCACGTCAGCTAGGAATTAGGCCATAGATCATCAGGAACGTTGCTTTAAGTTTGCTGATTTGAGGTAAAGTGGTAGGATGCCATCCTAAGCATGCTGGGCATTTTATTTCATAAAGGTAAGAGAAAGTTTGGAGTGTAGAGGAAGGCAGGGTTGTGGGGATCCTCAAATACATTTCCAGTGAGAAGTGTTTGAAAAACCTAGAGTGTGGAAGGAGAGAAGGTGGGGGCCCTCTGTCCCTGTGGTCATAGCGAATTAAAGACCACTGCAAAATCTTTGCTGGTCACCCTGTTCAGAGGCATGACCTATGCCCCACCCCTTGAATCTGGGCAGGCTCAGTGGCACCTGACAGTAGAGCATGGCAGAAGGGACACTGGGTCAGTGTTCAGGCACAGTGTTTAAGAGGCTGGTCACATTCATTTCCTGCCTCTTGAAATACTGGCCTTTGGCACCAGGCCACCATTTTGTGAGGAATACCAGCTGCTCACCTGGACAGGCATGGAGGCCCCTGGTGGACAGCACTGCAGCCCAGCTCTGGCCTCCAAGCAACCCAAGCTGCCAGCCATGCGCGTGAGCTGTCTTGGGAGTGGGTCCTCCAGCTTCTATCAAGCTGCCCTGAGTGACCACAACCAACAGAGATGAGCCATCACTTCTGGGCCCTGCCCAAAGCATGGATTTGTATGCAAAGAAAAAGTCTGTTGATAGTTCAAACCACGAAGTTTTTTGGTGGTTTGTCATACAGCAATAAAATAAGCAGATAAAAATCCATCAGAAAAACAGTGAAATGAGCTATGTGGGAAACTCCTTTCCTGTCCAAACAGATATAAATGTGCTAATATATATATATATATATATATATATATATATATATATATATATATTTAATAAAGTACTTATTAAAAAAAGTACCTAGTCAGATTTAGCAGCAGCACTGGGAAATCTCCAGGAGTTAGACACTTAGAGAACTCATGGCCTAGCAGTGAGGGGTGATAGAGTATTAGACCCAGACAGACATCTTAGGAGTTGGGGTTCAATGCCTACTTCGGGTCTTGTGTGAAGATTAGAGGACCCAGAATTTATAAAGGATCTAGACCTGAGCTTTCTGCAGAAAGCTTAGAGCAGGAAGATCTATCTAATTTATGACAGGAAACAGCATCTCTGCCAGCTGGCCTGGAGAAGCAGACAAGGAACAAGCTGCCTTAGGCAGTACTGGCTTCTCCTAAAGAGTGAAAGCCCCAGGCCCAGGTTGCTCAGAGTCCAAATCCACACGGGGCTAAAGTGCAAAAACCCTGAAGTGAGACCTTAAAGTCCACTGATCTAGAACAAGTGAGCTCATAAAGCACCTCTGAAATACAGTCCTGTAGAAAAATCTTCCCATTCTTGGGAACCAGCAGAACTATGGCAGAGGAAAACGCTGCTGGAAGATGAGCTGATGATGTACAAAGTGCAAGGAGGATCCACCATGATACGGGGGCAGTCAGCAGAAGACTTATTGGAGAATTCACGCCTGAGGAGCTAGAAATTATAGAGCATCCTAATAGGGCTTTAATGATTAAACATGGCCAGAGAGACAAAGAGAGAGAGAGAATTCATAAAATGGCATGAGGGCATTATTACAAGCAAAAGGATGTTGTTAAAAATAAAAACAAATTAAAATGAGAGCACTGGAAAATCCGGCCAAATAATAATAATTTTAAAATCTCTAAAATAGATATTTCATAGGAAAGGCTTTACACCTCCCTAGAGAGAAACAGAGTTCTGGTAGGTACGCGTGAGCCCAGAAGACCTGGGATGCAGCTCAGAGAGGGAAATGGGGAAGCACAGGGACTCCACCGCTGCTGTTGCTCATGCATCCTCCACTCCCCCTCTTTCATGGGCTCTCTCAGTCCCAAGTTTATATGGAATTCCTGGCTAATGCTCTGACTTTACATTTCCTTTGTCCTCTGGCATAGAAGGGTTTTCTTTCTTCTTTTGAGTCTGGCTTTGTTTTATAAGACAGTTTTTGTTGTTAGGATTTATTCTGCATTCTATCTCTTTGGAGTAGGGAGAGGGGCATTAGCTCAGTTCATCAATTTTTGGCCCTGGGTTCTTAGTAGAAATATTCTGGGGCTGCTGTGTCCAACACAGCAGCTGCTAGTGATAAGAGCTTATGTACATTTGAACTTAAATGAATTATCATGAAACAAAATGAAAAATTCAGTTCCTCAGTTCCCCTAGCCAAGCTGTAAATGCTCAGTCGCTACACTTGGCCAGTGCCTGCTGTGCTGGGCTGTGCAGATAGAGGACATTGCATCATTATAGAAATTCTGTTGGTGAGCATTGCTCAGGATGTCCAAGAAAATCCAAAAGGGAAGTCATGAGGAGGGAAATTTAGATTCAACCTGAAAGGAACCCTGTGCCCAGGGGCAATGG
The DNA here is from genome assembly GCF_964341445.2 of Mesoplodon mirus. NCBI lineage: Eukaryota > Metazoa > Chordata > Mammalia > Artiodactyla > Ziphiidae > Mesoplodon > Mesoplodon mirus. The sequence goes on from NC_138987.1 coordinate 43,344,059, forward strand.
ACCCTGCAGAGTGTGGAATGATGCCCTGCTCGGGGCTGGGGGGAGATTCTTGTTTGGGTGGGAAGTAACACTAGGTCTGCGAGATTCCCTCAGGAATCACTCATGAGGGAAGCAGGCCATATGCAGCCTTGGTAGCTGGGAGTCCTCAGCGAAGGATGAGGATGGAGCAGGGGACAGAGCAGCTGTCTGGCCCTTCTCCCCTCCTCGGGGGGAAGGAAACTGCATCTGTGGGATCTGGGCACTGGGAGCTCAGGGAGCTGCTTCCAGATGTTGCTGGATTACACCAGAACCACACCTCCAGATTGTAGCAACACAGAGTCATTCGTATGCACGCAGATTTGAACATGAACTGCATTTCAAAATGAAGCAGAAACAGGGAGCGGCTTCTGGCCGCTATGATGAGGAGAAAGGAGCTGAGCAAACTGTTTAAACAGGAGCAGAAATAGTTGACTGGAGAAGTTTGCCATCACAAAACGAAGGAAATGGAGCATCTTCAAAGATTGCACCCCAGCCAGGCATCAGCGAGGGGCTGGATGTGCCTTTCAGTGGCGGGGTAGCCAAGCAAGGTTTGAGCACAACATGTCCTCAGTGGAGGATGTGGACTTGCAACTTCAGTTTTCAGGGAAGCTGGGAAAATCAGTCAGCAGGGCAAGCAGGGCGCCAGTCGATTAGTTTCTCATTTTGAAGCACCAAGTTCCTGGTGAATTCCAGAGTGATGCCCGAGGGTCCCTTCTGTTTAAGGTGGGGTGACAGAGCATTAGCCAGAAAGGAGGGCTGGGGTGAACCTGGAGATGCAGGAGGCACAGGGCACTGTGGGCAGCGCCAGGGGGCTGCCCTCCTAGGGCCAGGCTGACCCAAATGGGTCACTCACTGGCTCATCCCTTGTGCTGAGATTGGGAGTTTCAGAGATGTTCAGAGCCTCACACCTACCCCTCGTGGGGTTCACTGTCTAGTGGAAGAATAAGAAATAAAGAGCATGGTTAAAATCCATCTTGGAACAGGCTACAGTTGGGGTAAAACTTGAATTCTGTGAAGAGAGCAGAAAGCCTTTTCAGAAGAAGTAGCATCTGAGTTGGGGCAGGGAGGGTGCTTTCGTTTCCTGGAGTTGCCATAAAAAAGCACCGCAAACCAGGTTCTTACAAATACTGTATGCTAACACGTATATATGGAATCTAAAAAAAAAAAAAAAAGGTACTGAAGAACTTAGGGACAGGACAGGAATAAAGATGTAGATGTAGAAAATGGACTTGAGGACACGGGGAGGGGGAAGGGTAAGCTGGGATGAAGTGAGAGTGGCATGGACATATATACACTACCAAATGTAAAATAGCTAGCTAGTGGGAAGCAGCAGCATAGCACAGGGAGATCAGCTTGGTGCTTTGTGACAACCTAGAGGGGTGGGATAGGGAGGGTGGGAGGGAGGGAGATGCAAGAGGGAAGAGATATGGGGATATATGTTTATGTATAGCTGATTCACTTTGTTATAAAGCAGAAACTAACACACCATTGTAAAGCAATTATACTCCAATAAAGATGTTTAAAAAATGTATTTTCTCATGGTCCTGAAGATTAAAAGTCAGAAATCAAAGTGTTGGCAGGGCCGCAGTCTCTGAAGCCTGTAGGGCGGTTCCTCCCCTGCCTCTCCCTGATGCTGGCATTGCCCGCATCCCTCGGCTTGCAGGAGCATCCTTGCAGGAGTCTCTTCCTCCATTGTCATGGGGCAGCTTCTCCTGCGTGTCTCCCTCTGTGTCCTAAAAGGACTCCAGTCATACTGGATTAAGAGCCCACCCTACTGCAGTCTGACCTCATCTTAACTATTTACTTCTGCAATGGCCCTATTGCCAAATAAGGTCACATGCTGAGGCGCTGGGGGCTAGGACTTCAACAGATCTTTTGGGGGAATGTAAATGAACCCAGGACAGAAAGACAAGAGGAACTTCAGCAACTGTAGCAATTTAACCAAGTCAGAAACCCCGGAGTTACCATACACTTGGTGCCGCTGGGTCCCCCTGGGTCATTTGGGAGGTCTTGCCCTCCATCCCTTTCTTGTCTGGACTCTGCCAGCAGTCTTCTAATTGGTCTTCAAGCATGCCTCATCCCTTCCCTGCCCCAGCCAGAAGGACCTGTCTAGATTGACCCACCCAGAATTCTCAGGGAGGCCCTTCTCTGTTGCAGTATAACATCCAAATGCCTTTCAGTGACACATGGGGCCTCTGCACTGCCTGTTTCCAGCCTCTCCACCCAGCATCACAGTTTTGCAAAAGTAGCAGAGGTTTATGGACTTGTTACCACTCCCCAGGCATCGTGCAGAACATGCATGATCTCATTTATTCCCGCAACAAACTTGGTAGGTAGATGGTCATGCCCACTTGCAGAAGGGGATGGAGACACAGTGAGTTTAATGTGAGTTTAATTAAATTTGAAATAATGTTTGTTGGAAGAAAATATGGCTCTTTCAGGATACATTGCTAGTAATTCAAGGAGCCCAGATGCAAAACCCGGGCAGTCACGTTTTAATGCACAGGCTCTTCACTCCTGTTTTTCTGTGATTGACGGCCCCCATCCCCAGCCTGCCAGTCCCGGATCTTCTCTTAACTTGTCTAAATACTGACTACTTGTACCTCCTGCAATGGGGGCAATGTGCTCTCAAGCTTCCCCACATCTTGTTCCCGATTTTGACACTTTGGGAACTCCCCGCCTGTGCTTGTCCACCCGCTCATGCTTAGGGTCTCCCTTAGGACATGCCATCATTTTCTCTCATTCAACGGAGGACCCAGAAACCCTCCCCCTGTCCCTCCCCTCCCCCTCCCCCTCTATCCTCTCTCCCCTTCCCCTCCCTTCCGTCCCTCTCCTCCCTCTCACCCTTTTCCTTCTGGCTTATTTTCTTCATTTATCCTTTTTGACCTCAGGTGCAGAGTTGGGTTAATCACTTTCTAGTTCTAGGAACTTTCTAGTTCCTGACATGAAATATAAGGACCCTCTTTTCTTAAAAATAATAAAAATAAAAAGAAGATTTAATACTTTTACTAGGTATTTAAATATATACTCATTCATGAGACATTATTTAAAATTTTGCAAGATATTGGATTAATTTTCTTTTTTTTGTAAACATTTCTCTACTAAATAGAGTCATTAAAAAATGTTTTGACCCAGGAGGTACATACATACATATATATATATATATAGTTTTTTTTCTGCTTGCTATTTGTAGTAGCTGGAAATTCTGCAAAAACATAATTCTGCATATTTTTTCATTTTACCATTATGGCCATTTAAATAACAGAGTCTTTGTTCTGGAAGAAACTTGAGTATCATTTTAGAATTAGTTTCTATTAAATAATAGATAGATACAAGAGACTCATGGTACACATGAGGAATGTATAAAGAATAAAGGTTAAAGGGATCCCCTCTGTATGTACTGCCCAGCTTACATAGGTAACTGGCAAGTTCTGAAGTCCCATTGGTCATGTTTGCCCCTGTTTCCTCTCTCCCTCTAGCAGGTATAACCATTATCTGAATTAGGTGCTAATCATTCTACTGTTAGTTCTTTACTATATAAATAATATATTGTTTAGTTCAGCCTGCTTTTGAACTGTATAAAATGGAACTGTGCTGTATGAATTCCTAAGCAGTTTGCAATTTTTTTCACTCCACATTGTAGGAGAAAGCTGTTGAGGCTGCAACTCTGCCAGAAATGTGGTACCAGGGCAGGGAAGAAGTCAGGGAGCAGCACTCTGAGCTCTCTTCTTGTTCCCTGGCCTCCTGCGGTGCCACCCCTATTGGCTGAGCCCAGTTGGAGTCCCGTGGGCAGGGAGTCTGGGGGATGTACCCTCAGCAGCACAGAGCAGGGCAGAGAGGGCTAGAGAGGGGTCTTGGGAGTGGAAAGGAGGGAAGAATAACCAGCACGCACATCTGCAATGTGACTAGACATCACCAGTGATCACTCAGAGCGATTGTACCAACTTCAGATTTATTGCTGCTCCACAGCCCTGCCGACCTCTCGGTCTGCACAGCAGGGCGGGGACATTTTTTTTTTTTTTTGTGGTACGCGGGCCTCTCACTGTTGTGGTCTCTCCCATTGCTGAGCACAGGCTCAGGACGCGCAGGCTCAGTGGCCATGGCTCACGGGCCTAGACGCTCCGTGGCATGTGGGATCTTCCTGGCTCGAACCTGCATCCCCTGCATTTGCAGGCAGATTCTTAACCACTGCGCCACCAGGGAAGCCCAGGGTGGGGACATTTACCATTCCTTCCGTGATTACCAGAGAGGTGGGCATCCTGTCATGTTCATGGGACATCTGCATTTCCCTGTCAGAAAAGTGCCCAGTCAAGTCTGTTCCCCACGTTCTATCAGTTTTTGCCTTTTTCCATATTGATTGACTGATTCATCCAAAATTCTTTACTGAGCACCTTTGAAGTGAAAAATCTTCTTCTAGGTCTTGAAAATGTAACAGTGAACAAAAGTGGCAATAACCATGGCCCTTTTGGAGCTTAAATTCTACTGGAGAGTGAGTGCGTGCGTGCGCGTGCGCACACAACAGAATGAGTCAGTTCATTAGGAAATGAAGTGTTCTAGGTATATCAGAAGTGTTAGATATGTGTGTGCCTCCCAATTATTTTGGAAATGTTATTGAGGAAAATAAGGGAGGGAGAGGCATAGGAAATGTTGGGGGCACTTTGTAACGTTGCTGCCCAGGAAGCCCCGTTGGGAGGGTAAAATATTCAGAGCAGGTGCTCCTAACTCCTGCTCTCCACGTCTTCCCTCTGCCAGGGCCACTTCTCCCCAGCCCAATCTTGCTCAGATGTAACCATCTCACTCTCTTTATAACTTTCCTCTCTCATTCTTTTCTGGCTGGAGTTTTGTCATTTAGTTAGTATTTTCAAGCTTTGCTGATCTTGTCTATTGTTTTTTACTTTCTCTTCATTAATTTAATATTTCTTTCATAAATTTATTTTCTTCCTTCTATTTTCTTTGGTCTATTCTGTTGTCTTTTTCCTGACTTCTTATGTTGGATGCTTGTCTCATTAATTTCCAGCCTTTCTTTTCTAACATAAGTAGTGAAGGCTATAGATTTCCTTTTATATTCCTAACTTAGCTGCATTTTACCAGTTTTGAAATTTCATTATTTTTAAAATTCTAATTTCCATCATAATGTTTTTGTTTTATCCATAATTAATTCAAAAGTGTGCTTCTGGTAGATATTTTCAAATGTTTGTGGTATTTCTAATATTTTTGCTATTTCTAATTTAATTAAATTTTTCTCTGGAAAATTGGTTTTTATATTTTTAAACCTTGAGATGTAAGACTGCTTTATGGTCTATTTCATTCTAATTTTTATAAATGTTCCATGTGTGCTTAGAAATAACATTTATTCTGCAGTTGTTTTTATTTATACATTTGATAAAGTTTATTAATTGTGCTACCCAAATATTTAGTATATTTACTGATTCTTACCTGTTCCATCTATTAATAGCTGCAAAAGAGAATAGAATTTCCTTCTATGATTGAATATAGTTCTGTCAATTTTAGTTTCACATATTTTAAAGCTATGTCATTACGTATGTTATTAGCTATGTTATTTTGAAGCTATGTTCTTATTTGGAATTTTTATATATCTTAGTAAATTGACATTTTATCATTTTATAGTGACTTTCTTTATCTCTATGCATTTGCCTTAAATACATAGTTTGGCTACTGTATATGTTTAAATATAAATAAATATATGTATGAATAAATATGTAAATATATAAACATATTAACATATATCCTATATTCCAGTTTTCTTTTGATTAATATTTGGCTGATATATATTTTTTCCATCCCTCTCTTCCACCTTTCCTGCATTCTGAAGTTTTGCAACATTTTTTGTGAACAGCATGTAGCATATAGATCTGTCATCTTTTTAAAATTCAGTTTAACCATCTTTACCTTTTAACTGATGAATCTGAGCTATTTACATTTATTGTAGTTGGTCATAAATCTTGATTCATTTCTATCATCTTTGTCTATTTCTCCTCCTTTTTCTGTTTCCCTTCTTACTGTTTCCTTCTATATATTGATGGAGTTTGTTTTATTCATTCCACTTTTCCCCGATGCTATTTTGGAGGTTTTTGCACTTTATTTTATTTCAGTTGTTCACCTAGAAACCTTTACTTTTATACCTAACAGAGTAAAAAATAAGCAATATATTAGCCCTCTCCCCCAGCAACACAAGGGTCTCAGAATACTTTAACTACCAGAATTATTCCCTCCTCTACTTAGGTGTTACTTTGTGCACTTTAACACTTTTGAAATTTTATATATTTTAAGCATCCCCCCCCCAACGGGTCCTACTGATGCTGGTTGTGGTGCTTTCGTTGTTGTTTAGACTTTATACAGTTTAGGTTTGTGTAGATTTATTTGCATATTTATTAGTCTCTTTACCCACCATTCCCTCGGGTTTTTCCCAATTTCTTCTGGACATGGTTTTACATGACATTGATGGTTTTACATAAAGGTAATTTGTGGCAAACTATCTTTAAGTTATTTTACATCTGAAAATGTCTTATTTTGTCTTCCCTGTTAAATTATAGTTTTTCTGAGCATTCAAATCTTTTCTTTTCTCTGAAATGCACTGAAGATATGATTGCACTTTTTTTGACATCCTCTGTTGCTGTTGAGAAATCAACCCTTAGTCTCATTATTGGTGCTTTGTAGGTAGTATTTGTTTTCTTTCTTACTTCTTTAAATATTTTTTCTTTGATATTCTCCTTCCTTGTTTTGTAATTTACTATGATGTATCTGAGTGTGGATTTCTTTTTAAAAACTCTATTATTGTTGTGTTTTGCTAGATTGCCTGAATCTGAGGATTGGTGCCTTTCTTCTGTTTCTGAAAATTCTTACCCAACATGTAATATGTATTACCTCTGCCCCATCCTCTGTATTAACACCTTTTAGAATTCTGATTATGGACCCTCTCCACTCTGTCTCTCTTTTAACCAGTCTTTTGCATCTGTCACATCAGTTTGTGTTTGTGCTACATCCTACCTTCCAGTTCAATAATTGTTTCATCTGTTGTGTATAATCTGCTATAACCTGTCCATTGAGTTTTTTATTCCAATTATTATATCTTTTCTTTTTAATTTCTAGAACTTATTTTTCAAATCTGTCCCATTCTATCTTATAGTCTTTTGTACTTTATGCATTTTTAAAATGTTATTTCTTGAAGCATGTTTCACATACTGTTTTATTCCAGCTTATACAAATGCAATAGCTGAAGTCTTTGTGGTGTGATTCTGCTCCCTGCTAGCAGGATCTGTTTCTGATAGCTCTCATGCATGCAAATTTCCTCTTTGTTTATTTTGTGATTTTTGACCAACGCTCATTTTTCTCATAACTTTACATGTGAGAATTATGTGAGGCCTGTGTTGAGGGTGCATTCTGCTGAAGAGAATTTGTATTTGATTCTGTTAGGGACTTTGGGTTGCTACCAGCTCGGGATAGGACGACTAAAATTATTTCTCACTTGAAGTTTTTTTCTTTTTAACACAGTTGGTATGAGTTGAGGCTGCAAAACCATGTGGGGACTTGGGGTTACAAAGTATCAGGGGAGATTTTAATTTTCCATCCACTCAGCAACAAATTTGAGCCAATTTATTGCCTTTTCCCAAGGTCTTTCCAGGTCAACGATACATGGAGAGGCAGCCCTTGGAGGTCCAGCTTCGCGTGGGGTTCTCTCATGAGACCCTCCAAGGGCTGGCCTAGCCTTGTCCCCAGAACCCCAGCGCTGTTGCAGTCATCAGATCAGAAGGTCACAACCTTCAGGGCTTAGCAGACGTCACTGGGCTCACAACTGGCTCCAGGGATCTGGTCCTTCTCTGCAATCCCACTTTCAATGTTGTTTGGTTTCTGAGGATTTCTTCTTTCTTGCCCACTCAGCAAGATATTTCAAGAGAGTTTTAGAACAGTATTTTACTGGGTGTGTTCAGTTGTCATCAGAAGGGTTATTCACTTTATATATTTTATCATTGGGTTTTCTTTCTTTTGTCTGATTACTGTGCTCCCCCTCTTTTCTCTGTCTCCCCTTCCATTCTGCCTCTAAGCCTCATAAGCGCCAAGTATAATAGACTTGGTATATGTCTTTGCATGTGGCAAAATCTCTGCAAAGTAATGTTGTTTTATATAAACATTGTTTTAACTTTCCTTAATTGGGTATGTGCTATAGACGCCATTGTCTTTCTTCGTTCCCATGGCCCTCCACTGGACTCTGTGTGTTAAGACTTGTCCATGCGGGATGCCCCTCCAGTTCATTTCTTGTTCCGTGTGCAGTTTTGTCAGGAGCAGCCACCTCCTGCTGTGCATCCATCCCTGCAGATGGGCACTTGGGGAAGAGTGAAAGGGTCAAATTAGCCTTTTAAACCTGTTCTTTTTGGGAGGATGGGAATTGGTTTTGGTGGGATAGGGCTTGGAAATAGGGATACTGGACTCAGGTTCATTCAGTTTCTTCTTTTTTCTTCTTTTTTTTTTTTTGCTGTACGCGGACCTCTCCCGTTGCAGAGCACAGGCTCCGGATGCACAGGCTCAGCGGCCATGGCTCACGGGCCCAGCCGCTCCGTGGCATGTGAGATCTTCTTGGACCAGGGTACAAACCGGTGTCCCCTGCATCAGCAGGCGGACTCTCAACCACTGCGCCACCAGGGAAGCCCCATTCAATTTCTTTTAAATGGCTGGTTGAGTTTCTGGGACAGTTGAAAGAGTGAGCAGCTCAGAGGGAGGCTTTGTCTTGCATGTAAATGTCCGTGGGCCTCACTGGCATCTCTCCTGTGGCACCAGGCACTCTCTGCTTCAGGATGGAGTAGTAGCATCAGTCCTAGGAACTCTCCAGCAGGGAACAAGGCACTGCTCCTCCGTCCTTATCCACCTGCATTCACTGACTTACTTGGGACCTGAAGACAGTCTCAGTGGGAACAGAAGTCACTCATCTCTACACGGGCACAGAGAGTTAGGTCTGCTGGGTGGCTGGATACACTTGGGACCCATTGGGTGGCTGGGGGTGTGCAGGGTCAGGAGTTGGATTGTGAGGAGGGGGGATGGAAGCTGCCTTAGTCAGCTTTTGCTAAGTTGTGCCATGGTAACCCACAACCCTCAAGTCTAGTAGCTTACCACAAAAAGATTTGTTTCATTTTATATGTTGGGTGTGGATTGTCTGTGGCTCTGCTTCATGTATCTTCTTTCTTCTGGAAACCAGGTAGAAGGATTAGCTATTAATTTGGATCTTCCATTCTTAAAGCAGGGGGAAAAGAGCAGCAGAGCTGATGGAAACATTAGATGCCCTTAAAGCCCCTGCTCAAGTTTAATTGGCTAAAGAAAGTGACCTGGCCCACAGGATGGGGAGGGGGTGAAATATGCCCCTGCTCCATCCAGGGAGACACCACAGGCCACGTGGTGACAGGGAGGACAGTGACTACTTGGAAAGTGTGACTTGGTCTACAACAGAGACCCAAGGATGGATTCCCCAGGGGGTAAGGAGCAGGGTCAGTAAGCAGCTAGAGGGTCTGTAAGAGTGGTAGGGGTACAGTGTGTGGCCCGGATGCAAACTGGTTCTGACCCCACATCCCTAAGAGGCTACAGCAAAGGCAGGAAGAGCCATGTCAAGGAGCCCATAGCACTTTGGAGCCAAGGAACTGTTGCTGTGGGATCCTCCCAATGGACTGTAACCCAGACGACAGACTTCCTTCCCATGGGCAAGAGCTTTGTCTCACGGGGATAGTCTGGAAAGGGCAGCTGGAGGAGATGGTGGGGGCATGGAGCACCAGGCCAACCCAGAGGGGCAGCTCATCTGATTCATTGGTCAATCAGTTTTCTCAGGAGAAACAGAACCAATGAAGAGAGGGAGAGGGAGAGGGAGAGAAAGAGAGAGAGAGAGAGAGAGAGAGAGAGAGAGAGATTATTATTCAGGAATTGGCTTATGTGGTTATGGAGGCTGGTGAATACAAAATCTGCAGGGTGAGCCAGCAGGCTGGAGACCCAGGGAAAAGCCAGTGTTGTAGTTCATGTCCAAAGGCTGTCTGCTGGAAGAATTCCCTCTTAGTTGGAGGAGGTCAGCCTTTGTTCTATTCAGGTCTTCACCTGATTGGATGAGGCCCACCCACATTATGGAGAGTAATCTGCTTTACTCAAATTTAAATTTAAATATTAATCTGATGCAAAACAACCACCACAGCCACACCCAGAATAGTTCTGGACCAAATATCTGGTTTAGCCAATCTGATGTACACAATTAACCACCACATTCAAGGAGCCAAGAGAGGCTGGCCAGGAATGGGTGATGCTTTCCATGAGCAGGTGATGCTTGGATCCAACATGCTGATCAGACTTCATCCATTACAGGAGAGAATGACATGGGGGTATATCTCCTATCTCATGGTCCCTTGTGTTCTTGGTCTGTCTTCTCTGTAGACCAAGAGCCCCTAGAGGGCAGAGCCTGCTCCTCTAGAGGACCCTGCAGGAGGTTGCTCCAGGTCTGAAACTGTACATTTTGTTAAATGTACATGCAGCTTTTCTGAGAATAGTCTATCTGACCTCCCAGCTGCTAGGTGAGCCCTCTCCGGCTCTCTCTGCCCCTGTTACTGGTTCACTGTACACACACATGCTGAACACAGTTAGTGCAAGGGCTCAGCCAGGCCCCAAGGGACGTGTGTGTTCAGAACAGAACAGGTGCTGGAGAGAGGCAGGCCCAGGTCTCCCTGTTGGGAGGTGTTCAGACCTTCGCCTGCCCCTGGACACCCTGGCTTCTCCCTTCTCTGTGCACTGACATCTTTGTCATACAGGATCCGTGGTCCTGGGGGTAGAGGATGCTCTGGAGGAAGGAACCATTTCTCCCTCTTTTATCCATTTGTGTCCATTCCCTCCTGGGGGAGAGGAGTGGGAGGGAGTGTTTGGATTCCTGAGTGGGATTCACAGGACTCTCCTTCGTGCTCAGAGCTGCTCCAGGACTGTCCCCCTTTTGTAAAGTGCTCCAGCCAGGCGTCCCAGGCTCTGCACCATCAGCCACACCAGTCCAGTCTGCTCTCTGGCCATCCCCGCCATCTACTGGTCTAGGTCCCTGACGTGCTGTGCTTTCCTGCTTCTCCCAATCTTGCTCAGACTCTTGCCTCGGTCTGGAATTCTCTTCTTCTCTTTACCCAGCAAAATCCTATTCATGTTTTGAACAAGAATATAGTCTCTTCCAGGAAGCCTTCTGTGAATGCCCAGGATGGACAGAGTGTTTTTCTCCGAGTCTGAGTGACAGCCTGTCCTTCCTTGATAGCACCTGAATGTACTGTATTTTCAATGCCTACCTGTGTCCTCACCTGTGGGTTCCAGAGGGAGGGAGCTGTGCCTGGTCCTAGGTTTCCACCCCAGGGCCTGACGTGTCGCAGGTGCTCCATTGCTGATGGAGAGAAGGGACAGCCCCACACAGAAGGGCAGGAGTCCTGTTCTCTCCCTCCGAGGAGCCGCTTCCACGGCTGTAAAGTGTGCTGGAGCCTGAGAAGCATGGTGAGTGCATGGTGTTGCCAGGCAAGTTGTTCAATGCCAGGGCTGCCAGGCCCTGGGAAGATGTTTATTTGTCTCGTAACTGCAGAAATGGAATCCTGTTTCCTTGCTTTCATTTATGAGTAAGATGTCTTCTTAGGTTGTTCAAAAAAGCAAGTTTTAGACCATTAAGTTGTTTTTATTTTACCTTTTATTGGAGTTTAAATAACAAGGTGAGCATGGAGCACAGTGTAGGGTGATTAGGAAGTAGTAAAAGGCATTTAGAGTGCTCACAGGTCAGGCAGAGAGACTGAGAGCCAGTGCAGAGAGAAGGATTGCTGACATTGATTCCAGGCATGGCATTTGTCTAACCTTTCCTTTTAATGGAGGAACTTGTGAAAACAAAGGGATCAAGGTATGGAAACCACACGCTGGCTGCAGTGATTCTCCAGGGTGAGGGCTGTGGGGAAGGGTGGTACCCAGCAGTGGACGCCCGATTTCTTCTGGACGGTGCTGCCCTACATGGAGGTATGTCCTCCTGTAGCCGGTTGGGAAACGAGCACTGGTTGGGGGTCAGGAATCTGGGATGCTAATCCCACCGTTCCAACTGCTGACTGGGTGAGTTGGGGCAAATCCATCCATATCTCAGTGCAATGGGAATAATACCTGTCTCAGGTGTGTTATGACAGGTTAATGGGATAATCAATGTAAAGTTGCCTTGACAGTAAAAAATTTATACAAATGTCAACTATTACTTAAAATATAATTTTACCACTCTCCTCATCAATACTAATGCTTATTGAGTAGGCTTAAGAAGAGGGAATCTGGATGGATAAAAAACTAGGTCCTACTGTAAAGCACAGGGAACTATATTCAATATTTTGTGATGAACCATAATGGAAAAGAATATGAAAAAAAAATATATATATGTATGAAAATAAACTTAAGGGGACCTGCTAGCAGGGTTTTGCAACAATCCCAGCAAGAGTTGGCTGTGGCTTAGGCCAAAGTTACAGTAAGGGAAGTGGCGAGGAGTGGTTGGATTCTTAACGTTATATTTTGAAGTTAGCGTCAACAGGATTGGCTGATGGGTTTATAGGACTGGAAGGGGGAAAGGGTGTGTCTAAGTGGCTTAGCACAAGGACTGGAAGACTAAAGTGGCCATTTATTGAGGTAGGAGAAGTCATGAGAGGAGCAGGGATGAAGGTACTGGATATCAGGATTTGGACGTTTAAGTTGGAAGTGCCAAATCATGATGTTGCCAGTAGGCAGCTGCATATACAAAGCTAAACAAATAAATTTAAACTCATGAGCATGTAGGTAGAAGATGAAGCCATGGGACTGGATGGGATCACCCAAGTAATGAATGTAGATAGAGAAGAAGGGAGTTCCAAGGTCTGAAGCTGGGCATCCCAACACTGAGGACTCAGAGAGATGAGGAGGAAGCAGCAAAGGGGTAGGAGGGACTAGAGAAATGGGAGGAAAATCAAGGGATTTTGGAGTTCTGGCAGCCAAGGGGAGAAAATGAATGAAGGAAAAATGAATGACCAACAGTCATAGATGCTGCCAAGGGGACAAGTCAGTGAGGACTGAGAATTGCCCTTTAGGTCTTGCCTCATGGGGATCAGTGGAGACTTTGATGAAGGTAGTTATGTTGGAGTCATGGGAGCAGAAAAGCATTGTTGGGGAAGGATTCAACAGAGAGAACGGGAGGAGGGAAATGTAGACAACAAGTAGAGATAACTCTTTCAAGGAGTTCTACTGTAAAGGGGCAGAGGCTGGAGAGTGAAGTGCAGTCAAGAGAAACTTTTAAATCAGAGAAATAGTAGCCTGTTTGTTTGCTGATGGGAATGACCTACTTCCAGTAGAATAAGAAAAAACCATGACCTATTAGTGAGAGGGAAGAATTGCTGGATTGTGTCTTTTTAGGTAATAATGCCTGGATTCTCTCGGGCAGGTGGAGACGTTACGAGAGCTAGGAGAAAGGAGATGCACCCACAGGAACAGGAGATAAGGGAGAACCCTCAGCCATAGTTAAAGGAAATGGTTAGGGCTTTCAGCAGGTCTCTTCTGAGAGGCTCTGGTTTCCCAGGGAGATACTTAACAAGGCCGTAGGATGAGAGGGAGAGGGAGAGAATGTTTTGGGTATCTAAGGAGAAAAAGGAGCAGGAAAAAAAAATCACTTAGGAAAGTAGGAGAGAGAATGAACTGGGAAAATGTGGTAGAAATTCCTGGGCAGTATTAAGAGTCCACTTAAAGTTAGGGGTCAAGAATTTAAAGTGAGACTTGTCAGCACAGTTATGCATTTTTTCCAACTACGCTAATCTGAGAAGGTGCAAGCGTGGTAGGTATTTAGTTGGAGATGATGATCAGAGTTGTGGTTTGGCTCAACTGAGGATGATAAAGTGAAAGAGGGGCAAGAGAGTTGAGGGTATATTTGAGGGAGTGGTTATGACTGAGTCATGAAGTATCAGGTGTGTAGACAATGAGACAAGAGCTAAGATCCTTGAGGAATCAGGGAGAGTGATTGGGGAGGAGTAGAGAGCTTCAGCAAAGGAGGAGTGGTGGGTGGAACAGTCTGATATGTGAAATTCACAACTGATGCACTTAATGGAGAAGGGAGGGAGAACGGTCTGGGAGCAGGAACGGCAGGCAAGGACAACACCTGCCTCCAGGCCCAGTGACACGGTAGCATCAATTTTTCTCTGTGTGAAGGGGAAGGGGAACCAGGAAATGATGGGACCTGAATCTTGGAAGAGGAGTTTGAGTTCACCAAGTGGATGCACAGAATGGCCAGCTCCCTGGGGCAGCCCAGATTTGCTGGAGTGTCCCAGGAAGATTCTAGGCTTTAGAGCCAGTCACGTTTGTGTCTAAAACCCAGATCTGTCACTTATAGATAAATCTGGGCCAGTTACTTTACATCTCTGAACTTCTGGTTTCTCATCTGAAATAGGTAAATTCTCACTCTTAGGATTGTTACAGATGTTAAAGAATAACATATACACCCATTTGGTGACTAGTAACTACGTGTTTTTAATCTTCATTTTCCTCTAGGGGACCAAGTTTCTTCATCTGTAAATGTAGGATAATACATATTTGGGTTGTCAGATGAATTAAATGAGATAATATACTATATATTTTCTGGTTCATAAAAGGCATTCAATAATTTTTAAAGTTAGCCTTGACCTTTCTAAAAAGGATCTTTGTTTGTAAAATAAGGATAATATATGCTCCCATGGAAAGTTCTCCAAAGAAATATTATTTGCCTCAGTATATCCTCACCTAAATTTTTAAACCAGCAGGTAGGAGGGAGAAAATAAAAAAGAACACTGCAAGGCAGTTTCCAAATCTACCATGATAGTAGTGCTCCATCTAATTGCAATGAAATTGGAGTTGATTTAATTATCGGCATTTATAAAAATAAATTTTGCTGGATAGATGTGTGTTACATGGAGATCCAAAAGAACTCCAAATTCCAGTAAGTGATTAGTTCATTATGTAGACTAATTGCTTTTACAGTTATAAATAAATTCAAAACCTCACAGATCTAAAGTATACACCTGTGCACTAATTGCTTTTCTGAGGGCTGTTTCCATGGCTGCAGAGCAGACATTCTGCCACACAGAGATAGGATGGTACAGGTAGATCCCAGAGACACACTTCAGAGAGGGCACATTTATGCCAGGGCTTCGGCAGCAATGAGCTTTAGCACCGCAAGTCTCTGGACAGCAGCTCCACCCGAAGATTCTGCACTAACTCAGAATTCCAGAAGAACATTAATTAGGTCTGAAAAGGATTTAGAAAAAAAGACAAAAAACAAAAAACTGGTGAGGACCCTGGGCCTTAGAGACTTTAGTAACATCCTCAACGCCCCACAGTGGATAAAGCAAATATATGGAGCTGGCTCGCTGGCTCCCTGTCTCATTTGAGTCCAAATCGTTAGCTCTCCGTGCAATGGCAATTGGTGGAAACAATGCTTTCTGGGGAACATTTTTAAAAGAAATTAATGACCAAAACTCTGGATGCTTTAGTTAAATATGTGCATTTTGAAAGGCTTGCTTCTGCTTGAATTTGCATAATGGTCCTTCCCCACAGGCCAACGTTACCTTTTACTCTGTTTAATAGACTCGATGTTGCATTATTAACAACCTTATGCAAAATGATGACCTCAGGAGTCTCCTCTCCCCCCACATGCCTTCTTCCCTGATTACTCACCTGTGACCTCTGTGGCCGAGGCAGCTTCCTAATGGGGCTATAGTGTTTCTTTTGTCCAGGTGTCTAAATGGAGCGTCATTGCCTAATGAATCCCCAGGGCTTGGAGAGGAAAGCCTGAATGAGGTAGAAATGACCTTCTTTTCTGAGCCTTGAGCACACACAAGCCCTTTCATCAGTATTTAGCCCAAGTAATGCCATTTCTTTTCTTTTCCTTTTTTATTTTGAAACAATCTCCAACTTGTGAGAAAAGTTGCAAAAATAGTACCCTTCACTGGAAGACCCTATTCAAGTTTCACCAGTAGTCCCAGTGATGCCCTTCAATAGCAAAAGCACCCAATCCAGGACCACGCATGGCAGGCTCTTGTCATCTCTCTTTAGTACCTTCCTGGAACAGGTTTCTCAGTCTTAACTTGACTTTTATGACCTCGATATTTTTTCAGATTACAGGCCAGTTATTTTGTAGAATGTCCATTAATTTGGGATTGTCTGATATCTCCTCATGATTAGAACTTCCTTTCTTTCCTTCCTTTCTCCCTCCCTTCCTTCTTTCCTTCCTCCCTTCCTTCATTTTCCTTTTGTTCTTTCTTTCTCTCTCTTTCTTTCTTTCTTTCTCTCTCTTTCTTTCCCTTTCTTTCTTTCTTTCTTTCTTTCTTTCTTTCTTTCAAGTATAGTTGATTTACAATATTATATTAGCTTCAGGTGTACAACAGAGTGATTCAATATTTATATAGATTATACTCCATCTAAAATTATTACAAAATAATGGCTATATTCCCTGTGCTTTACAATATATCCTTGTTGTTGTACATTTATTATTTAGCATTCATCTGTAAGAAATAAAATTCTCTGCTCCATAATTAATTAATTCATTAATTGGTGTGAGTATAATAGATACTGACATATACTTGGTATATACTGATTATATGGGCTCAGAGGTTCCTATGCTATTCAAGGGCCTCAAATATATGTCACTATCAAAATTTACTTTGATGCTGATATTTTCCCAAGTTTGGTCTGTGGGAGCCTCTTCTGTGTTTTGTATTTTTTTAACACCATGGTTGAAATATAACTGAATATTACAAAATAAATGTGTTATGAACATCCATAGCATAGTGTATGTGTTTGCATGGACACAGGCTTGCATTATCTTTTGGGCAAATACCTAGGAGTGGAGTGACAGGATCATACAGTCCACTTGAGTTCAACATTTTCAGAAACTGCCAGTTTTCCATAGGTTCCAGTTTCAGTTTCTAGTTTCCGTTCCTCCACAGCATCCTCAGCACCTGGGAAGGTCAGCCTTTTTACTTTTAGCCATTCTAGCATATGTGCAGGGGTATCTCTTTGTGGTTTTTAATTTGCATTTCCCTGATGACAATGATGCTGAGCATCTTTTCTTTTCTTTTTTATTATAAATTTATTTATTCATTTATTAATTTTTTGGCTGCATTGGGTCTTTGTTGCTGCGTGTGGGCTTTCTCTAGTTGCGGTGAGTGGGGGCTACTCTTCTTTGCGGTGCACGGGCTTCTCATTGCAGTGACTTGTCTTGTTGTGGAGCATGGGCTCTAGGTGCACAGACTTCAGTAGTTGTGGCACGCGGGCTCAGTAGGTGTGGCCCACGGGCTCTAGAACGCAGGCTCAGTAGTTGTGGCACATGGGCTTAGTTGCTCCATGGCATGTGGGATCTTCCTGGACCAGAGCTCAAACCAGTGTCCCCTGCACTGGCAGGTGGATTCTTAACCACTGCACCACCAGGGAAGTCCCTGACCATCTTTTCATGTGCTTTGTTGCTCTCTGTATATTTTCTTCGATGAAGTGTTTGTTGTTGACAGTTTAGCATTTTTTAAAAATTAAGTTGTTCATTTTCTTGAGTTCTGAGAATTCTCTATATGGTGTGGATATGTATTTTTTGTTTGATATATGATTTGCAAATATTTTCTCCAAGTCTGTGGCTTGACTTTTCTTTCTTTTAAGAATGTTTTACAAAAAGCAGAAATTTTAATTTTCTTTTTTAGATTTTACTCTTGGTGTCATATCAAAGAAAACCTAGCCTAATTTAAGGCCACAAGGTTTTTTTTTCCTTCTAGAAATTTTATAGCTTTCAGTTGTACATTGGTTTACTTTTTGTATATGGTGAGAGGTATGGATTGAAGTACATGTTTTTTTGCATTTGCATATCCATTTGTTCTAGCATCATTTATCCCTTCTTTACTAAATTGCCTTTACATCTTTATAAAAGAATTGGTGGTCAACATATGTGTGGGTCTATTTCTGGACTCTCTGTTCTGTCCCATTAATCTATATTTTCTAACTTGCTGTCAATGCCAGGTTGTCTTGATTACTGTCATAAATCTTGAAATCAGGAAATTTTAGTTGCCCTACTTTGTTCTTGTTTTGCAAAGTTGTTTAGTTGTTCAACATCCTTTGACTTTTTATAGAAATTTTATATCAGTCTGTTAACTTCTACAAAAAATACCTACTGGGTTTTTTTTTTAAATTGGAATTGTGTTAAATCTCCAGATCAATTTGAAGGAGTGACATCTTCACAATATTGAGTCTTTCAGTGAATGAACATGGTGTATCTCTCTATGTATTTGTCTAATTTCTCTTGACAATGTTTTGTAGTTTTCAATTTATAGATATTTCACATTTTTGTCAGATTTATACCTAAGTGTTTCATATTTTTATGCTATTGTTATTGTTTTTTAAATTTTAAAATGTGATTGTTATTAATATATAGATATAAAATTGACTTTCGTATGTTGTTTTTGTATTCTTTAATCTTGTTAGACTCCCTTATTAATTCTAGTAGTTTTATTTATTTATTTATTTTGGTAGATTCCATCCAGTTTTCTACAGAGACAATCATGTTGTCTGAGAACAAAGACACCTTGACTTTACATCTGCATTTTGTTTCTTTTACTTACTCTATTTCACTAGCTAGTATCTCCAGTAAAGTATAGAATACAAGTAGTGAGAGCAGAAGTCCTTGAATTAATGGTGTACTAGGTGGCTATAGAATTCTGGATTGGTGGTTTTTTCTTTTAGTACTTTAAAGATGTTGTTTCTCTGTCTTCTTGCTTACATTATTTTTGATGAGAAAGTTCTTGCTTTCATCTTTGTGAAGAGAAATTTCTTGTTATATCAATCTTTTTCCTGTGTATATAACATCTCCTTTATCTCTGGCTGCTTTTAAGATTTTCTATTTATTATTGGCTTTGAGAAAATTGATTATGACATGGCCTTGTGTTGTTTTCTTCATCTTTCTTGCACTTGGGATTCATTGAGGCTCTTGGATCTGTGGGTTTATAATTGTAAAACTTGGAATATTTCTTCAAATATTTCTTTCTCTCTCCCTCCCCCACCATTCTGTTCTTCAGGAACTCAAATTACACATGTGTTGGACTAATTGAGGCTCTCCCATAGCTCACTGATGCTCTGTTCAATTTCTAAAAATTCTTTTTTTCCCCCCTATGCTTTATTTTGGATAGTTTCTACTGTTATATCTTCAAGTTTACTAATCTTTCTTTCTGCCTTTAATCAGAAAGTGTATTTTTCATCTTATGCCTTGCAGTTTCTCTAGATGTTCAATTTGGGACATTTTGTTTTCCATCTTTCATGAACATATGGAATTGACTTCTTGAACATATGGAATGCAGTCATAATAACTTTTAATGTCCTTTTCTGCTAATTTTAATATCTGTGTCAGTTTTGGTTTGGTTTCAATTGATTATTCCCTCATCCTGGGTCATTTTTCTACTTCTTTGCACACCTGGTAATTTTTGGTTGGATGCCAAACATTGTGAATTTTACCTTGTTTGATGCTGGATAATTTGTATTCTTAGAAAACATTCCTGAGCTTTTTTTTTTTTTTTCCTGGGATGCAGTTAAATTGTTTGAAACAGTTTGATCCTTTCAGGTCCTGCTTTTAAGATTTCTTAGGTGAGAATTGGAATAGTGTTCAAAGCTGATTATTCTTTACTACTGGAGCAAGACTCTTCTGAGTATCAGCACAGTGTCTAATGAAAAGTAAGATTTTTTTCCTTTAGTAGAGAATGGTATGCAGACAAGACTTGGGCACAATGTCACTGCTGTCAGATTCTCTCAGTGGAAAAAAATTTGCATATATATATATATGCATTTACATTTGTTTTTATTTGCATGTCTTTATACATTGAAAACCAGGAGTCCACGACAATACCTCAAATCCCTCTCCACCACCAGGCTCATTCCAGAGTCCCTCCTTCCATATTTGTACTCCCTTATATTTTAGAGCATCATCTTAAACAAAATGGAAGGTTTAAAATTACCCCCAGTGGTATTTGAATCCTTTGGCAGGGGCTGGTGTGTATTAAGCAGCAAAGGGAGCCGGGCACCCAGGCAGCAGACCCAGGTTTGAGTTGGGATTGCAGCTGTGTGAACCTGGGAAAACTGGTGATTTGGCTAAGTCTCCTCATCTGTAGAATCAAGAAAATAATACTTCTAGCCTCTGTGAGGGTGATAGCTTCCTATGAAGATGAAAAGGGCTGTAGCTCACAGAGTCACCAGCTCATCGGGGCCGAGGTGAGAATCGGGGGTGAGAACGATGCAGCTCCGAGACTCCACGAAACACAGAATAACCCCGAGGCAGAGGCAGACACTGGAAAGAGGCCCTGATCCTTCACTTACTGGTCCTGCAGGCATTCCCTGCCTGTGTGCTCGGCCCCAGGCACTGTGCTGGTCCTGAGGACACCCCGGGGCTCCTTTCTAGGGGTGGTGGCAGGTAGGTTAATGGGTGGGAAGGTACCAAGGAACTTGGCTTATATAGACTCTGAAAGAAAGCCCCCATCTGTGGAATGCTGTCACTGGAGGCTCGCATTTGGGGTGGCAGTGGGTGGAGCAGGCTCCAGAGAGCAGGATTCTTGTGCCTGCCCAGACAATCAGATATTTCTCCGAGCCTCAATTTACTAATCTGTAAAATGTTGGCTGTGGGGGAGGGTGAAGACCCCGCTTGGAGGAGAGATGTTGGACCAGATGATTCATGAGAGCCCTTGGAACACTGAGGTCCTGTGTCTAGCAAAGCGCCTGGCATATTCTGATGAAAGAATATGTGACTGAATTTTTTATTTATTTATTTTTTGGGTACGCCGGTCTCTCACTGTTGTGGTCTCTCCCGTTGCGGAGCACAGGCTCCGGACGCGCAGGCTCAGCAGCCACGGTTCACGGGCCCAGCTGCTCCGCGGCATGTGGGATCTTCCCAGACTGGAGCACGAACCCGTGTCCCCTGCATCGGCAGGCGGACTCTCACCCACTGCGCCACCAGGGAAGCCCAAGTGAGTGAATTTTAACATCTCCTAGCCAATCATCGGATTGGTAATGGATGCCCTGGCCCCTCCCTCTGGCAATTCTTGGCATGTGACTCCTGCCATTCCTGCCTTCCCTCCACCTCAGAGGGGCAGTGCAGTTTTCTGTACCCCTTGGAGTGTTCTAGTCCAAGGGCCTTGGGCTGCCCTTTTCCCGTCTTTGACTGCAAAGGTCCCTGCTGATGTTTATCTAGACTCACCATGTCAGAACTTCCTCTGAGCATGTTCCATTTTTACCATCTCACTGCTTCACCCTAACAGGCTTTGGGGATGCTTCTAGTTTCATTCCCACTTTGAGGACAGGGAAACTGAGGCACGCAGAGGTTAACTAACTTGCCGGGGGTCAGGAGGCCACCTAGCTGGCGAGAGTCAGCTTGAGGGCAGGTCTGTAAGTGTCCCTGGCTCCTGGGAGTCCCAGGACCACCCGACATGGAGAGGGCTCAGCAGGAGTGAATGGGGGTGTTGTCAATGTCCCAGCCTTTGGAAGGAAGCTCCATGGGAGCTGGTGGGGCATGGGCAAAAGCTCAAAGGGGCTCATGAGCCCTTTAGAAATGTAAAGCACTATAAATATTAACAACAAAAAGTCCGTTTTCATCATCTCCCATTTTCCATTGTGTTGCAAATTCTTGTACATTTTCTTGCTCTCTGGGAAAGATGAAGGCAGCCTGTTTAATAACCATACTATTAGCAAGTTATCAAGTATTTGATTGCATTTTCCAGAAGGCACCTCAGTGGCTGGGGGATCATTTCACATCTGCCTTTTCCACTGACACTCAGCATTTCCAGCCGGGACTCCTCGATGTAAAATTGTCTGCATATCACGGTTGAGGGAAATTATTTTTTAAAGGGAGGAAAAGAGTATCCAATTTACAGATGTCCTGTGTGATGCACAAAGCAAGAATGACTCTTCCCGGCCCCAAGTGTGGACAGATTTCGCAGACGTCAACAGAACGCTGGAATGGGTGTCAGATGGATGCAACTTCATAAAAGATCTCAGTGAACTCATGCAGTTAACCTTTTGTTGCATAGAATTCGGAACATTACACCCCCACCCCAGCCCCTTCCCTCCCCTGCAGAGGTTCTCAACACTTTCTGGAACAACCAGGGATGGGGGCAGTGGCCTGTCCTTTCCTGAGTACACCGAGCTCTTGGTGCTGTCTGCCGTCTCCCCATCTCACCTTGTTTCCCTGGTGTAGGGGGTCGAATCATGTATCACAAAAGTGCACGTCCACCAGAAACCTCAGAATATGACATTATTTGGAACTAGGGTCTTTGGAGATATAATTAGTCAAGGATCTTGACTAATTATAACCCAGGGGGATGGTCCTGGGTTATAGGGTGGGTCCAGTGTAATCACAAGGGTCCTCACGAGAGGGAGTCAGGAGGGTCAGTGTCAGGGAGGAGACAAGGCGTGATCGTTGGTTTTGAAGATGGAGGGAGTGGCCACAAGCTAAGGACTGCAGGTGGCCTTGAGACTCTGGAAAAGGTCAGGAAACAGACTCTTTCCTAGAAGCTCCAGAAGGAACATAGATCTTCCCAGTTGTAAGGCTAACAATCTGTGTGAAGACACTCAGCCTGTGGTAATTTGTTACAGCAGCAAGAGGAGACTAATATAGGCTCCTACATTAGGTGTCAAGGAGAAAACCCAGGATGGTGGTCCACTGTACTCACCATGTTCAATTGACCACTAGGCCTGGTGATCACACCTCTCCAGTAGGTCATGGGCCCGCCTCTTAATCCAACCCACCACGGCACACCACTGGACAGCCCACTGTCTCCACCCACCCACCCGACCTGCTCCACTCTGCTCTTCACACACTGCTGGGCTAATCCTCAAGGACGGTGAAGGGGCCAAGAACCCATCAAAGGCTGGGGGTCAAGTCTGAGCTCCCCATCATGGCCTGCTTCTCCAGCATCACCTGGGGCCACCTCTCCCTCCTGCACATGTGCCAGCCCCTGTGAGTTGATAGTCACTAGACCCCTTCCCTCCCTGCCTGGATCATGTGACCCTCAGTCCACGGCAGGATGGCCCTTTCCTCTCCAGTCTCAGGCTGAATGCCTTCCCCTTGGGTAAGCTCCTTGTCTGTAGGGGGAGAAGGGAAGTTGCCCAGAGCTGGGGACCCAACGTGGGCAGGGCCTTTGTTGCTGCTGTTTGTAAGCATGTTTGATGCTGCGTGTGTGTCTGCCTCTCCCTGAGGATGGCTGAGTCGCCAGGCAGGGCTTAATGGCATTGGCTTGACCCTGAGTCCATGCCCCACAGATGCTCAGCAGAGGGTGCTCCAGGGACGCTGGCATGAGTGGCACCTGTCCATCTGCCCCAGGTGCAGCCCTCAATCTCCACACCCAGCACTACCTCCCCGCCTGTCTAGGGACACTTCAGGCCCAGAAACACAGGACCATCTTCCACTGGCCCCTCCTCAGGCAAAACAGCCCAGGGTCCTGGGCATCACCCTGGAAATGCATTGTGTCCCATCCCTAAATCAGTATCATGTTCTCAGCTACAGAATCTTTTCTCTGAAATTGAATAGATCCTATGCCTGTGGGAGCTGTGCTGTTCATTAATCATGTTTCTCCTGTTCTGTATTTTGTGATGGTTTGACATCTTGGGGGGCCTTGCTGGCTGGGGGAGATGCCCCTCCCAGGAAGCTAATTCCTGGAGATCGTAAGCAACTGGCTTGCTAACATGTCCTTCAGATGCAAACCAACGAATCTGAGTCCATCACACCAAGCCCTCCTCATCTGCCTCTCATACACCAGGTTGGTGTCGCCCTGCCCTAAATCACCCAGGGCCAGGACCACCCTATGCCCCAAGGCCTGCC
This sequence comes from Mesoplodon mirus, assembly GCF_964341445.2. Lineage (NCBI taxonomy): Eukaryota > Metazoa > Chordata > Mammalia > Artiodactyla > Ziphiidae > Mesoplodon > Mesoplodon mirus. The sequence goes on from NC_138987.1 coordinate 43,367,925, forward strand.
GAAATCATTCAAACTAGCTGACTCCCAGCCTGCTTACCATGCCTCAGGGACCCTGATACAGGCTGGGCTGAGGCCCCCTCTGTCCTTTCTGCCTCCTGTCCAACTCTGGTGCTTCTCCCTGTGGCCCTGCAGGGCTTGCCTCTCGTTTCCAGGGGAACCGCAAGTTACACTGCACTTTTTCTTTCGATGGCATCAATGTCTCTACAGCATCACTCTGACCCCTTTACAAATTAAGACCAGGCCAAGGTCATGTTGTTACCACATTCTTAACACCACATGGTCTGCAGGGGAAATAAAGCTGTCATGAAGGATAGGGTGACATTTTCTAGAAAGATTGACCTGGGTGGGGGTGCGGAAGCATGACAGGGCCCACTGTGTCTCGCACAAAGGGTCTCTGGCCGCGAGGGGTGCACTGCTGGGGTTGGGGTTTCAAAGAGTTCCCCACACGGCACGCCTCGGCCCCTCCCCAGCCTGCCTCTCCTCCTAATGACATCCCTGTATCCACCCTGTGCTTGGGTGGGGTCCTGGTTTTGTGGACGGAAGCCCACGCTCAAGCCCACAGTGGCTTCCTTGTGGTTGAGCCTCCTGCCTTGCTTATGAAATCAAAGTATCTCTGTATGATAATAAGTAATCAAAATTCAATGAATAAAATATTGAACGCTCCTAATAAAATGCAATGTCTGCATCAGCGGAACCATCCGCCGGGCACACTGGTATTTGTTCTGGATTCCCCAGGGACTGGTAAGGAGAGTGGGATGAGCTCCCAAATGGCAGTGGGGCTGCTGGGCTGCTGTTCCCGATTCACCCAGAGGTGGGCCAGGCCAATGGCTCGCTGGCTGCTTTCATTTTGATGGCTTCAGCTTTCACAGGGCAACCCCATAAAGCAGTCTCTTAGAGTGCATCCTTGAAATTCTGGAGCTGTCGCCTCCAATAAAAGCCGTAGAAGGGAAATTTCAATAAGATAACTCAAGAACATTTAATTTTCTGCTCCTTTGGATTTGCTATCTTATTACAGCCATTCAGTTAGCTAATAAATGTCCGATCCTGTCCAATCTTCATAGCAAGCAAAGAGGCCGGGATTTAAGTAATTGGATGGAATGTCTGGGGGCAGCTTCTAGCGGAGTTGGCCAACAAAATCGGTGGGTGCGATGTCTAACCCTATTGTGGAAGCCGCTTCCGCTAATCCTGGCTGACTGTCCCCCAACCCTGCCCCGGGCCCCCCGTTTAGCTGGGATGAGGGGCCTGAGTGGGAGGGTCAGGGGCAGGAGTGGAGACCCTCAGAGTCCTGATTTCATTCTTAGATGGAGGAGGGGTCCGGGCAGGGAGCTGAGGTGGCCCGGTGAGACCAGCCATACCAGAAAGGCTTCCTTTTCTGGTTTTGACACAAAATCCATATCCTGCTGGGCTTGGCAGTGACGGACACAGGCTCACACGGCAGCTGCTCCCCTTGAGACAGCAGACGGGCTAAAGTCTTAATGTGAGCCCAGCCTGTCCCTCTCCTGGGGCCCGGGTCCAGGCACCTGCTGTGTGTTGGCTGGACCTTTGGGGTCATGGTATAGCCTGGGTTTGACCACAAAGACTTACTCCCAATCACCATACTAGAGGCCACTCTGGAGGGCCTTGGATGAGGCCACTGAGGTCAGGTGTCAGCTGAGGCCAGTTAGAGGCTCCCCAGGCAGGGTGGGCCTTCGCCTACCACCCCTCCCTCCTCTCCCCCACTTACTCACAAGGCCATGCGAGGCCTTGGGGGAGCCGGTCTGCAGGGCTGGGCTTGCCCGTCAAGAGCACTGCTGCGGGGACAGAAGCAGTAGCACCAAGCAGAACGTGAGTCCCACCCACCAGATCTCCTACGAGGTGCTTTCTGAGACCACCCGCCAGCCCCAGGAGGAGGGGCCCCCGAGGCGCTTGGAAGACGCGTGGTCGAGGCCACACTCAGTGGACGTCAGATTGGTCCTGGGATCGTGGCCAACATTGCTGACGCCGTCCGGGTGACAGGAACAAGAGGCAGGAAAGGAAGGTCTTGCTGCCGGCAGCAGACAGTCTGAGGGTGGAGACAGCACGGGACCAGCAGCTCTGCAGCGAGTGATGAGGCAAGAGGATCAGAGCTCAGGGCCCAGGGGAAGCATCTCCCTGAGGCTGGGTGGCCGAGCTGGGACCCTGGGCTGGATGGTCAGAAGGACTTAGCCTAGCGTGGGAGGGGTGAGATCACAGGAAGGTGGGATGTGGATTCGAACCCACCATGTCCACGCCCCAGGCCCCTTCCACCTAGTTACGCCAGCACAGGACATGAGATTCAGAAGTAAAAACCCACGTGGAGCCTGGGGTCTGCGCCTCATCAGGAGTGCCATCTGGGAGGCTTACCAAGAACATTTTAGGTGTCAGTGTCCTCATTTGTAAAACGAGATTGTGCATGGCTCCTCCCCCCACCTATGGGGTTTCGGAGAAGCTGAGGACTCCCTCATCCCCTCCCATGTGGCCCCTCCACCATCAAGCCAGAAACGGCCTTTTCCTGCTTGGAATGTCTCTTTCCCTCTGCCCTCAGCCAGGGAGAGCGCTCTGCTCTTGGGGGCTCACCTGGTCAGGTCAGGCCCACCTGACATACCCTCTCCCTTAGGTTACAACATAACAGATTCCCAGGAGACATGTGTCCTAGTCACAGGTTCTGGGGATTTGGGGAACATCTTCAGGGTGCATTCTGCTTTCCACACATGTAGTATGCTGACACCCCCTCACCCACATGCCCGCGTTCCTGAACGGGCCAGGCCCTGTGCCATGTGACCAGGGCACCGAGGAGGGAGACTTCCCCTGCTGTCTGTACTCAAGGCTCACAGTCTCCGTGGGAGACAGGCAGACAAGCAAGAACCTCCTTAGAGTACACGGGCCCTACAGTTAAAGGCTCTCAGACAGAGAAGGAACTCATTAGCCTGGGCTGTGGGCGGGGCAACCCTTGGCCTGGGTTTTGCAGGAGGAATAATTCACCTGTGCTGTGGGTGGGGCATGTGCCCCTGGAGCGAGGGCGTGCTCAGTAGGGCGAGGGGAGCTCGTGGGGTGAGCAGGGCTGGCGTAGCTGGAGGGGAGGGGAGGAGGCAGGGCTGGGAAAGTGTACAGAGGTCAGAGCAGGAAGCTGAGGGCCGGGTGAATGGAGGCTGGGGGATGCGGGGGAGTCTCAAGCATCCTCCATGGAACATGCAGCTGCTCAAAGGTGCATTGGTGCCCAGGCTTCACGTTTTGGGATGCGTGACCCTAAAACCCCGTCCTCTTCCTCCATGACCTCACTGGCAGAGAAGCGCCCTGGCTCTCCAGGCCTGAGGGGCTTCCCAGCTTTTTGCAGCACTCTGGTCCTGTACTCGGCTGAATAATGAGCCCCATGTGTTCATACCACCATCCCCAGTACCTGTACATGTCACCTTACTGGAAGAAGGGGCTCTGAAAATGAGAATAAGTGAAGGATCCCGAGACAGGAGATGATCCTGGATTTTCAGGGTGGGCCCGATGTCATCACGAGGGTCCCTGCAGATGAGACTTCAGGAGATAAGAAGGTCACACGACACAGAGGCAGCGAGAAACGCAAAGATTCACGTGTGGGCCCTGAAGGTGGAGGGAGGGATGCGAGGAACCCGGCCCTCCTCCTGTGGGACAGAGTCAAGCGTTACGATTGATTCCCAGTCAGCACGGATGACCCTGCTTGCTCTGAGCGAGGGGACTGGGGTGGGGGTCCTGTGGCTGCTGTGACAAACAGTCACAAACTTAATGGCTTTAATGCCACCCATTTATTCTCTTCCAGTTCTGGAGGGTGGAAGTCCCAAATCAGCTGCTGGGGCTGAAGTCAAGGAGGTTCTAGGGGGAACTTGCTTCCTCGCTTCTCCAGCTTCTGGAGCTGTGCTCCACACTTCCCTCCTTCCACCTTCAGAGCCCACATGTGCATCTTTGTGTTTCTCTCTGCCTCTGTGTCATGTGACCTTCTTCTATGGGTTCTCTGGAACCCAGCTCTGACCTCCCGTTCACACGCTTCCCGGGACCAGGAGGTATCTGGAGTCCCACAGTGTGGACCAGCTGCACAAACGTGTGCTGCGCTTTTGGGGTCATGTTTTCTGATAAGCAGCCATGTTAACAGCCTGACGCACTAAACACAAATCGATGTATTTCTGCCCTGCAAAGAATGTTTAATGCCCTGCCATAATTCCTGCTATCTGTTGGGGCCAGGAGAGAGATGGCTTTATTTCTCCCATAACTCTTGGCAGCACAATTCCATTGTTTAGTTGGTGACACAAACTTGCTATCATTTATCACCTGGGGAGAGAGATGGAGTTGGTGGCTGGCTGGAAAAGCGGGCCGGGAACTCAGGAACATCCCCAGTTCCCATGGCTGCTTGAGAATCTGGGGATCTGGGGACTTTTCTGTGCCTGTTGACAGTCACGGTGCTTCCAAGCGCTTTTGGCAGGTCCCAGGTCCCAGGTCTGTCCACTCCGGGTGCAGTATTCTGCAAAGTTCCAGTGGTCAGTTCAGAGCTGCTGCCCAGAAGCCCTCGGCCATGCTTGTCCCAGGAAAACGGAAAACCATTAATTTGCAGTCGTCTGAAGTGTGGTGGGGACACGACTGCTAATTGGCAATAAGAGATACTAAATGGAGCAAAGTTTATGTTAATGAGCCATTTATCAACAGGAAGCGGCCCGCTGGCTCGCTCCATCACTCTGCTGGCGTTGGGTTTGTTTGCACCACAGGTGTGTCCCAGTTGATGGAGCCGGCCGCTGGTTCCCTCTGTTCTCAGCTGCTCTCGGCACGGCCTCAGTGCCCCTACTCTCTGGTCTTGTTTCTAAACCTCTGTGGACAACAGCTGCCCTGGACCGAGCATCTCTGGCTTGTCAGGCGCCGTGTTCACACTGGTAACCCTCATCTCGTGTCCTGAGGCTCCGTGATCCTCCAGCTCAGAGACGCCAGCCTGCCTGCCTTTCTCCAGACCCCGCAGAGGATTCAGGGCTGCAGAAGGGACCACTGCTCTCACACTGGTTTCCCTGAAGGCCCAGCCCAGTCTGTGCTGGTTTCCAGGGAGGGCAGCTTCCCGGGTCATTTCAGTGCCCTGGAGCTGGACATAACCAATGACCACAAACAGGGGGCTTAAAACCACAGACGATTCTCCCACACTTGTGGAGCCAGAATCTACAATCAAGGTATCGGGGGTTATGCTCCCACTGGAGGCTCGAGGGGAGGCTCCCTCCTTGTCCCCTCCAGGTTCTGGGGGTTCTGGGGGCTCCAGGTGCTCCTGGGCTGTAGTCGCATCATCCAGTCTCTGCCTCTGTTGTTACGTGGCCTCCCCTTCCTGCCCGTGTGTCTCTTCTTCTGTCTTTTAGTCTCTTATAGGCACAGTCATCATTATAAGACATTATAGGTGCTCACGTGGGTAACCCAGTGTGATCCTTACCTTGATCCGATCTGCAATGACCCTTTTACCAGGTAAGGTCACCCTCACAGGTACTGGGATGAGGATATATCTTTCTGGGCACCACCATCTGATTTACTCCAGGTGGGAAGTGGGTGGTGCCCTGTGTCCCTGTGGATGACCCACTGGAGAACTGGCATTGGGCCCCAAGGCAGGGGGTGCCCCATGGCCCAGCCAAGCACCCATTCGTCCCTCATGGATTCAACAGCAACATTTGCAGGCGGCTTTGGAGGACTCCCGTGATCACCTTGGGTGATGTGTCTGTCCCTGGTGCCCAGCGAGGGGGGTGATGGGGATGTCTGATGCCAGGGCTCCTGCCGCCCACACTTCCCGCTTGGTTCACGTGACCCCCTTTAGGGAAACCCCTGCTGTCCCTGTTTCTGAGAGGAGGAGGGGCTCCAGGGACGCCATGGAAGCCCCGGCTGTCAGGCAAACTGCTGCCCCCGGGGCACTGGCTCTGTCCCGTCACGCACTGGCTGTGCCATAAACAACACTTCGCCTCTTTTGCAAACCCAGGGAAGCCAGGCCTGCATCTCAAAGCCATGGTAGGACTTGGTGTGGTTGGGGTCCAACACCTCGGTGCCACCCTCAGCAAGTCGGGCCCCTCCCTGCCCTGTCCCCACCTGTCACCCCGGGTGGGCTGGCAGAGTCCCGCTCTTTGTCTTGGGTGGCAGCCGCGGGGAACCCCACCACAGTCCCAGCCCCAGTTCTTGGGAAGGGGTCAAGAAGGAGACACACAGGAGCCCTGAGGGGCCTGGCGGTCTTGCTGGCATACGCTCAGGGAGCCAGTGTCCCCCTGTGGCTGCCCTGGCATTTCCGATGTTTCTCCAGATGAGAGGGGACCTGGTTCCTCTCCACCTGCCCCGCAGATGGATGCGGGTGCAGCCACGGGGAGTGCTGGCAGGAGATGGGGGTAGAAACAGAGTTAGGTGTGTTCCCCGCCTCCTCTGCCCGGCTCTGGCTGAAACCCCTCCCCGACCACTGCTGCAGCACCGACCCCTCCCACTGCGTTCCCACCTAGGGGTGGCCATGCCTTCCCGCTGGTACCGGCTCTGACTTCAGTCTCCCAGTCTTGCCCTTCTTTCTGTAAATAGTCTCATTAATTTCCCCAGTTCAACCTCTGAGTGGAATTCTGGTTCTTGCTGGGATTTTTCCAAAGTGGCATCATGATTAATTGATATATTTAATGACTAAAAGGCCATCATCTCTCCTCCGCTTGACCCACCGACCCCTCCTTCCAGGCTGGCTTTGGCTCTTCTGGCTGCAGAAAGCCTTTCCTGCCCATGCCAGTCCACACTTGGTCGGCCCCCTCCCGGGACCCCCATGCCGCTGATGGAGAGCTGCTCAGGTGGGGGGCATGTGCAGAGGTCCCTGGTCACCAAGCTCCCCGCTGCTTGTCACTCATGGTCCGCCAGCGTCTTTACTGCACTGCCCTTGGCCAAGCACACATGCCCCCCTTTGGCTGTCCGGTCCTCCAGGGTCAACTTGCCCCAGGGCTCACTGGCTCTGATGGGATTGGAGACGTTTGTCTGAAAACCCCAGGACCCCGGGACAGCTCTCCTGCCCTCCGCAGCAGGACACAGAGGGACCAACACCTCCCATCTCCACTGTGTGACCTGGGTGCAAATGTGTGTGTGAGAGGATGTGCCTCACTCCACGGGGTGAGGCACAGATGGAGGAATGAAAGCACGCTTCCAAGTTGGAAAGAATCTCCCCCCAGGATGTGGATTCTGGTCCCATCACATTTTATCCTTCACAGATTGCCAGCCCCGGTTGGGGAGGGGGTGGCTAAGTGCCCCTCCCCACCTTCCAGTCACCAGGCCAAATATCAGCGGCTCTGTCTTTGGGCTGAGTTGGATTTACCGAGCAGACTTCTGTTCAGTGTTCTGTTGGCCCAGAGATGGGGCAAGAGCCATCTTTTTGCTTGAATATGATACAATGAAGGTAATTTTGTGAGATGCTAATAACATATGGGGACATAGCTCATGTCCCCAGTTCAACCCCTCTGAGCAGAACCACTGTGTGCTCACCGGGGTCCCTGTGGAAGCTGGTGGGAGTGGCCCCTCTTACCTGGAGCCCCTGAGGTGTGTGACTCCTCAAGGGTCTCCTTCAGCCCCCACTCCCCTTTCCTGTGAGTCCCCAGCAGTTTATTCACTTGGTCACACACGCTTGCCCGAAGTGCCGTCATCTCTGGGTTGATGGAGGTGCCCCAGCTGATGTGCTGTCATCTTTGGGTTGATGGAGATGCCCCGGCCGCACCATCAATCCCGTGAGTGATGGGCATGAGCTCCACCAGCCTCCTCTGCCAGCTCCAGGTCATTATTTCAAGCTTGGTCTGGGAGCTCTGGTGCCAGGGAGGATGGAAGTGCCCACAGGGAAGGCTATTTTGAGTCCCACACCCCGTGCATTTGTTCTGATCACCCGCAGCCCTGGGCACAGGTTGGAAGAGTGGCTGTGAGTCACCAGGAGAGGTCTCCCACTGGCAAAGTCCTGCCTGGTTCTGGCCCATTCTCCCTTTGGCATAATCAGTCACGTGCCTTCTTTCCAGGCAAATGGCAACCAAGAGCCTTGTGGCATGGATAATCAATTTCAATAATAAGTTAAATGGGTTTGCTTTTGTTTCCAGAAAGTCTCCCACTGGGAGAGGGATGTTTTTAAAAGACTCCTGGGTTGAGTTTTACTTCTGAACTTGGACCTCTAACTGCTTCTGAGACAATTGAGTAGAGAGCATGAATAAACATGGGGGGGGAGCTTCTCCTCCACACCCACACGCACGGGGTTGGCAGCCCCGGGACCAGCTCTGGCAGAGGCCTCATTGGCCCGTGCTGTGAAGGACACATCATGGTGTCAGCCGCCCTCTGCCACTCTGTTTAAATGCCCCTTCAGAGCCAGATTGCTTCTCCTCGAAATGTCACACGTGGCTTCCAGGACATGGGGGTGATGTTTGTCAAACACAGCAGACCTGAGCCATCTAAGTGAATGTCACAAAGCTGAGCCCAGAAGCTGATTTCATCGTGGAACTAGCCCAGGGTTTGCAGCCATCTGGAATCTGCGGGTCTCCACCGCCATGGGCACATGACTTGTTATCCCTCTGCCTTCGGGGCTTAGAACAGATCATGGTACATCATGTTCAGAAAGTGTTTACTGGAGGGATGAACGAGGGGAGGGAGTCATCTCTGGATCACTCACTTGTCCAGTTTGAGGAGGTATTTCTCTGGGAAAACCAGTAAGATCTCTGAGAGCAGGATCAGGCTGGGCATATTTTGTTGGCCCATGACCTATCCTCCGTGCATGATCAACAAACACCAGTGGGAAGAACATCACTCATGTACTACAGTCGAGGAGTTCCTTATGTGGGATTTAAATTCTTTGTGATGACAGAAGTCCTGAATAAGCCAGTTTTCTTTTGATAATTCCTCAAAGCATCTATAAATTTTTTTGCAGTGTGATCTCTCAGAGGGTTACAGCACTCTGACTGGTGGGTATCTCTTTGGTTGGGAACTGGATAAAGTCATTGTCTTGCATTTAGGGGCTATTTGTATTAAAACACCATCTTAAAATACTAGACTCACACATAGCTGACAAGCTACTCAGTTGTGAGGGATGTACATGAATGGGAAAAAAGGTGATTTTTGTCTCCCTTGTCTTGATCACTTATTCAATGGAAAGGTATGAAAATAAACCACACTAAGTTATTTTCTTTCCCTTTTCTTTTGTGCCAAGAAAATAGAGACTGGAAGTGATATAAATTAAATTCATATATGATGTCTCCACTACAAGTACTCAATTCTGATCCACTCATTGGTATAGGGAGAAACTTTCCTGTTAGATGTGAGGATCAAATTTTGTCATTTAGGGGTAAAACCAGCTAACCAACACACCTACTCATCCATCCATCCACCAACCAACCACCCAATTTACCACCCCCAAACTAACCAATCAACCAACCAAAAACAAATCAACCAACCAAAAGCCAACCAACCAACTGACCAACTAAAAAAAAAAAAATTCAACCAACCCAAACCAACTAACCAACCAACCAACCAACCAACCAACCCGTCAGCCCACCTTGTCTGGATTGGCTAACCAGCAAAGTTATGGATCATCCATGTGCAGCCATGCAAAGGGGGTGCAGTTTTGCTCAGCAGGAAAATGCTGTGGGTTACCTGACAGTAGTAAATGTCCTTGAGGAAAAGGGGCAGCATTTGGTCCTGCCGACTTTTCTTTTCTATTTGCCCCACTTGGCTTCTGTGATGACACATCCTGTGGTACTTCACCTACTTCTCTGTTGCTTATTCTCAGTATCCTTTTCTTGGAACCCTGCCCCCCCCATGCCCCACCTCCGCTGCCCACCTGCTTATGCATTCCCCATGGTACTAACCTGTGTCATTTTCTCATGGCAATTTTATTCATTTCTTTGTATTCTGTGGCTTTTGCAGTGGAAGTGATGGTTGAGCGGAGCATTGATCCATTCAGGTAGGGACATGACGAGCTTGACCTGTCCTGGACACCCATGTGGGCATCTGTGCTTGGAGTGCCTGGGACATTAGGACGTGACCATGATTTAGACTTGAGCAAGCATGGGTCTGAGCCCAAGAGGAAGCCACACAATGGCTTGTGATTTGGGGCATTTTCTTAGTCTCAGCTTCCTCAGCTATAAAAGGGGACTAATAATGCATATATTAAAGGATGTGTTTTGTCAATTTAATGAAAGTTTCACTGAAAAGTTCTAGTAAGTGGTCAGATGCCTGTGGATGGTCATTGTCTATGGCAACTTCTCTTTGTTCTGTTGAGTCTGCCCTTGACTTCTAGTCATGAACCTTCAGCATTTATGGAGTATCAACCATATACCTGGAATGTGCTAAGTGCTGGGGACAAGCAGAAGAATGGGACACAGCCCTAGGCAGGGAGGCAGATTCAAATGGGAAGTGTTCTCAAGGCACAGGAAATGTGAGCATCTTCCTCCTCCCCCCACCTCCTGTCTGTAATGTGATCCATATGTCCCTTGCTTCTCACTGGATGTTGCCATCTTCCAGAGAGGAGAGGCCACCCTTGTCTCACCAGTTGGCAGTTGATCATGTTTGATGTCCTCCTATTAACAGAAAGATACCTTTCAGCTTCTTTTTTTTTTTTTTCAGCCACACAGCGTGGCATGTGGGATCTTAGTTCCCCAACCAGTGATCAAACCTGTGCCCCCTGAATTGGAAGTGTGGAGTCTTAACTACTGGACTACTACGGAAGTCCCTCAGCTTCTTGATCTGAGCAGACTAGCTCTCCACAGCCGCTTTTTACCTGTTCAAGCCCCACTTTTCACTACTCACTCCCCCTGCTTTAACCACATTCAGCTTCTCAGTGTTATTTGCCATTCCTTGAGTCTTCTGGATCCCCATCTGTGTAAGCGGGACCTCCTGCCTGGATTTCTCTTCCTGCCACCCATCTTTCAAACTCCATCCAAGTTCCCACCCTCTCCTAGAAGGCTTCTGGATGTTTACAATCCCTGCCAGTCAACCAGCCCTCCTGTTCCCACTCTTCCTCCGTGCCCTGATTCTAGAACACTCAAAATCATCGTAGCATAAGATTAGCGCATGCTTCTAAATCCACAAACGTGACTCCTCCAGGACAGGGGCCACGTTTCCTTCATCTTTGTAGCGAGTATGGGACCATGGAGGATGGTCTGACGATGACTGAGCTTTCCACCCAGGCAATGGGGTAGCTGGTGCGTCTTCTCCAACAGAGCGAACTCTTCAAGGACAAGGAAGCTCGGCTGTGCATTTTGTGTCCTTGGAGAACACAAGGCGTCCCAGAGAGGCTCAGTAACTACGTGCCGGATAATGCTTTGGACTGAGTTATTGAACATGTGAAAAATGGTATTACACTTAACCAAAGCTTTCCCTTCTTTCCATTTAAGTGCTAAAAATCTTTTCTCCCTCTTGGGAGGCTCAGGTACCAAGGGCAGACAAACATTCTCTCCAGCGGGCTTAGTTCCTGACTTTCTGCCACACCCTCCCTCTAGCACAGCTTTGTGGGATCCTTAGGGTAGCCCAGTGGGCACAGTATGTTCTTGGCTTTCTCCTCCTGGCTGGCACATCAGTCCCTTAACCTGAAAGATCCTAGCTGGTCCCACAGCCTCAGCTGTCCTGCAGATGACTTCTAGAACTGTCCCTTTAACCTCTCCTGTAACTTTTACTCAATTTGGTAATGGCAGCACCTAGTGAATGTCCCACAAGCCCATATGGTACCTGGGGATCCTAGCTGCAGGCAGTGAAGGACATGGCACAGGTCGTCTTCCATGGGAGGGTATTTGTGTTATGCTGTGTAGGATTTCTTGGATGGACAAGGAATCCAGTTTGGATGTTAACTCTTTCAGGGACCAAGCAGGAGGAGAAGACTCCAATCAAACCATAAGACCATTTCAGGGGAATTTCCGCTGTTGATACGAGCTACCATGCAGCAAACACCAAGTGAGGGACTGGCCCCTGGAACCTGGGCCAGCTGCCACAACAGAGGCGGGGCCTTTGCTGCTTGTCTCTGCCCCCCACGCTTTATTTCGATTTCCAAATCTCAGGCGAGTGCAGCTGCTTGGTAGAGGTGGTGCCGCAGGAGAAGCCTAGCTCTGTGGGGGATGAAGGTAGGTCATCTTTGGAACTCTGACCTCTGCCTGCCGATAGGGTCGGTGCAGTGTCTCAGGGTCTGCAGTCTGCCCCATTCTCCCTTTCAGCTCTTCCGCATCTGTACACATCATTCTTCCATCTCTAAATTTCCAACTGTAAGAGTAGCTGCAGCTCTGTGCCTCCCTGAAGTTCCTGTGCACAGATAATGCATCCTCCCTCCCCCCAAAAGGGAGGGCCCTCACTGTCATCTGTGTCCACTTCTGGGAGATGATTATCCAATCACAATTCCATCTTGATGCCTTTAATCCATGGACCAGATAATAGAACTAACCGCCATGACACACTCTCTATGACACAGGAGGTGTAAAGAGATGGAAAAAATGGAAGAAGCCATCTATCCATACATGCGTGCTTGACGGAGCAAGGAGAGCTATGGCTGGCTGCTACGATTTCTGTATCTGTAACAGGTCACAAGGCCAGGGCTGGCATGTAAAGCCTCCGTTATCCATCACTCATGTTATATTCATTTGCCCTTAGCTAGCACCCAGTTGGTCAGGCTTGTTATTTTGTAGGGTGGCTCCAACTTTTACTGCTGAGGGGTCTGAGCCTTTGGTGGTCCTGTGTGTTGGTGGGTTGCTGTAATCTTCCCCCAACTCCTGTCACTGTACCTGGAGGTGGCAGGGAGGACCCCAGAGAATGTCTGGGCTCCAGACATACTTTTTTTCTGTCACCTCTGCTTAGGGACTTCTAGTTTTCCTTTGGTGGTCAGGACAAACTTTCCCAGACAACACAATAACCTCCCCACCTCACCTGCCCAGGGACATGAGGAGCCTGAAGCCTTAACCTTTAAGTCAGTGAGACTGTTGTCAGGGCTCCCCATTGGAGAATTCCTCCTCCAGGAACCAAAATGTCTACACCAGAAGAGCCCTGAGCTGCATGAACTGGACACACAATTTTTGCTCGTGGGAGGTGTCACTGTCACCTCCACCCTTGGTCCCTGGACAAGCGTGTTCTGTGAGAGCACCTGGCCCTGTACTAGTTTCCTACACTGGGTAACAAATGACCACAAGCCCAGAGGCTGGAAGTGACGTCCTTTTATTATCTCATGGTTTCTGCAGGTCAGAATTCTGGACGCAGTTGAGTTGAGTTCAGAGTCTCGTGAGGCTGGAACCAAGGTGTTGGCCAGCCTGCATCCCTTCTGGAGCTTTGGGTCTCCTTTAAGCTCACGTGGTGCTGTGCTGGCAGAATTTACTGCTTTGCAGCTGCAGGACCTTGGCTTGCTGGCTGCGGGCACGGGCTGAGCTCAACTCCCAGAGACTACCTTCAACTCCATGCCAAGCCAGCTCCTTGCTCTGTGGCTCCCCAGAGACCCTCTCAGGCCTCAAATCTCCTCTTCACAGAATGCCCCATCCCTCTAAGGGTCAGGCCCACCCAGGATAATCTTTGTTTGTTTAACTCAAAGTCATCTGATTAGGGACCTTAATTACACATGAAAATCCTTTCGGTATAATGTAATGTAGTCACAGGGCTGATACACCATCATTTTGACAAGTCCTGCCCACAGACAAAGGGAGGGGTTTTGAAGGCTGCATACACCAGGGAATGGAAACCTTGGGGCCATCTTAGGATCCTGCCCCCCACAGTGCCCTATGTCGGCTTCTGTTCAGAGCAGGCATCTCCCAGAGAGGAGCACGCCAGTTTCATAAGGTGTTATCTCTGCAAGGAGCCATGTGTGTCTGCAACAGGGTGCTCCACGGTTCTGGGACCTCATGTGCTCTTGGTTGAAGGTGAACGTCGTAAGACAGTGAATACCATGAGTCAGCTCACAGTTTTGTCTCGTTTCGTCTTCTCGCCCCCCCAGAATGGTTCCATGGACAGAAGCAAAATTGAAAGTGATATTGTAACAATGGACGAGGTGTTTAGAAAACCCACAGATGGTGTTTTGGAGAAGTGAGCTAGGCAGGAAAGGCAAACACTTATTTGCAATGTGTCTATTTCTCTGAGGGCCAATTTCTGCCCCCTCCGTGTTAGAAGGGGTGCAATACAATCCACCTGCCACCAGGTGGCTGGTACCCCAGGTGCCTGCTGCCAGACCAAGGTTCAGCATTGGCCACTGCTGATGGCATTTCAGGCTCTCAGTAGATGTGGCTGGCCAGCCCCTGAACTGTCCATCTCTGCCTCCAAGTCCACTTTGTCCACACGCCCATTGAGGATGCACAAGGATGGGAATGAGGCTGGCTGACCCATACCTGCCGACCATGGATGCATTGGGGCCATTTAGAGAGATCCAAGTATTTTCACTCTCTGAAAGTTGCAGCAACAACCCTCCCCCAAACATTCTGTTCCCAGCTCCCACTCTTGTTCCTCGGGGTCCCTGGACAACCAGTCAAACCACTAGTGATCATGAATAGCTATGGACCTGCCCCTCTGGCCATCTCCTTTTCCTGGCAGTCTGTGAGCTCTGCTGCTTGGAGCTCTACCTACTGGGGGTTTCCATCCTCCGCTCTCCTGTGATGCCACCCCTGAACAGGCTGGGGATGCCCCAAACTATTCTCTGCCCATTGGCATTTGGAGCAGGGTGACTGGTGGGCAAGATTGCATTTTCCCTGAGCTGGCTGCAGTGAACTCCCCAGGAGACCACACACTTCAAATCCAACAAACCTCAAATACCCCTCTGTGCCCTTCTTAACTAATCTGTATCTCATTCATTCATATGTTCATTTGTTCATTCAACAGATGTGTATTGGGGGACTACTGCATACCCTGAGCTTGTCCCCTCACTGCTGTCACAGAGAAGGGATGACACAGATGTGGTCCTAGCCCTGGAGGAGCCAGAGGAAGAGACAGTGATTAAACATAATAATAATAAAGTACAGTGGTCTAATCCACGACTGCTGTGACAGCTAGGGAAGCAAGGGTATCAGCCGATCAGTGACCACATGCCCTGAGACTTATGAGCCAGGCACTGGGTCCTTCCTCCCATCCTGCCTTAGTCTCCATCACACTCCCATACAGCACACTTAATACTGTACTTTCTCCAGCCATCCCTGCTGCCGTGGCCATATTTGGACTCCAGCATCTCTCCCTATCTCTCTCCAGGCCATCAAAGTCGCTAATGTGTTTCTCTGCTTCCAGTTTTACCCTTTCGGTAATTTGCTTTACCAGGCAGTCCTAAGTGATGTTTGAAAGATGCACAATCTGCTCACATCCCTGCTCTGCTAGAACTGTTCTGTTTCTCTGTGTGCCTTTGGGAGGTATCGGAGGTCCTTGGGGCACCTTAAAAGGGGGGACGTCTGCCCTCCGTGCTGCCCTCCCTGCATTTGGGTTCCATAAACACCAAGCCGCCTGCAGTCCTGACCGCCCCATACTGCTTCCTGTCTGTGCTATCCAAAGGCTGCCCTCTGCCTGAAATGCTCTGATCTCAGTACCTGAGAGGCTTCTTTTCAGTTTCCAAACCCTATTCACTCCTTACCCTCTGTCTGAAGTCTCTCTTGAAAATCCCAAACAGAGATAATCACCTCTCTTTATATTTCTGTCTGTACCTCTGACATCCTGTTGTCACTACATGTGGCATTTTGGATGCAATTACTTGTTGACAGTGGAGTTGTATCTTGTATAGAGTTTGGTTCTAAAGTCACCTAGGAGGTGAAAATTGCCTGTAATCAAAATTATTCTTGAAATTTCCTTCAATTCCTCATAAAGAGCAGTACACATGGGTTTGTGTCAATAGACATCACCCGTTGCTCTGACCTGGCTCATGGTGGTTTGCCAAGACCCTCGATGAGTCTTCCTGTGTCTTCATGGATATCAAAGAAACCTTTGCCTGCCCCCTAAACAAAGGTGTTTGCTTTCCTTCTGTCAATGGTCAGGGAAAAACCGAGATCCCACTTCCTCTGCAGCTTGCTGGCTGACCTGGCTGGCTCTGGCTTATCCACGCTGTGTTTGGGGTGAACACACACTGAAAGCCGTGCTGGATGGGGTCCCCTCTCCCTGGCGGACTCTCTCCAAGGAATAGACTTCAATACACAGAAGTTAAAAGAGCATCAGATGTGAATCCAGATATGTGCCGTGTCTCATGCTAGATTGATAATTCCCCGCGGTAACACTGTATGTTATTCATCTTCACTGAATCGATAGCAAACAATTGGGAAAACAATATCTAGATCAAGACTCATCTTCTACCAGATGCCTGCATGAAGGAGGGACTCTTGTCATTTATGAATGAATACACCTGAGACAGAGGCATGTCCCTGGTCCACAGAGCTGCCGCAGACCTTGAGTGATGGTGGCCCAGAACCAGGCAGCGTTTCTCTCCCTTTCTGCTCACTCTTCCTGTGCAGCTGTGTTATACTGCTCTTTCCTTATTACTCCAAAGTGTAGCCTTTAGGAGTCTGTGCAACGCTCACAGACTAAACAATATACTTCACTAATAATCTCCCTTAATTTCCTTATAAATTAGTATTTCCTGATGCATGCTTCTTAACAAGTGCTGCAAATGCTTTCTATGTCTTTTCAAGTCCAATTCCTTGAGCTTTTTAGAAAATGACCCTGAACCTAGGGACAAAAAGGAGGGGCGAGGTTTTGCCACATCATCAGTAACTGGTGTGTTTACTCCAAAAACCATGGACTGAGAGATTCTTTCCGGTAGCTCTGTCCAGCACCCTGTTTCTACAGAGTAGGAGGTAGTCTCCTGTTTTCAAATCTGTGAACCAGGAGACAATGGTCTGGAGATTTTCATTAAACATGTTAAGGTGGAAGAGAAGGACTGTTGTAAATAGACACTAAGAAACTCCATCTGTACTCGACTTGAAGGTTGATTTCTGACTGATATGGATATGTATCTTCTAATCTGAAGACACAGTTGATGGAAACATCTGCTCCATCAGCGTCTGCCACCTCCTTCACATTATTTACTCTACCCCAATGATAAAACTAGCCTTTGGGCCATGATGCAATTTCTATCTCAGATTTTATTAAGCACTTTGTCTTTGCTGACAATGGCAGAGGTTAAAATGGAATGAGTTAGTGTGTTCTCAGTGAACGCTCTAGAATAAAAGCTGTCCCAGGATTCAGCGATGTTTCAGGCAGCCTCTTTTTTATTTATTCAGTAGAGCCATCTAGGGACAACTTGTACTCCCTTGTGTCTTGAATATCATACACCAGACTTAAAGAGGCTTCACTGGTTTAGTCTGGTAGAGAATTCTAGGCTTAAAGTCATTCTTCTCAAGGACTTTTGAAGATCTTCCGTGCTATCTTCCAGCCAATGTTATTGTCAATGAGAAAATTGCCAGTCTTATTCCTCTCCTCCTCTTCTTCTTCCTTCGCCCCTTTTTTTCCTCTTTTTGTAGGCAATCTGTAGTTTCTCTTTGGTTGCTTTCACAATACGTTGTTTGCCTTTTTTTTTTTTTGTTCACATTGCCTGATGTTGGGTCCAGGCAAGCATTTATTTTTAATTATCCTGTTTATGACTCAGTGAGCATCTCAGCTTGAGCATTCAGGCCTTTCTTCAGTTCTGGAAATCACTTGGACATTCTTGTCTGTCTCATTCTCTTTATGCTTTCCATCTGGAATTCAAATGAGACCCATATCAAGATCATATTACTTTGGTCTCAGTTTCCTGTCATCTCTCAGTCATACTTTCAAATCCTCTACCTCTGTGTGCTGCATTCTAAGAGAATGTGCTGCATTTCCTCATTTCTATCTTTCGGTTCACTAATTCTCTTCTCAGCTGCTTCAATCTACCTTTGAAATTGATTGTCTGACTTTTTAATTTAAATGATTGTCTTTGGCTCTTTTCCAAATCTGCATGTTCTTTTTAGAATCTTGTTCTTTCCATATGGTTTCTAGTCCTTATTTGATCTCTTCAATTATTTTAAACATAATAATTTTATGGTTTCACAGAATTCTAGCATTTCAGGTCCTTGGTATGCTGCTCCCAGTTATTCTCTGCCCTTTATAAGAGGGTTGTACATACATCCCTGCTGCAGCCTTGTGGTTTGCAATGCCTCTCTGCAAGAAGAGATACTTTCCCACCCCCTAACATCCGTCTGGGAATTACTTTGGTTAAATGAACATAAGCAAAAGTGCCACATATTAACAGTAGGCTTAAGAACCACTGCATGTAAGAACATGTCCCAAATAGTGGCTATTCGTTCAGACTGGATTTCAGGATGAAGAAGACACATGGAGCAGAAAAGCCAACCTGCAGGATGCTACATAGTGTGGGTGGGGCAAGCATGTTTGTTTCTTTAAGCCACTGGGATATAGGGTTTGTTTGTTACACAACATAACCTAGTCTAAGCTGGCTGAAACAGGTACTAACTCTTCTTTTTTGGTATGTGCTAACACTTGTTCATGGTGGATTAACTACTCATGTGGTGTGTCATTTTGTTATTGTGAATCTATCTTCATCGTCAGTTTTTGTTTTTAATTTTGGGAGTCTTATGGACTCTGGGGGGTGGGTGTGTCTCTACTGATATCTGTTTTCTTTCCTTCCTTCTGCCGAGGGACCCTGGGTTTTCTGTTTAGGACATTTGTTCACTTGAGGACTTTTATTCCATTTTGCTCTTCTAAATTCAGACCCCATACCTATATATGGTTAAGGTTTCTGTGTTTAGTTTTCATGAGATCCTTTGTTTCCATCCACATCTGGGGACAGACTTGACCTCCACCTTCAGCTCCCTATTTGGTGGGCAGTTTCTGTCCACTTTTCAGGGTGGATCACCCATCTTGGGTCCTGCCTTTATCCAGGGGTCTCAGTTTCAGTGTCCTGCCTTTACACAAGGCCATGTCTTCTGCCCAGTATGAACATGAAAGCCCTACACCCAGCTGCTGGGCCTCATACCAGGTCAGATACCTCAGCAATGCTCTGGCCTTGAGCTCCCACTTTATTTCAGGGACCTGGTTCCTTTCCTTTTAATCTTAATTATGTTTTTAACTTTCAAAAATTATATTTTATCCAGTTTTTCTTTGTGTTTGTGGTGGAGGAGTTGCGGAGCCGCCTGGCTCAGCTCTCTCTGCTTATTTCATTGTCTATATACTCACTGAGGCTTGACCCCCATGAGGGCAGGGACCATTACCATCCTCCTCACTGTCATTTCTTGGTGCCGAGAACATGCCTGGGACATGGAGGTGTTCAGGAAGTATTTGTCCATTGATTGAATGAATGAGAGTTTAAAAGAAGAGGTTGGAGGGGACCCGCAGAGGAGGGCTGTTTGCTTCTGTCTGTCATGATTCTGATCCTCTGCCCTTCCCATCTGTCAGGCTGTTACAGAATAGGTTTGTAAAGGAATTGGGGGAGGACTAGAAAAATACCACGAGTGGAGAAGGGTTTTTTTTTTTCCTGCAAAGATCTTGTTTGGGTTCACATTTTAGGGGCTGGCCTGGGGCATTCCGTCCCCCTTGTTACATGGGAGCCAGAGCAAGCCTGGGCCCCTGCCTTGGTAGCTCCCAGTGCCATGCATGAGGGGCGTGCAGATGGGCAATTACAACCCAGTTTGGTAAGCACTGCAGTGGAGGGGAGGATGGGAAGTTAGAGGATGGGAGGGCGGGCAGGCCCAGGAAGGCTTCCTGGAGGAGGTGACACTTTGACCTGAGCTGTGGCAGACTCTGGGCATTTGCCAGGTGGACACAGGCAGAGGAGGGGGGGCATGGGCAGCCCCGCTGGGGACTCAGCATGTGGCAAGGGTGGGGGTGAGAGCAGGTCGATGGGCTCTGGGGGATCATTAGGATGGGCAGAGTGTTACTGTTTTCAGGTCGTGCATGTCTCCCCTTCCACTTGTAGACACGAATTTTCTCAGATTCCTCTTAACCTCTTTGAAAATGCAGATTCTCTTTTCAGAAGGAGCGCATTCACTCAGCATTCAGCGTGGAGACAAAGTGGGGGTGACTGCTCAGACCAGGGTCTGGGATGGCTCAGGAACTCACCTCTGAGGAGAAGATGGATGGTTTCCAGATTCTCTAGAATGTTCGGGGCCACCTCTGACTGGAGCTTTTCAGGCAGGTTTTCTTCGAGATCTGAGGAATGAAGCTGGCTCTAGGCAGACACGGGCTCCAGCCCAGCGCGACCCTTTGGTGCTCTGAGTCCACAGGCAACGAGGTCACCCCAGTGTCCACAGTGCCTCCTCCTGCAGGGGGCTGATAGGACCTGCGCTTCCTGGGATTGTTTAAATGCTGTGGAAGAGGCACTGAGTGTGTTTGCACATGAATGGCAGTAAGTCTTAGTAATCATTATTATTACTGATACATTTTGATTTCTCTGTTTTCTTTCTTTTCTTTCTTTCTTTTTTTTTTTTTTAGTTTCCAGATGTGTATTTTTTTTTTTTTTTTTTTTTTTTTTTGCAGTACGCGGGCCTCTCACTGCCGTGGCCTCTCCCGTTGTGGAGCACAGGCTTCAGACGCGCAGGCTCAGCGGCCATGGCTCACGGGCCCAGCCGCTCAGCGGCACGTGGGATCTTCCTGGACCGGGGCACGAACCCATGTCCCCTGCATCGGCAGGCGGACTCTCAACCACTGCACCACCAGGGAAGCCCCCCAAATGTGTATTTTTGATAGTCTGTATTTTCATCAGTTAGACATATTACTATTGGGGGAAAAAAGAAATATTTGTCATTAAAAAAATGTTATTGGAGTCTAGTTGATTTACAATGTTGTGTCAATTTCTGCTGTACAGGAAAGTGACTCAGTTACACACACATCTTTTTTCATTCTTAATTAACCTATTAAGGTTTTACTTATTTTACTCAAGCCTGCCTGTGAGGACCCAGGTCCAGGCCACTGGCCGGTCTCCTCTCTCCGGGGGCTCCCAGGATGACAACCCGGGGCGGGGGGGCGGTGGCTGCAGGCTGGAGCAGCCTGTGCTTCGGGCATCCTCTGAGCGCCTGCCCTGGGGAGCTGCCTGGTGCCGTCCTGCAGGCTGGGAAAGAAATCAGGAGGGCCATGAACTCATGGAGGACACACACCATGTATTAACTTTGACTTGTAAATTAAAACACCCAGTGGTACAAATTACGGATGAGCAAAGGAAATGAGAATTTGCCTTTCCTTTTCCCAGCCTCGAATCAGAACCTGACAACTCTAAATAAAAATTGAAAAAATTTCCATTACTATGCAGATGGATTTTAGGGATATCGCCTCTCTGTCATCTGGCTCTGAATCCGACATGAGAAGCCCCAGCACTTCCACAGGGATGGACTCTGCCAGCGGCTGGGCTGACCCCACAGGGGAGGAAGGTGAAGACGCTGGGGAGGAAGAGTGGGCTGCGTCCACAGGCTGCGCACGTCTGAGATGAATCCCCTGGACCACGAGCGCACCAGACCACCGCCCTCCCTGACCTGGCTCCACAGCCCACATTCTCAACTCAGAGCCCGGTGTACAGAATGAGCCTTGGCCACACTCCGGGGTCAATTCATACCAAACACCCTCGCAGAAATGGCTCGGTAGGTCACCCACCCCGGGTCGTTCAGAGAGGCTGGGAACACCTGAGCAGAGCCCTGATGCCTGGGCAGTGATGCTGAGACCAGACAGTGGGCTGCAGAGAAGGTTCTGGTGGTCAGCCTGGGGCTGCCAAAGTCTCCCCCATCTAGAGCATATTTCAAAGCGCTCCGTTGTGTGTGTGTGTGTGTGTGTGTGTGTTGGGGGAGATGACAGTTCAAGACCTCTCTTTAAGCACCCTTCTCTGTGCCCCCATCCCCCATCCATAGATGTCTTTGTGTCCAGATAGATGTGACCCTCGTGGATCACCCCCCATTCCCTCTGCAGTGGGTGCTAGGATTACACAGGTGAGACTCTGGCCATCCACCTGCCTGGTGCCCCCAGGAATGGATATACACAAGTACCCGTAGGGCAGACGCGGCTGCCAGTGGAGCCTCGTGGGATCTCTCCTCCCTGCAGGTGCTGGCGCGGCGGAGCTCAGGCATCAGGGTCGTGGGTGCTGTGAGTTCCTAATGTGTGCATGCTGCAGTCTATGTGGATGTGGTTTGGGTGGTCCACATGTGGTGGGCTCTGCCCAGGTGTGTTTAGGGCATGTGGCCCCAGGGGATGAATGTCTAAAGCCCCACAGAGGTCTGGGCTGGTGCAGGTGCCGGAGAGGTGGTGGAGGACAGGGACCCGGATGCTATTAGCACACAACCCCTTTGAGAGCAGAAGTTGTGTGTCTCTCCCTCCTCCCTGGGGTCTCCTTGCCTGGTGCCCTTGACTAGGTTAAATCACGCTGGGTTCCCACCTGTGAGACCATAATATAGAAGGTGATGGGGCCGGGCCCGGCTGCTCTGGGGTCTCTGGGGTCATTCTCCCCTTGACCATAGCTATCTGGTTTCTGATTGGGTGGGAACTCAGATGCCTGGATGGGGCCGTCCACGTACCCTTCATCTCTGCCGGTGCAGGGGTGGGTCCAGTGGGATCTGCAGTCCAGCTTGGGGAACCGGCTCCAGAGCCTGCCTGGTGGCCCCGGGCAACACATGGAGTCAGCTTTGCTTCTCTGGGAGCCATGGGGTCGGGGGGGTGGGACATCACTCGGTGTCCCCGATTGCCCTCTGTTCCCAGCCCCCTCCAGGAACCTGTACGCTCAGTCTCGCTGCGTCCCTGGCACGCGTTAAACGCTCCCCTCACCTGTTCTTGTGATTCCACACCGTCCTCGTCCACACACAGGTGGAGGGTGTGGGCCTGAGAACTGGCCGCCCCACCTCCCTCATCGTCTGACATTGACTGAGCACCTGCTGTATGCACATCACCGGCTCTCGCGTCTCATCTGTTGGGGAGGGCACACGATGAGGAATAAACGTAATTGGAGGAACAAGGCAGACACTGGGCTGTAGCCTGCAGGTGATGGCCGGCAGGTGCTGAGGGCCAGGTGCGATTCTCGAGAGGACACCTGAAGGCTGAGGGGCCCGGGAGGACCCCGGGAGGAGAGGACGCAGGCTCTGCTGCGCAGCTTTTCATTCATTCACTCACTCATTCCATAAACACGGAACGAGCATCTATTCTGGGCCCCGAACTCCCCCACGCATCAGGACACTCAGCAGAAAGCCTCAGGCTGCACCCACCGTCCAGGTGGGACATGGAATGGCACGGGGGCGGGGCACAGGAGGCCTCTGGCCCAGTGTGGGTGGTGCCAGTGGCACTTGAAGCTGCACTTGAGGTTTGAGTTGGGGCTGGGAGGGGTGGGCATCCATGGAGAGTGGACAGCTCGTGGTTGGACAGGAGACTTGGAGAAGGAGGCATGACCAGAAACATGGGGCAGGGGGCCGGGAGGGTGTGGGCTCTGTGCTTCCATCACCAGGCATCCCAAGCCAGTCTCCACGGGGGCTGCGGACCTACCCAGGTGCTGGGAGGAGACTGAACAGTTCTAAGCTGGGTCCCGAGAAGGATGTGTATCCAGAAAGCTCACCGAGACAGCCGCCATGCGGGAGTGGACCAGACGGTGGGGATGTGAGCCAGGCTGGGCAGGGGAGTGTGTGCCGCATTCGCGGTGGGCTGGTGCCAGGGACTGTGAGAGGAGAGAAGGAGCAGTGGGTGCCCTGGGCCTGGAGGCAGGACCTCAGAGGTGCAGGCTCCCACCATTCGCTATTGGGACACCCCCACAGGTCACACCTCTGCTCTTGGGTAGAGTAACAGACTACCAAGAGGTGGAAACAAAGAGAAGTGGGGAATATCCCCTCTTCCAGGAAGCCCTCCATCCTCCTGCGTGGGGATCAGACAGAGTCATGCCCCTCTCCTCCTCTCTCCAAAGACATCTTCTTGGTTGCTTTGTTTCGGTGCCCACCTCATTTTGCCTTGTCCCCAGGTCTCCCCTTGGTTTCCCCACTTGCTTTTTCCTGGCCAGCCTAGGAGGAGAGAGGCGGTTGCCCGTTAAGGACATGACTGAACTGGGGAAGGAGCGAGTTTCTGATCAGACACAGGTCTGAGCTTTAACAAGCAGGGGCTTCTGATTCAGGAATTAGGGAAATAAAAGCATTCCCACACGCACCACAGAGAGCTCAGGCCCCACGATGAGGCCAGTAGCCTTGCAGCCCTTGGGGGCCGGAGCCTGGATATGAGGGTGTCAGGGGCTCCCTAGGTGAGGGTTGTCCTCTGCGTAGTTGCACCTGCTTGCGTGGGTCTAAATGCTCCCTTTGCAGCCTGGCGTTTGAGTTCCGGCTAAGAGGCTGTCTCCCTCTTCCTTGTGTCTGAATGGGGTCAGCGGGTGCCCATGTTTCTGCTACAGCAGGTCATCTCCAAGTGCTGGGGGCGTCCTGAGGGCCACCGTTCTCCTTACAGGCCCTGCTGAGTCCCTTTCCATCCTGGCTCTTCTGGAATGTATGCAAAGAGATTAAAAAGTGCGGATACCTATCTGGGTGTACATAAACGGTGAGATTAATCAGGCCTGGGCCTGCGCGATTCTGGGGAGATGAATAAAATATGTGCTGACGTCAAAAGGACACCGCCCCGAAAATGAGTGACAGACACCGTTCTGGTGGAGAGATGAAATCAAAAAGCAAGCCGGAGGCGCCGAGTGAGAAAATGTGAGGCTGGAGGGCGCTGGGGCGAAGAGAACCCCGTCCTTATCACAGCCTGTCTGCGGCTCCACCTCGAGCAGCCCGCGACAATTCGGGTGTGTTTCGGAAAATCTGGGCACGTTTCCGTCCTCCCCTCCCCTTTTACACTGTGCACTTGCTCGTTCGGTCAGAGGACAGCAGCGTTCACGTGCCCCCCGCCCCCCACCCCGTGCGTCCGAGCTAAAGCTGTGCATCCTTCCTCTGCCCCAGAAGCCAGGCCCTGCAAGGGTCCTTGAGACCTGGCCTGGCAGCCGGCAGGGATGCAGGTTTCAGGGCAGGGAGGACGCTCTCCTGAGCACCGCAGGGAGATCTGTGGGCCTGCCTGACGTGCTCAGCTTGCAGGCTCCACGCCTGTCCCTCCCAGGCTGTGTGAGCCCTGGGCCTGGATTCAGTTCAGACTCCAGCTCCGTCCCCTGCGAGCTCTCACCGTGGTCTTTTGGGTTTTCTGTGGGGACACACTGGCACACGTCTTACCCTGCTGTGACGTCCATAAATGGAAAGCCCAGTTCCTGGCGCTGGGGAGGGCTTGGTAAACCGTAGCGGCTTCCTCCTCTCTGTCCTGTGGCCTCGGCCTCCTTGGCCCCTCCAGGCCTCTGCATTCTTCTTCTTTTTCTATTGAAGTGTAGTTGATTCACAGTATCGTGTTAGTCTCAGGTGTGCAGCACAGTGATTTGGTTATACCCCCCCCCCCACACACACACATATGTATATTCTTTCTCAGATTCTTTTCCCTTATAGGTTATTACAAGTTTAGTTCCCTGTGCTGTGCGGTGAGATCGAGGTCTCTCCATTCTTGCACTGACTTTTGCTCAGACCCACCTGAGCCTCCATGTCTCGGCAGCTCCCCACCCTCCTGGAAGTGCCCCCCCTGCTCTGCTCTGCCTGCCTGGTGCCTGCCCAGCCCTTGTCTCAGAGCTCAGCCAAGCTCTCCATCCAGCACCACCGACCACCTTCTCCATTCCCCCAGTCACACGAGCTTCACACTTTCTCCTGCCCGACCCTCTGCTGGGAGGGCGCCTCCTGGGCCTCCGAGAGTTTCAGTGACAGTGGGTCCAACCAGAGCGTGTAGCTTTCCAGTCGAGCACAGATCTCAAACCACACGTGTTTGATAAATCAAGTGATGGAGGGATGATTTGAGTCCCAGCGATGGGATGGACACTTTAGTACTCAAAACTAAAATCCCATGAGTCTGCAGTAAACAGACTGCAGTGACCAGCCCCTGCTCCCCAGGGGACCTGTTTGGGGGGTTTTCACCACAGCTCTTCCATGGAGGGGTCTGCAGATGAGGCGTCTCTAGAAGCCAGAGGAGTGGGGAGTAGCCAAGTAGAGGTGGCCAGCACTGTTCAAAAGAGCCGGTTGTTAAATCTCCAGGACCTTTGTACATCCGTTGACATCACATTGGGAGTTTGAAATAGGCCCTGAGGGAGTCCTGGCACCATAGATATTGGTGAAGATGATGGATAATGGTTTAGACCGCAATCCTCCCGTACTCCTCGCCAGGGAGAGCTGGGCATCAGACACCCACCAGCGCACCACCGCCTGGGCCCGCAGCTGGCTTCCACCAGAAGTGTTTCCTTGTGTTTTCTCCTGGACCCCTTTTGTCTCTCTTTCCTAGTAGCTTCCAGGCATCACTACATCATCTTTCTGCGCTTGGCCTCTCCCGGCCATGTCCCTGCCCGCACTGACCCGGGCCAGTGCACAGAGGGCCTGGAGGCATCTTCGTCTCGCTCTGCACTCGTCCTTCCAGGGGACAGTGGGCAGGAGGTGGCCTTGCCATGAGGTGAAGGGCCGTCAAGGAGGTCTTGCCGATTTCCAGGTGACTCAGCAACTGGGGACGTTTGGCAAAGCTCCAGGGCAGATGGGGTTGAACCAGTGCCCCTCTGTTACCAGGCAGGCTGGGCTCTTTGGTGGGCAGTGTGGCCTGGGTTTGGATCTGCTCTTCCACGCGGACCCTGGCACCATCAGCACTTCTGGGGCCTCCCGAGAACGGGCCTCCCACCCGCAGACCAAGCGAGGCGCCCAGTGCCCAGCCTCGGTACACCTGGCGCTCTGCATCGCAGGGGCCCTGGCGTCCTCTGAACACCTACGTGGTGTCTGCTGTCGGGGTCTGTCCTCCAGGCAGGACGTGTGTTTGCTTTCTTCTCCATTGTGTCACAGGTCACAAGCCCCACGTGACTCATGGCATGTGACATGTTGTCTGAGCCAATACTGATCATATTGTTTTTGTTACTCTGTTGTTAGTGTCGCTCCATGGTTCAGTGTGTCCTCACCCCCACTGTGTATGTGTGTGTCCTCACTCCCATCGCCAGGCGCCGTCACCTCCCCTCTGATGGTGGCTGTGTTGTTACAAAGATCACCTTCTCTCAGGTCACTCCAGGGCTGGCATTTCTCCATCACGACTAGTTTATATTCTAACCCTGAGGTTTGGAAAAAAAAAAAAAAATGGAGTCAATGGTTTTTAATTATGTCCATCTTGTATGCTTTACATTACAGGAACAGCTCAATAATACTTTACAACCCAAAGAGCTGTAGGAGCATTGTTGAATACCCAGAATGGAATACTGGAGTTTTCTTTTCGTTCAACTCATAAACTACTCGGAGAAGTGCCGTATCTTCCTGATTCAGTTGTTGCTTTCCCCTTTATGGCTCTGTTTATTGCTCTGTGTGTATGAAGTAAAGCCCTAATAATTGCTCACTGTGGTCTTTAGTGTATTACCTTCAGACTTGTTTGCATGCAGGTGGTGGGCCATGGCGGGGGGGCGGGGAGGAGAGGCCTGGACAGAGGCCAGCTGAGAGGGCTCTTCTCCCACCCTCCCTCCCTGGCTGTGTGTGCCTGAGCTCCTGGCAAGCGTCTCTGGGCTCAGGCTGCTTTTCCGTGAAGGGCCAAGGTGGGCCTAAGAGGGGCAGTGAGCAAACACCAAACAAGCATGTTTCGGCCAGCTCTTCAAGACAAGGCGTGGCTTGGTGAGGCTTGAGACACGTTGGGGCAGGTCGCAGCTCTGACCCTTCCAGGCTGGGGGACCCTGGGGGGGCCACCCTACTTCTTTATGTTTAGTTCTGTTAGGTAACAGTTCCACCGATTATAGAACGGGCAAAAGAGACTCCCTTCTTAGGGCTGTTGATGGATGAGATGAAAGGCCCTGAGTGCAGTTTCTTGGACAAGGTAGCCTCTTTGGGGGGGGGTGCTCTAAAGAGAGTTGCTACTGTTCTACTTCACAGAAGCCAGCACCCAGAGGGACCACCTGCGTGTCTCATCTGTGAGTATTGCTCTGTTTCCCAGATTAACAAGGTGTTTGCCTTGACCTTGACTCTGTACACGCAGTTCATGGTGCTTCTACGGAGGTGAGGGTGCTGCTGGAGGGACTCACCCTTGTTGGGGGCTGAGGCCCAGAATCCTCCTGTCCTACCGGAGAGGCGACAGTAATGGTCTTTCCCATCCAGAGATCCCAGAGAGCTCTTGCTGTCCTGTCCTCCACGAGTGCTGCCCTCAGCCCTGCAGACACGGGGTGGGAGGGGAGGGGGAGGAGGCACGCTTACCCCAGGTGTCAGGGTTTGGCCACGCCCTCCCTGCAGCCCCAGCTGCAGGCCTCAGTGCCCCCAAGTCCCCAGGAGGGCAGGTCTGGCCCTGGAAGCACGCTTTGCCAACAGCTCCTAGAGACTCGCCAGCTAGGCTCTCGGCTCTCCTTTTAGGGAAGAAAAATGCCTCTGCAGTTTATAAAAAGGCCCAGCAGACCCCTGCCGCGAGATCCCAGCTGTTCAAAGGGAAGAAAGATGCTTCCTGAGAGCACCGGGCGTGCAGACAAGTTTAAAAACCAACTGCTTCAGATATATGTTTCTCAATAAGCATAGATATAGCTGGGCACTGGGCAGAGAAAATAATCAATTCCAGCCTGCAAGAGCGGGCCAGCAGGAGAGCCGGCCTCTGTTGAGTTATTTATTTACTTACTTCCTTTGGAAAGGAGGCCCTGCAACGCAATGTGAAATTCACAGCCCACCAGCTCCCTCCCTGGCCGTGGAAGCTGATGGCACGAAGCGTTCTTTTCCAGCGGATCCCGGGCAGGGGGACGGGGCAGTGGGCTCTGCAGGGTGTGGGCAGCCCGGCCGAGTTCACAGCACTGGGGTGCTTGGAGAGGGCAGGAATTTGTGGGTTCTGATCTCTGGAGGGCCCAGGCCCTGGCGGGGTGTCCTGAGGTCCCCAGGGCCCCCAGATCCTGGCAGCCCCAAGTGGCCACAGAGACGGAGTACCAGGTGCTGAGTTCTGCTCCTGGGTCCTGGATCCGCAGCAGGTGAGCTGGGGTCTTTGGGTGCGTGGCCGTCTTTTCTGAGCCGCCCTCTTCTGCCTTCCTCTGGGAGTGAGGACTCTTGCTGCGCCCTCCTGGCGTGGCATCGGGAGATGGGCTGTGCAAAGCACTTAAATGCCAACCAAACCACACCCCAGCCAGGCTCCCCGCAGCTGCTAAAGGCTGCTGGGGGCAGGGGTGTGTGTGACGGCACCTGTCCCAAAAGAAAGGGGACCGGGGTGCAGAAAAGATACAGTCCTGCCTGGTCAGAGTGCGTGCCCTCTGGCTGGGGACTCAAGGGCTTACCCAGGGCTGACCGACCCACGGCCCTCCTGTGCAAGGACATCTCAGCTGCCAGACGAGGCTGCACTGTGTCTGCACTCCCTGGCCCCTGCCTGGGACCCACCTTTGTAGGACCTGCTCTCCCGTCTCCCAGCACATGTCCCCACCTCCATCCCTGTCTGTTTTTGCTTCTCAGGCTCTCCAGTGCGTACTCTTCTTCCTTCAGTGTCTGGCTATTTGCCTCTTCCTTGGTGGAGCCTTCCCCAGCCACCTCCCCTTCCACCTTCACACTCTAGTCAGAATTAGCCCATCGTGCTCTGTGCTCCCAGCATTCTTTGCACCTCTCCTGCAGCCCTTATCTACTGGCCCTCCAAGCCGTGACTCCCGTCTTGCCCTGGCATGAATGCCCCAGCAGCCCCTCATTAAAAATAAATATTTGGTGACTTTTTAACAAACCTTCGTGGGTCCCTCTGGGAGAATTTTGTGTATCAGAATAAGGGGAGGGAGGCTCAGAGCATCCCAGGTATCTGCCTGCAGAGGTGCCGAGCTGTTTCAACGAGCCCTCCCATCCCCACCCAGCACGGGGTCCCCCCACCCCCTTCTCACAGGCTCTGCCTCAGGGCTCGATTGGGTCATGAGGTTGCTCGCCCTTCTTGGGTCCTGGGTGTGTCTTCCAGAACTGAAGGGCACCCCAGCATTGAGGCCCCATCCTCTGCTCCTTAAAGGCTCTGAAGGCAGGTGCTTTTGCAGTGCTCTTTTCAGATGATCTCACCTGGCCGTGACTTCGGCCCTGGAGCCAGAATGCTTGGGTTAAGATCGCAGCTCTGTGACCTCAGGCAGGTTGCTTGACTTCTCTGTGCCCCAAGTGCACCTCTGTTAGCAGGGTGATAATAGTCTTAACTCACAGGACTGCTGTGGCCCTGGATGAGCTCACGAAGGAGAGTGCCAAGCGACACCACCTCTGTCTGGTTTTGACCAGCCAAAGACCCCCAAGCCAGCCTTCTCTGACGGCCCACGTGTCCTCCGGCCCAGCTCGGGGGCTTCTCAACCTCCGTGGAGCCAATACGGGATTCTGGGCTTTTCTTCCTCCAGGCCTGCTCCTCTTCGGGTCTCTTATCTTCAGGACAGACCCCCTCCCTGCCCCAGTTGCCCCTCCGCAGTGGCTCAGCCATGAGGTGTTCGGGAGCTTTGCGTTAGGTCCCTGCTGCTGCGCTACAGAAACCACTTGCAGTGTCTGAAGTCAGGAGCCGGGAGAGTGCAGCCCAGGGGTTCTGGCTGGAGCTTTCTCGTCAGCTTGAGGTTAGGCTGTCAGCCGGGGCCGCAGCACCGGGCACCATGTCTGGGGCTGGAGATCCTGCTTCTCAGAGGGCCTTGGCACCGGCTGCCACATGGGCCTCTCCCCAGGGCACCTGAGGGTCCCAGAGAGACACAGAGACAGAGGGAGAGACAGAGAGACAGAGAGAGAGGAAGGGAGAGGAGGGGAAGGAAGAGAGCGAGGGTGGGGGAGGGAGGGAGAGGAAGAGAGAGACTTCGTTGGTCCCAAGGGCAGCTCAAATCCCACCCCCGGAGCCTTCCCTGAGCAACTGGCCAGAGACCCTCACCTGCTCTTCTTACACCTGCCCCCATGCTCCTGGGGGCAGGTGGGGGTCAGTGCCCACCTGGCGTTCAGGACCTCCACCTCATGTGGCCTGACTGCCCTTTCTCTCGCTTTTTGACCCTGGTCCCTTTTAGTCCTGGAAGAAGATGCAACCCCGAGAGTAGGTGTCCTGCAGACATGCATCTCTGCCAGCTGGGTGGTAAGACTCGGGGTGGGGGGCAGCCGAGCTCCGGGCGAGGAGACGCGGGGTCCCGAGCATCGGGCCAGCGATCCTCAGAGCGTGCTGCTCCCCTCACCTCTTGTGCTGGCTTTGCCACTGGAAACAAAGATAAGCGAAGATAATTTGAATTTATAAATCCAATTCCAATGGGGTTATCGATGTGCAAAGAAAAGAATACATAAACGTGTGGGCAGGTGTACGCTCGACTCGCTCCCTGATTATTTATTTATCCCCAAGAAGTGCTTCCTGGAGGATGACAAGCATTTGTTGTATAGACGGAGCCCAGAGGACTGACCCTGCTGAGAGAAATTGGATTATTAGTGCTCTGACAACTGAGTTTACACAAACTTTTACTTCCAGTTATTAAGAAAGGCAGTGAATTTACATTCATGTGGCGCCAGGAGCCCGGCTGGAGGATGCTAAGCCAGGGCTGGGGGGAGGGGGCGTCCCCTTGGCCCCTCTGTGAGTCACTGCCTGGTGCAGGGCTGGCTGCCTGGCCCGCTCACCCCCAAGGTAACGTGACTCCATCACCGAGTCTGGGGGGGCCAGCTAGCTGTTGAGGAAGGAGGCACCATGCCTTAAGTGAGAGGGCAAAGAAGGAGACACAGCCCCTCCCCAGTGGGGAGCTGTCCGCCCTCTGCAGGGCAGGCGCCGTGACAACCAGCAGCCTCCAGGACAGGAGGAGAGGTGAGATGTGTCATGCATCCAACCCGGCAGCCTCTGTGCCACCTGCTCCCTGAGCACTGCTCTCCACTCCCCTTCCCGGCCGTGGATACCTTATCAGGCATCACTCAGCTCTCGGTCACTGCCTCAAAGCCGTTCCCCTCTCCTCTGCTTCAAGGCTCCTCTCAGATGCCACTCCCCCCTCTGGGCAGCGAGGCCCCTGCTGACCTAAGTTGCTCCCTGGATCCCTGTCAAGGCCATGGCCCTGGTGGCGACTGTGCTGTTTTCTTATCCTGCCTATGCATCTGTCCCCCGGTAGCAGGTGCTGTTGCTGCCTTGCCTGTGTTCCTCGGCATCACTGTTCCGGGCACAGGGAGGGCTGCCTGTGTGGACCGTCCTCCCTGCCCACGGGGCAGGCTGGGGATGCTGGCTGGCTGAGGCCCTGGGCAGGGCGGGCTGCTGGGGGTTTGGAGGAGGCGTGCCCAGTGCCCCCGCCTCCTTGGGTGGGATGCCTCTGAGGTCTGCTTCTCACCATCTACAGGAGGGATGGATGGTCGGTCGAGGTTCTAATCAACACCCACATGCTCCAGGGAGGGGAGTTCAGGGTTTTCGAAGGAAGAGTTCCACAAACACATCTTGGGAATTCAGACTTATTTCTGAGCTTAAAGACCACAGCACAGGAGGAAGGGCATTAAAAAAAGGAACACTGGGGCCTCCCTGGTGGCGCAGTGGTTGAGAGTCCGCCTGCCGATGCAGGGGATGCGGGTTCGTGCCCCGGTCTGGGAGGATCCCATATGCCGCGGAGCGGCTGGGCCCGTGAGCCATGGCCGCTGGGCCTGCGCGTCCGGAGCCTGTGCTCCGCAGCGGGAGAGGCCACAACAGTGAGAGGCCCGCATACCGCAAAAAGAAAAAAAAAAAAAAAAGGAACACTGATGTGCTGTGAGCCCCAGGAACTTGCTCTGGGATTTCAGCTTTCCTCAGTCACTTCGTTAGTGCCATGGGTGTTGGCGA
The DNA here is from genome assembly GCF_964341445.2 of Mesoplodon mirus. Taxonomy (NCBI): domain Eukaryota; kingdom Metazoa; phylum Chordata; class Mammalia; order Artiodactyla; family Ziphiidae; genus Mesoplodon; species Mesoplodon mirus. Next base: position 43,400,559 of record NC_138987.1, read on the forward strand.
TCAGACAACATCCTGAGGAAGGGAGGCTGTCAACCCGCAGTGGGGCACTGGGGCGCGAGGGGGAGGAAGAGGGGGCTGCCCTAGTCCTGGTCCCCCAGGGATCTCCCCTCCTCAACCCCCAGAGGCCCTGCCTTTACCTCTGAAAGCCACTCTGCCCTCTGCCTGTGCTCCGCTCGGCTCTATCTCCACCATGTAAAATTTGTTATTTGCTTTTAAATGTTGTTTATAGTGTTCTTGCAAACAATAAATTTCTTTTTATTTTTATGGAGTCAAACAGTAAATTCTATGAGTCTTCCCCTTTATGGTGTTTTCCTTTGATGTTGTGCATGGAAGGGGCTCCTGTCCTGAGTCAGAAAAGCATTTATCACCATTTCCTTCCAGGTCTTGAATGGTTTTCGCCCCCTACCCCACATACCACTTGACTATTTAATTGGCAAATGAGCTGAGGGCGGAGTCCAGCCTGGAGTTGGACAGCCCTGCAGCCCCATACAGTCCCATCCGGTTTGAAACGCCCCTCATCCCAAGGCCCCCGTCCTTCTGGGTAGAAGCTTCTGCTTCTGGCCTCTCTTCTTATTCCTATGTTCTTGCCCTTGTATCCAACTCTTTTAAGTAGTATTGCTTTATAGAATATTTCTTTTTTCTTTTAAAAACACAGAAGGAACAGAGAATAAGCCCTATGACCAATACCCTATAAATTAAAATGAGCAAATATTAACATTCTGTAAGTGTCCTTCAGTATCACTCTTTTATAAACCAGATGGACCATTCCTGATAAAACTGAGGTCTCCAATGTTTCTTTTCTTGTGATCAACCATCTGTTTCTTTATAGATATTGATTACCGTGTAATTTGAGGGTATGAAATTTAATTTTTTACTGAAGTATAATTAACTTGCGATACTATATTAGTTTTAGGTCACAAAAAATGATTTAATGTTTTTATACATCACAAAATGATCACCATGATAAGTCTAGTTATTGGCTGTCACCATATGAACTTATTACAATATTATTGACTATATTCATGCTGTACATTACATCCCTGTGACTTATTTAGCTTATAACTGGAAGTCTGAACCTCTTAATCTCTCTCACCAATTTCACTCACACCCTACTCCCCTCCGTCCTAGCAACCACTAGTATGTTCTCTGTATTGTGAGTTTGTTTTTGCTTTCTTATGTTTGTTCACTTGTTTTGTTTTTTAGATTCCATATACAAGTGAAATCATATAGCATTTGTATTTCTCTGACTTATTTCACTTAGCATAATTCCTTCTAGGTCCATCTGTGTTGCCCCAAATGGCAAGATTTCATTCTTTTTTATGGCTGAGTACTCTCTCTCTCTCTCTCTCTCTATATATATATATATGCCACAACTTATTTATCTATTCATCTATGAATGAGCATTTGGGGTGCTTCCATATCTTGGCTATCGTGCGTGGGCTCCAGGTGTGTGGGCTCTGTAGTTGCAGCACACAGGCTCTCTAGCTGTGGTGCGCAGGCTTAGTTGCCCCACGGCATGTGGGATCCTAGTTCCCCAACCAGGGATCAAACCCGCGTCCCCTGCATTGGGAGGAGGATTCTTAACCACTGGACCACCAGGGACGTGCCCTTGGCTATGGTAAATAGTGCTGCTATGAACACAGGTGTGCATACATCTTTTTGAATCAGTGTTTTTGTTTTCTTCAGAAAAATACCCAGAAATGGGATTTCTGGATTGTATGGCAGTCCTATTTTTAATTTTTTGAGGAGACTCCATACTGTTTTCATTAGTGGCTGCACCAATTTACATTCTCACCAACAGTGCACGGGGGTTCCCTTTTCTTCACACCCTCGTCAACAGTTTTTATTTGTTGTCAGCCATTCTGATAGGTGTGAGATTATATCTCATTGTGGTTTTGATTTACATTTCCCTGAAGATTAGTGATGTTGAACATCTTTTTATGTTTCTATTGGCCATATACAGGTCTTCTTTGGAAAAATGTCCATTCATGTCCTCTGCCCATGTTTTAATTGGGTTGTTTGTTCTTTTGATGTTGAGTTTGTGAGTTTTTTGTATATTTTGGATATTAACCCTTTGTCAGGTGTATTTTTTCTCCCACTCAATGGGCTGCCTTTTAATTTTGTTGATAGTTTCCTTCACTGTGCAAAAGCTTTTTAGTTTGATTAGGTTCCATTTGTTTATTTTTGCTTTGTTTCCCTTGCCTGAGGAGATGTGTCCAAAAAATATTTCTGAGACTGATACCAAAGAGCATACTGTTTATATTTACTTCTAGGAGTTTTATGGTTTCAGGTCTTACATTTAAGTCTTTAATCCATTTTGAGTTTATTTTTATATATGGTGTGAGAAAGTAATCCAGTTTGATTCTTCCACCTGTAGCTGTCCAGCTTTCCCAATACCATTTATTGAAGAGGCTGTCTTTTCTCCATTGTATATTCTTGCTTTCTTTGCCATAGATTAGTTGACCATATAAGTGTGAGTTTATTTCTGGGCTCTTTATTGTGTTTCATTGAGCTATGTGTCTGTTTTCATGTCAGTACCATACTGTTTTGATTACTGTAACTTTGTAGTATGGTTTGAAATCTGGGAGTTGATATCTCCAGCTTTGTTCATCTTTCCCAATATCTTTTTGGCTACCTGGGGTCTTTGTGATTCCACATAAATTTTAGAATTATTTTTTTTAATTCTGAGAATAAAGCCATTGGTATTTTGATAGGAATTGCATTGATTCTGTAGATTGCCTTGGGTAGTTTGGTCATTTTAATAATATTAATTCTTCCAGTCTGCGAGGATGATATCTACTGTGGGGCTGGCTGCTTGGCCTGGGGGGTCCTGGGATGTTTCCAGCTGGCTGGTAGGTGGGTAAGCCCCTGGTGCTAATAGGTTAGAGGGAGGACTCTAAAACAGCACTTGTCAGCACCAGTGTCATCACAGTAGAGTGAGCTCCATAAACGGCTATTGTCAGCATCTATGTCACCAGAGAAAGTCCCAGTTTTCTCCTGCCTCTCCAGGAGGCTCTCCAAGATCAGTAACTGGGCTGACCCAGACTCCATTCAAATCACTCCCTCTGCACTGGGACTCAGGGGGTGTGAGATTTTGTTAGCACCCTTTATGATCATAGTCTATGTTTCCTACAGCCCTATGGCTCTTCCAGATGCAAGACCTACTGGCCTTCAAAATCAGATGTTCTAGGGGCTCATCTTCTCTGTGCAGGACCACTGATATGAGGCTCACATCTCTCACTCCTTGGGGAAAAACTCTGCAGTTATAATGATCCTCCTGTTTGTGACTTATCTACCTGAGGTTGTAGGTCTTGTCTATACTAAGTCTCCACTCCTCCTAACCATCTCATTGTGGTTCCTTCTTCATATCTTTAGTCATGGAAGAATCTTTTCTGCTAGTCTTCAGGTCATTCTCATAGATAGTTGCTCTGTAAATAGTTGTAATTTCGATGTACCTGTGGGAGGAGGTGAGTTCAGGGTATTCCTACTCTGCCATCTTTGCCATGCCTCATCTTTTTGGTAAACTTTTAATTTTGGTCCACTTTTTTCTACATAATCAACCATCATTCTTACACATGGCTCCTTGGGAGCAGTATGTGGAGCTTCTTTTATATATTTATCTAAGGGAGCAATTTCTATTTCATAAGATACAGATACCCTCACCTTTGCTATTGGTGACTTGGTCTGCAAAGTGATTATTCCAATTGATGGTCTGTGAAATGCACATATTTGTCAGTATTCCCCGCTCCCTACCCCCAGCCAATTTGTAGGAGATTTTTCTGTATTATCAGGCTTTCCAAAGAACCAGTTTTTAGTTTCGTTGATTGTTTCTATTTTAACCTTGCTTCCTGTTTATAAATTTGAGTTCAGTATCTTCTTTATTTCCTTTCTTCTACCTTCCTGAGTTCACTCTATTTTTTCAAATTCTAAAGTAGAATACTTACTTCTTTTCAATAATTCTTACTTCTCCAGCATTTGAAGCATTTTCCTCTAATCATCCTTCTGTGCCTTGTTTTTCTTGTAAAACTGGGATAATGCCCAGCTCATTTGTTCACTTTGTTTTCCATTTATCCATTTGAGCTTTTACTATCTTTATTATTTCCTTCCTTCTTTCTAAACTGGAGCTCGCTCCATTCTTTTTCAACCCCTGTGGTGGAACACTTATTGATGTATTTCCCACCTTTTTTCTTTGCTACAGCATTTGAGGCAATGCATATTTTTGTGATCACCATTCAGGGCCTCATACTCACCTCCACTGCCAGCAGGTCTCCTGTTTCCAGCCTCCCCTCTCCCCCAACCCTTTCTGACTCTCCAAATCCAGACACCCCAACTGTCTAGGGATTCTTTCACCACTTTTCCACATTTCCTTCTCAATCCTTCGTAAAATCTGTAGTTATTGTAATTACATGTTTGTTTACTTGCAATGTCATCCTCCTACTGGGTGAAGGTTCGAGAGGGCACAGGCCCTGGCTGTGTGGCTCACGTCTGTGTTGCTGGCACTTGGAGCATTTTTTGATTCTCTGTGGACCCTTGAAAATGTTGGGCAGTGATTGAATGGCAGGGCAGGGACCTTGCATCCATATGCTAGACCACTGTCTTGCAAATGATGATAATAATAATTCCTCACTTAAAAAACTTTTAAAATGTTTAAATTTTGTTTTTATTGTTGTAAAACATACAAAACATAAAATTTACCATTTTAATCGTTTTTAAGTGTAGAATTCAGGGGCATTAACTACATTCACATGGTTGTACAACCATCATCACTATCTAGTTCCAGAGCTTTCTCATCTTCCTAAACAGAAGCTCGGTTTCCACTAAACCAGAGCTCCCCATCCTCCTCCCCCAGCCTCTGGCCCCACCATCTACTTTCTGTCCCTATGAATTTGACTCCTCTAGGGACCTCGAGTCAGTGGAATTGTGCAGTATTTGCCCTTCTGTGACTGACTTCTATCACTTAATGTAAAGCAGGTGTGTTATTAAGATTCATCCATTGTCACAATTTCATTCTTTTTATGGTCAAATAAGATTCTGTTGTGTGGATGTGTTACATTTTGTGTGTCCATTCCTCCATCCATGGACACTTGGGTTGCTTTCTCCTCTTGGCAATTGTGGGTACTTTGCACAGTACTTTACTGTGACAGCACATCCTGGGTTTCAGGAAGGGCCTTCTGAGTTATACTTGCCTCTGTCTCACAGCTGAGGAGCTAGATTCCCAGGGATTAAAAGTGAATGGAGGGAGCGTGGCAATGCATACAGCTGGACCCCCACCAGGATGTTTGCTCAGTCTGCTCAGGGACTTGGCCTGGCTTATTCATCCTGGTGTCCCTGGTTCTAAAACAGTCCTTCATGCTCCACAAAGATTTGTGGACAGACTGAGTGACTGACCCACGAGTCCCCCCGCCACACACATCCTTGCTCCAGAACTTTCTACTGAACCATCCTCACCCTGTGAGGCTTGGTTGCAGGGGTTCCCTGGCTACAGAGCCCACACAGAGTGCTGCAGTGAAGATGACTGAGCCTCACGAATCCTCTCCGGGGTTCCCAGGGTCCAAGCTAAGATTACCTGCAGAAGGCGGCTGTCTGCCCTTCCATGCCGGCCTCAGGATCCCCACCCTGGCCTCCCCAGGGTCTGTGTCTTCACTGTCCAACATGGCGGTCACGAACCACATGTGTCTGCTGAGCACGTGGAGTGTGACTGGTCTGTGTTGATATGTGCTGTGAGTGTAAACACACTCTGGAGTTCAAACACTTATTTTGAAAAAAGAGAATGTAAAATAAATGGCTCAATCATTTTTTCATACGGCTTCCTTACGGAAATGATATTGCTTTGGATCAATTGGGTTTAATGAACTATGTTATTGAAATTAATCTCACCTGTTTCTTTTGACTTTTTAAGATTTTATGAAATGCAAAATTGCACGCATGGCTCGCTCTGGGGCTTCTTACACCGGCACTGGGCAGCGCTGTTCCAGGGTCCACTGCTGGGTCTGCAGCCTCGCTTGGCTGTGAGGTCTGGCAGCTTCTTCACCTCCCTAGCCTCAGTTTCCCCCTCTGCCCAACATTAAGCATGTGAAGCTGAGCACATCCTGAGGACTCGCTTGCCATGAGTTTTTGGCTTTATTCCTATTAGTTGTGTGTTTTAATTCCCTTGTTTTACTTCCTTCATCACAGGTAGGTGCACAGGGGATACCCCTACCTGTATCTTGTCTCCTCCCCTGAGTGTCAGCTCTGTGAACGCAGGGACTTGACTGCTTTGCTCACAGTGTGTCCTCAGTGCCTGTCTCAGGGACCTGCACCCAGTAGGGGCACAGGCAACGTGTGTTGAATGAATGAATGAGGCCAGGCGTCCTCCCTCACCCCTTCCATCCTTACTCACCTTCCCACCCACGCTGTTGGAAGGGAGACATCAGTGTGAGCGTAAGTGTGCGTTTGCTGTATGCACGGATACAGGCACACACAGGGATGGGTGGGGGAGGGGAGAATGAATGATGCTCCTTTGGTTCATGCCTTGGGGCTGATGGTCCCAGGGATGGAGTGGAGCTGGGGGACACACCGAAGCCCTGGTCCTCCAGCTGACCTACCCTCAGGGGCCAGTCCCCAGGAAGGAATGGACGTGAGAGAGTTTGGATGCGGCTAGGTAGGGGTGTCCAAATCCAGGAGGGCCTGCTCAGTTTCCATTCTCCCCACGAGCCTCAGCTGCTCTGAGCCTCTGTGTCTCCATTGAAGCAGGCTCTTAGGGAGGTAGGTGTTTATGGGATGAATACGTGAATGGGTGGATCAATCAAAGGGGTGGTTAAAGTAGAAACAGCACACAAATATATGTAGATAACCCCATTTTGAAAAAGCAGATGATAACAAAATAGTGTTTAGCAATTACACTCTGAAGATGCTTTTTAATTAATCTGCATGAGTATCTCGTTCTCACTGACTGATTGATTGCATTCCCTTATCACTCCCCAAAGGGTAACTATTTTTGCAGTTGTGTCTGGCTGTTTCATTCCACAGGCTTCCCTCAGGGCCCACTTGGGACAGGACTGGGGCTGGGCGTGTGGGCAGAGACTCTCGGTCCAGTCCTGGTCTCTGGTGAGGAATGGGGAAGGGGGATGGGGACCAGGAGAGGAATGCAGGGCCTGATGTGGGGAGGGCAGAGTCAGCTCTGGGGTGACCCAGCCCCTGGGAGGCCCCTCTGCTGACATAGTCACTGGGGGAATCCTGGCCCTTCTCTTGCTGGGGAAGCTGGTCTGCACTGTTCCCTTCCCCGGCCCCTGCCCTTGGGTTATTTAGGTGGTTTGCACCTGCCCTCCTGGACTTGGCCTCACCTCCTCCATTACTCAGCATATTCCCAAGTGCCTGCTCCTCAGCTTGGCTTAAGGACCCTTCCTCAGAATGGCCACAGCTTGGCCCCATAGCAGGGTCCCCAAGCCTGAGTCCCCAGAAGGCTGGGCTACCAGTGCCAACATGGCCAGAATCCTGCTAGGTCAGTTCACTGGGGAGACCCCAGTCTTCATAGCTGAACATCTTGGCCTGCCTTTAGCAAGAGTCTTGTGGGGACTTTAGCAAGAATCCTCCTACCCTGGATGTCTTAGCAAGTCTCTCTTAGTAATTTTCTACCCACTAACCCTCTCACTCTCCTCTTTGGCTTTAGATCCCTGGCTGTCCTTGCTGTAATTGGAATCGAGTTCAATCTCTTGGCCCCATGGCAGTAGTCTCGAATAAAGTGTGTCTTGCTAGTTTAACAAGGGTCTGGTGAATAATTTTTCTATTATAATGTAAAGGGGGGAGGGGGACAATGGAGGGGAGTGGGGAAGGGGCCAGAGGAAGTCTCTTAGGGCAGAACTGTTGGTACTTTAAAGACCACAGTGGGCCCAGCCCTGAGTTAAATGTTCAGAAGTGTCGGGAAGGAGCAAAGCCTAGGTGGCTTCCTCTGAAGACCTGAAGAACCACCTGTCTTGCTGGGGAAAAGCCCTGGTGGGAGCTCCAGGCCTCTCTGCAAACTGCCTCTGGTCTGTGCCCCACCCGGCCCTCAGTTCCACAGGGTGTGAAATGGCCCAAGGATGGAAGCTGCTGGCATTCACTGAGTTGCTGGCTGAGGTCCCTCCACACTCATGTGCCCTGAAGCTATAACCAGCTGCTGAGCCCTGGAGTGATAGTAAAATAAATGCCGAACTGGGTGTCCCCTTGGAGTGACCTCCCCTGATGCAGTGAAACGTGTGGCTGGGGGCCATCATCGTTTACAGGCGGGAGGGGGCCCCAGAGCAGCGGAGGGCCAGCTCAAGGTCACACAGTCACTTAGTGGGGGCGGGCCAGACTGCAGCCCCCTCCATCTTCCCAGCTGGCTTCCTTATTGGCTACCGGGCAGATGCGGACCAAGGCCCCAGCTCCGCTATCGCATCAGGCTGGCAGCTGACCCTGGAATCCAGCCACTTCTCTCTGTCACTTCATCAGAATCCTTTATTCTTTCTGAGTCGTGACCCAGAAAAACCCCATTTGTGGAGCACAAAGCTTCCTGCCTGCTTGGAATTCGCGAGCCCATAATCACTCCCTCTGGATGCCCCTGAGCTTTGGGTAGAGAAGGGGAAGCCCAAATTGTCTGGAGGTGCAGGAGCTCATGGCACGAGGCCCTCAACAGCCTGGGCTCTGAGGTGCTCGGAACCCCAGCAAGAGGCAGGGCTTATTTTCTTGCTCTAAATAAATAAAAGACAGTCCTTAGAAGGAGAACAGTGTGGGCAGATGAGGATCCTGCAGGAGGATGCTTTGGAGCTGAGTCTTCAGGGGACAGCCTGTTGACTGGGCAGGGACCTGCCTGTCCAGCTTGATGCTGGGGGAAGAGGGCTCCAGGGGAGGGGCAGGGATGAGAAACACTGGGGGATCAGCAGAGGCTGGCTGGGGTTCCATCTGGAAAATAGGTGCCAACCTCATGCCTGGGGGTGGGCGCCCCGGAGGCACTGAAGACCTGTAGAGTCTTGTGAAAACCGAATCTATGCTCTTAACCCCTCAGACACCAGCCACATATTCTCAGGAGTCTTGGAACTCTTGCTCGACAGCTTCTGCGGCCCCAGCCTCCACCCTGAGAGCCAAGGATGCATCTCACCGTCTACATGGCCACAGGGGCAAAGCCTGTGCATGAGTGAGTAGGGGTGCAAGATCATGGGATAGGTGTAATTGATTTTCTATTAACATTAAAAGAAAAGCAATCCACTATTAACCCCTTCCCAACAGCGAAGCTCCAAGATAGCCTGGGGATGGGTGGTGCTATTAGGGGAAAAGTAACTTTGGTGATTCATCCTAGATGCCCAGGTTACCCTTAGCAACTGGAAGCTTTCAAAAACTGCCTTCTTGGGTATAACCTGTCCAAAGAGAAAACCATACGTTGTCTGACCTGCAAAGTACCTGAGAACCTCCTTCATTTTACAGATGGTAAATGTGAGTACAGAGACAGGTGTTGACTCAGGGAAAGTCCCACAGATAGAGAGTTGGGTGCAGGATCTGGGCTCCCTTCTCCAGACCAGGCATCACTGCCCTCCCCCACACAGCTTCCCAAAAGGGGCTGTGGAGACAGAGCACAGGATTTGAAGTCACACAGACCTGGCTCTGAATCCCACTCACTGGCTATGTGATCCTGGGTCAATTATGTAACTTCTCTGAGCCTAAGATTCCTTATTGACAGCAGGGAGATAACAATGACTTCCCTGCAAGATTGCTAAGAAGGTTAAAGATATAATTTTCAGCAAGAATTATTCATCACATCCCATCTTGTCATCCTACTGAATGCAAATTTGAAACCTGGGCAGAGCTTATGTGAGGCTCAGAGAGGGACATGGCAGGAGGTGGATAGAGGAAGTAGACCAGCACCAAACAGATGGTGAGTTTCCCATTTTATTTTCCCCCGATACTTCCCTGCCTGGTGTTAAAGGCAGCATGAAACATGGACATATATACCAGGTATGGACAGAAAGAGCCTCAAGAAAAGCCTTTGCTTTTTGGCCTGAGGAATGGAAAAGGAGCCTCCAGAGGCTTAGAGACAGTGAAGGAATCAGTCATTTTGTTTGTTGCTTTTATCCTTTCTTCTTGCCACAATCCCAAGAGAATGCAGCAGAAGAGGGTGGGCTGGGCAGGCACCTTAAAGGCACAGGGAGGGTGAGTTTTCCCTCTACTAGAGGGGATCCTAAGAGCAATAAGTGAGTTCCTACTGCTTTGTCCTCTCTATCCTTCTAGTGTTTGGCTCAGACACAAATGCAGTTGTGGAAAGTAAATGGCAGGGCAGAAAGATGGCAGCCCCAGGTTTCTGGCTTGAGGACTGCAAAAGGGGGCCCCAGAGAACCAGAAACTGTGGGGCAGCTATGAAGAGAAAGGAAGTCAAGACAGCTATCCTGTACAGTGGTGCATGAGCTCCAGCTTCCCTCCAAGCTGTGTATACCTGGATCTAACTTCAAAGAGAACATCATGGACTTTGAGACCTAAACTACAGGATACACTGTTGCCCAAGTCCCAGACTGGCCACCTGGTGGCACACACACTAGTCAGGTCTGAGTAGCACCACAAAGGCTTTGAAAACAGAACTGACATTGAAACCACAATCCATAGAAAGAGTCTCAGAACTTTGTTCTGAACATAACCAGGTGGATTATCAGCTAAACAAAACATCATCATTTTCTACAGGATTTAAACAGGACCTAGAGTCTTATAACATAATAATCAAAATGTTCAAGAGACACTCCAAAATTAATTGGTGCCCCCTCCCCCCAAAAACAAGGAAAAGCAAACTTATAAGTTAAAAGTCAATCAACAGACACCAATGTCGAGATGACACAGATGTTGGCATTATTAGAAAAATACTTAAAAAAAACATAGTTTTAAGAAGTAAGGGCAAACACTCTGGAAACAAATGGAAAGATTAGAAAGTCTCAGTGAAGAAATAGAAGGTATAAAGAAGGACCAAATGGAAGTTTTAGAACTGAAGAATATAATCACTGAAATAAAAACGTCACAGATGGAGTCACTAGCGGATTGAAGATGACAGAAGAAAGAGTGAGTGAACTGGAAGACAAGCCAATAGGAATGATCCATTCTGAACACCAGACATGGAGAAAAAGTGAGCAGAACCTCAGAGGTCAGTGGGACAACAAAAAAGCTCCAACATTCATGTCATCAGAGTCCCAGAAATAGGGAAAAAAGAACATGGTGCAGAAAAAATATTTGAAAAATACTGGCTGAAAAGTTCCCAAATTTGGGGAAAATATAAACTTACAGGTTCTAGAATCTCCAAGAAGATGAACTCAAAGAAATCCTTGACCAGGCACATAAAAATTGAACTGCTGAAAATTAAAGACAACCCCCTCCCCAAATTAAAACCCAAAACCAAACAAACAAAAGAATGAAGGTAGCCAGAGAAAGACCCTAAATAGAATGTAAGGAAACCATGATTCAAATGACTGAAGATTTCTCCTGAGAAAACAGGAAGGCCAGGAAGAACTGACATAACAATAAAAAATTTTTTTTAAATGAAAGAAAAGAACTGTTGACCCAGAATTCTGTGTTCAGCAAAATGTATCTTTTAAGAGTAAAGGTGAGAAAAGACAGATAAAGGAATCCTGAGAATTTGTTGCCCACAAATCTGCTCTAAAGAAATGCTGGAGGAATTTTTTCAGAAATAGGAGAAATTATACCAGAGGGAAATTTGGAACATGGGGAATAAGGGAACAACAAAGGAAATGATAACTTTCTGGGTAAATAGACTATTCTCTGAAATGCTTTAAAATAAGACCACAGAAAGCAAAAATTATAACATTGTCTGATAGCATTTTCAATGATTGTGAATGTAATTCCTCTGAATAATACAACTTAGAGAGGATGTAAAGGAACATATGTGATCCTCAAGTTTATACAGTCCACCTGAAAGGGCAAAATATTAATTCTATATGGACTGTGTGAAATTCTATATGAAAGTTCATTGTGTTTATAATTCCTATAGCAATCACTAAAATAAACTCACACAAAAGGTATAGTCAAACACTCAGTAGATAAAATAAAATGGAATACTAAAAATATATTAAAACAATTAAATAAGAAACTGGGAAATAGGAAAGAAAAACAGAATGTAAATAGTCTAAACATGCCAATTAAAAGAAAAAGATGGAGATCAGTCATAAAACCCACATTTTTTGGTAAAGTTATTTTATTTTATTTATTTATTTTTAATAAATTCCTTCTTTCTTCTTTCTTTTTTTACTTTTTTCTTTCTTTCTTTCTTTCTTTCTTTCTTTCTTTCTTTCTTTCTTGCTGCATTGGGTCTTCGTTGCTGCATGCTGGGTTTCTCTAGGCAATTATCAGGGATAAAGAGGAACATTACATAATAATAAAAGGTTCAATCTACAAAGAAGATATACCAGTCTTAAAAAGTAGAGCTTCAAAGTAAATGAAGCAAAAACTGATAGAACTGAAAAAGAAACTGGACAAATTGGCAATTTGTCTATTTTACTCCCTTGTCAGTAATCAATGGAACAAATAGAAAACAAGCAAAGACCCAGAAGACTGAGAACATCATCAACCAAATGGATCTAAATGATATTTAAATAATACTTTAACCAATGTCAGAAGAATATATATTTTTTCCAAGTGCACATGGAATATTTCACCAAATAGGCTTTATTCTAATCACAAAACAAATCTCAATACACTTAAAAGACTTGAAATCTTGCAAAGTATGTTCTCTGAACCAAATGGAATGAAACTAGAAATTGACAAGAGAAAGAGCTGGTAAATCTTCAAATATTTGACATTGGAACAGCATACTCCTAACTAATACATGGGTCAAAGAAGAAGTTTTATGGGAAATTAAAAAATATTTTGAACTGAACAAAAATGAAAATATAACATATAAACCACATATAACATCTGTGGGCTGCAGCTAATAACACATTGAGAGGGAAATGTATGGCATTAAATTGTTTATAGGAGAAAAGAAGGAATGCTGAGAATAAAAAGTATAAGTTTCTACCTTAAGACTACAGAAAAGAAAAACAAAATAAGCCCAAAATGATGAGAAGAAAGGGAATAATAATGGCTGAAGTGGAAAACAATAACATTAAAAACAAAAAAGAATGAAACAAAAAAAATTTTTTTTTTTAATCAATAAATGGATAAGCTTCTAGCCAGACTGGGAAATAAATAAATAAATAAAGAAAGAAAGAAAGAAAGAGAGAGAGAGAGAGAAAGAAAGAGAGAGAGAGAAAGAAAGGGAGGGAGGGAGGGAGGAAGGAAGAAAAGAGAGAGAGAGAAGACATGATCAATTTGAACAAAGAGGGGCTATCACTACACTTTCCACAGACATTTAAATGTTAATAAGAAAACACTGCAAACAGCTCTACACACATAACTTTGACAACTTTGATGAAATGGATCAATTCTTCCAAAGCCACAAACTACCATAATTCACTCAAGAAGAAATAGATAACCTGAAGAGTCCCATATCCATCAAAGAAATTGAATTTATTGCTTAAAATCTTCCACAGGAAAAAGGAAAAACAAATGCCCAGTTCCAGATGATTTCACTGGTGAATTCTGTCAAATATTTAAAGACAAAGTAATACCATATCTATACAGCTTTTTCTTTTTCCCCAGACAGTTAAAGATGGAGAACCACTTCCTAATTCATTTTATGATGGCAGATCTACCCTGATAAAAAAGGAGAGTATAAAAAAGATCAATATCTTTCATGAGCAGAGATGCAAAAATGTCAACAAAATATTAGCAAATTGAGTCCAAGAATATAAAAAGATGTGTTCAATATTCAAAAACCAGTCACTATAATCTAGCATACTAAAGACTGCAAAGAAAAACCTTATGATCAAATAAAATTTCACAGGAAAACATTTGACAAAATTCAACTCCATTCATGACAAAAGCTGTTAGCAAACGAGGAAAAGTAGGACACTTCCTTGACTTGATAAAGGGCATCCTCCAAAACCTACTGCTAACATCATACTTAATGGTGAAAGACTTAATGCTTTCCTCCTAAGATCAGCACCAAGACAAGAATACACATGTTCAGTACTCCTAGTCAACGCCATACTGAAAGTCCTAGGCAGTGCATGAAAGCAAGACAAAGAAATGAAAGGCATGTATACTGGAAAGAAAGAAATAAAATTGTAGCTGTTTGCATATGATTTAATTGTGTACATAGAAAGTCCCAAGGAATCAACAAAAATGTTACTTGAATAAGTGAGTTTTGTAAGGATGTAGAAATACAAGGTCAAAATATAAAATTAAATTATATTTTTATATACTTGCAATGGATACTTTGAAAGCAAAATTAATAGAAATAATACAATTTAAAACATTTCCATACAATATGAAATATTGTGCTTTAAACCTAACAAAACATATACAGGATCAATATACTGAAAGCCACGAAACATGGATGCAAGAAATCAAAGAAGACCTAAGTAAATGGAGAGAGAAACTATATTTGTGGATGGGAATACCCAAAGTAGCTAAGATTTAAATTCTTTCCAAATAGAACTATAGATTTAATGTAATTTCAACAAAAATCCCAGCAGGATTCTCTTTTGTAGGCATAAACGAACGTTAAAAAATGTATATGGAAGGGAATTCCCTGGCAGTTCAGTGGTTAGGACTCCACATTCTCACTGCCAAGGGCCCAGGTTCAATCAATACCTGGTCCGGGAACTAAGATCCCATAAGCCGAGTGGTCAAAAAAAAAATGTATATGGAAAACCAAAGGAATTACAATAACCAAAACAACTTTAAAGAGAAGCATCAATTTAGATGAAGTGCATTACCTGACTTTAAGACTTACCATAAAGCTACAGTATACAAGACCATGTTGTAACAAAGGGATGGACATAAAGACCAAGAGGACAGAATAGAAAACAGAGAAACAGACCCATGGAAATATGTCTGAGTGAAGATTTCCAAGGTGCAACAGAGAAAGGATGAGCTTTTCAACAAATGGTGCTGGAACAATGAGACATCCATATACAAAAAAAGAATCTGGAATTAAATTTTACACCTCATATAAAAACTCCAAAAGGGTCATAGCTCTAAATATGAAAGTAAATTTATAAAATTTTTAGACAGTAAAAATTGGAGTCAATATTTGCGACCTGTCATGTAAGGAATTCCAAAATCACGATCTAAAAAGAAAAATACGTAAGATTTCATCAAAACTAAAACGCTTTTGCTCTGCAGAAGATCCTGTTCAGAGGATGAAAAACTAAGCTGCAGACTGGGAGAAGGTCTTTGTAAATCACATATCAGATAAAAGACTTGTATCTGGAACATGTAAAGAGTTTGCAAAACTCAACAGTTAGAAACAAACCCAATGGGGAAGAGAAATGAGTATAAGATTTGAACAGACACTTCACCAAAGAGGACACACTGCTGGTAAATGAGCCCGTTAAGAGATACTCAACCTGGTTCAGCATCAGGGAAATGCAAATCAAAACCACAATGAGATGCTGTTACACACCTGCCACAAAGGCTAAAATAAAAAATCTGATAATACCAAGTACTGGTGAGGATGTGGAGCAACTGGAACTCACACATTCTTTGCTGGTGGGAATGCAAAAGAGTACATACACCTCTTCTGGAAAAAGTTTGGCAGTTTCTTGTAAAGTTAAACATACATTCATCTATGACCCAGCAATCCCATTCTAGATAATTATTGTAGAGAAACGAAAGCTCCACACAGCACGAATGTTTATATGGGCCTTATTCATAATTGCCAAAAAGTGGAAACAGCCCAAGGGTCCTTCAGCTGGTGACTGGATAAACAAACTGTGATACATCCATACAATGAAATGCGATTTGGCAATAAAAAATGAGTGAATATTGACTGATGCACAACATGGATGCATCTCCAGAGCGTTACACTGCTGGAAAGAAGCCACTCTCACTGCGGGATGCATCTATATCATCTTCTTGGAAAGCTGACCTAGAATGACCAAGAACAGATCAGTAGATGCCAGGGTTTGGGGTGGGGGGTCATTTAATTACAAAGAGACAACTCCAGTGGGCATCTTGGGGGTGATGAAGCTTTTCTCTACTCTGCTTATAGTGGAGGTTACAGGAATCTACACGAGTATTAAATCTCATACAACTGCCAAGCAGAAAAAGTCAATTTTATTGCATGTTAACTTTTTAAAAATCAAAATAAAAAATGATATAATGAAACAAAAATGCCTCATGCATAGGTGTACATCATACATGTTGGTGTCATTCTTCTTTTTATTAATTAAAAAATTGTACAAAAGATTCTACTGGGATGTTACAGGACCAATGAAAATTTTTGGCTGGCAATGTACAGTGCCCCACCCCCTGCTGTCACCTCCACAACACCTGAAAGGGTCCCCATGGCTGGTTCACACGTACCCTCCTGCATCCCAGCTCCGAGGGGTCCTGCGAAGCCCAGCTGGTAATGGTCATGACTCACTCATGGAGATCCTGAGGTGACAAGTCAAAAGTGATTCGACCCCACCCCCAGCTCTTCGTCTAGGCTGTTCTTTTCATTTTCTCTGCTGTGATGTATCCCCCCAACATCCCCTGCTCCAACCCGGAAGCTCCGAGGGGAGGGAGGGGCGGGTGGGTCTGCATCTGGTTTGCCTCTGTGTCTCTAGCTCCAGCCAGATGAGGCAGAACCATGCTCAGCAGAAAACCAGCCCTCCTGGAGCAGGGAGTGCCCTCAGACCCCAAAGGAGGGTCCTTGAGTGGGGACACTGTCTTCTCTGGCTGTGTGAGCCCACGTGGGTTCCACTCCAGGCTTGGTGATGGTGATGACTGAGGCATCGCCCAGTTGTGCTCTGGGCTGGTGTTGAGGGGTCCACGTGCGGCCAAGGATTTGGGGGACCATGCGTCCACGCCAGACCCAGGCCTGCTCCTCCTCCATCCCCTACTAATGAAGGGCTCTTGTGTGTCCCAGGTTAGAGAACAAATCAGCACGAAATAATATTTTTACTAAATCTCTGCTCTCCAGCGTGTGCCGTTGTATCAACTTGTTAGTGGGCCTCTGGGAACACCGCGGCGCATACTGATGCCAGCTCACGCCAATTACCAGGCTGAGTGATGCAATAGCCTTGTATCATTTCACCATTGCCTGGGAACAGCAGGTGAAGGCTATAGTTTATGATTTTCAATTATAAATCAAATAGACTGAGTTCTCGCTGCTCTTAATAAAGGCTGTAAAAGTACTGAAGTGTGTAGACAGGCTTTTGCTTGGGAAAGAAAGAAACAGCTTGGGTTTCTAAGCGATTGCTTGGGCGGTGTTTTTGTTTTTGCCACCGTCTGATGTGTTTAGGGTTCGGAAGAACATTTTAGAATAGGTGCAGCCAGTAGGAGCTGGAGGGTCCCATTAATTACCCTGGATGTGCTCGGACATGTTTCCGACAGACAGAGTGATCTCACGTGCCCCTGGGGGGCCCTGCTTGTCCTAATACAGACCCTGCTGCCCTGCGGAGGTTTCTCAGAGGGGGTCAGGGCATTTGCACTGGATGTCTGGGGGCAGAGTTCCTGCTGGACTGAGAGATGATGCTCAGGAGTGGATGGGACATCTGTAGGGATTGGGGACAGGGCCAGTTCTGTTCATCCCGAGAGAATAAGAAGGCTTCCTTTGAGGCTCTTGACTCTGTCCCGTGACAAGCTGATTGACCTGGGGCAGTTTACCTAACCTCTCTGTTCCCAGGTTGCTTCATCTACAGATAGTGACAATAATAACCACCCTGGTATAAAACCTGGAGCCTGACAAGCCGGCCCCTGGGAAGCTGTTCATTATTGTTCCTGGTTGGAGAGGGAAAGGCCGGAGAGGTAGAAGGAATGAGAGCAACGTGCAGTGTGGCAGACAGAGTTCAGAGAGCCAGCAAGCGGGCCGTTGATATGTCTGGGAAGAGACCTGAAGACACAGAATTGAGCAAAACTGGGAGATGAGTTTTTTCTCTTGAAGAAACAGCTCATTCATCAGTTAGAAGGAGCTGACTACATTAAGCTCAAAATGAGACCCATCCAGGGAAATTTTTAAATGGCAAAGATAAAGAAAACCGTTGTGTAAATATCCAGGTAGAAGAGAGAAGTTACACCAACACGAATGAGGTCCGTTTGGCCTCAGCTTTCTCCCCTCCCACATTTAATGCCCAAACCCACAGAGGGGCTGCTGCCTCTGCCCTCTCGGCCACAAGGGCACCCTCTATTCTTTATCCTGTTTCAGATTGACAGAGGTGGTTCCACAAACATTACCAGACGGCAGCACAAAATACCCCAACTTTGAACAATTTGAACTCATTTTTATTAATAAATTGCCACTAATGAATTGAGTCTTGTATCAGTGTCCTGGGGCTGCTGTAACAATTAACCACAAACATGGTAGCCGAAAGCAACAGAAGTTTATTCTCTCACCATCTGGAGCCCAGAAGTCAGAACTCAAGGTGTCAGCAAGGCCATGGTCCCTCTGGAGGCTTCAGATGCTCTTTGGTTTGTGGCAGGATCCCTCGGTCTCTACGTCCATCTTCACGTGGCCTCTTCTCCTGTGTGTGTCTCAAATATCCCTCTGCCTTTCTTCCATAAAGGTTTGGGGTCCACCCTAAACACAGGATGATCTGGTCTGGATATACTTAAGTTTGTTACATCTGCAAAGATCCCCTTTCCAAATAAGGTCACATTCACAGGGTCCTGGGGTTAGGACGTGGACATATCTGTTGGGGGCCTCTATCTAACACACTCCAGTCCCCAAATGAAACTTCTGCCTAAGGGCCTCCTTCAGGGTGTTGGTGGTGTATTCAGTCTGCAGAGCAGTCTCTGGAGGGGCTGGACTGCATCAGCACTTCCATGTGGAGGAGAATGCAGGCCCCAAGTTCCTGTGGGTCCATGCTTCCTCATGTTCCAAAGGGTCAGTAGGACACACACGATGACCCCAGGACCAGCCTTTCACCTGCAGTGCTGAGAGCTCGAAGAGGAAGCCATGATGTTTACCAGGGAAAGTGACAATCCCTTGCTGCTGTGGCCCTGGCATGGACCCCACTGGTATGGAGATGCTGGTCTGGGTGTGAGTCTGAGGCTGAGTGAGGATGGTCTTATTAACTTATTAGGTTAGGGACTTGCCTGCATCCTAATGTTCCACCCAGACTTCCTGAGGGACCGATGCCCATAAGGCACTGGTCCAGAGAGCTCTGCTTGGGCTCGAGTCCTAACCATTTTCCCTGTGAGTCTACATTGTGTAATACGCTCACTCAGCCATACTTACAGAGAAAGGAGGAAAGAAAAAAGGTGTCTGCTGTTTCTGCCAAGATTTTAAGAGAAAACCTTTATATTCCAATAACTTGGTTTTCAGTGAAGGTTGATTGAATTGGGTTGATTGATTTTAAGGTGGGAAGTCTATACGAAAATAATTTCTCTCTCTCTCTCTCTCTCTCTCTCTCACACACACACACACACACACACACACTCAGTGTAGCCTTTTTTAGATGTAATTTGGAGATCTGTGCCCATCAATAGATAAAAACAAATTAGGAGCTCAATGATGATAAAGTTATGACATAACAGGATTTTTTGAGTGTTGGAATTATTTAAATGTAGAACAATTTTTAAAATTCTGAAGGAAATTTAAAAAATCTTGTAAATAATATACGAACAAGAGTTGATATGAAGTGAGTGGGGATGATGTGGGATGATGTGGGATCCACAGAGGACAAGGAAGTGAGTAGACCCGATTCTTGGCCGGAGGTTCAGGCTGCTCAGTTATGTCTTGACCACAGACTGGAGTGAGTTGATCTGGAGTTTAGTCTGGGGTCTGCACAATATGCCTGTGAGAGTTTATTTTGTCATGTAATATAAGTCCAGGTGTCAGAACACTGGGGATGTGTGGCCGATCCATGATGCCACGGAGACTAGATCTGCTCTTTTTGCTGCACTGTCACTTAGTGCGTGGCCTTTGCCCTCAGAAGGCCTTAGTGTCTGAGATGGCTGCAGGGGCACTGACCACATCTGTCTTCCAGGCAGCAGGGCACTGGCAAGGGACGCGATGGCACTCCCTGGCCGTGTCTTAAGGAATCTTCCTTAAGTCCCACTAAGCAACTCCCTGTTACATCTCATTGGCCAGAACTTAGTCAAAACACCATCCCTACTTCAGTGATAATGTGACTTTTTAGATGTGCATATTGATGCCTTAAATAAAAGTGGCTTCTTTTCTTTTCTTTCTTTTTTTAAACCAAGGATAAAATGAATACTCGGTATTGGATGGTCACCTAGCCATCTCTGCCATGGAGGGGCAAAAATAGATCAGGCAACGGGTTTACAGGAGTTCCAATATTAATATCAGACAAAGACTAATTCATGGCAAGATGCATCCAAAGACAAAGTTACAATTTTATAGAGATAAAAGCTAACCTCAAAGATATAGGAAAACTTATGCCCAGCAGATAATATAGAAAGAGGCACAAGAAAGAGGGTTATATACCCATGGAGAAGCTGGCAATAGCAGGATGGTAGCAAAATAATTAATACATGTATTTCCCTTTTCATCATATTAGTAAGATAAGTCATCATAACAAATCATAAATAATGAGTCATAGTAAGGCAATACAGGATCTGATTAGTATTGTTAATTAAGTCCATTTGTTTATCACTCAGCAAATACATATGGATAGAGCGCCCACCTACGTGCCAGGTAGCATTCCCATGCTTGGTGCAGCTGTGAGAGGACAGCCATAATGTCCCTGTGAAGCACACAGTCTGGGAAAGGTGAACTGAAGAGACATCAATCACTGAAATATGACTCCTGTAGGGAATATCTATTCTTCTCCAAAACCCTTGGGACATTTATAAAAACAGATGAACTCTTAAGCCGTAAAGAAATCAGCAATCTATTACAAAAGCAGAAATTGTTCGGGTTCCTTTTGCAAACCACATTGTCATAAAACTAGAAAATAATAAAAAGATTTTCCTTAGTTTAAAATCTAAAGAAAGATGGAATGTAAATGTTCTCTTAACTCATTATTAGCAGAAGGAAGGAAGGAAGGAAGGAAGAAGGAAAGTGAGAGAAAGAGAGGGAGAAAGGAAGGAAGGAAGAAAGGAAGGAAGGAAGGAAGGAAGGAAGGAAGGAAGGAAGGAAGGAAGGGAGACTTCAATTACAGACTATGATGAACAATATGCACCCAAATTTAACACATTCAGCTGGATAATCCTCAAAGGAAAATTCGTAACTGGAAGTCACCTTATCAGGAAACAGCATTACGAACATAACAGTTATATTTGTTAGCTTTGGGTGCATAAGAAACCACCCCAGACTTAGTGTCTTGAGACAACTGTTGTGTTTGGCTCTGTGGGTTGGCTGGGTTATTCCTCTGACCTGTGTCGCTGTGGCTGGTCTCAGCTGGGTTTGTCCACTGGTGGGTAGGCTGGTTGATCCAGCGTTGCCCTGGTCACTCATCTGGTGGTTGGCAGGCTGCCGGCTGGAGCACACAGGCTCTGCATATGGCCCTTCCCCAGCACAGCAGCCTGGGCTCCTTCATATGATGGACTCAGCCTCCTAAGTGCAGCAAGGCGGGCGAGCCCCAGGACACAGATAAATACCACTAGAGCCAAAAACAAATGAGAACAAATATGGGAAAACTTGAAGTTATATGAGAATTCTATTGACCATGTTGTATGAATGTATTTTAAAAATTGCATACATTTTAAATTTATTAAATGATAAATTGAATGAATGATATTCTGAAGATGTGCACTTTACTAAAAGGAACTCAAGGAAATATATAAAATCTGATTAGACCAATAACCAAGGTAGAAACCAAGAGAGGCTAATACAGACAGAAACGATAGCCCTGACAGCAAGGGAAGGCAGGTGAGGGCCAGGACAATTGTGTAGTTGGTAATACAGCAGTAGAAGCTGGGCACAACCCTAAGACTAGTCAGAATTTATAATTGGTCCCTCAGAGAAGTTGGGGCCAGAGATTGCACTCCAAGCCAGAGTTGTGACAGCAGAAACGCTCACTGAAAATTGCATTCTCCATTTGGAGCAAGAAAACAGAACTATTGTGTAAGCCCTAGTTTGTCCAGGCAAAAGCACCCACACAAGATAAATGATCCAACTAGGATTATGAAACACAAGAAGCAATGACCAGAGGAAATAAATAAAGAATAGATATATATTAAAGAGAAATGATTAACTATCTTTTGAAAGTTAGGTTTCTTGAGTTATCATTTTTATAAAAGCAAAACTCACCTTTTAAAAATGTACAGTTCTACAAATTGTGACAAGAGCATAGGGTCATGTAGCTTCTTCCTTAATCAAGATAAAGAATGTTTCCATTACCCTCCAAAAGGTCTCTCATTCCCCTTAATAGTCAAATCCACCTCCCTACCCTTATTCCTTGGCATCCACTGATCTGTTTGCTGCCTCTATAGTTTTCCTTTTGCAATTTGTTATATAAACAGAGTCATGCATTATGCAGTCTTTGGCTTCTCTCAACTTAGTGTAACATGTTTGAGATCCATCTATGCTATTGGAATTGGTAGCATGTACTGTTGGCTTTTACTGCTGAGTCTTATTCCCTTTGCAGGGATATATCATGACTTGTTCATCCATTCACCAGGTGATGGACATTTGTTTACAGGATTTTTTTTTCCAGCCATGAACAAAGCTTCTGTGAAAATTCACATACAGGTGTTTGTGTGACCATATGGTTCTATTTCTCTCAGAAAAACACCCAGAGGTGGGATTGCTGGGTAATTGTATATGTGGCTTCAAAAGAACTTGTCAAGCTGGTTTCCAAAGGGGCTGCACCAGTTTGCATTCCTACCAGCAATGGACAAGAGTTCTAGGTGCTCCACGTCCTTGCCAGCAGTTGACCTTATCAATATTTTTACAAATTTAGTTTCACTGAACTATTCTTCTGGTTGTGTAATGGTATTTCATTTTGATTTTAATTTACTTACACTTCCATAATGACCAGTGATGCCAAGTATCTTTTCCCATGCTTCACGCTTATTTGGTATATCTTCTTTGGTGAAGGGTTTGTTCAAATCTTTTGTCCATTTCATTTTTTAAATTGGGTTGTTTAGTTTCTTATTATTGACTTTTGTGAATTTTTTAATATACTTTTTAAAACCAGTGTTTCACTAAATATACAAATCTTTTCTTTCAGTCTCTGGCTTATCTTTTTGTGTTCTTAGGAGTGTCTCTTCAATAAGAATTTTTCAGTTTTGATGAAGTCCAATGTAACAATTTTTCCTTTCATGATTTATGTTTTTTGTGCCTTATTGAACTACTTGCCTAACCCAATGCCACAAAGATTTTCTTCTATTTTTTGCTAGATATTTTATAGCTTTAGGGTTTTTGATCTATGATTAATTCCCAGATAATTTTTCTATATGGTACAAGGTATTGGATAGAGGTTAATTTTTCTGCAGATGGAGTCTAATTATTCTAATACCACTTTTTGAAATGATTATCATTCTCCACTGAATTGCCTCAGCACCTTTACTGAATAGCAATAAAAATGTATAAAATACACAATATATACATATATGTATATAAAATCAAGCTGATTCTAAAGTTTATATGGAAAATCAAGGGAAGTAGAATATTCAACATAATTTTGGAAAGGAAGAACAAAGTGGGAAGACCCTTACTACCTGATTTCAAGACTTACTATAAAGCTACAACATCACGACAATATGACAGAATGGTGTTGATAAAAGGTAGACCTCTAGGTTGATGGATAAGAGTAAAGAGCTGACAGGACTTGGGTGCCTACAACTCTAGAGAGAATTTCTGGAGAAAAACAGAGAGAGCAGAGCTTAACATCTGGAATGGCTTTTCCCTTCTGGGTACTTGCTGATTTTCTAGCTGTGGCTGAAAGGCTGAGGAGCTGAGTAGTTTTTATAGACCCATGTATCTTTGGGGACAAAAGTTGGAGCTCATGGCTTCACAAAAATAAGGGGCCCTCATACACATGCTATGATTTCAGTGTGGAGAACCTAAATACTCTATGCTCTGGAATAAGGGTGAACTGGAAAAAAAACAGCCCTCACAGAGACTCAAGGCCAAGTTTCAATCATCTTGCTCTCTAATTGGATTAAAGAGATCTGTTCCTACCCAAATGCCAAAAGGAAAAGTAATGCCTCCATAGAACGATATCATCCAGAGGCTCAAATGACCTTTACACTATTCCATGTACAATGTTCAGCATTCAAAAAAGATAATCAGACATTGATTGAATATTAAGAAAAAAATAAACAATGGAAACAGACTCACAGGAAATCCAGTTATTGGATCTGTCAGAACAAATATTAAAATATTGATAATTAATGTATTCAATAAATTAAAATACAAAGAGAATGCCAGCAGGAAACATAAAAATATTTAAGAAGCTAGGGCTTCCCTGGTGGCGCAGTGGTTGAGAGTCCGCCTGCCGATGCAGGGGACACGGGTTCATGCCCCGGTCTGGGAAGATCCCACATGCTGTGGAGCAGCTGGGCCCGTGAGCCATGGCCACTGAGCCTGTGCGTCGGGAGCCTGTGCTCTGCAACAGGAGAGGCCACAGCAGTGAGAGGCCCGCATACCGCAAAAAAAAAAAAAAAAAAAAAAAAAAAATATATATATATATATATATATATATATTTAAGAAGCTAAAATGAAAATTCCAAAACTGCAAAAATAACTGAAATAAAGAATTCAAAAAACATTTTACTTGCAGTTTAGACATCGCTTAAAAGAAAATAAAATGCAAGATAGATTAGAATAAAATATTCAACACATTGAGAAAAGTATGAAAGCTATTAAATAGACTATAAGACACATATGGGTCCCAATGGAAAGATCTGCCCCACATGTGATGGTAGTCCCATTAGCAGAAATAAAAGAGAATGGGGGAAATCACAATTTTTGAAGGCAACAATGCAGCTGAAAAATTTTCAGAAGTGGCAAAATCTTTAAGCCACAGATTCAAGAAGTGCTATAAACCCTTAGTGGATTCAATAAAAGGAAAATCACATCAAGGCCCATCACGGTAAAACTGTTGAAAATGGAATGAGAGGGATATTTCCCAATTCATTTTGTGAGGCCAGCATAGTCTTAATAGCAAAACCTGACAAGTACTTTAAAAGAAAAGAGAATTTCAGGACAACCTTTTTCATGAACATAAATGCAATCATACTAAACAAAGTATCAGCACAATGAATTGAGCAATATAGAGAGATAATATATTGCAGCCATGTTGGTTGTCATCTAAGCATTTAAGGTTGATTTAACATTTGAAAATCATTCCACATAATATACAGTAAAAACAGAATAAAAGATAAAATTACATCATTCAGTAGATAAGACAAAGGTATTTGATAAAATTCAATACAAAAGTAATACAAAAACTTTAGAACATTAGACATAGAGATTTGCCAATTCCTTAATATGCAAAAATAAATTAAAAAAAAAAAACAAAAAAACCTACCAAAACATCAGACTTAAAGCTGTAGTAACACACAAAGGGAGAAAAGAATGCCTATTATTATTATTAAAAAAAAAAGGGCAAGAAAGAGAAACTGCATGTAGTATAATTGGGAAGTAAGAAATAAAATTATCATTATTTGAATACAAAATGATTATACACATAAAGAAAAAAAGAGAATACAAATAAGCTATTAGAATTAATGCATGAATTTGACGTTTTTTAGAATAGTTCAATACACAAAAATCTATTGTATTTCCTTAAGATGGCCCCAAATTCTGAAAATATAGATAATATTATTTTCTCCTTTTTTGTGATGTAGTATCAGTAAATCACTTATTATGTATTTGCCTATCTTTGCATACTTGGTGATCGGATGTATATTAGAAAATCAAATTTTAAAATGTCATTTAAAATAACATTTACAAGAGCATCCAAAGCCTAGGGATAAACATGCAGTTCCCCATATAGAAAAGGACAAGACATTATGGAGAGAGATTAAAGAAGACCTAAATAAATAGAGGGCTATATCCACTTGTTTGTTCATAACTTCTCTAAAGAGCCAATTTTATGCCTTGAAATTGGCTAAGGTGATAGTATTTACACCACAGAAATTGGCAAACAATGCAAGATATATTTTCTCTTGAATAAATTGTTGTTCGCCATTTACCAGTACACAAATGGCTATACCATGTTCATGAATTGAAAAACTAAATATAGTAAAGACATCCACTTTATGTACTTTTGTCTGTAGATCTAATGCAATCCCTTAAAAAGTTTCAGTAAATTTTCTGAGGACATTTATAAAGTGTTTAAAAAATTATATGGAAATCCAATGTACCAAGAATGACCAAGGAAATATTAAATAAGAAGAACAATGGTGGAGGACTTAAATACCTGATTATCAACATTTATTATAAAACAATGGTAATTAAGACAACAGGGTATTAGTTAAGGACAGACAAAGAGATCAATGGAATAGACTAGAACAGAGTCCGGAAACAGGTCCACACATATGTTGACACTTGATTTGTGACACTGTAGGTCAGTGGGGGAAAGAACATTAAATAGCCACACAGAAAAATTAATCCTGTCCTGTATACCATACAGACCTACTGTAAATCTAAATTTGAATAATAAAACAATAAAGTTTATAAGGAAAACATAGAAGAATATCATCACAACCTTGGATTGATAAAGTTTACTTAAACCAGATGCAGAAAGTACTAATTTTAAAAGAAAACACTGATAAATTGTACTACATTGAAATTAGGAAGTCCTGGTCATCAAAAGATATCCTTAAGAGAGTGAAAAGACAAGTCACAAAGTAGGAAAATATTTGCAATAAGTACATTCAACAAAGTGCTCGTATTCATATTATATACACGAAGAACTACTTCAGATAAATTAGAAAATATAAATCAATGGGAAAATGGACAAAAGCCTTGAGAAAACCCTTTGTATTAAAGAAAAAAAAAGATTCAATGTCAGTTATCAGGGAAATACACTTAAAACTACAATGCTAACACCCCAGATTCACTACAATGGTTAAATTTTTAAAAGATGAAAAATATCAAGTATTGGCAAGGATTTGGAAGAACTGGAACTCTCATACATTGCTCTATCTTTTGCTAGAATTTTGAGTTTGGGCAAGTTTCATAACCTATAAAGTGACCTTCCCTCAACTAGAAAGTGGTCATAACCCACCCATGTCACCAAGTGGAGATGAGGGTCAGAGGATATAAAGGTGAACGCAGGGTTGGAGTTACACCCGGGCACCAGCAACCCTGATGTCTTGTTACAGTGCGTTGAGAAGACACCCGTCTCAGAAGACTGAGATTCAAGGTAAACTTGGGGAGGCCCTGGGCAGAAACCTGATTAGATGGTGCAGGTGGTGTTTGCCTATTGTTACTCCTGACCCTAGAGAGAGGACTGCTCCATGTGCATCTGGGCTGGGCTGCAGGATGGATCCTGGGCTGCACAGGGCTGGAGGGATCAGCATCTCCAGGCCATCATATCAGCTTTATTGGACCCAGTGGGAGGCCCCAGAAGGGGAGAATCTTGGAGACGCATTTGGGTCACAAGTCTTTCCACTGTCTGTACCTGGACACTCTCTGTTCGGTGTCAACCTTGGAGCCACTGGCTTTTCATTTTCCTTACAAAAAGTGGCATTTCCTTGGTCCTTCCTTGTGACAAGAACTTATGGTGGGGACCAAATGGAATGAAGGGTTTGGACACAACTCCGGGAGCCCTAAAGCCACATGCAGACAGGAGGCCTTTTGTTTTGTAAGCCACGTGCTGTGAGCCACCCTCCCCAGTGTCCAGTGAATTCTGATTTCACCTTACTGATTTGCTCTTCCCTGGACAAATTCAAGGGCCTTCCATCAGCTCTTCTGGAGTTGACAAGGACCCCATGGAAGGCACATCCCCTCAGGGTCCCAGGCAACTGGCATTTATAACGGGACTCTTGTGTAGAAGCTGACAATTCTATTGACTGGGCTGCATTTGAAATCAACACTGCGAGTTGGTAAGGGGAGGAGAGGCTGTCACTCACCTTTCCACAAGTGTCTGGTGAATTCCTGGGAGGGTTGGAACTTTCTAAACTGCCCTTTCATCCTCCCTAAAAGCTGCACATTCTAATGAGTTCCTCAGACACCTTGGTCCCAGGCAAGCCAGGGTGGTCTTGCTTCATTACAGGCAGGGGTGGTGGTGACGGTGTGAGGTGAAGAAGGGCAAAGGTTCAAGTTGGACTGCCTACTGTCTGCTTTAGGGTTGTATAGTAAGATGC
Source organism: Mesoplodon mirus (assembly GCF_964341445.2). Lineage (NCBI taxonomy): Eukaryota > Metazoa > Chordata > Mammalia > Artiodactyla > Ziphiidae > Mesoplodon > Mesoplodon mirus. The sequence continues at coordinate 43,428,801 of NC_138987.1, forward strand.
AGGTGAGCAAGAAAGTTGAAAGGAGTTAAACCAACAGAACAGTCTAGAGCCAAACGTGGGTTGGCAAAGCCAAGGAAGACAAGGACGCCTTCAAACAAGCAGCCAGCTCTGTTCTTCTTTCTGGAGTTCTTCTACTTGCTAGACTTTTAAGGCACAGGCTGCAAACGTGGCTTGGAATGTCTGAAAGTGGATCACCACCTAGCATGGCTTTTCCTTCTTAGGGGAAATCTGTTCCAGCTTCCCATGGGTGGCCTTCTTGGCACGCAAGTCACGTGGACATCTGGGGCCAGAAGGCCAATCTCCAGCCTTCCACTGTGAATGTGAGTGTCCCTGCAGCCACCTTCTCCTCCCGGAGACCCTGCCTGCCCTGAACCCACAGCGGGAGGCGGGCCCATGGTCTCAGACTGAGATCTCTGCGCTGAGGAGACAGGGCTCTCTCCATCATGCTAGTTTCCCAGTCGGATTGGCCTTTATATACTATTGTGTGACCTCTTATTTTTTGCCTCATTTTTAGAAATAGCTTAATCTTTCCCCAAATTCTCGAAGTATTTTATGCTAACCAGAGAAAAGTCTAAAGAAGAAAGCAAAGTCAACCCCAACGTCACTATCTCTAAGGACAGGAGTTGGTTGTTGTGTATCTTACCAGATACATTTTGAAGTATCTATTACTATTTAGGTAACATGAGATAGACCCCAACGTTCATAGCTGCAGTATTCACAATAGCCGAACATGGAAGCAACCTAAATGTCCATCGATAGAGGAATGGATAAAGAAGATGTGGTACATATATATAATGGAATATTACTCAGCCATAAAAAAGAATGAAATATCGCCATGGATGGACCTAGAGATGGTCATACTAAGTGAGGAAGTAAGTCAGACAGAGAAAGACAAATACCATAGGATATCACTTATATGTGGAATCTAAAAAAATTAATACAAATGAACTTATTTACAAAAAAGAAACAGCCTCACAGACATAGAAAACAAACTTATGGTTACCAAAGGGGAAATGGGGTGGGGGAAGGATAAATTAGGAGTTTGGGATTAACAGATACAAACTACTATAAAAGAGATAAACAACAAGGACCTATAGTACAGCACAGGGAACTATATTCAATATCTTGTACTAAGCTATAATGGAAAAGAATCTGAAAAACTATATATATATATATATATATATATATATATATATATATCTGAATCACTTTGTTGTACAACTGAAACTAACATAACATTATAAATTAACTATACTTCAATAAAAGAAGGGTTAAAAATAAAATAAAATAACACCCCCCCCCCCAAAAAAAAGATGAAAAACAAAGGAAAAGAAAAAAAAGATGAGATAGATAGATGATAGGTAGATAGGGAGAGAGGGAGAGAGAATTTTTTCAACAACAATGGTGCATGCTGTATTGTTTCGTAAGCAGATTTGAAAAGCCCTCTATGTTAGAAACATCTCTCATGTGATTATTTCTAGTATGTGCATAGTGTTGCCTTGTATGAAAGACTCATCAAGATAAATGTAACACATCCTGTATTTAGATTATTTTTAACTCATTATCGTAAGAGTTGCTCTGATAAGCACTCTTGCACGTGCACGTTAATCACTTATTTACTGGATGAAATCCCTAGAGAAGGCGCTGGCAAGTCGAAGTAGTTACCCGTTTTCAGGGATTCTGGTACCTTTGCCAAGTGGCTCTCGAGAGATCCTGTGCCAGGAAGCAGCCTCTCTGCTCAGGAGCACATGTGCATACCCATGGCCACACCAGCACTGGAGAGAGGATTCTGCAAACCTCAGCCAGTCCAACGCACATGTATGTCTTGTTTTACCCTGTAATTATGTGACTTCTCCTGGGCCGGAATATATTTTCCTATATTCATATCTGTGGTCCATTTTTCTCCTATTGCAGCTGTCTGTGTTATGCCTGATTTGTAAGAGCCATTCAAATATTAAGAAAAATAACTTTTTGTCTACCAGTTCATTTGCTTTTAAAGTTGTTAACGGCCTTTATTTTCCTTATGTAGTTTTTATTGTCCTGTAGTCAAATTACTGATCTGTTGCCAGTAGAGACAAGAGCAGAAAAGCTTTCCTCACCCAGTGATTATAAAGTATAATTGCTTCATAGATTATAAAAGTAAATATTGCCTTACAGATTGTTTAAAAATATTTTAAATCTTAAATTCATCTGGGATCTATTTTGGTGTAAGTGTTAAAGAGAGATCTATCTCAATATTTTCACAAATGGCTAACTAATTATACTAATTATAGTGATTGGAAGAAAAGCCTTCCCTTTCCCCTTGGATTTGAAACATCACCTTTATCATAGTTTCCACCCTCACCTTTTCTCTCTTTTGTTCCCTGTGTTTTTTTTTTTTTCTAACCTGATGCTAACATCATACTCTTAATTATTGTAGCTTTGTAATTGGCTTTACTATCTAGAGTGAATGTAATTTTGTGATTAATAAATCTACTGAAATCATAATTCCATGCCCACTTGGGCTCTGCCTTTCTCCCTAAAGGCTGTTGTTTGTGGAAATAAAAATCTACCTCTTAATCTAATTTCATATGCTTTCCCTCTGTTCCTTGACCTTACCCTGCCCGACACCTACTGCCCTCTGCCTTGCTGGGAACTCTCACCCATGCCTGGTTCTCATTTCAACACTGACCTCCAACTCGAGAGACACCCCCTCTGTATTTTTCTGCATAACACCCAGCTCTTTTCCTTCATACACTTACACAATTCATCATTTTATATGTATATGGGTGATACATTCTTAACATATGCTCCCCCTCATTGGACTTTAAATCCATAAGGCAGAAACCATATTCACAGAAGTCCACCCAGTGTCTACAAAAGCAAGCATTTGGAATAAATGGGTGAACTCTGACATCTTCTGAATGACGCTGAGAGCCCTCTGTAGGCTGGCCATAACTTAACTTTCTACGTCAGTTCTCCATGCTCCATCTCCCTCCAAATCTCTTTCCCAAGCCATCCTTCTGCTTTGGCTCTCCCCTTTGCTTGGGACCTCTTCACTGTCCTCTTCCTGGTGGACACTTATTTATCCTTCCAGGTCAAGACCAGCTGTAGCCTTTTCAATGGAAACTTCCAAGAAGCTGCAGGCAGAGCTGAGGCATCCCCCACATTCCACCTCCATCTGACCTACCTGATTCAAAGGTGGAGGCTTCAGGAAGAACTCCCTCCCACCCAGGAATCCTCTGGATCTGTCTGAGCTGGTTGCACTGGCAAAGGCATAAAATGAACTTCCCTCCAACAAAATAAAGTGCAAAGTCTATCCAATCAATTCAAATACCAAGGGGTCATTCTAATTCAGAGTCAACAATCACTGCTTCCTCTATTTGTGTCTTTTCCTTCTAGTTGAGGCTCCAAAGTATTTTGTACCTTAAAAAAAAATACACACACACACACACACAACTTGACTTTGCTTATTTGAGATCAATATATGATTTAGTTCTCTCGTCACAAATATATACCCCAAATCAAATAACTTGATTGGTATTTAATTTTCTACTCCCTGTTTGTCTTCCCTTCACTGTCACCAGATGGGATTTGCTCATGGTTGGGTGTGCTTTCTAGAATAAAGATTTAAAGCTGCTCATTATGTCTGCCCATCCTGTGGAATTCCCCAGCCACTCACTGAGCCTGTCTGTCCAGTTTCCTTTCCAAACAATTTCAGTGCCCAGCCTTGATGTCTTAGTTCTCATGGTCGGAAAAGCTTTGTTTACATGCAGCCCAGAGTCAGTGCTACAAGGAGGTAAGATGGGGAGCACAATGTTCCCTCCCAGCTCCATCACCCTTTCTGGATGCCTGGTGGGGAGAGCTGGTGTGGGATAGACATTTTTGCAGAGAAGCAGGCTGGGCAGAGGCGGGGAGAGAGGGTGACTGGGTATGTTGAATTTGTCATCTTCTCCCTGCATCCTCGTCTCTGGGGTGTCTCACCTGTCCTCCAGCTGTGCACACCTGTCCCCAGAGGCCCCCAGATCTCCAGACACTTCCTGACCCCTGGTGTCTATCCACCTGGCTCAACCTCATCTCCCAGAGGCACCCCTTCTATTTCCAGCATCCCTGGCTCAGTCCAAGGCACCTCCTCACTGAGTGGGGTCTGACGTGGAGTCTCTCTATATGCTGTGGGCCTGAAAGTCACAGAAATGCCTTCAAAATGAAATCCAACCAAGCCACTCTCTGTTATGGGCTGAATGTGTCCCTCTCAAATCCATGTGTTGTAACCTAACCCCCAGGTGGTGATATTAGGAAGTGGGGCCTTTGGTAAGTGATGAGGTCATGAGGGTGGAGCCCTCCTAAATAGGATTAGTGCCCTTATAAAAGTGGCCCCAGAGAACTCCCTCACCCTTTCTGTCATGTGAGGACACAGGGAATAGATGACTGTCTATGAACCAGGAAGCTGGCTCCCATCAGACACAGAATCTGCCGGCACTTTCATATTGGACTTCCAGCCTCTAGAACCATGAGAAATAAATGTCTGTTGTTTATAAGCCACTGAGTCTATGCTATTTTGCTTTAGCAGCTGGAATGGACTAAGACACCCTCCTAATTCAAATGCATCAGTAGCTCTTGAATTACAAACTCTGGTCCCTGATGTGGCAGGGGAGGCTCAGAGGAGAGAGCCCTGCCCCTCCCCAAGGCTTCTGGACCCACCTTGCCCTTTGCTCTCTGAGCCTCAGCCTCTCCTTGGCAGCCTTTGGTTGCCTGGTAACTGGTTATGGAAGGCGGGGAGGTGGGGAGGAAGGAAAGGAGGGAAGAAGGAAGTTGACTGAAACTCTGCTTAAAAGCAGAAAGTAACTCTGAAATTAGCAGAACCGTCTCTCATGGAGGACGGTGTGGTGAAATTGGCAGTCATTTGTTGCTGGTAGTGTCATAAATCGTGCCATTTGCTCAGAAAATGATTCGGCAGCAAGTAACAAAAGCTGTAAAAATGTTCACACCCGGTGGAAATAATCTAACATGTGGAAACTTTTTTTTTTTTTTCTGGGGAAAAAAAGGATGCTCATGAGAGCATTATTATTAGAGCAGGGCAGCCTCTATTCACACAGGGGGTCGAAGTTTGGCTGTTTATAGAAGGGTGGACTTAGAATTTTCTGGAAAAAAACTCACCTGACTCTGCTCTTTGATGTTTATGAGCTATTTAACAATTTTAAACATTTAACATCTTTTTATAGTAAATAAATAGATCATATATATAGTAAAGAAATAAATCATACTTTTTATAGTAAATAACTAAATCATAACACATGCACTGGCCCCTTCTGTGTACTCACAACCCCCTTCCCACAAACAACCAAAGTAAGAATGCTGGCTGGATCTTGGCACAGCTGTTTGAGCCTCCCAGAGGGCCCTCGCTGGCACACTGGGCCCCACCCACTCTGGTGCCGCCCCAGGACTTTGCTCACTTCAAAGTGAGGCAGGTGAGCCTGGGGTCTGTGCCCTGCCAGCGAGCCCTCGGCATGGCCAACCCCTCCTCCAGGGCCTCCCCCCACTAGGTGGCTGACCTGTTCCGATCTGTCCAGCCACAAAGTGTCTCCTGATCTATTGATACTTTGACGGCATCACCTGCACCTGAGGTCCTGCTTATTCACTTACTTTTGCATTTGCTGATTCCCTCCCAGGGCACCTGACTCATGGGCAGTGCTCTGTGCATTTATTTTGGTTGAATCAAGGTGTGAAAGAAGGATGCAGATCACCATAGCTCCCTCCACGTCTACCATGACTGTCCCACTGGGGCCTCCCATTCATTCATTGATTCATCAGACCTGAGTTTATGAAACATTGGATGTCCACCAGGTACGGAGCTGGGGACACGTCCCTCAAGTAGATCCACCCATCGTCAGGGAGCTTCTTCTTTGGAGAAGATCCACCACCAGCATCCTTCCTGGCTCTCCCTGGCTGATAAAGTGCCCATAACGATGCTGATGGAAAAGCCAGGTTTCTCCCCGTGCGCTCCATTCTAGTCGAGTGGGTCTTCCACTGCGTGCTTTAATACTGTTAGAAGCAAATAAAAATTAATGAGATTACCTCCTTTGAAATGTTATATATAATTAACCTTGAATTAAGGCCAATATGTGTTTGAATTTGCCAATCAGTAACACCTTGGGATCGCTGAAATGCACAGCAGCAAATAGACATTGACTCTAATCTGCCAGTCCAACCCCTGGAGGAAAACAACTTTGAAGACCCACCGGTGAAGTCTTCACTGAGGCCAGGAAAGTGGTCGCCCGGCCATCATGCGCCCTCCTTGCTGTGGCGGCCACAAGTCCTGTTCCTGCTGTATCTCCCAGAGGGCAGTGGGGAGGGGCTTGCTGTCTTCAGGGTGAGAAGAGGGTTCAGTCAAGGAAGAGGGTATCCAGAGAAGGACTTGCCACAATGACCAATGCCTCAGAGTCCCCTTCAAGGGCAGCCAGCCCTGACCACCGTCTAGAACTATTGGCTGCTCCTCTTCCATCAGCTTTTGCCTTCTTAGAACATCCCCACTTCTTGGCTGTGTAGAACAGAGATTTGCTGGGCTTCTGGCAACAACATAGGTGACCACCCTGCAGAGGATCCCCTGCTGCCCCCTTCAACCAGGATGAAACAATTCATACTGAGCTCCAGTGGTTTGCACACCCCCAAGGATTTATGCTTCTCGTTGTAAGGAGGTAAAACGACTTTCAAAAACCACATTAACTGATTATAATTCTTTTTATTTTTAGTCCTTTGTATAAATCCATCACATTAGTTATCCATTCATTAGTTGATGAACCTTTGGGTTGTTCCCACTTGTTCGTTATTATGAATAATACTGCTATGAACATCTGTGTCCAAGATTTTGTATAGACGTAAGTTTTCACTTGTCTTGAGTATATACCAAAGGGTGGAACTGCTGGGTGTTCACTCTTTTGAGGAACCGCCAAAGGGTTTTCCAAAGTGGTTGTACCGATTTACATACGTGCTGGCAGTGTATGAGGGTTCCAGTTATGCTACATACTCACCAACTGGTTATAATTCTAAATCAGTTTCCTGCTCATCAAAGAGTAGAAAGATGGACAAATGGTCAACCCAGGACACGGACAAAAACAAATATAATAATTATGATGAAGCTTCCTCCCGTTTGTTGATGTGTATTTTACAGGCTTTCCAAAGTCACATTGTTCCATTCTCACCAGAGCTCTCTAAGGCAGGTTTTGTCTATTTTACTCTTGAAGAAACAGAGGCTCAGAGAGATGAGATGCTTTGCTCAGAGTTGTGCCATCACACAGGTGACTCTGGGGGCCTCCTGTGGTCTGGAGGAGATTGATGTGGCTCGTTCCTAAACAGACTCTACCCTGTGGGTTCAGCCTCCCCTGCAGACTGGCTCTCCTGCTTCCTTGATGCTGATCCTCAGGGCAGCTGCTGTAGTTCTTGCTAGATCCTTCCAGCCAGTGTCGATGGGCAACCACATGCAGCGCACACTATGGAGTCCTGAGGGGGGCTGCCATCCCTCCTCCCTTCGGCGCTTCTGGAGGGAGCCCAGGGCAGTATCGCCTCTGTGCCCACAGTTCTTCGCTGCTCTGACCCTCACTCCTGGAGCCCATTTCTGCCTTCGTGTCTGCTTAGCGTCACAGCTGTGCTTAGCGTCACCCCGCTGCTCATCTTCGCAATGCGTCCTTGTCATGGAGCCTTGATGGAGGTATTTGAATAGAGTCCCCCTGAAATTCATGTCTACCTGAAGCCTCGGTAAGCGACCTTATTTGGAAATAGGGTCTTTTCAGGTGTAATTAAGTGAAAGACTGAGATGTGATCATGCTGGATTAGGGTGGGTCCTCAATCCAATGAGAAAGTCCTTATGGGAGACAGAGGCCGCATGGAGGAAGCGGAGGCTGGAGGGAGGTGGCCACAACCCAAGGGACGCCTGCAGCCTCCAGCAGCTGGAAGAGGCAGGAAGGACCCGGCCTTTGAGCCTCTGAAAGAGCTCGGCCTGCTGACACTTTGATCTCAGGCTCCTGGGCTTCAGGACTGGGAGAGAATCTGTTGCTGTTGTTCTGAGCTTCTCGGGGCAGGCACAGAGAGTCACACTTGCTGACTTGACTCCACAAGCTGCCAGGGTACATCCTTGCTTCCCCCGGGAGCCGTGCTTGGAGGGCCGACAGCTCCCCTCCCCAAGGAAGTGCTCCCCCACCTCCTCACGTGGGGGCTTCCTTGGCTCCTTCCCCATATGTTTGCCTCTGTTCTAGCTGTTATTTATTTCTTCACTGTGCCCACCCCCTTTATGTGGGCTCCTGGAGGCCCTCATCTCTGCAATATTTCATCCCATAACACAGCTCTGTCTCTCATATGCAGATACCCATCACTAGATGTTTAGACGGGCCATGTGGCTTGTTCGGGAGAAGCTGATGGCCTAGTTCATTATGTATGAACCTGTACATACTGTATGTCCATCAGACTATGCACATGTCCAGACTTCACTGATTTGGACAAGCCAGTTCAATTCAGATTGGCAGACATTTGCCAAGCCCTGATTCTGCCAGGCACAGTGTCAGGGGTAGGGGATTTGGGCACCATTCTTGTTCCCAGGGAGTGGGGGAGGAAACATCACATCAACAGATCGTGTGCAGCTTTAACTTTTAAATTTCAGAATTAGTGTGTATTTGTTGAGGAACCTTTCAAAATTACAGGTAGACAAAAAGGAAAGAGATATTCCTCTTAAGCCCCTAGCTGGAAACAATCATTTCGGGACACAGACCCGGATGTGTGTTGACACAGGGACCTCGTCACACACAGTATTTTCCAACTTGTCTTTTTATTCACTTCACATCTTTCAGTGACTATTAAACTATATCCACATCATTCATTACAGGACCGAGTCAGAATGTTCACCTGTCTTCTTTCATTCTAACTTATTTAAGCGGTCTCCCATTGTAGGATACTTAAACTTTCCCAGTTTTTAAAAATACTGTCATTATTTTGAAAAGTAAATTGGTTTTAAGTTGTAAAATTACTACCTGTCATGGAAAATATACTAACAGTGCAGAAGGGCGTGTCAAAAAAAAGTCCCCTTTCCCCTCACCTCTGGTCTTCAGAAGTAACAACTGCTAATAGTAACTTTCCGGGAAGTTTCCAGGCCCCCACAAGCATATATGTATATATTACATTATATAAATAATATATATGTTATATAAATTAATATATATATAACATAATTTGTATAATACAAGAAACTGAAGATTTATAGTATATCTATCCATCCTATCATCTACCTATTACCTATAGTCTATCTATCTATCTATCTATCCATTCATCCATCCATCTTTTTACAGAAAAGGAGTCAGTTTGCATATACAATTCACCTTGTTCACACTTCATGTGCCTTATACATTTTTTTCCACATCAGCACATAAAGATCTCCCTCATTATTTTTTAAGTTCTGTATTATGGAAATTTCCAAGCATATAGAAAAGTAAAAAGTGTGTTATAATGAACCTCCACGTACCCATCACCCAGCTTCTATAATTACCAGGGTCCATCTCGCCCACTTTCCACCCTGACAGAATTGTTGTGAGGCAAATTCCAGACATCATCTCCTTTCTTTAATAAATAGTTGAGTATCTGTCTTGAAAAGATCCAGTGCTGTATTATATCTGAGTCATTTGACAATGATTCCTTAAGGTGATAAAATAACCATTATTCAAATTTCCTTGTTTGTATCATTATTTTTATTTTCCTATTTCTTTGACTTATGAACCAAGACAAATTCAGACATTGCATTGGCCGAGATGCCTCTTTATTTCTTTTAATCTAGGTGTTTGCTCTCCCTCCTTTTTCCCTTACACTTTATCTATTGCTTGTCCTAGAAATTTTCATATATCTTGAATTTTGCTGAATTCTTTCCTATAGTATATTTACCATGTTCTCTGGATGTATTGTGCTTTTTCTGAACTGAGAGTTAAGGTATAGATAGATGCTCCTTTAGCTTCAAAACTTCAGCGTGTATTTCCTAAAAACAACAGCGTTTTCTTTCATTCCTACAGTAGTAAAAGTCAGAATGTCAGCAGTGGAAAAAGATGTCTGTCTTTTCTGCTGATGTGATTCAGATTTTGTCAAATGTCCCACTGAGGTCTGTACAGCAAAACAAACCCCCCACTCCTGGGCTGCACTCTGTGGCCCCTCTAACCTGGAAACCTGACTCCATCCACCTTAGCCTTTCATGACATGGTATGTTTGGATTACGATTTTGTGACATATTCCTCCTTTTTGTATTTGTCTGATACTTCCTAAAGATCCAACTCAGTTTATGCAGTTATGGCAGAAACAAACAAAGGCAATGCTGTGTCCCTCTCAGCGCATAGACTCAGGAGGCATGTGGGGTGGGCTTGTCTCCTGGGAGGTGCGCTTTGATTTCCTGGTGAAGGTGGGGTCAGTCAGCTTTTTCCCCAGGAAAGTTACCATTGTCCCCTTTGTAATTCACAAGTATCTTATGGAAAGATGCTTTGAATTTATGTAAATATCCTGTTATTTTTCAAAGTTCACCCTTTAGCTTTATCATCTATCTGTCGATGACCGTTGCCTGAATCAATTATTATTATAATGGTCACCAAATGAGGATTTTCTAAATATATATCTATATCTTTGTATCATCTATCTATCAAGACTAATAATAACCGTGCTTTAAATTCATTGAAATAATTTCTCTCTCTGTGACTGAGTACCAATTGGGTACACAGCTACATTCTTTGTTTCACTTTGCTTTTGACTTGGAGAAATTACTTTTTAGTTTTAGTTCTGTTGGTTTTATAAGCATGTAACGTATTCTGCCACATTCTTTGCAATGGCTGCGTGCTATGCCACTATACGCACCATGATGCTTTTCCTAATCAGTCCACAAATGGTGGCGCTTTTATTGTCTCCAGTTTTAGTTTCTGTCATCAGCGATAATGCAATGACTATGCCTGGGCACTTAGACATGTAAGTGTTTAACAAAACAGAATTGTTGTTAAGACATAAGAAAGGCTTCCTGAAGGAAGTGACATTTGAATAAAATATTTTAGGATTAGTTTGAAATTAGCCCAGTGAATAAAGTGGAAAAGAGCGTTTTAGGGGAGAGGGAGTAGTAGGAAGATATCAGGGGCAGTTTCGAGATGGAGCTTTTGGAGAGCTCCAAATGATTGGGTTTGCTGCTGTTTAAAGGGGTTTGAGAGAGTGGGAAATGGGGCCCGGGTGACCGGTGAGGTGGGCAGGATGCCATGCTATGGCTCTAGAGCTATTTTCACTTGGTTGTGGTGGTGGTGGGGAGTTTGAAAGGTTCTGGCAGGAAATGAGGTCATCATCTGTTAGCAGGACCACTCTGGTGATGACATGAAGAGACCTGCAGAGACCCGACACTGGTGGCCACACAGAATGCCATCGCAATTACCCAGTGAGAGGCCGGGAGGTTCTACATGGGGCCAGAAGTGGCTGAGAAAGGGAGGGAGACAGGGTCAAAGTCCACCTGAAGTGAGATCCAGTCTTCAGACCTGGTTAAGTGTTCCATGGGGGTCAAGACAGGGAGATGTAGTGGGACTGCCCCTAGGTTCCGTCTCAGGGTGTGGACGACTGTGGTATCACTTACCTGGTGTAGAGTGCAGGAGGCAGGTCTACTCATGGGCACAGAGATAAGCCGATTGCTCTGCACATTTAGGCTTCATGCCCAGGGAATGATCCTCTACAAGGATGAGGACCACAGACAACTGTTTGGAGGGAGGTCATTTTAACCAAAACAAACAGGACTCCCAGCGCTCTCTTGCTTGGTCTGCCCTCTCTGACCGTTACTGCACCGCAGACCACCACGCTGCTTTTTTTTTTTTTTTTTTTTTTTTGCGGTACGCGGGTCTCTCACTGTTGTGGCCTCTCTCGTTGCGGAGCACAGGGCTCCGGACGCGCAGGCCCAGCAGCCATGGCTCAGGGGCCCAGACACTCCGTGGCATGTGGGGTCTTCCCGGACCGGGGCACAAGCCCGCGTCCCCTGCATCGGCAGGCGGACTCTCAACCACTGTGCCACCAGGGAAGCCCCACCACACTGCTTTTGCATTTGTCCTCAAGGCAGAATTTAAGATCACCTGCAGAGCTCTGGGAGATCCAGTCTCCCTTGTTCCCAAATCCACAATCATTCTGATTGGCCCAGCATGGGTCAGGTGACCACTCCTGAACCAGTCTGTGGAACATTATGAAAAGCAGCCACTCACTAGTTGCCCTGTGGCTGGGGTGGAGGGGTCATCAAAAGCGTGGGGTCTGGACAACGGAGTGACACACCCGGTACAAACCCCCATCGGGGAACTGAAGCACGGGTATGCCAGCATGGTTGGTGTCCCCAGCCACAGAGGGCAGGAGGGCGAGAGTCAGGACCTCATTTGGAAGGCAGTAGTGAGAAGAATGGTTATCCAAAATGAAACATGGGTTTTGAAGGGTTGAGAAAAGTGCCCATGGTATTAGTCTGCTTGGGCTGCGTAACAAAGTCCACAGAGCAGCTGGCTTACACTCTAGGGGTTTACTCCCTCAAGTTCTGGAGGCTGGAAGTCAGAGATCTGGGTGCCAGCAGGGCTGGCTCCTCCTTGGCACGTAGATGGCTGTCCTGTCCCTGTGTCCTCACATGGTCATCCTTGTGTGTCTGTGTCCTGATCTTCTCTTCTTATAAGGACCCCAGCCGTGTTGGATCAGGGTCCACCCTAGTGACCTCATTTTACCTTAATCACTTCTTTAAGGACCTTATCTTCAAGTTCAGTTACATTCTGAGGTCCTAGGGGTGAGGACTTCAATATGTGAGTTTGGGGGGACCCAGCTCAGCCGTGATGCCTGCAGTTGCCTTCCATCCAGGCATCCACGTGTGTTTATGTGATGGCCCAGTGGCTGCCCTGGTGTCAGGTTTCCATCAGGACGTTGGTGACTTTGTGGGAGCGTTTTCCGAGTCCTAGAGAGAAAGACGATATGCGTTGACAACTATTCCCAGAAACATGGCCTCAAATAGAAAAGATGCCCTCTGATGGGGCTGAAGGGTCACAGGAGTGTGGTCTTTAGAACAGAAGAGAAGCTGAAGATTTGAGGGACTGAGAAAGAGGGGCAAAGGGAGGTGGGCTGGGGGCAAAGCAGAGGATTTGGCTTCACGAGCAGGAGGGTGGCTCTTACCCTGAGGCTGAGGGAAGCTGTTGGGATGCGGAGGTGGACACATTTGGGGAGGAGGGCAGGGAGGGGAAAGGATTCGTGTTTGAAGCTGGGTACAGAGGGGTGGTCTCCGGAAGTCTGCAGAAGCCCAAGGAGGCTGGCTTGGGACCACAGCTGATTGTGGGGGAAAAGAGTGGGGTCCAGGTGGGCGAGGGGCCCTGCAAGGGAGCCAGGTCCTGTGTAGGGTCTGCTGGGGTACTCGCAGCCCCCAGGGAGCAGCCTGGAGAGGCGCTGCCTACAGCGTGCACCTGGAGGGGTCATGCTCTGTCCTGATGGACCTGTAAGGTCTGCTCCGGCCAGGGAAGCCGGCAGGGCTCTCTGTTGACGCAGCCCCTGCAGCTTCAAAGCAGAACGCCGGCAGGGTTCAGGCATGGGCTGTGAAGCCAGCGTCTTTGGGTTCCTGTTAGAGGTGGAGAGGGACAGAGAGGTGGTGACCCAGGCTGTGTTGGGACATGGTGGCCCTGGGGGCTGTGACAGCAGGTACCAGAAGAGGGCAGGTGATGCTTACAGGTACACGAGCATCAGTGGGGCCCTCCCCAGGTGGGGAGGGGAGCAGACCTAGTGATCCTCCTGAGGCCCCCCACCTGCAGTGAGCACAAGTAGGGGGATGGGGCTACTCAGGCTGGAAGTGAGCCGGCCGAGGGTGGGCGCCCTCCCAAGGGTGTGGCTTCCTCCTTGTCTGGGAGAAGCCAGCAGGCAGATCCTGTTCAGTCTGGAGAGTCAATGCTGCCCCCCCAGAAAGGAAAGGCACCCACCTGGGGTGCATCCTCACCTGGGGGCTCTGTAAACACACAGCCCTGGATACCGGTTGTAACCTCCCTTTTCTCCTAGTGCCTCCAAAGCGCCCTGCCCCTGACTTTACCCCCCAGTATGTGGGATGTGTGATGTCAGGGCTGTGGGTGAGGAAGCAGAGGAGAGAAAGGTCTGTCCTCTGGAGCTGAGGGTCCCGTGGGGGCTGGAGGCTGTGTATCAATAAAGACTCGAGGTCCCAAGGTCTCTAGGATTTCCTTGGCTGCCTGCGTCCAGAGAATCCAGGTGAATGGATGAAGTGGGTGTGTGTTGGGGGTGGGATGGGAGCAAAGATCCAGGGTAAATTTGAATTGTCCCTTTTAGAAATAAGAAGCTTTGGGGGTTTCCCTGGTGGTCCGGTGGTTAAGACTCCACGCGTCCACTGCAGGGGGCACAGGTTTGATCACTGGTCGGGGAACTAAGGCCCCAAATACCTCGAAGCACAGCCAAAACTAAAAAAAATTAGAAATAAGAAGTTTCTAGATACCATACTGTGTACCAACAGTTAGTTCTCTGATGAAGTAGGGTAATGGGGAGCTCTTACTAGGTTCGGATCATCTGTAATTAACCCGTTACATTGAAATGATTGCTTTTAAAGATTTGAATCTATTTAGTTTTTTTTTTCCCTCCTTGGATTAAAGAGAGCACCTACAATCATGTTAGACTATGTGCCTTAAGATCAGCTTTGTCAAAAACATGCTCAGTGAGTTTTTGGTCCACCTATGAAATTAGCTTAAATATTGCGTTATTAGAGTCCCCAAATTGTCATTTACATCTCTCCAGCAATTTAAGTTATTCAAGGTGTTGCTTCATCTCATCCTCAGGATGACTCTTGAGAGCAGCCATCGTCTGCCGTCTACGACTGAGGAAAGAGCCTGAAAGCAGAGTGAGGGCAGATATCAGCAGGAGCACAAAACCGTTCCCTACCAAAGGTACATAATGTTTCAACAATGGTTTATTATGATTTAGGAGACAGAGAATTGCGTAGCATATGGTCAATAGAAGCTATTTGCTGCTTTCATAAGCCATTTTTCATACCATTAATTTTTTGTATATGTTTCATTAATTTCAGGGTAATCCATATTCCCCTTTCCTGTGAAATACATCACTGCAGACTTAGACGCCTTCTGCATGTAGCGAGGGAAGGCAATGCCATCCACTGCTCTTGGTATGACTAGTTGTCCAGGAGTTCCAGACACATAAACCTCTCCACACTAGGGTGCAGCCCAAACTACCCATCCCTCCCCCCGCCCCCAGCCTCCCCGCCCCCCGCCGTGCTGTGCTTACTCAATACACATTCACCACATTCCTACTGGGTGCCAGGGTCTGCAGTAGGCACTGGGCATACAGAGATGAATGGGGCACAGTCCCCACCCCGGTAAGCTCATGGCTACGAAGGAGACAGACAAATCAATTGCAATCCCCTTAAGTGCTCTAGCAGAGGGCGGTCCAAAGTGTTTGGGGAACCCAGTGAAGGAGGCGCTGAAAGAACTGGTTTAATCACATCTTTCTTTCCTTTGAGGGGAGATGGGTCATCAAAGTTTTCCAGCAGAGACAGGAAAACTCAACCCAGCAGAGCTCTGGGTACTGTGACGAGGAATTAGCGTGAAAGGGGAGGTAACCCAGGGTCGAATATGATGGAAGGGGACGTGGATGGGGGAGAGGAGTCGAGGAAGGAAAAAGGACAGCGTTGGAGAGCAGGTGGGGGCTGCCGCTGGGATTTGATGGATGACTCGGTGGGGGCCAGACATCCTCTGCCCCCTCCCAGCTGCCCCTCCCCTGGTCCATCTCTCTGTTCCTCACCCGTCATCCCATTGGCCGCCTAGTGGGTAGGGTCTGGTTCCCCTTAGATCGAGTTTCCATGCTGCCCACAGAGGACGTATGCACAAGTAGGATCAGACCATTCCCTGCATCCAGAGGCATTGAGGACTCCCCATGAGGCTAAGGGTGAAGGGGGAACCCACCCTGGCACAAGGCACTGCCAGCCTGCTGTCCGCTGAGTCTCCATCACCTGCCCTCCCGGCCCGGCTTCAGGCTCCTCTGCTACTTGGCCTCCCTGAAGATGCCACTTGCTTCCCACTTGGAGTTCCTTCGACAGATGTGTGCACAGTGCTCTCGGGGGGCCAAGCGGCGCTTCAGGCTAGAGGTACAGAAGTGAATGAGAAAAAGAACCTGCCTTTATGCAGCTTGTGTTCTGGCGGGGTGGAGGGGGGCTTGATAATATACAAGAACAATAAGTGAATTATCAGCTGTTTTATTGGACAGTGACTCCTATGGAGAACAATCAAGCCCATAGCGGTGAGAGTTCTGGGATGAGGAGGATGGCAGTTTTGAAGAGGGAGTCCCAGAAGACCCCGCCATGGAGCACAGGCTTGAAGGAGGGACTAAGGGGAGGGAGCCGTGGGGACTTCAGGGGAAGGGTGTTCCAGGAGAGAAGAACAACCACAAAGATGCTGAGTTGGGAGAGAGTCCAGCATGTTTGAGCAGATGAGGGACCAGGAAGTGAGGGACCGGGTCAGGGTAGGGGGGTGGGGTGTCGATGCGGAGGCCTACGGGCCAGCGTGAGACCCAGGCTCTCCCTATTGAAGAAGGAGGCTCTGAGGAGTTCTGAGCACCATCCGACTTCCGACCTGGGCTTCAGAGGATCAGCTTTGGCTCCAGGGCTGAGAACGGGCTGTGGGAGGAGCTGAGAAGCAGTGCGGGGACCAGCTGGAAGCTTCGCAGAAACCAGGGGTGTTGCCATGGGCTCTGATTCTCCCGGAGGTTGCAGGTGCACTGCACATCGAGGACTTTGGTCTGAAGAACAGGAGCGATGGGGCTGCCGTTTCCTGATACAGGGAAGAGCGTGGGAGACGGGTCCGGGGCAGAGACACAGGGTTGGGTTTTGGGCGTGTGCATGTAGATGCCCATCAGACACCCCCACTGATGTGAAGGAGGGAGTTGGACATTCCAGGCTCAAGTTCAGACGAGGGACAGTTGGATGCTGTCTGTACTCGGTAGCACTTACAGCTGTGGCTGGTGAGACAGTGGAGGGAGAAGGTGTGGACAGGGAAGGGGCCAGGCCAGGCATGGGACGATCCAGCATCTGAATGGGAGCAGGAGATAGAGAGAAACTGACAAGGAGATGCCCATCGGACATCTGTGTCATGTGGCCAGGAGTGATGCCCAGAGGCAGACCGTAGGGTTGGTCCAGGTTCCTGACTTGGAGGGCGGTGAGTGGGGCCGTGCTGGGGTGGATGTCCATCTGCACATCCAGGGAACAAAAAAGGACAGTTACCCGCTGAGCAAGTGGGAGAAATGAGTTGTCCCGTGGTTGGACTGAGTAATGAGGGTAACTAAGATGTGAATGCTAAAACTTTCTAGAATTGCTGGATCTGTCTAGGAAAAGGGGCTCTGGGATGCAGGACTACATATTTGAAAGACGAACGTTGCTCTGTCAAAATTGTGCCTGACGCCAGCTCCAATTTCCGTCTGCATCCACAATTGTTACTTTCGGTGGGAGAAAACCATGAATCCCTTCTGTCTGCCATGAATTCTGAAGTCTGCAGGCGGGCGTGCTCGGTGACTGAGAGGAAACAGACTGTTTGCAATTGTTGATTTGACAAATATGACTAAGTATTCAATAAGTTATCTTTCAAATTATCCTGTCAAAATAATCATGACACAGGATAATGATACCACAGCTCTCAGAAGGAGGGATGGAGGTTTGCACTGAACAGCTGGCTGCCGCTGGCCTCTGGGGAGAGGCTGATGGAGGAGAGGATAGCTGGGAGAGGGAAGAAAGGGGTCCTGTTGTGGGTGTGAGTGTGCACCCACCATCCACAGCTTATCTCCGACTTGGAGATGTGGGACGTATGGGTTCCTGCCGCCGTCCACAGACAGCATGGCAGCCAACCTCATGACATGGCTGCCCAAGTCTGGCGTCCTGGATGCTTTGGTCAGGGTGGGTCAGGATACAGAGAACGTGTATCCACGTCAATTAGCTCGATTGCAGAGGTAGGACCTCAACCTGGGGCCAAGAAATTAAGTTCAAATCTTCCAGCATTTAAAAACCATGGCTTTCCACCCAACCCTGTGCTGGGTGCTGGGGGTAAGAAGGAAATAGAAAATATTGTAATGTGCATGAGATTTGAAGTCCAAGAGAGCTGTTTTTAATCCCCTTCTGTACCATCCTGATTCACCCAGAGTCACTGACTTTTGCGCCCTAATCTGCGAAATGGGGATAATATTACCATCTCCATATCCCCGTGGGAAAGTGAGGTCCCTGTCACGGTTCTTCCCTGGTTTATGGCCGTGAGGATTAGTGCTTTGCTCTGGGGTTAAGTTCTCTCTGCTTTGTGGACCAATTCTAAATCCTCTTCTTAGAAGACAGAACAGCTTATTATAATATCTTCTGATATAATGATCTGAAAACTGTGACTTTTTTATGGTTTATAAAACTGTGGCTAATCATTTAGTAAACATGGATGGACATTATTTTATGGCCTTTCTCTGAGGGTGGTTACCTATACTTTTCTTGGATATCTGT
The DNA here is from genome assembly GCF_964341445.2 of Mesoplodon mirus. Taxonomy (NCBI): domain Eukaryota; kingdom Metazoa; phylum Chordata; class Mammalia; order Artiodactyla; family Ziphiidae; genus Mesoplodon; species Mesoplodon mirus. The sequence goes on from NC_138987.1 coordinate 43,447,303, forward strand.
AAAGATGTCTTTATTTCAACCATGTCACCTAATTTTTTCTTTTTTTATAATGCAAAACAGATTTATTTGCACGCACATCAATGAGGATTAAGGTTGTAGATGAAAAGGATAGCAGTCTTCTGTCAAATGGAGAAGATTTAATGTTCAAAAAGGATGTGACAAGTAAGATTGTCCAATGGATAAGCTGCAAAGGCAATGTTTCAGTCAGCAGAGCCCCTTGGACCCGATAGACCATTGTCTCTCCCTGTTCACCCAGTGCCCCCTCAGAATGCAGCCAGCAGAGAGAGAGAGACCAGGTCTCTGGATTGGGCACCTCCAGGGAGACTTTGTGGAGCTCTGGGCAGTGTGAGCTGTGGGGACTTTGTCATTGGCTGGGTAGTGGTCCGGTGGGAGGCAAGGCAGGTTTCCTATTGGTGCAGAAGAAGCTAACTGTCCGTGGTTTCCCTGAGGGGCATCCTCCAGGAGGTAAGAGGCAGGGAAGCTGGGGAGACAGAGCATGACTCAAGCCTACAGAGTGGAGACTGGCAGAGGATTCTGTGTTGATGCCGAGTGAGCTGACGTTGGTTTTTCACGTGTGGTGTCATGGGATCTGCAGTGAATGTGTGGTTGATGAGTACATTTGGCATCTTATTAAAGGCCCCATGTAGGCTCCAGGAATTCAGTCAGAAAGTACATGACTGGTCATCTCCCCACACTTGCCCTTAAGAAGCCTTCAGACCCATGGTAAGGGGATAAATGTAACTTTGGGAAAATGGAGGTCCGCATTTGAGCCCAGAAAGCTTCCTGAGCACTGGGTTCTGAGCTGTCTTAGTTCGATACTAGGTGTCCATGTGATAAAGGAAAACATGCGCATCTACATGGAAGCCCATGTTACCTGTTTGCACACAAATGGGACCCTATTGAATGAATATGCTTTTCACACTTAACAATATGCCCTCAAGATGTCTCCATATACTTAGGTCTGGCCCACGTGAGCTGGCCCGTACTGGCTGGTGAGATCCAGTTATTAAATTATCAGGAATTTTGCGAGCTGCTTGAAATCATGTTGGTCGCTTGAAGTCTGTCATGGTGGGAGTATTTACACTCTGGAAGTCATCAAACACTGACATCATGCTTCACTGTCTCAGAAAGGCCTGTGTTAGACACTCACCTGCACATCACCGGGTGGATCGCTTTCCTTGGACAGCCATGGGGTATTCACTCCACTGCAGAGCAGTGCTCATTCAGCCGCTTCCCTCTCAGTGGGCATCTCACTCACTTCCAAGGGCTTGGCTGCTATAGGAACATCTGTGCATGTGTGTGTGCGTGTGTGTGCCTATGTGTGTGTATTGGTGCCGCTTTGTGAGCTTCTCTGTAGAATAGCTTATAGAGCAGGTGTGACCTGACTATTAAATCACAGGTTAAGAGTCAGCAGACAGCATGTCATGCTCAGGAACATGCTGACACTTAGATATTTGTAGAGAACGAAGTTCAAAGTCAGCAGGAGATGAGGCTGGAGATTTATGGGGGGACAAAACCATCAGATGGAATGTGGGATTGGGGGTGGGAGCTACTTGAGGGTTTTGTAACAATAACGATTGTTATTATTATTAAACCTAATGTTTGTTGCTTTCTTCCTAGGCCAGTTACTGTTCTAAGCAGTTTTACATGAATTAACTGCATCCTCAGAATGCCTATGCGAGGGGTACTGTTATTGTGTCCATTTTACAGATGAGGTTGGAAGAGATTGCCGACTTGCCTGAGTGATACAGCTTGTAAGGGGTAAACCCAGGGGGTCTGGTGCTCCACTGTAGCCACTGCACTAGACGTTTTAGAGGGAGCAGTGATCTCAACGTGCAGAGTGATGAGAGGGGCTCATGACCGAAGCCTTCAGTTGGGGCCAAATCAAGGCACTGATTTTTGGGGTCGAAAGGAGAGGAGTCAGGAGATGCTGAGGAGTTGAGTCAGGTGGGTTTGAGGCTGGACTGCGTACTGCAGAGGGGAAGGGGTGGCACAGAGGAGGCAGGTTTCTGTCCTGGATGAGGGGCGCGCAGTCAGGCTGGTTGTTCTCAGAGATGGGGAGGGAGGAGGGGAGAGGGTTTGTGGGAGGATCATGAACTTGGTTTCGGATGCGTGGCGTTTGAAATGTTGGTAGCGCATTCCAGTAAATCTGTCCAGGGACTGGCTGGGAGAGCCTTGAGCTTAGGAGCAATTCCGAGGATGGAGATAAATATTTGGGTGCCATCCTCAATGAGGAGATAGCTCAAACCGTGAGCAATGTGTGATTTCCCAGGAATGATATGCTGAGTGTGCCAAGCTGTGGGCTGCAGGTGATGCCACGGGGAACACGCACACTTAAAAGAGAGAAGAGGTTCTTCTTACTAATAATGGCATTTTTAGTTAGGCACGTGGCCTCCCAAATAGACACTCCACTTATCAAACTCCTTTGTGACTAGATGCTCCCATAAGGTCAAGTTTGGAAAATGGGAAAAAACTGGAAAATTTTATGTCTAGCTTTCAAAAAGTACTTTCCATTTCCCATTTTCTCAGTTCTGCTGGGTGGGATGCAAGTGTTTTTGCCTGCGCTGCGGCAGCCTTCTTAGATCTTGAGTGACAAGACGCAAGTTGAGAAATGCGCAGAATGTTGATCTCACTATGAGACATTTATATGTGGGTCTTTCAGGTGTAACAGTCAATCTATGTCCTAAGAAATACAAGAACCTAAAGAGAGGTATGTCACAAAATCCAAGTGTGCTTATAATGCTATAAATGACAGGAACCCATTCAAATTTGCCTAATTATTTTTTTAGTATAATGGAAACACTAGCTCATATAACTGCCTATGGGTAGAATTTCTTTCTGGCTTGGCTGTGTTGGGTCCTCAATGAAAGTCATCAGTTCCCAGTAATATATATGTAGACACTCCATCCTTCGAGAAGTGAAGCTTAATTTTCTACCCACCTCCCTTGAGGGTGACTAGACTTAGGGACTTGCTTCCAAAGGACAGAGTGTGGAAGAGAAATCATAAGTTTACAGTAGAGACACCTGGCAGACCCCACTTTAGCCAAGTGGGGAAGATGTACATCACCCATGATGTCAGGTGGGCGTCAGGTACATCCAGGTACCATGTGATGAGAAGGACACCTCTCCTCTGTGGTCGTCTTTCCAAAAACCCATAACCCCAGTCTAAGCATGAGAAAAACATCAGACAAATCCATCCAAACTGGGATGCATTCTACTGGATACCTGGGCAATACTCCTTAAGACTGTCAAGGTCAGGAAAAACTGGGAAAAACTGAGGCTGTGTGGACCAGAGGGGATCGGAGAGATGTGACTCAACGAAGTGTGGCTCCCTGGACTGGATGCAGAAAGAGGACTTAAGTGGAAAAACAGGCAACACCCAATAGGCATGTCCCAGTGTTGATGTCAGCTGTGAGGACCACATCACGAGATCGGAAGACGTTAACAACGGGAAAACTGGGGGAGGGGCATACAAGGACTCTGTACTGTCTGTGCAACTTTTCTATAAACCTAAATTTGCTCCAAAACACAAAGTGTATTAAAAATGCCATTGGTAATTTATGTCTTCTCATCTCAGCTCTTTTCCGGGCAAGCTTTCCCCAAGGGATGCCTTTGTGTCTCCACCCTCCCCTGAAGCTACAAGTTATCCTTCTGTCAACCTTGGGACCCAGGGGGCCCCTTTCTCCACAGTCCCAGTCGGGGCCCCAGCGTTGATTTGGATCGACTCCTGGGTGAGGTAGCCATGCTGAACCAGGTGCCAGACGTGGGGCTGGATGTCTGCTGGTTGGCCAGCCCTCTGGCACGTGCCCATCTTGACACAGGACAGCGAGGGCAGCTCACGAACTGCAAGAGCTCAGAACTGAGAGGGGGGTCCCCCAAGGGACATTGGGGCAGTGTGACCAAGAAGGAGAATGATGCACAAGCTGTCCGCTGGGGAAACTTCCAGGAGGCTGAGTGGTAAACAGTGGAAACTTCTAGGGGCTGAGTGGTCGACAGTGACTCCAAGAAGACAAGGATCAAGGCATGTCTTCCGGGGCAGTGGCCTGAGGTGGCCAGGGGTGACCCCTGTGGGGTGGGGGCAGAGGCCGTGCAGTGCTGGGCTCAGGGATGGTTGGGAGAGGCCACACAGCGGAGAGAGCCCACGACCCTCACGGGAAACATAGCCAAAAGGGAAGAAGAGTGCAGCCCTGAAAGCAAGACCTCACACGTGCTCCCCATGGGCCACATGCTGTTCTGAGTGCTCACATACGTGACTCTACTAATTCTCACGACAACCCTGTAAAGTATTAGGATTGACACCATCATCCTCTTTTCCAGGCAAGAAAACGGAGGCTCCGAGAGGCCCATGGGTTTACCTCATGCCACTCAGAGGGTCAGCAGCAGAGGCCTGAGCACCCCCAGGGCTGTCTGGTACCCAAGTTCATCCTCTAACCACGGTGCTGTTGCCCAGGGGGAGCCACGGTGGGAGCTTGTCCGAGGTCTTGGGGGCAGAATCCTCAGAGAGGAGAGGATGAAGACGCAGGTAGGAGAGGGGGCAGTAGTGGAAGGTGGTCACTGAACGGGGCGAGGGGAAGACAGGAGGGAGAGCGTGAGGATGGGGGTCCTTGGCCTTGCGGGGGAGGAGGGCCAGGCTTCCTCTGACCTCAGAGGCTGTGCTGCCTATTGGTGGTTTGGGTTGAGCAGGGTGATGGGGGCTCTGGGAAGCTTTTGGTGGCCCCTTTCTGCTGCCTGGTCAGTAGCTGAGTTGAAAGCCAGGCTCCCTGGCCACCCAGGGGCGTTACTTCTTGACCGCTGAGCCTGCTTTGGGTATCAAAGGCCCAGCAGCAAGGCTGCTGCTCTCAGCGCCGGGCCCTGGGATTCTGTCTAGAAATGACTGCCCTCCCTGGCATGGTGGTCCAGCTGCCCCCAGCTCTTCGAGACAGAAAGCTGTGGGTCCCGCTTCTCTCTCCTCTGTCTTGGGGGTCCAGCCCTGCTCGGAAAAGGAGCTGCAGCTGAACGGCTCTGGATCAGGTTCCCGGGCTCCTGTAGGGCTGGTCCCTGGAGACGGCGGGTGTATTAGGTTCTGTTCTTTTCTCACGAGTCACAGTGACCAGCCCCAGGCAGAGATGCAGCTCAGCCACCCCCACAAGGACTGAATTCCATCCCCACTCCTGACACCCTCGACTGTTCCTGCATGAGGTCCCCTCTCTGGGCCTTCATCCAGGGCCCAGGAATGACATATATAGTCTATATGCTTCTGCAGCTCCAGGCTGGGCCCACGGCCCCTCACTCAGGCCCCATCCATGGGCTGTGAGCGACTTAAGCTTGGGTGGTGTGTCGTTCCTCCCTGGGGACCCCTCGGTGCCCGCACCCAGTCTGGCATCCGATGGAGCCGAGTCTCATTTTCTGCTGCCTTGAGCCATTAGGCTGTGGCAGGGACACGGCAAGCTCGGGCCAACACAGATGACATTTTCCAGTGCGTGGATATTTTTTTTTTTTTTTTTTTTTTTGCTGTACGCGGGCCTCTCACTGTTGTGGCCTCTCCCGCTGTGGAGCACAGGCTCCGGACGCGCAGGCTCAGCGTCCATGGCTCACGGGCCCAGCCGCTCCACAGCATGTGGGATCCTCCCAGACCGGGGCACGAACCCATGTCCCCTGCATCGGCAGGCGGACTCTCAACCACTGCGCCACCAGGGAAGCCCCAGTGCGTGGATATTTTTAATGCAAATTCACAGGAGCCATCAATAACATCTATGGGGCCAATGCCTTCCGTCAAAAGCACATCATAAAATAAACAATGTGGCAGAAGCCACGTCGAGAAATCAGTTCACTCACCACAAAGGGCTGTTCACTCCTGGTGAACACACAACTGCTGTCTGACAGACGGCTCCCTGTGAAACAGGCTCTGAGGCGAGGAGGGAAGCTAGATCAGAGTGAGAAGTTTCTGGAAAGACTGGGCGGGCAGAAGGTTCAGCACAGTTCAGGTCGGGCCCTCCTGGCTCAGGGTCCTGTCTTCATCAAGACCAGGAAGCCTTCCTGGAGGAAGAGGCGGGCGAGACCTGCTGGCCTGAACCTACCAGGTAAGATCTCACACTCAGCAAAGCCTCATGGCGACTCACTCCTGCTGAGAGGTGGAGAAGCACAGGTGGGTCCCCCCTTCCTGGACCACCATCTCCAGTGTGCCCACCTGTGCCCGACCTGAGCACACACCACACGGCGGGTGGGGGGACTGCTCGAGGCAGGTGCATCCTGCTGCAGACCCTCCATCTCTGCTCCCACCAGACAAAGGAGCCAGCTGTCAGCATCTCAGCAGCCCTGGTTCAGTGAGGTCGCCTCCCCATTGCTACCCAGCTGCCACCAGGAGGACAGAATCAGATGTGATGAGAAGTCCATTTCCCTATTCTGACTCTGGTTCATTTCTCTCATTGTTTTATGAGAAATAACTGTTTTTACGGACCGCAGTATGCTCTTCTCCCTGCTCTTGTGCAGCCGACACAAACTGCTCACCAGATCTTCATACCAGCCTGTGCGGCCAGTGTGCCATGGACACACCCATAGGTTTGGATCTCCTGATCATGTATATCATTTGATGAAATCTTTCATGAGCTGAGAATTTATTCCTCTCGCTTGCTCTGCTCTGACATTCTCAAGTGCTTCGTGACAACAGCAAAACTCTCTCACTCTTGTCCCATCCCAAAAGGACATCTCGGAGGACAAAGTGTGATGGGTTTGCTATCACAGGGGAGGGAGGTGGGATGCTTTCTCCAACCCTGGTCCTCCATCAGCCCAGAGGATGGCGAGCCACATGGGCATTCTCGTTCCGGACTGATCCAAATGGGAGGCTGTGTTTTGGGGCTTATCTCATTAGTGTCTGGGAAGCGTGGTTCTTCCGATAGAAGTTCTGGGTGCTTGAGGTGCTGCCACTGAGCAGAGGTGGTGACCAGATGGGCAATGACAGTTGAGACAGTCAGCTCACTGAGGGTTGTGACTCCCAGCTCCTGGACAGCTTCACCCACCCATAGGGGATATGGGGGTTGTACTGGATTTCAGCTACACAACATGTTGTGTGTGTATGTGTGTGTGTGTGTGTTTTAACATTTTATAAGTTTGAGAGTGGCTGGTCAATAATCATTTATTTTTCAAAAACACAGCAGCGGTTTTTCTGAATGCAAAGATTTTAGGTAGTGCTTTTAATTAATTATGGACTATTTCCCCCACCATGAAGAACTGAAATGTCTTTCTTCAATGGGTGCTGCACACAGTTTCCATGTTTCTTTAAGTGGATCATACCAACCTGTTTCCCCAGTTTCTCCATCTGCATCCCCTGCAACAGCCCTCCTGTCCTGACCCCGTTCCTGGAAGCTGTCATCACGAGCTGGCCATCCACCCACTCTCCCTCCTGTCCTCCAGGACCTACTTTGATGTCTCGTGGGAAATATTTTTATTCCCTGGCTCTTCTTCATACTTATCTTTATTTAATTCCCAGAATGTGTTATGGTGTGTGTGTTCTCAGCTTATGTTTTTGCATTTGAATCGTTTCGCCTGTTTCCTGCAGCGATAAGACATTTTGGGCCACTTTCAATTCTCCAGTTCCAAGTTTGGAAATGAAACTTTGGACTAAAAGCTAAGTCTGAGGTTTGTCAACACCCTAGGTCGTTGGGTTCTGAATCCATAAAGAGCAACGTGTCCCGTATACCACTTTTTCCCTCCATATTTTGGGCACTTTTAACATATTGGGCAATTTTGACTGGTGGTCATTGGGAATGGAGATGCTTCTAATGTGAGTGCATGTGCTGTGTGCACATGTATGTGCATGTGTGAGTGTGGTGTGTGCACATGTGTACATGCATTATATGGTGTGTGCATGCATGTGGCACACATATGTGTGCATGTGTTCTGTGCATGTGCGTACTCATGTGCATGCATGTGTGGTGTGTACACATGTGTACGTGCATGCACACATGTGGTGCGCACACCTGTGCGTGCACATGTGTACACGCAATGCGGTGTGCACACGTGTGCATTGTATGGTGTGTGCACATGTATACATGTGTGCATGCATGTGTGTGGTGTGTACATGTGTGCACATGTATGCACGTGTGTTTTTCCTGGGTGGCATGGTATGATGACGATGCTTGAAGTGGGAGAAGAAAGAAGCAGTTAAATAATCACTGATTCTTTACAGCTAAAAAAACCCCTCAAACCCCTAGAAGACCTCTTTCCTGAGCCTACAGTCAGAGCTCTTGTAAATACCCAAGACTGCCTGTTAGTAGAGAACAGAATAAAAGGGAGTAGCTTCCTTTGGGTCGAAGCTCATACTTCACAGACATGCAGGACTGTGTTTGCTTTGTTCTCTCTTGCATTTCATAGACCACTTCCAGGAACAAGGCTTGGCCCCTCCTCCAGACAGAGAGGGTCATTTAGTGCAGCTCCAACTGGGATGCAGGCCCCCCAGGGCTGACTTGGAGTCTGTCCCCCTGAAATGCCGTGACTCTGCAAATGCTCTTTGGGGCTGCACCTGGGCATCCCGCACCCGCCTGCCTTCCTCCCCCTTCAGAGCTCACGGCTCTCAAGCCCTTCAGCCTCCTAATGTGTTAATATTGACCTTCATGACACGCCCCGTGGACACAGAGCCAGGTGGGTTCTGACCAGCCCAGGAAATGGGGTGCCATGTCCTTCTGGGAGACTGGCTCTGCCTTTCTGGGTGAGCAGCCAGGATTATATCATTATTATGTGTGTTCAGCTATATTATTATGGATTTTGTTTATCATTATCATTTGGATTATTATCATTTGTTTTTATTTGCATGATTTTCAGCGTGTGATTTTCTGACACCCATTCTCCAACACCAGCTCATTGTCCTACAATTCCATTCAATTCTGACACTAACTGTGCAGACCCCATAGATTAGGGTTCAGGCCCACAAGACAGCCTCCACTTCAGATGCCAGCCACAAATGGGGTTGCCAGGCTGCCCATGCTTCTACGGGGCCAACTGCAAACCAGGGGGCTCCCCTGACCCCTCTCTCAGGTTTAATAATTTTCTAGAATGGCTCACAGAACTCAGTGAAACACTTTACTTACATTTACCAGTTTATGATGAAGCCTCCAACTTGAGAACAACCGAATGGAAGAGATTCCCAGGACAGGTATGGGGGTGGGGCAGGGGGCGTCCATGCCCATCCCTCCCTCTGGGTGGGCGCACCACCTTCCCAGAACCTCCGTGTGTCCACCGACCGAGAAGCTCATCACATCTCATTGTCCAAGAATTTCTGTAGGGCTCAGTCTCCAGCTGCTTCCCCTCCCTGGAAGTTGGTGGGTGGGGCTAAAAGCCAACCCTTTAATCACTGGCTCTCCCTGTTGAACAGCCCCTTCCTGAAGCTACCTAGGGGTCCCACCTGAGTCACCCTATTAGCATAAACTCAGGGGTGATCAAAAGGGGCCTCTTTAAAAAAAATGAATTTATTTTTGGCTGCGTTGGGTTTCGTTGCTGCGTGCGGGCTTTCTCTAGTTGTGGTGAGCGGGGGCTACTCTTTCATTGCAGTGCATGGGCTTCTCATTGTGGTGGCTTCTCTTGTTGTGTAGCACAGGCTCTAGGTGAGCGGGCTTCAGTAGTTGTGGCATGTGGGCTCAGTAGTTGTGGCGCACGGGCTTAGTCGCTCTGTGGCATGTGGGATCTTCCCGGACCAGGGATCGAACCCGTGTCGAACCTGTATTGGCGGGCGGATTCCTAACCACTGCGCCACCAGAGAATCCCGGGCTTCTTATGAAAACAAAATATTCTCCTATTACTCAGGACATTCCAAGGGTTTTAGGAGATCTGTGTCTGGAATCCAGGGCAAAGACCAAATATATTTTTTAATACCACATGGTAAAACATTTATAAAATGTTACAGTGAGTTACGTGCTGGTTGTAAAAATGAGGTGCTCTCCTGGGATTGAGGTTTATCTGTACAGAAGAGAAGAAGTATTTGGACACGTCTTCCCCATCCCCCTTCCAGGAAAACACACATTTCAACTCCCGAATCAACACCAGACCTGAGATTCCCTTCGATTCCCCAGAATCCTGGTGCCAAATGGCCCCATTAGTCAATGAGTTCCAAAAAATCAATAGTGAAAATGCTTAGTGAGGTCGCTGAGCTCTAGCCAACGCTCTCCTCCCTTCCACAAATGAATAATGGCCATCGGGGAATATCGAACCGCAGATACATGGAGGGGGCACAAACCATTTGCCCAAGTGACTTCAGAAAAAAAGTTCTCAACCATCCGCCCCCCGCTGGTCTTCTCTGATTATTTTGCTCAATCTACAAAATTGCTTTAAATTACAGCATGGCAGGCGATCACCTGCCCTGCTTTTCTCCCTGAGGTTTTCTCTGGGTCCTTCTGCTTAAATTCTAATTAGGCTGCAGGGGAAGGAAAGAAGGGAGCCTACTGTGTGGCAAACCTTGCCTCGGGGCTTCTGCTTCTAGTTTTGCAGGTGGGAAAGTGGGGTCTCCACACAGACCCCAGTGGGGCTGGCAATGAACCTGAACCTGTCTTCTTCCAGCCTCATGTTCTTTGTTATTTCATTTTTCTTGGACAGACTGTAAATGTGGCTTTGGGTGTCCTGATCACCATTCCCACTGTGAGGCAAGCAAGGGGCCGATGCCGGGACACGTGGGTTCGCCCTGTCTCTTTGCCTCCCTCCTGCTGCTGTCCTGGATCCCCCTTCTCCCCTCTATGAGGAAATTCAAGCCCCACCTGACACACGCGAGTTGAAGCTTAGATCTGGGAGACCTCTGGGTGTCCTGAGCTCTGAGATGTCAGACTTTAACTCCTGAGGCAGTTGTAGGGGGTGGGCAGCCCCCGAATCTCCAAGCATTCCAGAGAGCACTCCTGGCTTGAAGCCCATCACCCACCCCACCCTTGACCATCCACGCCAGGATCTGGAATGTCCCAGGGTCTGGGAAACCTGGTCACCCCGCCCCATTGGACCTCAGCAGGTGAGCAGACGGCTCTCTGGGACCCTGACATGGGGCATCGTAGGGGGAGGTCCAAGGGTGCCGGAGGTCTTCTCTCTCCAGGCCTAGTGTTTCTCAGGTCAGCCCCACATTTTGCCCTCTAGGTGACTTGCCAGAAACCCCACCCCACCCCACCCCCACTCCAGTGACTGGACTGTTCTGGGGTGACCCTCAGGACTCATGGTTAAGACCAATCAGAATAATGCCTGTGGGAAAGTTTTATCCTGAAGATCCCTCTATAAACTTGAAGAATTATTGTTCATATGTTTCCACAATAAGAAAGGGAGTTGAAAGGACCCTAGGATTCCTTTCACTCAAAACAGTTGAGTGAAAGTCATGAAGTTCAATTACACTTGGTCCCATATCGAGGGGCAGATGAAAGCTTAATTTATTTCAGCATCTCATACAGTTCCTACAAGGTTCTTCTCTGCACTGAGGGAAGAAATATAACAATCACAGCTCATAGTTGCAAAGAGTTTTACCATCAGCAACAGGATGAGGCCTCCCAGGCTGAGGCTGTGACCTCACCGTTGTGGCTAAGGTCACAAAATCTGTGACAACCCCCGGGAGGCAGGCTTAGGGGCTCCTCCTACAGAAGAGCTCAGGTGGGAGAGGAGGTGACACGGCCAAGGTCACCCAGATGCCAGGCAGATCCAGGGCTTTAGCTGTGACCTCTAGACTTTTTATCTCCTTAGTTTCAGGGAAGTTAAGAGACCTGTTGATAAGGCATTAAATGCCCATTAAAAAAGGGGGAGACAGAAGGGGACAAATCCAACGTCACCAAGCCGTGGAGGGCTGAGCTCCTGTGAAGGACATTGGGAGGAGCCGGCATCTGAGTTCACTGGACAGGGCTTCCTGCAGCCTCCCTCCTGCCCTCCTGATACCACGCTCCTCTCTGCCAGCCTCCCAGTCTCCACAGTCCCCCAGCTCTGGACACGGATGCCCGGACTCAGAGGTCTTCCTTCCCCTCCACTGATCCCTGGGTGGTCTGCTTAGAACCACCCTCCCGGTCACTCCCAGGCATCACTCCAGCCCTCGCCCCTTCCTGACTGCAGAGTTCATACCCTGGGCGAGTTTGCAGCTGGCAGGGCAGCCTGGGTGGGGGCAGAGCACACCACCTGCAACCCCAGCATCATAGGACAGCGACCCCAGAGTGCCCGGGGGTCCAGGTGGTGGCCCTCCTTGGGCTTCGGGCTCTGAGGGCATCACTGCAAGATGGTGAAGGCTGCCCACCTGCGTGGACTTCAAGAGATGGAGAAATCAGTGTTGCTGTGTTGGGTCCACTTCTGCCCCATAATCCACCTTTCCTGGTGAAGGCAGACTTCATGTGGCCTGCACTTGGGACAGTCCATATAATGGCCTCAGGCAGGTGAGCTGGGTTGTCCATCCCAGGGAAGTGTTATAACCCAAGAGAACATGAGCTCCAGGAGGTCAGGGGATGCCCAACCCCTGCTCTATCACAGGGGCTCCACAAGTGTTCGCTGGATGAATGGTTTTTACAGCCAAGGAGAATGAGACAGAGGAAGGTTAACTAGAGAGGTGACCTTGGACCACAGTCCTTGAAGGTGCTGTTTCCTCACCAGTAAATTCGGGATCATAACCCACCGGTTATGGAGTAAACCCTTCAAGTTCACCTGTTGGCGTCCTAACCCCCAGGATCATATTTGGAGAAAGTGTCTTTAAAGAGGTGATTATGTTAAAAGGAGGTCTTTGGGGTGGTCCCCAATCCAACATGACTGCTGTCCTTATAAGAAGAGGAGATTAGGACACAGTCAAATGACCAAGTGAGAACATGGAGAAGACGGCCGTCTGCAAGTCCAAGAGCGAGGCCTCAGAAGGAACCAACTCTGCTGACACCTTGATCTCTAGGCTCCAGAATTATGAGAAAATAAATTTCTGTTGTTTAAGCTGCCCCGTCTGTGTGGCTTTGTTACAGCAGCCCTGGGACACTAATACAGCACCTCACAGGGTTGTGGTGACAACTCAGTGATGCCACCTGGTAAAATGTGAACCGTGGATATGGTCGAGGGTCGGGGACGGAGATGGTGAACTCAGCACCTTCTCCCTCTGCCCCAGGCTCCAACTGCCTGAGGATGGTGTCTGTCTGCAGGCTCGCCCTCCAACTGGCCCAGTGCTCTGACCCCTCCCCGCCAGAGTAACCCCAAGCCATGTGACTGCCAAATCCTGATCAACCTCCAGACCATCTGCGGGCTGACCACCTGGGTGCTGTGTTGAGTGGGAGGCTCTTCGGCAGGAACATCATCAAGTTCTTCCCAGGGAACCTCTGCCCTCTGGTTCTTTTCAGACGTTGTCAAACCTTAGAATATTCATTTACTTAAAGTCTACCCAACAATTTCCAGAAATTAGATGCTGACATAGGATGTCCCTCATCCCACACAGCAGGCCCAGCCTTGGCGCCATCTGAGCTGGAATTGGGGAAGCTACGTGGGTTCCCTGCACTGCCCTCTGTTCGGGGATCATTAGATTATTGGAATTGGATAAGAACGCTGCTGTGATGATGCTGATATCTGTCATTTTTTCTCCATGCAGTCACCTTGCCCACGTGGTTTGCATCCTTTCCTGTAATTCTTGCAGTGATCATAGGTGCTGTTATCCTCTAACTTGTCGTCCAAGGTGAGGAGGACTCCCAAGGTCAAGGCAAGGTGACCTCCCAAGGTCACACAGCTCGGAGGACTGTGCAGGACCAGGGCGAGCTCTGCCAGGCTCCAAAGTGCTACCCTTCCTCCTGATGTCACCAGATGCGGACTTATTATTCATTTGCTAATTAAGCCCTGCTATTTGGTGTGTTTTCATGTTGCATCAGCCTGCTGAATGGCAGGACCCAAATGGTTCAGGCCATCTGCTCCTGAAATCTGTCCTCTTCACTTTCCTTTAACTCTGCATTCATTTCCTTTGGTGGGAGCAGTGGGGAGAGCCCAGCCTGCATCCCTGATGGCCAGCCCCTCCCCTTGAAAAAAGCCCTTCAGGGGCTCAGGCCAGGCCTAGTTGGCTGTAGGGAGAGAAAGCAGCTGTAAGCACAGGAGGGGATGGATTGGACAGATCCAAATCCAAGATCAGCTCCTGGGGTCTGGTGGCTGGGCTGAGGGCTCAGCTCTCCCCAAGGGCCCCTCCCTCTTGCTTGTTTTTGTGGGTCAGCATCATCCCCGCTCTTATACTGGTGTCCTCATAGAGGCTGGAGGCCAAGAGACTGTGATTAGGGGTCCTGGGCTCCAGCGTCTATAGCAGGTGCACAGACTGTGGGAACTTGCCCTGGGAGCCCTCCTGCATTGGGGTCACTATGGCACCTGCTCTGCCAGGGCCTCCACTGTCACCTACCCCTCTGGTCCCTTGGCTGCCTTGCTGCAGCTCCTCCTAGGGGGTTGGGGCCAGGTCAGCTCCAGGCCACGGGTACACATCTCGTGTTCTCTTGAAGCCTTCCCCTTCTGTACGCTGGTCCTGAAGGAGACCTGGATCCCAGGGCATCTGGGTGGTGGTTGGGCATACCCACACACTGGTAGCTCCTTCCCCCCAGGGGTCTCTGAACCTTGGTCATGCTGACATGTGACTTCCATCCTGGTAACCTGGTGGACATTCCTGAATGTGGCTAATCTCATCCTCTGAGGCTGGTCCAGCCTCCACTCCCAAGCTGCCTCCCTATTCCCATGCTCAGAGTTGGGGGGTTTCCTAATCTGATCTCTGCTTAGGCTAGTCAGTCGTTCTCAAGTGGGGGTGACTATGCCCCCCCCCCACAGGGAACATTCAGTAATGTCTGGAGACATTCTGATGCTCTTGATGCTCCTGCATTAGTGGGTAGAGACCAGGGACGTGGTCAGCACCCCACAGCACCCAGGATGGCCCCTGTGTCCATAGCACTGAGGTGCAGAGGGTCAAGTGGACTCACCCAGGGCTCCCTGGTCCCTAACGGGGCCTATGGCTGGTGCTGGGGAATATAAGCTCTTATTTAGAGGTTTGTGCGTTTCTGTTTTTTATCCTGAAAATGCACTATTTTTATAATGAAGAATATACATTATTTTAAAAACTAGGGGAAGATGAAGACACCACTTGCTTATCATCCTGGGGCCGAGGTGCATTGAATTTCGATGCTGGAGCCCACGCCTGGGAGCGCAGAGCCCGGGGGGCGGAGCAGCTCTCTCGACCCCCGAGTTAGGAGGTCCCAGGTGACGGGTGGCCGATGGGGTCCCAGTCCTGCTGCTGTCTCACTCTGTCACATCCCCTGGAGGCCTCAGGACCTCTCACAGCCCTGATGGCTCATGGCATGATGACCTGGAGGGGCCCAGATGGCCCTGTCAGGCGCTGCCCTGGGGGTTCTTTGAAACGAATGGCCCACGGGGGTGCTGAGCCCATGGACGTGACCTCATTCCCAAGTACGGTGTGGGCTGGACAACCGCTGGGTGCAGGGAGCCGACACTCTGCCCCCAGGACACTGAGACACCCCTGGAGGACGCTCAGGATAACCCCCACGGATGACACCGTGCTCTGTGCCCCTGGAGAAGAGCATATTGGGTGGGAAGTGCTTTCACCCCTAAATGGTTCACATGAATAATTCCTCTGCCCCTTGAAGGCCGAGTTCCTCTGTGCTGGAAATTTACCAAGCCAGTGGGCCTGCGGTGAAGTTGTTGTCATGATAGAAGACAGGCAGGCGGCCCCCTTCCCTCCTCTCCCATGAGGCTAATTTCTAGTGGTCCTGTTGGATTTTCTGCCCACCTCGTTCCCACGGTTATGTTACAATTGACTGGCTGACGTTAAGTGTTAAAGACTCCAAACTCACACTGGTGGTAGCCTCGGGGCATAAAATGCCTCAAAAAACGCCCTCCCTGTAGCAAGGTCTATTTTAACTTACTGTTGCTGACGCACCTCCTGCAAATAGCCTCAGAAGCTGGGAGGGTGGCTTGTCTTTAAGGCTGATAGAGAGATGTTTGACCACGAGGCCGAGATTGCCTTCCCGTCCCAGGCGCTAGTCCTCTTCTTGCTCACTCTGGAGCAGGCTGTTCACGGCCATCCCTGGCAGAGCCGCAGGGATCCCCGGATGTCCTCCTGCTCTCTGTGCACCCAAAGGCAGCCCCGCCATTCCCGTCAGGCAGAGGAGCCGAAGTCCTGCTCAGTGGTCCCTGGGATCTGCCACCAGATGCACGATGAGCTCCTACAGGGCACCAGGTACCACCGGGCATGGAGGCTTAGAGACACAGAGGCAGACCCCTGCCTCCTGGAGGTCACGGCCCAGAAGGGAAACACAAGTCAGAGGCTTGGACCAGTCCTTGCCAGCCCTCTCTCATGTTCGGTGGCGGGGATCACCTGCATGCCTTATTCCCAAAGGTTTTGCTTGTCTTTCAAATCACAAGATGGTCATTAGCTATTAATAATTGAAACCTGAATTTCGAAGAGATCTCTGCACCCGCATGCTCATTGCAGCATTATTCACAACAGCCAAGACATGGAGGCAACCTAAGTGCCCACAGTCGGATGAATGGCAGAGAAAATGTGATATATACGTGCAAAGGAATGTTATTCGGCCATAAAAGAGAAGGAGATCCTGACATTTTTGACAGCATGGATGAACCTGGAGGACACGATGCTGAGCAAAATAAGACAAATACTGCGTGATCTCACTTACTTGTGGAATCTAAAGTGGTTAAACTCATAGAGGCAGAGAGATCGTGGGGGCCTGGGCGGGGAAATAAGGAGGTGTTGGTAAAAGTGAGCGAAATTTCAGTTGTGCAAGATGAGTGAATTCCGGGGATCGGGGATCGACTACAGAGCCTGGTGCCTGTAGTTAATACGCTGTTTTGTTAACTTAAAAATTTGCTAAGAATGCAGATCTCATGGTAAGTGTTGTCACGCGGGCAGAGGGAAGTGTGGGAGGTGATGGCTATGTTTACAGCACAGATCGTGGTGATGTTTTCACAGAGAACACTTACACACTTATCTCCAGATTCCACGGGTTGTGCACATAATACGCGTATTGTTTGGTATGCCAACCATACCTCAATAAAGGGTTTTAAACACTTGGTTTCTAACACAAAACGAACTGTGGTTTACTAAACTTTGTCATGAATGAAGTGGGTGCTTACCCAGGCTCTGGGGGGGTGTTGTGAGCACCCCAAGGAAATGGGGTCAGCCCAGCCTGGGGTCCCCGCGGGGAATTTCTAGAAGCACGATGCCCAAGCTGGGTCCTGGAGGATAAGTGGGATCAGCCTCTGCTTCAGTTTCTGTTTGATTTGCCAGGACCCCTCCTGTAATTCCATCAGGGCTTCAGTACTGAAGACCAGCTTGGGGGATGGGAAATACCTGCTCAGTTTTCAAGACAGGCTTCTCCAGAATTCTCCCGAGGGGGCCGCCCTGCATTCTAGACTGGATAGAGCCCCTGACTCTGTACCTCCACAGCCCCTGTGTTTCCTTTCCTTAATCACTGGGCTAACATCCATTTTCCTTTTTAGATCTGAGCTGCAGCGCGTGGGGAGGGGGCCCAGGGCCCAGCATGAAGCCCACCCAGCTGTTCACAGATCTGCCACCGTGTGAGGACAGGAACTTCTAGGCCCCTGAGGCTTAGTGAGCCCTGCTTTGGACGTTCATCAGCTTGAGAGAGAGGGCTGGTTGGGGACAGGGGGCAGGAGTGGAGAGACCAGGGTAGGGGGGAAGCTGGGGAAGCGGGGGGACGGGGGCGGGGTGCAGGCCTCTCCTCCTCCTGGGCCGTGAGGACGTGCACCGTCCAGGAGGATGGACACTCAGCATTTTCTGTCTCCCTTTAATTGAGTCCGTGCTGTTAGCATCTCGAATGATATCTGTCAATTCTAAGTCATTATTTCTTTTTCCAGCAGAGCCTGCATTCTGAAGTGTCCTTTTTCCAAAAATTGAAAGTCGATGTAGAGCATTTTTTTTTGTTTTTAGTGTTAACTGGAAATTGTTTCTGAAAATGACAGTGCCAACAAGGAAATCTCTGCTCGACAGAAACGACGTAGGGAAGGCCAGGGTGATTTAGGGAGAGGACAGCACGGGGCTCCGGGTCACCAGCGGCCCCTGCTGGCCGAGCCCTACCGCTGCCCCTCCCCTCTCACAGGCACCTGCCTCTCTGTGTCCCGCACACGCCCTGTGGACTCTTTTCCTGGGTCTGGCTGCGTCCTGGGCATTTTGCTCTGCCCTCTCTCCCTGGCGAGCCCACCTACCCAGAGCCTCAGCGGTTCCCTGTTCGCTGAGGACCCCCAAATCGCATCCTTTTCCCAAGCTTCCTGTTTGGTGGACTCACGCAGCAAATTGCCCTCCGGGTGCCCCCGACGCCTTGCTCCCCCAACGTTGTGTTCCTGTTTTAATCAATGGGATTATCGTTCAAGAAGCTGCCAGGATGGAGCCTTTGGAAACCACCTTCCATTCCTCTATTAACTCATGAACAGCATCCAGAGGGCCTTTGTTTCCATGGATTCTACTTCAGTGAGCTCTCCCCACCTCTCTGTCACTCTTGCTTTAATGGAGGGCGTCCGGGTCTCTGATGGGGCCATGCCGTGTCCTCCTCCCTCCTCACCTGCTCCCACTGGGCTAAGCTCACCGAGCCCAGAGACGTGTCCACAGCTCCTTCCCATGGGGCATGTGGGAGGGGGTCTCAGCCCTTTCCCCTGGGGTTCCTGGCCCTCCAGGACCCAGGCCTGCTGACAGCCCAGCCTTACCTACCACGGTCCCAGAAATGCCCTGGGCCCCGTTGGGGCCTCGTGCCATACTCCCTTCCTCTCCCAGCCTCCTCACCCAAAACCCCCAAACCGCCAGAACCAAACCCTCCCACTACCCCTGGTGTCCCCAGCCCACTGAACTTTCAGCCACTGGCTCCCTTCTGGGAACACTCTTCCTGCCTCCTGTCCCCAGGACGTCCCTGTCCTTCTCAAGCACAACCCAAATCCAGCTGCTCCATTCAGGTGAGCACTGAGTGGCTGCAGAATCTGTTCTGTAAAGAGACAAGTCACAATGTGCCCTTGTCAGCAGAGAGGTTTCTGAGTCGATGGTCTAGATCATCACCGGGACTGTCCGTTATTGTGGGGTTCTGTAGCTACAGCATTTAGCAACCCCCACCATTGGACCCTCTCACTTAACTCTGTGCTTCTGTCTATAAAAAACATGATTGCACTTCAGCATCTGGAACTTGGAAACCCTGGAATAAAGCAGATATTTTATAATCCAGACAAGTCAAGGGTGTTTCTCTTTGTCAATAAACCATTTATACATTGAAAAAGTCCTGCACGGAGACACTCCATCATGCAATTCAATACAAAGCCCTAGGAGGGAAATGCAGAATTAGTTTTCTCAAGGAACCTCTCATTAAAAAGTTCTAAAAAGCCACAGAATTTATGATTTAGAAACAGATATTTAAGACTATAAAATCACCCCTCACAAGGAGAAAAGGTATATATATATATATATTTTCCTCTTTACCAATGAACTATATTTAGACTCTAATTGAATATGTTCCACTAGTTGTGGGAGAAACTATTTGCCATTTTCCTATTCTTTCTTACTAAAATAACTTTGGTGTTGGGGGAGAAGTGCGTCAGCTAGAATAACTATACTTCCTATTTCCCTTTGCAGTTAGAGGTGATCTTGTGATACATCTGGTCAATGAGAGGTAAACAGATGTCATGGGGGATTCCAGGAAATGTTGTAGCCCCATCACTTTTCTCTTTTGCTCCTGTTGAAGTACAGCTGTGATGGCTGGAGCAGAGGTCACCACCTCGAGGCCTGGAGGGAAAAGCCTGGAGAGCCCTGAAATGCTGAACAAATGCCAGCCACCACTCAGCTGTGAACATCTCATTAGGTGAGAAAAATAGATCTGCTTTGGTTCAGTTATTGTTTTCTGTTGTTCTTGTTGTTATTCCAAGCTGGACGAAAATATCTCACCAGTTGTCTTTGTCAGCTCATGCTGCTGTAAGGAAATACCATAAACTGGGGGGTTTAAACAACAGACATTTGTTTCACACAGTTCAGGAGGCTGGAAGTCCAAGATTGAGATGCTGGTAGATTTGTTTCCTGGTGAGAGCTGGCTTCATGGGTGCAGACGGTCACCTTCTCGCTATGTCCTCACATGGAGGGAGGGGAGAGAGAGAGAGAGAGAGAGGGAAGGGGGGAGCATTTTGGCATCTCTTCCTTTTCTAGTAAGGGCACTAATCCCGTCATGGGCACCCCACACTCATGATCTCATACAACCGTAATCACCTCCCAAAGACCCCCACCTTCTAACATCATCACATCAGGAGTTTGGGCTTCAAAATGTCAATTTGGGGGGGATGCAAACCTTTGGTCCATGACACCTATGCACGAGGGTTGTCCCCCTGCTTTTGATGGAGATGTTACCAGTGCTCTATTCATGGTCAGATACTCTTGGACAAAGCTTTGTGCTAAGTACTATTGAAAAAATTCAAATACATTTCAACATAGCTGGTATTTTGAGCATTTTGTAGTTTAAAAAAAAAAAGAAACATTTATTTTTATCACTCCCTTCTTCCTCTTGCTCCAAACCCCCAAACCCCAGCAAGGTTGCAATTTGTCATTTGGGGAAACATGAGTACCGGGAGTTGCCCTATGTTGGAAGGTTACCAAAAATCCCGGGTAACATTTTAAAAGACAAGGACTTTCCGAGAAAGTGCTGTCACTGTACTCTCAGTAGAGGCTTTGTCTTGAAAGATGGTGGGAAGTATTGGGAATAACAGCTGTGACGTCTGGAGTTGACGGCCCAGAGGTGTGGGCCAAGGCAGGTTTTCCGGAGAACCTCAGCTTGGAAGGCAGGTCTGAACTGAGAAGGAGGCAGGAATGGGGCGATCTCCTTGGGCCACCCCACAGGCCACCCCATGGCGTCGGTGGCTGCTTCTGACCAGCTGCACTCTCCACGCTGCTGATCCCGGCGTCCACCAATGGCTGGAAACATTCTGGAGACCCTTGATTTTCTTCCCGTGCAGATGGGTACACCTTTCTCTTGACTGCATCTGGCCGGGCTGCACAGAGCTCTTGGGTGACTCGTATGAATGACCTCACTAGTGCTTCCTTCCTTGACTTCTAACAGGAGATGAGAAGTCCATTTTTGGTTTTCCTCTGCAAACTTAACCTAGGAAATTAATGTCTGTCATTAAGGCGAGCAGACTTAAGAACTCCTTCCCGTTTAGAAATTACACAAGAACAACCAACTATCTGAAAAGGAATTGCGTTGCCCCAGTTGTATTCATTGCTGCTAGGAAACTCCATGGGAAAACCAAAAGTTCAAAATCAAGGTGTTGAAAGGCACCATTCCCTCCGGAGTCTCCAGAGAGAATCTGCTCCTTGCTTCCTGTCAGTTGAGAAAATTGTATCAGAGCATTTTGGGGGGATCTGCTGATTAAGCCTCAACACAGCCGGTGCATTCCACTTGGATGAGGCACTTTTCTCCCCAGATCAGTGTGAGTGAGGCTCGGCCCAGCAGAGGAGAATCCACCCAGGAACAGAGCTTCCCTTGCAGGCGATGCTGTTACAGACCAGACAAATTGTACTTTTCAAGAAATAAGATTTTCTTGTAAGGAGCCAGGAGTTAGGGGGCTGGCCTGGTTTTTAAATAGAAATCACTGTTCTTCTCTCTCAGGAGAGATGGCTCAGCTGTACCTGGGACTAGCGGACGGCGTCTTGAAACATTCTGTCTGCTCTCATCACACCAACAGCGTCTTGCCAGGCAGCCTGCAGGCATGGTTCTCCAGCTCAGGAGGTCAGCAGAGTCTTCTGGGCAGGGAAGAAAGTCGTCTATCTGTCAAGCTGGCATTTTCTCGGCTGTGACTGTCGGTGTGCCTCTAAACTCCAGTTTCCCCATCTCTGGAATAAGCAGGTTGGGCTGGCTGATCCCACGTTGGCACAAGCTTTGATTTGCTGGTTCTCTGTCTGATATGACAGGTGGCCCTGCTCTCCTGGGTATGAGGATCAGGAATAAAGATCTGGGTGATGGAAGCCGCAGCCACCCGGGGGTGGCGGGTCCAGCCCTGGGGAGGACGTGCCCTCTGGAGTTACCGCACTGGGTGCAGGCGTCGCTGGGAGCGTACCCTGTAGACAGTGAAGTTCATCCTGTCCAGCAGGGCTACGCAGGTGATGGAGTGAACCAGGCTGGGGTGAGAGATATCCGTCTTTATCAAACCATGTGCACACCAGTCAATTACAACCAGAAATGGCCTGGAGGTGAAAACTATTACTGAAGTTCTCTCCCCAGCAGAGCATGACCAGACGGGACCTTGGGCAGGGGCTCGGTGAGGCAGAGAAGTCCCTGGAGGCTTGGAGCAGCCTTGAGTGCAGGGTGACCTCCTGGGATCAGAGCCTCATGCTGTCTGCGAGCCTTCAATTGTTCACGGAGGGACCACACTCCTTTCGCCGCTGGGGCTACACCAGTGAGCATCCACAGGACGAGGGCGTTTCCCCTGCTTTGTTCACGGATGGATTCCAGATCTGGAACCCTCTGTGGCACGTGGTAGGCCCGCAGTGGTCATTGTGGAAGGGAGGGAGGGAGTGGGGGAGGAGGGCTTGGCACTCTCAACTCTTCTGCATCCTCACTCTGGCCCCACTCGACAGCTCCCTCCCTCGAGGCCGGCTCGGCGCCCCTCCTTCCTGGTTCCCACCCCAAGTAGCAGCAGCAGCTGCCAGGCAAGCCCCCAGCCTGGGGCAGGTGAGGAGTGATGATGGTACTGACGAGTCGGAAGCTATTTTACTATTTCATTTACTGAGTCTGTACCCAGTAGGCTTCCCCACCACCGCCGCCCGCAGCCCTGGACAAGCTCCACCTTCCCCCTGTGATGGTGGACGCCCCCTCCACGCCAGCGCGAAGACACTTCTCTTCCGGCACCATCGCCTCTTCCTCTCCCTCTGGATCATTACATTAGCAGATAAACTCGTCAAGGTTTCTCCTATAGTAAAGCAATCTTTCACTGTCCCTCTCTCCCCCCAGCTCCTGCCTTTGTCCCGCTTTCCTTTACAGCAAACCTCGGCGAAAAAGCTGTCTGCCTTCAGCACACACCTGGGTCCTCCCATCCCGTGCACTACATACCCATCTAATCCAACTGGGTTTCAGGGGCAACTGCTCCCCTCGCGATTACCACCACGCTACTAAGTCCAACGGTCACTCTGCAACCTCTTCATACGAGATCTATCAGTGGTGCCTGGCACATGTTGTCCCTTCCTCTCCTTGAAACACTTTCTGGCTGTGGCTCCCTTGGTTCCTGTTGGTGGGCTTCCTCTCACCTCTGCTGCAAGTGCTTCCTCTTCTCCTCGGCCTCTTGATGCTGGAGCAGCCCGGACTTCATGCTCTCCTCCATCCCCGCTCACTCCCTGGTGGACTCATGGCTTCAAAACCATCCCTGGTGGACTCATGGCTTCAAAACCATCTACACTTTCGGAACTCTTGACTTTCTCTGTGCAGCCCAGACCTCTCCTGTGATCTCCAGACGGGTCTGTCTGACTGCCCAGAAGATGTGGCCACCACTTTGTCGGGAGGCATCTCAAGCTCAGTCCTAAATGGGACCACTCAGCTTCTCCTGTGTCTGCTCCACCCAGAGCCGTGCACACAGCCAACCTCTCCTCCCCTTTCCAGCTGCTCAGGGCTCAGCCTCAGATGCATCTCAACTCCTCTTTGTCTGACACATCTCATCCCATGTGCTTGGAAATGCCCAGCACCTGACCATTTCCCGCAGCTCCACGGCTGGTCCAAGCCACCACCAGCTCTCCCTTGGACTATTAAGATAGCTTCCTAACTGGTCTTCCCCCTTGGTCCCCCGTCATCTGAGGTCAACACAATGACCAGAGTGATCTTTTAACATCCTAAGTCATATTATGCTTCCCCTTGCACAAACCTTCCTGTAGTTCTCCATCTCATTCTGGGTGAGAGGCAGAGTTTTGCAAAGCTCTGCTAGGCTCCTCAAGAACTCGTTCTGTCCTGCTCATCTTATCCAGCCACTGGTGGTCCCTCGAGCACTCCCAGCACGTGTCTCCCTTGGAGCCTTTGTACTGGCTGTTCCTGCCACCCAGGTCACTCTCCCTCAGGGGTCCACATGGCTCATTCCAACACCTCCTTTAAGCCCTTCAAGTCAGAGTGTCACCTTCTCCTTGTGGTCTTCCCTCACCCCCTCAGTCCTTCCTGACTCCATCTTGCTTCTTGTCCCACATGGAACCTTTGCAATGCACTGAATGTCATATGTTGAAATTCTAACCTTCAACGTGATGGTAATCGGGAGGTGGGGCCTTTGGCAGATGATGAGGTCATGAGGGTGGAGCCCTCACAAATGGGATTAGTGCCTTTATAAATGGGACCCGAGAGAGCTCTCCAGTCCTCTCTGCCCTGTGAGTCACCATGAGAAGTTGGCAGTCTGCCACCCAGAAGAGTGCCCTTGCCAGAACTGGGACATGCTTGTCCTTCCAGCCTCCAGAACTGGGAGAAATAC
Organism: Mesoplodon mirus; assembly: GCF_964341445.2. Taxonomy (NCBI): domain Eukaryota; kingdom Metazoa; phylum Chordata; class Mammalia; order Artiodactyla; family Ziphiidae; genus Mesoplodon; species Mesoplodon mirus. The sequence goes on from NC_138987.1 coordinate 43,471,714, forward strand.
AGTTTTGCTGTTTAGAAGACGTCTAGTCTGGGGCACTGTTATAGCAGCCTGAACTAAGATGACCTTCTAATGTGCTTCTGAATGTGCTTTCTATAATTTGGTTATTTGACTCTCTCCAGTAGAATGTAAACTCCCCAAGAGCTGGGGTACTCATCTACCTTGCCCTCTGCTGTATCCTCAGCTCCTGGAATGGTGCTTGGCTCACAGAATGCCCTCAATAAATATTCACTGGGTTGAGAATGTCATACCTGAGCCCCTTTGCAACCCACAGAGGGATTTGCAGACTTGGATCTGGATTCTGTGGTTGGGTCGGCTACCATGGCCTTGTTCCAACTTGAGGATATTTCTATGGGATTCTGTCTACACTGGTGACCTTTGTACACCAGTTCCCCCAGTCAACCTGGAGTCAGCTTCCCTGGGCTGTGTACTTGGTGCCTAGGAGAATACACAGAGCATCATGTGCTTGACTAACAGTGAACAGAAAACAGGAAGGCGTCGAGCTTTGCTGTCATTTTATGTGTCGGTGGATCTCAACCTTGTGAGCCACTCCTGTGAGCAGGTCAGAGGTCAGAGTTCCGCCTGTGTCGCCTGACCAGTGAGAACGCCCCCAAACTCCCTACCTGTTCTCCATAGCTCCCTGTGGCCCCCGGAGATAGCCTGGGCAGTGAGGGACCCTATAGGTCACCTGGCCCCTCCCCAAGGTCCAGTGCAGCTGCCCGACCTGATCAACAAGGGGGAACACCTGTGTGACATTCATCAGCCAGGCTTGGACAGGGTCCCAGCTCCTGGTCCCCAGCCCTACCTAAGCACCTGGCACAGCATCATTTGTTTGATTGCCCACTAAGACATAAGATGGGGGCCGGGGAGGTGTGTGTGGTGAGGGGAGGGAGAGCCGCTGGGCATATACCTGGTTTCATGGTGTCTTTCTCGTGTTTTCCTGACCCAGAATGGAGGCTAATTAAATACGACTGGTGTTGGGAACACTCTGAGGATCATTCTGATTTTAAGCATTTTTCAGGTCTTTTTAGACCTCTCCAAGTGGCACTAAAATAAATACGTTGCCGTGAGAGCACCGTTCTGTTGGTTTCTGCACACAGCCAAAGATGCCTCGTTAGTGGGCTTTTAAATAGCTGGCTCAGAGCTGCCAGCAGCTGCCTGTCTGGAATGGGTGACCTCGGGAGGAATCGGAGGCCCCTCGTGCTGCAAATTTCTGAAGAAAGCTATGCGGGGCGGGGGAGGGGGCAGGTGAGATAGGTACCCGTTTCTGTTATATTTGTTTATGGACATCCAAGAAGGGTGTGGACTTGCATGAGACAGGACAGAAAAAAAGTCCATAAGCAAGGCATTTTTATGGTGGAAGCCTTGATAAATCAGGCTGTGACACAGGTGGAATATGGCTTGGCCCCCACTAATGCAAACATATGGACTTGCTCATTGTCAGCCTGCATTTCCAGGAGAATATTTAATAGTTTAGAGGAAACATATTGCTTTCATATGACTTGCCTCTGGAAAACCATTTTGTGGAGACACAAAGTGCTAATCTCTCTCCACGTTCCACCTCATCACGCATGTGGCCTTGAGAAAGGTTGTCTCCCAGGTGAGCCGTGGGGAGCATGATTTGGAAGACCAACATCATCCTGATCTCCCAGGGCTGGACCCACAGTAACCCCCCACAAAGGAGGCCAGCATTGCCGGTGGGCTGCGATCAGGGAAAGGGGGCTCAGTGAGGTGGTCACTCTATCCTGGCCCTGAGAAAGTGGGTCGGGGGTCCTGCCCCTGGTTGAGCAGTGGTTTTCAACTTGTGATGTGCAGAGCCCCTTGGATCCCATGGAGACGGGGTGGAGGTGAGGTGGGAGGATGATGGACAGGGGTCTCAGATGTCCCATGCTCTCATGATGTTCTCGGTCTTCTTCACCATTGTCTTCCCACCACAGAGCATGATGTCTTTCACCTGGCAGCTGCTCAGTTTAAGAAAAAAGTCTTATCATTTAAATGTCTTAAAGACTTTATTTTTTTATAGGGTTTTAAGTTCACAACAAAACAGAGGGGAATGTACAGGGGTTTCCCACGTACCCCCTGCCCCACACGTGCATAGCCTCCCCCACGGTCAACATCCCTCCATCAGAGGGTGCATTTGTTACCATCAGTGAACTTATACTGACATGTCATTATCACCAGAAGTCTGTAGTTTACATCCAGTTTCCCCTGGATACTGACATGTATCCATCCTTGCAATATCATACAGAGTATTTTCATGGCTCTACAATCCTCTGAGCTCCATCTATTTATCCCTCTGTCCCAACCCCTGGGAACCACTGATATTTTACTGTCTCCATAGTTTTCCCTTTTCCAGAATGTTATAGAGTTGGATGTTGAATGCTATAGAGTATATAGCATTTTCAGTTTGGCTTCTTTCACTTAATAATATACATTTAAGTTTCCTTCATGTCCTTTCATGACTTGATAGCTCCTTTCTTTTTAATACTGAGCAATATTCCATTGCCTGGATGGATCACAGTTTATTTACTTGTTCACCTACTAAGGGGCGTCTTGGTTGCTTCTAAGTTTTGGCAATTATGAATAAAGCTGCTATAGATGTTTATGTGCAGGTTTTTATGTGGATATAAGTTTTCAGCTTATTTGGGTAAATACCACGTAGTGTGATTGCTAGATTGTGTGGTCCAGAGTGACTGCACCATTCTGCATCCCCACCAGCCATGAATGAGAGTTCCTGTTGCTCCAGATCCTCACCAACATTTAGTGTTGTCAGAATTCTGGATTTTGGCCATTCTAATAGGTGTGCAGTGGTAACACATTGTTTAATTTGCATCTCCCTGAAGCCATAGGATGTAGACATCTTTTCACATGCTTATTTGCCATCTTCTTTGGTGAGGTATCTGTTAAGATCTTTGGCCCATTTTAAAATCTGGTTGTTTTTTTTTCTTACTGTTGAGTTTTTAAGAGTTCTTTTTATATTTTGGATAATAGACATTTATTAGATGTGTCTTTTGAAAATATTTCCTCCCAGTCTGTAGCTTGACATTCTTCTCATTCTCTAGACATTGTCTTCTGCAGAGCAGAGTTTTCAGTTTTAATGAAGTCCAGCTTACCAATTGTTTCCTTTATGGATCATGCCTCTGGTGTGGTATCTAAAATGTGATTGCCACACCCAAGGTCATCTCAGTTTTCTCCTGTATTATCTTCTAGGACTATGTTATCTTCTAGGAGTTTTTTCTTTTTCTTTTTTTGGCTGCATTGGGTCTTCATTGCTGCACATGGGCTTTCTCTAGTTGTGGTGAGTGGGGGCTTCTCTTGTTGTGGAGCATGGGCTCTAGGGAGCGCGGGCTTCAGTAGCTGTGGCTCGCAGGCTTAGTTGCTCTGCGATCATGTGGGATCTTCCCAGACCAGGGATAGAACCCGTGTCTCCTGTATTGGCAGGCAGATTCTTAACCACTGCACCACCAGGGAAGTCCCTTCTATGGGTTTTATGGTTTTTCACTTTACATTAGGTCCATGATCCATTCTGAGTTATTTTTTTTTGTGATGAGTGTAAAGTCTGTACTAGATTCATGTTTTTACACGCAGAAGTCCAGTTGTGCCAGCACCATTTATTGAAGAGAGTATCTTTGCTCCATCATATTGCCTTTGCTCCTTTGTCAAAGATCAGTTGACTGCATTTATTTGGGTCTATTTTGGGGCTCTCTGTTCTGTTCCACTGACTTGTTTGTCTCTTAAAGACTGTAGCTTTTTCGTAAGCCCTGAAGCCAGGTACTGCCAATCCTCCAACTTTGTCCTCTCTTTCAATACTGTGCTGGCTATTCTGGGTCTTTTGTCATTAAATCTGCAATGATCCTACTTCCTTATTTTTGGAAGATACTGGGATCGTACTTTTATATGCTTCTGTTCCCTTTTATGTTTTTCATATGGTGAGAATTTTCTATGTCATCAAATATTATTATTCAAAAGCAAACTTTTATGGGGGGTAAATAATACCCTTTAGAGTGGAGATGCATGCCACGGTTTACCTTTTCTGGGTCTTTGGGCATGTGTAGGCTGCAGGACCCAGACCTCACATCCCTGGCTTTGCCAGAGAGAAAATGTCCTTCATCTCATTCCAGAGCAAAAAGCCCCAGGGATGGACACTGATTAACTTTCCTTGGCCAATCAGCTGTCTCCAGGGTGGGGTTTTGTGCTTGGCCACACCCACTGGAGCCGAAGATGTAGTTTCCCCTCCCAGAAGAGGAGGGCTGGTTCTTCCCAGAGGAAGGGAGAAGGGGCAGGCAGCAGAACAGATGCCTGCTCTGGATGAGACCCTCTGAGCTCAGCCCTAAAAAGGAGCAGGCATTTCCTAGGCAAACAGCTTACAACAGAGCATTCCAGGGAGAGAGGGCAGCCTTGTGAGCAGGGAAGGACACACAGCCATGGGAAACGGGCACACCTGGATCACAAATGTGGAGAGGCAGAGCCTGAGAGTCTGGATGGTGCCCGAGAGGCCTGCAGCCTACGTGGGGGTGTGTGCGTCTAATCATACAAGTGGTGTGGTGTGGACAGTGCCTCAGGTGCCCTGGTTAAGGAAAGTCCCATCTCTCTGATGTTCCTGTAAACACCTGCATCACCATGTTGAAGCTGTTCAGTTATTTGGGACCACAGTGCCTTGCTCCAGAATGCAGACCCAGCCGCTCTCCCCAGTTGCTTTCTCCTTCTCCAGAACTTTCTCCTTCAGACATGTGACTGGACAGTGCTGACCCTGCTTGACTGTACAGTTAAGATCCTGGTGCCCAGAGATGTGGCCTTTACCATTCTGACTTAGCAAATCTGGTTTCTGGCAACATGTGACAAGACCAATGCAAAACTCAAGAAAAATTCTATTTTTAAAGCAAAGATGGTTATCATTTGACTATGAATGCTCGTCCAACTTTTAGGATGAATCATTACTGATGGTCAAGACAGCAGGCTGTGGTTTTTTTTACTGATGCTTAAATGTAACTTCTGGTCCTTTAGATCTCTGTTTCCCAGTTGGTGTAGGAATCATGCATTGGGCTAATTAAATCCATGGTAAAGATGTATCCCAAGTATAACATAATGCAACAGTTGGAAGAGCTTTAATGATCGTGGAGGAACCACAAATCAAGCTTCGTTGATTCTTTTTTTTTTAAAAAAGACATTTTACATTTATTTATTTTTGGTTGGGTGGGGTCTTTGTTGCTGCATGCGGGCTTTCTCTAGTTGCCGTGAGCGGGGGCTACTCTTCATTGCGGTGCATGGGCTTCTCATTGCAGTGGCTTCTCTTGTTGTGGAGCATGGGCTCTAGGTGTACAGGCTTCAGTAGTTGTGACACATGGGCTCAGTAGTGGCTCACGGGCTCTAGAATGTAGGCTCAGCAGTTGTGGCACATGGGCTTTGTTGCTCTGCAGCATGTGGGATCTTCCTGAACCAGGGCTGGAACCTGTGTCCCCTGCATTGGCAGGTGGATTCTTAACCACTGCACCACCAGGGAAGTCCCATGCTTCGTTGATTCTTTGCAGCTAAAAAGGACAGCAAGTAAGGAGGGAGACTCTTCTGAGTGAGGCTCGTGGCTGCAGGATGCATTAGAGTTGTGGTGTCTTGGGTGGGGAGATAGGAGATGCATCAGTATTGTAAGAGCTGGGCTTGGGATCCAGATCTTGGATCAATCACATAAGGTCAGGGCAACTGATGCCTGTGGGGCTGTGGTTGAGTCCCTCTGAACCAGGGCATAACCTCCCCAAGACTAGGGAACCACTTCCAATTCACTTCTGGAGCAAGGGGGCCAACAGAAGGATTAAGTAAATAGTGTGTGGAGGAAATAGGTAGAGGGACGTGATGCCAAAAACTTGGCCTCTGTGCACTGGTGTCGAATCGAATATCAGAGACACAGTTGCGTGAAGTAGAAAAGAATTGTTTTGCCAGGCAAAGGGGGACACAGTGGGCTTGTGCCCTGAAAAACTGTGTGTCCCAACCCAGGAGGATTTGGTGAGGAGTTTTATAGCCATGGTTCAAAGGTAGGGTTGCTGATAAGGATCAGGGTGTGTGCAGGGCCTGCACTCCTTTAATCTGGCCTCAGGTGGTCTCCTGATGAGCTTCTCTAGGTTATCAGACTGTGATCTTCTCTGTAATGAAGAACCCTAACATCATCCATTTGTTGGGAGGTTTTAGATCTGTAAAGAGCTCAAAGATATTATGTGTATCCCTTGAGAGGGAACCAGGACCCTGCCCCAAGGCTGCACTATTGTTACTTGACTGCACCTCCCTTGTCTCTGCATCCCCTCCCTTCCCTGATTAGCAACTCTTTGAAAGTCTTCTGTACCCAGGAGCCCCACAGTGTCCTACTCGGTTTCAGATGAAAGCAACCAGGCTGAGCAAGAGGAGCAGGAAGAGTGATAAGCCAGAGACCAGTCCTTTTTGGCTCCTTTTTACTCTTTCCATCATACCCTGGCTATGATAATAAACACATTTGTGGTATAGACGGATCTTTTCTTCTTTTGCATCCTCTTGTCTCATCATTTTTTTCCTGGATTTCCCTCCAAACAACCCCGTGAAGACAAGGGGCTGGCCAAGGCCCCTGAGCTCCAAGTCCTCTCTGAGCTCCCTGACTGCTTTGCACCCTCCCAGCCCCCTGGGCTGCTCTGAGTCCTGATCACGCAGGGAAGGGTCCAGCCGGAGCTGGGGGTGGGAGTTGGGGGCAACACGGCTGCCTGAGCAATGGAGAGAAAAGCAACCCAGAGCTACCTGACTCCCACTCTGAGGAAATGCCATTGACCATACCCTGGCAGGGCCCCTCCTCTGCAGCCTGGCCACACCCTGGTGAGGCTCCAGCCTGCTGGCGCCTAAGGAGGCTGAGGCACCCTGCTTGGGCAGATGGGGCTGAGGGTGTCGATTTGACCTAACAAGCTGCAGTGATTGCCCCGAAACATGGTCTTTTCTTTCTGACATAAACACAATCTGTTTCCCCAGAAGCACTGCCATAAACAGACACCAGACATCCCAAACCAAGACCACACACACTTGGAACACTGCCCCCTCCTGCACTCCTTTTCAGGGATTTCTGGAAACCCAGCTCAGAGACAGGCCTTCTGGGCAACCCACCCACCCTCAGCTCTGCACCCCAAGCCACCCTCTCTGTCCCTACAGATGTGCACCACTGTAGGTGGTGCACATCTGGCTCCCTGCAGAACCCAGACTGTTGGGTCGAAGGCCAGGGCCATGCGTCTCCCAGCCCAGGCTCCCCATGGCACCCAGCACTGCCCCGACGCATGTCCTAATAGCCAAGCATCTTCCACATGTCCTTGACAAAGAGAATACAGAAGCTCAGAAGGGTCAAGTCACTGCCTAAAGATCACAAAGCTAGAAGATAGTGGAGAAAAGTTCAAACCAAGAGTTTCTGATTTCTAAGCGCATTCCTGTTCATTCTCAGCGTAAGTCAAAGGGGTCTTCCATCCAAGGTCTTTCCTTACTGAAGATGCTTCTAGATCTTTCCAAGGAGAGCACAGTGTGTACATGTTTCTTTGCTTTCTCACTGTGCTACATTATCCATTTTCCTCATTAAGTCTTAGCCTATTAATAACCACCCATTTGTCTTAATTCAATAAAAAGATGATTGATTGTATTTGCAACGGTTTCATTGAACTTGTGAAAGTGATGGATGGGGTCCCGCAGCAAGGAAGCCTCAAGAAAAACCATATCCTTGCATTTGCTTGGAAGGGGTTCTCTGTCTCACCAAACATTTTGAGACAGAAATTTCCAAAAGAAATATACATTCAGTAGCCTCAAGAATCAAATGCAAAGTAAAATTTTACCTTTATGTCTGTGTTCTGAATTTTGATCTGGGGGTTCCATGATGGTTCCATGGTGGGGAGCTTCAGTTACTTTTTTTCATTCAGTCACTGGCTACAAAACCACTTACTTGTGTGTTTATAGGAAGAGTGGTATGGTCACTTCTGTCCTGGGTGGGGAAGTGAAGCCTCTCAGGTAGTGATATATGTAAAGCCCAGACCCACAATGAGTCCAGACTCGGGGCTTTTCCTGTCCACCCAGAAGGACTGGTCATGCTGGTACCTGTTTGAGCACAGGTGTGTCCTGACATCACATGCATCCACCATGAGAAGGCCCTGAAACATGTCTGTCACCACCTCTCATAAGCTTGCAGCCAGCCAACACCACTGACCAAGGGCCAGCTCTCCAGCCAGGCATCCTGGATGCCCAACTGGGCCTTCCTGATCTGACTTCACACCAGCCCACACAGCCCACTACCTTTCAATCTTGCACCCTCTGTCGTGTGGGACCTGACGATCTGTCCTTCCAGAACTTCCCAGACCATTGCCCCAAGTCCTTACTGTCTCTTCATTGGCCCCTGGTAGATCCCTCCTTCCTCTCCACTTAAAGGCAGAAATTCTGTGCACAAGTCTCTAGACTTGGGGTTTCAGTAACAAGTCACTGAGCTCCAACCTCTGTCAGGAGACATGCGAGGCTACCACCCCCGTTTCTAACCTCCTCCTCCTTTCCGCTGCCCCAGGTCTGCCTGGGATGTCGTGCTGGCCAGTGGCTATTGTCACACATTCGCCAGTACAGAAACAAAATGGGTGAGAACAAAAGAGCAGAGCCAGCAGTGAAGCGAACAGCAAGCAGGCCTTTCTTTCTGGCTCTGCCCGGCCTGAGCTGGACCTCACGCGAGTAGGATGATGTTACAAACACACCTCCTTGGAAACATCATCCCAATGCTGAATTATTCTGTCCCCTATTTTAACCAATATCTTGAAACCCTAGAAAACAGTTCTAATCAATAGGCTGGGAGGATGATGAAAACCTATTACTGGGAAAGAAACACATTATTAGAAAGATCAAAGTATAATAAGGCTCCAAGGAAGGTGGGGAGAGGTGTCCTGAACTCCGCGGTCGATGCCGTGTGAGTGGGTTTCATGGTTTTTCTTCCCTAGAGTGGATCACACGTCCACGTGCGTTCTCTTTCACGTAGCTTCCCTTCCATTAACATCCCCAAAGATGAAACCAAGAATTGTCATTAGTCCTTTTTTTGGGGTACAAGTTCCTAGAACCCATGAGAGCAACTGATTGTTGGGTCTCACCCAGAGATGCTGGGGAGGTCTTCCCTCCTCCCAGAGCTCGGTGCTGAGGACTCGGGATGGGCAAGGGGGTCCCGGCTATTATGAGCAGCCTCCCTATTCCAGCGTTGACCATGAGCTGCCAGAGGGTGGGGGAAACAGGGCCGACCAATGCTAACCCCTATACCCAGAGCGCAAGGTGCAAGCTGGGCAGCTCTAACTCAAGGCTTCCAGACAGGATCTTGGGATGAGCACACCTGAATCCTTCTTGTTCCCGAAAGAGGGGCCCAGTGTTCGTGTGAGATCCCCGTGCTCTGGGCTGGCACAACAGCTGTGCTTCTGGTAGAAGCTTCCAGACCCTAGACTCTCCCTGGATCACCTCTGGCTTGTTTTCTTCAAAGAGGGCTCTCCCAAATTCCAGGGGGAGGAGAGAATACCGATTAATGGAAGGAAAGAAGAGGAAGGAAGACCACCACTGAGATTAGACAGGTGAGTCTGGATGAGAGAAAAGGACGCTTCCTAAAACATCAGATGGGAAGCAGAGTCTTACAGAGAGCCATTGATTCTCCAGTGCCAACATCTGGGCCGTGGCTGGGACCCATGTTTGGGGTGCCATATTTGGCCAATAAAGATACAGGATGCCCAGTCAGATTTGAGAAAAAAAAATTAAACAGATAAACTACAAACACTGTTTTCCTATGTGTATGTCCCAAATATTGCAAGAGACGTACTTATACTAAAACATTACTTGTTTATCGGAAATTCAGATTTAACTGGGTGTCCTGCATTTTATTTTATGGCAGCGCCATGCAGGGTCCCTTGTCCCCATTCTGAATGCTCTTTCTTTTTTTTTTTTGCGGTACGTGGGCCTCTCACTCTTGTGGCCTCTCCCGTTGTGGAGCACAGGCTCCGGACGCGCAGGCTCAGCGGCCATGGCTCACGGGCCCAGCAGCTCCGCGGCATGTGGGATCTTCCCGGACTGGGGCACGAACCCGTGTCCCCAGCATCGGCAGGCGGACTCTCAACAACTGCACCACCAGGGAAGCCCTGAGTTCTCTTTCTTGAGTGTTCTCTGAAATGGAAGGCTGAGTGAGAGTCCGGTGGCCATCTCATTATTTGTTCACTCATTCAATCACTCACTCATTCATACACAAATGAACTCATTTGCTCATTGAGGTTCTGCTATCTGATAGGCATGGGAACAGATGTCAGGGATACCAGTGTGAATAAGACAGGGTCCCTCTGATGAGCTTAGCATCATGGGGTAACATCCATTAGGGCACTTGTATCTCAGGGTTCAGGCTGCATCAGAGTCACCTGAGGGCTCCTGTGGCTGGCAGAGCAATGACCTTCCCGAGATGTTTATGTCCTAATCCCTGAACCTGTGAATCTGTGACCTCACGTGGCAAAAGGGACTTTGCAGCTGTGATTAGGTTAAGGGCCTTGGAATGTGGAGATGGTCCAGGTGGCCCCACCGTAATCTCACTGGTGGGATCTGAGATGTGGGATGTGACGAGAGGAGGATGCTCTGAGAGATGCATATTGCTGGCTTTGAAGAGGGAGGAAGGGTCAGGAGCCCAGGAATACAGGTACTTCTAGAACTGGAATACGTGAGAAACTGGTTCTCCCCTGGTGCCTCAGAAAGGAAGGCACTTTGAGCTTAGCCCATGCAGTCTGTGTCAGACTTCTGCCCACAAAGCTGTAACGTAATCAGTCTGTGTTGTTCTAAGTCTCTGAGTATGTCTTGAACTGTGCCCGCAGCAATAGAAAATGAATACAGCTTCTTGAACTCACCACAGGGCTTCTGAACCCCCAGCCAGAAGAGGGGCCTGGGAGTCTGCATTTCTAACATGCTTCCAGGCGATGCTGCTGCTCTGGTCTGGGGACCCTGCTTTGAGAACCACCGTCCTAGAGAAAAAGAAGGAAGCTAGAAAGGGGACCCAGGCCCCCGATTTCCTGGAAGGAGAGGGATTGGCAGTCATCTCTTTGGCTGACAGTTGTCCCCCTGAGGCTGGGTTGGGATGTCAGGCTCCACATTGTACACAGTTTGGACCAGCTTTGCTGGAGGGCCCAGACCAGGACTCCCAGGCCCTTCAGCTTCAGAGGCATACTGCCAGCCTCTTTAAAAGGCTCGGACACTAAATCAGGGAGCAGAAGCTACTTAGCCAGGCCCTGAGGACAATCAACTCCAGTGCCAGGGCCAGGATCTGGATTCTTTGAATCCAGGAACTTTGTTGGGGTCACACGCACAAGAGAATGAATCTGTTGGTATCTCAGAAGAGAGAAAACAGGGAATCTGAGTTCTAAGGATCCAGTAACCGGGGGTGTCTGGGCCAAACACCTGGCAGAAAGCGCTGTGAGCAGAGGGAAGGCTTGTGGTCCCTGGGATCCTCACCTATATCTCGAGGTGCAGCTCAGCCTCACCTCCCAGCTCTGCCTGTGTATAAAGACAGTCAGTGCAAAAAGTGGGACTGCAGGAGCCTGCAAATAATGAAGACCCCCCCCCCCAGAGGGCAGTGAGCTGCCCAGGGCTTCACAGAGGCAGGTGGTGGAGCCGGGGGCTCACTCAGGGCAGCTGGACCCCAGGGTCTATCTTCCACTAGTGCCGGCAGCCTTGAGACAGTGACCGAGGGACCACGTTTGGCTGCAGACTCACACGCTTCATTCTTGTCTCCGGCTGGTCTCATTCCCTCCCAGCTCCGTGCTCCTGGTGGTGGATTTATATATCACAGGGTGTCCGCCCTGTCCCAGGCCATTCCTGCAGAAGCCTCTTTGAAGGCAAAATAGATTCCAGAATGATCGTTCACTAAGAGACATTCATCAGTGAGATGTCCTCCATAAAACTGAAATATCATAAAATCGTACACGCGTGGGCCCAGAGACGGGCAGCAGCCATATTTCAGCAGGAACACGGCCAGCGAAGAATACAAGTGCCCGTTCTTGATAAATTAGACCCCAGTTGATACTGTTACTTGCTTGTTGGAGACAGTGAGATGGTCATTCAATCAACATTCTGGCTCCCAGGATGGCAGGGACAGCAGCCTCATCCCCAATCAGTCATCAGCACGGCCTCGGGCACCACTCTCTGAAGGGCCTGGGTCCACTCGGGCCCCCGGGAGAGCCCTGCTCAGAACAGCAAGTCAGGGAGACAAATGATGACCAGCAAGTTTGCAATCATGAGAGATGAGCGCAGGCGTGCATGCGAGGGCCCATCGCTCTTCCTCCCCTTGGCAGCTCGGCCCAGCGTCCTGGGGGCTCTCCTGGGAGGGTGGGGCTGCTGGCCTTCATCCCGGCTGCCCAGACGTGTCTGTCATCTGGTAGGAGATTGTTACATCCACCTGGGCCGCGAGCGTGTCTGGGGCAGTGAGGGGGCCCAGGGATGGGGAGGGGGCAGCGGTAGGGAGGGTGCCCTGGAATGTCCCCCGGCGACCTCCTTTATCTCCTTTGGGGCTGCACTGTGTCTGCAAACCCAGAATCTCCACCTCTCCGCTCCGCAGACAAATAGATGGCATGGAGGGGAGGGCTGCAGTCACCTGGCAATGTCACACCTGTGTCTGGTCGTAACTTTGGGGTTCAAACCCAGGCCTTCCTTCCCAAGCCCGGCAGCCAGACTCTTCCAAGCTCGTGAGGGTAGGCCTGGGCCTTGGCGAAGCCACCATTTAGTGATGGTTCCCTCACTTGGCCACAGGACCAGGTGAAGCGACAGAGGAGTAACAGGGATGCTTGAACCTTGTTGTGACACCCCCGCTGAGCCCTTTGTCCCATGTCTCTCTGCCCTTTCCAGAGAGGTATGCCCACTGAGTCCATGTCAGAGGTCCAGAGCAGTCATGAACTTGCTAAGGGTGGAAACAAACAGGTAGCCTATCTGATCTGGGGACCTGGCTGGATAATAGAAATTTCCGTGCATTTCTACCACTACAGCTGCCATCCCTGGGCCAGTGTGGGCTGTGGACCCCCAGAGGGTGGGCCAGCCACTTTCCCTGGCTCCCTGATTTCCATGTGCAAATGGGGTGGGGGCTGGGAGCACCCAGCACGTCTGGCCGTGAGAGCTCCCAGGACGCAGATCCGGCCCCTGCAGCAGAGGTGGCCCCGACCACAAAGCCAGGCCTCCAAGAGCGGCTCTCACGTCCGATTCCAACCTGCTTTATGAACATCAATTAAGTATTGATTGATAAACGAATGTATTAAGATCCTGAGAAATGGCTCCAGGCATAATGACTTGTTACTGTGAGAAATAGGCCTTGGAAGTACAATGATTTCTTACCCACCTATGGCCCTAATTCCGCACCTGCTCTGGGCAGGACATCAAAATAGGAAAAGCAGGATTCGGCTGACACCCGAAGAAACTGAATTTTGAGTCTGGAAGAGAAATCAGACCCATGGACTGGGGAAGAGTGTCCTCCAGCCTCTGACCAGCCCCTGACCAGTCACAACATCACACTTCTTCCACTTACCCTCAAGGCATGGTCCTGCCACCCCCTGACCAGTCCCACTTTGTCAGCCTCTCCTCTTCCTCCAGCCGCTCCCGGGGGCGAGCCTGCCTGGTCCTCTGCCCTTGTCCCCTCCACACCAACCGTGAGCCAGCACCCAGGCTCAATTTTCACTCTGTCTCCCCTGCAGGGACCCTCAGTGTCGAGGGGCCAAGCCTGACCACTCCTCTTGCTCCATGCTGCCCCACCACGGGTGCATCTCCTCAAGGTCATGCCCCCCTCCCTGGGACAAGTGTACATCATACTGCCTGGGCCACCATCACAAAATACCACAGACCAGGCGGCCTAAATAACAAACATTTGTTTCTCACATTTCTGGAGGCTGGAAGTCCAATATCAAGGTGCGCTGATTCTGTTCCTTGTGAGGTTCTTCCTGGTTTCAGGCAGCCCCCTCACCTGCTGTGTCCTCACATGGTGGCAAGAGAGAGTTCTGGTTTCTTCCTCTGCTTGTAGGGACACTAATTCCATGCTGGGGGTCCCACCCTCATGACCTCATCACCTCCCGAAGGCCCCACCTCCTGACGCCATCACATTGGAGGGTTAGGGATTCAGCATAGGAATTTGGGGAGGGGAACCCAAAGACTGAGTCCATGACTGGAGCTTCTTTCCATCAGCCTTCAGGGGAGATGCTCCCCAACACCCGTTTTTCTGTCTCCTGGGAGTCACCATGGCTGTGGATCTCTGTCTTGTTCACTGGGTGACCCCAAGCTCCCTCTGCCTGCTGGTCTGTCTCTAACACCAACTGGCAACTTATAGTTCCACATAAGTCAGCCTTGAGCATGGGTCCTTTCTGCCACTCAGCGTCTGGTTGCCCTTTGTCTGGCAAATACACCCACACTTTCCCAGAGCATCCTCCCCAGTCCCACAGCTGGGCTCTGAGGTTCAGGGGAAGTGCCAGTTCCCACACGGAGGAAGCCTTGGATGCTCCACTCCTCTGGCCACAGAGGGATGGACAGGGGAGCCAGGTGGGCCGAGTGGATTCAGTGAGACATTCCCGGGACCTGGCTTTCCCTCTGGACTTAACTGTTAAGAGGATGCTGGCTGCCATCTTGTTAGTAAAGCACATGAACTGAGACTCCTCCATCAAGTCGTACCTGCAGCCTGGTCTGCCTTTGGACCGTTCACTCCTGTTGATCAATACACTCCCTTGTGCCTCAGCTGGTTCTCTTGGGCTTTACTCACTTGTACCTGTAGGAGTACCATTAATGTATCACCTAGAGTGCAGATTGCAGGCTGGGGAGGGAGTGTCACCTCTCACTATGTGCCTTCCAGAAGCACCTGCCTGGCTGAGCAATGGCTCTGGAAACTGACCTTGGGGCCCTGGGTTCTTCCCGAGCAGCCTGGAGAGAAACGGCCTCCCGGCTGTTCTTCATGGATCACTGAGCTCCTGCAAACGTGCTCAGCCCCATTTTAAGCCCTTTTTCTGCTGCTCTGTCTTCCTTCTCCTTCTGGTCTGGGAGGATGATGTGAATTGTGCACTCTATTTTGGCAGCCGAATGCCCCTGGTTATACAGCTCCCAATTACAGTGGGCGTGAGCACGAATGTTCTGGAAAAAATATATATGTATGAGCTGCCCAACATGGTGAGTCATCGTATTTCCCAACTTTTAGGCAAGTTCAGGTGCTAGGGGACGTGACCCATAAATCAAACAGATGGAATCTTCACTTCTGGGGGGTGGGTGGGAGCGCTGATGATCTGTTAGCTCCAGGGTCAGGGGAGGGAACGTCTTTCTTTCTGTCAGAGAGTGCTCGGGAAGTGATAAAGAGGAGCTTGTTACTCCTATAAAACCTGAGATGGGCTTGACAAATTGTCTTTAATAAAATGTTCTCTGAGGAGCATAATTGGGGAAAGTCAGGTCGAATCCTGGAAGCACCGGCAGATTGACAGACACTTACAGACAGATGGGTCCACCTGCCCTGGTTGGGGGTGCGGTGCTGTGTGTGCCGGCCTGTGTGTGAGTGTGTGTGTGAGTGTGAGAGGGCCTGGGTAGTCACGCATAGTCAAGTGTGTTGTGTGATTTTACGTGTACAGGCTTGCCCAGACCTGTGACGTGTGTACACACCAGGGACCCAGGCACGTGTGTGTGTGTGTCTGTGTGTGTGACAAAAGCCAGGGAGACCCCATGCACACCCACCTGATGTGGAAAGGTGGTCCCACACAGAGCCTGGGTCCTGGGTGTGCCTAGATGGCCAAGGGCAACTCTAGGCATGGGCCAGTCCCTGGTGTCCACGCCTCTCATTTGCCTCCTTCCCGGGTGTCCCCCAGTCCAACCCCCACCAACTCCAGCCAGGACTGAGGGGAGGAAGGGAGGGGCCCCTCTCCCAGTCCAATTTAGAGCTGCATCCAGCACCTCAGCCAGACAGCGTCAGCTGCCCCTGCCCCCGGGGCTGGGCCGGGCTGGACAGGGCTCTCCCACCTCCCTCCCTCCCCCGTGTCCTCACCTCTGACCTGGTGGGAGCCTCAAGGCCCATGTGAAGTGCCCCCTTCTCCATGGAATCTTCTGTCCAAGCCTAGCTGGGCCTCTCTGGACAACCTGTGTCAGTCAAGCTGGAAGGGGACCCCCATGGCGTGCCTCACCCTCGGTGCCCAAGCTCCTTGCCCCAATAGGCCCAGCCAGAGCCCCCTGGGCCTTCGGCGTGTGGCACAGAGCAGTGGGAATGGCTGCATCCTCCCTGCCCTCCCCCACATCAGCGACTCAGGGTCCCCACGGAGCCTGGGAGGAGTCAGCAGCCACTTGCACCCCTGGGACGACAGATGTGATGGTGTTGAGGGGAGCAGAGGGGGTGAGTGGGGTGTGAGCAGCTGGGTGCACGTGGTGGGAAAGCAGGAGGTGCATGGGTGGGCGTGCAGTCAGGGGGGTCACTCTGGCGCCCCAGGCTGGAGAATGTCAGCTGTGGGCCCCAAATCCACGCTCCCCTCTTCCTTAGCAACAGAGGCAGCGTGAGCCAACCCAAGCCTTGCTCTCCCAGCTCCCTTCCAGAAGTTGGTGGCTGTAGAAATCGTGGGTGGAGAAGGGGCTTCCAGGAAAGTCCTCTCAGGGCCAACAGAGTGGCCAGCCCTGTGGCCCTGTGCCCTTCCTTCTTCCTGCTGCCTGGACAGGGACGTGCCTGAGGTGGCCTGGGACCGGAGGATGGAGGATGGAGCTGTCAGGACAGAAGATACAGGCAACCTGGCCTCCATGGTCCCTGAGCTGCAAAGCTGGCCTCAGACAGCCCAGCCCAAACTCTTCTGGAAAGGAGAAATCAGCCTGTCTCTAACATGAAACCAGGCATTGCTACCTAGTCTACACCTGACTGGGATATGCCAGGTGGTCCTTCAGGCAGACAGGATCACTTAGGGTTTGGGGAAAATAGGACGTCTTGGAGAAAAGTAGGCCTGAGAGAGAGGGGGACCGGGGAGGTGGTGACAGGGAAACCAAGAAAGGGTGTTTTAGAACAGGCCTAAATGCTGCTGCAGGATGGCCCACTGGATTTGGTGACCCTGAGGTCTGAGCCCAGCAGGACAAGTTTGGGGATACAGGGTAGGAAACCAGGGCCAAGTGCTTGATTAGTGAGAGGGACCTGGGTAGTGTGTGCAAAGGACTTTTTTTGTGAGTTCTGTTGGCATTCTGGAAAGTTCTGTTTTAAAGATGGTTGAGAGCAGCTTAGATGCTGATGGGGAAACGTGAGCATTAGGAAAACAAAAATGAAAAGTGGCGGATGGGATAGGTCCAGAGCACCACCGGGTGTTGGGTCAGGGGGGGCACCGGGGGAGGTGGTGCCTAAAGAGGGGTTGCAGGCAGTGGTCTGGGCCTGCTTTAGGGAGCACCGAGGACACTATGGGGTTTTAAGCCAAGGAGTAGCAAAGTAGGGTTTTGTTTGGAAAGATATGTCTGGTGGCAATGCCCAGGGCAGGCTGAATAGATTGGGGCAAAAGGCAAAACCGGAGGCAGAGACCCAAGTGGGAGGCCTGAGCCCAGGGAAGCAGCTGTCAGGATCCTGGCAATGGAGAAGCATCCCAGCCTGAGAGGCAAGGGGTGAGGAGGGAGCATCCACAGGCCCCATTTTGAAAGAAAAGGAACCAAGTTTAGATTCAGGCGTTTTATGTTCCTCTCTTAGGGGGATAAAAGAAGCTATAAAAATTGTAGGCAGATGTGCCTCACGTCTTGGTAATTTCCAAAGGATTGCTTTTAATATGATAGGCACATAAAAGAGTTTAAAAGCAGCTGCCTTGCGTAGGCATTATCCACTGCTCGTGGAGCCTCGTGGCACCAGGGGTGAGTTTTGCCCTTAACAGTGGCTCCGAGGCAGCAAGTAATGCTGGCAGGCAGAGCAGCAAAAACGGGGAAGCAAGATCCCACCACCCAGAATGGAGTCCGCAGGAGGCAAGTCCCTGTCCCAGTTTGCAGACACAGCCTCTACCTCCTGCCCCACCTACTCTTAACTTACCCCACGTCGGGCAAAATCATCCTAGGGATTGGGCGGTGAGTATGGCACAGACCCGGTCCCCAGAGCCCACCGTCCACGGGGAGAGAGATGTGTAAACCAGACACAGCCCTCTAACCATGAACCTGATTTGTCCGGGCATCTGATGGAAGGAGGTGGAGACATCTTCTGCACACCACTCCCCCACCACTGGTCCTTCTCAGGGGGATGAGGTACGGGTGATGCTATTCCTCCACAGAAAGAATTTCTTTTTTTTTTTCCTTAAGATGTTGGGGGTAGGAGTTTATTAATTAATTTATTTATTTTTGCGTGTTGGGTCTTCGTTTCTGCGCGAGGGCTTTCTCTAGTTGTGGCAAGCGGGGGGCACTCTTCATCACGGTGCGCGGGCCTCTCACTATCGTGGCCTCTCTTGTTGCGGAGCACAGGCTCCAGACACGCAGGCTCAGTCGTTGTGGCTCACGGGCCTAGTTGCTCCGCGGCATGCGGGATCCTCCCAGACCAGGGCTCCAACTCGTGTCCCCTCCATCAGCAGGCAGATTCTCAACCACTGCACCATCAGGGAAGCCCAGACAGAAGGAATTTCTTGACAAGCCTGCTGGGGCGGAATGTGGGAATCTCGAGGGTCGGGGTGTGAGCAGATACCAGCTGGCTGTTGTGTGAGCTGATGAGGAAGAGCCGGCCTGTCTTTTCGGAGAAAGATCGTAAGGTCTGGAGCTAGAAGTGGCAGAAGCCTCCACGCTCTGCAGTATCACCCTCCCTGCAGGCTCCTTGCAGGCCGGGAGGTTACTGAATTCCTCACCTGCCCCGCTGTGAGTGGGTCTGCAGAGAAAGCAGAGGCTCACAACGTTGTGTGTAGCTGGTGGGTGGACTGCATGCCATATACTTGAGTGTGAGCCCAGAGGCGGCCCGGGGCTTGGAAGATCCCAGAGGGGCAGGAAAACCTTATTGAGGAACATCTGAGTTCCTCATACGACTTCACGCACAGATGGTGTGATGACACCAGAATCCAAACCATCTACAGATCAGAACTAATAAGCAAGGTCATGGATTGTATTTTTCATTCACTGAAGCTCCATTTCATTCTCCTTTGAATCTGTCCTTTTGTTGTAGGTGGGTCTTTTGATCCTCACTCCTGTCGTATCTTTGATTCCCTTTTTTTCCCCTTTACATTTGCTTTACATTTGCTTTACATTTGCTTTATTTTGCATTCTGTGCGTGGTGGTCAAAATCTCTGAAGTCTGGGTCTGTTCTTTTCTCCTTATTTTGCTTCTTGCTGGATTTTGCTCTGTCTGGGTGACTTGTTCATCCCTACGGCTGTACAAGTTTTAGTTATGAGATCATAGTGGTTTGATCTCTGCTGTGGAGAGCCGGGAAAGGACCTGTCTGATGACATGAAGGGGCCTGGGATTCTTGGGTAGATTTCCCTTCTTCCACTAAATGCAGGAATGAGAAAGACATTTTCGTGGCTTTCTGCTTCTGTGGGACTATTCCTCCCCAACTCCATCCACACCCCTGCCAGCTCGCCTCTTCTCTCCAGTGACCCCCACCCTGAGTTCTGGCTTCATGTGGGGTGATTTCCAGTCCAACTATCAATCACCAGAAGAGGTGAGTCAGCATTTCCTGGACTGAGTGTAGACCTGTTAGTTTCTTCTTGTTTTACATCGGTAATTTCTTTATACATTTTAAAGTGAGATTATTATGTGCATACAATTTACTACTAGTACTTTCATCCTCTCACTTTTCATCCAGGTAGGTGGCAAGTGGATCTAATCATAGCTCCCCTGGGGAGATAAAGAAAAGGAACTGTTATTCCATGTGTCCTTCTGTGGGTTTTCTGGGCCCAAACCCTTGGTCTTGCCTTGGTCCGATTGTGTTCCTCTTCCTGGCTGAAGGCATAAGCCACTGAGGGCTCACCCACCCACACAGCCACACCTGTGAGCTGTGTGTTTTTAAACAGCCTGTCAGCTGGAAATAAATCTTTGTGCTTTCCCCAGGAAATATAGTCTATAAATCACTGTGACATTTGAGATGAGGATCCCCCACTCCTGCTCCTCTGCCTCTCTGGATAAGCCTCCACACTTGCTACAGAGCCTGGGTGGTGGCCAACCCACATCATGCTGGATGATGTAGGGACAGTCAGTTAAAGATGAAATCACTGGCATCTTCAAATGTCAGCTTTGTCACTACGGAAATGACCTTGCACTGCAGTGGCAGAGAAAGATGACTCTATGGAGCATTAAATAGGTGAGTTGCCACTACTTTCTATTCATCCTGGCCTTAGGATGTCTATGACGTCACAGACTGCATTCACTTTTCAATGCTGTGATGGGAAATTTCACGTGTCCACTTGGCTGGGCTTTGGTGTCCACTTGTTTGGTCAAATACCAGTTTAGATGTTGCTGTGAAGGTATTTTTTAGATGTGATGAACATTTAAATCAGTAGATTTTTAGGAAAGTGATTACCTTCATAATGTGAGTGGGCCTCATCCAATCGGTTCAAGTCCTTAAGAAAAGACTGAGGTCCCCTGAAGAGGAAGGAATTCTGCCTCCAGACCGTCTCTGGATTCAAGCTACAACATTGACTCCTGCTGGAATTTCTAATCTTCTGGCCTGCCCTGCAGACTCAGACATGCCAGCCACCTCAGTCACAAGAACTAACTCTTTAAAATAAATCAATCTCTCTCTCTACCTATAGATAGATAGGTAGATAGGTAGATAGATAGACAGATAAATAGATAGATAGATAGATAGATAATCTTCATTTGTATTAGTCAGGGCTCTCCAGAGAAACAGAACAATTAGGAGAGATAGATAGATAAATGATAGGTTGATACTGCTGGATGGTTAGATCTATCCAATAGATAGATCTATCTATCTATCTACCTATCATTCTATCTATCTATCTATCTATCTATCTATCTATCTATCATTCTATTATTCTGTTATTCTATCTATCTATCTATCTATCTATCTGTCTATATACCATTCTACCTATTATTCTTTCTATCTATCTATCTACCAATCTACTTATCATTCTATCTATCTATTATTCTTTTTATCTATCTATCTATCTATGTATCTATCTATCTATGTATCTATCTATCTATCTATTTACCTATCCATCCTATTGGTTGTTTCTCCGGAGAATCCTGGCTAATACAAATGCAGATGATTGGTGCTCATTTAAAAATTTTTCAATAGGACAGCTTGAAGAAATCACATTTTATGTAATTCACTCAAGACACCAGACTGAAAAGGGGAAATAAAAGAAAGCAAAACACTCTTCTTGTGCCTGCTGCCCCTGGTGTCCTTCAAATCTACCACCT
Source organism: Mesoplodon mirus (assembly GCF_964341445.2). Taxonomy (NCBI): domain Eukaryota; kingdom Metazoa; phylum Chordata; class Mammalia; order Artiodactyla; family Ziphiidae; genus Mesoplodon; species Mesoplodon mirus. The sequence goes on from NC_138987.1 coordinate 43,493,029, forward strand.
TGATCTTAACAAATTTTTCACTGGAGGCACCCCACCCCCCAGCTCCTGCTATATGTTCTTTAATGTATCACCACTCTCTAACATGCTCTGTATTCACTTGCTAGATTGCTTTTATGTGCTTCTCCAAGAGAAATATAAGGACTAGTGCCTGGAATGTGGAGGTGCTCAATTCAATTTTTACTGAAATTGATGAATTATGGTCATGAGAGAGCTAGTTAGTTATAGCTCAGGGAGTCAAAGTGTTGAGAGTCTCAGTTTGAGTATCGGTCAGATTGGGGTTTAAAGTCCAGCTCATTCATGTTCTCAGTGGTTTATCTTCTCTGTATCTCGTTTTCCACATACAAATGAATGTAACATCATCTACCACAGTGGATGGGATTCAGGATTCAACTATGCATATATATATATATTTATAGACACTTCTGTACTTGGATAATATTTATAATCACATTATAAACTTTTCTTATAAAAGAAAGGAAATCCTACTAACTTCAATTTTTGACAACAAGTCTTTATACCAGAGGAAAATAAAGAAACATATGTAAGATGCTCAGAGATGGGCAATGTGAGCCAACATGCCAGACTGACTTTCAGGTATACATACTTATAAAAACTCAGAAAAAGTTGCTATGCACCCCTCCTGAAGTGTGTAGCTGAGAACCAGTGTTATACAACAAAAATGACTGGAGAGGCAGTGGCGGAAGGATGGACAGTCAGTGTGGTATACCAGATGTACCTGTAGAGGTCGTACAAAGTGATGACTATAAGGAAGACAGGAGGTGTGTAATGACCATGTGCTCTAACAAAAAGAATCTGGGGAACTATTAAAACTGGGGGGAGGATACTTAAAAAGCAGAATGATTCAGCCGATTACTTTATAGGCGTTCACTGAGAGATAAAATTGTATTACTTCAAAGTAATTGCTTTGGGAGAAGAAGGGTAGAGGGAGGAAGACACCAGGGTACTAGTAACCTGTGTCCAGGAAAAGAGATGATGATGTAATCATCAAGGTATTAGTGGAAAGGTGTTCATGAGAACAAAATACAAGACTTTCTAGATACCTGAAGGTAGTCCTAAGAAAGAGAGACAAAACAAATAAAAAGAGAAAGCTAAGCATAGTTCATGGTGGGTGAATACGTGTGTGTGTGACACATATGTCATTTATATACATATGCATGCCATATAACTATGACAGAAGGAGGACAAACATTGATTATACTGATAAATAACACATGGAAATGGGCTTAATTCAAACAAAAGGAATATGGTTTTCAGATTGGCTAACAAAGTGAAATCCAGCACTATGCATGAAACCTGCCTAACTTAAAAGAGATTTTTTTTTTAATTAAAAGGAAAGTACCCAATAATGCAGGAGCAACTTTCAAGGAGTGGAGATTGCAGGAGATAGAAGGAGAAGTAGACAAAAATAAGCTCATAACACCACACCACTCTCAATCCAAGAGAAATCAAGTAGACACACTCAGGAAGAGATAGAAGATTTAAATGACATGATTAATGAGGCAGATCCTATAGATATGCATTGACCTCTGAACTCTGGTAATTGAGAATACTTCTTCTTTTTAAAAGTGTATGAAACATCCCCGTAAACTGTCCACATATTATGCTATAAAGAGAATCTCATTAAATTCTAAAGCATGGAAATAATACAACCAGCATTCTCTTACCACCAGCAATAAAACTAGAAGTTAATTATAGCATTAACCAAATAAAAAAGCCTGCCCACAAAATGTGCTATTAAACAACTCTTGGAACAAAAGCAAAATCAGAATGAAATTACAAAATTTTATAAATATAACAATAATGAAAACCAAAAGTATTAGACTCCACAGAATATAATTAAAGCAGTTATAAAAGAACAACTTTAACCTGAAATAAAAATGAATATCAGTAAAAATGCAAATATAAAAATAAATGAATATCAAACACAAAAATTTAGAAAAGGAACAGCAACAAAGTTAATCCAAAGAAAGAAGAAAAAGGAAGAAACAGAAGTACTAAAGTGTTAAAACAAAAGAAATTGAACCAGTAAATGCATCCAAAATCTGATTTTTAGAGGCCAGCTCAAAAAAAGTGCTGGTGGGGGCTTGGGGGGAGAAAGCACATGCATACAAAACTAGGAATGACAAAGTGTAAATAGCCATCAAATCTAGAAGGATTTATTTTTAAAACAAGATTACTTTGTAAAATTGCATGCAAATGAAGTTAAACGCCAAGATGAAATAAATAACTTTTTAGAAAAATGCAAAGTACCAAAATTGACCCCATTAAAGAGAGAAAATCTAAACAGGCCAGTTACCACTGAAAAAATACAGGCAGTAGTTAAAGGTCACTAACTTCCTCCCAACACAATTTGCACAAGGGAAATAAACCGAGTTTAGATCAATTAACAACAATGCTACTTAAATAATTTTAGAAGAGAGGAAAAGGTGGAAGTTTTCCAAATTCTTTTTATGAAGCAAGTAAAACCCCCATAACCTGACAGAGCTTTTATTAAAAAAAAGTTACTGACCAATCTCACTTATGATTATAGACACACCAAAATATTAGATAAAACATTATGAAACAGAAGTAAACAACATGTTACAAAAGAATGCATCATGACCAAGTGGTTGTTTTACCAGGAGCAGGAAGGTGGTTCAATATTAGAAACATATTAATATAATCCATCAAACGAATAAGGACTAAGCAAAAATATCTGATCACTTCAAAAATAGAACAGACTTTTTACATAATTAAACACATTATGTTAAAAATACACAATAAAATAGTAATTGATGTACCCTAAATCTAGTACACAGCTCAGTGGACAACACAAACATCCTTCCAGCTAAAGACAGGAAGAAGATAGGGGTGTACATCCCTTTGACCTTTTAGAATTGTAATTAGAAGAGAGAAAAACATAGAGGAACAGGAGCTGGAAAAGAAGAGAAAACAAAATCATTTATATTTGCAGGTGATAAAATTAAATATTTTGGAGACCCCAAAATCAAAGGAAAAACTCTTACAGAAAAGAAACAGGGAATGTATTAAATTAGCATATTATAAAAGCAACATTTAAAAAATCACTAAAAACTTGTTCTTCTGGTAAGATGGAGTATTTCCCCTGTTCCTACAACTAAAACCCCTGGACATTGTATATAAAACCAAAGAAAGAAGTCTATGAGAGGTGAAGAGGGTGGGGCAGGCTGACTTTGGGACCCAAGGAATGACATGGTGGTGAGTTCTCTGGATGTTTATATTTTTGCTTTGTATATCCTATACTTGGAGCTGAAGATAGAGGCAGCTTGGGAATATCATGCAAACAACAATGAAACAACCCAAAAAAGCCTGCTCTCTGTAGCCAAAGGACAAGGAAAGGGGCAGCTTTGCAAGACAGAAGATTTTTAGACAGCAACCGTCCTGCTCCAGGAAACACCAGAACAATCTGTGCCCACCACTCACATCAGCAAAGATCACTCCCATCCATCAGGAAGGAAATGCCCTACCACTCCTGACCCAGTGAAGAAAGAGATGCACAGCCTCATGCAGCAGAGACCATGTGGGAGAGGGAACCCCCATGCCCAGCAGCAATAACAAAGAGCCCACCCCACGTTGGGAGTCGAGGGAGGTGGAGTGGGGAACCTGGGCGTTTATGTCTGTCTCCACTTGACTGTAATGAAAGAAACTGGGGAGCATGGTGACCCCTCCCTTCCCTCCCAGAGTAGCATGAGAAGGAAAATGAAGAGACTTTGTCACCAACAGACCTGCTCTGCAGCTAACACAGGCTCACTTAAGAGCCAGTCTCATAATATAATACAAAAATGTCCAGGTTTCAGTGGAAAATCACTGGTCAGACCAAGAATTGGGAAGATCTCAAACTGAATGAAAAGGATGATCAGTAGAGCACAGAGATGTTAGAATGACCTGACAAAGATCTCAGAGCATCCCTGATAAAAATACTCCAATGAGCAACTATAAACACACTGCAGCAAAAAAAAAAAAAAAAAAAAGAAAAGAAAGAAAGCCAAAGCAAAGGAATAGAAAGCCTCAGTAAAGAAATATAGATATAAAGAAAAAGTAAATAAATAACAGTTTTAGAACTGAAAAATACAACAGAAAGAAAAAACACTGTGAATGGGGTGGGTTCAACGTCAGGATGGAGGGGTGGGGAAAAGATCTGCGAACTGGGAGATGAAACGAGAACCAACCCAATAAGAACATCAGAGAGAAGGGCTTCCCTGGTGGCGTTGTGGTTAAGAATCTGCCTGCCGATGCAGGGGACACGGATTCGATCCCTGGTCTGGGAAGATCTCATGTGCTGCGGAGCAACTAAGTTCATGCACCACAACTACTGAAACCCACGCGCCTAGAGTCCATGTTCTACAACAAGAGAAGCCACCGCAATGAGAAGCCTGCGCACTGCAATGAAGAGTAGCCTCCGTTCACCGCAACTAGAGAAAGACTGCACGCAGCAATGAAGACCCAATGCAGCCAAAAATAAATAAAATTAAATTTAAAAAAATTAAAAAAAAATTAAAAAAAAAAGAACATCAGAGAGAAAGTTGACTGAAAAGAAATGTACAGAACCTCAGGGACATGTGGGATTATGACAAAGTCTAAAATTTGTGTCATTTTGTCCCTAGAAGAGAGGAGAAAGAGGGCTGAAAAGTACTGGAAGAAATAATGACTGAAAACTACCCAAATTGTCAAGACACATAAATCTACAGATTCAAGAAGTTGAAAGAACCTCAAACAGGATAAACCTAAAGAAATCTGTTTCAAGATACATCATAATTAAACTTCTGAATGGTAAAAACAAAGGAAAAATTGGAAAGTGGTCAGAGAAAAACACCTTACTTGGAGGGTAAAAAAATTTGAATGACAGTGGATTTCTCACAGGAAACCATGGAGGCAAGAAGGAAATAATTTTGGGGGGATCCTGAAAGAAATGAGCTGCCAGCCCGAAATTCTATGCTCAGTGCAAATATCCCTCAAGAATGAAGGGAAACCAAGATATTCTCAGATGAAGGAAAACCAAGAGAAGTTGTCACCAGCAGACCTATCCTGGAAGAATGGCTGAAGTTCTTTAAACAGAAAAGAAACCATAAAGGAAGGGACCTTAAAACACTGAGAAGGAAGAGAGAACACAGTGAACAAAGGCGTGGACAAATGCCACAGACTTTCCTTCTCCTCCTGGGTCTTACAAATCACATCTGATGCTTGAAGCGAAATTACAACACTGTCTGATGTGGTTCTCAAACTATGCAGAGAAGCTATTTAAGGCAATTTTATGTATGATTAACTGTGGAGTTAAAGGGTTGTGAGAGAGGAAAAGGATCTATACTTCCTATACTACAGATAAATCAAAATGGAATTCTAAAAAAGGAAGACAGGAAGAAGCAAACAAACAAAAAAAACCCTGAGAGAAGAAACAGCAAACAAGAATTAAAATGGCAGAGTTAACTTCTCACATATCAGTAATTACATTCATATAAATGATCCAAATACACTAATTAAGATACAGACAGTGGAGGAGTGGGTTAAAAAGCATGACCCAACTATGTGCTGGCCATAAGAAACTCACTTCAAATACAATGATACAGGCAAGTTCAAAGCAAAAGGATGGAAAAAGATGGACCACACAAGCACTAATCAAAGGAAAGCAGGAGTAGCAGAGTTAATATCATATAAAGTACCCTTCAAAGCAAAGAAAATTACCAGGGATGGAGAGGGACATTACATAATGATATTAGGGTCAATCCACCAGGAAGACACAGAAATCCTAAATTTGGATGCACCGAACAACACTGCTACAAAATGAGTGAGGCAAAAACCTGTAAAACGGAAAAGGGAAATAGACAAACTACAACTGGAATTGGAGACTTCCACACTCTTATCTTGACAACTGATGGAAAACTAGACAGAAAATCAGAAAGGTAGGAAAGAATCCAGCAGCACCATCGACCACAGGATCTTACAGGATGCTCTGTCCAACAAAAGCAGAATACGTGCTCTTTTCAAGTGCTCACAGAAGTATACCAGGATAGAACACATCCTTGTCCATGAAACTAATTTCAACAGAGTTTTAAAAGAATTGAAATCATACAGTGTGCTCTCGGACAACAGTGGAGTCAAACTAGGAATGAATAACAGAATGAAGACAGGAGAACCTCCAAACACTTGAAACCTGAGCAACACACTCCTGAATAATCCATGGATCAAAGAAGAAAATCTCAGGGGAACTAAAAAAATACCTCGAGCTGAATGGAGATGGAAATACAATTAATTTGTGGAACACAGCTAAAGCAATGACACTGAATGCACATGTTACTAAAGAGGGAACGTCTCAGATCAATAATCTAAGCTCCTACTTCAAGAACCTGAAAATAGAAGAGCACAGTGGACCCATGGGAAGCAGGAAGAATAAAGATAAGAGTAGAACTTAAAAAAAAAATCGGAATGTCATAAAGATGTCAATTTTACCCAAACTGATATGCAGGTTGAATGCAATGCCTATCAGTCTCAGAAAGGTTTTTTTTTTTTTTTGTAAATATAGATAATATTATTGTAAATTTCACATGGAAAAGCAAAGGCACTCTAAACTGCTAAATTTTACATTTTGAGAAAGAGTAAAGTGGGAAGAATTGGCTGACCTGATTTGTTTTTATTTTTTATTTTGGCAGACTACATACAACATAAAAATTACCATCTTGACCATTTTTAAGTGTAGAGTTCAGTAATGTTAAGTACATTCACATGGTTGTGAGACTAATCTCCAGAACCCTTTTCATCTTGCAAAACTGAAACTCTGTCCCCATTAAGCAGTAACTCCTCTTTGCCCCCTCCCCCAGCCCCTGGCACCCACAATTCTATCTCTGTTTCTAGGAATTTAGCTACTCTAAGACCTCATATAAATGGAGCCACATAATATTTGTCTGTTTCCGACTGGCTTATTCCTCTTAGCATAATGTCCTCAAGGTTCATCTGTGTTGTAGCAGGTGTCAGAATTTCCTTCTTTTTAAGGCCGAATAATATCCCATTGTACGTACAGACCACATTTTGCTTACCATTTCATTTGCTGATGGACAATGAGTTTTTTCCACCTTTTGACTATTGTGAATAAAGCTGCTATGAAAATGGAGTGCAAATACCTGTTCAAGACGCTGCTTTCAATTCTTCTGTGTATATACCTAGAACTGGAATCAGTGGATCATATGAAAACTCTTTTTCTTAACTTTTTGAGGAACCACTATACTGCTTTCCATAGTGGCTACACCATTTTACATTCCCAGTGACAGTGCACAAGAGTTCTAATTTCTCCACACCCTCAACAACACTTGTTATTTTTTGTGTTTTTGACAGTAGCCATCCTAATGGATGAGAGATGGCATCTCATTGTGGCTTTTACTTACATTTCCCTGGTGATTAGTGATGTTGGAAATCTTTTCATGTGCTTATTGGCCATTTGTGTGTCTTCTTTGGAGAAATGTCTATTCACGTCCTTGACCCATTTTTTTTTATCAAGTTTTTTTTTGTTGTTATTGTTGAGTTATGGGAGTTCTTTATATATGTATATGAACCTCGTATCAGATATATGATTTGCAAATATTCTCCCCCACTTCATGAATTGCCTTTTCACTCTGTTGATTGTGGTTTTTGATGCACTCCACCTACTTTTAAGAATATTTTTGTAGCTATTGTATTCAAGACTGGTATTGGCAGAGAATACCAGAAATAAGAGAAGACAGAGAATCCATAAATAAGTCCACACAAATATGTCAGCTGAATTTTGACGAAAGCGTAAAAGCAATCTAATGGAGGAAAGATAGCTTTTTCAACAAATGGTGCCAGAGCAATTGAACATTCATAGTCAAAACTCAAAACCAAACCCCAAAAACCCTTGATTTGATGCTCACATATGATTTCACATTGAAAGGGATGTCAGACTTGAATGTAAAATATAAAACTATGGAACTTATAGAAAAAAAATACAGGAGAAAATCTTCAGGACTTAGGGCTAGGCAAGGAATTCTTAGACTTGACACTAAAAGCACAACCGTAACAGGAAAAACTCACAGTTTGGATCTCATCAAAATAAAAAACTTGGTTTGTGAAAGATGCTGTTAAGAGAATGTGAAAAGAAAAGCTACAAAGTGGGAGAAAAATGTTTGCAAATCCCATATCTGACAAAGGACTAACATCTAGAATACATAAAGACTTCTCAAGACGTAATAGTAAAAAAGATCCAATTAGAAAATTGGCAAAGGCATGAAGATATACTTCATGAAAGATGATATTTAGATGGAAAACACATGAAAATATATTCAACATCATTCGCCATTAGGGAAACGTGTTAAAACCACAATGAGAGATCACTACACACCTATCAGAATGGCTAAAATAAAAATCAGCAAAGCACCAAATGCTGGTGAGCATGCAGAGAAGTGGGATCCCTCATACACTGCTGGTGGGAATGTAAAATGACTGGGGTCACATCAGAAGGAATCAGACAATGTATAGCCTTTTATGCCTGGCTTCTTTCACTTAGCATGTTTTCAAGGTTCATCCACATGGCAGCATGTGCCAGAACTTTGTTCTTTTTGTAGCTGGACAATATTCCATTGTGTGAGTGTCCCCCAGTTTGTTTGTCCATTCACCTCTGGATGGATATTTGAGTTGTTTCTACATTTTGGCCATTGTGAGTAGATGTGCTAAGAACATTTAGGCACAGATTTTTGTTTGGGATGGTGAAAAAGTTCTGGAACTAGATACTGGGATGGTTACACAACATTGTGAATGTGCCACTAAACTGTAGACTGTAAGATTGTTACAGTGGTAAATTTTATGTCATGTGTATTTCACTACCATTTTAAAAATCTTTAAAAAAGAAGAAGAATGGGGGGAAAAAAGGACTCAGAGCCAAGGTTGAAGAGGTCCTATGACCAAAGATAGGGCAATTTTAGCATCATTAAACTGATGAACTTTGATGGATAGAACACATTGACTGTGTTCAAATCCTTGAGTCTGTATTAATGTAAAATACTGGTCACTGCTGGAGTATGTCGGGTACCTACTCATTATTTTGAAAACTGCTAAATAAATGGAAAGAAATAAGTATTTATTCCTGTTTTGCATATAAGAATTTGACTTCTGGGTGAACAGATAATTGAAATGGGAGGTTTCTTTGTATACGAATATCACAGCTGTTAAATAAAGAATTAATGTTAGAATTAGAAGGTCATTATTTTCAACCTTTCATGGATTAATGGACTTACAATGGTCATCAACAGATGCTAAAATCAGAAAAAGGAAAACCCAGCAGACACCAGGAGTCCCTGACAGAAGCCCAGCCCAGCGTGTGAAATTCTCCTGCCAAAAATGAAAACCCAATCTGATATCAAACCTCAAAATCTAATTCCCGATTTACGCGAGCCTCAGGGCCAGTGAGATGTGTTTATCATCAGAAACCAGACTCAGGGATAAACCCAATTTCTTTCCTAAAAACACTACAAAGGAAAGGGGATGGGGGTGGCAGATCTTTGAACTAAAAAAAGTTTTTAGAGACATATCGACCAGTTTCCAGCTATGGATTTTACTTGGATTCAGATTCAAACTAACAAAATTAAAAAAGTAGATAGTTGGCCAAATTGAAGCATATTATTGGATATTAGCTGCTATTGTGGATGTGCTTTAAAAAGCCCTTTCTTGTAGAGATGCATACTAATAAATTTACGATAAAATCTAAACACAATATTTATTAAATGTTTACTTTAGGAAAGATGAGGAAATAAAAGAAAGAAAGATAAGAAACAAAAGCAAAGTAAGGAGCCCTCCCTTCTCCAGCAGAGAGGGGCTCTTTAGCTCCCGGCTTGTCTGCTGGAGGCTTTGCTGCTGAGTCCCAGCCCCTCAGGGCATTTACAGCCTCCCCTGCCTCTCTTCTGGGAACCCCGATCTGGCTCCAGCAGGAAATGCACTCAGGTGTCGAAGAGAAGGAGATCCACATTCTGTCTACCCCAGAAAATGGCTCATGGGCACAGCAGAGGAGGCTAGCTTTCTGACGGGCAGCAAGGCTGCACTTCTGAGTAGGGGAAACTGGAGGGTGGAGATGCAAACTCATAGAGGGATCACTATTCCTACACACCAGGCTGTAGGCAGTGGACCTCGGGTCCTGCAGAAGTTACGAGACGGGCTCTAAGATGTAACCCTGCTCCACCCCATGCTGCCTGTGTGATGCTGGACACCTCATTTGCCTCTCTGAGCCACAGTTTCCTTGCCTATACCATGGAAATGACTGGCACTTGTTGACAGGGTTGTTGGGGACGGTAAATATGGCAGCATTGATCAAGTTCTCAGCACAGCACACAGTGTGTGCAATGCCGGCTGCGGGTAATGGCCCTCCTCATGGGCAGGCGTGGGTGCTCTGTGTCTGCGAACATCTCGTAACTGTTTTCGTATGAGACTTTGTCTAATGTTCTCTTGTCTCATCAAGCTGTCAGGGCTTCTCTTTCTTTTTCCCCCAGTGGTATACGTTTTCACATTTATACATCTTTTAATAGGACATTGGAAAAAGACCTATTGGACATTTGAAGCAGGAGCCTATGGAAGTCCAACCCTGGATGGGAAGCCAGAGGAGGGGAGGAGGGGGGGTAAGAAGGGATGGCAGAGATGGGGGGAGGGTAGCATTCCCTGCAACCCAGGGTTGAGGGTGACAACAGGAAGGCCATCAGAATAGACTTGCCACCACGAGCCAGGCCTGCTGAACACCTGAAGGGAATCCTTGGGTTGGAAATTCAGAGGCCACGGGGGCCTTCGTGCTGGTGAGTCCAGTGGAGTGATGGGGTCATCTGAACTGGGAAAAAAGTGTGTGGAGAGGGCGGAGGAGGATTCAGGGGGTCAGGCACCGAGGCAGGAGGGTCCAAGGAATAAGACTAGGCTTGTCTACTGATGTATGTATGTATATGTATGTCTATCTGTTTATCTTATCTATCTGTCCATCCATATGTATCTATAGTATCTATTTATCTATCTATCTATCTATTATCTATCTATCTATCTATCTGTTATCTACCCATCCATCCACCTGTCTATCTAAACGTGAGAATGACTGGGGTCCAGGAGGAACCCAGGGGATTAAAGAGAAGAGTGTGCTTCTTTCCTCTAGCCAGAGAGCATCAGTTTGGGACTGCAAGGTGTCAGCGCAGTGGGAAACCCTGGTGAGTGGGTCATCCCCCTCAGGGAGCAGGTGTGTGCAGCACGCGGCTGTGTCAGGGACAGCTGCGGTACCAGCATCAGGGCAGAGTGCTGGAGGAAGCCTTGAGAAGGGCACAGGTGTCCAGAGTGATGAATGCACACCTGGACCTGGCATTCAGGTGAAGGCAGGATGTGCCATGAAGCCTGTCCCTCATGGCTGGTGGGTGGGGAATAGCTGGAGTGGGTCATAATTAATGGCTTATGCCTCTCTCCTCCATGCAGGCAGAGTGGGGCTGGTACTGTGGGGCGGGGGGCATGGCCGGAATGCTCTGGACAAGAGCATCTCTGCACGCAGCTGCTTCTCCTTGATTGCACCAGAGTGCAGCTGCTCCCGGGCTGGGCTGCAGGAGGGGCTGGGAGCCAGCTTGTGTGAGCCAGAGGGAACTCTGCGGAATGGTGAGTGGGGGAGGGTCTTGACTTCTCTCAGTGCAACCTTGACTGTTTCAGAGGAGCAGCAACTCCATCCTGGATTCCAGGACCAACTGATGCAGGGGACCAGGGCTGGAGCCCAGAGCCTGTAGTCCTGGCTCCCGGTTCCCTGCCCACCTCTCCCCTCCCCTCTCCTCCACATGCTCCGCCAATGTGCGAGGACACCCCATCCATGCTGGGGCCCCACTATAGGAAATGGATTTTTACTGATTTTTCCCCACTATATTCTTCTGATATTATGGTATTTAAAATTCCTTAGCCGCTGATGAGACACGTTGTCTACAAATGCTTTCATCACTCTGTCTCTGGGGTCTACAGTCAGAGGAGTTGAGGAGGAGAGGCAGTTTTGTGGGGCCCAGAGTTCAAGTCCTCGCCCTGCAGCCTGTTCAGAGTGGCTCTGGGTGCATTGAAAACATGTGTGCGTCCCAGAGTCCTCATCTCTAAGAAGAAAATTTCTTAGCTAAGGTTTATTGAGTCTTACTATGTGCTTAGTACTCTTCTAAGTGTTTTCTATGAATTATTCATGCAGTTTCTACAAGCGAGAGCCGAGCCCAGAAGCCGTTGTGGCAGCCGTCATCAAAATCATTAACATCACCATCACCATCACCACCATCATCACCATCTTTGTCCAGCCTACACAGCTGGCTTCCACTCCAAGCTCCCGATCCGGAGCCCATGCTCTTAGAATTCAAAGGCTTCCACCCAGCTGCTTACAATACTACATGCATCATGCCTGGTACCTGCAGATGCTCCATAGATGTTCATTCTCTCGTTCCCTAAAGCACATCGTGGTTATGATGAAATCAGCTCCTTATCCAAAGTCGATGCCTAAAGTGCTTGATATGAAGGCCTCTGAAAAGATTCGGTTAGATGTGTGCAGGCAGAATGCTCTCTTCGTAATTCTGGGAGGATGCATGACTCTGAAATTCCCTTTGGCGTCCTCCTCTGGCACTGTCCTGCTTGGCACTGGGACCTGTGGGTTGTGGAGCAGGGGAGCGTAGGGCTGACCGACACTGTCCATCACCCCCCCAGTGGGGCTCCTCAGGGACCACCTGTCCCTCCCATTTTTTCAAGGGAGCCGACCGCACGGAAGAGGAATCTGGCTGCAAACTGTCCAACAAGGCAGTGACTAGAGCCTGGGGTGGTGGTGCATGCCCTGCCCCTTCCAGGGAGGGTGAAGCAGCCCCAGGACTGCCAGCAGGACGGTCCAGGACGGAGCTGGGTGGAGGCTGCTGGAAGCTTCTCAAGCAGAACCTGTGGATTCTCATGATGCAGAGAGGCCTGGCACGCATGCAAACTGGCTCTGCCTTTGACAGGGAGACTGCAAGGCTGCAGCGGGCTTCTGAGCGAGGCTGTCCCGGGGGGGGGTCACCCAAAGTCAGGCAGGAGCTCTGGGGGAGAAGGGCAGCCTGGGGTGGGCTGTGTGCTGGCAGGGACAGTTTGCAAGGGGGACAATGCGACCACGCTGGGCCGTGGGAAGAGGGGGGCTGGACTCACGCTGCACCCTCTGCAAGTCCTGTTCTTCATCTTCTTCTGGACATCATCCTGGGCAAATTGCTGTCACCTTAGCTTCCGAGTCCCTTCTGTTCACTGGTGACAATAAATGCTGTTGAAAGTGTGACACCTGCCGAGTGACGGTGTTGGGCGTATTTCAGGTCCTTCCTTCTTAACCAGCTGGGCTGGCCTGTCGTCACATAGGCAGCTCGATCATCGTGACTTCCGGCCCCTTGGGGCCCCTGAGACCGCAGACCTCTTGCTCCGGAGCCTCAGAGCTGCCCGCGGGATGGCGGGGCACATACGTTATCCGGCTCCCTTGACGCATCCACCCAGCACGGGCCGGTCCTACTATGTGCTGGGTGCTGCTGCAGATGCAGGGACGCGGAGGGGAGCAGGGCAAGGCCTGAGCCCCAGGGGCTTCCTTTCCAGTTGGAGGGAGAGGAGGAGAGAGGAAAATTAACAACAGGTGAATATATGGTTATATGTGGTGATGCACATCCTGGACACACACAAGACAGAGATCTGATCTCGTCTGTGGGTAGGGGTGCCCTCTGCAGGAAGTGACTTTCAAACTGAGACCTGGGGACAGAGGAGGGACCAGCCGAACAGGATGGCAAAGCCTCCTAAGTTTCCATGGCGGTAGCGGGGCATCTCTAAGGAAGAGAGAAATGTTGGTGTCCGAGCTGTGAATGTGGAGTTTGCCCAGGGAAGAAGGGTGGCCAAAACAAGGATGGAGAAGATGGAAGGCTCTGGACCAAGGAGGGCTTGGAGGCTGTTCTTGCCATTTTGGATCTGACATGACGTGCAGTGGGAATGCACTGTGGGACTTTCAGCGTGAGAGTCACATACCAGGTGGAGGACAGATGGCTGAGATGCGGGGCGTGCAGGACTGGAGGCTGGTCAGGAGTCTACTGCAGAGGTCCAAGCAACAGGGAGGCACCTGGACAGCAGAGGGAGCATGATGGCATGAGAGTGGTCAGTCTGACTGTGTGGTGAAGCTGCTGTTGATGGGATCTGCTGACCCCTGCATACAGGGTTCATGGAAAAGAGGCAGGGCCAAGGACAGCTCCAGTGTTTCATGTGTTTGCTTTCCATGGACAGCTGGGTACAGAGCAGGGTTATTTCCATTCATGGGGAAGACCAAGTGAAATAGGGCCTTGGGGCCACATACTATTCCTATCTTAGAAAAGTGATGTCGAGTGGACCCGGAGAGAGAAAAGGGAGAGTTTGAGGAATACTTTGAAGGTAAAAACTGTTAGGTTTGGTGAGGTATTGGATGGGGACATGAAAACAAGTGAGGGGTCAAGGCTGATGGCCAATATCAGGGCTCTGAGGCCAGTCCAAGGCTACCTGGCTGGTTGGGGGTGAAGCATGATCCAACTCAGAAGCATGTACCCAGTTCCCTCATTCAAAGCATACTCTTCACTGAGGTTAGACCAACACAATACTCATGCCAGTAGTATTTCCTGAGCACCTGGGAGGAACCAGGTGCCACCCAGGTGGCTGGGGAAGTCTCAGTCCAAGCTGCCCAAGGAGAGACCAGCTAAGGAGAGAGGTCCCAAGGAAGCTGTGGCTTGGCAGCACCATTCACAGGGGCCACATTGTAAAGGAGAGACACAGACAAACCTGGAAGAAGAACTCAATGCAGGAGCAATTTCCTTGGGCATCCAAGAGGGCAGCAAGCTGGCTGCTGAAGTCCTTTGTCATTGCAGCAGAACATGATCTTGAGGCAATTTAGCACATTAAGGAATGTGCTTAAATGTGATGGAAGGAGTTAGGGAGTTTCAGAGATCTGTTTTCAATCATACAATTTACAGCTATTTAGTCTTGGGAAAGTTACTTTAAGTTCACTAAGCTTTATTGGAAAGAAAAAAAGGATCTAGCGCTTATGATGCAAGTTGCTTTGAAGAGTGCAGGTGATGTGTGAAACATGATGAGCATAGAACTGGGCACTTGGGACTGATTAACAAATAGTACAGATAGTAATGATGAGATTATGGTGGTGATGCTGATGATGATGTTGATGATAGTGGTGATGATGGTGGTGATGAGCATGATGGTGGTGATGACTGTAGTGATGGCAATGGTGACGGTGATGAAGATGATTATGGTGATGGTGATGACGGTGATGACAGTGATAATGGTGGTGATGGTGGTGATAATAATGGCAATGATGATGGTGATCAAGGTGACAAAGTCAATGGAAATGAACATTTTGTCAGCAAGTGCATCCTATCCCCATGAAAACTGTACATTGGTTCCAACATTTCCAAAGTGCCAGAACTTTTTTTTTTTTTAATTTTGCGGTACGCGGGCCTCTCACTGTTGTGGCCTCTCCCGTTGTGGAGCACAGGCTCCGGATGCGCAGGCTCAGCAGCCATGGCTCACGGGCCCAGCTGCTCTGCGGCATATGGGATCCCCCCGGACCGGGGCACGAACCCGTGTCCCCTGCATCGGCAGGCGGACTCTCAACCACTGTGCCACCAGGGAAGCCCTGTGCCAGTACTTTTTACTTTATAATGTAAAGAGCGTTTTGCACTTACCCATGTTAATGTTATTTTGGGTGTGAATATTCTGCTTGATGCCAAACGTCTCAGTGAAAACTGAAAGTGCAGTCAAACATCACAAAGTGTTCAGACATCCAGATGTAGTGACATTCTGCCCACCAAGCACAAGGATATGCGATGGTTATGTTTTTGTTTTCGCTCTGTCATTTGGCATTGGGCTGACTTGGGTGCTGTAATAATAGCTATCAAGAGGTATGAATGTGTACCAGACACTTGGATTCAGAGCGAGTGGCATATTGTTGCTGGAATCTGATACATGAAGAAAAAATGCAGGCAGGCTGCTTCTCTTGCATGAAGCTAAGTGGTTGCTGGACGTCTGCTTGGGACGCAGTGTCTTTTCTGTACAGACTCTTAGGTGTGATACAGTCTAAAAATAGCCATGCTCTGTGCTGGGCTGTCTGGGGAATAGCTTTGGACTCTCAGCTGCTGCAGCTACAAAAAGCAATATGCTCTTTGGAAAGGTATTATGCTGGGGTTTTGTTCTGCCAGCGTTGCTTCAAATTGTCTCTCCTGGAACAAGCAGTGCCAGCCCTTCCTCCTTCCTGAGAAGGTGGAGGAGGAGAAAGGGATGAAGGGGGAACTGCCAGGCAGATTTTGACTCTAAGCCCCACACCTGCGAGGGACACATGCACAAGCCCAGGTATGCCGTGGGCACTCAGGCCGGAGAACGAGCACACACATACATGCACATGGACACATGCACACCTGAGGCACTGACTTCTGAGTCCTCCAGTTCTGCCCCCCCCCCATGGTTTGGGGCACACAGCTGGGCTGGGTACAAAGAAATAGCAATGCTGTCTAGAGATGTCACCTTTGGTCCCCAGAGCACGTTGAGGAACAGGTATTGAGGTTCAGGAATTTGAGGTGCAGCGGGGTTGAGTGCTGTGCTGGCTCACACGGAGCTAGAGCCCAGATTTCTCTAAGCCCTGGTGCCCCCAATTCTGCACACTGGAACGTTCCAGAAATGTGGATAGTAGTGCTGGGTCAGTGGTCCCATATGGGCTCGGTTATGTAGGACAGGGTGAAGGTAGGAACTGGCCCACACGAGGAGGGGGGCCTGGAGGGAGGGAGGGTGGAGATGGCCGGGTCTCAGGGCACCCCGGTGTCTGTGATATAATAAAAAATATTTATATTGGTCTTTGTCCCAGTTTCTGGCACAGAGCCTCTAAAATCCTTAGAATTTCCTGAGCAATAGCAGTGAGAGGATCATCTTTTTATTTCCCCCCAAATTATTTCATTTTATTTCCTTCCTGTTTTATTGAGATGTAGTTGACATACAGCACTGTATAAGGTTAAGATGTACATCACAACAATTTGATTTACACACATCAGGAAGTAACGATCACAATTAGTTTAGTGAACTGCCATCATCTCATACAGGTTCAAAATAAAAGAAACAGAAAATTTTGTTTTCTTAGGATTTACTCTTAGCAACTTTCTTCTATAAAAAACTGCAGGGAGGAGCATCTTTTCCCTTCATAATGAGCCCCCTCAGCCACGTCTGAGTTTATGCTAATGAGGTGACTCCTGGTCCCGCCCCCCTCCCCCCACCGTAGCTTCAGGATGAGGGTTGGTTGATGAAGGAACAAACATGTGATTCAAGGGGGAGAACTTTCAGCTCCAACCTCTGACCTCCAGGGAAGGGGGAGAGGTTGGAGGTTGAGTCAATCACCAAGGACAGTGACTTAGTCAATCGTGCCCTTGTGATGCGGCCTCCATAAAAGCCCTAAACCACGGGGTTTGGGGAACTTCTGAGCTGGTGGAACCATCAAGGCCTTGGGAGGAGCCTGCCCCTGCAGAGACCTGGAAGCTCCACGTCCCACTCGCACCCCTTGCACTGGGCCTCTCTTCCTTCCGGCTGTTCCTGACTGTGTGCCATGACCAACCTGCTATTTTTTGGGAAAGAAGACTCACCTGTGACTGCCCCACCTGACCCTCTTACCCTTCACAATTCCCAAAGTTGTCCCTGTGAGTTTGTGGAGTTGGCCACATAGGAAACCTACACCAACCAGAGGCAGGGTGGGGACTGGTGACACTTCCTTGAATGCTTTGTTAATTAAACACACTCATTAAAAATTGTCGTTGTGCCAGACCCTATGCTGGGCACCAGAGTTTAGATGTGGGGCAGGACACTCTCTTCCTGTGGAGGTTTTCACTCGTCCACTTAATTGACGGTCGCCGAGCGCCTGCCACGTGCCCCGTCCAGTGCAGGGTGCTGGAGGCAGAGGTGACTCAGGGAGACACTGAATTTTATAAACAAGCTTTTGCTGGAGCACATTGTCCCTCTGCTAGTTTAAGTTCCCCCTTTTTTCTCTTCTGTCTCATTTTTTTTCTTTAATAAACAGAGTTTGGCTATTAATAGCCATGGAGGACACAGATATTTACTGGATTATATTTAAAGATGCTTCTACCAGTAAATGCATGATGGCTTGTAAGTTGAACACAGAGTTCTGGAAAGGAAACTAATTTATGCACAGGAACACTGGTATAATTTCCTCCCGGTTCCACTAAAGATAATGTAAAATATTATTGTTATGTATGAACTCATATTTGACCATGAGGGTGATGATGATATTGAGAATGATGATGATGATGATGGTGACAATAATACTACAGATTTGCACTTATGTGTCTCTCTTAGCTTTCCGAAGATTTGTCTATACCTCAGCTGTTCTCTCTCGATCCTGGGGGTGGGGTGGGGTGGAAAATTGTCACTGTCCATACACCTCTGGTTAATTGAGTATCACTAGGTGTCATATCCCCTGATGGGCTTGTTATATGCATTGTTTCCGCTCCTCAATCAGCCCTGGATGGGATGATCCTCATTTCACAAGGAGAAAACGCAGCCTCAGTAATGGAGAGAGTCTTGTCTTGCAGCTGGTGGTGAGCATCTGAGTCCAGAGCAGCTGGACCACAGCCTGACGGTCCTCTTGTGGCACAAGTAGGTTCAGGAAGGGTTGTGTGTCCTGCATGGAACAGATCCCAAGGTGAGTGTACGGAGTCAAGGGTTGGGATTGGGCTGATGGACACCCTCCCACACCCCAAGCTGTTCCTTCTGCCGGGAAGGCCCTCACCCCATGGTTCAGGGCCAACGCCTGCCCCTTTTTGGAAGTTCCATCTCAAACTCCAGGTCCTCTGGGAGCCTCCACTGACTTCGTGGGTGGAATTAATCCCTCTCTCATCTCTGACCACTTCACCGTATAGATGCTCCTCTCCTCTCTGGGCACAGCTATGGGGCTGCAGTGTGGGTTCTGTGTTTGTCCCTGTCCTGCTCCGTCAGCATCTGAGAGCTGCCTCCCACCCCCAGCCCCCTGCCAGGGCCTCATGAAAAGTCGATGTTCTTGATGGTCTCTTGGGTGGCTGGATGCATGAATATGTGAAGATACAGGTGAGATCTGCAGGGAGATTAGATGCCAGGCGGTGGAGTCCTGTCTGTACTCAGCAGTCCACGGAGAGCAATGTGAGGCTTAGGGCAGTGCGGGGAGGTGGATTTTGGAAAAGTTCATAGGGTAATTGGGATTGACTTATGGATGTAAAATGGTGTGATGGTGCCTGGGACCCACTGGAAGGTTAAGGGATGAGCATTGGGTTATGTCCCCAATTGCCACCTCCCACAACTTGATCCCAGCCCCCCATCAGGTAGGGAGTCAAGGGGGCACCTGGAAGCAGTGCAGGTGGCCTCCTGACATGAGTGCTAGGTTGAATTTGTATACTTATCTGGGAGGTGGAGAGCTAGTCTTTTTATTGAGGAGTGCTGGCAGGTGATACAGTGGAAAGATCATCAGTTTTGCAGCCCAAACACATGGTTTCCAGTCCTGAGCCCAGTGTGCTCTGCCCTACCTGGGCACAGGTGTGAGCTTGCTCCATCATGGACTCTGCATCCTCCTCTAGAGTTGTTAGGGACTCAGTGGGACAATGAGCATCTAGAACATTGGTGTTAGTAAATGGGAAGGAGTATTATCCATTGCTATTATTATTATTATTTATGAGCACGTAGAGGTCATTCTTTTCTGTCCCACTCTTGAGTCCTCTGCACAATGGCCAAGAAAACTTATAGCTGAATGAATATTTACAGCATCTCACAGTTTGTAAGATCCTCCCTCTGCACCCTATAAGATGCATTTTCCTTCATTCTGTGCTCTCTCCAACCTCAGCACTCCTGGGCATTCACCTGCCATCGCCCCTGACATGGAGGGGTGGTGACACCTGGAAGAGCCCTCAAGCCTGCAAGTCTTCGTCCTCCTCCACCTTGGATTGAATTAGCAGCAGGCCAGCACCATGCAGAACTGACTCTCAAATGCTCAGTGGAGAGGATATAAGGGTATTGTCCCTTTAAAAAGCAACAATGCATCCAGAGAACACCATTATCTCCTTCTTTAAGATATAACTACCCTTTAGTCAAGTGGCCACTAAGTGACTCCTTGATAAACAATGTCTGTTGCACAGGAATCCCTCTCTGGACCTGAGCATCTGGGCTTCCAGGTGAAATAAAAGCTCAGTCTCTTTCCCATATGCATAGATAATGGGCATTTATTTGAAGAAAGAAGATCAACAGAGGCTCATTTTCCTTTTGAGCTCAGTCCATATTGCAGGGCCCAGTGCATCCTGCTCTCGGCACCGAGAGGCTTAGGGCAACAGGTCCTCTGGTGGATGTTGGTCTCGGCTGGAGGCTGCTGCATGGCTGCTCGCCAAATGGGCACATAGGCGGTAGCTGATCTCCACCTTGGTCTCTGTCAGAGCCCACTCGGGATGTCCAGGGGGGTGTTCTGACTTCTCACCCTCACCCCACATTCTTGAAGGTTGGAGGCAGTCTGAAGGTTCACAGAAGTATCGTTTGGAAAGGAACTCTTCCCTTTTCTTAATAATTCCCATCCTCCTTCTCCTCCATCTCCTTCTTTTTCTCCTCTACCCCCTCTTCCTCCTTCTTCTTCCTTCTTCATCAATTCTTCATCTTCTTCATCCTTCTCCTCTTTCTCCCCATCCTTCATTTCATCTTCTTCATCTCCTCTTCCTTCTTCATCTTCTTCCCCACCTCCATCACCTCTTCCTCTTCATCCTCCTCCTTTTCCTTCTTCATCTTCTTCATCAACTCCATCACTTTCTCCTCTTCCTTTATTACTTCCTCCTCCTCCTTCATCTTCTTTATCACCTTTATCTCCTCCTGCTTCTCTGTCTCTTCATCATCTTTATCTTTGTCATCACTTTCATTTCTTTCTTCTTCATATCTTCCTCTTCCCCCTTCTCCCTCTGGTAAGGTACACTAGGATATTTTAATAAAATAGTTTTTATTCATTTACTTAAACTGACAAAACAAGTATTACAAGGAAGATGCCTGGGGTCTGGTGCTGGATGTTGAGTAGTGATGACAGAGAGTTATGAAGGGGACTCTCTCCAGAGTGATGTTGACCTGAGATGGCCTGACACCCCAAAGATGACAAGTCTTGAGAGATGTGACATCTCCAGAAGAGGGCTGTGGTCCTGTGGTCCTTCAGTCACCTTAACCACAGAGCCCAATGTGATTTCATCCTCTTCTGGAGCCAACCTTGGCTACAAGATGGGGGTTTGACTCAGAATGCTCTGATCCTAGTTTGCACTCCCTGTCAGAGCTCTGCCCTCATTTCCAGCCTCAGCCCCAGCACAAGGATGTACCATAACTCTTGGAAGTTCTTGGGGTTGTCAACTGAAAAAACGCACAAGCTAAAAGTTGAGAATTATGTTTTATTTGGCAGACTTTCTGAGGACTTAAGCCTGGAAGATAACCTCTCAAAAAGCTCCAAGGAGGGGGCTTCCCTGGTGGCGCAGTGGTTGAGAGTCTGCCTGCCGATGCAGGGGACGTGGGTTCGTGCCCCGGTCCAGGAAGATCCCACATGCCGTGGAGCGGCTGGGCCCGTGAGCCATGGCTGCTGAGCCTGCGTGTCCGGACCCTGTGCTCCACAACAGTGAGAGGCCCGCGTACCCACCCCCCACCCCCCCAAAAAAAGTTCCGAGGGACCGCTCTGAAAAGGTAAAGGAGGAGCCAGGATATATCGGAGTTTTTGTAACAAAAACCAGGTAGTTGGAACATCAAAATATTATTGTTAATCAAAGAAAGCCAGACATCTCAAGTTAAGGAATTTAGCGCTTTTCTATATATGGGAAGATGCAAGAGTCTGGGCTCATTGGAATCATTCCTTTGATCTGCACCTCAGCTAACTAGGGTCAGTATCCTGTTCTTTTCCACCCTGAGTTCCCTCAGGGGGCACCGTTAGGGGCAGCGGTGATGGTTGATGTCTTGGTGGCTGCAGCATCCTTTGTTTACCAATATGGTGGGCAACAGTTTTCATCCTCAGGGTTAACTTTACGTGGAATGTTAAAGTAAAATTATTCATGATACTTGTTAAAAAATGGTAAGGCGGACTTTATTCAAGGTGGGGGCTTAGTACAATGGGGTTCTGAAGTGGGGGAGAGAGACTGGGCAAAAGTGAGGAAGTTTTAAGCTAAGGTTACAAGTGTATTCGCGAGGGGGCTTGGGCAGAGGAGAATTCAGCCTAGAATTGGGGCAAAGGTCACAGTGTCCAAGCTTTCATTGACTGAAATCAGGAGGGTCAACATCATCTTTCCATCTTCCACCCGGGTGGGGGCCTTAGTTCCTGAAGAACGCAAAGACCGTATTATTATTACATGTATCCCCTGAGGAACCAGGACTCTGCCCCAAGGCTGCATTATTGTTTCTTAAGTGCTTTTCCTTTGTTCCTGCATTCCCTCACTTCCCTTAATATCATTAATTACTGACACTTATTCTAGGGCCAGCATTGCAGTCAGGCTTAGATCCCAAAATGGCTTAGGCCAAAATGGGTTCTCTTTTGTCAAGAAAACCATTCCTGATTCTCTTTCTCTGGGGACACCCTAACCTATCTGCTTACAAAATGAGTGTTACCAGGCAAGAGAAGTAACTATAGCAAAGATAATAAATCAGTCATGAAGACTCGCATTCTGTTTCAAAGGTGAAGATCAACCTGAAGCACATTCTTGAGCTGTTTTGCAGGATCCAACCCCCCTTGAGCACTCAACTACCAGATCAACTGGAGCCTGAGGATCAGTGATGCTGACCTTTGCTAACCTTCGTGACTTCACTCAACTAAGTGCCTGGATTTTGTCAGCCTAGAGTGACCTTTGCCTGATTTTAATGCTAAAACCTCCACACCAAGAGTGGGGATGGCTGTCATTTTTGAACATGTGACATATGTTGGAGCATCTTGTCATCTAGAACTCCACCTCTACATGAAAGGTCACACTGGCCTTTTCGTGAATGTGCATGCACCCCTTAAATTAAAACTTCCCTCATCTTGCTGGGGAGATGGTGCTCTGAGAGCTATTGCACTGCCTCCTTACTTGTCACAAGTAATAAATACTTCTGCTTTGATAGAAAGTACTTGGCAGGTTCACTGGCTGTGCACCCCAAGTGACGGACCTACTGGGGCTGGTGACATGATTAGATATCCAGGGTGGAGAGTTCTGGCTAAACTGACTTAGCAGAATTCCTTCTAAAACTGGAAAATGCACAGATGAACACAGAAGCCAGGAAGTCAGGGCCTGGTTGAGAAGAGAGTTCAGAGGAGCCTGATTGAAGTTTGGTCCCAGAGAGACTCAGTCAGGAATGGGGTCCTCTGGGTGTTGGTGGGCTCCCCACTCCAGGGCAGAGGCTGGAGGACCCTGGATGCTTTGACTGTATGACCTCTGGGTGTGCATTAAAGCTGAAACTTTGTGCATCTGAAATGAAATGGAGACACACTTGAGCCCAAAAGCAGGCTCAGAAACTCTGCAAGCAGTTGCATTACTGAATGACTGGACTTCTAATCTCACACCCACAATGCAAATGGGCCTACCGATGCTGGTTATTGGGAAAATCTAATTTAATTTCACTGTCTGATGAAGATGATGTCTAGATGGGCTTTATATTCTCGCCTGGCTGTATTGAGTGTACGTTAATGTTAAGTGTCTTTGAATATTACACTTTCAGGTATTTTCAGGTGCTGCTCTCAGCTGCAAGGCTCAGATCTGAATGTTAACAGTGAGGGCCACTCTCAGGACCCCAAAGCAGCTCTGACACCCCAGTTAAGCCCCTTTAGCTCCCTCAGGTGCAGGGTTTTCACCAGAAAGATCAGGCAAATAACTGGCTGCCTTGCAGGCTTGCTTCAAAGTCATATATAACTGCAGCTTCAAGACACAGATAAGAGGATTACTGTCCCGATTTTCATGATTGGGGAAACCATATTCCATGTCCTTGACATTGGTGCCAAAGCATCACGATGCCACAGTGACAAATCAAAGCTTTGTGGACAGAGACTTCCACACCCTAAAATTATTTCCTTCTGGATCCTGAAATGTGAAAAATTGTTTCGGGGGTGGGGAGCTTAAAGGCTATTTAGAGACATATCAGTGTAAGAGTGAACTTTGAGAGTAATACTTACAAGTTCACTCATTTAATGAGTACAAACCTACATTTGAGCTGACTTATCCACTAGAAGCTGTCCTCCTCTATCTCAGAAGAAGAAGGAACATCAAGGTGAAGGGGGGATTTATCTGCCGGATTCCCTTCCACCGTGTTACACAGCAAGGGACTCAGGGGCAAAACCAGGTCGTGTGACGAGCTTACAAACAAATGCAGGATTGGAGTAGACAGGGAGGCCTGGAAGGTTCTCAGGGTCAGAGCATGGAGGGCCGGTGTGTGAAGGCATCTGGGCTCTCTCTTAGGGAGACGGGGGGCCCACGAAGGTGTCTGTCTTGGCACTGGCGCCCTCCAATCCGTGTTTTAGTCCTACGGCTGCGGCATGTGTCGTGTGAGGTCCCCTGAAAGGTGATCAGCCCGTCCCGAATAAAGTAATGCAGCAGAGTAGAAAACAGAAGCGTTGATATGCAGGAAAGTTAAGCACTATTTCCTAACTTCATTTATATACAATGCACACACGTGCAAGCACGAGTGTATGTGTGTCGTCTGTGTGTATACATTACGGACTGATGTGGGGTGTCAGAGGTCCTTCCTGTGTGAGGATAGGCAGTGTGTTGGTGACTCTTCTCTCAACGTCAGCTGTGCTTGGCCAGGCGCGAGGCCATCGGAGCCCAGAGTTGCCAGGGGCTTGAGCTTTGCCCGTCTGCATGCATCCTCTCTGCCTGAAGTGGACTCCAGCCTTTGCTCCCAAAGCTCCCTCTGTGTGTCTGTCTTCTCCCTTAGGTACACACTGAGATCTGTTCACTCGTCACCTCTTCAACCTGGTGGTGGCTTGGGGACCCAGATCTGGCTGGTCCCTCCTCCCTTTACTCCAATCAGCTCTCTGGACAGAGTGGTTGAGTGTCTACATGGCCCTTTCCCAGCTGTTACATCATTCAGTCTCTACGCCGTGGCCTGACAGTCATAGGTGAGAAAGGTGAGAAAGGTGAGAAAAGCACAGGTGATGCTTTGTGTGAGGGATGATTTGCCCAAGATCAAGGTCAGATAGCTAATAAACAGCAGAAGGGAACTTAGGTTTTCTGATGTAAGACCTGTAAATCGTGGTTGCCTGGTAGTTACGTCCGTGATAGAAGTGACCCTTCTGTACCACGGCTTCTCGGCCTTGGCACAGCAACATCTGGCCGGACAAATCTCTACTGAGGGGCCATCCTGGGTGCTGTAGGATGTTGAGCAGCATCCCAGGGCTCCACTCATTCAATGCCAGTAGTGCCCCTCCCTGGTTGTCACCAGGTATTACTGGATGTCCCCCCCACCTGGGCTGTGTGTGTGCAAAATTGACCCGATTGAGAGCCACTGCTTTGTAACAACAATTT
The DNA here is from genome assembly GCF_964341445.2 of Mesoplodon mirus. NCBI lineage: Eukaryota > Metazoa > Chordata > Mammalia > Artiodactyla > Ziphiidae > Mesoplodon > Mesoplodon mirus. The sequence goes on from NC_138987.1 coordinate 43,518,573, forward strand.
TGCCAAACTGTTATTTACAGAAATAAACTTGCTCTAAGGTGCATGTTTTGAAAGTTTTAATAGGATATAGGAAAAGGTTTTTCTTTCACCCTTGTTCTCCAGTTCTCCCCATAAAGCACCCATTGCTACCAGTTTCTTTCTTATAATTACAGAAGTAGTTTATGCATACACACACACACACACACACAGTCACTGCATTCGTTTCTCTCTCTTATGAAAACATAAGCTTTTCTGTATCTTTTTTCATGTAATGATTTGTCTTAGAGGTTTTTTTTCATATCAGTACATGTATAGAGGAACAAAATCATGGCAAAGTAGTATTAACAGTTTAACCTACGATGGAATTAAATATACTTAAAAGAATTTTCAGCATCTTTGGGATGAATATATTTTTTGATCAAGTACTGTGAAGAGTTATATTATTTGACTCTCTGAATATTGATTTATCACTGAATTCCTGGAATAAACTCCACCCCATCATGTTGTGAGGTTGTTTTCTTTTGTTATTGGACTCTGTTTCCTAATCTCCAACAGTTTTCTAAAGTATTTTCCATTGATATCACATTCATAAGTGAGACTGATACCTTTTTTCTTGCATTTTATTTGTAATGTTTCTGTTTCACTATAATTTCATCTTCATAAAATTAATCTGGAAGTTTGTTTCCTTTCTGTGTTCTCTGTTACAGCTTAAGCAGCATTGTAATGATCTGCCTTAAAGAGTGAATAGAATTCGTTCTTGAAACTGTCTGGACCTGGTGCTTTTGTGCTTGTTCTTTTACTTTATGTCTTTAATAATATATTTTTACTTACATTATCAGTTTTTACCTTTGGATTCCAACAATATGGAATGGAAACACTAGAATTTTCTTTTTCTGCTTTCTTGCTTCTCTCTCTGTTCCCTCCCAATATTATTTCTTTTTTGTTCTTTTTAAAAAAAATTCTATTGAATGTATATACCACATATTCTTTCTTTTTTAAAAAATATTTATTTATTTATTTGGTTGCGCTGGGTCTTAGTTGCGGCAGGCGGCCTCCTTAGTTGTGGCATGCAAACTCTTAGTTGCGGCTTGAATGTGGGATCTAGTTCCCTGACCAGGGATTGAACCCGGGCTTCCTGCATTGGGAGTGCAGAGTCTTAACCACTGTGCCACCAGGGAAGTTCCCCAATATTATTTCTATAGTGTCATGATTGATAATATTTACCTTCTATTCTATGATCATAATTCCTACACTGATTTTGATCTTAAAACTGTAATGAACAGAATCAATTCCTACATGAGCCCTTTTGCTGTGGTTTCTCTCCTTTCTCACCAGAATTATATTCTTTGAGTCTTTGAATATTCAAAAATATTTGTCTCTTGCTCAGATATTTGAATGTAAGTCTAGTTGAGGAAACAAAAAGTCTTTGAAGATTGTGTAGGCATGGTTTCCTTATCTCCTAGGATTGAACCATTTTAGGAGAAGGCTGAGGCTATTTAGAATAGTTTTCCCTTACAAGTATCTTGATATGTTTTCCTGTGTGTTCAAAGGATTCTTTGTGCTTATCAAACTCTGGTAATTTCACTAGGCTGTATCTTGGTGTTGATTATCATCTATTTTCCTTTTCCCTTGCGCTATGGTGAGGCTTTGCACTATAGAATCAAGTTTTCTTTTATTTTGCAAAAATTTTCTTGGGTTATGTCTGTATCTCTTTTGTTTGGTTCTTTTGATTAGGGACACCAATTATACTCCTGTCAGATCTTTTTAATTTTTCATATTTATTATTTCCTCTTTAATCATCTTAAATTCTTTGCTCAGTTCAGTTTTATTTCATTTTGTTTTCTTAGTCATGTCCTACGTGTGCCTTTTTCCAGGAGTGTTTTGCTTTTTTAAAAGTACTCTCCCAGAGTGGCGTTTGTTTGATGAGGGATATAATTTATCTTTTCAATTCCTTCTCCAAGTTCTACCAGCCGTGCCTTGTTCACTTCCTCACGCTGCTCCTCCACTTATTTCCGGAGTCTTGTAGCCCCAGTCCAACTCTCTGCTGGTTTCATCGAGAGGGTTCTTTAGGCTTCTGGTGCTGGTCTGGTTGGTGACATGCTTTCCTGATCAGCCTCCCTCTGCCCTTTGCTCTCCCCGCCCCCTCTCTCTTTCCCCTTATACTCTCTGTGTCTGCATTCCGCTCAATTCCCTTTGTGATGACTGGTCCTATTTACCCGAGGTCAGCACTGTTATGGGGTGACCCATGCATCCCAATTTGCCTGTGACTTCCCTGGTTTTTGCACAGAAAACCCCATGTTCGAGGACACCCTCAGTCCTGGGCAAATTGGAAAGGTTGTTCAGCCTGGTGATGAATAAACTGTTCTTGGCAAGTGGTTGTGTAGGGAGAGATCAGGACTGTGTTCTGGGCCAGCCGGGACCCTACCTGGTTCACAGGAAAGCACTTCCCATGTGAGGCTGTTTGGTTACATGTGATTTGGGGAGTGAAGGAGAAAGGGAGGGATTCTGGCCCTTTCTTAGAGATCCACAGGTTTCTAAGCCCCTTTCCTACCTCCTTGTCTCTCTCCTTCCTCCTCCTCATAAGTTGGTGAACTTTATCTCTTTTTTTGGTAGGAAAACTAGTTTTTATAGTATCAGTCTTCCTTCCTAAATTAACAGCATCCATATGGTTTTTTTTTGATACTTAAAATATGCCAGTTTTTACAACTCCAAAAGGCATTTTTCTTAAGATTTTGATATTTACTATAGTTTAAAATTTTTTTTAAGTAGCTATAAAAAATCCCTACTTCCCCCCAGTGAGTTGGCTGCCTCTGATTGAACACAGGGAAAGACCAGCAAAAGGAGTGTTGGCACATTTGGAAATCTTGGCTTTAGGTCTCTAATTTTCCTCTTGTTCTGGCATTTGAAAACCAAAGTGGGGATGACTTTACGATTCTGATTTTTTATATGCATGGAGGGGTAAGGGAAGCAAAAGATGGCTTGGATGAAGGGTGAGGTGGTAGGCATGATGGTTCTGGCAGCTGAGTTACGGGGACAAAGCTACAGTGGGGGTGACAATCCTGTGGTTGGTGGCAGTGATGATAGTGAACCTGGCATTGAGGGTGTCGAAGGTGACAGGGGTCAAGTCTTAAAATGTAACATATACCCTCAAGTTGTACTTTTTCCTTGGTGGAAACCCTCAAAATGTGCAAAGTGTTTCTAAGAGGTCAACAGCTGTGTGATGAAAAGTCTTCATTTGCAGCCCAATAAAGGCAAAGGACTCAAGAAAAGCCACTTCTGATGGAAGTCCAGAGGGTGTCCAGGAAAAGGCTGAAGTAAGAACAGAAATCTGCAAAGACAACACATTGTAAGTAGCCCTCCTATTCGTCACAGGACACTGAGGGCTCTGTGTCATCTTCAGATGCCCTAATGTGACTTCATTTTCAGAAGGGAATCCTATCTCACTCTGCTAACGAGCAAGCAGCCATGAACCATCCTTTATAAATCATTATGCAAGGAATTAAATATGATTGCCTGGTTGAGTTTGGCTCCTTAGCTAATGAAACCATAAAATATATGATTGATTAGAGGAATGTTTGCAAAACTTGATTAGTTTGTTTCCTTTCCATTGTCACCTGTGGAGATGAAGGACTTGAGGACAAACACCAGCCACCCGATGAGGTTTTCTCAACACCTTCATTCTGGGACACTTTGCCTCAAACATCTTGAAACCCAGATCCTGGTGTCATCTATGGTATCTGCAGAATGGCCCCCATCATGGATAATCTGGGCTCCTAAAATGTGTGCATCTCAACACGTGTGAGGTTTTAGAAGGGAAGATGACGGGAGACATGTAATGATACATAAGCATCACCTGCAGGAAAGCTGTAGAGGGCTTAGGGTAAATAGTGCATATGAACTATGAAAGAATAAACAATGTCTGCTTTAGGTGGTCAGGAGGAGGATGAGAATAATCCTGCCCGTGTTGGTCTAGGACTTCATTGACAACAAAACCCAAGGCCACCTCCAGTACTGTTTATTGAATGTTCATTTTGGACCAGCAATGACGCTGTAAGAGATCCCTTCTTGAGAGCAGCCCACTGAAGCCTACAGTTCTAACATTAGTGCTAGTGTGAGTCCTATTTTCCAGATGAGGAAACCACAGCTTAGAAAGGAGAATTAATTCGCGTGAATCACCCAGGTCTTAAGTGGTGACACTGTGATCTGAATCTGGGCAGGCAGATCCTGAAGCTTGTTCTCACGTGAGGATGTGCAGCATCTCAAGCTGTGCTTGAAAAAGGAACGGATTCTGAATGAGCTCTGTCTGCAGAAGGGCAGCTGGATGCAGGTCTGAGGACACCCAGGGCAGCCGACTCATCCTGCCCTTCACAACCCTGCATGTCCTCAGTGTGGGCGGGTGGAAGGGGAGATAAACTGGAGGTGCCAAGTAGAAACAACCCATGACAAAGAACCTCAGATGTCAGCTGCTCCTACCCTGGTCCCCGAGGACAGTAGGAGCCATTGTAGTTTTTTGTTTTTATGGAATTTTATTTTAAATATAGCAGTGTGTACATGTCAATCCCAAACTCCCTAACTATCCTTCTCACCCACACTTCCCCCCCAGTAACCATCCATTCGTTATCTAAGTCTGAGTCTGTTTCTGTTTTATAAATAAGTTCCTTTGTACCACTTCTTCTAGATTCCACGTATAAGTGATATCATATGGTATTTGTCTTTGTCTGACTTACTTCACTTAGTATGATCATCTCCAGGTTCATCCATGTTGCTGCAAATGGCATTATTTCATTCTTTTTATGGCTGAGTAATATTCCATTGTATATATGTACCACATCTTCTTTATCCATTCCTCTGTAGATGGACATTTAGGTGGCTTCAATGTCTTGGCTATTGTAAACAGCGCTGCAATGAACATTGGGGTGCATGTATCCTTTTGAACTATGTTTTTCTCTAGAAATATGCCCAAAAGTGGGATTGCTGAATCATATGATAGCTTTATTTTTAGTTTTTTAAGGAACCTCTATAGTGTTCTCCATAGTGACTGCACCAACTTACATTCCCACCAATAGTGTAGGAAGGTTCTCTTTTCTCCACACCCTCTCCAGCATTTATTGTTTGCAGATTTTTTTGATGATGGCCATTATTTCTCCTTTCTTTGTGCCAGCGAGGAAATAATATCTGAAGACCAAGAAACTAGCAATGGAACCAGAGTATCTGAGAGTCAGGACTGCAATGTTGGGGCAAGAGCCAATTAAGCCCTGGGCTAGTGGAGAAAGTGTGGCTGTTCAGATCTTTCATGGAACAAGCAGAGTGTCTACATGACAAAAATAAATACACAAACGAATGCAGTAGAAAACATAGAAAAGCTAGAAACACAGAGATAATTATAAAAGAAAAACCAGAATTATAAAAGCAGAGTCCACAAGACGGCTAATGGCTGACTAGATATGGAGAAAGGAGTAGCAGGTTTTGACTCTAAAATCTAAGAGAAAAGCAGGTTCTCAGTGAGTTTGTCATCCAGCTATGTCAGACTTTTCAGGAATGAAACAGAATACCCAGAGGCAGAAAGATTCAAGGTAAAAAGTAATGACGATTCTGATGATTCTGATTCTGATTCTGATGATGGTGATATTGGGTGATGTGTTTAGCAAAATGAATTTCAAAGCCTAGGGCCAGGAAAATACCATGGTTCCAGCAGTCAGGAGACTCTTGTAATCAAATGAGATGACCCAGTCAAATCAATAAGAACAGCAAGTACAAATAGACCAGCGACTTTGGTTCCACCCTGCCCTGGTCTCCTGGCGTCCCCTTTGCATGTGTGGTGGGGAAACCCCCAGAGCCACAGGCACACAGATGAGGGGTCCAGCAGGACAGGGAGCTTGTGATCCGTGGGCACCAGGGACTATATGGTCTTCAGCATGGCACCTTACACTCTGGGCCCCTCCCACTCTCCAGCGGGGCATCGGGACTTTTCTGAGGATACACAACCAACAGTCGAAAAGACTCCCAGGTGTGCTTATGTATATACACCAAGTGGTCTCTGGATCCCACTGGCTAGGGGTGCTGGATGAGGCCCCCACTCACAGGATCACAGTGGAGACGGATTGTCCACAAAGGACCCCAGACACTGTCTGCAGCCCTTCTCACCTTCTCCAGTCTCAAATCCTTGGCTTGTGCTACCCTCAGGCCACCCAGTCTTAGCTCTGACCCAGGTGCAATGTCCTTCTCTATTTAAAGGCAGGGTTTTGGTCCACATTTTCTACCACATATCTTATTACCTGGATGTTAAATTATTAAGAGTCTCATCATGCCTCCTGCAACAGACACTGTGAGGCCAAACCACCGCTTCCTCATATCTGGACCTTGGCTTTGCCCTGAATGTACAATTTGGGTCCCTGCATTGTGGTGTTTGGCGCCCTGAGTGAAAGAGGCCTTGCTGGCTGGATGCTGTGCCTGGGTCTGAATCTTGCTGTGGATCCCTTTTAGGCTCCGATGCATGTTTGGCTATTCCTGATCTCGGAGTGGAATGTGGTCATTTACACAAAACAGCCCTTCTATGGATGCACAGAAGTGGCCCTCAGGGCAACTCTGCCCACTTGCCAGACAGGAACATCTCACCAAGGTCAGCAAGCCTGGCCCTGGGGAATGACCCAGAGGATGCCCTAGCCCCCAGTGGGTTCGTGATATCCCATGTGCCTCTGGGGATGTGGTAGGTCTCCTGAGCCAGATTATAACATGTGTGCTGTCCAAGAACTCCCCTTCCTCTGTGCATAAGCCCAGGGACATTCAAATTTAAGGCTGTCTGATCTGGTAGCAAGATGTGTGCTTATGTTTTATAACAAAGCTTAGGTTGGGGCAGTGATGGTGACACTCATCCATTGCTCCCAGATCATGACCCTGGCACCTGTGTATTTCCAATCCATGGCAGGGATTCTGGGATGGAGAAAATTTATTCTAAGTGGCTGTATTCAGAAGTGACATGATGGCTGCATCCAGGGTAGCCATATCAGATGGTTTGTAACACGTGTAACCCGATAATATAAGATTCTTTCTGAGTCCCCCTCCACTTCTGAAAGGCTTTCCTCTTCAAGAAACTGTGCTTGGGCAAAACCTCATGTTGACACATCGAGGGCCATGTCCCCCCTCCCCACCCCCTGTTGGACATTTCCATCTCTGACAGATGATGGATGACCTTCTGATTCAGTGCCAGCAACTTTTGTCCACTTTATTTAATTGTTGATGGCACTGCAATAGTGTGTTTGGCTAAAGCTTCTTAGTTTATAACCCATTTTAGATGAGTTGTTGCTATTGGTTTTTGGGAATCGGGAGGATTGTTGGGAGTATATCTGTCAGGGTTGAGTAAGGAAAACAGAAGTTGCTCGAGATGGGTCAAGCAGGGTGTTGAAGTCAGGAAATCAGATGTTTTTCAAGCCATCGGGCGGGGGAGTTGGAGTTCAGGAGGAGGAGATGTTGTATAACAGCAACTGGGAGGCAGGGGGTATCAGTATCGCAACGAAGCCATGACCTGTGACTCAGCTGCCTTTAGCACCTGGACCGAATTCACAGAAGGTCACCCTGAATCTGCAGCAGCTTCCACCCATAGACCTGTCTCCACCGAGGGAAACACAGCGTCTGTGTCTGCTTCGCATATCTCACCTGAGTATCTCCCACTTCTAGAGCCCTGGAAGCCTGCTAGCAGGATGGTCCAGGACCAGGACGTGAGGCTTCCAGCATACATCGAAGGGACCTTGGGAGTATGGAAAGGGGCTGAGTGTCTATAGAAACAGCCAGCACAGTGAGGAACCCCTTGCCTTTGCACTGAGGAAGCAGGACCCAGGAAGTCATCGCTTAGTTTGCTAAGATGTCCCAAGGGTTAAAATCGTGGTGCAGCTCTATAGGCATAGAAGTCTGCAAACCCATATTGTTCAATGGTTCATCATCATGCCACCTGTCCCACTTGAGAAAAATAAAACATGGCGTCAATGATCACTGCTGATGATGGCATCGCTGGTCATCACTGCCATCACCATCACCAAGGTCAACACCATCACTACCCCGCCTCCTGTGTACCAGTCTGCACTGTGTCCTCCGGGTGTGTTATCTTTACTCTTGAAAAGTCACTGGTTGTGGACGATGCTGTGATGTCCACACAGATTGTTGTTACTGGGATGTCCACCCAGCCCCCAGCTGCTGTGATTAGGATGCAGGCAGCCACAGCTGCTCCTCTCTGCTGGTGAATTGCCCTCAGTTTACAGAATCTGCCTCCCAGGAAGCAGATTTGAGGGTGGGATACTGGCACTGACACGACTCCTGGGTTGGCTGGCAACGAGGATCCCACCACTGGGGAGGTGGGGAATCATTAGTCCCTGGCATGTAGGAGCTGCCAGATGCAAAACGCCCACCTATGTGATCAGGGATCTGAAACAGATGAAGGACCTACACCGAGTTCTGTAACATTTCTGCCTAAGTCGGGCCTGGGAGGGGAGGCATGGCACTTTAGGACCCGGATGTGGTCTCCAAGAGACATAATTAAAGATCTTGCTCCGCTGGACACTTGAGTCTGCTGAAGTGGTTTGTTCTCCTTTGTGGGAGAAAGAGGAGGGCCCACTGGGGACCTCAGCAGCAGCTGCCTCACATGCAGGGTTACCAGATTAAATAAAGGACGCTCAGTTACAACTGAGTGTACTATTAGGTACTATTACGGTACCTATTTAGTATAAGTGAGTCCCATAATCAAGTGGTAATAGTCAGCATTGGTCAGTAACAAGCGGCCCTTTCTGGCATGCCCACAGCTCTTTCCTTTGATTCGTCCTCCATGGGCTGCTGTCGTGATGGTTCTAGAAGCTCCATGTGTGGTAAGTGATCCATTTTAATAAAATAAATATGTAAAAATTAGTTCATTGTGTTAAGTAATTCATTTGGTTACCATTGAAGGTAATTTTTTGTATGTTTTCTTTGATAATTCTTACTTTTCCTTTGATGAATTACAAATTCACCCTCCTTGTTCACAGTGTAATTTGGGTTATTATTTATTTATTTATTTATTTATTTTTTTCTTGCAGTACACAGGCCTCTCACTGTTGTGGCCTCTCCCGTTGTGGAGCACAGGTTCCGGACGCGCAGGCTCAGCGGCCATGGCTCACGGGCCCAGCCACTCTGTGGCATGTGGGATCTTCCCGGACCGGGGCATGAACCCGTGTCCCCTGCATCGGCAGGCGGACTCAACCACTGCACCACCAGGGAAGCCCTTTCTTGTTGGTTTTTAAGAGCACTTCGTATATTGTGGACATTAACTGTCATATATTGTTACAATATTTTATTTTTGCTATTTTTAAAACTGAATTCTGTTTATGCTAATTTTGTAGCAATTTTTAACCTTTATGTTGTTTAATATATAAACGTTATAAATTTCTTTTCTTTTTCTTTTTTTTTTTTTTTTTGCCCTTAACGATCTGGCTTACTTTACTTTGAGATGAGATAAACAATATCCCACATTTTATTCTAAGTTTCATGATTTTATTTTTTCCTATTAAACTATTTAAACCATCTAAGTTTATTTGGGAATATTCTATGAGCTAGGGTTTTGGACCTTGCTGATATCCAAATCGTTACACATCACATTTTCTTGGCCATTTATGAAATCAGTCATTTTCATCCCTTGAAATTCTTCATTTCCTTAAATCTGCTTCTGGGGATTTTATTCTCCTTTCTATGTCTACACTTGCTTCACTGCCTTCTTGCTTTAATTGTTTTGAATAATAATACAACCTCATTATTTGATGTGAAAATCTCTTTTTCATTATTCTCCTTTATTGCAATAGTTATTGGCCATTCTTAGATATTTTCTTCCCCCTGGATAAATTTGAGAATCTTTTTGTCAAGTTGTAGAAATGTTCTAGTGGGATTTTAATGGGAAGTACATCAAATGTATAAATGAATGTGGGGAGAATTTTACAGAGGTTGGGTAAGGAGGCTTTGCCGCTGTCTGCAGAATCTGTCTTCCATGCTTGACTCGGTTGCCAGGAGATTGCTGGGGTGGTAAGACCCCTTCTTCTCATTTCTGGGACCAGCCGAGACCCCCCTCACATCAGGTCCCTCCATGCCTGTGTGATCAGGTGCAAGGTCAGGACCTGTGGGCGGATGCTATCCTGTGGCCCCTCCCCTGCAGCCTCTCTGGTCCCCTGGATCTGGGGCAGGAGTGATGGGGTGATCGGGGGTCATCTCCATATTTATCATGAAAGTGGTGGGGAGTTCCTCAGTGTTTTGCGAGTATCTTAGATGTTAATCTCAGCAGCACTCCTGGCAGAAATGGCAACCCTTGGCAACCGATGAGAGAGCCAGGGAGCAGAGGTCTTCTAATTAGTCCCAAGGTCAACTGGCTGGTGGCAAGGTCACCAGGACCTAGCTCTGGCCTGTCTGTCTCAGCACTTCTCTTTCTCACTATATTACAAGCTGGGCATTTGCTGGCATTGAGAGCTGGGCCATCAGGAGTTAAACCGAGGCTGTGCAAAACCCCACACAGAGCTGTGGGAGATTACCTATGGGATTCAGGTTGGCCAAGCTTCTGGCACTGACGTCTCTCCACAGATTGAATGGATTGGTCTCCCTCTTGCTCTGATACTCAGTTGACACACAGAAAGTGTCCACACCTCAGCTGAATGGTCCCGCCAGCGAATTAACATCTTGGCAAGCATTACGTCAGTGACACCTGGCCAGCTCTCACTCTCACCGGCCATCTCCTTCCCTGATGTGTGTGCCTTGGTTTCCTTGTCTGAGACTCGGTGAGGGCTTGTGCCCAGTGGTCTAGTCCTGACCTCCTGGGACCTTCTGCTGCTGCAGATAACAGGGAAGCTGCCCTTTCATGAGCAGCCTTATCACTTGGAGGACATTTCTCTGTCCTCCAAGAAGAGACTTATTAACATGTCTTCAAAACCCAATTTTCATCTCCCACCCACTTTCCCTCTCTCCTTAGGGGACTTTGAAACACCAGAGCTTTGAAGAAGAAAGCCACCTGCTTCTCAGGGAGAGAGTTCCTTCATCTGAGCTCCTGTGCATCACCCCTGAGACATCCTGACACCTTTCTGATCGCCCGTGGTGATGCCAAGTGCCCAGCCCAGTGATCCTCCGGATTTGTACTGAAGTCCTTCTCTTCATTTTGAAGTTTGCTGGTGGGGGTGGGAATGGGTGCTTTTCCGGAGACCAGACCCCTGCACTGACAAGCTCACAGCTAAAGACTGACTCCCAGTCTCCTGCAGTCGCCAATCATTGAGAGGCAAATTCAGTAGAAAAGAAACCCGGGTGTCCTCTGCAGCTAGAAATCAGTCTGCATTGAAATGGGAGTAGATGGTGAGGATTAGGAAGCCATCTTCCCAGGCTGAGGAGCAGGGGAAATTCCCTTCTCTGTCAAACTGTCCAATTACTCACCCCAGGGGAGATGCCAGACTCTTAGTTCCTCTCTCTTTAATTATCTGCAGGGCAGGCGGCCAATTGTTCCAGGCCTTGCCCACCTGTCCGCTGCTGGAAGGGATGACCCTGCCAGGGACAGATGCCCAGGCTGGCTGGGGCCCCCTTTCAGGGAAGGAGGAGCTGGTAGGTTCTGGTTCTGGCCCGATAGCCTTGGAAGCTTCCCTTTGCTGGCCTCTGAAGTCAACGTCCACAGAGAGGAGACTTCCTCTGTTGCTTTGCCCACCCTGTGAATAAATATCAGCTGATGGCTGAGTCCATCTGACCAGCTATGGCTTCTGCAGCTTCTGACAAATGTAACTCTGATGCTGATGGAAGAGTTTTCGCTCTGTTTATGAATTTCACATCATTAATATTTTTTTCCATCTAAACAGTGCCGTTGAGTGTCTGTGTGTTCAAAGATTTGTCTGTGAATCCATTTCTACCATATGTAATACCATCAGAGACTTGGAGCTGGGAGAGGCATCTGGAATCACCCACTTGGCCTCGAGGTTAACAGAGGGGGAAACTGAGGCCCAGAGAGCAGACATGGCAATCTAGAAGCTGAGTTGCAGCTTTTTAGAACCACACAAGCAAGGGCCAAGCTAGACCTTCTGATCTATCAAGATCTCACTCATTCATTCACTCGTTCATTCATTCGTTCAACAAACGGCCTGGGAAAGGCCTGTTGCCCCGTGGCTGAATAAGGGTCAAAAATGGAAAGCGTGAAGCCACATTCTTTTCCATCGAAGTGGCGAGGACTTCAGGAGGGAAGGCAAGTGAACTGGAATTCACACAATTGGAAGCTGTTGTTTACGTGTGAGCAGTTGGCAACACCACGGAGATGGGAATGAGGGGAGATGAATGCCAGTTAAGCAGTACGGTCAGAGGATGGAGGCTGGACTGAGGCAGCTGGAGGTGAGGTACCTTTGAATTCCACCTCTGAGGGGGGCCCAGGCTTCCATGGGGGCCCTGCACACCGGGAGCAAGGACAAGAGGGGCTCAGAAGAAAGCACACTATTTTTTTTTTTTGCGGTATGCGGGCCTCTCACTGTTGTGGCCTCTCCAGTTGCGGAGCACAGGCTCCAGATGCGCAGGCTCAGTGGCCATGGCTCATGGGCCCAGCCACTCCGCAGCATGTGGGATCTTCCCGGACTGGGGCACGAACCCGTGTCCCTTGCATCGGCACTCTCAACCACTGTGCCACCAGGGAAGCAACAAAGCACACTTTTTGACAGTTAAAAAGTATGACATAAAATACAGACAGCACTTGTCAAAGATGAGCTTCTTCACTGCATGGCGGTGGGTGGGAACAGGCAGGACAGAGAACCGGATTCACAGGAGAATCTGAGGACCTGAGGTTTAAACGAGGAGCCAGGAAAGGTACATGCTGGAGTGAGGTCGCTAAATTAAAGAGGAAGCCTTACCGTCCCCAAGGCGACCAAGTCCTAACCTGCGGGGCTGTCTTCTCCAGAAGACACAGTTGCATCTCCGGCAGGCAAAAACGTACAAGGTAGCAAGTGGTCTGTACCAAGTGGTCTGGGCCCTTATCCATAGTCGAGAGCAAAGGCACATCTTCAAAGATGGAATTCATGCCCATGGGGGCTTCCGGGCAGCACCCCCCTCCCCCTACGTGGGGCTGAAGGTCCTCCTTTGGCTTTGGGACCAGGCCCTGGAGCCCGACTGCCCACCCAGCACTGTGACCGTGGGTACAACCCATCGCCCTGCTTCCTCGTCCAAGGGGATGGAGACAGTCATGCCCCAGCATGTCCTGAAGGTCCAGTGAAGTGTACACACACAGTGTCCACTCCAGAAGCATCCCCAGCACGATGACTACTTTGAACATTAACAAGGAAAGTCCCAGCATCGCAAAGACTTTAAGTCGTGCGGGTTGGAGCAGAAGCTACAGGAGAGACAATGATGAAAAAGGGTCATAAAAACCGTCGCCTCCTACTGGCAGTGTGAATCAGTGACCACTCAGAGCTGGCCTGCGGTGCAGCTGGCATCTCCAACTCAGGGACCTGGACATCAGGCCAGCAGATGCCCTGGACAATCTGTGAGCAGGTCCGCTTGGACAGGAAGTGTTGGGCATGAGGCAGGTGAGATGGGGCTGAGACCCACACAGCACTGGGGGACAGACAGGCGGGAGCCCAAGCAGGAAGAGCCACAGGCTGTGGAGCTGGGTGGCCTCACCGCATGCTGTCCAGCCAGGCTTTCACTCCGAGGGTGTTTTTGTCCCAACAAATGGCTGTTCCTGCGTCCCGGGCACGAGCGCCTCTAGGTGTCCACAGCCAAGGGGGCAGGACGTGCCCTGTCAGCCGGGGGGCGGTGGTGGTGGTGTGTGCTCCTCTTCTCAGGCTCCGGGCCTTGGCGGGCAGGACGGCAGGTGCACCAGCCGGAGGTGGCAGCCACCACGCCCAAGGCAGATCCCTCATTTGGGCCTCCCAGGGCACCATCCCCTCTCCTCTGTGGTGTCTCCTCCCTCAAGACACAAATGCCCATCCTGTAGTAGACAACTCCTCAGGCATGTGACACAAAAGCTGTAAGATCGTTTCCAGTAGGCTTCTTGTGAAGTAACTCCCCACCTCCCACACACCTGGGGCAGGTAGAGTCTGGGTTCTGCCATTTGGTCAAGGCCGGGACATGGCAGGATGTGGCTAATCCCAGCCCCCAGAGGGCAGGACCACAGGGCCTCCTGCGTGCCAGTCTGAGCATGTGGCTTCTGTTTCCTCCAGCCCATCCCTCTGAAGCGCGAGGTGCTTTCAGGCCCCAAGAGACCAGCATCTCCCTCATTCTGTGCCCTGGGGACTCGAGCCCCAGAATGTGGGCCAGGGATGCCCGATGTCTCCAGATGCCCGAAGACTGAGACCGAAGGGCTCCAAGCCCCACCCTCCGCCCAGGCTCAAGGAGGGAACAGGGGCATAGCTGCCCATTTGGGGCCAAAGCCCTGGGAGACCCACGTCAGGTGTGCTCCGAGCATCAGGGGGTCTTTTTGTCACCCTTTCTTCTCTGCTTGCTGGTTTCAAGTAGACGGGCATCTCAGGATTGAGGTTTAGGCCAACAAGGAGGAGTCTGGGACAAGCTGGACACTCAGCCTCCAGGGCTCACTTGGTGCCTCTGGCTCCTGTTTTCCCTTCTGCAAAATCAGGCAACTAGGTGATGAGAACTCAGGACGTCCAGCTCTAAGTTTCCATAAACCGGACAGGCCTGAGCATCAAGCATGCAGCAGCTTGATTGCTGGCCCTGGCAAAGCCCCCGTGTTGGAGTTTGACGGGGCTGATAAATGACACTCCGTTCTGAGTGACTGGGTGCAGGGGAGGCAGCAAATTTCAACATCACTTTATTTAAGGACAAACACGTGGCTGCAGAAGTGGGAGGAGGCTGGGCTCCCCCAGGCCCCTCCCCGGTCTCCTGCAGGCTAGCAGACCCACCCAGGGAGTCACAGCTCCTCCCTGCAGGCTGCTCTGTCACATACAGGATGGAGATGGAGGAACAGCACCCTCTCTGCTGCCGGGGGTGGGAGTCTGGGGCTGAGCCATGCCTGCCCAGTTCCTCTACAGTGGGACACGTCCCTCCTCGTGCCCAGGCGGGGATTAGGACAGGGGAGAGTCCAGCTGCAGAAGGAAGTACAACCAGCTTGTGAACGTCATGCTCTCTGAAGCACAGAGTGGCCTGTGCCCAGGTCTCTGTGGGTTCATTGGGATCATGGATTCATGCAACCACATTTACCTGGCACCTGTGGCCCTTCAGCTTCTGTGCTCGATGCTGGGACCTGAGCCAGAGGCCAGGCACACCTGATGCAGCAGGAGACGGAGAGCTGGGGTTGGTGGCACAACAGAGCGACACGTGGACAAGCGTTCATTCTTTTCCACTTTCTCCCACTTTTACTAGTGCCCCTTATGATCAGGGACTTGTGTGGTTATCGTGTCTTCTGATGAACAAGATGCTATTTCTCTGTTTTCAAACTTTCTTTATGATTTTGTTAAGGCCGCTGAGATATTCAAACAGAGCCTACCTGCCTGAGCAAGAAGGTGTGAACCCTACCATGGGCTCAATTCTCTTTACCTTGTGAAAGGAGGCGTAGGTGCGAGGTGGTCATCTGGACCTCTGCCCTCAACAGACACTAGCGATCAGTCAGGCCTCTTCCTCCCAGGAGTGGTCTGTGCCCTGAGCATCCTTCCTGATGCAGGAAGCCTCGGGCACTGACACCTGCATTGGAGCCTCTTCTCCAGGCCTGGGCTAAATGGTTCCCAAGGCAACTTCTCAGTGTCCAGGTCTTGGAGATGTGCTGTATGGATTCCAGCCATGCAACATCGCCATCATGCAGGTATTCTGATTGCTCTTCCTCCTCCTTGATAAAGTTTTGAAAGTAATAAAGAAAGGTACCCCAAGTAAACAAGATAACAGGTTTAAAGTGAGAAAAGAAAAGAACAGCCAGGCAATGTTTCCGAGATGGTCCTGATGACCCTCAGGCAAATCCTTCCTTTTAATTGTCACTAAAGGGATTGTACAATTTCCTTCTCAGATGTAAAGTGTTGTGACTAGCAACAGCGTGTAATTAAAGTACATTCCAAAGGGAAAGATAGAGGCTCAGGTAGGCCTCGGAGACTCTGTCTTGGGAAGAATCTCATTTGTGCTCTCTTCCAGCATCTTTATCGGGAGGATGGGAGACCCAGCCCGGGCCTCAGGACTAGGAGTAATTAAAATACCTTTAATTGGAAGATTCCATGATACCTTTTGCACAGTGGAGCATAATTGCCAGTCTGTTCCTCTGGCCTCCTGTGGGGAGCCATTGAGAAGAGCAGAATTCTTCTCAAGTGGGAAAGGGTTTTCAAAATGGAGCTTGGCTGTGACTGTGTCTACACTCGTGAGGCCCAAGGAGATGCTCCTGGACTGTGAGGGCAGGGGATTAGTCCTGGGGGCTTCTCAGGCAGGATGGATGCACGAGTGACAAATGAGTCCCACAGGGAGGGAGAGATGGATGGACAGAAGTGGTGTCAGGGTGGAGAAGCAAAGGCCTGTCCATGGGGACAACTGATGGTGTTTGAAGATTGTATTAATTTTATCCTGCTGCTAGAAGAAATGACCACAAATGTAGTGATTTGAAACCACACAGATTTATGATCTTACAATTCTGGAGATCAAAGTTCCAAAACAGGTGGGCAGGGCTGTGTTCCTTCTGAGGCTGGGGGGGGAGAATCTCTTTCCTGCCTTTTCCAGCTTCTTGAGGCTGCCAGCATTGCCCGGCTGGTGGACCCTCCCTCCGTCTCCAAAGTCAGCATCTTCCAGCCTCTCTGTGTTTCCGATTTGCGTGCCCATTCTCACATCTTTTCTGACCCTCCTGTCTTCCTAAGGACCTTCAAAATGACCCAGGATCATCTCCAGTCTCAGACCCTTACTCACGTCTGCACAGTTCCTTTTGTCTATAAGTCACAGTCGTGGGTTCTGGAGATTAGGATGTGAGCACCTTTGATGGGTCTTGAATATATCCACCCCGAGGTCCAACAAGGAGCCAGCAATTAAGAAGTCACAGAGCCCGTGCATCAAGGGAGATCCTGGAATGAAGGAGGAAGGAAATACCACCTCCAGAGCCCTGTCACATTCTTTTTAAAAAAATTGTGGTAAAACACACATAACATAAAATTTACTATATTAGCCATTTTAACCTGGCTTAATTTAGGTGGCATTAAGTACATTCACAATGTTGGACAACTTTCAGCAGAAGCTAATTTCAGAATATTTTCATTTCCCTCAAAATCAACTCTGTTCTCATTTAGGAGTCACCCCTCACTCCCACTGTCATAGGGAAGAACCTTTGTGTCCTATCACAAGTTCATCGCTAAAGGGATGCTGCCTATAAGCTTTAATTATACATAGTGGCCCATCTCTGGGATCCCTGCCTCCCAGGTAATGAGCGTTAAGCTAAAATACCTCTGTTTAGCTCACAGGAAACCTCCTGCCCAGGCCCACCTGTGAATGACTGCAGGGAGGAAGAAATGAACACATCCCCTCTGGGGGCTGATGGGAACCAGGAAGCGTTTCACTTTATCACTTCCCCTTTTCGTATAAAAGGAGCCTGAATTCTAACTCAGGCAAGATGGGTCTTTGGGGCACGAGCCCACCATCTGGCTTTCCAAATGAAGTCGTTATTCCTTGTTCTCAACAATTCTCTCGATTACTGGCCTGTCACGTGGTAAGCAGTACGAGCTTGGACTCAGTAACACTCCCTCCCACTGGCACCTGGTAACCATAAATCTATTTTCTATCTCTCTATACTTGCCTATTCTGGACATTTCATATAAGTGAAGTTACACAGTATGTGGACTTTTGTATCCAGCTTCTTTCACTTTGTATCATGTTTCCAATATTCATCCATGTTGCACATTAGTCAGGAATTCACTCCTTTTTATGGCTGAGTAATATTCCAGTAATATCATATGGATAGACCACATTTTGTTTATCCATTTATCTGATGGGCACTTGGGTTGTATCCACATTTTGGCTTCTGTGAATAATGCTGCTATGAGTATTCATGTTCAAGGTTTTGTTTAAATACCTGTTTTTGATTCTCTTAGGTTTATACCCGGGAGTGGAATTGCTGGGTCACATGGTCACTCCATGTTTAATATACTAAGAAACTTTTTTTATTCACAGAATAGCCCTGCAAGGTAAGTGTGGCTGTCCCTGATGTTTAGAGATAAAGAACCTGGGCTCAGGGAGATCACATGCTTTGCTCAAGAGGTAAGTGTCAGGATATGGCAAGTCTCATAGAAAACAGCAGGTGGGGATGCTTCTCTCCAAAAACCTGGGCAGTGAAGGCCAACAGGCCTGAGGCAGCACACAGGAGGAGGAAAAGGAGGCCACCCTGATGCAGGGCCACATCCTCCTCTGGGCAGGAGGGAGACATCATCGGGGACTGGGGGTTGGGGTCCTTGCACAGGGAGTCTGAAGGCAGAGTTGGCCTCAAGGATTTTGACAACCCCCTGCCCCCAAAGGGACCATGATGGTTCAGTGGTGTAACAGTGGGGTGGGCTGGCTGAGAGACACCACCGCAGAGAGGAATCCATGAGGAAGTTGAACAGACACCTGAGGAATGACATGGATGGTGACCAGGACGAGTGTAATTAGAATTACAACGGTGATGATGTCTGGCCTTCCGTGTTTACTTGATTCCAGGGTCCATGTTGGCCACATTGTGTGGTGTCAAGGGGAGGTATTCAGTACCCTGGAGAATTGTTTGTGCCCATGGAAAAGATGATTCCAGGGTCACTTAGGGCCTTATGTTTTAGAAATTATTCTTTGCTTTATTAAAATCACACATTAAAAAAGAACTTCTTTATCCCTTTAGATTCGACTTTGATTAATGTTTGACTCTATTTATAAACTTAGGTAATTAAATTCCCTTAAGTATTTTAAATGGAATGAATATATCTATTTTCTTTTCTTCCTTCCTTCCTCCCTCTTTCCCTCCCTCCCTCCCTCTCCCTCCCTCTTTCCCTCCCTCTCTCTCTCCTTCTCTTTCTTTTCTTTTCTTCTTTCCTTCCTTCCTTCCTTCCCTTCTTTCTTTCTTTCTTTCTTTCTTTCTTTCTTTCTTTCTTTCTTTTTCTTTATTTATTTCAAGTGTATGACTACCAAACAAGCTTCAACAGCATTTAAATAATGCTTGTAAATCTAAAAAGTTAAGCTAGCAAATACGAAGTGTCTTTAATTCTCCATGTTTCAATAAACCTTGTGAACTCAGTGGTATTCTCTTATTCCTCTTAAGTTAACCTTTTTAAAAACAATATGAAAGAGCAAGATCTAAAGGGCTTGAATGAATGATGAATCAGTGATGCACATAGATAGTACACTCTTGCTGCCAACAGGAAGATAAAGATGTCAACTCAGAAGGCACACTTGCAGCCCCTCCCAGCCATTACCCACCAAATGTTCCCACTATTCTTGCTTGTATCACCATCAATTCCCGCCCCCCACAAATTTATATAAATTGTACCACACAGTTGGCCCTTGTTTGAGTCTGGTATCTTTCGGACAATGCCAGGTCTGTGGGATGCACCCCTGCCGTCGAGGGTGCCAGCGGGTCATTTCTGTCCATTGCTAGGGTCTACTGCAAGAACCAATCCTGTGTATTTATCTGTTCTACTGTTGGTGGACACTTGGGTTGTTTCTAGCATTTGGCTATTGGAATACTGCCCCACGGTGGACATGTCTTTTGGTGCACGTATGGACACACTTCTGTTCTAAGAGTAGGATTGCTGGGTCAGAGGGGATGCATATGTTTATTTTTGATAGATAACGTCCAACAGCCTTCCAAAGTTACGTACCAATCTCCACTCCCAACAGTATTGCCTGAGAATTTCTGCTGCTTTATATCTTCACCAACACTGGTGTGGTCGGTTTTTAAAAGGTAAGCCATTTATGTGAGAATATAGGTGTAGTTCTTTGTGGTTTTCAAATGCTTTTACCTGATGACTAAAAAAATTGGACACCTTTTCATATTTGTTGGCCAGTTTGATATCCTATTTTATGAGGTATACGTTCAGGTATTTGCTCGCTTTTTATTGGCTGTCTTCTATTAAGAAACAGGTAAAAGTTATTTTTACTTATTTGCCATACATATGGTGAACATGCTGCAAATATGTCCTCCGTGTCTGTGACTTGTCATTCTATTTACTTATTCCTTTTCCCACCCACCTCTCCTCTGGCAACCCCCTGTTTGTTCTCTGTATCTGTAACTCTGCTTCTGTTTTGTTAATTTTGCTCATTTGTTTTGTTTTTTATATTTCACATATAAGTGAAGTTTTATAGTATTTGTCTTTCTCTGTCTGACTTATTCATTTAGCATAATACCCTCTAGGTCCATCCATATTTTTGCAAATGGTAGATTTCATTCCTTTTTATGGCTGAGTAGTATTCCATTGTGTATGTATACCATATCTTCTTTATCCATTCATCTATCAGTGGGTGCTTAGGTAGCTTCCTCATCTTGGCTATTGTAAATAATGCTGTAATGAACATAGGGTTCATATGTCTTTTCTAATTAGTGTTTTCATTTTCTTTGGATAAATACCCAGAAGTGGAGTTGCTGGTTCTTTGAAAAGATAAACAAAATTGATAAAGCTTTAGCCAAATTAATCAAGAAAAAAAGAGGACCCAAATCAATAAAGGCAGAAATGAAAGAGGAGAAGTTACAAAAAACATCACAACAATAAACGCTAAGGATCATAAGAGATTACTATGAACAATTATACATCAATAAAATGGACAACCTAGAAGAAATGGGCAAATTCCTAGAAATGTATGAACTCCGAAGACTGAACCAGGGAAAAATAGAAAGTATGAACAGACCAATTACCAGTAAAAAAAAAAAAAAAAAAAATTGAGTCAATAAACAAACAAAAACCCCAAAAACAAAAAAACCTCCCTAAACACAAAAGACCAGGACCAGACGACTTCACAGGGGAATTCTACCAAACATTTAGAGACAAGTTAACACCTTTCCTACTCAAAATTTTCCAAAAATTTGCAGAGGAAGGAACACTTCCAAACTCATTCTATGAGGTATCTCCAAGGTACTTTTATTTAATTATACATTTTTATTAGCAGTACTTCAGTTTGCATGTTTGTAGAGTGCTATTAATCATGCTCCTCACTTCTTGGTGCACTGTCTTTGTCACTCCCTACAAGAATGTTATTTTCACTGTTGTTTTTTTCTGTTTTCTCTTCATCCCAAATCCTGACTCCCAGCCCCTCCTTTCCCACCCAATAGTCACTCTTTCTAATATATTTTTATCTGTCCTTAAATATTTGTGCAACTTTGAGAATCTAATTTTCAAGAGTTATGTGTTCATCTTAAATTTCCATACACGTTATTGTGCCACAGCCCTCATTTTGTTTCTTAATTTTTTTCACTCGACACTATATTTTTAAAAATGTGCCTACCTTTCTGCACGGACCTCTAACCTTTGATTCATCACAGTGCACCTACCACACCCACCACATCTTACCTGTTCTGTTCCTCTCTCATGAATACCTGCATGGTCTCTGGTCCCCCCCCCCCCCAACACTACAACATCCTTACCCTGAGCCTTTATGACTTTCTCTTGGTTTCCACCCAGGAGCAGTATTGCTGGATCACAGGGGACACACAATTAATTCCACTAGAGACATTCACCTTGCTCTCCAGACTGGCGTGGCAGGCTGTATCCCATCAGCAGTACCACATCCTCATGGACATTTTCATACTCTTTGAAAGTTTTGCCAAGCAGAGGGATGGATGTGGAATGTAATCTTGTGATTCTTTTAACCGGCACCTCTGTGATTCCTAGGGAAGTTGCACATCTCTTCATCAAGTAGCAGCCATTCATGTTTCCCTATCTATGAAGTGCCTATCAGTATATTTTACCCACTTAACAAATCTATCGTCATCATCTGGTTGGGTTTTGATAATCCCTTGAATATTCCAGATGTCAATTTCTTGCTTTATTTTTAGAAAGTAGACTTTCCCAATCTGTCACCTATTTGTTTATTCTAATGATGTAATTATACCTTGAACCCAAGTCTTTAATATTGTTAGGGTTAAATCCAGTTGTTTTTTTTTTTTTTTTGCTAGAATTTGTACCTTTTGAGTATTACATACAAAGCACATATTCAGTTCAAGATAAAATTTTCTCCAACTTATTCTATTAGATTTATCGTTATACTTCCTGCACTTAAGTTTTTTTTTACCTCTTTATTGAAGTATAATTGCTTTATAATGTTGTGTTAGTTTCTGCTGTATAACAAAGTGAATCAGCTCTATGTATACATATATCCTGATATCTCCTCCCTCTTGCGTCTCCCTCCCACCCTCCCTATCCCACCCCTCTAGGTCATCACAAAGCACCGAGCTGATCTCCCTATGCGATGCAGCTGTTTCCCACTAGCTATCTGTTTTACACTTGGTAATGTGTATATGTCAATGCTACTCTCTCACTTCATCCCAGCTTACCCTTCCCCCTCCCTGTGTCCTCAAGTCCATTCTCTATGTCTGCGTCTTTATTCCTGTCCTGCACTTAAATTTTTAACCAATCTAGAGATCATTTTCCTTAGGATGTGAAGGAGAGTTCCAATTTTTGTTTTATCCATAAAGCAAGCTCTTTGAACTCAATATTATCTATTAAAAAATCTACTCCTTTTCACTGAAGTGTGATATCACCTTTCTTATATACAGGACCCTGAACACACAAGTCTGCTGTTGAGATTTCTGTCTTATTCTACTTGTGTATTTAATATTTCTATACCAAAACCACATTTATTTAAAACTAGCATTTTGTAGAATTTCTTCATATCTTGTAGGCCAGGTCCCCTTTCATTCTTCTCCCTTTTTATGAAATTGATTTATTTTTTTATAGACCTTTATGCTTCCATATAAATGTTAGAATAAGATTGTTGAAGTTAAAAAAATTACTCTTGAAAAATTTCATTGGACTCCCATTAAAGTATGGCTTTTGCAGAGAATTAGAATCGCTATCTCTTTGAATGTTAAGCCATCTCATCATTGAATATGGTACGGTTTCCCTCTATTTTGATCTTTCTTTATATCCTTGAATGAATTTTAAAACTTTCTCCATCAAGGTCTCATGAATTCTTTATTAGATTTATTTCTGTACCCACTGTAGCTTTTCCAGCTATTGTAAAGGTTATATTGTTTTATTATGATGTGTTTTAGTTAGAAATGACCAGTGTGAAGAAACACCATTGCACTGTTGACATTGCACCTCTCAGTTTTGTGGAACTCTTGTTAAATCCAATATTTTGTCTATTGATTCTGATGAGTTTTCTGTTTAGGTGTTCATATCATCTACAAATAAGGATTGCTTTCACTCTTCTTGAGATGTTCTTCTACCTCTTGCTGGTCTTTCTCTTCATCTCCCCTTGGTCAGGGTATTGCCAGGAGAGATGGTAATGGTTGTGTTTTCCTTGTTTTGGTCTTAAAGAAGTAATGTCTCAAATTAATCCACTGAATATAGTGTTTGCTGTGGAACATAAGCTCATAGTTATCTGTCAGGTAAAGAAAATTCCCCTTTATTTCCAGTTTTCTGAGATTTTATTGAAAAATATGTTGGATATTTCCAAGAGTGATTTTTTTGGCTTCTACCGACCTAGTCAATACTTTTTACTTTATTTAGCTTAGTATTGTACCTTGAGGTGATAAATTACATTCACAGATTTTCTGATGCTCAACCTTCTTTTCATTCCTTCGATAAACTCTGCTTACGATGATAATATTATTTTTGACACAATGTTAAAGTCAATTAGAAACTATGTAAATAAGTTTATTCATAAGTGAAATGAGTCTGTACTTGGCTTCTTGAAGTGTTTTTCGACAGCTTTGGAATCAGTAGAACCCTAGGCATTTAAAATTAATGGAAGCATTCTCATCCTCTCTCATTATCTGGAACAACTTGCAACTTGTGGAGACAGAAACTCTCTCTTCTTTGAACCTCTGCTGTAACTTTCCTGTGGGGCTTTCTAGGCCTGGTTTTGTGGTTGTTTTGTTTTGTTTCCTCTTGGGGGGAGGTTTAATTACCATTGCAAATTTTAAATTGAATTTTTCTACTTCTTCTTGCTACAATTGGGGATATTATATCTCTCCAGAAATTTTTCTCTTTTGTATTCTGTATTTTGTAGATTTTCATCTTCCCCCCATTTCATTGATCAGATTTGCCAGAAGTTTGTATATTTAGCTAATCTTTTATAGAGAGAGCTTTTGATTTTGTTAATCTTCTCTGTTTCATTGATTTCTGTTCTTATCTGTTATATTTCCTTTCTTCTTATTTCTTTGGGTTGCTTGTGTTTCTCCTTTTCTCCTTGAAATTTTGTTTTCTCCTTGAATTGAATGCTTAGCTTATTTCTTTCATTTTTTTTTCTTACTTTCTGATAATATATTTAAATACATGCAGCTGTCACTATAGTATGGTGCCATTATTTTGTATCTCTCTTATGCTTTACTCTCTATCCTAACATCTTTTTAGCAGAATGATTTCTTAGTTTTTGGACATATGGTGTTTTACTTATTTTTAATCATCTTTTGTTATTGATTTCTAATCTTATTGAATTATGCTCAGAGAATACATTATGCCTGGATGGGTTGTTTGGGTGTTGCACCTACCTTCCAATCTAGTCCCTTATCTGTGGTTGTAAAAGCTCCCCCCCACCACGCACACATTTTACTTTGAGCTTTTTATTAATCCTGTCATTCAAATTTTATATGTATTTACACCTTTTTGTTTTTGGCTTTTGTCCCTCTGATCTACCAGTTTCTAAGAGGGCTTTGTTAAGATCTTGGATAATAAATTTTACTGTCTCTATTTCCCCTCGTAATTCTGTCAGTTGTTACTTTATATATTATGATGTGATATTTTAAAGGGCATATATATTCACAACTACTATATCTTCTTGATCTATTCTGTTTTGTCTGGATATAACATCACTCTTTGTCATTATGCTGCTTTTCACCTTAACATCTATTTAGTCTAATCATGAAAAGCGTTATCTTGTATTTTTACAAATTTCTTATTGAAACAACCTTTGTAAACTCTCCATACACCTACTTTTCAATGATTTCATTCATTAACTTATGTAGATTGCTGTATCTGTTTTTATTTCTCATTATAAACAATACATCAGCATTCTGGACTTACTCTCGGACAGTCTGCTCTTGGTGGCTGAGAATTAGTTTTCAGTGACTAAGGGCTAGAGCCATGCTAAGGATTGCAGCTCTGTCACATCTTTCAGGAAAAGAGCCACCTCTCTTTTCCCCCAGGTGCTACATGATATGAATCTTTTTTTCATTTCCTCCCTCCCTCCCTTCCTTCCCCCTTCTTTCTTCCCTCCTACTCTCCTTCCCTCTTTCCTCTCTCTTTCTTTATTTGGTTTTTACTTCTTTTTCTGAATTTTAATACAGATACATTGTAAAGGTCACAAAGCATATGTACAGGTTGATAAACAAGTAAAAAGAGATTCCCCTGTAGCCAGCACCCTGGTCAGGAGATAGAATATTACCAGCACCCCCTCCCTCTAGGTAACAAGTACAGGTAGTGAAATTTTTGTAATATGTAATCATGAAATTTTAGGTAACAGCCCTTGAGATACTCGTGTCCTTGCTTTGTTGCTTTATCACCAGACATTTAGTTCTGCCCCTGATGAGCTTCATATGAATAGAATCATTACCTTGATTTCACATGGGCAGAATCACATGTCTTCTTGTTTCGCTGAAAGTTATGTTTTGGTGTTTCTTCCGTGTCTTACATGCATTTGTATTTCACTTATTTCCAGCACAGTCTAGTAGGCATTGTGGGTTTCACTGGGTCCATTCCCCAGTTGATGGCCACTGGTCAGTTTCCAGTTTCCGGCTTTGCAAGCCAGGCTGCTATGAGCAGTCCTACATGTGTCTTGGCAGACATGCTAGTGAGTATTTCTAGTGTTGCTCTTAGCAGTAGGGTGTTGCATTACAGACCGTCTGTGCATGGGCAATTTCACTAGTTAAGGTCAAATGCCTTCCAGAGTGGACATCATGATTAGAACTCCCACCACCAAAGTCTGCGAGCTGTTATTTCTCCAACATCACACGATATTGACATTGCCAGACTTTTATTAAAGGATTAATCAGTTTATGTGTGCATTTTAAAACTTATTTTTCAATCTATTGGGCATGTGTTTGCAAGGTCTTATTTTGCCTTTCCCTGATTACTGATGAGAGAATATTTGTCATGTGCAATGTTAGCCATTCTGGTTCCTCTCTTTTTAAGTACCTGTTCCCATTCTTTTGGCCTTTCTTTTGGGTTGTTTTTCTTTTTTATTGACTGGCAAGAGTTTTCTTAAAAAAATAATATGCTTTGGATATGAACCCTTTTTTTTTGGTTACAGGTGCTGCAAATATCTTTCCTATTCTGTGTCTTATTTTTCATTCTTGTAGAGTGTCTTTTGATGAACAAAAGCTCCTAATTTCACTGTAGTCGAATTCATCAATCTTTTTATATGCCTGAGAAAATCTTATCTTACCCTAGCATTAAATAATAGATTAGCTTGACCTAACAGTCTGAGCATCATTTTTCCTTTAATATGTAAAAACGATTATATCATTGCCTGGCTTGTAATACTGACACGTATGATACTAACTGGATTCTTATTCATATTTATGAGGGTGATTTTTAAAGCTTTTTTCTGGAAATGTTTAGAGTTTTTTATCTTTGATGTTTTAAAATTTATTTAATTTTGTCTAGTTTTGCTTTTCCCCTTATTTGTTACTTTTTAGGTCATTCTGAGTTCTTTCAACTCAAGGTCTCTTTTTTCTATTTCTTGCTAATTTTTGGTGGTCAAGTTTTTAAAGTGTTTTCTCCTCTCTCTCTTCTCTGTCCTTCTGGTGCTATTATGTTCTTTTGGCATTTTTATCTTCCGTGTCTCTGCTTGTATTCTCCTATTTATTTGTTCCTCTCTTGGGCTTTCTGGGACAGAACCTGGACCAGCTCCTCTGGATACTGATTTGTTCTCAGCTGGATCTATTCTCCTCTTCAAACCATCCATTCTGTTTTAAATACCAACAATTATATTTTTCAAATTTGTCATCTCCAGTTTGTTCTTCTTTCTAACTTAGTCTGGTTTTATGTCTTTAATGTCTTCTTTGGTAAATAATGTCTTATTTCTATTTTGTCTGATATGGGGTCTTTTATATTGATCACACTCCCTCAGTATTATTATTTGCATTGTGAGCTCACACTCCCTGGGGACATTAGCTGCCTTAGCTGGTGATGCATCCTGGAAAGGGGGCCGTGTCCCCCTCCAGCTTGTGGCCTTCCCCAGGTTTTGGGCTTGGAGGAGGGAGATGCTCCAGGAAGGAGCCTCCAGTGTCACTGTGTGTCTCCTGCCTTCGCCTTGCTTTTATAAAGTTTTCGGGCTCAGTGCCAACCATCTAACCCTCCAGGTCAGGAGCGGGGCAGGGGTGGCTCACTGCTGGTGTCCCCTCCCCCAGTGCTTAGCTCTTCTTTTCCTACCTGCTATGGCTCCCGCGTTTGGACACGTTGAGAGGGAGTAAAGGTGGAAGCCAACATGTGACCTTCATTTTAGAGGCTGTTAGAGGACCAGAGCTCAGACAGAGAGCGTGTCATTGGACCTGGAGCATCATGGGGGGAGCTTCCAACTCACGTGAGGTCAGGGCAGGTGAACGGCCTTGGGTAATTCCGGGGTCTGTGAGTGACCTCATTATGGGAGGAAAGAGGTTCCCTCCACCACCTGCAGCTTCACCTGATCCTGTGTGCACTATGGAGATTTTGCTGTTCCAGTTAATCTACTGCCTGGAATGGGGAGGGACAGTCCAGGGCCGTGGGAGGCTGGTGGAGAAGGGCCAGAGAGCTGGCCCCCAGCCTGGAGGCAGCTCTCACACCTGCGAGGTCTGCCCGCTCCAGCCTCTGCTTCCTCTGAGGACGCCAGCCGGGGAGGTTGCCACACACATCAGCCTGGGGACCCCGCCTGACCCAAACCTCCAACTACAGAATACAGGCGCATTTTGTGGGGGTCCGTCCTGATCAGGGGCAGTTTCTGAACATCCATCATTAGGGTTTGCGTTGTTCTGGAGGAAACAAACCCGAAGACTTACCTGCGAAACACAGAGGCAAGTTTTCCCTCCATCTATTCTTCCTGCCCAGGGTTCGGAGTCGATGTGACGAATTCGGTGTGCTCCATCGCAGTTTGGGGACGGTGGTTCCAGTATGCAAAGTCGCTGCCCTCACCTCCACAACGCATCAAATCATGCAGCATGAATCTTGCGGCCGTGGTTTTCCAAGTGCACATGCCACGTTAGCTGCGCGTCTCTCCTCCGCAGCCTCGGTGTCTGGAGTTGTCCGGATAATCTTATCTCCTGACCTGAGCCCCGCCACTCTCTCAGCGAGCCGAGCGGTTGCACGGGTTACTTTCTTCTCCTTCCTTGGATGCTGGATCCATGATGCCTGGATGATGGGGCCACGCCAGTCAGGGTGAGCAGGGAGAAATCCAGAGGCAGTTGGAAAGGAGAAACTCCGGACCGGTGTGAACAGGTGGATCTCACCTGGGGCACAGACGGGTGCTGAGTACGGTCGAGTGGATCCTTCTCCAGGGCTCTTTTCCTTCTGTGGCTTGGCCAGTCTTCGGGGGTCATGGGGAGAGAGGTCGAGCTGCTGTACGGGCATCCTGTCTGCACTTCCTGGACCGCAGCCATCAGTGTTTGCAGAACTGGGAAAGGCGCGAGTCTACTGGGCTGGTGTCGCCTAGTTCAACAAGCAGCAATGGAGCCTCAGTTTAGGACCAGGCGAGGAGGTGCGTGGTGTGGACCCACCTCCAACGCTGCGTTCTCCTTGCGCATGCCTGCACCCACAAGCACAGGCACACGCATAAGCAAAGCTGTATCTATATCCTCGCTCTTCTGCTTAAAGCAATGCAAGGCTCCCATGTCTAGAAGCTGGAGCTCCTAACATGGCAAGCAGTGCCCTTTACCCTTTGTCCTCTGATGACCTCTTGAAGCTCAGTGCCTTGCCAGGCCTCCCTCTTTGTGCTCCAAGAACAGCAAGCCACATGCAAGTCCCCCAAAGCCACATTGTTTCAGATGTCTGTGTCTTTGTCCATCTTTCCCACAAACTCTTATTCATATCACAAAACTCAGCTCAGAATGCCCACCTTGGCGGTCTTTTTGCATCCAGAGAGGCACAGTTCATAGTTCCCTCCCCGACCCCGGCAGAAAGCTGCCATTCCCCTGTCGGCCCTTTGGATAATAATTGATCTCTACCTTGGGTTGGTAGGATGGTCGCTTCTTCAAGAGAAGGCTCAGGAGGCCGCCTGAGAAGGGTGGGTGCCAGGCTGAACCCAGAGCCAGGGGTGGGTGGTGGTGCTGGGGGCTTGGAGGAAGGACTGCCCCTCTGACACCTCACCAGACATTGGATTTCATTCCAGCAAGCTCCCCAGGCTTGACTCTTTTCAGAGAGTTAAAGGGAGGATCTCTTAGATATTTACTTATTTCCCTTTAAAGTTCAGTGGCTGCAAAAGAAGGTGTTTATTTTAAAATTTAAATTGTAGTTGCCACCCCCCACCCCGCTGGATCTGCATTTGTCTGAAGCCTCCACTTCAAGCACCCCCTGCATGGTGGTGTTTTCTTCCACCAGGTGACAGAGAGGTGCTCTGGCTGTTTTGGACATCACTGCTAACTCACTGATTTTGAGGGATTAAAAATCACTAAACACACAACTTCCCCCCAGTGGAAAAATAAAAGGGAGCCCCTTTTCTGACCTCCTTGCAAATCCTCCCTCCACCCTACTAGAAAATATTCCAGAGCTCCGTGATTTGGGGCTGGGGAAGGGCTGGGTGGAGCCAAGGGTGGGCTTCAGGGAGCTGTGTGGGGGGAGGGGCAGCTCCTTCACTGCCACTTCCTGATTTTCCTGCCGCCACCCGCTGCTCAGAAAGCGACCCCAGGACTCTGGGGAAACATCTCTGACTAATGCCAAACCCAGCGCTGCTCCTCCACGCCTCCCTCCTCCCACTCCATCCCCCATACCATTACCAGAATCATCTAGAAGGCAGATCCGATGGGGTCCACCCTGCTGGAAACCCGATGAGGTCCACCTGACCTTTCCCAGCCCAGCTCCTGCCCACCTGCCCACCTGCCCCATCCCTGCCATCCTACCCCTGGCGCTTCACCTCCAACCAGATGGAACAACTTGGTGCATTTTTCATCATCTGTGGTGGAGGAAAGCTGTTTTTTTTTTTTTTTTCTGTCCATCACAGACGGTATTTTGAAAATTACAGCAAAAAGAAATCACTCAGAAAATGAAATCAAAGGCATACAAAACAGACCCCATGCTTTTACTAATAATTTCAACAGACATAAAATTACCCTGTCAATTTTCTATAAACATTTCTAAATGCCTGCTCTCAATTTTCGTTCTCTCACCACGCACTGTGACAATTGTTTTGGGGACCAACAGGACCCCACAGACTGCACTGAGGAAGGGGAGATGGAAGCTTCTCGAAGACCCGGTACTGTCTTGACCAAGGGTTGCTCCTGCCACATCCTCTGCTAGGCCCTCCCTGCCCACCGTGGACCACCTGACTCTCACTCCCTTCCCAGTTTGGTGGTCTCCCTCCTACATCTTCCTGGACGCCCTGTCCTAGCCAAGTCCCCTCCCTCTGTGCTTGTGCGGGACTGCTGGCCCCTTCCCCGGGGCATGGGGCATACAGTAGTGCTCACAATGTGTTTCTTAAGTGAATGGATGTGCACCTGAATGCAGAAAGATCCAGGTGGCACTTTAGGTCAGTGTTCCTCAAAGTGTGGGTCAGGACCTCCACGCCATTTCCGGTTCAAAACTCATGGTGGCAAGTGAATGCTTCCCTATTGTGATCCGAAGAAGGACACAGCTTTGGCTCCATGGGATCTATGAGATGATTTAGAAAGACATGTGGCATCGTTTGCCTACATGCCAGGAATGTGTGCTGTGCTTTTGGTGTCCATTTGTCTAGTCTAATGAGAAGCATTAATGTGATGGCCCTTAGCATATGGCAGGTATGGCATTAAAATGGTTATTATAACTGGAATCCATATGTTGAAAAAGTTACACAGAGGAACAGTAGATATAAAAAAGACCCAAATTAAACTTCTAGAGATGAAAACTACAATACGTGAGATAAAAAGTTTAGTGGAACAGGTGAAGAGCAGATTAGACCTCACAGAAGACATTAGTTTGAAGGCGTTCCTATAGAAACCATCCGAGATGAAACGACGAGAGAAAAGAGGAAACTTTGGGACACTTTTCATTAAGGAGAATTCTACTGTTTGGCTAGATGACATTTTGATGATCTATTCAACAGTGGATGGACATTTGGCTTGTTTCCAGCTTTGGACTTTCACAAAGCTGCAGGGAAATTTCCAGTACAAGCCTTTGTGTAGATAGATGCTTTCATTTCTCTTGTATAGAATTGCTGGGTTTATAATAAGTTTATGTTTGACTTTTTAAGAGATTGCCGGTTATTCTAAAATGACTGTGCCTTTTTATATTCCCACCAGTTACATATGAAGGTCCCTGTTTCTTTCTCCTTTCTAAAACCTGTTATTGTCTGTCTTATTGATTATAGCCATTCTAATGGGTGTGAAGTTGTATCTCATTAATTTGCATTTTAATGCCTAATGATTATGAGCATCTTTTCATGTGTTTAAAACCGTGCAGCTCTTCATTACTGAAGTATCTATTCAAATTTTTCCCCTTTAAAAAAATTGGGCTGTCTTATTTTTGAGTTGTAAAAATTCTTCATATATTCCGTCTATAAGTTCTTTACCAGATAATAATTTGCACCTATTTCCCCTAGTCTTTGGTTTGTCTTTTAATGGTTTCTTTCAAAGAGCAAAAGTTTTTAATTTTGGTGGAATCCAATTCATCAAATTCCTTTTTATAGATTGTGCCTTTGGTGTCACAATATTTAAGAAATCTTTGCCTCAGCAAAGATCACAGAGATTTTCTTCTAAGTTTTCTTCTCAAAGATTTAAACTTATAAGGATGACAATCAGGCCTCTGATACATTTTGAGTTAATTTTGTATATGGTGTGAGGTAAACATCCAAGTTCCCCTCCCCGCCTCAATTGACCCTGAATGTTGGGATTTATTTCTAGATTCTTAATTCTCTTCCAGTGCTCTATATGTTTATTCTTATGCCAATATCACATATTATTTTTTAAATTAATTAATTAATTAAATTAATTTTTGGCTGTGTTGGGTCTTCGTTGCTGCTTGGGCTTTCTCTGGTTGTGGTGAGCTTCTACCTCTCCGAACTCTCCAACTGCTTCTCACCATGGTTAGAAGAAAAAAAATAAATTCATAGTCTTTAATATGGACTTAAAGGGATACAGGATCTTGCTCCTGTTGCCTTCCTTATCTCATCTCTTCACATTGTTTGCCCCACTCACTGAATCATTAGTCCACCTTGTTGTCTCTCAAACACCCCAGCTCATTCTCTACTTAAAACCATTCTGCTTTCTGTAGCATCTGCAGGGAATGTTCTTCCTCATCATTCACTAGGTCATTAATTCCAGGCTCCGCTCAAAGTTCACCTCCTAAGAAAAGACTTCCTTCATGAACATATTAAATAGACTTTCCTTACCGATATATTTCAAATATGAAAGGGCTCCATACGTTAATCTACAGGATCAAAGAAATCCCTCTTCTAAAAAATTCCAATGAAACTCGTGTGCCACTTGACAGATTAATTTTAAAGTGTGTATGAAAGAAAATTTGTGAGACAAAGTAGCCAAAATCATTGTTTTTTGTTTTGATTTTAAAAAGCAAAGCAAGAGAAGAGATACCCTATAGGATGTCACAATGTAGTACAATGTTGAAGTAGTTAAAGCAGCATGCTATCGATGCTATAAAAATATTAAATTGAATGGAATAAGGGTAAGAAACATAGTCATGTAAACATCAACTTTTAGTGTATGGTGAGGTTGTGAAAGAGGCATCTCAAATTCATGGAGAAAGGTTAGATTACTAAGTAAATGACATTGGAACAAATGTCTAATCATATAATGAAGTATAATATCATAAATAACAGGTGACATTAAATGCTAAACATGAAAACAAATCATGAAAGAGTAGAAGAAAAGATTAGAATTTGCTGTCATTATTTGGTATATAAAAGTTCTTCCAAAACAAAGTACAGAATTTAGAAACCATGTGAAAATGAGAAATGAGAAATACAGAAAGATTTGACCTAATAAAAATAAAAATAAAATCTCTGAATTATAAATGACAACATAAACAAAAATCAAAAGAAATGTTTTAATCTGAGAGAAAATTATAATTACCTGGGATGTAAAAAAAAAAAAAAACAAAAAAACACCTATTAACTAACAAGGAAGAGGTCACCCAATGTAGAAATGGGCAAAACATTTGGAGAAATACATAAATTTCATCTGAGAAATACAAAATAACAATAAACAACATAGAAGATGATCAATGTCATGAATAGTCATGGGAGTGAAAATGAAAATATTAATTGAACTTTTTGCTTAAAAAATTGTAATTTTAAATTGACAACATTAAGTGTTAGTAATCTTTTAGTTTTAGGTATATGAGTTTGCTCACATATAATTGCTAGATTTGTAGGTATAGTAGTGAGAGTGGCCACTCCTTCTTAAACTCCTTGATTCCCAGACCCATGTATTATGCAGAAAATGTACCATATAACAGTCTGACTTAAAACATGACTGCATCTTATAAGACTTAACTCATCCTTTCAGGACCTTGAATCTCACCAAAACTGTGCCTTCAGTTACCTTTCAATTAGGGCATCTGCTTCCGGATGGATGATGGACAATGGGGTAAGACCTCTCATTTCCATGGGTAAGAGCCCTTTGCTGCACTCTCTTTGCTGTGAAATGAGTTCCCTGACCAGCTGCAATACTGGGAGGAATGCCATGGTGGCAGATAATGCATTCTGTGGGCCCAGGAATGATGGCGGTGGAAGAAGCATTCCAGGCAGGAAAGGCAGATCCATATCCATAAGGTGTGTTTACTCCTGTGAGGATGACTCTCTGCCTCCTCCATGGTGGGGTGGTTTAATGTAATCCACCTGTCACCATGTGGCCTGCTGGTGCCCCAGGGATTGGTTCAAAACCCTAGGAAGACATGGGCATGGCCTCAGGGCAAGGGAGTGATGCAACAGAAGTTGGAGCCAGGTGAGTGTGAGACACCTACTTGTGCTGACCTGCTCGAGCCCAGTCTCTTCTATTTATTTCCACTTGACAGTAGATGTTCCTGCTCACTCCCAATCATGCTAGGTGGGCCAGGCATTGATTGACTGGGCAGTGTCTACAGGCGGGGCTGAAGACATCTGCATGCTGTTGAACCCTTCAGGGTATTATGACAGGCACTTACTTAGTAAGTCGATTGCTGGTAAAGCCAGCATGAACTCTGGTGACTCCTTAGAACCCAAAGAAGGACTAAGCAGGAGATTTTCCCCCGAGGTTCACAGGCAAGTGTCTGAAAATTTGTTCTTGGTGAAGAACTATCTATCCTACTACAAAGAATTTTCTTTCTACTGAAGCAAATATTACCTGTATCATGTCAAACCCTCATTTAAATACCTCCAATCACTCAAATACCAGCCAAGGGGTAGGCAAGCGGGGTAGGCAAGCTTCTCGACACAGCCTCCCTATTCTCTCAAGTTTGCCCCATCCAATTGTACGTAACTCTCATGATTTCCTGCAGTTGCACTGCCTCCAACGCCAGTCCATTAGGGGGAAATATAAGAACACATGTAATCACGGCACCAGGAAGAAACGGTGTGAAGTATCTAACACTGCAGGGAACACTCCGGCGGCACAGGGAGGATGGGTCAGCTTCTAGCTAGGGACCAAAGGGACGTCGAGGGAAGAGGTGGCCTTTATGTTGGGCCTTGAATAAAGGAGTGAGATTTGGACAACAGCAGGATTGATGG
Organism: Mesoplodon mirus; assembly: GCF_964341445.2. NCBI lineage: Eukaryota > Metazoa > Chordata > Mammalia > Artiodactyla > Ziphiidae > Mesoplodon > Mesoplodon mirus. Next base: position 43,553,478 of record NC_138987.1, read on the forward strand.
AGACAGAGAACTGCAAGAACAGGTGTAGGGAGTTGGGAATCGTGGGGTTTGTTAACTGTCTGCCAGATGGACTTCTGTCTATGTCGAAATATTCACTCAGTCAATCATTCTTTCATTTATTTCTTCACAGGTATTTATTGAGATCCTACTAAGTGTGAGCCCCGTGCTGGGCAGTCTTAATGAAATGGTTAATGAGATTGGCAAAACCCCTGTCCTCATGGGGCTTACAGTTCAGCAGGGAAGATGGACATTGCTTTCTAAAATCACACTGCTCATGGTAAAATCGAGCAGTGATAAATGCCACGGCTGAACTTCCTGGGACTACTGGAAATGAACTGCTATGGATGGAAGTGGACAGATTTGGGTTTGAAATCCGGCTCCTCATTCACCAGCTCTGTAATCTTGGCAAGTTACATTCTGAGCTCCCATTTGGTCAGTGTGCATGGGGATGGCATCTATTTGCAATGCTGTAGAGGACTCAGGAAGAGAGTGTATCTGATTTGCCTGGCACGAGCACGATACCAACAACAATCCTTCTCTTGTATTGCTACAGGAGGGTTGCTTTTATTAGAGAGAAGATGCTCAGAGGTACCTGTTTCCGGGAGCTCAGACACGTAGACAGGGTGAGTTATCCGGGAACATGTTTGGCTCAGAGCCCGCTTTACAAAAAGAAAGGAAAAGATAACCTCCTTGTGATGTCAGTCACTCAAACCTCTTTGGATTCAACCCATGTTTTTGTTCAAGGGCCTGAGAGATGCCAGCGGCAGAATGATAGATACAAGTGGGGTGGAGGAGCCCCTGGCCCTGTGTCAGGCTCGCCATCTCGTGTGTGCTGTGTAAGGTGTGGCGGGATGGGGAGGCCAGCTCGGCATGGAAATGTGAGGGAAACACCCTCGGATGGCCTGGGGCTGGAGCTCAGTCTTGAGAGACTAAAAGGGGTTTCTGGGTAGATCTATCAGGCCAAGGAATGCCCAGGTGGACACCAGAGATGCTGCAAAGGACAGGGTAGGAGACACTGGCATTGGTGCAGTTTCTTCCAAGAACCGGAGGCAGAGCCGCACGCTGACAGCTGGGGGCAGGCAGATCTATGAACCATATGGTCCTGGTATCGTCATTCGTACCTTAGATACGAGTGTGATTCACAGGGAAATAGGCTGAAGAATAAGTTCAAATCCATTCAGAGAGTCTGTCCCGCCTTTATGATGTCAAAAAAGGGACATGTGTAACCACTGAGCTGAGGGTCCCTGTGGTCCTCTCAGGGGACAGAACGGGGAGAGCTCAGGTGGAGCCTGCAGGGAAGACCACAGCCACCTGGATCTTTCCTTGCCACCTAGGCTTCTCAGGGGCTCCTGAGAAATGCGCTGTGCCAATGTCAGCCCAGTCTTGTCCTGGGGACCTGAAGCCAGGTATGCCAGGTATTATAGGTATATCAGGTATGCCAGGTATTCCAGGCAGGCCAGGAGTGTGGTTCTGAGGTGTTGACAGAAAAAAACTCTGGCTACTCCCTCAAGGAGCCAAAAAAAAGAAAAGAAAAGAAAGGAAAAGTTCAATTGTTCTTAAATAAAAGACTTCTGAATATGGGTGTTATCCTAAATCACCCTGCCCCTTGCCTAGTCCCTCCACGGAGAACAAGATGAGGAATCAGATGAGGAATCTCTGGGTCTGCTTTTTGCCGAGCAGGGGGTGGAGGAACGCACGTTAATAAGGGTACAGGATTAAGGATGACACGCTCTTACCAGCTGCTCCAATCACTGGGCACTTTGCTTTAAATAGGATCCAAGTCTCCTCTTAGAACAAGAGCAATTTCATAGAAATTTGCTTGGTTGATCCCCCCGGCCAGGCCCAGCTCCAGTGGGGAGGCACTAAGCCTTGCCCTGCATCTCCTGGCTCCATCCCGCGTCAGCCCTCAGACCAGGGGTGGCTGAGTCATCTTCTTGGCTGGAGTTTAGGACGGGCCCGGAGCCCCGTTATTTAATTCTGGGTGAGTCAGGAGAAGTTGAGGGGTGAATCCCCGCGTACTGTGAGCACAATTTATTGCTGGCATGAGTCACACTTGAGTTGTATTTAAAGGGGGAAAAAAACTGGATGCGGGAAATCAAATTAAGTTGCTAGACAACTCAGTTAAAACGCAGAGGGAGGCTGTGAGGGGTGGGCTCAGCGCCAGGGGCAGGGACAGGGGACTCGTCTGTGGTCAGAGAGACGTGAGTGAGCCCAGGCCGTAGCGGGGGTGTCAGGAGACTGGTCCGCAAAGTGTGCAGAGGAGCCTGAGAGAATCCACGGAGCTTCAGTGTTTCCTGTTAGCTCTGGAACCAACCTCACCAGATGCAGGAGGTGGGAGGCATACTTCCGGATCATCTGGAGGTTCTGGGATCTTTGCTAGGTGTTTCCATGTTGCATTGCTCATCTTTTCCACAGTCCTTCAATGTTGCTGTTATTAATCTTCCTTTAAAAATTTTTTTTAAATTGAAGTATATAGTTGATTTACAGTATCGTGTAAATTTCAGGTATACAGCACAGCAGTTCAGTTATACATACATATATATGTATATGTGTATATATATATATATATATATATATATATATTCTTTTTCAGATTCTTTTCTCTTACACGTTATTACATAATACTGAGTATAGTTCCTTGTGCCATACAGTAGGCCCTTGTTATTTATCTATTTTATGCATAGTAGTGTGTATATGATAATCCCAACCTACTAATTTATCTCTCCCTCACCCCCTTTCCCCTTTGGTAACCATAAGTTTGTTTTCTATGTCTGTGAGTCTATTTCTGTTTTGTAAATAAGTTTATTTATATCATTTTTTTTAGATTCCACATATGAGTGATATCACATGACATTTGTCTTTGTCTGGCTTACTTCACTTAGTATGATCACTTCTAGGTCCATTCATATGGCTGCAAATGGCGTTATTTCATTCCTTTTTATATTACTCTCTCTTTGGAGACAAGGAAACTGATGGAAAGAGAGGAAGTAACTTACCTGTGGCCCCAGAGGTCTTAAGTGAAGGAGCCAAGATCACACAGGGGTCCCAGCCCAGAGACCTAGCCTGCACACCCCACCTGGTGCATCCCCCCAGCTCTCTCTGTCTCTGTGTCTGTCTCTATCGGGACTTCATAGGCATTTGTGTGGACGCCTCATTAAACTCTTTTTCCATCTGACCCCCAGAATGACTTCTGGCTGTGGCAGCTCTGGGGTGACAGGTTCTCCCCCACCTGCCCTCTGAAGCCCCGGCACTTAGATTGGCAGAAGATGTACTCCCCACCCTCCTGGCAGCCAGCCTGGCAGAAACACAAGCTTTCAACAGTTTTCTCTGAAGGAATGTCCATGTTTGGGCTGGTAAGTGGCCCCCTCTCCTTAGCTGTGTAGCCCAGAGAAGGAGAGCAGAGGTAGGGTGTGCCGTGGACCACTTCTCTGCACCTCTGAGCACAAGGTGGGGGGCATCTGACCTTGGATCTTAGCTGTGATTCTGGGAGGGAACACATCCCATTGTAGCAGGGGTTCCATGTGTGTCTGCCCCATGCTCCCCATTGGAGAGACATCTCCATGCAGAGGAGAGTGTTTGTCCATGTCAGTCTTTATTCTGCGTGTGCCTTGTTGGTGCTCACAAAGTGGGGCTTTCATGAGAGATGAAGCATGGCCCTAGTGGTTTAGGCTCCGGGCTGCCGTGAGCAGAGTGATGGGGTGGGAGGAGGCTCTTCAGCCTGTCCTCCGCCCCCAGCATTACTGAGAGCTTGCAGTCCTGCTCCGCACCCCAGCATCACCGTGGGTTTACATGTCCTGGGCCAGGAGCAGGTTGTCGTTCAGAACGGACTGTTCTTCCTCTTGAAGACTGCTTGAAAATGGTGAGCTATTTTCCTGGTTTTCTCCAGTAAATCAAAACTTTCGCTGTCCTGTAAACCCCGAGCATCTTCGTTTCATGTGCTCCCCGTATTGTTCTATGAGATTTTGATGTTATCCTGGAGGGCCTGACAAAGATGCACTGCAGGTGGTGGCCTCCCGGGGGACATTAGATCAAACCCACTGTATCTCTTCGTTGTCGGTTCATCGCTTTTGGAAGGAGCTCTGCTGTGAGTTTTCAGGGCTGCTGCCATTCTTAAAGGGGTTGCTCTCTCTGCTCTGGAAACCTGAGAGCCAGAAGCAGCTCCCTTGACCAGAGCAAGAGTGATCATCACTTCAGGGGAAAGCTTGTGATTTGCTGACGACCCTTTTCTTCTCTTGTCCTCAGCTTTCTAGGCTGGAGCAGGACAGCTATGGTCTGAGGGCAGGAGGTATCAGCGTGTTTTAGCAGCTGGACTCAGTGCGGGAAATCTAGGTAGTAAGCAGGTCCCCGGGCTCTCCATCTGGTCCTTTGATTTCCTGATGCCGTCACCTCTCTCCTGGGTGGGGGTCCCAGGCTCTGGAACTGGTTCCAGGTGGACACGGACCCTCAGGTGAGCCCAGGAGCACTAGTACTCATTCTGTCTTCCACCCCCAAGATCTGACCTGTGGGGATGGGGACAGGGGAAGGACATGGGAGCTCCAAGCTGTGAGATGGCCACCTCATGACCCAGGCACTTTAGGAAACAGCAGGGTCCAGTGGAGACCACTGAGGTGTTGGTGTCTGATGGACTCAAGTCCAAGTCTCGGCTCCATTACCCAAAAAGCGTCACTTGTGTCTAAAACTGGAAGGTTTCTGCATCCCAGTTGCCTCATCTATAAAAGAATGATGATTGTACAATCAGAATTAATTGTAGAATAATATCTCTATAAGCAGTTCTGTGTGTGTCAGGGAGTTCTGAGCGTGGGCCCTACCTAACCCTGTCCAGGAGAGTGGGTGACATACCACCAGAGCAGCAGAGCCTCAGGCAGACTGTCACGTCCACGTCCCCATGGAGCCATGGTGGAGGGGGAGGGAAGCCAAGGTGTCCCCTGTCCTGGGGGCATAGCACCCACCTCCCGGAGGCTGGGTGTTTAACCAGGTGGCAAACATGCATGAGCTCTCTGGGTGCAGTGAAAAATAACATTAGTGACAGACGTACAGAGCAGTCCTTCTCAAACTCTGGAGCGTTTACACATCCCCTGGGCACTGTGTTAACATGCACTGTGTTAATCTGGGCCTCGGGCCAGGGTGGCATCTGAGACACTGCACTTATAACTACGTCCTGTGGCTGCTGGACGGAGGGCAACGCTGTCTGGAGGAGGGCACAGAGGCTCTCTGTGAGCCAGGCATTCCCTGACCTGTGACATGGGGAATTTGTTTACTCCGATTCTGGGGATGGAGGCCGTGGGAAGTAACGGGCCATCTCTGCAGACGGGGGGGCTTAGCGAGCTCCTCCCACCTCCATCCCCTCCGTGTTGCCGCATGTACGGTGCACGGCTGATGGCTCCTCAGCCTTCCAGCCTCCACGGCCACCCCCTTCGCACCCCATCCTGGATGCATGAACTCCAGCCCATCATTCCTCGCTGGGCTGAGCTCTCGGTGCCGCCAGCCTGGTGAGAGGGCGGCCTGGAGGGTGGCCTGGCCACCCCATCCCTGCCCCTGTGGGAAGTGGGGCTGTGCCAGGGGACACTTTTCACGTGCAACTGCATGGGCTGCTTTGTCTTGTCAAGTTCCTGCCCAACCTTGACTTTACAGAGAACCCTGGGCATCACATCCCATCCCGTCCAGGGTCGGGGAAAGCTGTGTGCATGTGTGTGTGTGTGTGTGTGTGTGAACATGCCAGTGTGAGAGCACACACACTCCTGAGTACCCTGCCCTGCCTGCACCTGTGTTGGAGAAGTAGGAAAGTCTCCCAGGAATTTACAAGTGTCTTTCTTCATTTCCCGCTCTGCTGACTATGATTCAATCAATATCCAGGCCCAAAGAGAGAAATGCAGTGTTTTCTTCCTTCCCTCTTCCCTCCTTCCTGCCTTCCATGTTTAATAGCCTGGAGGTTTACTTATTGCAACAGCTTTTTTTTTTAACCAAAATAAATGTTCTTTGCTTTTCTCCATTCCCATTAATTGTGATTTATATGAATTTAAAAGTCTTCCACAACAGCATTTGTATCTGGAAGCCATAAATCTCAGGAAGTAACGTTCTCTCAGAACACACACACAGACACACACACACACACCACGCACACCACACACACACGCATATCAGGCACACTACACACCAGACACACACACACCAGACACAAATACACACACACTAGACACACCACACACACACACACACACACACACACACACACACACACACCACTTGATCCCAAAGCTGTTTCCCAGGTCTTCACTTTTGCTCTTCCCCAGCCTGGGCTGGAGGCAGGGCAAATGTTGATGTCATTTTTGTGATGGGAAGCATGAGGCCTCATTCATGCAGCACCATGGCAGGGATACGAGCCTCCAGATCCAGGCATTTTTCTCTCTGCCCAGAGACCTGACCAAGAACTGAAGGCAGGGTCAGTGCTTTCTCACTGGCAAACACAGTCCAGTATAAGCCTTCAACTGATTGGATGAGGCTCACCCACATTATGGAGGGCAATCTGCTTTACTCAGAGTCCACTGACTATAGCTGGTAATCACAACTGAAAGATGCCTTCACAGCCACATGCATGCTGGTGTTCAGCCAAACATCTGGGTACCACAACCCAGCCAAGTCAACACACAGCACGAACCATCACACTGTGTGCAGCCCTACAACAGTGCAAGGTAGCAGGGCACACTCCACACGTAGCAATTATTTTTAGCTCTCACCAAGGGGAAACTCACTGTCTACTGAACTGTTTAAGGGACTTGATAGATTTAAAGCTGTTCAAGGAATTAAGCCATTGACATTAAGAACCTAATACAAACAGTACACACTATCGTATAGCATTTCAGGACACAGCCTTGCTGAAAAAGCAATGTTTTGTCTGGATTAAGCACTCAGTAAAGTCCCTCCTGGTTCTAATTTCTATGATCCCATTGTGTTATTGGGCTTTTTAGGCAAAAAGCAACATTTGGGGGTAATACAGAAAGCAAATCCTAGATACATGTGAGATTATGAGCATATGTGAGGGTCTTACTACTTGGAAGCATTTTGTGTGCCTGTGCCCTAGTGTGGACATGCACAGTCACTCAGCTGGAGCTTCATCCTCATGGCTAGTGTGATGCCCTGTCTGTGAGGATGAGCAGGGGAAACTGCTTAGTAATCCTGTCTCCACATGAAGCAGTTCTTCACTGAGCTGGTGTTTTCACAAAGATGAAATAATTGCCAGTGAAGTGGATGGAGAACCTCATGACTTTTCCTTTTCCTCTGTCAGACTCTCAAAAATGTTGAAAAAAAATCACCAATATTGATATATTGATTATACTTTTCTTTCTTATTTGTTCAGAGAAAATACTTTTTTTTCAACCCAAATCATTGCACAGGTAAATTTCCACAACAGACTTTTCCTGAAGAAGAACGATGCTGGCGTAACCTAGCGCCACTGTGATTTTCTGCACGAGCTGTTGACGACTCTTGGAAGTTTCTAGCGGTGGACACTTCTAACTAGTCAGATGGGGCTTCAGGATATACAAAGGCATTTGGGAATTATTAATTTTTTTGTTGGAACCATTGCATATGCTTAGAGTAAACAATTGCTTGATTACATTGGACAAAATTTAATTAAAAATTTTTACCAATAATTCACATGAATTTCACAAATATATCTCATATTTGAATAACTTTCTCATTCAGATTATGTTCCCTGACCCAAGATGAGGCAATATGATATTTTCATGACTCTAAAACTCTCATATAAAATGGATGGAGTTACACAGTTACACTTCGGAAGGCTTCTCAAATTCTCCGTACTTGTGCAGAAACGGGCAGGCTTCTGCATCCTTTTGGAATGTAAAAAGAGTGAAAAAAAAAAACAGTAAGGAATTTTCCTGTCAGTGCTTGAACCAAAGGGATTTGAAATCTCTAAAAACTAGATATTTGTGTTAAGAAATAGATGGATTTTAGGCTGGGTACATTGAACATGTAGTAAATAATTATTTTACAGTTTTTTTGAACTTTACTGAAAACAACTTTAATGACTGCAAAGGATGTATGGGACAAATCTGATACACTAAAGCAAACGCTGTGATTTTCTTTTCTTTTAACTTAATCATGTACTACTATTGCACACTTATGAGAAATCTCAAATCATTGAAACAAAGGGCTGAGGATGCCTAAAAGTACACATACAGGGTCTCTCCATCTCTACCCATCTATCTCCCTGTCATCATCTACAAACACACATTTCCATAGAAAATCTTAAGGTGAACCCAGGAGAAACACCAGATGAACCTTGTACCTCTTGCACACCAGAGGCGCATCACTGGGAAGCACTGAAGGTACATCTGAGAACTGAGGGTTCATACGTGTGGCAAAATGAGCAGATAGAAAAAGGGTCATGTGTCATTTCTGATATCAGCTTGTCTGTATTAATCAGAGCTCTTTGGTTCCAGATGAATAACCCTGCTGACTCCAGCTATGTTCTCTGAAGGGAGGGACATATTCCTTGGGTACCTGGAAAGGACAGGCGGGGCTGCAGGACTAAACTGTGCTGGGACTCTGTCTCATCACCATCATCTTTGCTTCTCTCTGGGACCCAAATTAATTCCCCGGTTCCTCTTACAGCTGAGGGCACGGCCGCCAGCACCAGGGTCTCATCAGAGAGCTTATGATGGCAGAAGAAGGTGTGCCTGTATCTCCAGGTATCAAACATGTGGCAGCCTTAGAGCAGGCTTCCCATGTGCTCACCTTGGTGTGTGCCCAGGACGGACAGGGCCTGATGACTGGCCTGGCCTTGGTCCCCAGCACACACCTGTGGGGCATTGGATGGGAGGTGACACTGCAATTCACAGTCCTGGCAGGGGCAGCCAATCACACCAAGAAAAGAGGTGGGAGCTGCTGGGTGAGCCCGACCCCCCAAGTCTACTTCCTCATCACCTCTCAGGCCCAGCACGTGCTCTGCGGCTGCCGCAGGTCAAAAGCCAAGACATGGAAGCACAGGACTGAAGACAACACATCCCTGCCATTCGGAGTTTTGCATTCCGAGGGAGAAGTCATATGAAAATTACCGAATCATGCGCTAAATGCTAGTTCCGAATCCTCTGTGAGTAAACAGCACAAGAAACCTGGGAGAAGCTCTAGGTCTGAGTGAGGAGCACAGGGGCTTCCCGGGATTTGCGGGGTGGACAGAGGTTTGGTAGGCGAGGGTAATGGTGCCTCAGTCGGGCTGGCTGTGCTGTGCTGTGTGACAAATACACAACGAAATCTCAGGCACACGGCACAAGAAACATTCAGGCCTCTCCCATCGTCCCCCAAGAGGCTGGTGGTCAGGGGCAAGACCGCCTCCCCCATACAGCTGTCCAGGGGCCGGTGCTCCTTCTGCCGTACTGGGATGGTGTCCTTCTCAATGCTTGGCCTCAGGAGTGTTTTCTAGGGCAGCCCATGGAAGTTTCATATCATCATTTTTTTCCTGTTGGCCAGAGGTAATCTCAGGTCCCCACCCACACGCAGTGGGGTGTGAGATGTGGTCTTCCTGAGAGGTGGAGGGATTGAAATGTGCAAAAACATAGCATCGCCTCCGAAAAACTAAGGAAAGCCATTTCAGACATAGGGAACAAATTAGGCAAAGACTTAGAGCTACGGATGAGCCAGGCGGTAGGTCACAGGGTACTCTGGGCTGTGGCCTGAGGGTGGCCGCCTTGTGGGAGCTGGTGAGTAAGGGAGGATGGAGCTGAGGATGCAGAGGTTTGTAGGAGACAGAGATGCACAGCATCTCTGTGTGGGGAGGTGCGGGGTCCAGGAAGGCGTGGCTCATTTTGACCCAGGGACCATGATCCTGGCAGGGTTGGCAATGAAGAGATTTTAGGAACCTATCACAGATATTCTTGTAAGGGAGAAGGGGGTCTGGATTTGGGGTGTCCAGACGGGGACCACAGAGATGAGTGGACGGCTGAGAAGTGTTTCCAACCTGAGAGACAGACTGGAGGCTTGAACCTTCAGAGAGAGGTCACTGAGGACTTGAGGAAGAGCAGCTAAAAGAAGGAGTCCAGTCTTGTACTCCCAGAAGTAACGAGAAAAGTAATTAGAAGAAAGATGTGTGGGAAGATGCTGAATAGAGTCAGCAACATTGGACCAAGCCTAAAGCATGTTTGAGTCCATCGGGTCGCCAGGCTTTGCCCCCCTGTGTCTGGTTCTCTGCTCTTTCTGAGATATTCCTTCAACTCCCATTACTTAAATTACAGTCTGTAGGATGTAGACTCCTGACTTTCTGTGTTTGGCTGGGATCTCTCCCCTGAGCTCAAACAGGTGTTTGCAACTGCCGACCAGAAAACTCCATTTGGATGTCCCCCAAGCAGCATTGGCTCAATCTGTCAAAAACTTATCTCAGAAACTTCCCTTCCAAACCAGTGCTCTCCTCCCAGGGGATGACCCCTATGTCCCCATTCGCTCATGCCAGGAACTTGAGAGTGCATTTCATATCAGCCTCTCCTGAAACCCCAAAGCCAACAAATGACTATATCCTGCTAGTTCTCCTTCTTAAATCTTTCTTGTGCTGTTCTTCTTCTCTTTATCAACACTGCCAGCACCTTCCTTAGTCTAAGCCACGAAGATTTCTGTCCTGGGCTACTTGCTCACCTGGGCTGCATCCTCACCTGAGCTACTCACTTACCCAGGATACTTACTCTGACCTGGGCTACTCGCTCACCTGGGCTATTCACTCACCTGGGCTACTTGCTCACCTGGGCTATTCACTTACCTGGGCTACTGACTGCTTGACGTCTTTCTCTCCTCCAATGTATTTTCTACAACACAGCCAGAATGATCCATTAAAAATGCAACTTCACAATTCTGATCATGCCATTCCTGTCTTAGAATCCCTTCAGGGCTAATGGGATTACTCCTCAGCTAAATTCCAAATTCATAACCTGGCTGTAGTGTAACATGATCTGGCCCCAGCTGAGTTCTCCTCCATTTCTCTCTGGGTTTTCCTCCCGACTAGGTTCTAGCAGTAGGATGACCTTCTTCCATTTCTTTGAGTGGTCCAGGCGCCTTTCAGCCTCAGACCCTTGTGCAAGCCAGTTCACCTGCTTGTCAAGCTCTTGAACCCTGTTCCTCTTCACCTTCCTAACAGGACTCAGCTGAAATGTCACTTCCTTCAGAAAGCCATCTCTGACCCTCCAGACCAGTGTGGACCCTTGGTCATGATCCTTCTTGGCATTCTCTACTTAACTGAAATTAAAAGGTATAAGTTTTGATTGAAGTGTTTCATTTCCATGGATGATGACTCAATAAGGACAGGGACCATGTATTATTTTGTTATCTAGATTTTAATACTGTCATTGCATATAGATATGTTTAGTAAGTACTTTTATTTCATATTTGTGGACTTCAAGAGGACAAAAGAATCTGTTGTTTGTCTGCATGGGACCTCCCAGGGTACCAAAGATTGTATTTCAAAATCTGCATCTTTTGTTGCACGGAAAAGTTTCAGTCTTTGGGGCTCTTGTGTGACTCCGGGGAGGCAACAGAACTGGCGGCTCAGAGCTTGGGATTGGAGTCAGGCAGCCTCAGCACAAACCCTTGCTCTGCTAGTTACTAACCGTGTGACCTTAAGGGTAGCTCTTCATCTCTCTGTGTCTCTTTCTTCCTGAGTGAGATGGGGCTCACAATAGTATCTGCACGATAGGTTTGCTGTGAGGAGAAGTAATTGATATAAAATATTTAGAACCAAACTTGACATACGTTAATTGCTTAATGCATATTAGTTGTTACTGCTGTGTTATAATTATGATTATTAATATTGCTATTATACATACCAAATTTACAAATAACTGCATCAATCATAATGTCAATGTAGTAAATCACAATGAGAAATACAACTATCAAGTAAGCTGGAAAACCCAATATCTGCTGTCTATGTGAAGCTCGATTATAACAGTAAAAAATTAATCAGAAGTTTTGATTTTGAAATATTGTCATTAAAAATTAGTAGAAGTAATCATCACTGTAATAATTTTTTATTATTTTAACTCTATTTTGGTTATGTTATTGGACACCTACTCTACAATATTCTCTGAGACAAATCACATTTCTCATTTTAGTACCACAGAAACCCTGGGAAGGATGAAGTCCCCTTCCAGCTATGACCAAGTAGCAGTAACAGAGCATCCTTCCAGTTAAAAACTTGAAGATAGGGATTAAAAAATGTTTGGAGGCATTAGAAAGACACAGAGGTAGACATATTTGAGGGGCTAAGTTCCCAGAGAGAAAGAATGTAGAGAAAAGTAACACATGCTCTCGACCATTCTCCCAAGGCATTTGCCAAATGGTAAGTAGCTGAGAGTGAAAGCTGCAGAAAGGCTGGGCAGAGGTTTGGGTGGTCACACAGAGTTGGCAAGCAAAGGTAGGTGTAGGACACTCCAAGAAGAACAGACCCTGGCAGGCAACCCCAGATATCAGCCGAAACTTGAAGGGCTATAGCTTAGCCTCAGAGACACACCAGGGCTGGTCTGGGCCAGAAAACACTTGAGTCCCAGCCTCAAATCAGCTCATGGCCTGATTGAATTGATGTGTTCTCCTCTCTTCAAATTCCTTATAAGGGGACAAAGTGAAAGTTTTCTGGGGAAAGACAACATACAGAACCTCTAAAATTTCCACACACATGGCTGGGACCAGCTTAAATACTAGCAGGAATACCAGGAAATAGGAAAAAGAGAAAACACTGACAATAGAATCAGACCCATGGGTGACCAGTAGATTGGAGGTATCAGACGTGGATTTAAAATAATAAAGAAAAGAAGGAAATAACACAAAATAACAAGAAAGCAGGTGACATGGTATTGTAGGAGGAGTGGAACACTAGGTTCTTGTTTCACCTTTGCTTTTCATTGGTCTTATTATGTGACCAAGTTAGTTCCTCACCAAAACCTCAGTTACTTATTGGCTAAATTGGTTAATAACAGTTCACCTGGTTAGGATGTGGGGATGACATGAGATCTTGGGAAATGCACTCTCCAAACACAAGATAATCCTGAGATTGCTATTAATTCACTAGTGCCTCTTTGGAAGTAACAGGAGGTGTTCCCTTAAGGCCTCCCTTTTCTGGCTTAATAGCCAAAACAGTCTTGTCAAATCCACACCATGAACACTTAATAAAGGTTTATAGATTAACTGTTTTTAACGTGAGAACTTTTTTTTTTACACCTAATGGCAATGATAATATTTATTCTTATATTTCATAAAAAGCTGAAGAAAAACATGTTTCTTTTTTTATATTCCTTTCCAATATTGTTTATTACAATAATAAACCATAGTGATTAGAGTTCTCTATGCTATACAGTAGGACCTTGTTGTTTATCTATTTTATATATAGTAGTTTGTACCTGCTAATCCATCCCAAACTCCTAATTTATCCCTCCCCCAAGAATTTCTATTTTCTTATCAACAATTCAGTCTCCCTCTTTTTCATTCACACATTTTACTTATCTACCTGTTTATGTATTCATTTATTTATCTGGATTGAAAATTTTTATCAAAATGCATATTGGTAATAAATAAAAACATTGTGAAGATTCTAAAACCTTTTTTTAAATTCCCTGTTTTGGTAGATACTGCTCATTCCAAAAAGAGTTAGGAAATGAAAGGACATGAGTTTCACTGTGTGCCAAAGGAAACGTTTGAAAGCCTTGTATACAGTCACAGGTGAGCTAGACATTCAGAATCTGATTCTCGCCTCTGGTTGTTTTATCTTCAACATGGATTCCCCTTTTTAATGCATTTTCCAAAGCTTCTGGGGTAATTTGTTTCTGAAGAGTTAAGCAAGGAAATGTAAATTGATATACAAGTACACCAACTCACTGGGGTCAAAGAGGGAGCAGAAATGAATTGCAAATTTTAGAGAATTTGGAGAAGTAGTTAAGCCTTAAATCTCCTAATATTTTTTTCTCTTGTGGATTATCCACTAATTCTTTTTGTGATAGCAAAGTGCACATATTTATATTCTATTCTCTTGGAACTTATCTTCATATTACTACTAATAATATTTTACTTGTAGAAAGTTCTTGTTTTCTTTGTCCCACCCTTGTAGGATGCTCTAGTGAGGTGAGTGCAAAGGCCACCTGTGTGGCAACAGTGTGGATGCTGTTCAAACAATCCTTGTGAAGGAAAGATCTACAGCCTCAGCTGCGTCTGTGGTGGAATATTTCCCAATGTTTCAGTGAAAGAATGTGGTCCTGAGAAGCCAGATAAGTTCCAAGTGCCTCCTCTAAGTTTTGATGTGAAAAATGACCTTTGACACCCACATTTCTAAAGGCAGGAAGAAAGATAAAAAAGATGATCAGCCCTCATTTCTAGTGCTTCTCAAGATGTTGCCTGGAAGAAAAGTAATTAAAGAAGAAATGTTTTGAGGGAGAAGTCAAGAGCCACAGTAGAACACATCTTGGGCTTAAAGCAAAAAATTCACCCTAGACTAGAAGATTCACATCACTAGACACCTGGATTTCAGGATGATCATGGACCAGAGACTCTGGGTACATGCTGTTCTTCCCCATTCCAATGCAGGTGTTGAAGACAGCCAACCTGTCTTTGGGCCACCATTATTTTTTGGCTGTTTGGGAGGCAGATAATTAAAAAAATAATCCCCAGGTCCCCAGGTCAAGAGGAGTTACATCCAAACCTGATGAACGGGGAGGGGGAAGGGTAAGATGGGACAAAGTGAGAGAGTGGCATGGACATATATACACTACCAAACGTAAAATAGATAGCTAGTGGGAAGCAGCCGCATAGCACAGGGAGATCAGCTCGGTGCTTTGTGACCACCTAGAGCTGTGGGATAGGGAGGGTGGGAGGGAGGGAGATGCAAGAGAAAAGAGATATGGGGACATATGTATATGTATAACTGATTCACTTTGTTATAAAGCAGAAACTAACACACCACTGTAAAACTAGTATACTCCAATAAAGATGTTAAAAAAAAAAAAGATAATTACAGCATCTGGGCTTTTAAGCCTTGATCCTTGATGGTTGATCCTTTTGGGATGTCTTACCTAGGGAGGAAGGAGATGCATGTGTCAGACCAGGAGGTTGACTTTGGGGATTGCAGTATTAGTCAGAAGACATGGGCTGTCTTCTGCTGACATTCTTCCCCCCTTCTCCTGCCCAAGAAGAGAATCCTTTCTTGCATCATTGATACTGTACTTGACCATCTTATTTTCTTTGGCCACTGGAACATGCATGGAGATGACAGCAAACCAAACAAAGGTTTTAAGAGACCAATTTCCACTATTCCTTTTGTGCTCTTTCCTCTACCAGGAGAAATCACAGCTCAGAGAGTCCAATCCTTTGGCCCAGGCCCTGGAATTGGATAAATGCAGAACATACCTGAACCTCACCCCTGCCGGAGCTGAAGTATCAGGATCTGAGCTGTTAGTGTGAAATCAGTGTTTGTTGTTTTTAACCTGCTGAGATATTGAGGGACTGTTTGTTAAGCATCATCATTACAAGAAAAACTGACTAATGCAGGAAGATTAAGCAATGAATGGCATTGATGAGATTGAATGGTTGGAAGAGATAATCCTCACTTAACACTATACACCAAAATGTACACATATATTAAAAATGCAACATGTTTAAAGTAAACAAATCTATGAATAAAATATGGGTGCAAATAATCAACTTATATTAGAGCAGGGAAGGACCTTGTAGGGATAATGGAAGAAATCATAGAGGAAGTTAAAATAGATTTGACTCCATAAAATACTTAACTTCTGTAGATCATAAAAACCATCAAATTAAAATTCACAAAATGTGGAAAAAAGTTCTATGAAGTAGGTATCATTTAACCCACACTTTACAGATGGGAAAATGAGGATTAGAGAGGTCAAATGACTTGCATTTTCGATTGACATAAACCTGAAGTCCACATGATAACATCAGACACTGAGATAACAATTTAGTAACAAGACACCTGACACCTGAATACTGGCCCTCATCCCTGTGTCCTTTTGGATCCAGCCCAGTTTTATAGAAGTTACTAATGGACTAGGCACTTTCTTTTTTGTTAAAGAGTCTGACTTACCATGTATTAAATTCCACATACACGATTGACTGCCTAGTGCAAATTACGTCTTTCAGATGTGTTATTCAGCTGAACAGTGAAAAGTTATTCCCAGCGTGAAAAATGTGAAGACTTGTCATTACAGACAAAGAGATTGGAAAACAAAATCTGGTGAAATTAAGTTTAAGTCTCAGGTTGTTTAAACATGACAAGGATCACACTGGAAATCTCATTTATCACCATCCAAAACTCCATCTTCAACCATCCAGACAAAAACTAATAGCAAGTAAAAACTCAGGTTACCTCTGATAGGAGCTAAATAGAATATCCTGAACAATGAACCTATGGGAGAAATTTGTGAACTATTTGAGAATCTTTCATATCATGTTTGCTAAGTTTGGAAAACAGATAAAATAGTCAGTGTTACTTTATTTTGTTTAGATTGAGCCTGAGGTTTTCTCCCATAGGGTTTGAGCATGTGGCATGACTCCCAGCAATCTGACTAGGGTCTCGGCTATTTTCATATCTATCTAAGGCAGATGACACATGGGCTGAGGCATGCAGGATTCCATGAGATTGAGGGAAATGAGGAGGTGGGGCAGACAGACCCTAGGGTGGCTCCCATGATCCTGCCTCCTGGTGTTCATTCCCTGTATCATCCCCTCCCCAGAGTTTGGGTCAGGGGGCTGTGAAGTGTTGCTAGCAATGGAATATGGCAAAGCTGGTAGGACATCCCTCCCACTCCTACGATATGGTGAGACCCGTCTTGCTAGCACACTCTTTGCTGGTTGGAGATCTCAGTGACCAGTTGGGGGATGCCCTGTGGCAAGGACCTGTGGGTGGCCTCTAGGGGCTAAGGGTGGTCTCCAGCTTACAGTCAGCAAGAAACCAGCACCTCAGTCCTGCAGTCATAAGAAAATGAATTCCTCCAATGACCCCAGGGAGCTTGCAAGCAGAGCCTTCATGGTTTGATCCTCCAGGGAAGACCCCACAGCTGGCCAATGCATTTAGCAGCATCTAAACAGAGCATCCAATTAAGTCATGCTGGACTCCTGACCCTTGGAAATGGTGAGATAACAAATGTGTGTTGTTTTAAGCCATTATGTTTGTGGTACTTGATGACATGATGACGGAGAATAGAAAGAGAAAGAGAGAGGCAGGACCCACAGGGGGAGAGTGAGGCGAGGGTGGGCCAGGCATGCTGGAGGGGCTTCCGGCTGGGCTGTGCTCACTAGTTTGGATTTTGTTTTGAGTGAGATGGTGCAATGGTTGATTGTATGTGTTGACTTGACTGGGTCTGGGATGCCCAGATACAAGGCCCAATATTTTTTCTGAATGTATCTGTGAGGGTGCTTCCAGAAGAGGTCAGCATTTGAATTGGTGGGCTGAGTAAATCTGATTGTCCACCCCAATGTGATGGGGTCTTATGCAATCCACCAAGGGCCTGAATAGGACAAAAAAGTGAAAGAAGGGGGGATTTGCTCCCTTTTCCTGACAGCTTGAGCTGAAATGTCCATCTCCTGGTTCTCAGGCCTTCAGACATGGACTGGAATCCACATCTCAAGTCTCTGCTCTGAGGCCTTCCAGTTACCCCACTGGCCTCCCTGGGCCTCTGCCTTGCAGACTGCAGATTGTGGGACTTCTCAGCCTCCATCATTTGTATGAGCCAATTCCTCATCACAAATCTCTTTCTAGATGTCTATATACATTATTGGTTTTATTTCTCTGGGTAATCCTTACTAATACAGATTTTGGTACTGAGAGGGATTCCAGAGGATTTTTAAGGATGTTAAGGATGAGTTTTATTGAATTGGTTCTGGGGTTTCTGGAATTTGCTCTCTAATCTGATTAGATTTAAAGATGTCATTCCAGTGACTTTATTTCTGGTAGAAAAGAGAGCACAGGTAGCCCACATGGTGTGAAGTAGCAGTAGGCACACAAAATATCTGCAGTGGCTACTCTTAATCAACTGCTTATAAAAAGCAAGAAGCTAGGTGGTTCTGTATATGGTACTTCCAAATATTTTTGGAAAACTAATGAGTATAATGACAGTGGTTGGTGGCTCTTGATGTCACTGGACAAAGCAGGGAAGAAAAGGATGAGCTCAGGGATTAGATTTCCCAGCTCAAGCACAGAATGAATCGTCTGGGATCTTCTATGTGTATCCTGGAGAATCTTTTTCTCCTATAGGAGCCAATGGAGGACTTTGTGCAGAGGAATGACATGATCTGATTTATATTGGTTGAAAAACACTCTGCTGCTCTGTCCAGAAAGGACCATAGGAAATATGTCAGAGCATCCATCAATGGTCCAGCTGAGAGCTGTGGTGGCCTGACTGAGGCAGCAGAAACTGAATTATGGAGGAAATGCTGGGATTCTGGATCTATCACGGAGGGGGAGTTGACAGTGTTTGCCAATGAGTTGGTCTTGGAGTTGTGGAAAGAAAAGAAAGAAAAGAAAGTTATGGGTGATTCCAGGGCTTCCAGCCACTGGGTGGGTGGGATAAGTTTGGCTTTTGCTGTTGTGGTGCACTGGTTGGGTGGACAGGGGTTGAGAGCCCTGTTGGTCATGATGAGACTGAGATGGCCATAGGTCAGCCCAGCAGAGATAACAGCCAGGCAGACCTGCTGTCACACAAGTGTGGAGTTGGGGAGGAGGTCTGGGCTGGAGACATGATTATGGGTCCCTAGAGTAGAGGTGATATTTAAGATCGATGGAGCATAAGTGTAGGTCTGAGCATGGAAGTTGGTTCGGCGCTGCCTGGATGACCTTGGAGGACGTGGAACGTGCTGGACCACAAAGGCTGAGTTGGAGAATAAAGGTCTCACCATGTGTTCCATTAATCACACTCATGTTGTGGGGTGGAAGGCTGCTCTCCATGGACCGAAATCTTTGAAAATCTCTGGCCTCAGTTTTGCTTTCGAGACATCACTAATCTCCCCACCGTGACTTCCTTCCTGGGAGCAGGATTTCTGTGGGAAGCCAGGAGCTCACAGATTGCTATAAAGTGAGGGATTCCACTTTTAGTCAGATGAAGGGAAAGAGAGAGGAGACCCTCTTCTCCCCACGTGCTTTGCATACACTTAAATCTGAGGAGACATGTGTCTTTAAATTCCGCTCTTCAAATCAGTCACCTGCTGCCAACCTACTTCTGTACCTGAAGTCAGTTACCATCCGATGTCCCTAAAATAGGCCTGTGCTGACCAGTCATGACTCTTATAGAAGATTTCGTGACGTCCTCGGCCTGCGCCCCTCAAGAATGAGAGTGTGACAGGCTGCACTTGAAGCAGCTTCTGGGTGATGGACTTCCAGCCAAATGAGAGATGACTCTCTGGGTACACGGAGAGCACACCATGGGGGATGGGGCCCTGCCCGCGTGCGAGGTGGGGGGTTGGGGGTGTGGATGTATAGCTCCCCACAGGGCTCATTCGGGCCCTCCTGAGCACACACCATCAGTCCTTATGCTGCTCATGGCTTTCATATGGGTTCATGACTGATCCACAGTGAGGGCCACGAGAGGGCCGAACCCCCACCTGAGTCTAGCTCGAGGGCCCTGTTGGCCACAGCACATGGCTCTCCCCTCCACACCCTGCCCAGGGTAATGCCAGGCACGTGGGGTGACTCCCTCTATCCTGACCATTGACCGGATCAGAGTGGTGGCGAGTGCCATGCACTTTGCTGACCAGGAAAAGAGACCCGACTGTCCTCCAACCCGAATGCAATAGGAAGTCCAAGCTGGTCCCCCACAAAGCCCCTGCAGGAAGCCAGCGTCCTCCCTGTCAGTCACCTCCCCTGCCTCCTGCCTCCTGCCGGGTCCTCCCTGTCCTCGAGCCAGGCTGCGCCCTGATGAGGCCAGTGGGACTGAACCATCTTCAGCCCACAGTGCAGAATCCAATGCCAAATGACCCTGAGCACTCAGCCCCTTCTCCTGCACCTCTGCACCAGTGCCCCTTCCAGTCTGCCAGACGGCTCTGTCCCAGGTGCAATTCAGATCACATCCGGCCTCTGTTTAATGGTCCCACTTCCACTGAGCTGGGCTCCGAATTCCTTGCCTGCTCCATCACCTGCCCACCTGCCCACCTGCCCACTCCTGCTTGCCACTGAGTTCTCAGGGAGAAAGTCTCCACCTTCATTTTCATAGTGCACATTCCAGCCATCTGGTCTACCTGAGTTCCCTGAATGAGTCCTACTCTCTTTTGCCTTACTTACTTACTGAGTGGCCCTGAGTGAGTCAGTTGACATCTCTGAGCTGTAGTTTTCTCTTCTTACCACTGAGGATAATGGTGAGTACCTTCCAGGGCTGCTGTTTGGTGGCAGTAAATGCTGCTTAGCCCAGTGCTTGGCATACAGTAGGTGCTCAGTGAAAGAAAGTCATTTTTGGGATCCCTAACTCATCTCTCTGCTGTATCTGGCTGCCTCCTTATTTCTCCTTTAGGACTTGGCTTAGATAACTCCTGTTACAGGGAGCCTTCTTTGACTTCATGAGTTAGAAATAAGTAGCTCCCACAGCCTCTCATTAAAGAGGATCTGCACATTGTAAGGGGAATGGATGGAGAGCGGGTGGAGAATTGAGGCTCCAGCAAACAGAGTGGAGGTGGTGCTACGGTCCCCACTTGCACTGGTCAAGACGCACCTCCTCTGGCATCCACGTCTCCATCCAGGGAATAAAGTGAGAGCTGCGTAGTTGAGTGCACTTCTAGTGAATCCTCATCCTTTGTTTCTCCCCAGACACCAGTGACCTCCTGTCTCTCCTACCCTGGGGCCTCCAGGATTGACTACTCGGGTCCTTCATCACTGTTTGCCTCACTCAGCACAAGACCGTAGGAGGCTCTGTGGTCAGCGCTTGGCTGACCTCATTCCCCTTGCTCCTCATTCCTGAGGTTCTTCCTCCTGATCTCTGGATCCCATGTTCAGGGTCAGCCAGCTCCCTTGCATCCTAACTCTTCTCATCTGAGGTGAGGTCTCACCAGTAAGACTTGAGGCCAGTGTCATCAGTCTTCCCGATTGTGTCTTCTGAACTCAGGCAGCCACCTCCACAGTCCCCACGTGGATGGACTCAAAGACACCGTCTCCTATTCCAACATGAATGTAATAATAAGGCAGAAACTTTCATTTCTCTGTGTTTTTTAAAAGTAAATTCATATCTTATGATTTATTGATTTTCTTAAAAGGAAAGTAAATCCATTTTTTAATTTTTCTTAGCTTATTACCAGACACTTGGGTCTGGGACACACTGAACAAGAATCCTGTTAAAAGTGTTCAAAAATGTTTCCAAATCCAAATCAATAAAACTACACAAATATATATTTTAATCTTACAAAGAACAAATGTAGAAAATTTCATCAAAACATGCTACTTGACACCACAAGGTAGAGCTTCACAGCTCTGGTTTGAGCAGACATAAACCATGAGGGCTGTACAGAAGAAGCTTAAGAAAAATATGTGTGCAAACGTCTCTGATGCAAAGTCAAGCAGACTCAGCTCTGGATCTGGGTACGTCGGATTAAGCACATTCCTCCTTGACTCTCCCATTGACTATACCGATTAAAGCTGGATGGAATATGTGAGACAACTACTTAAAGACTCGGGAAAGTGGGTAGTAGCAGGTAATTTGGGAAAGAACCCCAAAATGTAATGTGCCACCAGATGAAAGGAGAGTTTACTGTTTTTTTCTCCCCCTCTGGTCTCCTCCAGCTTGAATTCAATGCACTGGAAACCCAGAAATGGGCAGGTAGACGGCGCTCCAGGAGGCATTCCAGCTACGGCTCAAGGAGCAGGAAAGGGGACTCCTATCACAGAGACAATTCACGAGTTCCATTTTCTTCCCTGTTTTTTAAATTCTCCATGCCCCAATTCCTCAAGCAATCACTTGGAGGCAATGGCAACAGCCGGAAACAAGAGGACGCAGGAACCTGTACTTGGAGGCAGGGTAATTGTCTTCTCCACAGTGTGGATCTGGAGTTCTAGGACCGGGAGGCCACACCAAATGCTGCTTCTCCTTCTCTGTTCCTTGGCTGCTTGACCTCAAATGAGAGTAGTTGAAGGAGTGCAGGGCAGCTCAGGGGCTCTGAGAGCAGGGTCTCAGTTTTTTAGCCAGAGGACCTTGGGAAAATGACACTATAGGATAGTTACTGAATGCCCCAGCTCAGCACCTCCCTCCACCAACCAATTGTGCACACATGGTTGTCACCCTGCAGAGTCTTCCAACATTTTGAGGATTGAACTAACAGAGAGACTACAGATCAGGTCCCGCTGAGGGGCACGTGTGTGGAAAAGGTATAATAGAACTGCAAAAGCTTGGAAGCCTGATCTGACCATGCACCACAGAGGCTCCAGAGAAGGCAAGTTGGAACTTGTGGCCAACTTGCCTTCTCCACGAGAGAATGGCCCAAAGCCTCACAACGTAACACTGTACGTGTCCAGGATACAATCCAAAATTACTTGGCTTATGAAGAACCAGGAAAATCTCACTTTTCATGGGAAAAGCCAATCAGCAGACACCAATACTAAGACGACCAGATATTGGGATTGTCTGACAGAGAATGTAAATTAGTTATTATCCTTATTAGTTATCTATTTTATACATAGAAGTGTATATATGTTACATTAGCTATTATTAAAATATTCCCAATGAGCAATCACAAACATGTTAGAAATCATTAAAAAAATTAGAAAATGGAAATTTAAATCCTGAAGAAAAGTACATAAAATCAAAAAATAAAAATAAATAAAACCTTCCGGATAGGCTCAATAGCAGAATGGAGATGATAGAAAAAGGAGTCACTGGACTCAAGGACAGATCAATAGAAATTATCCAATTTGAATAACAGAGGCAAAGATTTGGAAAATGAACTGAGCCTCAGGGACCTGTGGGTCAACAAGAAAGTTCTAGCACCTGTGTCATCAGAATCAAAGAGAGGAGAAAGAGTGTGATGCTGAAAAAATATTGACTGAAACTTCTCAAATTTGGGAACATGCATAAACCAACAGGATCAAGAAGCTCAGCAAACCCCAAAGAGAATAAACTCAAAGAAATTCATGCCCAGACACATCATAATCGAACTGATGCAAAATGGACACACACAGAATTTTGAAAGCTGCCAGAAAAAATATGTGTTACCTATAGGGGAAAAGCTATTCAGCTTGCTGTGGATTTCTCATTCAAAACCACAGAGGCAAGGTGGAGTGGCACAGGATTTTTAAAGTGTTGGAAGAAAAGACTTGTCACCCCAGAAATATGTATCCAGAGATAAATACCTTCAGGAATAAAGAAGAAAAGAAGATGCTCTCAGCTAAAGGAAAGCTAAAAAATTTCATTGCCACCAGAACTGCTTCAAGAGAATTCCTTAAGGAAAATCTTCAGACAGAGAGGAAATGATAGCACAAGGAAACTTGGGAAGTCAGTAATGAAGAGAAAAACAGAAACGGGACATATGTGGGTAAATAAATAGACTGTTTTATGTTCTGAATTCTTTAAAATCATATGATATCACTTATATGTGAAATCTAAAAAACAATGAAAATGAACTTATTTACAAAACAGAAATAGACTCTCAGACACACAAAACAAACATGATTACCAAAGGGGGAAAGGGTTTGGGGAGGGAGAAATTAAGAGTTTGGGATTAATATATACACACTACTATATATAAAGTAGATAAACAACAAGTACCTACTGTATAGCACAGGAAACTATATTCAGTAACTTGTAATAACTTATAATGGAAAAGAATCTGAGAAATTATATATATATTATATATAGTATACAATTTATACATGAATATAATTTTATATACATATATATAAGTGAATCACTTTGCTGGACACCTGAAACTAACACAACATTTTAAATCAACAACACTTCAATAAAAAAATGGTAACTAAAAATATGATTCATAGTCAAAAGTAAAAAATTGTATCATTGTCTGAAGAAGTTTTCAATTTACATAATATAATATACAAGATGACTATCACATGAAGAGGGGACTAAGGGGACCTATATGGAGGTAAGAGTTCTATGTTCCACTGGAAGTTGATAACATATTGTTTTTAAGTTGAAAAGTGAAGTATGTACAATGCAATCCCTGGAACAACCAATTTGAAAAATTAATCTACACAGACAGGTAGTGAAAACACGATAGATAATATGAAAAATGTTCAAATAACCCGAAAGAAGGCAGGGAAGTGGGAAACAGAGAAACGTAAAATAGAGGGAACAAACAGAAAACAATTAATAAAATGAAAAAACTATATCCAAATATACCAATTATTAACAGTAAATAAATTAAAAAATGGTCTACATACACTATTAGAAGACAGGGGTTGTCAGAATGGGTAAAACAGCAAGAATTACCCATATTCTACCGACAAGAAGCTCATTTCAAGTAGTTTAAAAGTAAAAGAACAGAAAAAGTTTTCTATGTGAACACTAACCAAAAAAAGTGGATTGGCTATATTATCAGTCAAAATAGAGTTCAAAGCAAATAAATTTACCAGGGATAAAGTAGGGCATTATTTAATGGTAAAGGAGTTAATTTACCAAGAAGACACAGCAATCCTAAATGTGTATGCATCTAACTAAAGGGTTTTAAAATACATGAAACAAAACCTGAGGAAAGTAAAAAGAGAAATAAATAAATCCGTCATGGTATTAGGAGTCTTCAACAGTCCTCTCTTAGATACAGAACTAGAGACAGAAGCTCTGGGAGAATAGAGAAGTGGACAACATTGCCAACCAGCTGTCTGATAGTGCTACTAGCAAAATGACCAGATAGGGGATTAGACTGCCACCACCCACGAAGCTCCTTTCTCAGAAAGCCTCGGGTGATCTGGGTAACTAACCATCTGAGTGACCAAGCGTCTTCCTTCTCATATCCCAGTCCCTGCTCTTATGCTTTAAAGTCACCAATAAAACCATATGATCCAGCAATCCCACTCCTGGGCATATATCCAGAGAAAACCATGTTTTGAAAAGATACATGCACCCCAATGTTCACAGCAGCACGATTCACAATAGCCAGGACATGGAAGAAACCTAAATGTCCATCAACAGATGAATGGATAAAGATGTGGCACATATATACAATGGACTAGTACTCAGCCATAAAAAAGAATAAAATAATGCCATTTGCAGCAACATGGATGGACCTAGAGATTGTCATACTGAGTGAAGTAAGTCAGACAAAGACAAATATCATATGATATCTACAAAATAGAAATAGAGTTACAGATGTAGAAAACAAACATCATTACCAAGTGGGAAAGGTGGGGGGAGGGCTAAACTGGGAGATTGGGATTGACATATACACACTACTATATATAAAGCGTATAACTAATAAAGAGCTACTGTAGAGTACAGGGAACTCTACTCAATACTCTGTAATGCCTTATATGGGAAAAGAATCTAAAAGAAAGGGACTATATGTATATGTATAACTGATTCACTTTGCTGTATAGCAGAAACTAACACAACATTGTAAATCAACTATACTCCAATAAAAATTTTTAAAAATAAATAAATAAATAAATAAAAATTCACGGATAAAGAGTGAACCCACACAACCCTAGATATAATACCTCTGGACCCTAATAAAGGCAGAGCCCGAGGTCCCCAGGTGCTCTCTCTCTCTCTACCCTCGACCTCCCTGTGGGTTCCCGGGGGTGCCATGTACCTTCCGGCACTTGTGAGTAATAAAAGTTATTCCTCAGAGTTTCCTGGTGGTCTCTGCAGAAGTGCTTCTGCAGTCATAATAAGACCCACGAGGCCTGGTCCAGCCACAACACCAGTGCAGAATGTCTGTGGGGCTACCTGAGGGTAATACAGGCCCAGGAGAGTGTGCCAGGCATTCCTGGATGATAGCGCTATTATCAGTAGACAGGGACCTACACAACATCACACCTTATACAGTCATTAACTCAGAAAATATCATTGCGCTAAGTGTAAAACACACAAGTCTAAAACCTTTGAAAGAAACCATCGGAGACCAGGGGCTGGGAAAGTGTTCTTAGACATCACGCGACACCAAAAGGAAAAAAAGAGGATAAATCGGACTTCATCAAAACTTGAAGCTGTTGCTATAAAAGACACTTAAGCGAACGAAAAGGCAAAAGGGTTATAAATTCAATGTTGTTCCACCAAAACTCACATGTTGAAGTCCTAACCCCAAGGACCTCAGTATGTAGCTTTCTTAGGCAATAGGGTCTTTACAGAGGTAATCCAGTTAAAATACGATCATTAGAGTGGGTTGTAATACAATATCATTGATGAGTGATAGACACAGAAACAGATGCTCACAGAGGGAGAATGATATGAAGAGACAGAGGGAGGAGACTGCTGTCTACAAACCAGGGGAGATGCCTGGAGCACATCCTTCCCACAGGCCCTCACAGGGAAATGACACCTTGATCTCAGACTTCCAGCCTCCACACCTGTGAGAAAATACTTCTGTTGTTTCAGTCACCAAGTTTGTGGTACTTTGCTACAGTGGCCAAAGGAAACGTACACAGCAAACTACAGACTGTCCATCTTCTTATCCATTCATGTGTTGATGGACTTTAAGGTTGTTGCCATATATTGGCTGTTATGAATAGTGCTGCTATGGGTCTGCGTTCTGATTCTCCCTTGCTATTTGGACTCTTTGTTACAAGAAAGGAAATGGAATTTAAATTGCCTTAAACAACACCCACCATGAAATGTATTGGTTCATGTAACTGGAAAGTCCCAAGGACACTTTGCCTTCAGGCATGGTTTGATCCAGCATCCCTAATGGCATTATCAGGACTCTGGTTTTATTTTTTATCCCTCCATTGGTCCTGCTTGACTGTGTGGTCTTATCCTCTCTACATTAGGGAAAGATAGTCACCAGCAGCTCCAAGGTCCATTGTTGTATCTGTGAATGGGCGCAAAACTTCCCGTAAGTTCTGTTAAGACAACTGTGAGGAAGGTCCTGCTTAGGTCACATGCCCATCTCTCCTGCACCAGGTGTTTTTCTCTCAGGGATTTTGAGTTCTGGTCCATGAGCTGATTGGCCAGATGGAGGTCACATGGCCACCTCTGTGGCCTGACATCAGGGTGGGTGGGGATAAGGAGAGGTTGGGTCAGCATCATTTAAATGGCACGGAATGGGCAAGGCTGGAGGTTGAGACTGGGATCAAGCATCATGGCACCACCACACTTTGGGCTTTAGAAAGGGCAGGGAGCGCCATCAGGATGGGAGTATGGACTGCAGGACAGATCAGTGGCCATAGCTGGGGTGTAGCTGTGTGTCCTCAGACCGTGACTGAGCCCAGGGAACATGGGGATGATGGCATCCCCTCCCCCGCAGGGTTGCAGGGCCGTTGGGAGGATAAAGTCTTGTGCAGAACTTTGCAAGAGCCTGCCTGGCCATGAGAAATCAGTCAGTGCGGCTCCTACTGCTATATTGTTGTTATTATTATATGTGATTGCTTTTGTATTGCCTTGCAAATTACACTGTCATGCAAGAACTAAATTAATATTAGCTGCCTTCACTTGTAGTCCCACAGACATTTCAAGTACTTTAATAACTCAGTGCATCTGCAAATTCTGTTCCTTCTGCCTGGGAAGCTCCTGCCCAACCTGCAAATGAATACCGCGTGTTTTAGTAGCGATAGCGTTTTAAACAGTATTTGCAGTTTTGCAAGTTCTCTCCCTGTCCCTCACGCCAGCATCACAATCGTCCCTGCTCCCTTTTGACACATGTGACGTCTGAGGTCCACACAGTGCGACAAGGATGTCAGCCCGTCTGGCATTACAGTGTGCTGCTTACCTTGTCTGCTTTGGCTCCCGAGCCCCCAGAGGGCAGTATCCAGGACCCATTCATCACTGTGTCTTAAGATCTGGGTGTACCCAGGGGCTCTAAGAAATACTACAATTGACTCGTCACGAGATAACGCACGGAACAGGGAGCATGCGTGTGCACCCGGCAGTTACAACAGTTATCATCTCTGTTTCTCATCAGTGCAAGGAGAGCATCCTGGAAGAGGGGGAGCCCACTGGGAGAGCACAAAATGGAACAAAATCACGGGACCCCTGCCTGTACCGCTGCTGCCTGGGGGTCCCGTGCTGTCTCGGTTCCCTGGAGTCCATAGACGACCCCGTGGTCGATCTCAGTGACACCGAGCACCTCAGGATGGCTGAGACATGTATTCATTGGGCCAGGGGGCCTGGGCACAGGATGAGGGCAGGAAGGGGACGGCAGAGGCTCCATTTAGGGCACTTCCAGAGGGAAATCCTTCACAATCGATTATTGTCTGTTTTCTTCCCATCTGGGCACAGCAGCGTGGGGTCAGACTGCCCTGCAGTTTTGTGTAAACGTGTCCAGGCCTCACAGGGAGATGAGCCCGGCTTTGGACCAGAAACAGGATGTGGCTTTTCAGAACTTCAGCCTCTCCATCAGACACACATGAGTGTCATGACTGCCCGGTGGGGTTTTTCAAAGATTAAATAAGGTTGAGTGAGAAAGAGGCATATAAACTTGATTTTACATTCCTTAGAATATAAATGCTACTTAAACATTGCAGAGATATTTTTTTCAACTCTGAAAAGTTAGAATAATTTTGCCTGCCATGTTTAGCTGTTAGGCTGGCATCTAAAAATCAAATACAGTAATGAAAGAAAAAAGGAAGTGAATGTATCCTCTCAACTCAGCAACTGTGTGTCCCTTGCTTGAGTTGAATAGATGCTGCCAGGCTGCCACGAATTCTTTTTTTTTAACTGAAGTACAGTTGATTTACAATGCTGTGTTAATTTCTACAGTACAGCAAAGTGATGCAGTTATACATATATATACATATATATATATATATATATATATATATATATATATATATATACACACACACACACATTCTATTTTATATTTTTTCCATTATGGTTTATCATAGGATATTGCATATAGTTCCTTGTGCTATACAGTAGGACCTTGTTGTTTATCGATTCTATATATAGTAGTTTGTATCTGCTAATCCCAAATTCCTAATGCATCCTTCTCCCAGCCCCCCTGGGCAACCGCAAGTCTGTTCTCTATGTCTGTGAGTCTGTTTCTGTTTAGTAAATAGGTTCATTTGTGTCATATTTTAGATTTTACATATAAGTAATATAATATGGTATTTGTCTTTCTCTTCTGACTGACTTCACTTGCTATGATAATCTCTAGGTCCATCCATGTTGCTGCAAATGGCATTATTTCACTCTTTTTTATGACTGAGTAGTATTCCACTGCAATGGATTCTTGGCTGTCTCTGCCAAGCCATGTCCACGCTGAAGCCAGAACAGTCCTTGGGCCACACATCTGATCATCTCTTCTTTGCATTAACCCTTGGGTGGTTCCTCATGGCCACAGAGCTCATGCCATCATCTCCTTAGGATGACACAGGTTTTCTGAGATATGGTCCCACCCACAGCTTCTGCCTTGCAATATATTTCCTCTCCTGGAAGAAGTAAGAAAACTGGAAGAAGCAAGTTCAAAACATTTCCCCATTACTGTTGACAAGAACAGACAGAGGGACAGAAGGTGCATTCAGCTCAATGATGCAGGGAAAGCCCTGCCCTCCCATCAGGAGGATGCTGATCCCCTCCTTTAGCCCAAGGCCCAAGGGCAGCAAGCAGAAAACCTGCCCTGCAGGTTTTGTGACTTGAACAAAGTCAGGTTTCCTGTCTCCAGGAAAGAGCTGGATTCGGATGAACAGTGTGAGGGGGAGAAAAGGAGTGCCATCCTCCTGTAGAGAAGTTGCAACTGCCCTGCAGATTCGGAGCGATAAGGACCTTATCGCCGGGACTGGCCGTTTGATCATGTTGCCATCTTGGGATTTGCTCACTTTTGCGGGGCTCGGGGATATCTCTGCATGACAGCCCAGTGGGGACTGTGACAGTTCGCTTTATCTGATCCTCGGGGAAATAATTTTCTGAGTCATCCGAGGAGTGATGGCTTCTGAAGGCTGCCAACTCCCCGCAGTGGAAAGGCCCGTGAATCTCCACCAAGAAGACATCATCATGTGAGGAACTCTGGGCAGGAAACCCTACTTCTGAGTTTCAAAGGCTGCTCACATAATTCCCTGGCAGGGATGGAAAGATAGTGGCGGATGGAGTTTGGGGTCCCCCAGGAGACATTTCATGACAATGCGAGCTCTTTGAGGCCAGATGTGTCCTAGTCCCGGCCGTGTGCCTGGTTCCAAGGGCAGTGCCTGGCACCTGCGAAGCTCGGGGAGCGCTGTGCTTTGCTGGTGGTGGGTGTTGTCTCAGCAAAGTTGCCATCAGCCAGGGTCTGGACGTAGCCCCCTGCGGCTCAGACTTGATCACACATAAATGGGCAGCTCACGAGAGACAAGTGTAAAACCCACACGGCAGTGCTTTGATTTTCAGCTCTACGAGGCAGGAAGTAGAAACCTCCCAGTCTCTCCCTGTAGAGAGGGTTATTGGTTGGCAAGTTATATCCCATTCACTCCTACTGTCATTCCATCCTTCAGAGCATTAGCGGCTCTTTCTAAGATCGTGGTAACAGGCTCCCAAACCCCAGCGCGGCCCCAGCCTGCAGCCTTCGCCTTCAGACCACCTTCTGTAGGCCAGCCGCCTTGCTCCACATGGCCTGCAACTCACTGACAAGGACTGTCTTTTATCTCTTCGCCAGCTGGATGGATTTCTAGCTCTGGACCGCACCTGGAGACCTAGGCTGGGCATGGCCCTGACGTCAGCAAGATGCTCCCCTCCCCATAAAAGGATGAAATGGGCCTCCTCGTCCATGAGGTCAGGACCAGGGCCACAGTGGGGACACCATTACAGTGGGCTGGGTTCTGAGACATGGCGTCTGACATGATGGAAAATTCCATGAAGCTGGAAACCCCTGAACGTCCAGGCCGTGCAGTAAGGGTGTTTGGGCCCTTTCCTGGGCCTCCTACAGGCTCCAGTCCCTCCCTGGCTCCCCTGAAGTCAGCCTGCAGTTTGCAGACAGGAGCGCAGGGGCCTCAATACTGTGCCAGAGCTGCAGGTAACGACACCAGGCGGCCATTGAGCTCAGTGTGCTCAGCCGCCAGTGCTGACTGGCTTAACGAGTGGATGGTGAGTGAGTGCCTAGCGCTCCCCACTGTTTACTGAGCACCTGTCCTGCGCCCGGCTCTGCATGGGGCACATGGGCACAGCAGGAGTCCGAGAGATGTGCGCTGGCCTGTCTGGTGACAACAGTTATCCAGCTGCCCACGTGCTGGCCCGTGGTGGTTTCTGGACTAGACACGGGGTCACAGGGAGATGAGGGGTTCTGCCCCCACGGGGCTCACCGTGGTCGGAAGCAGACATGGTCCCAGCGCAATGAAGGGAGTGGGACTCATTCCTCTAATTCCCTGCTTTCTTTCCACTTAACAGCTGGGCTGGGGCAGCTTTATGTGCCCCTCTCAGGGTTCAGCCTGCAGACGGTTGATTTGGCCGCTGCACTTCTGTGCTCGGAGGTGGCTTAGGGCTCCGGGCGGGAGCACTTCTCCAGCTTCCGTCCCTGGCAGAGGCTGAGGCGCTGAGGCAGCATTTCTGGCCTGGTTGCTATGCCCACCCCGAGCTGTGTTTCCTTGTCTGGCCTCAGGGCTGGAGGCAGCCTGTCCAAACCCCCTCGCCCCGGACATGGACGGAGACAGAGCTGTGGGCAGTGGACAGTGACATGGACAAGGGACTCCCACAAGGAAAACTCTTTACCTGGACGTGTGACCTCGATGCCCCGGCGCCCACTCTGAGGCTCCAGGTCCAGGCTGGGCTCTGGCGTAGGAAACAGTCGGGCAAGGCTGGCCCCCACTGACCTCTCCACAGGATCAATCTGATGATAGGGCGGGGTTGTGGAGGGGGCAGTGCTTGGCACACAGCAGGTGATGGCAGGTAGCTGTGGAAGGAATGAATGCCCAAGAGAGCCAGTGACCTGTGAAGAGCAGGGCTGCATCCCGTGTGGGGAAGAGGCGGGGTCATCACAGCAGATTCTTTAGCGAGGACGCATCCCCCCTGGGCCTTAAGTGGTAACATCATGGTGAAGTGTAACACACAGCATGAAAATAGCATCCAACACGAATTGAGTCCTCATGTGGACTGGGGATGGTTCTGAGCATTTCAAGTGAATAAACTTGTCCTGATCCGACAACAAAGCACCATGTGGCTTTGTCACTTATGGCCATTTTACACACCAGGAAGTGACACAGAAAACACAGATGGGATGTTGAGTTCTAAGGAGTGCATCTTGTCCAACGTGGAGGAACTGCCGGGGTGATAAGCAGGCTGGTGGGCGGGGGAGGTGAGGGCAGTTCTGAGTCACCAGAACAGTCAGAGGCTGGCTAAGGATGCAGACATGGAGCCGGCGGTCTAAGCGGCCAGTGGCGACAGGAGTGGAGAGCTGGGGCAGACGGATGGGAGTTGGGGGGTGGAGTGGGCAGTGTTTGGGGACAGAGGAGAGGAGGGACTGCATTGGACACGGCGGGGGGAGATGCTGGACGCTCAGGGCAGAGGCCCGAAGCACAAGACTGCACACGGAGCTTCGGGAGATTTCTGGGGAACCATGGAGCTGGACAGAGAGAGCCTGGGATGACAGAGCAGTAGGAGGAACCATGGGAGAGAAAACAAGAGCGGCCACAGTATCCTGGGCTGCTGGGTGTCTCTGTGAGATGGGCTGAGACTTCCGCTTTGAACCAAAATGAAAACCTCTCTGCAGACGTTGGTGGCAGCGTGGGTGCACACTGAGGACAGGGTGGTAACACCGGGATCATTCCTGCAAGATGAGCTTGAGGGTGAGGGAGAGAGAGTGACGTGGGACGGGGGCTTCGAGAGCCTTTTTCTTAAACTTGTTCTCAGAGGACAGAGCGTGAGCAGCTTATGAGCTGACCTGATGGGGCTGAGGGAGCAGAAGAGGGAGGCACGGGGGGGAGGTCACAACCCCGAGACCCCAGGAAGCCAGGTGCCATCTTCAGGGTGAGTTCAGCACCCAGGTTTGGCCTCCCACTGGGGTGAAGGTTCCAAGCTGGCCTCAGTGTCTGGGTGAGGGTCTCAGGGTTCTCTCCACACCTTGCGAAGGCTGCCAGGAAGTCCTCCCAGGGTGGGGAGGGTCTGGCTTCCCGTGGGTGCACCTCGAGGTGTGGGGAGCAGCAGGTGGAGCCTGGTGGGCAGGACTCTCCCTAGAAGGACCTCATTCTTAAGACCCAACCGAAGCCCACTTGGCTCACCAGGTGAGGAGCAGGTAACTTACCTGTGGGACCCCCCAGGATGCAGGGGTGGGGCGGGATTCCTTCTCAACACCCCACTCCTCCCGTGTTCTGTGTTCCTGGAGCTTCTATTTGTTACTTGAGCCTTGGTGTCTCCCAATTTACTTTAGTCAAGGGTTGGAGTTCATGTGCAGGGCCCGCCTGGAGAGAGCAGTACCCACTGCAGCCTTTCCCCTCTCCCTCGGGGCGGGTAACGGGGCATCACGACAAGCGGGGAGCTCCCAGGGGAGGGTAATGGCTCCCAGGGTGGGGGTGGGACAGCCTAGATGTCCCTGTCCTGGGATAGACTTGGACCCCAGGGGAGAGGATGCAGGTTGGCCCCCTGCCCTACAGTTCTCTGCAGGAGAGCCAGCCCTTCAACTATTTGAAAAGAGGGGTCTGAGTCCAGGGCCCTGTTGCTGTGGGAGAGGGCTCTTCCCCAGCTCCAGAGCAGGAGCATTCAAGGCTCTGTGGTTCCCAGGCTGCCCTGGGGGCTGATCACTCACCAGGAGGGGACCCCGGGACTTGGGCAGAAGCCTCTCCTAGGACAACATCCTGGCCACAGCTTATACAGGAGTCTGTTCACCTGCAATGATTCACCTCTGCGAGTGTCTGAGGGAGTCCATACCGGCAGACAAGGGGACCGAGGCTCAGGCTGGGTCCACATACCAGACCAGACTTCTGATGAGTGACGGGGGGCTTGGACCCAGGTTCTGTGTGACTCCCAAAGCCGAAGGGCAGACGGCTGCCCCACCGAGCTGCATCGATGCCACAGAGGGACAGGAAGGACCCCTACGGTCACCTCCCCTAGTCACTAAGGCTGAACGCAGGAAACCAGCTGCCCAGGAGGGCGGCAGGCCAAACCCCCGAAAGCCGGCAGGGAAAGCAGAGCAGTGGCAGAGGGACCGTCCAGGATGGTCTTGGCCTCCCTGAGGCCTCCCTGCTCTGCCCCTCCTTCGTGGATGAATGGAACCTGGACCCCGCCCTCTTCACAGCAGGCCCTCTCCCAGTGCCGCCTCGTAGCCTGGGGAGCCCCTCTTGCTGGGGTAAACCCCCAGAAGATAATGGGAAAAATGGGAACCTCTGCTTGCTCCGTGGTGCCACCCTACATGGGAGTGGCCTTCAGTGCTGCTGCGGGGTTAATGACCATCACACAGCAGGCAGAACGGCTACCCTGCATCAGGGAGGCCTGTCATCTGGGAGGGAGCAGGACCAGGCTCTCGGGGTCAAATGGGTCCAGAGCACTTTGCAGCCATTGGGTCCTGTAACATAACTCCTCCCAAGGTGGTGGGGGGATGCCGTGGTGTCAACGTGAGCTAGCAGGTGATATTATTCTAGGGTGAGATTCAAGCCCTGACCCTCTCCTTCCCCATCTTCTTCTGAGTGGCCCCTCAATGCCCCTTACCTATCCTGCTGGCCTGGATTTTCCTCCAGTGGGAAGCAGCCGTTAGACCTTTGGATGTGTGTCTCTTCCTGCCTGAGTGTCCTCGCCCGAGTTCTTGTCCTGCCCGATAAGGCCACAGGGATCTCGCTTTTGAAGACTGCCTTTCATACATGGGGCCAGAGTGGTTATAGGACCCAGGCTTCGATTACTCCAAAGAGGCCCCTGTGACATGTCTGAGTTACTCCTTGGATTAGTCAGCTCAGGCTGCCATAAGAAAGGCCCACACATGGGGCAGCTTAAACAACAGAAACGATTTCCTCACATTCTGGAGGCTGGAAGTCCAAGGTCAAGGGCCGGTTCCTCCCGAGGCTTCTCCCCTGGGCTTGTAGACACTGTCTTCTGCCCATGTCCTCACATGGTCGTCCCTTCATATGTGTCTGTGTCCTGATCTCCTCTTCTTATAAGGACGCCAGTCATATTGGATCAGGGCCCCACCCCTGTGACCTCGTTTACTGTGATCACCTCCATAATGACCCATCTCCAAATACACTCTGCTGTCCTCGGGATTAGGACTTCAACACAAAACTTGGGGGGCACATCTCAGCCCATAATGCCCATCTTGGGGGCTAGGGAGTCACCCTCCTCTGGTATCACCCTTTCCCCTCCTGCTTGTCCCATGGTTGTCCCATCAGTCGTAGGCTTTCCAGGGCTCCAGGGCGATGTTGGTCCTGGCACAGAGCAGTGGAGGAAGGCCATGCCTCCTTCCTTCCTTTGTTCCCTCCCCAGAGAAAAACCTACTAACACAGCGAGCATTTGCTTGAAGGTGAGGATTCCCCATAGGGACGCCTTTGGGGAGTCCTGCTCATAGGCTGTTTGCCAACCACGTGTCCTAAATCCCTGATGGATGGTGACAGGGGAGCATGGGGGCTGGGTACAGGGAGTTGGGGTGGAAACTGAGAGACTCAGACATCATGAGTCTCTGAATCGTGGGAGCTGGTCTGGGTTTTCAATCTTTAATTTGCTTTATTAGTGGGCTTCATTCATCTAACCGATACACATTTTCTCACACAAGAGGATAATTCTCCTTTGATCTCAAGAGAGAAACACATCCCTGGTCTTGAGACAGACAGTATTTTTATGGTATTTCTTAATGCTTTTGAGTATTAAACTTTTATGACCTTTTAAAAAATTCAGGAAGGAACTTGGAAACTCCAGGCATCCTGTGATCTTTACTTGTCAGGGAGGCAGCTCTCTGGAGTGGGGGAAACGGCAAGTTTGGAATCAAATGGTCCTGGATTCAAGTTCAGCCAGACCTCTGACCAGTTCCCTCGCTCCCTGAGCCTCCAATTCTACATCATTAAAGTGGGTGGAGGCCTGGGAGCTCCTTGTGAGGTCACATTTGAGGCTCTCAGCAGATGGTACCAGCCTTACGATCCTGTTGAAAGGCTGAGCAGATGGAGTATCAGAGTGGTGAGTCACTGGGAGTAAACGATTTCCGCCCAAGTCAGGGCAGCCTTCTTCTTGGCCTGGCCACACTTGTCCCTACACACTGGTGGTCTGGAAGGAGGTCTGAGCCTCGTCACAACTAAGCTTGTACGTGGACTCTGGGGTTGGCTGTGGTGCTTGGGGGTCCCAGCCCCACCACACTCAGAATAGAGTCACGTCCACGTGGTTGCCTTTTCCACCGGGCTCCACTCGCATTGAGGACGTAATGAGCTACTCTCCTTTGTCTGGCATTTTCCATGGGCCAAGAGGGGACAGAGCACAGCACACCAAAAGCAGCAGCATCTCTGCTCAGGGGGCCTCCCCGCCAGCTGGGGAAGCAGCCTTGCACAGCTGAAGTACAGCAGTTGTGGGGAAGTCCAGTCCAGCCCTGAGAGTTTGCAGCCCTACAGGACAGAGACTTGCACCTGCAGGGCCTGGGGGTTAGGGATGTGAAGGGGTGGGCTGGGGACCACGCCACTGGAGGGGCAGGGGCAGGGGCAGAGCTGAGGGTGGAATTGTTTTCATCCGCTGAGCGGGGCTAACTGAGCAGTAACTGCACACCGCACGCTCCGTTATTTTCAAAGAATGTAACTATGCAATCCTAAATCTGTGCGCCAAGACAGCCCCGCTCTAGTGTCAGATAAAGATGCATGAAGGAATGATTTTAATGAAAGGTACAAGCCGCTATTACAGAAGTAATAGGATGATGACAGGCATCAATAACATGGGGACAGACAGGCATTTCACAGGCGAGAGGCACTGGCGTTCAAAAAAGTGAATGCCCACTGCATGCGTGTCCTGAAAAAGGATCTGGAAAGCATGATCCCTGCCTTCCAGAGGTGGAAAGTCTGGAAAAGGCAGAAAGACCCTAGTCTACTACAACACAGTATGGGAGATGCTGTGCGTGACTGTTCAGCTCATGATGGGGCCAGCGTGTGGTCCCTCTGACACATTTAGGAGATGTCCTGCATCCCCGGCACAGGGCTGGCCGTGGTGAACCAGGGCCAGAGGAGACCAGGGGGTCCAGTCCTACAGGGTACCCTGAGCCCAGTTGGAGAGTTTAGACCAGATACCAGCGTCAATGTGGAACCGGCAGTGCCTTGAATGAGGTAATGGTACATTTGGAAAGATGACTTTATTGGACCAAAATGACCCACCAAACAGCACAATCACTCTCCCCTGCCCACCAGAAATGCCATAGAAATGACAGAAGAAGAAAGAACAAATGAGAATATGCTACACATGGGGGATGACAACCAGGAAGGGATGTCAGGAAAGAAGCAGAAGTGTTGTAGGATTTCTGGGGACGGTGAGCATCATCAGACTGATGGGGAAACCAGAGCAGACCATCAGTGAGAATGCGCAGGAGAATCTACTGCTGAGATCAGAGCGGTCCTCCCCCACGGAGCCTGAGCCCAGCATCAGGCAGAGGAGGCGCATGGGAGCCGTCTCCAGGGAATTCTGAACAAATGGGCCCAGGAAAGAGCATCTGAAGCTCCTTTCTGAACAAAACCAGGGCCTGCTGAGGCTGTGTGGCATCACAGCCTGTTTGCTCCAGATCAGCCTCTCTGGGTCTGAATCTCACCCCTGCCCAAGGTCCCTAGGACGAGAATACTGACAATGTCTAAGTCCCGGTGTCTGGTTCGCTCTCAGCATCACTGGATGTTAATTTTTATTGGGCTTGTTTTGGGGAAGATTGGTAACCTGAGAATGAGGCTGATGAGGGCAGAGAAGCGTCCACAGAAGGGAAGCAGAGCTCTGCTCGAGGGAGCGTGTGCCTTCCAGGTACATTTTCAGGAAGCTGAGATGCTGGGATTCCATTCAGGAGACATTACCAGATTGT
This sequence comes from Mesoplodon mirus, assembly GCF_964341445.2. Classification (NCBI taxonomy): domain Eukaryota; kingdom Metazoa; phylum Chordata; class Mammalia; order Artiodactyla; family Ziphiidae; genus Mesoplodon; species Mesoplodon mirus. The sequence continues at coordinate 43,591,467 of NC_138987.1, forward strand.
ATCCTAGGACACAAGAAAAACAAATTAGCAATAAAAATGATCAGAGTTCTTGGAAATTTGATAACATTAAAATCCCCACAAATAGCAGACCAAATAGCAGAAAGGTTAGAGCTGAATACTGAATTACCCACCTAGATGACTGTTATGAAATTTTACAAAAAAATTGAGTGGAAAAGGAGAGAGCAGAGATTAAAGGAGAAAAAATGCTCATAGATGAAAAGAGTCTCTTTTTCCTGAATTGAGAAAGCTATGAGTTTTTCCATCCAAAGTGTCTATTATGGGACAAGATAGATTAAGAAAAAAAAATGCAAGCACTTGGATACAGTCTGGATAAATGCCAGCAGTACAAAAATTAAGAAACTGTCCAGAGATCTTCATAACTGTGACAAAAGCAGACTCCCATAATGGAACAAGAATCACATTGGTGGCAAATTTCTAAAAGCAGCACCACACCTTGTGAAAAAATGTCCTTAAAGATCCAAAAGAGTTTTGATCCTATAATTCCATGCCTGGGAAAACTATTACTCAAGTAGAAGGGAAAATAAAGCAATTTCCATGCATGAAGAAACAGAAAATTAAATTTACCTTCTGTGAGCACTTTTTGAAAAATAACTTGAATCCCTTACACAAAACAAAAGCAAACAAAAATCATGAGTCCAATAAGAAGATGGACTTGGGATCAAGAATAATGGTAAGGAAGAAACCAGTCAAGCTGGTAGTTAATGTAAATGAATTTTTAGGTATAATATTTAACATGAGAACATATTATTAATTTAATTTAAATAATAATTGTAAATATTTAAGGTGTACAGTACGATGATTTGATGTACATATACATGGAGAAATGATAACTACAGTCAAGCAACATCGTTTATTTTTTCACAGTTACCATTTTTTGTATATGTGATGAGAGCACCTGAAATGTACTCTCTTAGCATGTTTCCACTATTCATTACAGTCTTGTTAAGTATAGTCATCATGCTGTACAGTAGGTCTCTAGACTTAGTCATCCTCCATTGCTGCAGCTTTATAGCCTTGACCAGATTCTTCACATTTCCTCCACCCCCAGCCCCTGGCAACCACGGCTCTACTCTCTGTTTCTATGGATTCGAGATTAGATTTTTAGATTCTACATGTATAAGTGAGACTGTGCAGTTTTTTTCTTTCTGTGTCTGGCTTATTTTACTTAGCATGATATCCTAAGGATATCCAGGATATAACCAATGACTCTCCAAATCTAGCAATAGGAAGCAAGGGTAACAAGCATTTCCTGAGAGCACAAAATCATGCTCAATCAAGACCTCAGTCCTAGGTTCCCTAAATAATCAATTATGTGTGTCTCATAACTGGATATACTTAAATTTTCCTTGAAGCTGTTTATATCTGAAATACATTACCTCTCAAACTAAGAGGATCCTTATTCACTGTGTCTGGGTTCTAGACATGGGGCACCTAGCACAGTATGTGTGCACAGGTGTCCAGTTTCTTCAGTCTTCTTGCAAATGGCAGGATCTCCTTTTTTTTTTTTTTTTTTTTTTTTTTTTTTTGCGGTACGCGGGCCTCTCACCACTGTGGCCTCTCCTGTTGTGGAGCACAGGCTCCGGACGTGCAGGCTCAGCGGCCATGGCTCACGGGCCTAACCGCTGCGCGGCATGTGGGATCTTCCTGGACCAGGGCATGAACCCGTGTCTCCTGCATCGGCAGGCGGACTCTCAAACACTGCGCCACCAGGGAAGCCCAGGATCTCCTTTTTTAAGGCTGATAATATATATATTTATAAAGTATATATATATATATATATACATATATGTATATATACTTTATCCATTCACCTGTCAACATGCCCTTAGATTGTTTTCATGTCTTGGCTATTGAGAATAATGTCACAATGAACATGGGAGTGCAGATATCTCTTTGAGGTACTAATTTCATTTCCTTTGGGTACACACCCAGAAGAGGGATTGCTGGATCATATGATAGTTCTATTTTTAACTTTTTGAGGAACCTCCACTGTTTTCCACAGTGACTGCACCAGTTTACATTCCCACCAGCAGTGCACAAGCATTTTCTTTTTCTCACATCTTCACTAACACTTTTACTTTTTTGATAATAGCCTTTTGAAGAGGTAGGAGGTGATATCTTTTGGTTTTGATTTGCATTTCCCTGATGATTAGTGATGTTGAGCACCTTTCTATATAGCTGTTGGCCAATCGTATGTCTACTTTAGGAAAATGTGTGTTCAGGTTCTTTGCTCATTTTTAAAAATTGGGCCGTTTGTTTTTTTTGCTATTGAGTTGTATGAGTTCCTTATGTATTTTGTATATTAACTCCTTATATTACCAGAGATGTAGTTTGCAAACATTTTCTCCCAATCCATAGATTTCTGTTTCATTTTGTTGATTGTTTGCTGTGCAGAAGCCTTTTAATTTGAGGTATTCACACTTTTTTATTTTTGCTTTTGTTGCCTGAACTTTTGATGCCATATACAAAAATTTCATTGCCAAGGCCAATGCCAAGGAAGTTTCCCCCTATGTTTTCTTCTAGAAGTTTTACGGTTTCAGGTCCTGTGTTTATGTTTTTAATCCCTTTTGAGTTATTTTTGTGTACAGTATAAGGGTAAAAAGAATTTCATTCATTTACAAGTGGACATCCAGTTTTCCCAGCACAATTTATTGAAGACTATCTTTTCCCCATTATGTATTCTTGGCAATTTTGTTGAACATTAGTTGACTGTATATGCTTAGGTTTATTTCTGGGCTCTCTATTCTGCTCCATTGGTCTATGTGTCTGTTATTATGATAGTACCATATCATTTTGATTGGTAATATGATTTGAAATCAGGAAGTATGATGACTCTGTTTTTCTTTCTCAGGATTGCTTTGGCTATTTGGAACCTTTGTGGTTCCATATGAATTTTAGAATTGTTTTTTCTATTTCTGTGAAAAATGTCATTAAAAGCTTGATAATATTTGCATTGAATCTATGTATTACTCTGGGTGTATGGCCTTTTTAACAATATTAATTCTTCCAATCCATGAACATAGGATAGCTTTCCATGCGTCTTTTTTTATTTTAAGGTTTTTTTTTTTTGATGTGGACCATTTTTAAAGTCTTTATTGAATTTGTTACAATATTGCTTCTGTTTTATGTTTTTGATTTTTTTGGCCCCAAGGCATGTGGGATCTTACTCTCTGACCAGGGTTTGAATCTGCACCCCCCGCATTGGAAGGTGAAGTCTTAACCACTGGACCACCAGGGAAGTCCCTGTGTGTCTTCTTTAATTTATTTAATCAATGTTTTATAGTTTTCAGTGTACAGATCTTTCACCACCCTGGTTAAATTTATTCCTAAGAATTTTTTCTTTCTGATGTTATGATAAATGGGACTGTTTTCTTGATTTCCTTTTCAGATAAATCATTCTTGGTGTAAAGATACACAACTGAATTTTGTATGTTGATTTTGTATCCTGCAACTTTACTGAATTTGTTTATTAGTTATAATAGTTTTTTAATGGGAGCTTTAGGGTTTTGCATATAGGTTCAAAATAAGTTAAACAACACATCAAAAAGATTACACACCGTGACCAAGAGGGATTTATCCCTTGGATGTAAGATTGGTTTAACGTACTCAAATCAACAAATGTGATACACTACATTATAGAGTGAATGATAACAATCACATGATGATCTCAGTAAATGAAGAAGCATTTGGAAAAGTTCAACAACCATTCATGATAAAAAAGACTCTCAAAAAACAGGTATAAAAGGAAATTTCCTCAACACAATAAAGATCACTTATGAAAAGTTTGCCTCTAATATCATAACCAATAGGGAAAAACTGAAAGCTTTGCCTCTAAGATCAGGTACAAGGCAAGGATGCCCACTTTCAACACGTCTATTCAACATAACACTGAAGTACTAGCAAGAGCAATCAGACAAGAAAAAGGAATAAAAGTCACCCAAATCAAAAAGGAAGAAGTAGAATAGATATTTGCAGTTGACATGATCCTATATAGAGAACACAGTATTTTAAATATTAAACAAGAGGATTTCCATGTGACAGTAGTAAGAACTGGGTAGGAGAGGGGAGAAAAAGGGAGAAAATCAAAACACACCAAAGGTCTTATTTTCTTCAATAGAAGAATATAACTGATTTTTATGACTTTGACAAAAAATAGTAAGCTGAATATATGTGTTAAAAGATTAATGGTTTCTGACTGGTTCTTGGCCAATTGGATGTCCAAATTCTTTTTTTAAAAGGAGAAGAATATTAAGAATTACTTTGCCCCATACTCGAAAATTAATTCCAGTTAGATTGTAAATCTAAATTTTTCAAGTTACAAATATAAACCTTTTAGAATAAGAATGGGAAAATAACTCTGAGGAGACAGAGTTAAGGGTATTTAAGGATGCATATTTAAAGCAAAATAATACAGACCAAAAATATTCAAATAAAAAAAATATATCTAGTTGAATCTATGTATTTTAAAAATATAAAGTAAGTTTGTCAATATTAGTGTCTCACAAGGATGAACTACCACTTGGTTTTCCATATGGAAAATAAAGAAATTTCTTTAGCAAGAAAAGCTGCTCTGAAATACCATGAAGTCCTAAATAGCCTTAATGTATCCTGTGTGTCGAGGACATGGGTGTAATTTGCTGCAGACATGTTGAAATACTGGTGGAGGGGGGCTCACCCAGATCCAGCTGAGGACCTCTCATGGCACAGGGCAGATGTCTCCTTTCTAGAAGATTCTGACCCTGGAATGCATCTGGTCCAGGGTTCAGGTAAGAGATTGTGGACCCAAGCGAGGGGCTTAAATGTTGGTCAAATGGGTAATGATTCTTCTTTTGCATCCTGGGAAAAGGTCACAGTCACATCACTTGTTTTCTGTCTGAAAAAAACAGCCTCTACAAGACACCAGAGCGTTGTGTAGAGTTTGGGTCTTCTTGGAGGAAAGATGCAAAGTGTGGTTCAAAAATAACCAGAAGGGGATGGCTGAGGGACCCCACTGACCAGCTCCTCCCTGGGCACTCAGGCTGAGGTGAGAAGCATCTTGTCTTGTGGTACTCAGGCTTCCTCCTGGCAACTTCCAGGGAACTGCCACTGGGAGCCACCTGTCTCCGTGGGTCCCTCAGGCTAAGGTGCACTTTGACACTTGGCACATCTTTCAAAGCCTACAGGGCCCCTTCTGTTGGGGCCCACCCTGGGTAGATGAGTGTTTCATTTTTAGACCTGGACACATTGGGGCTGCGTCTGGGATGGCTGCTTTATCCAGGGGTCTCCCCTTAGAAAAGGGCATCCACTGCCTCGGACAGGAGGCCAGAATTCGAAGGGACCTGCCTGATGCTGGTCCCATGGCCCATCTCTCCACTGGCTCTCAGCAGTGCCTTGCCTGTCTCCTGGCTCCTCCCTCCAGACCACATCTCCCCCTCCCCACCTCTCTCTGCAGCCTGGGTGGTCCCCAAGGCTTTCACTCCTGCTCCTTCTTTATCATGAAGTTCACAACTGCCACCCTCGGGCAGAGTCCTTGGAGGCACTCACCCATTCCTGTATGGAAAAATCATTCCAGTGTTCTCAGCGTCAAGAATAATCGTTAACCACACTCATGCTCCTTGAGCATGACTATGCTTGGCATACTTATTTTAGTTTTTACTTGTCTTATCCCCGAATCTAAGGTAGAGTTTCTATTACTCTCTCCATCAAACACATGAGAGGACCACATCAGAGTTGGGGTAACCTGTCCAAATCTCATGGGGAGTAAGCAGCCCAGTGCTTGATCCTGAGCCAACTTCGGATGCTTCGACTTCAGGCTAAGAGGAGCCTCACTCTCACCAGGATCCTGCCTGGAGAGAGGTGTCCTTCTTCGGCCTCCTTACCCTGTGCTGTAGATCTTTTGGGAACAGTCACTGGGGAACACCTGGGGCTCCAGACAGCCCTGATGATGTTGGACACCTGTCTGTAGTGGTCATCAATCAGGGAGGGCCCACTGCATCCTGGTAGCAGGACCCCTGGCCATGGTCTTTCTCATCTGCCTGGTCTCACTGCCTTTACAGCTTGCAGATGGGGACACATGGGACAGAGCAGCAATGGCCAGACCTCGAGGAGCACTCACTACCCAGTAAGTCCTGTTTACACTCACATGATGAACTCTGCTTCTGTGGCCATGCTAAGCATGGTACCAGCAAAATGGCTCAAAGATGACTTGTTATATTTTGCTTCTTCCCAATACAAGGTGTCCTGAGATAAAGCTCAGCAGTGGGTGGACAGGCTGGCCAGACCCCAGTTCAAACCCCACTCTGCCCTCGGCTGGCCTTTCTGAGTGGAGCTTCCTTCTGTCCAAGGTGGTGACAACAGGGTAACAGAAGCGCCTTCCCACGGGGACAAGGATAATGAGGGCAGATGCGGTCTCCATGTGAAGCTCCCACACACACTGCGATACAGGATCCCAAAGAGCAAGGCCATGTCTGTCTCCCTGTGCCCAGCACAGGGGGCTGAGTAAGGGCCAAGTAACTCATGTGGTCATCAGGCAGGGACACACAACAAGCTGATTCTGATCTACAGGCCAGGGGTTGGCCGGGAGTCACAGAAGCAGCTGTGGGACAGGCCAGGTGCCCCTCATCCTGTGTCATGTCACAGCGTCACACAGCATCAGTGCTGGCCCCAGCTCCTCCTTCGCTGATGGCAGCATCCCAGGCAGACCAGACCAGCTGCCTCATGGACACTCAGGGCGGGGTCCTTGGACCTGAGTCTGGCAGTGACAGACATGACGCAGACCACCAGCAGGAGAAACCCACGGTCCTGCCGGCAGAGGTCACGCTCGCAGGGTGCAGCTTTCCTTCTGTTGCTGTGTCAACATGGGCAGCTCAGGAGTGGTCAGGTGTGGATAAGGGGCTGGTCGTGGAAGTGGGGTCACGAGGGGCAAGCTTTGGAGATTTGAGAACGAGGGATGGATGGTACTTCCAGGAGGAGGCCTGGCAGCCATGGATCCTTCTCCTTAGCTGGAAGAGGCTGATTTATTGGGGAGTTCGCCTGTGGGCCCAGGAAGGACCCTCCCAGGTTCTCCTTCCGTGTGGTGTGACCGCGTTGATGGGGACAGTGACACACCCCTGCCAGGACACCTGCAGGGTGAGGGTTCATGATGAAGCATGTACAGGGGAGAGGGCACCCCCTCTCCATTTTCTGGGGCTTCATGTCTCCCTGGACCCCTGGCACTGCCGGGACCACCTGCTCAGCACACAGAGCACCCTGGACCTGCTGAGGAGAGCAGGGCAGGAATCTCCTGGGCCCTTGATGGCACAGCTGGCAGCCCAGGGAGGCCTAGAATTACTGTTTGGCTGAGATGGGCTGGTTGGAAGGGGAGAGTTTGAGGCCGAGGTGTTGCCCTCATGGAAGAGGCACGGGGAGAATGACGTGGATGTTTCTTTTTCGTATTAATTAATTTTTTTTAATTGAAGTATAGTCAATTTACAATGTTGTGTTAATTTCTGCTGTATAGCAAACTGACTCAGATATATATATATCTCTATATCTATCTATATATATATATATATACACATATATATACACATTTAAAAAATATTCTTTTCCATGATGGTTTATCCCAGGATATTGAATAACGTTCCCAGTGCTCTACAGTAGGGCCTTGTTGTTTATCCATTCTCTATATAATAGTTTGCATCTGCTAATCCCAAACTCCCAGTCCATCCCCCCCCACCCCCCCCATTACTATGTTTCTTACTAGAGGCAGGTCATGTGGTCGGGGAGTCCCAGCTGGGAGGAGAGGCCTGGAGAGGAGGCCGCAGCTGGGGTCCAGCCTGCTTTCCCCTCACTGACCCCACAGTCTTGTCCAGCAAAGCAGTTGTGACCATTCCCTGGCCTCACCTTGCCTAATTCCTGCCATGGATGTGGGCTCAGTCTGAGCCACCAGGATGATACGGCTTGGGGCCTGTCCTACTTGCAGGACACCCTCTGGCTCCATCAGGAGATGATGGGGTCTAAGCCAATGGGAGCAAATTACCTGTCTGCTGGTGGGTTGATGATGTTTGGTCCACAGAGCTGCAAAGAATGGATCAAGTCTCCAGCGGCTTCCTGGAGGAAGAGGCATTTGCACTGGGGGAGACCCCAGTGGTAAATGTCCTCATTGGCGGGGGTAGAGGATAAAGTGGAGGAGAGACCCCTTTGAAATATTGCCCAGGTGGCAGCAAAAAGTGGTTCCAAGCATCTTTCCAGAATAAGGAGGTGGCACAGTCCTGCTGTGCCTTCTGCAGCACAGGGGAGGGGCTCACTCAGCTCAGGGTGACTGAGCTCATCGCTCCTCCCTGAAAATAGCCCCTGGCAGATGGATGGGCCAGGAGGAGAGGAGAGAGCATTTTATTACTGCTCCAGGTCCCATGATGCATAGCTCCACTGTCGGCTGAGCTCAGAGAGAGGCAGCCAGGATCACACTGAACGCAGCTCCCAGGATGCAGGATATTAAATCAATCAAACTAAATTAAAAGCTTTGGCCAGCTCTTGAACTCAGGGTTGATCAGCAGCCCTTTCTTCTTATTCTAACTGCTTCCCGGGAGGATGCCCAGCCTGCAGGATCTACAAGGGTTGGTGCTTTGAATTATTTAGAGGAAACAGGCTGGGACACATACAGGAAAGCATCCTGCCACAGAAATGCTGAGACAGCTGCCCCTGCAGGGAGCCCTGGGGAGGACAGTGTGTGTGTGTGTGTGTGTGTGTGTGTGTGTGTGTGTGTACATCCAGAGACACGCCTGTCACCATGGTGGGAGTCCTGGCTCAGGAGACCCCACTCAGCAGCAGATGGGCTGCTGCCTTTTGTCCTGAGGGGTCGGTCATCAATCCTCCCAATCAGCACTGAGGCAGCCCTGCTGTGGAGATGCAGGATGTGGTCCAGAGTTGTGGGTTCAAATCCCAATCCTGCTCCTGGAAGCTGGGAGATGCTGAGGAAGATGATTTAACCCTCTGAGGACCATCCTCCACTGTGAATGACATTATATATAGCAACCCTTATGGGCCTGATCCATCCCAGGCGCTGTTCCAGGCTCTGTCCTCACAGGCGTTCATTCATCCCAAGCACAGAAGTTGAGGGCCAGTTGTGTTCCTTGCCCTGAGGGTTGCAGCAGGAAAACACAGCAGACCACATCCCTGCTCTCAGGGAAAAAGCAATCTAGTGACAGATCCATCTTAACTGTGTGGTTCCTCTGATGAAAACAAGTTGGGATGTGCAAGCAAATGTGAGATGGGGCCATTGGTGGGGGCTGCTGAGAGGAGGTGGCCGGAAGCTGAGACCTGTAGAAACAGGAGTTGATGGGGTATCAAGCAGGAGGACCTGCATCCCCAGCAGAGAGAAAGGGATGCAGGCCCAGAAGTGAGCACCAGCTGGATGGGTCAAAGGCAGAGAGAGCAGGCCCTGGTGGCTGGAGCCTAGGGAAGGAGGGCAAGAGTCGTGGGAGAAGGATAGATGGGGCACCCAAGGCTGGATCCCACAGGTCTTGTGGGTCAGTGTGGATTGGCTTATACTAGGGTCAATGAAAACCCAGGAGTGGGGGTTCAGCCAGCAGAGGCAGGATCCAGTCTTCATTGTGATGGGCCCTTTGGTTGCTTCTGGCACACATGATTGCCAGCCTTCACCTTTCCTGTTTCTGCTGCCAGGTCAGCTCTGCCGGCAGGTGTCTAGGTGGCTCCTCCCTCACCTTTCACACATATTTGGTCAGTTTTCCTGAAAGGTCATTTCTAACCACCTCACTTAAAACTGAAGCACCTTTTGCATAACGATAAAACGGTCAATTCTCCAAGAAGACATAACAATCCATACTGTGTATGCACCTAACAACAGAGCATCAAAATACATGAGGCAAAAAGTGATGGGACCACAAGGAGAAATAGATGAACGCACTATGACCGGCGGAGACTCCAACATGCCTCTATCAGAAATGGACAGACCCAGCAGGCAGAAAATCAGTGAGGACATAGTTGAGCTCAACAGCACTATCAATCAACTGGATGTAATTGACATTTAGAGATGACTTCATCCAACAGCAGAGTACACCTTCTTCTCAAACTCCCATGGAACATACACAAAGATAAACCACTCTTGCCCATAAAACATACTTAACTAATTAAAAAAATAGAAATAAAACAATGTGTGCTCTCAGATAATAATGAAATTAAATTAGAAATCAATAACAGCTGGAAAACTCAAAAAACACTTGGAGAGTAAACAACACATTTCTAAGTAACACATTAGTTAAAGAAGAAATCTCAAGAAAAATTAAAAACGATTTTCAACTAAATGAAAGTGAAACTCAACTTTTCATAGTGTGTGGGACGGAGCAAAAGCAGTGCTTGGAGGGAGATTTATAGCATTGAATGCATATGTTAGAAAAGAAGTATGGTTTAAAATTGATCATCTAAGATTTCACCTTAGGAAATTAGAAAAAGAAGAGCAAATTAAATGCAAAGTAAATAGTAAAATAATAATAATTTTAAAAATTAGAACAAAAATCAATGAAATTAAAACCAGAAAATCAGTAGAGAAAATCAGCAAACCCAAAAACTGATTCTTTCAAAAGAGCAATAAAATCAATTAGCATCTAGTCAGACTAAGAGAAAAAAGGAGAGAGATGACACAAATTACTAATACCAGAAAGGAAAATGGGGACATGACTATAGATCTTATGGACATTAAAAGGATCATAAAGGAACTCTAAGAACTTTTCCATGCCCAAATATTTTATAACCTAGATGGAATCGACCAGTTCCTTGAAAGACACAAATCTGCCACAACTCACACACAAAAAATAGACAATATGAAAAAGCCTATATCTACTAGAGAAATTAGGTCAATAATTAATAACCTTCCAAAACAGAAAGCACCAGGTCCAGATGGATTCGCTGGTGAATTCTATCAAATCTTTAAGGAAGAAATGATACCATTTCTCTACAATCTCTTTCAGAGAATCAACACTAAGAAAATAAACAATCTGATAAAAAAAATGGGCAAAAGACCACACCAAAGAAAATATACAGATGACAAATAAGCATATGAAAAGATGCTCCACATCATATATAATTAAGGAAATACAAGTTAAAACAACAATTAGACACCACTACACACCTATTGCAATGGTCAAAATGCAAAACTTTGACAACATCAAATGCTGGTGAGGATGTGGAGCAACTGGAACTCTCATTGATGTCTGGAGAGAATGCAGAATGGTGCAGCCACTTTGGAAGACAGTTTGGTAATTTCTTATAAAACTAAATATACTCTTACATATGATCCAGAAATTATGCTCCTTGGTGTTTACCCAAAGGAAATGAAAACTTATGTCCACAGGGATGTTGTTTATAGCAGCTTTACTCATAATAGATGAAACTCAGAAGCAACCAAGATGTCATTCAGTAGGTGAATAGATAAATTGTGGTCCATCCAGGCAATCGAATACTCTTCAGTGCTTTAAGGAAATGAACTACCAAGCCATGAAAAGATACAGGAGAACCTTAAATGCATATTACTTAGTGAAAGAAGCCAATCTGAAAAGGCTATGGACTATATGACTCAACTCTATGATATTCTTCCAAAATTATGGAGACAGTAAAAAGATCAGTGGTTGCCAGGGGTTGGGGGGGGCAGGGAGGGATGAACAGATGGAAAGCGGAGGATTTTTAGGGCAGTAAAACTACTCTGTATGATACTGTAATTATAGATACATGTCAGTATACAATTATCCAAGCCCATAGAAAGTACAACACCAAGAGTGAATCCTAGTGGAAATTGTGGGTTTGGGTGATGATGACGTGTCAGTGCAGGTGCATCAATTGTAATAAATGCACCATTTTAGTGAGGGGTGAGGACAACGGGGGCATGTGTGCCTGCGTGTGTGTGCACATGCATGTGAACCAGGGGGTACATGGGAAATCTCTGTACTTTCCACTCAATTTTGCTGTGAACCCAAAGTTGCTCTAAAAATATTTAAAAGGAAAGAAAAAGTCTATTTAAAAGGAAAGAGAAAACCCCCTGAAGCCCCTTCCCTAGGTCCCTTTTCTTCCCTCCCTCCTCACCACGGGGCTCACCACCTCTTCTGCTATATGTGTGTATATTTTCTCTTCCTATTTTTCACTTATCTTGTTTGTTGTTTGTTTCTGCCAGCACAGTATAGGTTCTTTGGTGATGGAGATGTTTATCTCTGTGCTCATGTTCACATCACAAGTGCTTGGAACAGTGCTTGGCATGCAGCAGGTGCTCAGTATATACTAAATAAATGGGTGGATGAATGAGCGGGTGGATGAACAGATGGATCAGTACTTCCCACAACCACCCACAAAATAAGTAATGTTAACCTTTGTTTCATGAATGTTGCCTGGTGGTCATGCCCACTCCTCACTGGGCAGTTCTGGGCATTGAGCTAGTTGATCACATGACAGGCCAACCTCAGGGGCTGGGGGCAGCATTGAGTCCATGAATTTGGGAACGAAGGCCAGGTGCACTGGGCAACCTCCGTCCAGGTGCTGAGTCAGCCCTGATTGACTGTGATGGAGCTCGAAGGCTGTGCTGGGCCCAGGTGGGCGTGTCTGGGTGGCTGGTTAGAATTCATCACCTGGACAGGTCTCTTCTTCCCTCAGTAAGTGTCCAAATAGGCCAGGACACAAGCCTTCTGCCATAATATTTAGAGCTGGGAAGTGGTGCTGAGTGGATGGGGGGATCCTTAATCTGAAGCTTCAGCAAAGGGAAGGGTCTTCTTCAAGGTCAAAGCCTTCAGGAGCATGTACCACCATCCTACTCACCCATGTACCTGCCCCTGTCATGCCTAGCACTGCTCAGTCCTCTCCACCTGGACGTAGTCCTGTCCCTTTTGGAACAGTGCTGACCCCTGGCCGAATCAGGGTGTTTATGGGTCACCCTGCACTGACAGGATCACCCTCATCCCCAGGCCTCTCATTCTAGGCTCTCCATCATTCTCTCCCCTCTCCTTCTTGCTGATCTCACCTGGGCCTTGTGTAGGGCTGATGCCCCTCTTTCTGGGGGATCCACTCTGATCCTCCTCCTTGGTCTGGCTCCTGGGCTGGACCCATGACCTTGCCAGAGTGCCTGTGCCAGGGAAGGCTGCACTCTGTCATGGAGAGTGCTGTGGACCCCTCGCCTGGCCCCCACCTCTCATCTCCCCTCCCTGGCTGACCTCAGCTTCCAGCAGGAGCAAATACGATGGACCCTTAATCTAAAACTGGGGTTTTGTCCTTCCTGGCTGGGCCCTGCTGTTTCTCTACTGCATGATGTCTTTTGATGGGCAATGCCAGCCTCCTGAGACAGGCTGTGCTAGGGCTGAGCCCAGGAGTCCCTCGGTACTCTTGGACCCTTCCATCAGGGGGGCATGGACTTTAACCTTCTCCTGATCCCTGAGTCCCCATCACCTCAGACCACACACACACACACACACACACACACAGCCGCCTTTCCTGCACCCCTGACCTGAAGCCAGGCTAGGTGGCTCCCTCTTAGGGATGCAGAACTAGGGAGTCCTTTGCACCTGCCCCTCCAGGTGTGCGACTCCCAGATGAACCTGGTCCTTCCCATGGAAACCCAATCCAGCCTGAGGACTCCAGGTCGATGATGGTGGTTCTCCAAGTTCCTGGATACCCTCCGGCCCCCAGACACAGTGGTTTCTGCCACGTGACACCCAGTAGATCTGTGGGCGCTGCCAGCTGTGGCTCATGCGGGGCTGGCGCTCCACTCTCTCCATTTCTTAAGAGGATAAAAGGAATTGTGAGCTTGCGAGAGCCTTTTATAAGAAATTGTGGGTTTTTCCCTCTCTTTTGATGGCTAAAACCATACAATTGAACATTTTTCAAGAAGAAGAAAGAGCATAAACCAGAATGTACAAAGCCTGGATTGCCTGTCTCCACGTGGAAGAGATAAAGCACTTGATGTTAAGAGATGAGAACTTTATCCCCGTCTTCTCGGGAGTGACCTTGGGCAGGGGAAGCAGTGCATGAACTCTGTTTCCTGAGGCGGGGATCAGGACTGAGTAGTCTCTCCCGAAGTGACAGGTGTGATCATCTCTTTGGGATTTGCTGGCACGGCTGTTTGCCGGTTCACTTTTCCCTGGCTTCTTCTGTGCTGGACATGGGGACAGAGAGCCTGTCCCTGCCCTGGGGAGACAGTCAGGGACCCCCAGGGTCAGAGAGAGAGTTCTGGTTCTCTGGCCCTTCTTTTTCCTGCTGCATGCATGCCTCCTACACCCCCCAGGAGGACAGCCCTGTCTGCTCACATGCTTGGTAGCTAGCAGAGAAGCGCCTGGCACCAAACAGTGCCCCAAAGCATTTGGGGCTGTTGAGTTGCTTCAGTGCCAATCCCAGAGGGGCAGCATGTTCTGGAAGGAAGAACCAGGATTCAGGCCACAAGCATCTGTGCTTTGAGTCCTGTTCTGCCATTTCCAAGCTTATAACAATGTGACGGTCTTAAAATTCCCTGATCCCCCACTTTCTTACATGTAAAATTGGGATAATACCAATTCCAGGTGGAGGGACTGGTCCTTACAGATAATGTTTGCAAAATGCCTCGTACATATTAGATGCTTCCTCAATATAACAATAGCCATGATAACAATAGTCATCGTTATTATTATTGTTAATTTTACAATTTTGGGCCGATTTTTATTCCCCCCAAACTGCTAACTATTTATGTATGTCAAAAAAAAAAAAAAACCTTGAAAGCACCATATAACAAAACAGAAGTGTTCCGCAGACACTGATACGTATGTGCGCTGACTCGAGACAATAGATATATTTTCTGGCTTTTAAAGGGAATTGCATACTTTAATTAAAAAAAGAAAGTTTTCTCTCAGCATATTAATTATCTCGCTTGTCATAGGAGGTATTTGTTCCAGATGACAGGCCGTAATTAGCGCACAGAACAGACTGAAGCTCCCCAAGAGAAGCCTGGAGTCCGGGGGGGCCTGGGCTGCCGCAGCCCTGACATTTCATCAGGTGTGTGGAGGGTGGGCTGGGGTCAGGGGTCTCTCTGGGTTCAGGCAGAGGGAAGGAAAACAATTTATCACTGCCTCTCTGAGGGTGCCCGGGATGCTGCATCTCCTCGTGGGGCCTCCCCAGGGCAGCTGTTCTCCCCACAGCGCTCAGCTCAGCTGCGGGAACATCCGTGGAAAGGTCAAGGGCTCTGGTTCCATTCCCAGCTTCACCAAGGACAGCACACATGATCTTAGCAAGTTCCACACGTGATCTTAGCAAGTTCCTTCAGGGCTCTGATGTCTCCTGTCACACTGCAGAGAGCCGACTGGGACAGCCTCGTATATCTATCATTTCCCTCCCTGCCTTCTACTTGTCATCAGAGGCACCTGTTTTACTAACTCGCCCACATAAAGACTCACATGTCCTGGATTGAATGCCTCCCTGGGCTGGGCCTCTGGGCAGAGACATGATGGGCCCCGCTCCTGCCTTGGCAGGGACCCATTAGTGAAGACAGACACAGGCATCGACGGGGCAGAGAGGATGCTCTGGTCCACAGAACACCTTACATTTTCTTTTTGGATGCACATTTCCAAAGAGACAGGGCTGAACATCTGACTTATGGCCAAGAGACCAGAGCAGAGATGGGGTCCAGCAATTCTAGACCTGCCCCTACACTGCCCCTTGCAGCCTCCCCTTTCTCCATTTGACAGCTGGTTGCAGAGGGCGAAGTGGAGGCTTCCTGGGAGAAGGAGGGGGCATGAGAGAAAAGGGGCCAAGTCCCTGAATGACTGGGTGAAGCAGAGCATTCCCCGAACTCTAGCCAGAGAGGGGCTGTGATTGGCTTTGGAGCTGAGCCATGGGGATTTGAGCATCATCAGGACGCTCTTCCAGGATGGAGACGAAGGCAAGAGTCAGAGCCCTCCCTCCAGGGGAGGCTGGCTTTTCTCTTTGCCATGGTGGACCCACCTCGCCACCCCTGCTGACAGGACCCTAGAGGGTGGGCCACCCAGCTTGCTGGTATCTGTGGAGGAGCACAGCCTGGCTCAGAAACATTCCACAGGCTCAGTGCAGAGCACGGCAGCCTCTCAAAGCTGGAAGGAGGACAGGTAGAGACTTTCCCAGCACAGGACCCGCTTCAAGCCCCTGAGAGGAGAGGTGGGGAGCTTACCTGAGTGACATGTCCTCATCTCATCACCGTCCTTAGCTCAAGACTGTTGTTTGATATTATTAACACAACCAGCATATTCTATCACGTATAGGCACTTGCACTGGACAAATGTTAAATACATTATCAAGTTTAAAATGTTATTATAGTAAGAGGGCACCTCCATTCTGTCGCAGTCCATCGGAAAAGGCTCCCATGCTTGAGCATATTTCTATTTCAAGGTTAATTAAAAGATGATCACACTGATTCGCCGAGAGAGATCTCCTCTGCACACCCAGGCCACCACGACTGTCAATTTCTATTATCTACAAGCCTTACTGCCAACACTCCCTTCCCACGGGTCTTCCCACCTCAAACACATTGGAGCAAAGCTGCTTGATGCTTATGAGGCGTTTTGATAAGACATGGGTTCCAATACATTTTATATAGCATTCATAATTTAAGGAAACCTATGCAGCTTCAAAAACTTGTTTTAAGTATTAGAGTACTGAAGGATATATGCAAAATGTACAAGAACACAACAAATAAT
This sequence comes from Mesoplodon mirus, assembly GCF_964341445.2. Lineage (NCBI taxonomy): Eukaryota > Metazoa > Chordata > Mammalia > Artiodactyla > Ziphiidae > Mesoplodon > Mesoplodon mirus. The sequence goes on from NC_138987.1 coordinate 43,608,137, forward strand.
GATCTCTTTGAGGTAATATTAGCACCAGAGAGGCTAAAGATTGTACCAAATTGTCAGCATCTTCTGAGCCACGTGACCCTGGCCGCCCAGGTTCTGGTAGAGCCAAGGTGTTTTTCTCTTCAGGTCTGAACTTTCTTCCAAATCACAGAATGTTGGTTCTACCATTTTTGACTAATAGGTTACTAACCAATTAAACCCAGACTGAAACAAAGAGCTGCTGGAGTTGAATTTTCCTGGTAGGAATTCAGTGCAGGGCAGTCACTGGAGAAAAAGTCGATTGTCTGCTGGCATCGGCTGCCTGCGCGGCCACGGCCTGTTCATGGACTAATTCATCCAGTGAAACATTCAATGACCACGTCTACTTAAGCTGCCTACTTGTACCAAGATCAATCAGACCCGACCCAACTCTCCACATCTGGAGCAGCCTCCAGAGGCTTAGATGTCAGCACGAGAACCTCCAGAAGGATGCCCCAGTTTGGGGGAAGCGATCTCTAATCCCCAGATAGGGACGGCGAGAACTTCTTTGAAAGAATGTGAGCGAACCTCTACAATTTCAGCTCCGTGAGAACAGGGGCTTCTGCACTTGGCTCCATCTCTGCTGGGCCCCCACCTGCCTCTGGCACCTTTGCCCCTGCGCCACCACCGCGGCTGCATTTCACTGCTATTTCCTGGCACCTACTCTGGGCCGTGCCTCTTCTAGAGGCTTTCAATGCACTACCTAATTTGTCCTCTGGCTGTAGGGGACAGCTGAGTGGATGGATGGAGGCTGGTGTAACGAAGAAGTGAGACAGCTCCTGGACATCTCTTGCCCCGGAGGAGGGAGAGGAGGAGGGGAAGGGAGGGCCCTGAAGAATGGGAGGCGTTTGATGTCAGCGATGCTTAGGGATTGGCATTGGCGTATGAAGGCTCCTGAGGGGGCGGGGTACGCTGGCCTTGAGGGAATGAATATTCTGGAGTCGGGCTGCGATGGGCGTGCAGCAGTGGAGGGGAAGGATGCTTGCACAGAACACGCAGAGGAGCTGCCTGATTCTTCCTGAGGTTTAGTATTTCAATGGGCGCAGAGCAACTGCTCTCTGACTATGCACGGCCTTTGAACATTGCTGCTGCTTTAGCATAACATTAAATTAAATGTGCTTTTTGTCTGTCTTTAAAAATAAACTCCCTGAAGGATTAGGCTGTGATTTTTTTCCCCTGGGTTTACTCTCATTTATCTGCAATCCCGTTCTTTCATGGTAGCTCAGAAATCCAAGGTACATTCCTCTATCGACATTTTCAGCTCATTAGCCTGGGCTAGTTGAGGTGAAAAGTTATTAGTGTTCCTTCGTTTATTTCTTCTCCCATCCATCCAGTCACATAACCATCAGACTGACTGCACAGTGTTTTCTGAGCCTGTATCAGGGGCTGTGAGTGGCGTAGGGAACAACAAACTCGATTCCTAGCATTAAGAACCCCAAATCGAGAATAGAAACCCCACATGTGGACTTTTTCAAGAGCTCACATCACATATAAGTACCAGTGGAGACCAGACGCACCCTGGGTGCTGGCTGTACACGTTGCCTGGGGGTGGAGCTCCAGTCTGGGGGGGATGGTCTGGAAGTGAGACCCAGCCTCTGAGAGCTGCATCCCTGAGTTGGATGATTTACCAGATTTGCTGTCCCTTGGGGAGATGGGCAAGGCATGGTGTTGAGGGGAAGCAGGGGCTGGGGACAGGTGGGTTACCCTGCAGGGGGAAGCTCCGTCTCCAATTGCTTCCCACCAGAAAGGGTCTCCTGCAGGGCAGGGGCGAAGCTGGATTCATCTTTGTCCCCAGAAATGCTCAATGAGTAGTCAGGGACTGGCCAAATGGGCAGTCTGGCCACATTTTCTGCAACCTGGTGGCCTAGAGCCTCAGGCCTGCTTGGGCTCAGTGCTGGGCGAAGCAGGTGACTCAGGTTCCAGGCTTCTGTGAGGGACCAATGCCCCAGCCCCTCACTTGCCCTCTTTGCCCTTGAGTGCCAACCAACAACAGAGCTTCCCCAGAACAATCACCTGGACACCAGCAGGTGCTCAGTGCTGCCCTGATGCTCAGTGTCTGTGGCCCCAGGAATACCACCCCAGATGGGACTTGGGACACTGATTTGGCCAAGAGGCTGTTGGGAGTGCAGGGAATCAGCTGACGTTTAGGGGGCAACTCCGAGTTTGTGAAGGTCTGCTTTTATTTGTTTATTTATTTTTTGACTTATATTTTATTTATTTTTTTATACAGCAGGTTCTTATTAGTTATCTATTTTATACACATCAGTGTATACGTGTCAATCCCAATCTCCCGATTCATCACACCACACCCCGGAACCCCCCTCCCACCCTGCTTTCCCCCCTTGGTGTCCATACGTCTGTTCTCTACATCTGTATTTCTGCCTTGAAAACTGGTTCATCTGTACCATTTTTTTAGAGTCCACATATATGTGTTAATATACGATATTTGTTTCTCTCTTTCTGACTTACTTCACTCTGTATGACAGTCTCTAGATCCATCCACATCTCTACAAATGACCCAATTTCGTTTCTTTTTATGGCTGAGTAATATTCCATTGTATAGATGTACCACATCTTCTTTATCCATTCGTCTGTTGATGGGCATTTAGGTTGCTTCCATGACCTGGCTATTGTAAATAGTGCTGCAATGAACATTGGGGTGCATGTGTGCTTTTTTTTTTTTTTTTTTCTTTTTGCGGTATGCGGGCCTCTCACTGTTGTGGCCTCTCCCGTTGCGGAGCACAGGCTCCGGATGCGCAGGCCCAGCGGCCATGGCTCACGGGCCCAGCCGCTCCGCGGCATATGGGATCCTCCCAGACCGGGGCACGAACCCGTATCCCCTGCATCGGCAGGCAGACTCTCAACCACTGCGCCACCAGGGAGGCCCCATGTGTGCTTTTGAATTATGGTTTTCTCAGGGTATATGCCCAGTAGTGGGATTGCTGGGTCATATGGTAATTCTATTTTTAGTTTTTTAAGGAACCTCCATACTGTTCTCCACAGTGGCTGTATCAATTTACATTCCCACTAACAGTGCAGGAGGATTCTCTTTTCTCCACACCCTCATGGAGGTCTGCTTTTATACCTTGGGTCCCGTGATCTGCACCCCTGGCTCCCCTCCTGGGACCCGCCGTGCTTCCCAGCTTCTCAGATGGGTCCCTAGATTCAGACATGGTCCTCCTGGGGTTCATGAAGGGCTCAGGGCTCTTTCCTTTGGAGCCTGCATCAGCCAGGAAGGGCATGGCTGTGCTGCAGTAATGAGTAAGACCCACTTTTCGGATTCCTCACTGGTTAGTCCACTGCAGGTCTGTGGCTACACTCAGGGAAGCTCCCTTCCAGGCAGTGACTCAGGGATCCAGGAGCTTTGTCAAGGACCCTCATCCTGCAGGGTCACTGCTTCCCACCCCAAGTGGAATTGTTTTCATCACAGCTCACTGGTCACATGTGGTTACTGGGCTGCAACTCACCACAGGGCATCTGGGAAGTCTTCCCATGAGGCCCAGAAAGGGGAGCAGAGTTGGACATGTCACCCACGTGCTCTACAAACCACGGCCTGGATCTCCCAGGGGAGGGGGTGGGCTGGACAGCTGGCAGAGCTGCGTTCTGTTTCCTCTCCACCACCTTCAGGAGTGTGCTCCTGGGCAGGTCTCTCCCTGCCACCGTGCACAGCTGAGACTCTCCTGAACTGAGCAGAAGTGGGGGTAGAGTCCAGCTCTTTGAGAGGGTGCTGGATCAGTCCAGGGCCCTGCTCACAAAGTCTGCCTTTTCCTGCAGAGCTGGGCGTGGCTAGGGAGGAGGAGCTGAGCAGAGAAAAGATAGGACTTCTCGGCACCTGTCCCCCACCCACCTGGCCCAGGTCCATGGTGAGCACGGAGCTAAGAGAGCACCCATCCTGCTTTCTCAAAGCTCAGGTGGCCCACTGTAACAGAGGGCTGGAGACCACACGATGTGTCTTCCCAGAGCCCAGTGAGGGTCCAGGCAGAAGTCCATAGGGGCCGGCCTCCATGGCATTTAGAAGACCTCATGGCCTGGGAGCCTCTGGAACCAGCTCCTGGGTGTGCGACAGGCTCTGTCTGAGACATGAGCTTGGCACGGACCAAGTGTGCTGACCAGCAGCTGTGTGGAGAGAGGACCTCTAGGGGACCAGGGCAGCAGACCCGAGGAGAGACCCCAAGGGTCCCTGTAGACACACCTTGGGGGATGGGGCGCTGAGTCAGGATGGGGGATGCCTGTGCCCCCTCAGCCCTGCTGGTGAGGGACTCACGGCAGCAAACAATTGCCCACAAATTTGGCAAGACCCGTGGCACAGAAAGCCTGGGGCCATGCGTCTGCCAAGGAGGCTGGTGAAAGCTTCCCTGAGGGGTGGAGGCTGTGGGTGAATGTGCCTCGTCCACGGGAGGTGCCCGTCCACCTTGTCTCCCTCTGCTTGGAGCCAGAACAGCAGGCAGGAGGGAAGAGCCAGGCGATGCTCGCAGAGGGACCACATCCCACCGTGGGTTCTGTCTGACTGCCCTCAGGGGAAGCTCTGCCACCGCCCCCCCGCACTCTTCCCGGAGCAGACGTGGGGATGCGGCTTCTACCAATGGTGCTTCAGAGCACACTGCCACATGTCAGCCTTACTTTTGATGTTTCTATGGCAATGGGCTTTGATTGTATTAAGTGTCTGGACAGCAATATCACTGGGAAATTCGGCCAGCAGCCGCTTCATGACAGGGGGCAAATGCTAGTGGGTTCTGGCACTTTCCAAAACAACCCGGAAAGTCACATCTTCCTTCTTGCAGCCCACTGTTGCCTCCATCCCTCTCACGTTCCAGGCGTGGAACCCCGACTGCCCTTCGAGCCTCATGGGCATGGCTCCCACGGGTCATGGCACCATCCTGCATCCCTGCCCTTGGAGACTTTCAAGGTCAGCACTGGTCCCGCACCCCCAGCACGCAGCCCGGAGCAGAGAACCATGGGAGGTTCTCCCATGTGGGAGGAAGGGATGCCTTCACTCACACACAGGATACTCTTCCACCTGCTCCCGTGGCCGCACTCCACCTGCCCTTCAAGGTCCAAAGCAAAAGTCTCTTAGTCTGGTGGCTGCTGCGGTGGTGGGGTGCCTTCCCATATTACCCTTCCTCAACCCAAGGCCGAGAGTTCTTGCGGCCCCGCCGTGTAAGGATTCCTGCAGGTGTTTGATGCTTCTCCCTGGACTGCCCTGCGTTCTCTGTGCCAACCCTCAGCATGTTGGCACACCCTGCCATTAATTTATTGACTGAGTGGGTCCCCCTCATGTTTCTCAGGTCTGTCTGTGTGGTCTGTGTGCTCCATGGAGATGGATTTGACAAGCACCTACTGTATAGCACGGGGAACTCTACTCAATATTCTGTGATACCCTAAATAGGAAAAGTATCTGAAAAAGAATAGATATAAGTATTTATATAATTGAATCACCTTGCTGTATACCTGAAATGAACACAACATTGTGTGTTGTGTTCATCAACTATACTGTAATATAAAATAACACTTTTCTTTTTTAAAAAAGCTTTCCATGCCTCGGTCCCCTGACTATAAAACTGAGTCATTGCTAGTCTCTACACGAACGACCGTAAGGACTAGATGGGCAAGTGCCTGCACACATTCAACCCAACACACTGACGTCACCCTCACCATGTGGACACAGCCCAGCCCACTCACTGTGTCTCCAGGGCATCTCCCGGGCAGCTCCTCTGAAGGTCACAGGAGGAAGCACTGTCCCTTGTTCCCACTTCCTATGACAGCTTGGAAATCTGTCTCTCAAAACTTTCTTTATGATACCAAACATCTGTATAAAAAAGCAAAAAATAGTCAAAAATATGTATGAATTTACAGATGTGGCCCCTCCTTTTTATTTAGCTGTTTGGAGAGTGAGTTTGCACAGTGAGGGTCTGGTGGCTTCCAACTCCTACAACTCATTGATTTTCACGTGGAAATGGGCACAGAGGGATGTGGAGAAAGCTGGGCGTGTCCTCAGGGATGAGCATGTGTGCGTGCATGTGTGTGCAGAGGTGTGGACGTGTGTGTGTGTGTGTCTGTGTGTGGGCATTTGGTGGGGGCAGTGGGAATGTGGGTTGATCCTAGAGGACCCACCTATAGGAGTCCATCCCGAGGCTTCCACATGGTAGCTGCCATGGTGAGAAGGTGGCCACGGCTGATGGGTCCCTAGTGAGTTCCTCCAACCAGGGCCGTCTGCGGTGTCCTCAGCGGGGAGCAGCCAGATGCTGGACCACACAGGCTCTCAAGACATAGGGGTGAGTCCAGGTGTGTCCCCTGAGACAAAGTTAAACTCGACTCACACGTGACCTAAGTGCCTGAAGGCTTGCCTCACATGGATGTCCCTTGGGTCCTAATTAAATCAGGATTAGTGGAGTTAATCCACAGAACTTCCACGAGGTATGGTGATGGTCACATCGATTCCAGACTTGTCACCTGTGCTTCCTGCTGCTGCACGCCACCAGGAGCCACCTGGGGGGACAGGCTGGGATAGCCTCAGTATGTGAAGCTAATTAAAGTCTCTAAGTTGTTATAGGTATTAGCTTGTCCCCAAATTCCTGCAGGTCATGCAGGGCTCACAGAAGCCAAATGGTACAAAGATAGAACTCCCCAAATATCCTGCGTGTCCATAGGTAATAATATCTCTGAGGTGCTGATGCCTCCCCAGGGGGACCTCGCACAGTCAGGGGCTCCCAAAGCTGATCATTCACCAGAAACCGACACCGCCTCCAAAGCAGCTTCCTCGGCCCCTTCTCATAGGTACAGAGGCAATAGATATTTTGGGCGTGGTGATTGGAACTGGTCTTTTATTTGTTGTAAACTCCCCAGTTGATCCTGGCCATCAGCCCAGTGTGAGCCCAGGTCTTGTTTTTCCCTAAATCATCCATCTCCTTTCAAAGAGGTCGGCACCCAGCCTCTCCCCTTCCATGCCAGCAGCAAGGTCTCCTGTCACTGTCACCTCCCTGTCCCGCCAGCTCTAGTGGGTGACATCCTTGTGGATGAGGATCAACCCCATGGGCCTGGTGCACAAGTCCTTCCCATGTCCCTGGGCTGCATCTCACCTTCCTGTCTCCAGGGACTTAGTCTGCCCAGTGTTCCACTTCAACCAACCTACCTTCTGCTCCCAACGATGATGCTCACATGTGCCCTCCAGCTGCAATCCTGGCCATCCTTCCACCCGCAGTGGGCAAGGACCTTTTCGTTGAAGCCTGTTCTGGCCTCTCCAGCCCTGAGTTGTCCTTCCTTCCTCTGTGCTCCATGGCTGTCACTGTACCAATAGCAGGTGACCACCTTCCCATCACCTCCTCCAGGGCTGGTCCTGTCCCAGGCTCGGCTCACTTGGGGCCTCCGCCTCCCCTCTGGTGGCTGCTCGGCACCTCGGGTCACAGCAAGAATCTACAGTGATTCAGGGATGACGTTTTCTCACTGGTCGTCCTAAAGATGCTGTAAACATGTGTGTATTGCACCTAGTTTATTGGTCATCACTAGCGTCCAATGAGGGATACTTACAGATTTTTAAATTAATATAGGAGGAAACATAGCCCATGGGAAAGGATACCAACTTTGAGTCAGTGGGCCTGGGATTCCCAGCTCAGTTGTGTTCCAACTACAGCTGAAGGTGTATTGGGTGTATTGCTTTTCCCTCTGGACCTACGGCAGTTTGTTGGCCTAAAAAATAAGGATAAAAGTGATGTTTCATAGCGTTGTGAAGATTTAATAATGTAGACAAAGCCCCGGCCCAGTTGCTGGCACAGAGGAGATATTCTATACATGGCAACATTCTCATCCTCAAGAAATAACCCTGGGAAAGTGGGGAGCCCCAGGGAGTAAAGCCTGGGGGTGTGGGTGGGGAACCTGCATAATTCAGGAGCCAGGATTTTAAGCTCTAAGGGGGTGTGACTTCATTCTAGACCAGAGCCCATAGTAGGTGCTCAGGAAATATTTGTGAATGAATGATCTGGAAGTAGGTCAGTTGGGCAAAAAGACAAAGTGGGTAGAGGGAGGGGACTGACAGCATCAGACCTGCCAGAAGGGTGAGGGGTACATGACCTGCCGATGCAGTGAAATCCATGGAAGGGCTCCAGAAGTGGTAAGTCAGGGTCTGATGTGTCATTTGGAAATACCAGGTGAGTTTTTAATCAATAGCTATTAGAGAGCACAAGAGAGAAAGGGACAGAGCCTATGAGCTGCTATTGCCAGACTCCTGGTGACAGAAGGAGAGGGAATAATGATTTCCTATGATTTGGGAAGCATGTTCCTGACACTGTGTGTGTGTGTGTGTGTGCGTGTGCGTGTGTGTGTGTATGTGTTAGGGTGGCCAGAAATAAATACAGAATGTCTGGTTAGATTTGAATCTCAAACAACACAATTTGCTTTAGTAGATACCACGCAATATTTGACCATATTTATACTAATAAATTATGACTGTTATAAGAAGTCCTGCATTTTTATTTGCTAACTCGGAGAAGTTGTATGCGTGTGCGCGCATAAAACTTCATTTAATTTTCCGGATGACCCCATAAAATAGGTCTGATTATTGTTTCCATTTCCCTCTACCCGCTTCCATTTTATGCAGGATGACACTGTGTGGCACCAGAGATGCGTGAACTTCCCACGAGCAACACTTACAACGCGGTGGAACCAGAATTTCCTCTCAAGGAAATGTCTGCGGAGTCACTGCTCTCAAGGGGCTTGAGGTCGCCTCCCGTAGAGGCCAGGAGAGTTGCGGGACTTGAAGTGTGTTCTGCGGGGGGATTGGGGAGACCTCGGGGCAGGTGGCAGTTTCTGAGGGGACTGGGGGACCCTCTCTGCACAGCCCAGGACTGCTTTTGCTCCTGCCCCTCCCCCAGGCTTCCTGCCTCTCCGCTGCGTCTCCAGCGCAGTGTGTCACCAAGGTGATGGGCATTTGCCAGGAAATAGTCCCTGGGTTCAGATCTCACCCCTTCCCAGCTGTGTGATTTTAGGTGACTCTGGAACTCGGCTTCAGTGCCCGTGGAGTTGCTGCACAAGAGCTCCTCTGGGAGTTTTCTTGGGAGGATTAAATGAGGTGATGTCCGTGGAGTACGATGCAGGGGGTCCATGGTGTTTGTCAAGGCCAAGGCCAGCACCTCGTAAAGCCACTGTGAGGCCCGCCCTTCTCTTGGTCCATCATCCTAGTGTCTGCCCTCACCCCCAAGGTGTCATCCGCATTGAAACTCACCTGCCGGCAGCTGCCCTTGGCTGAGTGTCTCTTTGCAAACCCTGTCCCTTCTGTCATCTCAAGCATTGTCTCCTCTGCTCCATGGGGGACATGTCTCCAGCAAGTCAACGAGAGCAGAGACCCTCCTCCAGCCTCCCTCCCACACCTTTCCCCAACCTCCCCAGGTGGACTTGGTGTCCTGACACCTCCTCCCAGGGGCTCTGCCACATCTCACTACTCTTGAACTTGAGTCCTGGTCAGCCTTGATTTAGAATGATTTGTGTGTCACCTGGAGGGCTGTGTGCCCCCCCCCACCACCACCGAGGGTGAGATCATGCCTGACTCGTCCTGGCATCTGGGCATCCTGCACCTTTCTGTGTTGTTTGTGTTACTGCAGTGAATCATCTCGGGGAGGGGGTGGACTCCGGTGGGTGGGATCAAAGGGGTGATGGTCACATACTCATGCCAAGCTTTCCCTTTTAAGTCATAAGCTGATGTTAGGAGCTGAATTGTGACCTCCCCTAAAATTCACGTGCTGAAGTCCTCACCTCAGGACCTCAGAATGTGACTGTATTTGGAGATGGGGTCTTTACAGAGGTGATTAAGGAAAATGAGGTCCTATGGGTGGGCCCTGATCCAACATGACTGGGGTCCTTATATGAAGAGGAGACTAGGACCCAGACAGACACACACAGAAGGACGGCCATGTGTGGACACGGAGAAGACTACCGTCTACAAGCCAAGAAGAACCAACCTCAGAAGAAGCCAACCCTGCAAACACCTTGATCCTGGACTTGCAGCTTCCAGACTGTGAGACAGTAAATGTCCCTTGTTTAAGCCGCCCAGCCTGTGGTCCTTTGTACGGCAGCCCCTGGACAATGATACACTGAGTACGTAGAAGTGTGAGCAGGACAGCCTCACTGCCCACCCCGCACCCCCTACCGCCTCCATTTCACCCCTAGAAGGAAGGAGAATTCATTCCTGGTTTGTGAACCCAAGTCACTTGCTGCATTTAGCTCTGCCAGGAAACCCAGCATTGGGGTAATGATGGAAAGTGGTGAAAACTGGGGCTTTGACTCTAGGCCTGTGGATCTCCCAAGCGTGTCCTCATGACACACATCCAGAAACTTATTAGGAGGAGGAATGACCAGGACAAAGCAGGATCTGGGTGGTAAGGGCACCCTGGCCATAATATCACCCTAATATTAATCTGCTGCATGAGAGCCCTTTATAGTCAGGCTACCTGGGATCCACCGTGCACTCTTGGGCCACATCTACTGGGGACAGGCTGGCAGCTGAGTTCCAAGGAAACCCCTGCCTGGCTCCAGATAATCTAATGAAGGAAACAGGGCTGATTAATCCCAGATACTCTGCTGGTGTTTAACTCACTAAATGTTAGGCCACATTCTCATTATGTGTTTATGTCTTCAACATGATAGGCAAGGAATGAAATCCAGGCATAAAATCAATTATTTCTGCAGAAATTGTCATACAAGACAAAACATCATCAGGAGACAAAAGCAGTTACAATTAGGGCTTAATGTACCCCATGCTGATTTCAGAGTCAGCATCACGGCTTGCCAGGCTCCCTGAGCTTTCCTGGTGTGGGTCCCAGTGCTGGACACAAAGTGGGAATTAAGAAATGTTCTTTTTTAAATTTATTTTTTATTGAAGTAGAGTTGATTTACAATCCCATGTTAGTTTCAGGTGTACAGCACAGCAATCCAGTTATACATATATACGTATATATATATTCTTCTTCTGATTCTCTTCCCTTATAGGTTATTACAAAATATTGAGTATAGTTCCCTGTGCTCTACAGTAGGTCCTTCTTAGTTATATGTTTTATGTATAAGAGTGTGTATCTCTTCATCCCAAACTCCTAATCTATCCCCACCCCGTTTTCCATTTGGTAACCATACATTTGTTTTCTATGTCTGTGAGTCTCTTTCTGTTTTGGAAATAAGTTCATTTGTATCTTTTTTTAGATTCCACATACAAGCAGTATCATATGATATTTATCTTTCTCTGTCTGGCTTACTTCATTTATTCCTCAAATGTCTCTGTCTCTCTCTCCCTCCCTCTCCAAGTAAATGTAAAAGGAGGTAATAGTAGGGCTGGACTTGGGGACCCCCTTCCACTTCACCTGGCTCTCAGGGGTTACGGATAGACTGAAAGCATAACTACATAATTGCATATTTTTTGAGGCACTGGGGAATAGTGGAAGAAAAGCAGAACAACAACAAAAAAGCACTGCCTCAGAAGTCAGGAGATGGGTCATAGTCTTAACTCCACCCTTCCCACTCCTTGCATCCTCAGTTTCTCTGTTGGCCAACCGTGGGTTTGCGGGAGATGGTTTTCAATCCTTGCGACATTCCTTTGGGAACTTCGTGAGGCCGTGGGCTGGGCATATCTGCACACGGCAGTCAAGTGGCCACCCGCGCCGTTGCAGGGGACTGTGTCATCCCAGAAGCTCATAGGCTGGAAAGACTCACCAGGAGAGACAGGAGGACAAAGACGGGCAGGCAGGAAGCACCAGCCCCTAACTTCGCAGGAAGAGAGACGCAAAGAGTAATGGGAAAAAAGCACTGGACACCGGCTTCTGAGAATGAAAAAAATCCTTTCCACTGCCCCCTGCCCTGAAAACACGAGTCACTTCTGAGGAAGCCACGGGAAACCAGGTCCAGGTGCGTCTCTGACCTCCATCTTTGGAGTTATTGGCAACAAGAATTCATTTCTTTTTTCCTCTGTCATTAAAAGCAAATATAAGTGTTGAAAACAAGGTAATCTTCAGCTTGTCTTCAGGTGCTGGTTGGGGGGGGACCACGACGTTAGGTGTAAAAAGCACGGTGGTGATAAAGGAATGATGATCCTTCAATTTAAGGGGGGACTTGCTCTGCCTGGAGAGCAGTGCCAGGCACCCCATAAATGAAGCCTTTTCACCCACCACTTGCCCAACAGGAATTACTAAATCCTTGTACAGCAGAAACAACTGAGGCTCCAGAAGGCAGAGTGACCTTTCCAAGCCACACATCTAGGACTGGAGGAGCTGGGTTGGGAGGCTCCCAGCTGAGACTTTCCTATGGGTCCAGGTACCACTGCATATGTATGAGGCTGGCCACTTCTGTGCACGGGGCCGGGACGGAGTGAGGGGAAGGATGGGCCTCTGAGATTTTCTCCAGCAGCCCCATTCTCCATCTTGTCTGCCTGGACCAGGGTTTGTATCATTCCTGTGGAAAGGCAAGCAAGACGGATTTGACACAAGACATCCCCAGGCCTCTGCCAGCCAGGAGGGGGCCAAGGGTTACAGGTCACCCCCAGGAACCTGCCCAGGATGTGGGGATTGGCAGGGCAGGGCCTTCTGCACTTGCTCAAGCCCCATTGCCTTCTCTCTGCCTTGCTCCCTCCCCCTCCACCCAGGGTTCAGCCCACCTACCCACAGCCCTACCCTGTGCCCACAGCCATTTCAAGTTGGTGCTGCTGAAGATTCCAGATTGTGTAAATGCACAAGGGGTCATGGTTGTCCAAGCATCAGCCAGGATGCCCCAGTGCAGGGCCCAGGGGTGGGTTTGTCATCTGAATGTATGATGCCTTCATCTTCCAGACAGCTCAAAGCCAGAGAGGGGAACTTTATATTGGGATAGAGCCCCACGTGCCCCAGCCCCTCTCACCCTCTCAGATGGAGGGTGTATCTGCAGAAGGAACTGCCCGGGAGCAAAGGAGACCTACAGATGAACAGGAGCCCCAGGCAGGACTCCCCAGGAGGGTCAAGTCTGCCTTTATCTCATTCACAGTCACCCTCAGCCATCAGGACACCTGATGTGCCATGTGGGGTGACCTGTCTGGCAATTTCCATCTACAAGAGGGAAGCTTTTCAGGTGCAGGAAAGTGAAGTGCACACATAAACATGAGGGTTGCCTGCAGAGGGTATGGGAGCATCTTGTGGGTGGGCAGAGACACCCAGGTGCAGGCGGATGGAGGATACCTCATTGGGGACCAGCACTGGGGACAGGATCCCTCCTGCAGGCAGAGATGGGGGCTCAGAGGAGACGAACCAGCACAGTCAAGTCTGCAGGCTGAAAGTCAAGAGCAAATGGGACCACGTTAATTATGTATAGACTCATCTGTGCCTTTAAGCATTTATTGAGTGCTTACCGTTTGCCAGGGATTGTACCATAGCCCCTGGAGGAAGAGAAATAAAGACGTCTACTAGGAGAAAAGAACCCAGTTAATTATCTTGGAATTATCACTACAGAGAAGGACAGGTGTGCACAAAGAGCTTCGCCAATGCAGAGGAGGGAGGCGTTCAGTCCCAGAGGGGATTCAGCTCAGGAAGTGAGATCAAAGGGTTGTGGTTCCACTCCCAGCTCTGTCACTGCATACCTGCTGCCCCTGGCTAACTGTGCCCCCTCCCTGGGACTCTGCTTCCTAACCTGTAATGTTGGGATGATAAGGATCCAACCTGCTTCTCTAGGGTTGTTTTAATGGGTCCTGGGAATTTTTTTAAAAACATTTTTTATTATTTTTAAAATAAATTTATTTATTTATATTTATTTTTGGTTGCATTGGGTCTTCGATGTTGCTCCCGAGCTTTCTCTACTTGCGGCAAGTGGGGGCTACCCTTTGTTGTGGTGCGTGGGCTCCTCATTGCAGTGGCTTCTCTTGTTGTGGAGCACGGGCTCTACTAGCGTGAGCTTCAGTAGTTGTGGCTCGCGGGCTCAGTAGTTGTGGCTCGCAGGCTCTAGACTGCAGGCTCAATAGTTGTGGCACATGGGCTTAGTTGCTTCGTGGCATCTTCCTGGACCAGGGCTCGAACCTGTGTCTCCTGCACTGGCAGGCGGATTCTTAACCACTGCACCACCAGAGAAGTCCGGGAAATTTTTTTTTTAAATTTTTAATTTAATTTTTATTTTATATTGGAGTATAGTTGATTTACTATGTTGTGTTGGTTTCAGGGGTACAGCAAAGTGATTCAGTTAGATACTAACATGTATCCATTCTTTTTCAGATTCTTTTCCCATATAGGTTGTTACAGAATATTGAGCACAGTTCTCTGTGGTACACAGTAGGTGCTTTTTGGTTACCTATATTATATATAGGAGTGTGTATATGTTAATTCCAAACTCCTAATTTGTCCCTCCCCCATCTTTCCCGTTTGAGAACCATACGTTTGTTTTTGAAGTCTGTGAGTCTGTTTCTCTTTTGGAAATAGGTTCATTTGTATCTTAACAATGGGCTTTGTACATGTACGTGTGTGTGCACACATGTGTGTACCTAAGTTTATGATAAATTTTGCTACAAATAAATGATCAATTACAGTCCAATTCAGAAAAGAAGTTGCTCACGACATTGACTAACCAAGGTCCGACATGAATGTTGGCTGATATTTTTGTTCAGGTTAACTAACGAGACACAAGTGGAGCAATAAAGACACATGCCAACGATGTGACTCAGTTCTTTCCTGAATCAGATTATGGTTTTCCAACACTTGGAGAAGAGTTTTTCATTTTTTTATTCTATTTGCAAGGTATGAGCTATATAGACAAGATGTAGTTTTCGGTTCAGTCTACATTATGAACAGTTTTTCCCCAATTTTCTTAAATCTAGACAATCAAGTTTAATAAATCAAGCTCTGGGTAGTAGCACTTGCTGATTCCCACAGGGTGAATATTCCCATCGTGGTCAGTTTCAAGCTGCCAACCTGACATCACTGACCGGGGGTTGGGAAGGACTGTGCAGCATCCCCCCATTTGAGGGCATTTCCACCCTGGAGATACAACAGCTGTGAGTAATCTCAACAGCTTAACTAGTCGTGAAATGTAGAAGGAAATCAGGAAGGGATGAGTTTTGAGTATTTAATACTTTCACTCTCAAGAAAATTTATTTACTTGTGAGTTTATATCATTTAATTTTTAATAAAGTCTATGTTTAACATGGTGTGCAGAATTCCTGAAAGTTCAACTGCTGGCTCTGGGAGTTGGGGTGCTTCTGTTTGTCTGCAGAACCATCCCCAGCATGGTGCCAGGGGGACTGTGGGGTGCAGGGAGCACTGGCCCATAAGCCACTCAATAAGCGCCTGGCACATGGGAGGCGAGGGCTCTGCACCACCGGTGTTTCAAATCTGCTGTTATTACTTTTTAAAATCTACCTGCAGGTGTAGGAGAATGTTTTGTACGACAAAGGACATTTGAACTAGGTCTTGATGGACAAAGAGGAACATTTTAGGCCAAACGTCATGGAAAAGGAATCCAGAAGAGAAGAAATGACCCAGTGACGTCCCACAGCTGGGAGAGCAGTGATGCTTGAGGCAAGTGAGGCATGGTGAGATCGCCCATGCGCTGGACCACACCTGGCCATGGGGATGGCAGGACCAAGACAATGCAGAGCTGATGGATGAGGCGGGGGGGCTTCGCCTGGGAAGCCCTGGCCATTCTGAGTTGTATACGAGGAAGGACCAGTAAGGGGTCTTAGGAGGATGGAGTCACGTGTTTAGACCACTGGCCAGACTGTCCCATGCCCACTGGAGGCAGAGTCAGAAGACCACCGACCAGGTGAGACAGATGCTGTCCTGGTCCAAGCAGGGCTGGCACTCAAGGGTGGGCTGCAGATGCATTGGGGGGTGGACAGCACCTGTGACCAGCAGGGGGTGGGTGTGAGAAGGGAGATCAAGGTGACTCCTGCTGCCCCTGAGGACCGTCCTGTAACACTTGACTCATTGTATTGTAGCTACTAGTTCACGCGCCCATCTCCTCCACTGAGGACAAGGGCTCTGTGGTCCTTTGTTAGATGGTTAGTGTGTCCAGATGCCTACGCAGCCCTTGGGTGCTACCCGGCTGAGAAGCAACCCAAGGATGGAACTGGGGATCACGGAGGTAACTGGGACCCTGCAACCACAAGAGGGAGGGTTGGTCAAGAGGGACTGGAGAAGCTGGCTGGGCTCTGAAGCCACAGTGGTGACATCTGCATCCCCCCGTTCACCTGGGCTCAGGAGCAGCCTGAGAGGATGCTGGAGTCTGCTTGGCCCTTTCTTAGTGGGATCTGCCCCCACTTCCCCTGGGAATGGAGCTGATGGAGGGAAGACAGAGGGCACTAACTGGTTTCATCTACATCCTCAGGAGACCAGATGCAGCAGGCCTGGCCCTCCTGCAGAGATGGAGGGGGAATTGAATCCTGGGGCAGGCTCTGGGGAGCGGTCCACTGGTTGAAGCCACCCAGGCCCTGTTCAGCTGGACCAAGTCTCCCTCCTGAGGGGTGCTCAGGACGGGGAGGGATGGGGGTACTCCTGCACAGCGCACCCCATTGCCCACTCACTCCTCAGAAGCACAGGGGCAGGGGCTCCAGCCTGGTCTAATCGAGAACCCGGCGAGATCACCCCAGTCTCCCAGGCTCTCTAGGGCTGGCAAAGCGATCGGAGGATCCCTGTGCCGAGGGCCCAGTGGGTGTGAGTGACCTCTGACCTGACCTTTCCCAGACCTTGGCTTCCATCAGGTTTGGGTTTTTGGTCTTTGGTAACTTAAGTCAGCTTCCTTCCTAGAGCAACGGGCTCTGCCTCCAGGGACTCATTTCCCTTGTGTCATGTTTCCTGCTCTTTTCTATTTGAATGTTCACAGCAGTTAATTAAACCTGCTTCTTCTGTTGACTCTTCCTTCCCCACCTCCTGCAGGATGAACACTGGTCGAATCTTAAGGCCTCTGTTTTCCTTTTCCTTTGCTTGGGGGCTCACACTCAAGAGACTCCTTCCTCCATCCTTTCCTCCTCGCTCCTTAGATTCCCACCCCCATCAGCACCCGGTGGCGCTGAGATAATCAAAGTGACTAACATTTACCGAGTGTGCGTCTGCGCTGGACCCCTGGCCCGTGTTTTCTAAGCCTCGGATAACCTCAGGAGATAAGCACTATCCTTGCCTTATTTCACAGAGTTCATATTGCTCAGTGGTAATCTAAATCTTTATTTTGCTTGAAAACAAATGTAGCTATGAAACGTAGAGGAAAGAAAACATTCAGGAATTTACGATACACCTTTATTATCAAGAGCTCCCCTGCCCTGAGGCCCTTCTGTAGGGTCTGGGTCTTGAGCCCTCTCCCCACACACTGCAGATTTACTGTTCTTTTAACAAGACCAGGTCCAGGGAGAGATCTGAAGTGGCGGGAGAGAAAAAGCACAGTGGAGCCAGGTATGCACATCTGGAAAGGTGGGTGAGACCTTGTTGCTAAGGAGGGAGTAACCTCCAATGCCTGGAGATATTTGTCAGAGGATCCCTGTGCTGGGATGGGACCTGGCCTGACCAGGGCTGAGCTTCTGGAAGTGGCAGACAGTGGGGTAAACTGTGCCCAGACCTCCCCCAGCGGCAACAGAGTAGAAAATGTCCTGCTGCCTTACCCGCCATCACAGCCCCGCCGCCACGAGCACAAGGGGAGTTCAACTCCTCTGATGCGCCTCCTTCAGAAGTAGGGTGTAGACACTGAGTTAGGCTCCAAGTAAAGCAAATCAGACTAAAGCACAAAGTCATAGCTCTGGGAAGAAAAGAGATGCTCTCTGCAGACTAGCTGACAGTGCTTCCTCTGCACAGACAAGGGAGTCAGCTGCTCTGCAATAATTCAGCTCAGCTGCCTTGAGTCCTAAATGGTGTCGATGAGGTGGAGGTAATATTTTGGGATCAGAGAGAAGAGGTCATACAAGGCAAATAAGAGAGGAAGACAATATCAAGTCAAAATACTAGAGTCAGTCAGGAAACGATTAAACGGTTTCTAGAGGGAATTGGTATTAAAGTCAAAATGGATTCTAATGGGCTAAGTGGCCTTTACTTGCTCTCTCCTCAAATTGTGTATTCTTGTTTCCAAGTCTGAGGCACTCCCACTGGGGACAGCACATGGTATTTGTAGAATATTGAGATGATGGTGTTGCTCAGTAGTTCACGGATAACTTAAGAGCTGAGCTGCTTCGATGGGAGCTGGCATGTTGCAGGGTGTAAGCTGGTCCTTGTCTAAGACATGGAGCTCACAGGTTTGCAGATTTCCACTGAGTGCAAGGCAATGGCCATCAACATCTAGGAACAGGGCAGGGGACCAGGAGAAATGTCTCCAAGTCACCCCAGGCCCTCACTGAATGACCACAGGAGCAGGCTGAAAGCTGGAGTGAGGCAGAAGGTGAGAGGGAAACGTGAGGTGCACAAATCTGGGGACACAAGTCGGGAAAAGACGACTTTCCAAAGCTGGCTGGTTGGTTGAAAAGCATAAAAGAAGCCCACGCTTTGGAAAGCTAATGTCTGGGCTCTAAAGCACAATGAGATCTCTGGAATCTCATTAGTGTTGAGATCACAGGTGCTGCTAATAGAAAGGTGCTGATATCACCCTGAAAATATTCCAGTCTGGGGGTGAACAGAATCTGATTACGGCCCCAGCACAGCCCAGACCCAACTCAACGGATGAGTAGATGGATTCACCTACGTCAACTCCACACACTATGGTCTGGCAGAAAGACAAGCTTTCTTCTGAAGGGAACTATTATCTAAATATTATTTATTTTTGATCTCTATCTTTTTTTTAAACAAACAATGTCCAGGATAAAACACAAAATCACATGACACATGAAGAAGAAGAAAGAAAGTGAGACTGATGGTCTTGAGAAGAAAGAGCCTATATAAGCATCCAGAGATGGTCTATATGGTGGGATCATCCAACAGGGACCTTAAAATACCTACGACAACTATGTCGAAGGATGGAGTAGAGAGGTGGAAACAAACTGGGAATCTCATCTTAGAGATGGAAACTAAATAAATACCCAAAAGCAAATGCTAGAAATGAAAAATGGGATATCAAAAATGATGACTCACTGGATGCTTACCAACAGGTTGGGTACAACTGGGCTCCCCAGGTCTGGCCCCAGGCGGAGGGGAAGGTCCTATCCTCCCCACGTGTTG
The DNA here is from genome assembly GCF_964341445.2 of Mesoplodon mirus. Classification (NCBI taxonomy): domain Eukaryota; kingdom Metazoa; phylum Chordata; class Mammalia; order Artiodactyla; family Ziphiidae; genus Mesoplodon; species Mesoplodon mirus. The sequence continues at coordinate 43,627,264 of NC_138987.1, forward strand.
CTAGTTCTCCTTGAACTCCTTGGACAGTTGGGACACGTCCCACACGTGACAAATGGCTGAAGCACAAGGGGAACAATGGAAAACTCTTGCTGTCTCACCAGGCGTTATGGCAGCACTGGTGCACTGTCTGGTCCACGTGACCTACCAAGTATCCCAGTGTGAGAAAATATATTCCTCCCCTGGAGTGGGAGGAAGTGGCAAGAACTGTAATCCTGTTACAGGGAGGGATTGAAGAATTAGTGGAGAATTAGGAATAATAGCCTATACAATGCCCCAAAGAAGGCAGACTGGTGAGTGAAATTTAAGTGTGACAAGCCCCTGTATTTTCCAGGATTTAGTAAAACTACTTATTTCAGGAAGGTTGTAATATATAAAATGTGCCTATTATAATCTCTCTATTTAATCACTAAAATAACAAGAAAAGGATGTTCAATAAGCTCATGGCAGAGAAAATGGAATAATCAACATACTGGATTAATACAGATAATTCAAGAATTAAAGGAAAAGGGAAAAAATGAGAGAAGTAGGAAACAAATGGGAGGATAACAGTTTGAAACCAAATACATAGAAACTACTAGGTCGAATCATAGGAAATTGTCTTTTTGTTGGTTAAACTTATCAAATGTTGGCAATTCCATATGGTTCAATCCAATACATTAAATGAAAATTAACTGCATGTTCCAAATAAGAGACAAAGATTATCAGACTGGATTCAAAAACTCAAACAACATCAACAACAACCATACACATTAAATCCAAGAGAGGGGCAAAGAAGAATTGAAAGTAAAATGATATTTTAAAAGTACATCATGCAAATACCAGCTGAAAGAAGGCTGGTAGGACTGGGTTAGTCCAGTCCAGACATGGTGGACTGAAGGTGGTGAGAAATAATAGTGGAAAAGGCACATTTCCTAATGATCAAAAGGTCAATTCAACAGGTAGATACAACAGCTCTAAATAATATGGCAATCCACCTAATGCAACCTCAACATATATAAACTTAACAGTTAGAGACCTAAAAGAAGAAAGGGAGTCATCCCTGAATATGGATTCCCAGGCACACTTGCACCAGCCCAAATATATGTTTATTCTATGGAAAGAGAAACACAGTAACAACAAAAGAAGGTGGACATTCTCACAACAAATTAGTTGTAAAAGGCTAAAATTGGAAATAACCAACATGCACACTAACAACACAATGTACAAATGAATTGTGGTCTACTCATACAATAAATATACAGCAATGAAAGAACAAAATACTGCTAAATACAGCAGCATGGATGGATTTTACCCACATGAAGTTGTGTGAGCCCCTCCATTAATATAAATTTCAATGGTGTTGATCCTGGAAGAGACATGACGAAGGCGTCTGGGATGCCAGTAATATCCAATTTTTAAAAGTCTGACTGCACATTTCCCTTTATAAAATAGCAGGAGCTGTAAACTTAAGATCTGTATAATTTACTCATTTATGTTCCAACTCAATTAAAAGCCTGCAAAGACGTTTTAGACCAAGTATTTTAAAATAATCATATCAGACATCGTGATATAACTGTTTGAGAGAAACAGTTGGCAAAAATTAAGGTCACATCCACATAAGCTTATCCTAGATTTCAGCTTTACAAAACTTCTATGGCTGACCTCATCTCTGTGGGGATTGAGTAAAAATCAACCAGGATGTTTGTAATACCAAGGATGGAAATCCAATTCAACACCCTCGTGCAAAATAAACTGGTTGGCTTATTTCCCACAATCTAGTCACAACAGCTCTTGGGAGCATTTGCAGCCGAGAACGTGGACACCGTTGTGGTTCCATCTCAGTGCACACCCCTTGTGGTTCTTTTTTTCTTTTTAACATCTTTACTGGAGTATAATTGCTTTACAGTGGTGTGTTTCTTTCTGCTGTATCACAAACTGAGTCAGCTATACTTATACATATATTCCCTTATCCCCTCCCTCTTTCCTCTCCCTCTCACCCTCCCTATCCCACCCCTCTAGTTGGTCACAAAACACGGAGCTAATCTCCCTGTGCTATGCGGCTGCTTCTCACTATCTATCTGTTTTACATGTGGTAGTGTATATATGTCAAGGCCACTCTCTCACTTCTTCCCAGCTAACACTTCCCCCTCCCTGTGTCCTCAAGTCCATTCTTTATGTCTGCATCTTTATTCCTGTCCTGCCCCTAGGTTCTTCAGAACGATTTTTTCCCTTTAGATTCCATATATATGTGTTAGCATATGGTATTTGTTTTTCTCTTTCTGACTTACTTCACTCTGTATGACAGACTCTAGGTCCATCCACCTCACTACAAATAACTCAATTTCATTTATTTTTATGGTTGAGCAATATTCCATTATATATATGTGCCACATCTTCTTTATCCATTCATCCGATGATGGACACTTAGGTGGCTTCCATCTCCTGGCTATTGTAAATAGTGCTGCAATGAACACTGTGGTACATGACTCTTTTTGAACTATGGTTTTCTCAGGGTATATGCCCAGTAGTGAGATTGCTGGGTTGTACGGTAGTTCTATTTTTAGTTTTTTAAGGAAACTCCATACTGTTCTCCATAGTGGCTGTATCAATTTACATTCCCACCAACAGTGCAAGAGGGTTCCCTTTTCTCCACACCCTCTCCAGCATTTGTTGCTTGTAGATTTTTTGATAATGGCCATTCTCACTGGTGTGAGGTGATACCTCATTGTAGTTTTGATTTGCATTTCTCTAATGATTAGTGATGTTGAGCATCCTTTCATGTGTTTGTTGGCAATATGTATATCTTCTTTGGAGAAATGTTTATTTAGATCTTCTGCCCATTTTTGGATTGAGTTGTTTGTTTTTTGGATATTGACCTGCATGGGCTGCTTGCATATTTTGGAGATTAATCCTTTGTCAGTTGCTCCATTTGCAAATATTTTCTACCATTTTGAGGGTTGTCTTTTCGTCTTGTTTATGGTCTCCTTTGCTGTGCAAAAGCTTTTGATTTTCATTAGGTCCCATTTGTTTATTTTTGTTTTTATTTCCCTTTCTCTAGAAGGTGGGTCAAAAAGGATCATGCTGTGATTTATGTCAAATCATAAATGTAGTGTTCTTCCTACATTTTCCTCTAAGAGTTTTATAGTGTCTGGCCTTACATTTAGGTCTTTAATCCATTTTGAGTTTATTTTTGTGTATGGTGTTCAGGAGTGTTCTAATTTCTTTCTTTTAATGTAGCTCTCCAGTTGTCCCAGCACTACTTATTGAAGAGGCTGTCTTTTCTCCATTGTCTATTCTTGCCTACTTTATCAAAGATAAATGACCATATGTGTATGGGTTTATCGCTGGGCATTTTATTTTGTTCCATTGATCTATATTTCTGTTTTTGTGCCAGTACCATGCTGTCTTGATTACTGTAGCTTTGTAGTATAGTCTGAAGTCTGGGAGCCTGATTCCTCCAGCTCCATTTTTCTTTCTCAAGATTGCTTTGGCTATTCGGGGTCTTTTGTGTTTCCATACAAATTGTGAAGTTTTTTGTTCTAGTTCTTTGAAAAATGCCATTGGTAGTTTGATAGGGATTGCATTAAATCTGTAGATTGCTTTGGGTAGTATAGTTGTTTTCACAATGTTTATTCTTCCAATACAAGAACATGATATATCTCTCCATCTGTTTGTATCATCTTTAATTTCTTTCATCAGTGTCTTATAGTTTTCTGCATACAGGTCTTTTGTCTCCTTAGGTAGGTTTATTCCTATGTATTTTATTCTTTTTGTTGCAATGGTAAATGGGAGTGTTTCCTTAATTTCTCTTTCAGATTTCTCATCATTAGTGTATAGGAATGCAAGAGATTTCTGTGCATTAATTTTGTATCCTGCTACTTTACCAAATTCATTGATTAGCTGTAGTAGTTTTCTGGTAGCATCTTTAGGATTCTCTATGTATAGTATCATGTGATTTGCAAACAGTGACAGTTTTACTTCTTCTTTTCCAATTTGGATTCCTTTTATTTATTTTTCTTCTCTGATTTCTATGGCTAAAACTTCCAAAACTATGTTGAATAATAGTGGTGAGAGTGGACAACCTTGTCTTGTTCTTGATCTTAGTAGAAATGGTTTTAGTTTTTTTACCATTGAGAATGATGTTGGCTGCGGGTTTGTCATATATGACCTTTATTATATTGAGGTAAGTTCCCTCTATGCCTACTTCTGGAGTTTATCATAAATGGGTGTTGAATTTTGTCGAAAGTTTTTTCTGCATCTATTGAGATCATCATATGGATTTTATTCTTCACTTTGTTAATATGGTGTATCACATTGATTGATTTGCATATACTGAAGAATCCTTGCATTCCTGGAATAAACCCCACTTGATCATAGTGTATGATCCTTTTAATGTGCTGTTGGATTATGTTTGCTTGTATTTTATTGAGGATTTTTGCATCTATGTTCATCAGTGATATTGGCCTGTAGTTTTCTTTTTTTGTGACAACTTTGTCTGGTTTTGGTATCAGGGTGATGGTAGCCTCATAGAATGAGTTTACAAGTGTTCCTCCCTCTGCTATATTTTGGAAGAGATTGAGAAGGATAGGTGTTAGTTCTTCTCCAAATGTTTGATAGAATTCACCTGTGAAGCCATCTGGTCTTGAGCTTTTGTTTGTTGGAAGGTTTCTAATCACAGTTTCAATTTCAGTGCTTGTGATTGGTCTGTTTATATTTTCTATTTCTTCCTGGTTCAGTCTTGGAAGGTTGTGCTTTTCTAAGAATTTGTCCATTTCTTCCAGGTTGTCCATTTTATTGGCATATAGTTGCTTGTAATATTCTCTCATGATCCTCTGTATTTCTGCCGTGTCAGTTGTCACTTCTCCTTTTTCATTTCTAATTCTGTTGATTTGAGTCTTCTCCCTTTTTTTCTTGATGAGTCTGGCTAATGTTTTATCAATTTTGTTTGTCTTCTCCAAGAACCAGCTTTTAGTTTTATTGATCTTTGCTATTGTTTCCTTCATTTCTTTTTCATTTATTTCTGATCTGATCTTTATGATTTCTTTAGCCTTCTGCTAACTTTGGGGGTTTTTTTCTTCTTTCTCTAATTGCTTTAGGTGTAAGGCTAGGTTGTTTATTTGAGATTTTTCTTGTTTCTTGAGGAAGGATTGTACTCTTGTAAACTTCCCTCTTAGAACTGCCTTTGCTGCATCCCATAGGTTTTGGGTTGTTGTGTTTTCATTGTCATTTGTTTCTAAGTATTTTTTTATTTTCTCTTTGATTTCTTCAGTGATCTCTTGGTTATTTAGTAGTGTATTGTTTAGCCTCCATGTGTTTGTATTTTTTACATTTTTTTCCTGTAATTGATATCTATTCTCATAGCGTTGTGGTTGGAAAAGATACTTGATATGATTTCAATTTTCTTAAATTTACCAAGACTTGATTTGTGACCCACAATATGATCTATCCTGGAGAATGTTCCATGAGCACTTGAGAAGAAAGTGTATTCTGTTGTTTTTGGATGGAATGTCCTATAAATATCAATAAAGTCCATCTTGTTTAATGTGTCATTTAAAGCTTGTGTTTCCTTATTTTTTTTCATTTTGGATGATCTGTCCATTGGTGCAAGTGGGGTGTTAAAGTCCCCGACTATTATTGTGCTACTGTTGTTTCCCCTTTTATGGCTGTTAGCATTTGCCTTATGTATTGAGGTGCTCCTTTGTTGGGTGCATAAATATTTACAATTGTTATATTTTCTTCTTGGATTGATCCCTTGATCATTAGGTAGTGTCCTTCTTTGTCTCTTCTAGTAGTCTTTATTTTAAAGTCTATTTTGTCTGATATGAGAATTGCTACTCCAGCTTTCTTTTGATTTCCATTTGCATGGACTATCTTTTTCCATCCCCTTACTTTCAATCTGTACGTGTCTCCAGGTCTGAAGTGGGTCTCTGGTAGACAGCATAGATATGGGTCTTGTTTTTGTATTCATTCAGCCAGTTTATGTCTTTTGGTTGGAGCATTTAGTCTATTTACATTTAAGATAATTACCTATATGTATGTTCCTATTACCATCTTCTTAATTGTTTTGGGTTTGCTTTTGTAGGTCTTTTCCTCCTCTTGTGTTTTCTGCCTAGAGAAGTTCATTTAGCATTTGTTGTAAAGCTGGTTTTGTTGTGCTGAATTCTCTTAGCTTTTGCTTGTCTGTAAAGGTTTTAATTTCTCCATTGAATCTGAATGAGATCCTTGCTGGGTAGAGTGATCTTGGTTGTAGGTTTTTCCCTTTCATCACTTTAAATATGTCCTGCCTCTCCCTTCTGGCTTGCAGAGTTTCTGTGGAAAGATCAGCTGTTAACCTTATGGGGATTCCCTTGTATGTAATTGGTTGTTTTTCCCTTGCTGCTTTTAATATTTTTTCTTTGTATTTAATTTTTGATAGTTTGATTAATATGTGTCTTGACATGTTTCTCCTTGGATTTATCCTGTATGGGACTCTCTGCACTTCCTGGACTTGATTGACTCTTCCCATGTTAGGGAAGTTTCTAACTATAATGTCTTCAAATATTTTCTCAGTCCCTTTCTTTTTCTCTTCATCTTCTGGGACCCCTATAATTCGTATGTTGGTGTGTTTAATATTGTCCCAGAGGTCTCTGAGACCATCCTCAATTCTTTTCATTCTTTTTTCTTTATTCTGCTCTGTGATAGTTATTTCCACTATTTTATCTTCCAGGTCACTTATGTGTTCTTCTGCCTCAGTTATCCTGCTACTGATTCCTTCTAGAGAATTTTAAATTTCATTTATTGTGTTGTTCATCATTGTTTGTTTGCTCTTTAGTTCTTCTAGGTCCTTGTTAAATGTTTCTTGTATTTTCTCCATTCTATTTCCAAGATTTTGGGTCATCTTTACTATTATTACTCTGAATTCTTTTTCAGGTAGATTGTCTATTTCCTTTTCATTTGTTTGGGCTGGTGGGTTTTTACCTTGCTCCTTCATTTGCTGTGTATTTCTCTGTCTTCTCATTTTGCTTAACTTACTGTGTTTGGGTTCTCCATTTCACAGGCTGCAGGCTCGTAGTTCCCATTGTTTTTGTCGTCTGCCCCCATAGGGTAAGGTTGGTTCAGTGGGTTGTGTAGGCTTCCTGGTGGATGGGACTGGTACCTGTGTTCTGGTGGATGAGGCTGGATCTTGTCTTTCTGGTGAGCAGGACTGCTTCCTTTGGTGTGTTTTGGTTTGTCTGTGAACTTATAATGATTTTAGGCAGCCTCTCTGCTAATGGGTGGGGTTGTGTTCCTGTGTTGTTATTTGTTTGGCATGGGGTGTCCAGCACTGGAGCTTGCTGGTCATTGAGTGGATCTGGGTCTTAGTGTTGAGATGGAGATCCCTGGGAGAGCTCTAGCCGATTGTTATTAAGAGGGGCCAGGAGGTCTCTGGTGGCCTAATATCCTGAACTCAGCTCTCCCACCTCAGAGGCTAAGGCCTGACACCTGGCCAGAGCATCAAGACCCTGTCAGCCACATGGTTGAAACTTTACTTCCCAGGAGCTCGGGGTATCTTCTGAGAAGCCAGGAGATACCACAGAAATCTCCTTGCCCTGCCTCTCCACAAAACTGTGAATCTGAGATCAGAGACTATGATTCAATAATTCTTGCACCTCATCTGGTAGTGCCTGGTGATGCCTTCCCAGTGCTGAAAGTTGTGCCATCTGTGAGGCCACTCATGGGCCTGCAGGAGATGCCCGCCATTGTTCCCACTTTAAAGCATTTTTAAGGCATCTTTCCACTGTAGTTCAATGTACCTACTGTAGTTGTCTTTTAATCTAGCAATCTCACTTGTAGGAATCTTTCCCTGAATATACACAACCACAGGTACCAAGAGTGGTGAGGATTTAGGCTGGTGGAAGGACCAGAGAGTAGGAAGAAGGCCAAAGCAACCAAAAATATCACGCACACACAACAAACCACCTCTTGAGATTCTCGTATCACACTGCAGCAGGTTGTAACAGAAATCCCAGCCCACCCCCCCACCTTAGCAAAAGGATGACATGTCCCTGTGCTCTCGACATTGGCTGGTCCAGACTTGCTTGGACAATGGAATGTGGGCAGAATTCACTCTGCCACCTCCCAAACAGAAGCTTTACAAACCATTGTGTGGTTGTCCCATTGTTCTTCTCCATCTGTCCTGGGCCTACGTGTAATCTAGGTGGAGGCTCCTCCTTCTTCTAGAACCCCAGAATGAGGAAGATACAGAGAAGCAAACCATCAGCTGGCATGCCATGTGGGTAAGAAATTCTTGTTTCGAGTCAATTGATACTTTGAGGATGCTTGTCACGCAGCACAATTGGCCTGATCTGGCTGGTACCAGACTCAATCCACGAGGACAAATTTTGATGCTGGAGACACTGGGTTTACATCCTAATACCCTGTGACCCATGGAACCAGCCTTCCTTACCCTCTCAAGTGTCAGCTATACCAAATAAGGACTCAGGTGTGGATTTCTGGAACAAATCTCTGGCATGAGAAATGGATCTCTATAATCAGCCTGGAATAGGCAATGTGACAATCTTGAGGCTAGAAGGAGTAGTCTTCTTTACAAAGCCATGGTTTAAAACAAATCTTTTCCCCAAAGAAGATGATTTTGTTTGGATATACAAGCAATAAATGTACACTACAGTTATCACAAGATGCCAAGAGCTGATCAATTTTGTAGTTATTCAAATCATAAAATATGAGCAATGAGTCAAGATCAATCCCTTGACATTGTCAGGGAAAGGAACCCAGAAATGATATTATGATGTGAGGGGTTTTAAATGCTAATGAACATTTCCCAGTCTGAGTCTGGTTTTGAGGCATTTTCTCAGCCCTACAGTGTACTAAATACCACCTGGACTATAAAAATCTCTTGAGATCCATCCAGCCAATTGGTCTTTACCTGTACTGCTTAGCTCAGGATTCTCAATGACCTGGCTACTGAAGAAATGGGTACTTGCATGTACTACAGTTGAATTTATCATCTTTATCCTTGAATAGGATTCTTTATTGATGAATGGCCCCATGATACACCTAGCTTCCCAAAAATGAAATTTAAGGGTCATCTGTTGACCCTTCTGTTAGTTTCCTATGGCACTGTAACGAATGACCACAAACTTAGAACAACACAAACTTATTATCTTACAGTTCTGCAGGTCAGAAGTTTGCTATGGGTCTCGCTGGGCTAAAAGCAAGGTGCTGGCAGAGCTGTGTCTCTCTCTGGAGGTTTTAAGGGAGAATCTATCTCCTCCCTCCTTCTAGCCCCCATGAGGTTGTGTGCATTCACTGGCTGGTGGCTCCTTCCTCAATCTTCAAAGCCAGCAATGAAGGGCCAAGTCCTGGCACATTGCCACACTCTGACCTCCCTGCCATGGTCACATCCTCTCTGACTGCTTCTGCCTCCCACTTCCATTTTTAAGGACCTTTGTGATTACAATAATTGAGGATAATCTCTTTAGCTTAAAGTCAGTTGATTGGCAACCTTGATTCCATCTACAACCTTAATTCCCCTTTGACATATAACTGAACATATTCACAGTTTCCATGGAGTAGGATATGGACATCTCGGGGGGGCAGGGGGAGGGTGGCATTAGTCTTCCAAAGCACACCAATCCACCAATTTTGTTTTCTTAACAGCTGGCTCCTTCATTGACCTTTGCTTAATTCTCCAGTTTTATTTTCCATCATTCTCTACTTTGAGCCAATGTTCACAGTAACCATATATCCTAGCTTGCCTGGATAGTCCAGGATTTGACCCCTATCATTATCAAGCAGGTCCTGATTTGGATGCTCAGTTACATGCTTGTTCTATGTTCCAACCAGACCACGTGGAGTTCCCCAGTAACAGTGAACTGTCTCACACGTGCAGCCTCTGCACTATTCTGCCCTTGCACGGGGTCTCTGCACTCCATCCCACATCCGTTTGGAAACACAGCTCATCCTTCAAGGGTGAACCCCCATGTCCTATCTTTGGTTAAATCTTTCTGCTCAGTGGAGGCATATTTGCTCATATCTTCTCTTTTGCCAACCTTGCTCCTAGTACAGGACTCTGTTACTAAAGGTGGAGAGTAAAGGAACTGTTGTGTTCTCTCTCCCTTCCTGAGCATGAGCTCCCTGAAGGCAGAAAGCATCTCAGAACTCCAGACACTTGCCTAAGACCCCTGTGCAGAGTTACCTCTTGGTAAACATGGACAGAGTTGAAATAAATGAGCATCCATCCTCTTGGGAAAATGCAGAGCTAGAAAGGCTCAGCTCCTTTCTCCGCTGCACATAAAAATAAATTAATGTACTGATAACCATTGAGTACATGTAAAAGTCCGTTTTAGTTTTATTCATTCAAGCCATAAGTTGTTAACTGTAGAAGGAATTAGAGAACTTTTAGAATCACTGTTTTGCAGCCTCTGTAGAATTAATTGATCCAGGCAATGCTTATCAATGGGTGAATCCATCAGGTGAAGGACAGTAAACTTGAGAATAGGAAGATCAAGATGCTAGCACTTAAAACCACTGGCTGATCTTAACATCCCTAAAGACGGTCGTAAAGTGTGTCTCCTGATGTAATGCAACGTGGATCATGCAGCTCTGCTTATAACATATTGTTCCCCAAAATATTACATCTGAAATGACTCAAGCCTCTAACCTTCCATTTACAAAAAAAATGAGGAATAGAAGATCAGCCTGATGACACCACAAGAAGGAAACAGACAAATCCCATTTGGTTTATGTTATACAGGACAATTGATCTAAATTCTAAAACAAACTAATGTACCAAATAAAAGGGGGTGAGAGACGCCGGAGCAATAAAGGTACTTAGGAGATTTAACAACCACATTCAATGTATCAACCTTGTTTGGATTCTGATTCAAACAAACCGACCCTATACAGACTCTCAGGAACAGTCTGAACTGTGGGTTGGATAAATGCAAGAAATTATTAATCGTGTCAGATGTGATATGGGGTTTGGTTGTAAAGGAAAATGCCCATTTTTCAGAGATACTCGCTGACACATTTATGAGTGAAATGATACAATCAATATCTGACATTTACAAAAAAATAGGTTTAAAAAAGGGAAAATTCACAAATGAATAAATGAAGCAAATGTGAAAAATAAGACCGCTCTACTTTCAGGTATGTTTGAAATTTTGTATCAGATAAAAAAAAAGAAATCATTGAGTATATGTCTTAAGTGATTAAGTTAAATAGTAAAATAGTTTTCTCCTAACTATGCAGCAAATATTTTCAACAGTCAATGGGGAAGTCAGACCTGAAGAGCTGGGGTTATTGGGAAAGGTTCAAGACCGATGTACATCACTAGAGTTGCATAAGCAGCAGGTGCCCGCCTTGTTTTACACTTGGGAAATCACACAAGGGGCAATGGTCCTCAGTGGCTGCAAACTCTGCTTCTGGTCTTTCCAAGTAGCGGGCAAGCCTCCTTTGCCCTTCCATCTTCCACAAAGCCCTGTGTGTCTTCTTCACACAATAGATATTCAATTCCTGTCCCTGGATGAATGAGGGGATGGATGGCTGGGTCTTTGCACAGTTGCGATACCATAGCTTATGAATGAATGGATGAGGCTAATAAAAAAGACCATGTTTTGCAGTGAAATTGCTTCACAGTCCTTCTGGGTCCAGAGGCTCTTTTTCTACAGACATTGTGTCTATAAATCCATATCTACCAGGCCAGGCTCTGGAGTGAATGACTTACCAACTTCCTACCACAGCCCCAAGGATTCTGAAAGACTCAGAGACCGTTTGAAATCAAAGGGAAGGTTATTTCTCCATTGAGAGCTACACACACTGAAGACTAGCGGATGCAGAGGTAAGAAAAGAACAACCCACTACTCCCGAACACTAGATCTGCAAAAGTTCAAACTCATGGATCTCCACGCTGATCATTCAGTCAGTTTTCTACATTAAAAACAAAAACAAAAACAACCCCCCCCAAAAAAACCACAGAGGCACTGGTTTGCATTAGAATCTCATAATATGCTATAAAACCCATGCCAGAGCCAGCATCCAAGTTAAGAATTATTTCTCTCATTTTATGTCTCCCATCCTGCATCTGCCTCTTTCTGCTTATTGGATTCTCCCTTCCCTCCCTACCAGGACTCTTCCCTCCCCCGCTGCTTCTCTTTACATCCCCCCATAGTAAATGTGGTGACTTTGGTCTGGTCAGATATCTGTGAAATGGAGAAGTCAAAGACTTCTCATGTGCTCAGAGTCCTGGCCCCCAGATCGGGGACACCTGTGAGTGGAGCCTTGTCCCTTTGGGTCTGGTTTAGAAACACAACTGGAGACAGGGGCTCAGCTTTGTAGGGTCTCCAGAAATCTGGGTGCTGGGACAGGGTTTGGTAAGAACAGAAACCAAGCCAGCTCTTTCTGAGCCTTGTCTCCTCCCGCCCCAGCCCCTCAATCTGCTCACCCGTGTTTCTCTCACTCTTTCTCTCCACTGGAGAGGTCGCTCCAAGGTTGGAGGAAAGGCTCACGATTGAGCCGAGAGGAAACTGATCAGTGGGAAGGATGCTGGCCATTCTGCTCAGAAACCCTGCCTGGCTCGTTACCACCTGCCTGGCACACCTGGTGCTCTCATTACCTGTATTCACTCTCCAGCCAACATTTATTGTGGGAGATGAGGAGGCAGTAGTGGACGGTACAAACAGGGCCTTTGGACTCCAAGGCTGTGGGTCCGTGTGAGAGGAAACGGATAATGAGCACATTAAATAAGTAAACAAATAATGGACGTCCAGCATTTGTTGTGCTTTGGGAAAGATCAGGCTAGGTAACGTCTCAGAGGACGGTCCCTGAGGGTGGGGCAGGAGGAGATACTGAGTAGAGGTTCGGATCCACAGGAGAAGGGCTCTCTGAGAAGGGGACGGTTGGTTGGGGCCTGAAGGGAGAGCAGCCACAGGAAATCTGGGGGAAAACATCCCAAACAGAAAGAATGTGAAATGACACCCTGGACTGGAAATGAGTTTTGTGGAGTCTGAGGCCAGCCTGGGGCATATTGTAAATCAAGGGAGAAAAGGAGGAGGTGACATCAAGTGAGGACCAGGTCTGCATCTCTGGGCTCCTATGGCTCTGCTTCTGGTGTGATGGAAACCACCAGAGTGTTTTGACAAGAGTTATGACCTGGGTGCTTTATGCATCCAACCATTCACTCAGCTGCTGTAGAGCAGAAAGGATGCAGAAAAACCCGAGAGGAGGCTGTCCTAGTGAAGCAGGAGCTGGCTGGGACTGAGGTCGTAGCTGTGACCATGAGTAGAGGGAAAGGGACACTAATGCATGGTGTGTGGGCTGCAAAGAAGACGCCGCCCAATGACCCTCCCTGGTTTCAGGTCAGAACAATGGGGTGGTAGGCTACAGTTTTCTAAGGTAGAGAAAGCTACAGTCATCGTGGATCTAGGGGCTAAAATCAATGGCACTGCTTAGCCAGGTAAGAGTGTGATGCAGTTAAGCATCAGATGAGAAATGCCGTGCAAGTAGCTGATGGATGTACATGTCTAGCGCTCAAGGCTGTGGCTCCGGCTGCAGGGAGGGACTTGGGAGTCATCAGCAGGTGGGTGTTACCTAAAGACAGGGGAGCAGGCGGGTGACCCAAGGAGAACGTGCAGACAGAGGAAAAGGAGAGATGAAGGAGGGGCCTTGACAGAGTCTCTAAGGAGTCAAGAGTTCAGAGAAGAGAAGGGTCCACAGAAACAAGGAGGACTTTGGTCTGGACAAGAGAGTGCCTCTGCGCAGCCCAACTACAACCCGGAGATAATGCAGGAGGTGACCCCTGGGGTTTCTGAAAATCTGCAAGAGGCCGGCAAACTGGTTAGGACCCCAAGGAAGGGAAGGACAGCACAGTGACAGGAGGCCTCCTGTCTCCTCACCCACAGAAGAAAGGGACCCTGGCCTTTCCCATCCCCCAGGTGAGAAACAGAAGCCGGTCCAGGTGACTCATTTCTCCCCTGGATCAAACACGAGTCCTCCAACAACACAAGGTGATCCTAGAACCACTGCCAAGGGGATCAATTGGGAGCTTTGCCAAAAATAGGTAGCCAGGGGAGACACTCTCCTTCCCCACCAGACCTGAGGCTGCCCCCAACCTAGACGTACAGGGATGCTGGGGGCAGCACAAGAGGGACCACACCAAAGCAAATGGTGCAGCATGGGAGCCCTCTTGGTCCCCGCAGCCCTGAGACATCCCTCCTCCACCCCGACAGTGGGGAGCCTGGGGGCACCAGCGAGGGTTCCCCCCATGATGACTGCCTGGACAAGGAATGCTGAGACCTCCCTGCATCATCAAGAGACACACAGGGGCTGGTCTGCAGACACCCCTTCAGCCCCTCAGGTGGAAGCAACAGTACTCCAACAGCGCCAGGTAAGCCAAGCAGCCCAAAATAATACAGCAAAAACTCCAGAAATTAAACTGTCATTGGAACCATCACCTCCCAAAGTAGGCCAGGACCTGTGTGCTAATGTAAACAGGGTGACTGCCTGCTCAAATAAAAGATTTAAATGGGACCCAGGGTCTCCTAACATAATAGACAAAATGTCTATGATACACTTGAAAATTTCCTATCTTACCGAGAATTAGGAAAATCACAATTTGAATGAGAATAGATAATTAACAGACAGCGACACCAAGATGAAGGTGATGCTGGAATTATCTGACAAGATTTCAAAGCAGACATCATAGAAATGCATCAATAATAAGTTATAAATTTTCTTGAAATTAATAACAAAAACAGCTTCAGCAAAGAGATAGAAGTTGTAAAAAAGAATCAGACAGAAATTATATAACTAAAAAATATAGTAACAAAAAATTTTTTAAACTTGCTGGAGAGATGCCATAGCAGGTGTCATGTATGGTATCCTGTCCCAGCAGTCCCAGCACACTGATGCAGTGACACGGAAGAAACAAGACGGGAACCAAGATCATGTACTGAGAACTTAGCAGCTGTGTTCGTAAGGGGCACATGATGGGTTCGTAAGACCTCATCATGACAGGGACTGGTGGCTGCCACTATTGCAGTGGACGGGGAGCTGTAGCCATCCGGGGCTCACAGACCCATCACAGGGCCAGCCCAGTCAGGGGAGTGGGTGCCCCAGGATGTGGTGGATATACTGTTCCCCACCCCCCATAAAGGAGCAAGTAGATTCAACAGGACCTGGGCTCAGGGAGCTGATTCTTGATCCCCAGATCCCTTTGCTTCCTCCAGCAGGCCCCTGACAGGCAGGCATTCGCATCCACTTGCAGATTTTTTTTTTTTTTTTTTTTTTTAAGAGCTGCATCTTTCTATGTCAAACAGTCTTGGAGGGTGTATAAGGTGGCTGTGATTATCCCCATTTTACAGATGAGGAACTCAAGTGCTCAGAAGGACCGATGGTTTGCCTGCAGTTACACAGCCCTGGAAGGGGTCCGACTGCAGTCTGTCTTCTGTTATTTTTTCTCTTTTAATCTGTTCCTTTGCAGGGAATTCATCATAATTTCTGTCTGAGACAAGGCTCCTGGGAAGAGGCCGGAGTAGCAGAGAGGAGCAGACAGTCTCAGCATCCCCGCCCCACCAGTGAAGATCAGGTAGGTGCCTGGCAGCCCAGATCGAGGGCATGTTTCTGGTTTCTGGTTCCTGGGAGATGTCCTGGGCCCTCAGTAGCAGTGAGAAAGCTCCGTGGTACCTTGTGCCCCATCAAGGATGGTCCAGTGTGAATGCAACTCACTTCCAGGTGGGTCAGCACATAAATTGTGCTTCTGATGACCTCCAGGAGAGAGGGATCTCAGTGAAGGGGAATTGCTGAAGGCACCTGCCGGATGTTCACGGTGGGAAGAGGTGCCCATTATGGAGGGAAGAGGGAGTGTAGGTGCACATTGTGCCCACGGGGCCTAAGGAAAGGTGCCTCCTCCTGCTTTTCCTTTTCAACTCCATAAAGTTTTGTTCTTCTAAGTTGTTAGAGAAAAGGAATTAGGGGTTTACTTGAGAAGGTTTTCTGAAAAATCTTTTTCACAGGTAGCTAAGAGCTGGCCTGTTGGGAAGACAAATGAATGGCTTGAGTCATAAAGATTCTTAAGTGACATTTTTGTGAGAATTATTTCCAGGGGGATTACTGCCGGTGAATTGCAAGAGAAAACTGATGCTTGGTGCCTGGTCTCTTAGAAAACACAGCCCAGAGATCCAGCCCAGGGCCCGTAAGCAATGAAGGTTTTCAGTTTTCCAGGTCACCGAGAGACAAACACATCCATCTGAACTCTCAAAGTCATAATTGGCCCCAGTATCCTGTGCAGGAGGGACAGGACACAAGGCTGACTTTGGGGGACGAAGCTTGGCCAGCACAGCCCTCCTTTTTTGGGGCCAGATAACAAGGATGGACACCACACCCTTTACATCTTGTGGCTTAGATTCCAAGTCCCCCAGATGCCCCTTAAGTCTAAGATCCAAGGTCAATATTTTCCTTCTGAGACCTGGGCACAACCATTCAGGCCAGAAGGATGCTGTGGGGTAGACAGGGGCTTGGGAGTAGGCTGAGGAATGAGATCATGGCTGCTTGCTCACTACCCTCCATTTCCAGATCTGAAAATGGGAATGTGGATAACTCTGTTCCTTTGTTGTTACTTATTCATTGGCTCTAAGGTATCCTTGATTGACATTGATTATTTCTGTACCATAAGCAAGAAAAAAAAAGTCTCCCAATAGTACTTAGATGCAATGCTCTCCTATCACTTAGAATTAGTCTGCATATTATAGATTTTTATCCTATATCACTTTTGTGTGTTCATAAAATAGAAGTGAAATCAATTTGGTAATGCACTGGTATTCGTTTCCAATCAATGTTGTAACCAATGATCACTAATTTATTACCTTATAATTCTGTAGGTCAGACATCTGATGTGGATATCCCTGGGCTAAAACCAAGGTGTTGGCAGGACTGGTTTCTTCTGGAGGCTCCATAAAGCATGTGCTTCCTTGCTTTCTCCAGCCTCTGGAGGTGGGTGCATTCCTTGGTTCATGGCTCCTGCCTCCCCTTCAAAGCCAACCAGATACTCTCCCTATTTCAAGGTCAGCTGATAAGCATCCTTAATTCCACCTGCAAACTTAATCCCTCTTTGTCGTATAAACTAACAAGTCCACAGGTTCTGGAGATTAGGACATGGACATCCTTGGAGGCCATTGTCTGCCCACCAACCCTAGTATTCTTAACACTGCTTCATATTTGCAGCCTGATTCTCAGGAACTTTTAAAGAATTGCCTGTATTTTTGTTCTTCCACATGACATCCTCCTGTATACCATCACAAGTGTTCGTGTATAATGCCTTAGGGGAGTGATCCACTTGGGTGTCGGGGATTTCCTTCCAAGCCACTGCCCCTGTTCTGCAAGCTTCAGTGCACATGTCCAGGCAATGACCACTATGACAAGTCCACCCTCTGGCCAACAGGCATGACAAAGCACATCCAGGCTTCAGAGATGTTAAAAAGTGAACAAAGAATCTTCCTAGAATTGATAAAATGGGGGCATTGTTTTATGTTACAGACAATGAATATCAGAAAGTGCTGCATAATTGGTATTCCATGATAATGTAAACTCAGTGAGGATGATATCATTTTCTCTATGGTCGATGCTGTGTCTCCAGTACCTAGAAGACTGCTTGGAACAAAGTAGATGCCCAGTAAGTATTTGTTGAATGAGGGAATGGATGAATAAGTTCAATTCAATGAAATATAACTATGATTATTATTCAGATAAGAGTTATTATGAGTCCTTAAGGGTACTAAATGAGGTAGTATTGACATGTTCTCTACATAAAAGAAGCTCTTGAGAAATCAATGATTCCTCCTCTTGCTTCCCAGCCAGACAGCAGGGCAGAGTGAGTGACCAATTTGGTACCCAGCACCCACGTGGACAGCATGCAGTCAGGTGTCTGAGTGAATGGGTGGGGTGGTGGTGCAAAGATGATTGAATCGATGGTTGGATAGTTGTAATCGTAAAGAAACAGTAGCTGTTGAGGTCTCTGAAGTTCACGATGCTTTTGATGGGTGCTCCAACATGGAGGCTTGCATTTCCTGTGTTCTACCTGCCTGGGATTCTTGGTGTCATAGCCCATGTTCTTGGAAATAAAGGCCCACTGGTGCCATCAGGAGATGATACAAGAAACATAATATATTGGTGCAGCCACTGTGGAAAGCACTATGGAGGTTTCTCAAAAAACTAAAAATAGAACTACCATGTCACCCAGCAATTCCATTCCTGGGTATATATCCCCCCCCAAAAAACCCCACAAAAACACGAATTCAGAAAGATACATGCACCCCAATGTTCATTGCAGCATTATTTACAATGGCCAAGATATGGAAGCAGCCTAAGTGTCCATCAACAGATGATGTGGTTTATATATTTACACACACACACATGCACATATACACTATGGAATACTACTCAGACATATAAAAGAATCAAAGTTTGCCATTTGCAGCTACATGTATGGACTTGGAGGGTATTATGCTAAGTGAAGTACGTCAGACAGAAAAAGACAAATACTGTCTGATATCACTTATATGTAGAATCTTAAAAAATAACAACAAGCTAGTGAATACAACAAAAAAAGAAGCAAACTCACAGATATAAAGAACAAACTAGTGGCTACCAGTGGGGAGTGGGAAGGGAGGAGGAGCACTACAGCAGGAGACGATTAAGAGGTACAGACTATTATGTAGAAAATAAATAAGCACAGGGAATACAGCCAAAGTTTTATAATAACTATAAATGAAGTATAACCTTTAAAAATAGTGAATCACTATATTGTACACCTGTAACTTACACAATATTGTACATGAACTATACTTCAATTAAAAAAATAAAAATAATTGAAAAAGCCATAGAAACCCAGAACGTCAGTACTTTCCCAGAAGGAGGCTGAAGGGATGTCGAGCCACAGAACACAGGTGCCCCCAGGCTGCGGATCCTTCCTCCTTCCTGATGAAGCCTGGCCCCCTGGCCAGTTGGTTGCACAGGCGGCATCCAAGGCAGTGTGTGTGCTTGCTGTCTGACTCAGGACACGCCTCATTGGAGTGATGGTGTGTCACATCTTCCTGTGTGTGTGTAGCCACAGCGGTGATGAGACGCCTGAATAAAGATGTGGTACATACCTACAATGGAATATTACTCAGCCACAAAAAAGAATGAAATAATGCCATTTGCAACAACGTGGATGGACCTAGAGATGATCATACTAAATGAAGTCAGACAAAGACAAATATCATATGATATCCCTTAGAGGTGGCATCTAATAAAAAATGATACAAATGAACTTATTTACAAGACAGAAATATACCCACAGACACAGAAAACAAATTTATGGTTACCAAAGGGGAAAAGCAGGGTAGGGATAAATTAGGAATTTGGGATTAACATATACACCGAGCTATATATAAAATAGGTAAACCACAAGGACTTACTATATAGCACGGGCAACTCTACTCAGTATTTTGTAGTAAGTAACCTATAAGGGAAAAGAATCTGAAAAAATATATATATGTATAGCTAAATCACTTTGCTGTACACCTGAAATTAACACAACATTGTAAACCAACTATACCACAAAAAAAAAGATGCCTGAGTGAACTTGCACAGTTCCAGATGGCAAATAAATGTTTAAATAGTTACTTCCTTACAACATTGTAAATCAACTATACTTCAATTAAAATAAATAAATAAATGGCTACATCCTATGATGTGTACTTCCTATCAGCTCTCAGTTTTCAGACTAAGAATGACTTCCTGATGCAAAGCACTCTCCCTATGTTTTTCCCGCTAAAGTGCCCCTCTATCACATAAGAGTGTCGATTAATCAAATGCAAACGGTGATGTACTTTCAGGTCCCGGGCTGGAGAGCTTGAGACCTCATTCTGAGTCATGGGTTTGCATCCTTGCTGTGTTTCTGGGAAATCCTATGTGAAGTTTGCAGTTGGAAGCTTCAGTCATTTTCATGCAGGAAAAAGCACAGAAGACCTGTTGGTCTATGACTGGGGCTGTTCCTTCAGACACAGTGCTTTCTGGAAAGGGGCCCCTTGGGTCCAGGGGAGATGGTTGTGCTTTTAAAACTTACCAGCTCATCCCAGTTCAAAATTGCTCTGTGGGCAGAAAAAGAGCTCAGAGATGTTGAAAGGTGACTGAAGATAAACAAGAAGCACAGACTTAAATGCAGGACAACATATGAAATGCAGCTCCTTTTATTTTTAAAACTTCATTTGGGGGCCTGAAACTTTGAACACCAATGAAGGAGGCCATTTTTATTTCCAAGAGGGTGGTGACCTTCAAAGTTCTTTTTCCAGGGGTAAGAAATTTAATTTAATCTTGTCTTCTCGTATTTGTTCATGTTAGATTACATTAAATGAGTTATTTTTAATCATTGTTCATAAATCACAGCAAGGGTGTGCCCCGAGGCACAGAACATTTGCATAAAAATATTAATTGCTGCTCTCTCTCCTCTTGGGTTCATGGGAAACTGGATGGAAGTGCAGGAAATGGCAGGCATGGGAGTGTGGGTATCGGATGGGGCGAGGATGGGGTGAGGGAAACGTTTTCCCTGATAGCCTTGTTCGGCTCACAGTGTGTGACTTGGAACTTTGGGATCCTCCTCAGATGTTTCCTCCACCGTGAAGCCCACCCTGATTTCTCTGGGCCAAATGATGGTTCCCTCCTCTGTTATCTGTGAGCTGTGACCAGCCTCTCTTAGGAAACTTGAATGTTCTTCATAGTTCAGTCACCCGCAGCCATGTCCTCGCATGGACCAGAGGCTCCCTGCCTGTCACACACAGCAGAGGAATTCCCTGCTCATTTGACAGATTGAGAAGAAGAAGAGTCCTGGGAAAGTCCCCTCCGTCTCCTGCACAGGCTGCCCTCAGGGCCAGGGTTCACTCAGTAGATGCTCATTGAGCAAGCATTTCAGAGATCTGCTTCATGTTATAAAACATGCTTTCTCTCCAACTTCTCCATGTGTATTGGGATTTTTCTCTAAGTTTAGACCCACACCCCTGACCAGGGCCCCTCTCTTGTGCTCCTGGGCACAGATGGATTCAGCCAGAATTTGAAATCCTAATCACTGAAGAGCAGCCTTCCCACGCACACTCCATCCCTCCCACCTTCAGGAGCCTCCCACCACCAGGCTCCTGAAGTTGAGGACCATGCCGGCTTCTCCTCCCCCTTCGTCTCTCAGATGCCCCCTGCCCGTTCCTGCTGCCCGCTCTCCCCCGTCCTTGTGCTCGGGGCTGTGGTTCGGTCCCTATGCAATTTGGGAAGAGTCTTCCCATGAGGGCCCTCCCTCCCACGGCCTTGCTCAGCTGGCCTCTTCCCAGCCTCTGCCGGCAGCCTCCACTTCCCCACCCAGATGTGGTCAGACCAGCCTGCGCTGAGCCTCCTCTGAGCCCCCTCCCCAGGACACACTCCGGCCTTCGTATCCTTCATCTATGTGTCCATTCACTCCTTCGGTAACGATGGCACTTCTTTAAGTGTTAAGCAGTATGCTGGACGCTGGGCCGATGTCACCACACCATGGACCAGTGCTGGGACAAAGGACACCCGGGACCCCAGGAGGTCCTCACCTGTCTGTTGACTCATATTCCCCCCTTGGGTGTTGATGAGACTCACTCATCTCATCCCTGTTCCCTGATGCAAATTACATGCACTGGGTATCACATGCTTGCCCAAAGTCCAGGGAATTTCATCCTGACTCCTACGAAGCCTCTCGAATTCCCAGCTCTCCAGCGCCGTTGGGGTCACCGAGAGCCAAGTGATGGGAAGCGTGGTGAGTCAGAGCAGCACCCCTGGTGGGAGCTGGTACCCCTCTGTTGAATATGTCTGAAAAATTCTGAGTCCAGCAGGTGCCTCCCCAAAGGGCTTCTCTGAGCTTTTCAGACACTCATGTGTGTTGTGATGTCCCTGCAAGAGTGCAGAGACAGCACATTTTTCCCCTGGTTTTGCTGTTGTTTTGTATGACTCACCACACTTGCTTTAGCATAATATCTGCACAACTGGTCTAACATAACAGAATGACACAATGAGCAGGAACACAGCGGGTATCCAGGTCCCATTCTGAACCCTTGAGGGGTATTTCCTCGTCTCCTAGATTCTGTGGAACCTCCACAGCGAAGGGGAGCAAACGGAGATGCACAGAGGTCCAGGCGCCTGCTGTAACAATGGTGAGGTCCAGAGCTGAGCTCAAAGCCATGGGATCAGCCACGTGGCCCCTGAGCCCCACTGGATGGGACTTCGTTTTCCTGCCAAGTGCAGAATGCCTCACCGGGCCCTGTTGTCCAGAGAGAAATCAACACATTTGATGGAATCCATTGATGTTTTCTCCTAATGAACTCTTCTCATTAGAAACAGGAATCCCCCACCAGTCCTTGGCCGAGGCCAAGACCCCTGTTCCAACATGGAAGGAAGACTACTGTTTAATGACACATGGCTACTATTTCAGCCTTCATTGTTGCCCTGCATCGCTGATCAAGACCAACAAACACGATGGAAACCATGGCCACATATGTGCTGGTGCAGGGCATCCTGCAGAAAGTGTGTCTGTTCAAGGGTGCAGATCAGCAGAGAAGGGAAGGCACAGGAAGGGAAGAGTGTGGATTGTCCAGGCTGTGCAGCCTTGCCCACTCTTCCAGAAATTAAAAGCCTGATCTGTGGCATGGTCCCATGTCCATGGTGTCAATACTCCCACCGTGGCTGATCACGTGTCCATCGTGGCATTACCAGACATTGCTGCTGGCTCTCCCAGGCTGGTACAAGCCAGCTTCTGCACCCACCAGATGTAGCAAATCCAGCTCTGACGACTGGCTTCTCGTTCCTTCTCTTTATTCGTTTGTGTATTTTTGTGAGGGGAGAGGAACTCCGAGGTGCCAGTGATTGTGTAGCCATTGGGCGTCCACTACCAAGTTAAAGACAACTTCAAGATACAAGGGCTGTTATATATTTTTATCAAGCGTAGCAGACCAGCTTGACAGCCTGATCCACGTTACAGAAGCTTTTGTAAGTCAAAGAGATCATTGACAATAAATGCAAGACATTGAACCAGAAAGGCTTTGCTTAGAGCAGATTCACAGCATCCCCATGAGATCCCGGGTGGGAAGCAGGGAGTGGCTGCATTTGGCCAAAACCACAAGGGTCCGAAGCAGCAGATATTTCAATTTTCTTCTATTTCAATCTTGTATTTTTATGTATCTGTTCATTTGTTCATCCATCACTGTTGCCTTCCTGCAGTCCACAAGTCACCATGACTGGGAGCTGGGAAAGCAGACACCATCCCTTCCATCTCATGGGTCCTGGAGCTTGGACCCTCCACCTGCCCATATTTGGAGCACCTGAGTTGGGGGATGCTTTTGCAGGGAGGTACCGTGACAATTATTTTAAACGTTCTTTGTTCATATTCCTATTAGAAAGTTAAACTATACCTGGTAGGCATTGTGCCTTGCTTTGTGTTTGATTCTGATTAGACCTCTTGGTTTTCCATCAACACCTGTTCAATTCCCTGGAGGCAGGTTACCCAAGCTGGTCTTTGACTTCTGTGCGGTCCACGCTGATGAGAAAGTCTCAGCATTTCTGAGATGGCTGGACTGTTCCATCACATCTGGGCATGGGGCACAGAGGTGGACACAAGCTGTCTTCAAAGGATCATGCTGAGGAGGAGAAAGCAAAATTCATCAGGGCTGGGAACATTGGCTCCAGCCCAGGAGAGGAGAGGTTCTGTGCCCACAACATCAGTAGAAAGGAAACAGGGAGAAAGGCAGTTTCTGAGCAGAATCCAGTCTGAGACGGGATGGGATGGGGCTGGGTGCAGCTAAGCTGTCCCAGTGAGGGGATGGGAACATGCCCTCACTGGGACAGAGAGGGAGCTCCAGAGAGAGAGCCACAGCCAGCTGCTTGCTCTGGGCGCAGCATGGAGCTCCCCAAGGACCCCGGGAGATGGGAAAACCCTAGATGCTAAGAAACTCACTCAGAATGAGGCTGAGTGGAGGGTGGACAGTTTGAAATTTGAGACTGATTTCACTCCAAGACCTCTGGCCCATGACCTAAAGAAGAGCAGAGACCGTTCCTCTGTCTCCGTGCGGAAAGGAAGAGCTGAGTCCCTGTCCAGCTGAGCCAGCCTCAGGCCACGGGGTGGGGCAGTTCCTTCATCTCCAGGCCACCAGGTGGGGTCCGCAGACAGGGACCCACCACAGCCGGAAGCATGGCCCCAGGCCTGTGGGCTCTGATGGATGTGTCAGCAGACTGAGGCAGCGACTTAGGACAGTTGGAAGCAAACGAGCTTGGAAATGAAGCTGAGGGTGCACATCCCAGTAAAGACCTTGAGCAGCTCTCCAACCGCTATTCCTCCATGTGTCACACGGAGGTGCTGGGTCCTCCCTGCAGGTGTTGAGGAGGAATCCCCATCAGGACACCCCACAGCACTTACGGGCTAGCACAGCTGAAAGGAACACAGAAGTAAGGTCATTTTCTCTGATATCTTGACCCAGTTGCTATAACTTTTGAAATACTTCAAGGAAAGAACATGCCAAGAGCAGAAGGGACATGCGTAGGTGTTGCCTTTGGATGATCTGGAAAAACAAAAGGCCTCTGTTCCTCTCTGCTTGGCTCAGGAGCCCGGATCAAAGGCCCCTGATCTGCCCTCAGAGCCATTCATAGCAGACACCACTATCAGGGGCACGGCCAGGTGTCAGAGTCAGCTCCCTGGGGTCTACACACAACAACTTTATTGGAGATCCTTCCTCTTGTTCCAGGAAATGTCTTGTTTTTCCAGGCAGAGCAACAAAATCATATGATGAAATAATCATCGTGATAATTAAGCCTTTTCATCAGGAGAGTTAAGAAAATATTCAAGGGCCACATATTAATAGCATTAACATTTAGTACTAGGGAAAAAAAAGATGTTTATTGCTGCAGCCAGGCCTGAGGATTGGGCTGGTCCCTCTAACTGATGCTCTGCTGGGTTTGAATCCGCTCGGTGGGAAGCACAGCAACATTAATTATGTTGCCCTTCGGCTGACACCAGCTCCCAGACACTGGGGTTTCATCCCAAATTGCTCCTCTCTTTCCCAACCTTCTTCCTGGTAGACATTATTACATTTCTGATGAGTCAAATAGATTTTCTGCAGGCATTAAGTTTTTAGTAAGCAGACCTAAATTAACAGCTATTTATGACATTTCACTCCAGGGATCAAATCAAAAGCACCCGTTTCATATATAAATATCTCTTCCCTTTCTGCTGTTAATGAACGGTATTATTTTTGTTGTCATTGCCATTGTTGAAAGCAGCATTAGACATATGCCCCGCTTCTCCTGGCTCCCTCATCACGCGAGCTCCATCCTCCAATTGAGGGAACATGATTACCTTTAGGAAGCAAAGGTGGAAGCACCTTAATTTTCCATAATTCAGTGAAACAAGGCACACATCTGAAATTCCCCTCTGAGGAGCTCCGTTCTCATCTACAGTAAGGGGCTGCATTTTAATGTTCTAATGAAAACAATTTAGCCTGTCCTAATGTCATCAGCAGGGCATCACGGGCCTCACCAGAACCTGATTTGGGAGCTGGTCTTTTCATTATTCTTGGTGTTGTGCGGCGATCAAGGAGCCTGCATCTCTCTGAGTGACCTTGCTGGTGGCAGCGTCGCGTTTAGTGCTAATGAGGATGGCTTCACGGTCCAGGGATGAAAGGGCTGCCAGGGGCACGGCGGGGAACAGCAGCTGTGAGCCTGCATCTGCTTCCCACGGTAAAGTGATGGGCTCCCAACTGCTGCAGCAATGAAATACCGTCATACCTGGGCAAAGCTAACTGCCTCTTGGCATGGAGACCTCCTTTCGGACTCCAGTAAATTTTGAAGAATCACAGATGACAGGTCAGAATTGCATCTTTCCCCTTGAAGGGGAGAAGTTACAAGTTCTCAGTCATGTGTTAATGCATTTGTTTGTGTCTTCGTGAATGGACAGACAACGGGGCAAGGATGCTACCGAAACCGTGATGGGTAAGAGACGTCTGCTGGTTAAATACGGCAAATGTTAGAGCCTGGATTAGATCTGCTCCCTCTCAAAGACCCATTCAAGTGACAATTTTTTTAAAATAAATTTATTTATTTATTTTTATTTATTTATTTTTGGCCGCATTGGGTCTTTGTTGCTGTGCGTGGGCTTTCTCTAGTTGTGGTGAGTGGGGGCTACTCTTTGTTGCGGTGCTCGGGCTTCTCATTGTTGTGGCTTCTCTTGTTGCAGAGCAGGGGCTCTAGGCATGCAGGCTTCAGTAGTTGTGGCACACAGGCTCAGTAGTTGTGGTGCACGGGCTTAGTTGTTCCGCAGCATGTGGGATCTTCCCGGACCAGGGCTCGAACCCGTGTCCCCTGTATTGGCAGGCGAATTCTTAACCACTGCACTACCAGGGAAGCCCTCAAGTGACAATTAAGGGACTTTCCCAAAGGCCACCTGGACAAAGAGACCAGATGACAGCAACATCATTTTGGAAGTGGGAAAGGAGGGGTTGGGTGAAGGTAACTTAGCAGACCAGCATGTCTTGGTTTGCCTTCCAGTTGAGACAAAGATTCCACTGCGATTGACTTACTTTAGGGCAGCAGGAAATACCTAGAAGGGAGTGGGGAAGTGAGACAAAGAAAGGAAGGTGCAAATAATGGCTTATTATGGAGCCAGCTCCCACGACCGACAAGTAGGACTTGATCTCGATGGTGAGAATCTGGGAGCCAGTGCAGAATACGCACGTCTGTTAGAAAGGTGGAAGAGAATCCTGAGGAAATGGGGACTAGAAACAAAGAAAGGAGACTAGAAGAGAGCCTTAGAAAAAAAGAATGCAAATTAGGTAAGTGCAGGATGTCAAATATCCTAATGACAAGTTTCAGAAGGAGAGACTATCGTGGGAGGGAAGGAATTAGTAATTCAAGGAGGTTCCCAGCACCCAAGGACATGAGACTCGACACTGACCTTTCTCCTGACCCAGGTGAAGAGTACTAGCACCTAGGAATCAACATTTTGGCTGACTTGATCAGTTCTTTTACTGCATGTAGAACAGCAGCTGAGACTAGCAACCACCTGTGTTTGGGTTTAAAATCATCCTTAGTCTTTAAGCATTCTTCTGGCTTCTGGCCAAACTGGTGGGTTAAATAGGCCTGGATGGGGCACCACCCCTGCTCTTCCCAAGTCCAAGTTGATGGTGATGATCTCTGCAATCCCCAGGGACATGATATCACTTTTATCCTTTTGGTTGTGGGAGAAAATAGTTCAAGATTTGACCTTGGCCTGACCTGCCATAAAGACCTCACCTGTGGGTCAGGGGGACCCTGTGGGATTAGGCCACTTGCTATGAATATCTATTCCAACTCTACATTCAAAAACTAGATAAGTAACCACAGCAAGGTCCTCCTGGCCCATTGGTCCCAGAATGAGAACAATTTAAGCCAAACTTCATGTGCCGTCTGACCCCCATAAGCCCAAACACAGCCTGGTTGGCCACTGTGGTGTTTTGGGTCTCCAGGATTAGCATCAACTCTGAATAGTATTGAGTAAAACCCAGGAAGGTAGGGGTAAGTACTTCCCTTTCTTGACAGCTACCCTGGTAAAGGGACACATTTCCCTTTGGGGAAGGGTTAGGAACTGTCACAGTATTGAAACTGAGCAGGACCCTGCACAGCCTTCCAAAAGACAGACCCCAGTGTCCTCCTCCTCTGGTTTATAGAAAAACTTTAGCCTCCTAGGCCTTCCCCAAGTTCCAAAGAGCAAATTTAATCAGAGGAGTGAGACAATGCAGAAATAAAGGAAAACAGCCAAGCAAGACAAAATAATAATAGCTTAGCCATAAAACAAAGTCAGAGACTTTTAGTTCCTTCTCAGGGGCTACAGATAATATCCTGAGCCCTACCCTTGAGTTGTCTTGCAGATACAGAAACCCTCCCCAGGTAGAAGAAGTTAACTGCATGCTGACCACCAGCAAGTAGACCCCAGACCTGGTGGAACCAGAAGGTTGATGATTGGGATTCCTGAAACATCACCCTGTTACCTCACCACCCACCAATCAGAGAATTGTCCATGAGCCGATCAGGCATCCTGTGACCCTCTCCCTCATGCTGTCTTTAAAAACCCTTCCCTGAAAGCCGTCAGAGAGTTGGGGTCTTTTGAGCCTGAGCTGTCCCTTCTCCTTGGCTGGCTCTCCACTAAATGCTATACTTTCCTTCACCACAACCCAGTGTCAGTAGATTGGCTTTGCTGTGTGTTGGGCAAACGGACCCAAGTTTGATTCAGTAACAGTACACACATGTAACTGCATCTCAGATCTGTCAGCTAACCAAAGTCTAGGGACAGGGCATGAGGTCATGGGCTATTATAGAGACACAACCAGGTGTCTTGCCACCAGAATGAGATGCTGTTCCCAGAACATGGAATAAGGAAAACCTCAGTAGGTAGACTTCCCATCTATTTCATTTATAGGGAACTTGTGATCAAATAGCCACCAGCACAGTCCCCTACAGATCAAACTCTGTCATCCTTATTCTTAACGACTACTTGGAGCCCAGTGGCAGAATCTGCCACCATTATCTCCAGGCTTCAGAGGGTGGCCTCCACACTAGCAAGGATTTCTTAAGGCTTTGGTGAAGGGTGTGTCCTCTTCACCACCTGAGGGATATAGTTTAGGTGTAGCTGAGCTAGCCGCACATTAAAGGACCATCCGATTTTACACGAATTTGACCAGCTGTCCTGGTCTACCTGGGCCTGAGGAGTTTTCCAGGATGCAGGTCTTCTAGTTTTAAAACCAAGAAAGTCCCAGGCAAACTGGCGTGAGAGTGTCCCCTTACTTCAGACTCCTTACTCTTAAATATGGCAGGGAAAATTTCTGTATCTCATTTTTAAAGAGTGTAGAACTTAGGTGAATCCAAACACAGCAAATACTCAGAACTTCTAGCTGCTCAAGTGAAGACTTTTAAATCCCAGTGGAATGCATCTTTATCAATACTTGTGCCCTGATCCAAACTTAAATTTCATCTGTTTTGGCCTAGGCTGCTCAGAATCCATCGTTAAGCAGGCTTCTCAGGTCCCACTGATACAAACTGCTAAGATTTTACAATTGCTTTGGTGTGTATTCGATCTTCTCCCAGGGCAGACCTGACAACTTTCTCTCTGGGCTAAGCTGAGATGTAACTACATTTCAGGTTTGGAGGAAATGAGAAGTCATGAACGAACTGGCATCCCTTTATGAGGCAGCTACCGCGGGTGAGGTCATTGAAAGGTCTTCATGCAGCAGGAGATTAATTCATCAGAAGCAGGAGCCAGGCAACTTCCACCAGCACGAGACCTTCACCTGCATTTAGAGGTTCAAGGTTCCCAGTTCCTCCAAACATCTCCTCAAGTCTCCTTTCTTTTCAATCAGTTCTTAATCTCAGCATGGAGACCAGGAAAATGTGTGCGTTAACATAGAATGTCAACTTTGAATCCCTGCAAACCACCCATTTCTGTGATGGGTTTGATCCTCAGTCGCACCGGCCACACACGATAATGGATTAATTCATGGCTGCCATAGAAACCTCCTGGTTCTTCAACCAGGCTTCTCTTGTAGGTGCAAGACCCTTATTTTAACTTGCTCTTGTAATCTCTCTGGGGATGTGATCAGAAGCCAGCACACCCCACAGTTACCAACAATCTTGGTCATTGTCACTGTAGCCACAGGGCCCAAGGGCAGCAGTCACTTGCCTACTCAAAGCCTTGCCATATACGAGCACTCTATCCCCTGCTGCCATCAGGGATGCATCAAGTAAGTGTGGTGTCGTTGCACGTGGGGTATTATCATTTAGGACTTTCTCCAGTAAGGAGGCCACCCATGCTTTCATCAACAAGGTGAGAAACCCAGTCCCCAAATCCCATTTCGAGGTTTTAGTTCCTGGTCCCTTCTTGGTAGCAACAATTGTATCAGTCAGGGTCTTGGTAGAAAACAAAATTCACATGAATGGTTTAAATGGAGAAACCTGAATGAAATAACAACTCGTAAGAGTATAGGGGGCATGAAGGAAGGAAATGCGGGCCATGAAACAGCCAAGGGTTACCAACAAAAGGAAGACTTTGCCGCCTGAAGAACCAAACAGGCAAGGAAAGAAGCCGTGTTATGAGGGCCCTGTGGGATCTGGTGCTCTTGAGGGGTGCAGCTCAGGAGGTGGAGCCCTAAGGCATGGGCTTCCAGAGAAGAGGTGCTGGAGAGTGGAGGAAGCAGGGGAGAGATGTCCCCTTCCATCCTCCTGTCCCCCGTGGTACCTTCCATTGGCCAAACCAACAGAAGCCAGTGCCAGGAGAGTCGATTCACAGTCTGTTGGTGTCACAGCCGGGAAAGTAGATAGGAGGGAGCAAGGTGGAGTGGAAATAACCATTCCCTTTATCTCTGTTTTCTTTCTGGCTGCTGTTCAGAGACTATCTTTGTCACATTGGACTGCACTTCTGCTAACAATATGCCCAGGCGTGGAGCTTGCTTTATCCTGCTTGGATATGCAGCACTTCTTATATCGGTGGGTTCATTTCTTTTAACATTAGCGAAATGTATCTCTGCTGGTATGTCTTCTTCCCTGTTCTCTTTCTCTTGCTTTGTGGGAAGAAAAACTATTAGACTTTCTCATTCTCTCATCCGGAGGCAATCTTGAATGGCGGTGAAATGCAAGATCGCTGAAGAATGGTTTAAATTCTGTTTCCAAAAGTTCCTAGCTGTGTGGCCTTGGGCATGCTACTTAAAATCGCTGTCCTTCTGAAATCTCACCTGTAAAATGAGTGTGATTTTAGCTGTGAGGAGTAAACAGATGACACTAACATATTTAAAAACTACATAAATCTCGCCTACTGCTCTTGTTAGTGTGGTTATTAATATTAATGTTGCCTCTGAACTTGCCTATTAAACTCCCTGTGTTCTTATCTCTCTGAGCTGCATTTGGGTTATTTTGCCATATATATCCTCTAGGTTCATATTCTAGATTCATAGTTCTGTTTTCTTTCTTTTTTAAAGCGATTTCTAATTTGTTTTAAACACACATTAACTTTTTATTTAAAATGATCCTTTTCATTTATAAAGACATTTTCTAAATGTTTAGTGAATATATTTTTTGCAAACTTAAGTACATTTCACAAATCTAATGTCTGGGGACCTTTTTACAAGCAAATACACATGTAGCTTCAGTCCAGATCAAGACATGGAATATCGCCAGCACCTCAGTGCCTCTTAGTTGTCCTCACAGTCAATAAACCCTGAACAAACACACTCAGCATCCTCCACCTTCAAGATAGGCTGACTACGTCTTGTCCCTAGTCCCAGGCTTAAACTACTAACCAAAGAATTGGTATGAAACAGCCCAATAAATCAGCAACACTACACCTGCAAAAGCTCACCCATCTCTAACCCCCATACTTTCCTAAAAACACTGAATAGTACAAGTTCTCTGTGTTCCTAGACATGGCTGTGTGAATTTTGAATTCCATATAATGCAATCTTGCATTCAGGAAGTTTTCTGGGGGGACTGGCTTCCATCATCAACATGATATCTGTGAGATCCATACCTGTCAATTGTGGAAGAGGAGATAATTGCTATAGTCAAAGTGCTGCGTGAATATAACACAATCTGTGAGTCCAGTGATGTGTTCATAGGCTTTTCAGTTCTTTCCAATTTTAGATTACTACATAGAGAGCCTCTAGAAACAATCCTGAGCATATCTGTTAGAGAGTATACATAAACATTTAGGTATTTACTTAGGAGCACAGTTGCTAGGTCTGGACTTGATAGTATGGTAAGGCTTGCCAGGTACACACCCCTAAGGAATTGATGGAATTTCAACTTCCATCAGAATATTCCACATTTGGTACTATCTCTTTTTCTGTCTCCGTTTAAGCCACTTTGGTGGTAGTAGGGTGCTCTCTCGTTTTGATTTAGTCTGTGTTTTCCTGATGGCTAACAAGGCAGAGCACCTATGTTTTCTTCCTTTTAGCCATTTGGAGATCCTCTTTGAAGAAGGGCCTGCTCGAGTCTTTTGTCCATGGCTCTCTAGGAGTCTCCATCTCTTTTTATTACTTTGTAGAATCTCTGCTACATTCCGGATGTCTGCATTAAAATACGTCCTCCCATGGTATGACATGGATCTTTGTTTTTAATTTCCTTGAGGAATACGTTTCAAACCATGCAACGCACAGGTATGGAGTACACAGTCCCAGAAGCTTTGATGGATACATGTACTCACATGGTCCACACCCCTATCAAGACGTGACACATTTCCTTCAGGTGAAATGTTGCCTCCTAGCCTGGCCCAGTTGTTCCCAGCACACCCCCTAACCAGGAAATCACTCTTCTGATTTCTATCACCATAGATTATTTTTTCCTGTTCTGAAAATTCATGTGGATAGAGTCTTACAGCAGGTGTAAGTTTGTGTCTGGCTTCTTGCACTCAGCATGTTTTGAGGTCCATCTGTGTAGTAGTCATGCGTTTTCAGAATTTGATGCATTTTGTTGCTGGGTAGCTTTGCATTGCATGGATAAACCACAATCTTCTTATCCGTTCTATTGTTGATCGATATTTGTGTGGCTTCCCGTTTTGGACTATTATGTTTAAGTCTGCTGGAAACAATCCTATAAAAGCCACTTTGTGGACATACATTTTCATTCTCTCTCTAAGTGGAATGGGAGAGCAATAGGGTAAATGTATGTTTAACTCTAAGAAATTAGCAAAACATTTTACATAGTAGTAGTTTCCTTTTTCATTTCCAGAAAAAATATATGAAAGATACAGTTGTTCTAAATCTTTGAAAATATTTGTTGTTGTCAGTATTTCTAATTCTGGTCATTTTTATGGGTATGATGAAGTGGTTTTTGGTTGGTTTTAAGTTGCATATATAATTTATATATAGAGAGAGAATTTATATAAGTATTATATAAATATATAAAATCCATGGCATGTTTCTAAAATTTTAATGTTTATTTTAAGCAGAGCTTTTATCTTGGTAAAATTTTTAACTAATTTTAAAGTTCATTGCTCTTTATGTCTTCTCTAAGAAATCATTCCCTCTCTGAGATCTAGAAACTTTACATAGTTTTTCCTAATTTCTACAAAAAAAACTTTAAACATTTTGATCGAGATTGCTTGAATCTATTAATTAAATTAGGGAGAACTGACATAATATAAGTTTAAGCTTTCCAATCTATGAAAAACATATTAATATATATATATCCATTCATTATATATTCTTAAATTAATCTCAGCAGTGTTTTATAGTTTTGGGTGTAGTGATTTTGCAGATATTTTATTTATTTCTGAATATATTTTGTTTTTATGCTATTATAAATATAATATTTTTCATTTTCCTTTTTCTTGCTGATATTCTAGAGATACACAATTGAATTTTGCATATTGTCCTTGTATTCTTCATCCTTGCTAAAATCACTTATCAGTGGGAGAACTTTTTTTAGTTTTGATAGATTCCTTGTTTTCTCACATGAAAATCATTTTCTGAAAATGAAGTAAGGGTAGGTTTTCTTTAAATCTTTATGCAATTATTTCTTATCCTTGCCTTATTGCACTGGGTAGAATCTTCCACACAGTATTCAGTAGAAATAGAGCAGACATCCTTGCCTTGTTCCCAAATCCTAGGAGAAATCATTCAATATTTCACCATTAAGTTATATTAGCCGTAGGTATTTTTTATAGATATCCTTTAGCAGATTGCGCTCAATCACTATTAGTTTGTTGAGCGTTTTCATTACGAATAGCTGTTGAACGCTGGTCAAATATTTTTTTCTGTACCTAATGAGATTATCATAAACTTTTCTCTTTTATTCTGTGAATGCTAATTGATTGACATCTGAACATTAAACCAACTCTGTGTTTCTCTGATGGCTACTTGTTTCTAGTATATTTCATATTCATATATTGCTAGATTCAATTTACTAACAGTTTATTAAGGATTATTGTTTTATCTACATCTGCCATGAACATTACCTATACTTTTCTATTTTTTGTAGTGTTTTTGTCAATTTTGTTAAGTTGTACTTTCCAAAGGATATGTCTGTTTTCAGTAAGTTGTCATTGGCATAAAGTTTACTATCTTTTTAATGTCTGTAGTATATGCAGTAACATCTATTCTGTCAATCTTTGTATTGATAATTTGTGTTTTCTTTATTCTTAATCAATCTGGCTAGGTGTTTTAAAATTTTATTAATCATTTCAAAAAATGAAATTTGAATTGTTTTCTATTTAATTAATCTGCTCCCTTTTTGTTATTCACTTCATTCAAATAATTGCATGTGTGCATGTGTGTGTGTGTGTTTTAATTGCTTGGGGATTACAATATGATCCTTACCTTATCAGAGGTTCTGAGAGTTAATATTAAATGATTTTATCTAAAATTTAAGAACCCTCCAGCAATAGCATTTTAAGTCTCCTTCTGTACTTTGCACTATTGTCATCATATGTTTTACACCTTGATACATTATCAATTCCACAGTACAATGTTGTTACAATATGACTTATCTTAACAGTCACTCACCCAATGCTTTTCAGTCTCTGCAAATCTGAGTTTTCATTCCATATCATTATCTTCTGCTTGAAGAACTCCTATTAGCATATCTTTTATTTTTGGTTCATCAGTGACTAATTTTCCCACCTTTCTTCTAGGAAAAATTGTCTTTATTTCTTTCACATTTATTTAGAATTATATTTTGCTGTTTCTGTAATTCTGGTTTAAGAGTTTGTCTTTTTTTTCACACTTTAAAGACACTGTTCAGCTTTCTTCGGGTCTCCAGTGTTTCTGATGAGAAGTCATATTGTGGATACTTTGTATGTAGCTGACACATATTTTTTTTTGTTATTCTTTGAATTAGATAATTTTCATAGCTCTGTCTTCAGGTTCACACTTCCTTCTGCAATATGCAAAAGGAATCCCTTTCAGTGAATTTTAAAAAAATCATATATTGTACTTTTTGGTTATGGAATTTCTATATGGTTATTTTTATAGTATCTATTTCTCTGTTGATATCACTATTTGTTCACTCACTATAGCTATCCTTCACTTTAAATCATTGTACATATTGAAAATAGCTATTTACAAGCCCTTGTTTGCTATCCCAACATCTAACTCACTCAGCACCAGTTTCTCTTGATGCTTTTTCTATTACCTAAGGGGCATTCTTTCCCATTTCTTCACATGGCTGATAATATTTTTAGTATTCTCTGGACATTGTGGTGATACATTTTAGAGAGAGTAGATTACACTCTCTTCCTTAAAAGGGTGTTGAGTTTTTGTTTGTTTGCTTTCCTAGAAGCAGATTATTTTATTTTGTCAGGCTTTCTTTTATTTTATTACAGCAAGTAAATTGCAGTTTGGGTCTTAGTCTGAGTGTGTGGTTCTTTTCTGTAATGTTGTTCTTACTCTTGGCTGAGATATTTCTGGGTTCTCTACCAGATGCCCAGGATGCTCGGGGAGGTGTCGGCACCTGCACTGGCCACTCTAGAATGCCAGGCTATACCTGAATGGCGAATCCCAGAGTCTCCGGACCCTCACCCTGGTGTCTGCAGCCCTGCTGTTGGCAGAGGATCCACTTCCCAGGTCTCTTCGGCCTCTGCCTCATCTCAGGTAGTCCATGCTGTGCTCGGGCACTGGCTAGCTGATACTGCCCGGAAGCTGGCCACAGGCAGAAAGCCAGGGTCACTATATGCTCACCTCCTGTGTTTCTGTTCCCAGGACGCAACTCTGCTCTGCCTTCTGTCCAGTGTCTGGAACCTGATTTGTGGTTCTTTAATGGGAAAGACCAAGTTCTTTACCAGTGACTCTACAATGATACGATGACCAGAAGCGAAGGTCTGTGCATTGACTTCACTCTCTAATTGGTACATTTTGAAGAAAAGAAGTTTTATTTTAAGTGTAGCCCAGTTCATCTTTTAGCTTACATAAAAGCCCTTGTTTGCTTTCCTGACATCTAAATCCCTCAGCACTAGTTTTTCTTGATGGCTTTTCTTTACCTAAGAGTGACATTTCCCTGTTTGTTCTCATGGCTGACTGTATTTGTATTCTCCTCTGGACAATGTTGTGCATTTTACGGAGAGTAGCAGATTCTTGCCCTAGCAGGTGACCTTGTGTGTATCCCATCATAGTCACTGACTCTGTGGTCTGGGTGGTACCACCACCAGGGCATCTTCTTAAACCTGACTCTGATCGTTTCACCTCACCACCGGCTTACCTCTCCTCAGTAGCCTCACAGCCTTCCTACCCTGGGGATTAAATGTAAAACTCTTGACTTTGGCTGAAAGACCCCACATGACTGGCCTTTGCTGGCTGTATTCATCTGCCATGACAAGTACCACAGGCTGTTACCCAACCCAACTTGGGTCCACTCGTCCAACACCCAGCAAAGCCAATCCACTGATACTGGGTTGTGGTGAAGGAAAGTGCAGCGTTTATTGCAGGACCAAGCAAGGAGAAGGGGCAGCTCATGCTCAAAAGACCCAAACTCTCTGATGAATTTCAGGGAAGGATTTTTAAAGACAGTGTGAGGGAGAGGGTCACAGGGTGTGTTATCAGCTCGTGCACAATTCTGTGATTGTTGGGTGGTGAGGTGACAGGGTGATGTTTCAGGAATCTCAGTCATCAGCCTCCTGGTTCTAGCCATTCTGGGGTCTATGTGCTGATGGTCAGCATGCAGTTAACGTCTTCCACCTGGTTGGTGAGGGTTTCCATATCTGCAAAAACAGCTCAAGGATATGGCTCAGGGTATCTGTAGCCCCTTGAGGAGGAACTAAATGTCCTTGAATTTTTTTTATGGCTAACCTATTATTATTTTGTCTTGTTTGACTGTTTTCCTTTGTTTCTGCATTTTCTCACTTTTCTGATTAAATTTGCTCTTTGAAACTTGGGGAAGGCCTAGGAGGCTAAAGCTTTCCTACAAATAATAGAAAATACATTAGAAAACAGACATTTATTGTCTCAAAGTCTGAGGCTGGAAGTCTGAGAAAAAGTATGGTTCCTTCTGAGGGCTCAGGGGGCAGGATCTCTTCCAGGCCTGCCTTTTGGCTTGTAGGTGGCCGTCTTCTTCCTGTGTCTTCACACCTTCTTCCTTCTGTGCAAATGTCTCAGTGTCCAGATTTCCCTCTGCTTATAAGAATACCAGTCCTATTGGATTGGGGTTCCCCCTAAAGACCTCATCTTAACTTGATCATCTGCAAAGACCCTATTTCCCAATGAGGTCATACTCACAGGTACTGGGTTCACAACTTCAGAATATTTAGGGGGGCTCGATTCAACTCACCATTCCCGCCCCTCAGCCTCTGCTTCTCCATGCACTGCCCTGCCCCTTGGTCTTCTTTTTGTGCCTACAAAATACAAGCACCTTCTTTCCCAGGGGTTTTCTCCAGTGGCTGTGGTTCATCCCACACGCTTAGTGCCCTGACTAACTTATACTCATCCTCCAGGTCTCAGTCTGAAGGACATCCCATTACAGGGAAAGTCCTTGACCCCGGTATTCCCCTCTAAATTATGTCCCCACTGTTCTTTGCTTTCTAAACACACTCACTTGGTTTCTCTTGGTTTATAATTTTGTATCTGGAGGCACTTATCTCTTTGGCCTTTTGGTCACCTAATTGTATACCAAGGTCTTTTATTCACGACTATTTCTCCAGGGCCTGGGATGATGTCTAATGCATGAAATGCACTCGATCTATGGGACCAAATAGGCTTCTCTATGAGTTTGTGGAGGTTCATCCTCTGAGGATTTAAGAAAGTTGTTGGTTTATAGTTCCAGTCACGATGTGATGAGTGCAGATGTAATAAAGAGGCCAATATTGTGTGTAATTTCCCAGTGCCCAGGGAGGGTCATTACTGCTGCCTGTTCATCCGATGTCCATCCAGGGGCCATGCAGACATTGCCGAGCTCTCAGGGGAAGCATTTCCTGGGGACATCAGAATGCAGAACATTGTCATTTCCTTATGGAACAGTGTCAATTAGGAGCTCATGACAGGATCCGCACCACCCCGTGCCTTATTTCCCATGGGAACACACGAACCACATTTGGAAAACCCAGAGAGTGCTGGGAGCTGAGGGCTTTCAGGCTGCCGCTGTCAGTGCCAGGAACACTGTGGGCCTGGAGGAGGAAAAGTGCTGCCAGGATGGAGGGCGAGGCCCCCCCTCCCAGGACACATGCAGACCAAACTAGACCCAGGCCCATGCTGGAGGGGGAGGGGGTCGTGAGGTCCCAGCCGGAGCACCTGCTGGTGGAGGGTAGGCCATCCGTTTCAGGAGCTGTGGCTCCTGGCGGCACATAAGAGAAGGATGTGAAAGCCTCATCCCAGCAGCATCCCTGTTTATTAGAGACAGGAAAACAGCTTAGAGGTCCATCAGCAGAAGTTTGGTTACAGACATTACACTGGGGCTTCCCTGGTGGCACAGTGGTTAAGAATCCGCCTGCCAATGCAGGAGACACAGGTTCGAGCCCTGGTCCAGGAAGATCCCACGTGCTGCGGAGCAAATAACCCCATGAGCCACAACTACTGAACCTGAGTGCTGTAACTGCTGCAGCCTGTGCACCTAGAGCCTGTGCTCTGCAACAAGAGAAGCCACCACAATGAGAAGTCTGCACACCACAATGAAGAGTAGCCCCCTCTCGCCGCAACTAGAGAAAGCCCACATGCAGCAACAAAGACCCAACACAGCCAAAAATAAATAAATAAATAAACAAATAAATTAATTTAAAAAATCACACTATATTATAATATCACAAAGCATTGTGTACACTTTTATTTCAAGGTTTTTTGATAACATGCCTGCACATACATGTACAGCATGTGTACACATGTCTCATATAACCATCATGTGGATGGTTCATCGAAGGTTGCTGTGATTCAGCAGGATTCCTTTCTTTTCTCTCTGACCTTTAAGTTCAATCTGTAGGGTCCTTTATTCCCCAACCCTGTATGAAAATGCCAGAAGCACCGTGGAATTCCTTGTCATCTCAGGTAATAAAAGCTACGGAAGTTGATTATTAGTATGTTCAGTCTGCTGTGATAATCAAAACTTTAAATGTGATTGAAAGTGGGGTCGTCTCCCACTCCTCCTTGGGGCTGCTCTGGGAAGCCCCCGCGGCAGGTGCAGGGGGTGTGGCCAGCTTCACCAGCCCCTAGGCCTCGCGGCCTCCCTTCTCTCCCCTTCTCTCTCTTGCTGGGGGTGTGTTGCCTGAATCAGGTTCTTACTTACAAGGAGAGGCTTAGAAATCTGCCCGTCCCTTGGGCAGGCCCTGTTGTGTTGTCCACTGCCCCTCTTAGCAGCTGGGGCTCTTGTGTCAAGCTCCTGGGAGAAGTGCCCATGGCCTCCAGTCCAGCTGTCCATCCCTCCATCCTCAGCCTGAAGCCCTGCAGCTGTCAGGCTCTTTCTGCGAAGGTGAGTTTGACTTTCTTGAGGACAGGATCTAAGGTGACCTCTCTCTGGTTCTCTCCGCTCTGCTCATATCCATGCACAGCAAACCATGCGCCCCTTTTGCACGTAAAATTTCTGGGCAGGCAGAGTTGATCCAGAATCTGAGACCTTAAAAGTCTCCTTGGTGACACAGTTGGGCTTTCTGGCTGGAAAGATTTACCCACGTCCTGTTTGATCTGGGCTTTGGGGCCAACAGGGACGTTTTGAGACTTGTGTGTGGGCAGGGGAGTAGGCATGGCACAGAGCAGAGGAGGTGGTCTGGGCTGCTTTAATTTGAGGTTGACCTTGCCTCGGCAGAAAGAGGGACCCACGGGATCCAGCTGAGCTCACCATAGGCCTCTAGTGGCAGCTGGATCTTCCAGGCAATACAACATGTTCATTTGTAGGTCACTATCTGCTGGGCAGATATTTCCCTCAAGGACAATGAGGGAAGGGACAGTTTGGAGTGCATACCATGGGGTGCTGGCCACGGGGCCCTCCCTCCATGTCACTGGCAGCAAGGGGACCCTCAGCAAGCGTGTGCAGAGGGGGACAGCCCAGATTGTCAGGTTTTCACAGTAGAAAGATCCCAGCCCCGTAGCCCAGCCTCCTGTGTGTTTTGAATGAAAAAGCACATCTAACCATAGGGTGATTAAAAACAAAACAAAAACTATTTATAGCACAGTTATAGATTTACAGAAAAATGGCAAAGATAGCATAGAAAATCCCCATAGGCTTCATGCCTAGATTTCCTGCTATTAGCATCTTGTATGAGTATGGTACATTTGTCATAATTAAAGAACCAATATAGGTGTGTTATTATTACCTACATTTCATCATTTATTTAAATTTCTCTAGGTTTTTCTTTTTTTTTTGACTTGTTTGTTTATTGTTGTGTTTAGTCTACTGGCTTTTGTCCCTTGTTCCAGGACCCCATATAAAATCTAGTTGTCCTGTGTCCTTAGGCTCCTCTGGGCTATGGGATTTCTTGGACATTCCTTGTTTTTGATGCTTTGGGCAGTTTTGAGGAGTGCTGGGCAAGTATGCTGTAGGACGCACCTCAAATGGTTTGTCTGATGTTTTTCTTGGTTAGACTGGGGTCCTGGGCTTGGGGAAGAAGACCCCAGAGGTGAAGTGCCCCCATCCCAACACATCAGGGCTCATGCCATCAACATGACTGATCCCTGTGGTGCTGGCTGTGGTCACCTGGCTGAGGTGTGCTTGTCAGGCTTCCCTGCTGTAGGATCCCTCTTCTTTCACCCTTTCTGTTTCATCCTCTTAGTAAGGAAGTCGCAATGCTGGACCCAAATTAAAGGGGGGCAGTTAGGCTCCACCTCTTGAGGGTGGAGTGCCCACGTAAATAATTTGGAAGTCTTCTGTATGAGAGGTTGTCTTCTCTCCCCTATTTATTTATGTATTCCATCATCTACCTATATCACATGGACTCATGGCACTTATTTCATTCTCTGGGTTATAGCGCCATTCCACTTTATTTTGTTGGCCAAAATGTCCCAGCTTCGACCTTCAGGAACTCTTTCAGTTGATGGACGCCCAGCTCAGGGGTGACGCGAGCACGTCTTGTATGTATGTGTTTCCTGCTCAGCCCTCAAATTAGCCGTTTCTCCGAGGAGCCTTGTTCCTTTTACTGGAGAATGACTTTTAGAAACCAAGATAGACTTTTTTTTTTTTTTTTTTTTTTTTTGCGGTACGCGGGCCTCTCACTGCTGTGGCCTCTCCTGTTGCGGAGCACAGGCTCCGGACGCGCAGGCCCAGCGGCCATGGCTCACGGGCCCAGCCGCTCCACGGCATGTGGGATCTTCCCCGACCGGGACACGAACCCACGTCCCCTGCATTGGCAGGCGGACTCTCAACCACTGCGCCACCAGCAAAGCCCCAAGATAGACTTTTAATGAAGGGGGTTTATGAAACTCTGTGGAGAGGGAGGAAGAAGTAAGGGCATGGGGGCTAGAACCCACTATCCTGGGTTTGGAGCCCCCTCAGAGTCAAGTCCTACTGACAGGAGCCCTAGGGGAGTACATCCACCATAGACCTGGGATCCCATGTCCTCCTGGACCAGGGCTTTCCCAACCCCCAACTTCCTGAGAAACGGGGCCAGTGCAGAGAGGGTCCCGCTTGAGGGAAGGGAGTGCAATGAGGCAGGAGCTAAGATCCGAGGGGTCACTGCCTTGAAGCATCTCAGGGCAAATCCACCCCAAGCTCCCACTCGCGGCCTTTCCTGTTGGACTGCAAACCTGCGACTTCCCTCTGGGCTCTTCCTAAATTCACCCTGGGGTCAGGGACTTTGGCACAAGCCTACCAGAGTACAACACTCCCAGATCATTTCGTGTGACCCTTAAAATGCCCTCCTGAAACCGCTTTTGTTATTCGCAGTGTCAGATGTGGAAACTGAGTCCCAGGGAAGCTCGCACGTTGCCAAAGGCCATGTGACTCTTTAGCGGCAGATCTGGGATGGGGGGTGTCAGCACCTTCATTACGTCCGGGGAAGCTGTGGCTCAGGGCCACGCAGCAGCACGTGAGGGGCTGATCTCCTTTTCCGGTAACCACCCAATTCCGAGTTTGCTGATTAAACAAAACTGTCATTATTGAAGTCCACAAAGCTCTTCCTTTTATGCCCAGAGTTGTGCTGTCATTCGGCTGCACAGGCTCCATCCACGTATAAGGAGGGATGCATGGAAGAGGCGGGAGGGGGTGACGGGGGTCTCGGCCCCACTGAAAACCTTCTCTGGACAGAGGACGGGGTTACTGGGGAAGCAGCCTCTGGTGGGGGCGCCCCACCTGCAGCTGATCGATGTCTCCTGGGCTTCCCTCCAACAGAACACTTAGACCCTTTTAAGGCAGCCTGGGGCGATGTCCGGGGACCATCCCTGCAAATTCTTGACACCTGCCAAGGCCCCCTCGCTGCTGCTAATTGAGGGGTCCTGAAGGTTAATGGCAGGGCCTGGCGCTTGGGCTGGAAGCCAGGTGTCAACTATGGGGGCGGGCAAGACCTTCTAGAAGCTTCCTTTAATCAACTCGGGTATCTATCTGCCTACCTACAAGTGGGAGGATGAGGTTTTCCCACCCATGAACCGGCTTCGCCCCATGGCAATGGCTGAAATAACATCTGGCATCTTACATGAAATTTCCTCTGGAACATCTGGGCTCCCACTTCCATCCTGCTCCTCTCCTGTGAAGGGGGCAGGGAGGTGCTCCTCCAGCCGCAGGGCAGGCCAGGTCTGGCTGGGAGAGGGTCAGCAGCTTGCCCAAGCCTGACTCCCAAGCCCGAGTCCTGTGTCTATCCACATCCATCTCCCTCAGTAGTGCCAACACATCTGATTCTAAGTGATTGCCTTTCTGCCATCGGGCTGTTCTTGAAGTTCTCATGTTGTTTTTGAATTCTGGGCGTTTCAGGGCCCGGCTCTGCACCTCTATGTGCACATGCGGCCCGATGCCGCGGACTCGGCAGCAGCGGCAGCAGCATCATAACGCGGGAAGCAGGAGGCAGACAGCCGCGGACCAGGATCCGCAAGGCATCCCCTCCCCCAACCCCATGTACTCAGTGTCCACTCTGCCCCTCGATTCAGTGTGCTTTTTCCTGTCTCTGGACCTTTGCTCTTATTGAAGGTCCCTCTGTCTGCAGTGGTTCGTCCGCTGCCCTTGCCACCCAGCGCCCTAAGAACCATCTCCCCCGGCTGGGTCCTCTCCTTCACTCTCAGCTGCCATCACCAGCTCTCTCCTGACCTCCCTCCCCGTCAGGACAGCGCTGCCCTGGGTGCTCAAACATCCCCCTGCCCCGTTGCTTCACGGCATCTCTCAAATTCAGAGGTCCCTTGTTCATGACCTACTGGCCCCTTCGAATGTTGGTTC
The DNA here is from genome assembly GCF_964341445.2 of Mesoplodon mirus. Taxonomy (NCBI): domain Eukaryota; kingdom Metazoa; phylum Chordata; class Mammalia; order Artiodactyla; family Ziphiidae; genus Mesoplodon; species Mesoplodon mirus. The sequence continues at coordinate 43,670,533 of NC_138987.1, forward strand.
TGCTGGGAACTGTCAGGGACCTGTTCTGTTTTGTCCCCTCGCTCACTGCTGAGCCCCGTGTCCTAGGAGAGAGCCCGGCAAGTCCTAGGCACTCAGAGACCACGGACTAAGGGAGCATGAAGGAACATAGGGACGAACGTGAGCCTGGTGGCCTGTCCTTGCTTCCCGCTCTGTTCCGGGGCCACAGCGAGGTTGAGTGGAGGCTCCGTGTAGTAAAATGCGCGCACACACAGCCATCTGAGGCCACGGACAGTGATTTTGAAATGGAGGAGACTGTCAGGGAGGGGCTGGGGGTGCCCTCCTGCTCTAGTCCAGGGAGAGAGTGATCTCGCCTTCTTGTTCTGGTGCTGAAGTAAGACCCACCACATGGGATCCCGTCGGGACGGAATCTCTTCCCTAAATCTATATGTTGAAATACTTGCACCAACTATGTGTGGTGTGTGTGTGTATGAGAGAGAGAGAGAGACAGAGACAGAGAGACAGAAAGAGAGAAAGGGAAGGGAGGGAGATACTGATTTAAAAGTGAAAAAGTAATCATAATATCTATTAGATGATGAAAAGAAAATAATGCAGACACAGGGTCAGTGATGGGGGCGCATTTTGGATTCCCTGGGAAGGTGATAGTTTATCACAGTCCAAGCAAACAGGGGAGAAGGTCTGAGGTATTCTCCTGGTCAGGGCCTGGCATGTGCAAAGGCCCTGGGGCAGGTGGGTGCAGAACAAAGAGGCCCGGCAACTGCAGATGACTGATCTGGGGAAGGTGGAAGGGGGATGGAGTGAGAGAGAGGGTGGTGAGGGAGGCTCTGGGAGCTCCTGGCTGCAGTGACGAGGGGGGCTTGATTCTGAGTGAGGCAGTGGCCACTGAGGGGCCACGCCAAGGGTGGGCATGACCCAAGCTGAAAGGACAATGCTGGCCGCTCTGTGGGGGAGGGGCTGCAGGTCGCGCTGGTTGGGAGCGAAGTTTCAAAAAGACGCTGTCTGATGAGCGACCCAGACACTTTACCGCTTTCTGATGCAGTCTGTTTATAATGTCCTAATAAACTCTCATTTTAAAACTGTATTGCACAGATTCTAGAAAAATGTATCTCACAATCCGTTTTATTCTCCCTTCATCTATTGCCAGCGCCTCTTTCTTTGACTTTTTATTCTTCTTTTTCTGAATTAGTCTGCAGCGTTGTTTTTTTTTTTAAAAGAAAATCATCCTATAGATGTGTTTCATTTCAGTGTTGTCATTTTGCTGTTATCTATTTAGTGTTGCTCTGACCTGGGTTTATCTTTGTTTACACTGACATTTCTGTTTCCCTTTTATTAACGTGTTGAGTTGAATTCACAGTATATTTATTTTTTACTGGTTCCTGAAACGGAATCATTTCTTAGAGATACATCCACATCCACATGTTTGTAGTGTCTGCTCGTTGAGATCCCTCCTGACTTGCTAAGTTCAAGGAGGTTTCCTTCTGTGAGTTACATGGACGTGGTTTCTGTTGCATCTGATGTGCTGCTTCCCCAACACCTCTGTGTGCTGACGCTGGAATCACACTATTTGTCCTCCGCGTCGTTCGTGTTTTCAGAGCTCTTTCTCAATGTTGCCCTTTTACTCTTTGTTCTGGGGAGCGTTCCTCAATCTTCCTTCATTATTGTTATCTTTACTTTCTGTTCTTGTTAAACCCTGATCGATATGCAGTCTATGAATTGGCATTTTTCTCAATTCATCTCAGAATATCATCTGACTGTGGTCACTTTATCTTATTTGGTAGAAGTGAGCTTTTCTCCCTGTCCTGGGAGGTCAAGGGCAGTGGCTACTTACAGTTTAGGGCTGGCACCTCGATAAACTCATATATGCCATTGGCCGACAGAGATTGGCCACCGCTGGGTGCAGGGACACAGCAGAAAAAGAGAAGCAAGGCCCCTGCTGTCCCGGGGCTCCCGTCCTAAGAGAGAAGCAAAGCATGGTCACCGTGAGATTGGGTTAAGATCGGTGTAGAAGGGATTCAGCACCAGGGGCAAAGTGCAGTTGGGGGAGTGGGTCCCTCGTGATGCGGGCACTGCCTTCCATGCACAGTCAGGGCAGATTTTGCAGAGGAGATGTAAGCTGAGTCTGAGTTGTGTAAGGGATCGATCCCTGTACCAGCTAAGGAGGAGGGTTCCAGCAAAGGGATCGGCATGTTCCCAGGCCTCACAGAAGGGGCATCTCGGGTGTGAAAATCTGAGAAGTAGAAATAAGCAGGGAGCAAAATGAAAACAGTATTCATTTAACCTATTGATGCAAAATTGCCTACCTGAGCACCAACAGTGGAAGGTGGAGAGAGGGAGAGAGGCAGGGAAAATAGGAAAATTCTTACCAGGCTTTGCCCAGGAAAGAGCCAGAACATACAAGTCTATTCTTGAGACTGATCCAGAAGAAGAGGTTCAACGATATGGCTTATCGAGAAGTAAGTATTTGTAGAATAAAAATAGGCTTCACTTATCTGTTGCATAGTGTTCATCAAAGCTGAATAATGTGTTCACTTCCCCTCCCCCATTCATTTATCCCTGCACGAGCGCCAGATCTATCCAGACCTGCAGGTGGCTCAGAACACTCTGTGGATTCTCCCAGGGACTCTCTGTTTGTAATCTTCACAGGACTTAAACTTTCAGTTCAACACTCAGGACCCCAGGCAGAGAGGAGGGACCTAGGTCTGTGTGGCCGAGAACTATAGGGTCTGCTCTCGACTGCTGGTTTCCCACTTGGTTTGGCTTCTCAGCACTTGTGAAACTGCATGTAATCACCTCCTGCTGTCTTTACAGATTTTCTGCCATTAGGGAGGCCCTTCTGACTTCTGAACGCACATGCCAGTGTTGGGTTCAACATGCCACTTATGGAGAAGCTCGGTCACAAACAAACATCAAATGCACTTTTCTCTTGGCTTTTCCCTTCAGTTGAATTACATTTAGCAAATATTTACTGAGGTCCTGCTACATGCCCAGAAGTGAACCAGGAGAGCTGAACCAAGCTGGGATCTCTTTAAGAAGGCTGAGTAAGAGTCTCCGGGCTGAAGTCAGATGATGTGGAGCTGCTGCAGGCGTGTCAGGCAGGATCAGGGGCCCAGCATGTTGATGAATTCTCAAGTCAAGATGATGGGGAGCAGAAAAACCCAGAGCAGAGAGGGCAGCTCTGTCTACAGACAGAGCAGGAGAGGCCCAGAGGGTGACAACCCGGGACACTAGGAGGCCACTTCTCTTTGAGACCAACAGCCCATTGCCTTGGTCCGTGCAGGCCCTACGTAAGAATTACATATGGCCAGGCTGCCATGCCTAGGGATGGATGGGGAGTCATGTAGGGATGCATGGTCTATGAGAAGAGCTCTGGCTGGTTTAGGTAGTCATCACAGGGAGCAAACCTCACCCACAACCAGGAAGGCTTAGGGCTTCAGCTCCACCAGGCACGGTGTGAAGCACATCACTTCCATCATCCCTATATCACAATTTTTCCTGATATGTCCCTGCATCAGAGTTTATGACCCCATTCAAAAGAGGCCCCTCTGGCTTGAGAAGACTGGCTTGCCTTAGTTGGCAGGGCTATGAGGGCATAAAGCCCCAGCCGAGCCTAGGTCTGCACCAGTCAGGGAATCCAGGTATTTCCTCTCCACGTCCAGATTTCTGTTGTGAGGCTTTCTATATCAGATTCAGACTCACCTGTCATTAACCAGCCAGCATCTGACCAGGCAAGGCCCCAGGCCAGGCCATGGATACACGTCCACTTTGCAACTTCTAGCAGCAGGAGCCGTATGGCTCACTGTTCCCATTTGGGGATGGTTGTGCTCAAGGAACTTCCAAAATGGTTTGGAGGGACATTAAATTCTACTGAGCAGAGCCGACTTCCCTGAGCTGACATCTGAGGAGCTCCCATGAATGAGCCGACAAGAGCAGATGCTGGAATCAGCTCCTGAGACCCCAGACCAAGGCCTGCTGCTGCTGCATGAGGGCCACTCAGGCAACTGAAGACCCTGATGATTGTTCCAAACTTCCCGGGAAATGCTGCTGTAAGAATGTTTCCTTGTCATCTCTTATTCTGGGTTGCAGGGAGTAATTTGTATGTCATTCTTATCTGCTCAAGCAAGGCAATTACTGCTGATCCCTGCCAAGCCCACGGGCTCCCTACTGGCCTGGCCCAGAAGAGATCAAGCCAGATGAGCTGTAACTGTTGATATTTCAGGAAGAAAGAAAAGAGAACAGAATAAAACGGCCCTTGTTTCTGATTCGAGATAATGGTTTTCAAAGGTCTTTAGAAACCATTTCTCCACCTTGGCTTCTCCCAGGTGAGAACAAATGGTGATACAAGCACAAGTCAACACCATTGGTTCCCATGGAGGAAGTGGATAGAAATGTCATGAAACTAGGCTTCTGAAGTAATATATCACCCTGCAGAAGATCAGTCCCTCTGTCCTATAACAACCCTCAGGCATGGGAAGAAAATACCTCTTCTCTAGGCTAAAATCTCCCTCTGTCCTGTTGTATCACTTGCCTGGTTTTCAGACTGTATGATCCACCCCAGTTATCATCCACTGACTTTTATGTGACATTGTGCCTTGAACAAACATGGCACCCTCACTTGGGTCCAGCCAGCCCAGCACGGAAAGAAGATGCCCCTTCTTGTTCCCTGATGCCCCACTCCCCCTACTGTCTCTGCCCTTCTCAGGGTCTGTAAGCCATCCTTCCACTCAACTCCTAGACACAGTCTCAAAAGTGGAACAGAGAAGTTATGATCAGACTGAAATCTCATGTTCTGTGCAGATGTCAGAATCTGAAATCTCCAAGTTTCAGGACTGGTTGTGTGTGAGATTATTCATCTCACTTGGAGACTGGAAATAGTATCCTACAGATCTCTTATCAAAACCAGATCAAATGGAAACTTTAAAAATATCTATTACAACATGTGTCCAGTAAATAGCAGATTTACTTATCCCCATGTAAAATGCTGCTATAGCAGGTGTCCCTCATTTTAGCTTCATGTAATTGATTTTGTATCCTAATCCTTCATCCGTTCATCCATCCATCTATCCATCCACCCATCCATCTATCCATTCATCCATCTATACATTCATCCATTCATCCATCTATCCATCCATCCATATATCTGTTCATCCATCCATTCATTGACTACTTATCAGATGCTCAGTGAGTTCCAGACACTGTGCTCAAAGCACACTAGCTGCTCTCCAAAAACAAATGCTCTTCACTGCCCACTGCTCATATCTTTCCACTGCTCAAGAAGCCCAGAGCCCCTCTCTGGGTCCATCACCCAAAATCACTCACAGGAGGGCAAACAGCAGCATTATTAGGTCTTCAGAGGAAGCCAATATAAAAGGTTGTCTGCACTGACAACTCCACATCATCTTGCCTCTACTGCCCAGCACATTCTTAATGGAAACTGAGCACTTGTTCCCCAAATATTTACTGACTTCATTTCATGTGCCAAGCCAGATAAAAGCTCCCTGTCAGAGGTACTCCTTCTGAACTTGTGGCTTTCCAGTAGCTCCTGGTGGGACTGTTGTCAGTGGTGGTAAATGCCTATCCTCCTGGCCTCCCAGGGCTTAGAAGCAGAGAGCTTTTGCTGGGTTCTAGAACAGCATGTCAGCAAGATGATAGGCTTTGGAAATAGAATCCCATATCAGGTAGCTTTTCAAAGTCACACAGCTAATAACTGCTCTAAGCCTTTTTCCTTCCTCAGAAAATAATGATTATGTTACCAACTTTAGGGCCAATGTGAGAATGGAAAGTGATAATGTTTGAAAAATAAATAATGGGATTTCTACTCAAGACAGAAGACTGAACAGATGTAGAGAATCCTCTGACTCTACTTCAAACACAGAAATTTTGGATTAAACACACATTGAATGTAGAAAATATAGGTCAGACTGCAGATAAGAAGGAGAAATCACTACATGCTTGAAATACAGATATACTTTCTAGCCAAAAATTAAAATGATTCATGGCCAACCACTTGGTACTGACATACTCATCAGGGTCTGAAGTTGAAGTCCCCATGGGGGGATTAGCTTCCTGTATAATGAACTACAACCTCTGTTAAAAAGGGACTGTAAAATTTACACTTGATGGCCCAAGTCTTTCAACTTATAAGTGAGCCAACTTCCCCAGGCCATCAATAGAAGCAAAGCATCTTTGATAAGACAAAACTTGAGCCTGTACTTTTAGTGGGTACAGGACATAGATTTTCTGCTAAAGGTGATACAGAAACCCCTAGTATGCTCATGTATACACACACAGGACACACACACACAGAACACACATACACACTTATCCCAGGACAGTGGAACTAATAAGGCCCCAAGACAAGCAAGACAAGCACATGTGAAACCCTGGACAATATGTAACTACCACTGAGGATGAAAAATAAAGACCAGTTCAGAAATCCACACAAGAAAATAAATAAACAGGGTGACTGTAAATAGAATTTGGAATAAGAATATTTAATATGCTCAAATGGGTAACACAAAGAGCAGACTACATCAAAAATGAAAAGAACCCAAGAAAATAGTATAGAGTCTTGGTTCTGGTTGTGATGGACCAAAAAATGAGGACCAGCATTCTTGTTGAAAACAACTAAGAAAGCAGAACAGAATATTAAAAAAAAATAAGTTTGAAGGTATCAGAGAGATATCAGGGGAGAGAAGTATAATGCAGCCAAGGTGTGGGAGAAGGAGAAACTCACGGAGGTGATCCTGGCACATGAGGCATTTTCCCTAGTCCAGCAGAACTTTCCTGATGATGAAGAGGTTCTACATTTCCTCTGTCCAATATGACAGCCATGAGCCACAGGTGGCCATTGAATACTTGAAGCATGGCTACTGTGGCCAAGAAACTGAATTTTAGAGTTTGTTTAATTTTAGTTAACTTAAATCTAAATACCTAGATATGACTAGTGGCTACTGTATTGGGTAGCACCACTCCAGAGGCATTTGCCAAATCTGGAAAAAACAAGTGAGAGGCTGGGAGGCAGATGGGAGCCTTAAGTTGACAGTTGGAACAAGAGGACAGAATCCAGATATCAGCACCCAGAGCCTGCTCAGAACAGGGGGTGGAAAGGATGATGTTATGGACAACTAAGCCTCTTTCTGTGACCAAGGCCAGGATCAGCAAATGATGGCCCATGAGACAAATACAACTCACTGACTGTTCTTGTAGATAAAGTTTTACTGGAACAGAGCTAAGCCCATTGGTTACATAGAGCCTGTGGCTGCCTTCATACCACAGCAACAAAGATGAGTAGTTGTGAGACATCCCACATGGGCTGCACAGCCTTAAATATTGACTCTCTGGCCTTTTGTAGATGAAATTTTTCAACCTCTGACTCACTCCCCAGCTTCCAGGAGTGTTGGCTGCTGACAGGGCACAGATGAAGTGCTCTTAGCTGAAGGGACCTGCTTTGTCCAGGGTTACAGGTCCTCACTGGGGCAGTACAGATCCATTGTCTGGTTGATGAAAGATAAAGACTTGGATCCTTCGCCTAAATAGAGGACAACTACTAAGGGCACTGTAGTTGCAGATCCCCCTGTGGGATCAGCTGAGGCTTCTGCTGTAACTGCATCCCAGTTCAGCTTCTCCCTTTACCTGACCCAGCTTCCCTGCTGTCTCAGAATCTTTCCCAAGAACTCTCCCAATAAAACTGCACACACCCCTGCATCTCAGAGCCCATTTCCTGAGGAGTCCTGCTTAAGAAAGGAGTTTGGAAATACTCCCCTTAACTTTGGGTTAGTGCCCCAAAGGAATATACCTTAGAAGTAGGAGTCCACTGGAAAGAGAGGGCCCTAAAATGTAGGACACCAGGATCAAACTCTCTGCAACCATGCATTGATAAGGCTCTGAGATTACTAGTGTTTCCAGCCTAGCTGCTGGCCAGAAGCAAATAGAATTCCTCTTTGGAGGAAGACAATACTGTCCAGAACATTAAATAATCTCTACAATTTCTCACATTCAGTGCCCAGCCTTTACTAAAAGACAACATGACCCAAAACCAAAAAAAACAAAAGGTAAAAAGGACATATTCATAGGGGATTTAGATAATGAATTATCATGTAAACTTTAAAATAAATATATTTGCTATACCCAAAGAAATAAAAGACAAGATTAATAATTTATGTGGTAAATTGGTGACTAATAAAATAAAACAAATGGAAAATATAGAATTTTTTTTTAAAAAGCAAAGGGAATTAATAATTTAAAGGAAGGATTTTTGTGTGTGTGTGTGGTATGTGGGCCTCTCACTGTTGTGACCTCTCCTGCTGCAGAGCACAGGCTCCGGACGCACAGGCTCCGCAGCCATGGCTCACGGGCCCAGCCACTCTGCGGCATGTGGGATCTTCCTGGACCGGGGCATGAACCCGTGTCCCCTGCATCGGCAGGTGGATTCCCAACCACTGTGCCACCAGGGAAGCCCAGGGAAGGATTTTAATTCAAAATTAGACACAGCTAAAAAGAAAATTAGAAAACTGGAAGACAGATCAGAAGAAAATATTCAGGCATGTACTTAGCCATAAAAGTATTTAAACAATACTTAAATGCAATAAAAGACAGAGGGGATATGGTGTAAAAGTTTGACGTACATGTAACTGAAGTTCCAAGAAGAGAGGAAAATAATATTGTAAGGGATCAATATTGAAAACAATAAGAATAAAGATTTTTCCAAACATGAGTATAAATATTTTCATACCAAATGTAAAATCTAGGCAGAATAAATAAAAATAAAGTCACAGTTAATCACAATATCAAAAAATTCTGGAAACCAAAGACAAAAAGAAAGGCTTAGAAGTCACAAAAATAAAATTAAAAAACAAGCAAACAAAAAAATAATTAGAATTCCTTTAAAGAAACAAAGAAAACTAACAGCTGATTTCTTAAGAGAAAATGGAAGCCATAAGATAATGGAAAAATTATCAAAGTGCTGAAATGATAAATTAATAACAAAAAGATAACTAGGAAATCTTTATACATGTGGAAATTAAACAATACACTTTAAAATAACTGTGGCCAAAATAATTAATATGAACATTGGAAAATGTTTTGAACTAAATGCTAATACCAATAATACATAGTAGAATTTATAAGTCTAAACTAATGCTTAAGTAGAAATCTATTTTATTAAATAGAAATATGAAGAAAGAAAAGTGTGCATGTGTCAATATAGGGTGATACAATATATTTTATGTAATAATTTGCTTGACTTACAACATTTAAATATTTACAACTATGCTTTGAGAGCCTTCATTTGTACTTTTAACCTGGGCCCTAGATATGTTACAGGTGCCTTAATTTGTGACAAAAATGTCCCTCTTGCAGAGTTTGGACATAGTATTTTTTTAAAGAGTAGTTCTGGGTCATTGGATACCTATATGAAAAAAATATATATTTTGATTTCCTACCTAACATCATATACAAAAAGCAATTCCAGATATGTCTTAAATCTACATGTGAGTGATAAATCACTAAAACTTATGTTATTTATCAGAGATAATTTTTGAATGAACATCAGAATAATTTCTTAATCTAGACACAAAAGCAGTAACTGTAATGGGAAATATTGCTATTCTAGATGACTTGGAAATATTAGAACTTCTTTTCCAGAGACTGAAAAGGCAACTCATCAAGTAGAAGAAAAATATTTACTATCCAATATCCAGACCTTGGAATAGGCAGAGATTTATTAAACAAGATGTGAAGATCTTTAACACAAAACAATGGTAAATCAGTAAATTAGTTTCAATTAAAATTAAAAACTTACTTCACTCTGTATGACAAACTCTAGGTCCATCCACCTCACTACAAATAACTCTGTCATACAGAGTGAAGTAAGTCAGAAAGAGAAAGACAAATACCGTATGCTAACACATAAATATGGAATCTAAGAAAAAAATGTCATGAAGAACCTAGGGGTAAGACAGGAATAAAGACACAGACCTACTAGAGAATGGACTTGAGGATATGGGGAGGGGGAAGGGTAAGCTGTGACAAAGTGAGAGAGTGGCATGGACATATATACACTACCAAACGTAAAATAGTTAGCTAGTGGGAAGCAGCCGCATAGCACAGGGAGAACAGCTCGGTGGTTTGTGACCACCTAGAGGGGTGGGATAAGGAGGGTGGGAGGGAGGGAGACACAAGAGGGAAGAGATATGGGGACATATGTATATGTATAACTGATTCACTTTGTTATAAAGCAGAAACTAAGACACCATTGTAAAGCAATTATACTCCAATAAAGATGTAAAAAATAAAAAAATTATAAACTTGAATTCATAAAAGTTGTATTAATAAGAGAGATAATGTAATCTTCTGATTCTTCACAAACAAGAATTTCCAAAAGGCCATGGAACATCATAAAAGATGCTCAACTCACTAGTCATCAAAGAGATATAAACTAAGTCCATAAAGCAAACTACAGTATACAGCTAAACAGCTAAACTTTTAAAAGCCAGAAAATACTAAGTATTGGTATGTATGGAGAAACTGGAACTCTATCACAGTAATAGTGAGAGTTCAAATATCTTCAACTCAATGTATATACCCCTAAACAAATATGCTGACGCAGAATCACCAGTGGGCATGCATAATATATCCCATTGTTTTTTGTGTCAACAATTGGAAATATCTTGAATGCCCATCACAGTAAAGTGGTTTAATACATCATGGCAAACTTCTGCAGTCATATATGAGAGCAATTATGAAATAACAAGCTGCAGTTACATGGAACAACATGGATGGCTCTCAACACATTATTCTGAGTGAAAGAATACAGACACGGGCACACATGTGCATACACGTGCTTGTGTGTGTGCGCGCGTGTGTGTGTTAGAAATGGCAAAAGCATCTGTAGTGTCAGAATCCAAGCTAATGGTTAAGTTTAGGGAGGGGGTTAATCATGGGAAGAAGTCACGAGAGATTTTTTTGGATAATGGTAATGTTCTATTTTTTGCCCTGAGGTGTGGGTACATGGGTCTGTCTACTTGTGACAATTTATTAGGTGGTTATATTATGACATATGCATTTGTGCATGAGTGTGCACATGTGTGTGTGTGTGTGATGTGTGATAATTCCATAGAGAAACCCTTCCTTGACTCGAATGTGTGGAGAGGGTTATACAGATCTGGGGGTGAATTTGGGACTAATTATTTTAGAAATGAGGAAGGCCATCATTATTAACTTAAGAACAAGTGAAAAATATTATAAAACAGTAAATAACTTTATACATGGCACATATATAAAAATGTTTACATACTCAAAATTATGTAAATATTGAGTATAAACCTATCCTGAAGTTATTATATGCAGGCAATAGAGTTTGGTTGGGGGGAAAGTGTGTATGTAGGTTTTAGGGAGATCATAAGAAAATAAATCCCCAACTTCTTTGATAGGAAGAGAGTAGTTAATATCTAATAATGATGAATCAAAAATGGCAGTAAAAATGCATTACTTAGACATATGAAATCTTAAAAGAAACAGCTAAAATAGATTAAGTAATTACCTCTGGGGAGCAGGCAGAGAAAGTAGGGGTGCAGGGGGCTGCTATGATGGCATAAGATGCTTGTAGAATTTTACAGCTTTTAAAACCACATATTACATAACTTTGATAAGAAGTAAATATTTAAGAAATGGATTCTACAGCTATATCACACATACATATATATAAATAAAATCTATAAACAGTAGTAGCTAAAAGGAAAGATATATGCATTCACATCAAATGCCCATACACATTTATTAAATCACAAGATTTATAAATTCTGAGAATAGAAAAAGAGGGTTAGATACTTATTCCATTCCAATAGTTACTATAAGTAAGACACCTCAATTAGACAAGTAGGCACAGGAAGAAAAATATATATTCACATCCACTTTAAACAGATAAATAAATCCTAAATCGTATTTAATATCAAGATCAACAAGGCATTAAAATAACACATTACAACCACAATAAGTTAATCACAGGAATATAACAGTGTTTAGAAAAACCTATCAAAGTTGTTCTTACACTAAGATAATAAAGGAGAAACTTTAATGATTTCATTAGATACTGAAGAAGTGTTTGATAAAAGTCAATACTCATTCCTGATAAAAAACCACTTAGAAAACAAAGACAGTAATGAAACACTCTTATCTTGATAAAATTTATTTACCAGAAAACTGAAGCAAGCATCATACTTAATAGTGAAATGTTAGTGATATTTTCTAAAAGTCCTTTCAGCAAGGATGCTCACTATACATCACTGTTTAATATTGTGCCAAAGGTTCTAACCGGTGTAAAAATGGAAAAAAACCATAAGAAATATGACATTATGTATATGAGAATGTTCTTTTCTACAATAATGCAGAAGCATAAACTGGTAAATTGCTCCAACCGGTCATGAGAGTTCAGGAACCTGGGACTGAATATATCAACCTACGAAAATCAATAGTTTTTCGAGAACCAGCAACAAACAAATAGAAAATGTAATAGAAGTAAAAACATTCTATTCACAGCCAAAATAATCTTATAAAAGAAGTCCAGATGATACTAACCTGCTGAAAAGAAATGAAAATTGGCCTGAATAGAAGAAGGGACATATATGATTGATCAGAATAGAACAACACTATAGCCAACCATCCAAAAATCTCAGTGGCTTAGCAAAATATAAGTTTTTTTCTTGCTTAAATAATCATTTTGTGTGGGTTTCCAGGATGTGGCCATCCATGTGGCCATCTAGGGACCCAGACTCCTTCCACCTTGCAGCTCTGACATCCTATGGCCCCAGGTTCCCTTGATGGGCTCTGCACACAGGTGGGGGAAGATGGAAGAGATGGTGGGGCCCAGTGCAGTGTGTTTCTCTGGGCCGACGGAAGTAGCTCAAGTTTCCATTGTCTGGACCTACTCATGCAGTGACACCCGAACGTGAGGGAGGGTAGACGTGTCACCCGCCCCGAGTCCAGGAGGAAAGGAAAAGTGGTTTGGCAAACTAACAAGGGTCTTCCACCCATGACAAGACTCAACGTCATAAAGATGTCATTTCTCCTCAAGAATCCATGCATTCCATCTACATCTCTAGCAAATCTGATAGGTTTTATCATGGAGAGAGATGGCTTGATTCTCCAGTTTGTATGGACAGTAAGTGTATGGGAATGGCCAGTACCACTTTGAAAAGATACACTGCGGGTATGTTGTGGTTGTGAGTTTTCCCTACTTGATGGGACACAAAGTTAGAATAACAAGAGCATCATGATATTAATGCAACACAAATTCATGATGGAACAGAATAGGTGATCTAGAAACAAATGGACACATCAGGGAATTTGCACCTAAGATTAAATTAATAGATAATAAAAGTGGGCATTGCCAGTCAGTACATTCTGAGTCTGTCTCATAAATCATGCTGGGATGATTCACTTTCCACTTGCTAAAAAAAGTATAGATGGATCATAACTTATAGTATATGTAAATACATTTCAATTTGATTAAAAATGTCTTAAAATATCTATATGACTGTTGGCAGGTGAAAGCGTAGTGATATGAAACAATTAGAAACCATATGGGAAAAGACTGACAAATTCCCTGTAACAAATGACAAAATATACAAAGGTAATTGGCAGCTGACAGAATGACAAAAATATTTTCAATAGAAACAGCAAAAGATTAATATTCAGAACTTAGAGAAGATTCAAATCAACGTGAAAAAGACAACCCAGTAGAAAATAGCCGAAGAATACGAAGTGTAAGTTTGCTGAACATGAAACACAACTGCAAAAAAACACATTAAACTATTCTCAAATACAAACTAAAGGTTGTTTTTCACTTATTATATTAGGGGAAAAGCATAAAAAAATCAAAACAAGAACTGTCAGGCAGGATGCACTGTCTTTGAATTTGGGGGAAGCGTGCACTGATAAAGCCTTTTAACAGGGCAGTTTATCAGTCAAACAGAATTGAAGATGCATAGACTCTGATCCAGTATTTACATTTTAGGAATCTATGTAAAAAAAGAACCAACTCATGTGCACGAGACATATATCATGCATGTAAAAAGAAATGCTTCACAGCATTATCTGTAGTAGCAAATCATGAAAACAATTTAAACAATCATCAAGAGGAAAATAGTTAAATTAATCATGTCAGGTCCAATCAATGGAGTCTTAAAGTAGTTAAAAATGGAGCTACATCTACAAGACTGACTTACAAAATTAATAAGATATATTGTTAAGTGAAAAAAAGCAAGTTATAGAAAGGGTAAAATATGATCCCACTAATATTAGAATACATATATCAATATATACACATCCATGGAGGAGGAGGTGAGGAAGGAGTGAGATCATGAGGATCCATACCAGGTGGGTTAGTTTGATGGCATCTGGCCAGATGGGTACATAAGAGGGAGGGCATGAGTTGAAAGAGACATTCTACTTTTCCCCCATGTATTTCTAGAATCTTTTAAAAATGCATCAATATGTTAAATATATAATAAATAATAAAAGATGAAGGAATTAAGCCTATGACCTACCTCCTTTACTTCTCCTCCCCTTTCTCTCTTATAAGAAAATTCTTGCCTGGATTAGCATTTCCAACAACAAATCTCACTCCCTGCCCCTTCCCCAAATCTAGGGTTCTCATCAATTATGGCCAGTGTGGGGAGGAGGCCATCCATGTACAGACAAATTCCTAGCAGCTGCTACTTGGGGTGGGGGAAGTAAATAGAGCCGGATTCATCAAAGGAACCTCCCTCAGCTCCAGTCCTATTGAGCCATCTCCACTGCCCAAGGACAAAGCCGGGTGTGTACTTTGACAAAAGCCAACCCGCCCACTGGCATCACTGATGTTTGCCTCCATGTTGCTCTAGGAGATTGGGGGAGGACCTCTCATTAAGCCTTGGTGCCACCTTGCTGACCCTTGCTTTCCAACCTCTCTTTATTGATCCCTAAGGAATTGCCCTAACCTGGCTGGTCATCATCTCTCTCATCATCCTTTTTCTCCTTCTTAGATTTTTCTTTCCAGTGAAGTTGAAGATAGGTCAATATAAATTTTCAAAATTAAGCAAGGGGGAAAAATGCTATTAAGAAATAGACCAAAGCATCAGGAACATGCATCTAATATACCTGAGACTAGAGTGTAAGAAGGACAGGAAAGAAGAGTGAGGCAGCAAAATATTCGAAGAAATACTTGCTGAATTTTTTATTTTACTTTGATAAAAAGGAAAATCAGCCCACAGTCTGAGAAGCTCAATGACGTCTAAGGGATTGACTCTCAGTTAAAATGCTGAAAACCTAAAACAAAGAGAAAATCATAAACATAGCCAGAGCAGTTGGCAGAGGGGGTGAGGGTTGGGGAGGGACTGCCACATCACAGAAAGCAGAATGGTCACAAGAATGACTACTCATCAGAACCAACACAGCCAGGAGAAGGGGAAACAAACATCATTGAGGCCACGGTGGCTGGGATTTGCAAGGCAGGGTATGGAGAGAAGGCGGTTACTCAGAGAAAAAGCTCCAGAAATCTATATGGACATTCCCTTGAGACCCTGGCTGAATATGAGTCTGCAGGTAAGGCTTTAAGAGTCAGGTCAGAGAAAAATGCTGGGAAAGAAATCATAAGATAAAGGGAAATAAATGTTACAAGAATTAGAAAAGAAAGAGCCAGAACTCTCATTATTCATAGAAAATATTATGAGAAAAATAGATAACCAAAGGAATCTACAGATAAATTATTAAATGAGGAATTATAAGTGCAAGAGCAATAAAAAATTTCATTTTTGTGTACAGAAAACAATGCCAAAAAACGGTGATTACAAAAATGAAAAAAAATTACAAGATACTGAAGAATAAATTTAGAAAAAGAAGTATAAGACTTTATTGAGGACAAAAATATGAATCTTGATTAAGGACATTTTCAAAAAGCTAAATAAATGGAGGGAGATACACATGTGTAGAGAAGCAGGCTCAGTACGGAACATACGTCCCTTTTCCCAGACTCATCCCCAGAGCTGAAGGAAGCCCGGTCAAAATGCTGTCAGGGCTCTTCATAGACTACATCAAGTTGACTCTAACTTCATATGGAAGAAGAAAGGGTTCAGAACATCCAGGAGCATTTTGCCACAGCAAAAATAATGACTTACTATAAAAGTGACCCAAGTAAGATCATGTGACATTGGCTAATGACAGATGCAGAACTTCAGATATTAGAAGAAAATAGAGGAAAGTATCTTTATGACTTCAGGGTGAATAATGCATTTTTACGTTAGCCTCAAACTACACAAGTCACAATGGAAAATATGAATAAATTCAATGGTATTAAAAATCAAAACCTTCATTTTAAAAAAAAGACACTGTAAACAAAGACCACACCTGGAAGAAGATATTTGCCATGTGTATCACTGGTGAAAGATCAGACCTCAGACTGCAGAGAGAACTCCCACTGATCCACAGAACAAAGAACCACAGGAGAAAGAAAGCCAAAGGAGATGAGGAAGTGTTTCATAGAAAAAGAAACTAGAATTTTGAATAAACATATCAAAAAAGTCCAAACTCACTAATAATTTAGGAAATACATTTTACAATCTCAGTGAGTTACAGTTTCATACCTGCTTTCTGTCTTCTGAATGTCTGTGTCCTCCCCAAATTTATATATTGAGATCCTAACCCCCAATGTGATGGTGTTAGAAGGTGGGGCCTTTAGGAGGTGATGAGGTCTTGAGGGTGGAGCCCCCATGAATGTTATTAGTGTCCTTATAAAAGAGGCCCCGGATCTCCCTCACCCCTTCCACCCTGTGAGGACACAGCAAGGACTCAGTCATCTGCAACCTGGAGAATGGCTCTCAATCCCTGACCGGGCTGACATGGGGCTGGACTTCCAGCCTCCAGAGCTGTGAGAAATTAATTTTTGTTCTTTATAAACCACGCAGTCTGTGGCATCCTTATAGCACATTCTTACAGCAGCCCAAGCAGACTGAGACAACACCTATCAGGAAATTAAAAGGGTACAGAGTCCCAAGGGGTGGGGAAGATGTGAATGATGAGACACACCTGCCCCTGGCAAGAGAATGCGTTTGTACCACTGCTCTGGAGTGAAATTTATCAATAACCGGTCAATGTGAGATGCGTATTTCCCACCACCCAGCAATTTCATTCATAGTCTTGTACTCAACCTTTAAACAAGTGATAAGGAACCCCATACAGGATCGGTCATTGCAGTTCAAATTAGTCTGATATAAGAAAAGAATCAGAAACAGCAGAAATCCACCAAGAGGAAAATGGATAAATTGTAGTATATTCATACAACAAGACACTTTACAGAGAAAATAAATGACCTGGGATTATGTGTAACAACATACACCATCCTCATGAATATATTGTTGAGAAAATAAGCAGGTTGCAGAAAGATTCCCATGTTTATAAAATGGACAGTGTTATAAAGAGAGAAATAACTTACCACGTTCAGACAGACACGATGAAAGTAAGACTCAGGGCCCAGCGTCCACTGAGAAGTGAGTCAGGACGGCAGCGCCTCTAAAGAGGGAGGTGGGGCAGGAACAGGAGTGGGTGCACGGGGTCCTCACCTGCAGGTGTGAGGGCTTATTGGGGGGCTGAGTGTGTCACCAACAGAACGTTGTCCCAGTGTGTCTCTGTTGCAGCTTCACTGGTTTTCTCTCCTTCCCTCGGCCCCGGGGGCTCTGCCTTAGCTCTTCCGGCCCCTACAGGTCAGTTTCCTCCAGATGTTTACCCAAGCAACCTTGTCTTTCACTCACATCTCAAACCGAAGTGCACAGTGTCAGGAAGGCTCCCCTGGTGGGTAAGCTAGGGTGCCATTGCCTCACCCACAAGCCACATAGATGCATCTCTACGCAGGGCCTATGGCTACCTGGGAGCATGTCTAATTTGCATTAATTTTTGCTTGGCTTTAGTTTATGGCCATCTTCTCTTCCTAGAATATAAGTTCCTGATCATCAGGCCTTCAGAGCATAGAAGGAGCTGGGTACACGGCACAGACCTTCACGGCAGACACCTCTTCGAATGAATGAATCATCGTAGAGTTAATGAAATAATAAATGTGAGGCTGGCACCTCGCAACCTAACTCTCAGGTAAGTTCCTATCAGCGTTTTCATTAGAAGGCAGGGTCCATGTGCACAGCTAGTTGTCGGCTCTTGGCTGGGGGTCTCGGTTCCTCTCCATGTGGATGTCCCCAGAATCCCCAGGAGGGAGGGGTCACTCACACTTGGTCCTGGGAGGGAGGAGAGTGGGAGAGAAAGGCTTTTTGGAGGAGATAGTGCCTGAGCCGGACCTCGTTGTCAGGATGCATTTGATGGATACGGGGACAAGCATTGAGGTTAATTAAGGCCCGAGGTCACACGGGTGGTAGCACACAGTAGGCGGTGCTTTTCCCCTGGACTCTGCTGCCTTCACACACCCCAGAGCCTGCAATGGGTTTTACATCAGTGATACTTGGCTGGGGGGAGTGTAAGGACTGAGTGGTGAGAAAGCAGGATCGAGGTCGGCTCTGAGAGCAGCTCATCTGCCCTCTCCACGGCCCTAACAGGTGCATGCGGATTTGGCATGAGTCACCAGACAGCCAGGGCAGAATGAAAATTGTGTGATTCAGCGTCTATTAGAATAAAAACACAAATCTTCAGGAGTTTGTCCGAGTCCGTCCCCCACCCCCACCCCATGCTATGGCCTGGGAGAAATCCCTCTTTGGGGCCTTATAAAGAAAGGGGTAAGTGGGTTATTTTCTCAACAATGCCCCCCTATGCCAGCTATAATAGTAACACTTTATTACTTTTTCTCATAATGTCCCATCTTGTAATTGTTACAGCTGCTTCCCCACCCCCACTAGGTGGTGTGTCTAGGAGGCAAAGGTGAGGGCTCAAAGTGAAGGGAGGTCATTCTAGTGGAAGCAGGGGCACCTGGTACACAGTGATGAAAGTTCCAGGATTGCCTAGGAGAGAGATGTAATCACTGAGAACCAGAGAAGAGATTGTGGTACCCTCCACCCCGGGGAGCCCCAAAGAGCCATGGTTCCTGGTGCTCACATCCTCGGATGGTGCCCTCCTGTGTGGAGCCAGGGCTGTGTGACCCCAGAATTCAGAATGACCAGGCCATAAAAGCCATTCCAGCTTCCACCTGGACCTGGATCTCAGATGGCTTGCTCTGAGGGCAGGTGGCCAGCATCCCCTGAAGATGCTCAGTCAGCCCCAGGAGATGTCCAGGTGGAGGGGAACGGAGCCAAGAGCCAGCACCAAACGTGGCCTGTGTGGTCCTCTGTGGCCGTCAGACCTTTAGATGACTGCAGCCTGGCCAATATCTGGCTGCAGCCACATGGGACACCCCAGGAGATAATTGCCCAGAAGTCCTGGAATCTGTAAGCACAGTTAATGGCGGGTTTTGTCACTAAGCACTGGGGTCACCTGTCACAGCTTTGGGTGTCTGCACCTGACACTCAGCACAGTGTTGGGATGTGATCAATGCTCAAAAAGAAGTAACTGCTGTCATTGTCACATAAAGGCAGTTCCATTTTCCAACATTTGTCCCTGATTTTCCAGGACACGTCTTCCCTTGGGCTCAATCCACACCCACAGCGCCCTCTGGGGGAGGCTGTACCCAGCAGAAGACTGTCAGATGGTGGCAGACTGGCCAACACCATTGGGCCCTTGCTCTGATTCACTGCAGCTGAGTCCTTGGGGGAAGGGAGGCACTCAGGACAACCACAGGGCGGGAGCCAGCCTTTGTACCTTTGGAACATGGCCAAATGGCTCAGCCACAGCGCCTTTGACTTTGAATGCCCTTGGCGAGCTCCTTACTCTGTAGCCCAACTCTGCAGCTGTTCTTCTCACTCTGTGCCTCTTGAAGCTTATAATAAAATATAATAAAAGTCCTTCCCTGGGAATTTCTTTGTTCTTTGAGCAGCTCTTTTTTTCTCACATCCTTAAAGAGCCCACATAAAACAACAAGGGTCCGGGCAGAGGAAGGGTTAAGGACATCTGATAGAGTCTTAAGGAGCCCAGTCAAGGCTTGTGCCTGAGCAGAGTGATTTGAGCCAGCATTGCAGGAAGACAAGACATCGTTTCCCTGCTCTGCCTGCTAAGAAGGCCTGGATTTCCATAAGTAAGTAGATAAACACAACGTGCAGGAGGCAGACAGGGAAAGCAAGAAAGAACACACTATTCATTAACTTCTCCGCTCCTAATAGGATCACAATGGGCTGAGCAGCATTTCTGCTCATGTACCTCCGTACAAAGCCCCATCTGGGCCCCAGCCACCTGGGAGTCCAGATTAGGCTCTCGGCTGCCCCAGAGCCTGGCTGTTTGCTCCCCCTTATCAAGAAAGGCGCCCAAGTTGGGTGCCAGGAGGTCACTCATGCCTGCCCTGTCTGAGCTGGGCTTGGACCCAGGTGGGCCAAGGGCAGCTTCTGCACCCAGCCTCCCAGCAGGAAGCTCCTGGTGCAGGGGTGGAGTATGGGGCCGTGGAGCCCGGCTTGCTGCTGGCAGCCCTCGCCAGGTTGACCAACACCGTGGGAAGCAGTATTTTTACAGCCATAGACAGAAGCAAGCCCTGTGGACATGGGCCAATGGATGCTTTAGAAGGACATAAGCAAGTATGTATTCCAGGGCTGAGAGTAGGGGATCAGAGCCCAACCCAGCCCAGAGCAGCATGAGCTCTGGAGACAGACGATGAACACAGCTCTGACCACGAGCAGAGAGGAAACGCAGCCCACTCGGCCTCAAGCCTAGTCTTCCTTTTCCTGCCATCATGGAATTTCCACCTTGCATGTTGCTGGAAGCCTTGGCCGTCAGTGTGAGCACAATGTCCCTGGCTCCTGTGCAGAGGTGGAGTGCTCTCCACTGTGGACTGTCTTCACTTGTGGTCCTGAAGTCTTCCTTACATTCTTCGTAGAAGACTCCTCCGTGCACTGTTCCTGCACTGACACGCAAGAAGTGGGCCATGGAGCTCCGAGTGGACAACCGGATAGGGTCGGCCCTCACAATTCATGGGGGATTGGTTCCAGGACCCCCACAGATACCAAAATCCACGGATGCTCAAATCCCTTATATAAAATGGCATATAACTTATGCACATCATCTTTTACACTTTTAAATCATCTCTAGATTACTTACAACGCCTAATACAATGTAAATGATATGTAAATAGTTGTAAATACAATGTAAATGCTATGTAAATAGTTGCCTACATGCAGCAAATTCAAGTTTTACTTTTTGAAACTTTCTGCATTTGGGGGGTGGAAATATTTTTGATCCTTCCATCCATGGATGGTTGAATCTGCCTCTGAAGCAAGAGAGGCAGAACCTGAGGATACGGGGGTCCCACTGTACACATCATCCACCCCAGCTAAGAATTCAGTTCTGACTGAGCTTATTCGGTAAAAAAAAAAAATGCACCCACGCAATGAAGCCGCTGAGGTTGGAAACCTGCCTGGCCCTCTCCTACCCGAGCCTGGGTCTCTCTACCTGAGCACACACCTACAGGGCTCCCAGCCTTTTGCCAATCACCCTAGGAAGTTCGGCTCCTGTTCCACTAGGGTAAGAATTCTTAAATTGGTTTCCCATCACTGGCTTGAATTAAGCCCAAAATCCTCAGCCTGCCCTTCAAAGCCTCCTCTCAACTTCCCCACCTGGATTGTACCTGTAACTCTTCAGGGTTCTTCTCTATGGGTCCCATTCTCCTGCTGCACTCTAGGGAGGAGAGCACAACAGTGAGGGCGTGGGCTTGGGGTTCAGACAGACCTGGACTCTGACGTGCAATATGGTTGAGCCTCAGTTTCCTCATCTACAAAACAGGGATAATACTGGTCCCTGCTTCATAGTGTTGGTAAGAGAGTTAAACACAGATACCTGGAAAGTAGCATGCAATGCCCAGCACATGGTTCGCTCCCAGTCACTAAGCACCAGTAGTGATTCTATGACTACCACAACTCTGAACATGACAATTATTGTTTATATTATAATCACCATCATCACCATCATCACCATTATCACCACCAGCATCATCGTCGTCATCACCAATCACCACCACCGTCATCATCACCATTGTCACCATCATTAACATCATCACCATCATCACCATCATCATCACCATCATCACCATTGTCACCACCAGCATCATCGTCATCATCACCAATCACCACCACCGTCATCATCACCATTGTCACCATCATTAACATCATCACCATCATTACCATCGTCACCATCATCACCATTATCACCACCAGCATCATCGTCGTCATCACCAATCACCACCACCGTCATCATCACCATTGTCACCATCATTAACATCATCACCATCATCACCATCGTCACCATCATCACCATTATCACCACCAGCATCATCATCGTCATCACCAATCACCACCACCGTCATCATCACCATTGTCACCATCATTAACATCATCACCATCATTACCATCGTCACCATCATCACCATTATCACCACCAGCATCATCATCGTCATCACCAATCACCACCACCGTCATCATCACCATTGTCACCATCATTAACATCATCACCATCATTACCATCGTCACCATCATCACCATTATCACCACCAGCATCATCGTCGTCATCACCAATCACCACCACCGTCATCATCACCATTGTCACCATCATTAACATCATCACCATCATTACCATCGTCACCATCATCACCATTATCACCACCAGCATCATCGTCGTCATCACCAATCACCACCACCGTCATCATCACCATTGTCACCATCATTAACATCATCACCATCATCACCATCATCATCACCATCATCACCATTATCACCACCAGCATCATCGTCATCATCACCAATCACCACCACCGTCATCATCACCATTGTCACCATCATTAACATCATCACCATCATTACCATCGTCACCATCATCACCATTATCACCACCAGCATCATCGTCGTCATCACCAATCACCACCACCGTCATCATCACCATTGTCACCATCATTAACATCATCACCATCATCACCATCGTCACCATCATCACCATTATCACCACCAGCATCATCATCGTCATCACCAATCACCACCACCGTCATCATCACCATTGTCACCATCATTAACATCATCACCATCATTACCATCGTCACCATCATCACCATTATCACCACCAGCATCATCATCGTCATCACCAATCACCACCACCGTCATCATCACCATTGTCACCATCATTAACATCATCACCATCATTACCATCGTCACCATCATCACCATTATCACCACCAGCATCATCGTCGTCATCACCAATCACCACCACCGTCATCATCACCATTGTCACCATCATTAACATCATCACCATCATTACCATCGTCACCATCATCACCATTATCACCACCAGCATCATCGTCGTCATCACCAATCACCACCACCGTCATCATCACCATTGTCACCATCATTACCATCGTCACCATCATCACCATTATCACCACCATCATCACCATTATCACCACCAGCATCATCGTCGTCATCACCAATCACCACCACCGTCATCATCACCATTGTCACCATCATTAACATCATCACCATCATTACCATCGTCACCATCAGCAGCAGCAGCAGCACCGTCATCATCATCGTCATCTTTCTTGCCCTTCCTGCCATGACATGGAATCTTCTTTCTGCTCCCTGTCCTGCCCCACCTCACCCCCATCCTTTCCCAGTCTCTGCTACTCTCTGAGCTCAGATCCTGGTACCAGTAGCACAGGGAACCTGGGCAGCTCTGGCTTCACTGCAGCCCAGTCCTCCTGGCTGGAGTCCTCTGAGGCGGTCTCCTACGGCTGAGCCTGCTCTCCTACATCAGAGGCTGGCCTCAGCACAGTTTCCTGTGACAACGTTTAGTTAAGTGTTCTATTGTATGGTTCTCTAAATGTCCACTGGAATTCAAATCTGCCAATAAACCCAAATAAGCCACCTATAAAGGGAAAACAATTATTGTGGGCAGACAGCAAAATGCCCAGAAATCAGACAGAATAATATCTCCAGGCAGACACTGAAATTTGCAGACACAAAATCAGGAAAGGTTTGTCACCCATTCTTGAGCATCCTTTCTTTCAGGTGCCATTATGTGCACGGCACAAGGTGGAGAGAGATCACCTCCCACACACACCAGGTGCCAGATGACAGGCTTTCAGACCCTGCCTGGGTGCTCTTTCTGCAAAATAAAAGCCAGTTTCAGGTCCAGAGGAAATCAAGCCCTGCCTGTGCAGGGACAAGCTCAGTATTGCTGGTCCTGCAGCAGGGGTGTTTCCATGGGGACATCATGGTTCCTGGCCTGGGGAATCATGGTGCCCAGCCTGGAGCACAAAAGCACCTGTGCAGGTGTTTATAAGGGACTAGACAGGGAGTGATGCTTCTCGCAGGTGTTTTCCCTTCAAGGGCACTTTGACACTCCTTTGCTCCTGGAGTTCTCGTTGTGACCTGGAGAGTTTCGGGTAATCGGGTTATCTTCAGTAAAGATGATGAGGCTGCACCCGGGAGCAGGGTGTGGGGTGGGGGAAGCTACACAGCAGGTGAGCCCAGGCCTGGGATGTGCTGGAACAGGGCCTCTGCCTTCCGATCCAGGACCTGTTCTCCCAGGCAAGCCAGGTATCCCTGTGAGCATCAGTCCCAAAGGTCACTGGTGTCAACATATGAAGTTTTCTGAAAAAGATGTGTTTCCAGACGGTGCAAAGAACTAAGCTCTCAGTGAGTCCAGCGCAGCTCAGACCTGAAGGACCACCTGAAGGACCCACCGAGTGTGCACAGAATGCCTCTAGGCAACATCTCAGAAAGGCTGGACCCCAGGGCTGACCATCCCACCCCATCTCCCTCCACCCAGGGCCTGAACTCCACTCACAGAGGCTCTCAGATTCAGAGGACCCCCAGATGCCATCCTTGGTAATCAGCTCCTCCTCTCTGCAGCCCATATGTTCCCCCAGCACCTCGGCCGTCCTACTAGCCCAGCACCGGCCTCCTTCCACCTCCTATTAGAACTGTTTGTACCTTGACTTCCTTCTTTCTGGAGCCTGAGTTCTTTGAGGTCAGATGCTACTCATGGAGTGACTCTTCCTGAGCACTATCAATGTCCCCCCTTGCCCCCCCAAAATTGTCTTGGGTGCTTTACATAGAATCTACCCATCCAATCTCCTGACAGCTGGGCCCAGAGGCGACCTCCATATTCTGACACCAGCTACTGTTCTATGGTACCAGAGAGTAAGATGTCAGAATCTTAGTAAGAGCTTTTTGGGCAGTTGGAAATAAAATCCTCTCAAATTAAATGTACACACGCATTACAAGATGTCTAACTTCAGAAGCACATGTCTTAGACTTGAGGAGAGGTGACACACTCCCCCTGTTGGGTGAGGAAACAGAACAGCCAACAAGGAAGTGACCTGTGCATCCAGCCTCCCTGCAAGGCCAGCTCATCTGTGTGCTGGACGTCGCTATTCACGCTGGGTTTTCAGGGACTGTGTGGCTGGGCGGCAGAGCCCCACACAGACTGAAGTAAGATACAAGTGAGCTGTGATGCCAGCTCTGCCCCCATAAGCCATAGTTTCCCTGGGGTCACTCGACAGGTGGTCTAGGCTCAGAATCTCTCACCTGCAGGGCCAGCATCCTCACGGGTCCAGATGCCTGAAGTACTCATGGATCTTATGTAATGACAAAGCCCAACTCACCTGCAGTCCTCTGGGGACAAATCTGACCTGAGCTACCTGAGGTTCTTTATGGCCTTTGACTGACCCAGTTGGCATGACTATTCATATGTTTGTGTTTGATTACAGATATTGTCTGTACCCCTGGGGCTGTTCATAAGATGCTTTATGTGCATCATGTATGTTTTAGATGTTGAAGGATGCTGAGTTCTGAAACTCATTTGGTCCCAAGGGTTCTGGGAGCAGGAGGAACCCCGCCCATCAGGCTGAAACAGAGCTCAGTCCGGCAGCCAGGCCGAGGGCTGCCATCTGCGAGCTGCAGGCTCCCATCCACTACTTTCTCGTCCTCCCAGTGGGTTAATAGCAGCTGGGACTTGGGCGTTGCTCTGTGGGCTCCTGGCCCATGTTCCTTCCTCTCTAAGAGACTTAGGAAGCCCTTTCCAAGAAACGGTGCTCTGGTAGGGAATCTGCATCCCAGAACCACCCAAAAGGTTCACTGGGTGCCTGGAGGGGTCTGCCTCCCTGGGGAAAGAGAGCAGACCAGGGGTGAGTATGCCGTGGAGGAGGTCCAGGTTGCAGACTCGGGATAGGGTCAAAAGGTGAGCTAGTATCACTGTTACTAAGCAACGTCTTCACGAAGATGCTCTCACATCCGGAGCAGACGTTCACGTCCTTGTGCCCAGCCCTGGGATTACTTTCCTGCCACCACTTGGAGCTGAAACCACCACATCGTTTCTGGGATCAGCACCTCTAATGAGGCCCTCAATCCCCTATTACTCGTTTCTGGTGCCCAGGGTCCCCTATTCTGTTTGATAATCTCATCTGCTCCCATCTGCCAGGACACAGACGTAACAAACACCTCATGTTTGAAAACAGAAAAGGGGCAGAGGAGGGTAGCTGCACAATTGTGGACAGAAACAGCCAACTGTGAGCTCTTCAAGGGACATGGTGCTGCCGGCCAGATGAAAACTCCTACCCACGGGTAAAATTCTTGGGGCTGGGCAGCCATAGAAGGACCTGAAGGAAGACTCCTTCTGCAAATCACCCGTCCCTGAATCTTTGATGCCATTTATTCTCTTGATACCTCTGTCTGCCTCTCCTCCCAGATGGAGGTCAAGATGAAATCCCACTTGAAGTCAACAGGCTGTCCTGGAAGGGAGATGAGATTCCTCTGGGAAGAGCAGACGTTCTGCATGGCGGGAACATGGGGGAGCTGGGCCCAGATCCCTGGAGCTCTACAGGAGCTCTCCCATCATCCTGGGAGCCCGGGCAGCAGAGCTGCTGTTTGACCCTCACAAAGTGCCTGTGACCAGGGCTTCAGTGAATGCGTGTAAATGCCAGGAGTGAACGTTTCTGGGATGCTTATCACGGCCTGTACAGCATTGGACATTCTAATCAACCTGAGTCCCAGTGCAACCCCAGGAGGTAAATGCTGTTATTCCATAGGTGAGGAGATGGGACACAGAGGGTCAGATGATGCACTTGACATCACAGAGCTGTTGGGCATGGAGTCTAGATCCAACCCAGCACCCAGAGTCCTGGCCGCTCCCCAATTCTGCCTGGGGCACTGTGGCCGGATGACCCTGCAGGAGCCTGGGGAAAGCTGGTGGCAAGGAAGTCCAGCCGCAGGGGCAGGATGGTGCTTAGAAGGCTGATGTGTTGGTCTCGGGACAGAACACCACACAGGAGGTGGAGGTGTCCGGGGAGATGGAGAGTGGGGATGACCAGCAGACTCCTGAGGAGGTCAGGGTGGATGGGAGACAGTGGTTGATCAACTGGGCAGGCCTGGGTGAATGGTGATTGCACTGGGCATAATGGGTGACCCCTACCATGCTGCTCATAGACCATTGCCTTGAGGAGAAGAGCTGGTGTCCATCAGGGGCTGTGCTGAGGTCCTCCAACTGCTGGGTAGAAGAATCACTGTGGGGTGTTGGCAATCTCTAGTTCACCCAAATCTAAGTGTCTGCACCCAAACCACCACCCCATTCTTACAGCTAAGCAACTCCTCCCCCTCCAATGCCTTATTTTGGGCTTAAATATAGCCGACCATGACATGATCCTATGCTCTGTGCAGAGCCACCAGCTAAGGATCCTCCACATTTGGATACCACCTTGGTGGGGGTGTATGTGTCCTGATCCTACATTCCTTTCTGGGGTTTCCCCACCTGATTTTCAGGGTGCTTTGGAAAGCAAACATGTTTGAGGGGGTCAACTATCACCACGTCATCAGGCTTGCATGTTATTCTGGGAACATCCCAGCAGAATTTCTGGGGAAAATTAATCATGGATAAAGGAATATTTTGTTGAGCCTTATGACACTGGCAATTCTTAGCTTGACTATTGCAAGTCCATGAGGTTCAACCTTGGCGATGGGAAAAGACCACAGACAGAGCCCCTCACCTGTGTGACCTTCATTTACTCAGCATCTTGTTACCATATTAAGAGGTGGATGACAAACAACTTGGCCTCCAGAGCCCACCTTGGGTCCTGGGGGTCCTGGGGAGTGACGGGCTCAGGCCCCTCGCTGACCCTCTGGGTGAGGGTTAACTTGCCCCACGGCTGTTCAGCTGTGTCAGAGGAGAACCCCATGACTCTAGCTTTCCTCAGTGCTTCTCTGGAAGTGGAGAACGGCATGGAGGAATTTCCCACCTGCCCTCATGGATTTCCATCTCATTTCTTATTGATGTGATGTCAGAGTCACTTGTCTCTCGTCCTGATGTTCCTGATCATGCAATTTAACTGTGAAGCCAAATTGTCAGTTCAGCATTTTGCTTTTGTAGACACCATGCCTCCAAAATTGTGCATATGGTGGGGTGGGGGACCAGGGAGAATAGGGTCCCCGTGTTCCTATCACATGGCTGCAAACATGAAAGGTCAGAAACATACAATGAGGAGCAGTGGACAGGAAGGAGCTGGTGGTATAGAGCAACAGAGAAGAGGCTGAGTGACTGAGGTCAGGGAACAGGTGAGAGGGGTGGCCAGGGAGGTAGGCGCACTGTCCTTTGCCTTCTGATCCACCTCCACGAGTACTCTGGACTTTACCCTCAGTGCCCTGGGAGGCATCTGAGTGAGACAGCAAAGGGTGAGACTCCATCCTGCTTGGCTTGCAGTGGTTTGTTTCCCCCTCTTTCTGACCCCGTGGTGTCCACCGAGGCACGAATGTCATCCCCCGCCAATGGAGCTTTGTGCCATCACCCACAAGTGCTTCTGAAACAGCACCCACGGACCCAGAGAGAGTCTGTTTCTCAGGAGACAGCATGCTCCTTGAGGGCGGGGTTGTCATCTGTTCTCGGAAGGTTGACTCCCCAGGACCCAGGGAAGCTGCAGATGCTTGGTGGTGATTAATCCACCAAACCCCTGGCCTCTTCTCCTCCCCTCTGTGCCTGACTCCCCATCAGGACCCTTCAGACCTCAGCAAGGATGCATGTCCTGCATCCCCTGGCTAGGGTCTGAAGCACAAGGCACATCTGTACTGGACCTGAGACTGTCTCTCTCCTGCCAGCCCGCAGCACAGCTACGGACATAGCAGAAGCTAAATAGATGTTACTAAGGAGAAAGATAATTTACAGCTTCTTAAAATGGTTTGAAGTTCAGAAACAGAGAGAAACAAAAAAAAAAAAAAAAAAAAAAAGGAGCAGCACTAACTTTCCTAGACCCTGCACGGTCTGGATTCTTAAAACTTGCATTTCAAAGGGACTTGGAACTTCTTCCAATTCACTGAGCTGCTGCTTTGCAAACTCCACTTGATTTCTGAACTCATCATGAAGTTTATGAATTTTGTATTTTTACACCAGGGCTCTCTGAAGTTTTATCTTTAAGAAGAAAAACAAAACCTAAGTGCGATTATCTTCCTTTTTAATAGAAAAGACCATGCAGCTGCTACAAAGTTCACATTCAAAGGCATTCATGTTCACATGGAAGGGTCGAAACAGAAACTTGAAAGTAAATGGCTTTGTGGAAATTCACAATGTGAAGCAGTAAGCAGTCATTCAGGAGAGTAAACCGGAGCCCTGCCAGGCCATTGACAAGGCATTACCGAGCTTGAAATGCAAGATGCTGAAAGGCATGTCTGATAAAATTCATTACTGCAAAACAATGACACAATATAAAGGCTGCACATTATGTATGGGGGTCTATATGCATATGTGTATTTACATATACATGCACTGCTCATTTGTGCATGTGACAGTCATGTGATGTGTGTGCATGCATGCATGTGTGGGGAGATATATATATATATATATATATATATATATATATATATATATATATATATATATATAATATGTACCTGAATTTGGAAGACTAGATAGCATGGATTTCCTAGCGCTGAAGTTTGGGGGGGGGGGCAGTGGATATTGGGGGTGTAAGGAGGATAGTGAAAGGGGAATAAATAAAAATTAAGCATTCAGAAAAATAAATGATGTACTTTAATGCTTATTTGTAAAGTATGCATATAATAAATCGAATTTAGAATAAAAAGAAAATGAAGGTTGGGTAACCCTCAGAGGATGAAATGAAATGAAATAGTGTCTAAGAAAATGTTTCCTAAGTAGAGAAGTGAAGTTCGGCTGAAATTATTATGACTGTTGTCAAATTGCTATTACTATTACTAAAGACTCAGCTCAGCCAGGACATGGGCTACACTTGCCTCTGGTCTGCTCTAAGCAAACATCACATTGAATGGTTTTGTGCTCTGATTCCAGCTGGATTTGGCTTCCTAGCCCGGCCAGGCTTCGGGAGCATGTCCTATCTGGGTGTTTGTCCCCAAGCATGCATTCTACCATGCCTTTTCTGGGGTGCCTCCACCCCACTAATTTACCCACTCGGTGTACAGACCATTATCTCCTTCTCCCTGAAAACCTCTTCTAGAATGAGGCTGGGTTGGCCAATGACCCCCATGTGTGATCTAAAGCTCAAAGCTCCCTCTCTCAAAGGAAAGCTGGTTCTCACCTGCAGGGCTATGGGCCATCAGTGAGCCATGGGCAGGACGTACTGGCAACCAGACACAGGGATAACTGCCCGTCTCATCCTGAGCTCCCAGCCAGCAACTGCACCTTCACTCAACCCAGCAGTATGTTCATTACTTAGAACTGGATGTAGGTCTGTGCTCTCCCCAGAGTAGGTGTTTACCCTCAGTTCTCAAGTATGTGCAAAGCTGGAGGAACACTGGAAATCAGTGTGTGGTAATAGTACAGCATTCTATGCAGCCATTCTAAATGGCAAGGAAGATAAATGAGAAAATTACCAATGGTTTCCCAGAGGCCAAGAATAAAGTAGTTGCAAGAGATATGAGGAAAGCATTAGGAGGTGATGATGGAAAGGTAGATTGAGAAGGCTATTAAAGGCCAAAAATAAGATCAGATTTATGTTTTGGGGCAAGAGCCACCAAATATTTTAGAACAGGGAGTGAACAAAGAGCTCCTCCTCTCACAGGCAAAGAGAAGATGGTTCAGAGGCGTCAAAGCTACAGAAGACCAGAAGACATCAGGTCTTAATCAACCCATCAAGAGATGATTGTTACACCCGGTGTTCTCATTCCTATGGTAACAGGATTTCTCCCAGGAATGTCTATCCTGAAGCTCTCTGTGTGATCCCAAGATGACCCTGGCATCACTGCCATTAGCAGAAAACTATAAACTAGATTAGGCAAAGCCAAGCTAGTGTTCTGACACCAGTGTTGGCTTTGAAGGGGTTCTGTGCCACCACCACTGCATGCCCGCCCCCGTTTCTGTTGTATACTTTTCAAAATGAATCGCAGAGTAAGTATTTCCTGAGCCTCTGAGTGAAGCAGTGTTAAATCCCCAGGTCCACTAGACTCCAGGATTGCCATCCTGCATTTCTCAGGCTTGGGGAAGTCAGGAACTGACTGAGAGCATTGGTATGCTGTTTTACAACAATGACCAGGAATTTCTGACTATGCTCATGATGGAGAAACAGGGACCAGATTATCCTTCACACGTACAATGACTCAAAAACTGGATAAAATGTATGAAACATGGTTTTAAAGATATTAGGTCTCAGGAAGTCCCGGGCGGTGATTCCTGAGAGATAGGAAACCCACATGGTCAGACTGTGGCTTCTGAGGTTACACCAGGAGGAGTTTCCAGGCTGAGCCAGGGAGGATGTGTCCAGGCAGAGCCCGGCTGATAGGGACAGAGTAAAGGGACAAAGTATGTGATTAAATAGTTAATCCCACTATTGGACTGTAAATAGAAAAAAGTATGGGATATGCCTGTAAGTTAATGATCACTCAGAAAGCAGGTTTACTTAACCACAAAACCAAGCAGGCTTGCTTAGCAACAAAGCCATGAAACAGAAGCATGAGACATGCCCACAAACAATAAAACAATGGTAAAATGAGACCCATGCCCTTCCCAGTGAGCTCAGAAAGTTAATGATTCCTAGGACACTCTCCTCTGTGTACACTAAAAAAAAAAAATACAGAAAGAGTGACATTATATTGAAACCTGAGATGATTTACCATATTTTATTATATGTTACTGCCTTTTTACTCATTTTCATTGTGCCATGACAGTCCTGGTTTGACCATGTAGAGACAAGAAAACTCCCCTGTCTGATGTGGAAGAGGAGTTGATGATGGAAGCTTCACATCTACTCAAGAATGAGGAAGAACCACATTCACAGAAAGATAGACAAGGTGAAAGGGCAGAGGGCTATGTACCAGATGAAGGAACAAGATAAAACCCCAGAAAAACAACTAAATGAAGTGGACATAGGCAACCTTCCAGAAAAAGAATTTGGAATAATGATAATGAAGATGATCCAGGGCCTCAGAAAAAGAATGGAAGCAAAGCTCAAGAAGATGCAAGAAACGTTTAACAAAGACCTAGAAGAATTAAAGAACAAACAAACAGAGATAAATAATACAATAACTGAAATGAAAACTACACTAGAAGGAATCAATAGCAGAATAACTGAGGTACAAGAAGGGATAAGTGACCTGGAAGACAGAATGGTGGAATTCAGTGCTATGGAACAGAATAAAGAAAAAAGAATGAAAAGAAATGAAGACAGCCTAAGAGACCTCTGGGACAACATTAAACACAACAACATTTGCGTTATAGGGGTCCTAGGAGGAGAAGAGAGAGAGAAAGGACCCAAGAAAATATTTGAAGATATTATAGTCGAAAACTTCCCTAACATGGGAAAGGAAATAGACACCCAAGTCCAGGAAGCACAGAGAGTCCCATACAGAATAAACCCAAGGAGAAACATGGCGAGACACATAGTAATCAAGTTGGCAAAAATTAAAGACAAAGAAAATTATTGAAAGCAGCAAGGGAAAAATGACAAATAACATACAAGGGAACTTCCATAAGATTAACAGCTGATTTCTCAGCAGAAACTCTACAAACCAGAAGGGAGTGGCATGATATACTTAAAGTGATGAAAGGGAAGAACCTACAACCAATATAACTCTACCCGGCAAGGATCTCATTCAGATTCAACGGAGAAATCAAAAGCTTTACAGACAAGCAAAAGCTAAGAGAACTCAGCACCACCAAACCAGCTCTACAACAAATGCTAAAGGAATGTCTCTAAGTGGGAAACACAAGAGAAGAAAAGGACCTACAAAAACAAACCCAAAACAATTAAGAAAATGGTCATAGGGACATACATATTGATAATTACCTTAAACGTGAATGGATTAAATGCTCCAACCAAAAGACACAGGCTTGCTGAATGGATACAAAAACAAGACCCATATATATGCTGTCTACAAGAGACCCACTTCAGACCTAGGGACATACAGAATGAAAGTGAGGGGATGGAGAATGATATTCCAGGCAAATGGAAATCAAAAGAAAGCTGGGGGCTTCCCTGGTGGTGCAGTGGTTGAGAGTCCATCTGTCGATGCAGGAGACGCGGGTTTGTGCCCCGGTCCGGGAGGACCCCGCATGCTGCCAGGTTGCTGGGCCTGTGAGCCATGGCTGCTGGGCCTGCGCGTCCGGAGCCTGTGCTCTGCGACGGGAGAGGCCACAGCGGTGGGAGGCCTGTGTACCACAAAAAAAAAAAAAAAAAAAAAAAAAAGCTGGAGTAGCAGTATTCATATCAGATGAAATAGACTTTAAAATAAAGAATGGTATAGAGACAAGGAAGGACCCTACATAATGATCAAGGGATCACTCCAAGAAGAAGATATTATACATATATAATATATAATATATATTATTATATAACAATATATATTATATATATTATTATATAACAATTATAAATATATATGCACCCAACATAGGAGCACCTCAATACATAAGGCAACTGTTAACAGTTATAAAAGAGGAAATCGACAGTAACTCAATAATAGTGGGGGACTTTAACACCTCACTTACACCAATGGACAGATCATCCAAGCAGAAAATTAAGAAGGAAACACAGCTTTAAATGACACAATAGACCAGATAGATTTAATTGATATTTATAGGACATTCCATCCAAAAGCAGCAGATTACACTTTTCTTCTCAAGTGTGCATGGAACATTCTTCAGGATAGATCACATCTTAGGTCACAAGTCAAGCCTCTGTAAATTTAAGGAAATTGAAATCATATCAAGCAACTTTTCTGACCACAACACTATGAGATTAAAAATCAATTACAGGGAAAAAAACATAAAAAACACAAACACATGGAGGCTAAACAATACGTTACTAAATAACCAGGAGATCACTGAAGAAATCAAAGAGGAAATCAAAAAATACCTAGAGACAAAGGACAATGAAAACACGATGATCCAAACCTATGGGAGGCAGCAAAAACAGTTCTAAGAGGGAAGTTTATAGCTATACAAACCTACCTCAAGAAATAAGAAAAATCTCAAATAAATAATCTAACCTTACACCTAAAGGAACTAGAGGAAGAAGAACAAACAAAACCCAAAGTTAGTAGAAGGAAAGAAATCATAAAAATCAGAGCAGAAATAAATGAAATAGAAACAAAGAAAACAATAGCAAAGATCAATAAAACTAAAAGCTGCTTCTTTGAGAAGATAAACAAAATTGATAAACCATTAACCAGACTCATCAAGAAAAAGAGGGAGAGGACTCAAATCAATAAAATTAGAAATGAAAAATGAGAAGTTACAATAGGCACCACAGAAATACAAAGCATCCTAAAAGACTACTACAGGCAACTCTATGCCAATAAAATGGACAACCTGGAAGAAATGGACAAATTCTTAGAATGGTATAACCTTCCAAGACTGAACCAGGAAGAAATAGAAAATATGAACAGACCAATCACAAGTAATGAAATTGAAAATGTGATTAAAAATCTTCCAACAAACAAAAGTCCAGGACCAGATGGCTTCACAGGTGAATTCTATCAAACATTTAGAGAATAGCTAACACCCATCCTTTTCAAACTCTTCCAAAAAATAGCAGAGGAAGGAACACTCCCAAACTCATTCTATGAGGCCACCATCACACTGATACCTAAACCAGACAAAGATAGTACAAAAAAAAAAAAAGAAAATTACAGACCAATATGACTGATGAATATAGATACAAAAATCTTCAACAAAATACTAGCAAAAAGAATTCAACAACACGTTAAAAGGATCATACACCATGATCAAGTGGGATTTATCCCAGGGATGCAAGGATTCTTCAATATGTGCAAATCAGTCAATGTGATACACCATATTAACGAATTGAAGAATAAAAACCATATGATCATTTCAATAGATGCAGAAAAAGCTTTTGACAAAATTCAACACCCATTTATGATAAAAACTCTCCAGAAAGTGCGCATAGAGGGAACCTACCTCAACACAATAAAGGCCATATATGACAAACCCACAGCCAACATCATTCTCAATGGTGAAAAACTGAAAGCATTTCCTCTAAGATCAGGAACAAGACAAGGATGTCCACTCTCACCACTATTATTCAACATAGTTTTGGAAGACCTAGCCATGGCAATCAGAGAAGAAAAAGAAATAAAAGGAATACAAATTAGAAAAGAAGAAATAAAACTGTCACTGTTTGCAGATGACATGATAGAATACACAGAGAATCCTAAAGATGCCACCTGAAAACCACTAGAGCTAATCAATGAATTTGGTAAAGTTGCAGGATACAAAATTAATGCACAGAAATGTCTTGCATTCCTATATACTAATGATGAAAAATCTGAAAGAGAAATTAAGAAAATGCTCCAATTTACCATTGCAACAAAAGGAATAAAATACCTAGGAATAAACCTACCTAGGGAGACAAAAGACCTGTATGCAGAAAACTATAAGACACTGATGAAAGAAATTAAAGAGGATACAAACAGATGGAGAGCTATACCATGTTCTTGGATTGGAAGAATCAATACTGTGAAAATGACTATACTACCCAAAGCAATCTACAGATTCAATGCAATCCCTATCAAATTACCAATGGTAGTTTTTACAGAACTAGAAGAGAAAATCTTAAAATTTGTATGGAGACACAAAAGACCCCAAATAGCCAAAGCAGTCTTGAGGGAAAAAAGCAGAGCTGGAAGAATCAGACTCTCTGACTTCAGACTATACTACAAAGCTACAGTAATCAAAACAATATGGTACTGGCACAAAAACAGAACTATAGATCAATGGAACAAGATAGAAAGCCCAGAGATAAACCCATGCACCTATGGTCAACTAATCTATGACAAAGGAGGCAAGGATATACAATGGAGAAAAGACAGTCTCTTCAATAAGTGGTGTTGGGAAAACTGGACAGCTACATGTAAAAGAATGAAATTAGAACACTCTCTAACACCATATACAAAAATAAACTCAAAATAGATTAGAGACCTAAATATAAGACTGAACACTATAAAACTCTTAGAGGAAAACATAGGAAGAACACTCTTTGACATAAATCACAGCAAGATCTTTTTTGATCCACCTACTAGAGGAATGGAAATAAAAGCAAAAATAAACAAATGGAACTGATGAAACTTAAAAGCTTGTGAAGAGCAAAAGAAACCATAAACAAGATGAAAACACACCCCTCAGAATGGGAGAAAATATTTGCAAATGAATCAACGGACACAGGATTAATCTCCAAAATATATAAACAGCTCATGCAGCTCAATATTAGAAAAACAAACAACCCAATCCAAAGATGGGCAGAAGACTTAAATAGACATTTCTTTAAAGAAGACATACAGATGGCCAAGAAGCATATGAAAAGCTGCTCAACACCACTAATTATTAGAGAAATGCAAATCAAAACTACAGTGAGGTATCACCTCACACCAGTTAGAATGAGCATCATCAGAAAATCTACAAACAACAAATGCTGGGGAGAGTCTGGAGAAAAGGGAACAGTCTTGCACTGTTGGTGGGAATGTAAATTGACACAGCCACTATGGAGAACAGTATGGAGGTTCCTTAAAAAACTAAAAATAGAATTACCATATGACCCAGCAATCCCACTACTGGACATATACCCAGAGAAAACCATAATTCAAAAAGACACATGCACCCCAATGTTCATTGCAGCATTATTTACAATAGCCTGCTCATGGAAGCAATCTAAATGCCCATTGACAGACAAATGGATAAAGAAGATGTGGTACATATATACAATGGAATATTACTCAGCCATAAAAAGGAACGAAATTGGGTCATTTGTAGAGATGTGGATGGATCTAGAGACTGTCGTACAGAGTGAAGTAAGTCAGAAAGAGAAAAACAAATATCTTATATTAACATATACATGTGGAACCTAGAAAAATGTTACAGATGAACCTGTTTGCAGGGCAGAAATTGAGACACAGATGTAGAGAAGAAATGTATGGACACAAAAGGGGGAAAATAGCAGGGGTGTGGGTGGTGGTGTGATGATTTGGGAGATTGGGATTGATGTATATACTGATGTGTATAAAATGGATGACTAATAAGAATAAAAAATAATAAATAAATAAAATCATCTTCACCAGCAGCAACATATTCATCACCATCCTATCATGATCCTTGTGTTCCCAGCAAATTCCCAT
Organism: Mesoplodon mirus; assembly: GCF_964341445.2. Lineage (NCBI taxonomy): Eukaryota > Metazoa > Chordata > Mammalia > Artiodactyla > Ziphiidae > Mesoplodon > Mesoplodon mirus. The sequence goes on from NC_138987.1 coordinate 43,708,182, forward strand.
TGTCCCCAGATTTCATCTCTGAGTTATATCGTATCTCTCCTTTTCTCTCTGTCATGGTAGGCCCGGATCCCACTTCAAAGTCCCTTCCATTTAATTCAGCCTTCCTTCTGCAATTAGGTATTCATTTTCACTACAATATTTGACATCTATTTGTATTTGGCATCTGTTACTACATGGTTGTCTTTTTTTTTTTTTTATGAGAACATGTAATCTTCCCTACTAGTTTATAACAATAGTATCTTTACTTCGTGTTCTTCTAGTGACTGGCATATGACACAATCGGCACTCAATAAATATCTTTAGCTGATTTCTACTTCATATCCATGATATTCCCTCCACTTATGGAGTTTTGTCAGCTTTATACAAGATGCACCCAAGTCTTTCAGAACTCTAGTGCTGCCTGTGAAGATGTCTTGGGTTAGTCAGACCAGTGGCCTGTTCATTTGCCCCCATCTTCCTACCTTTCAATCACTTAGCTGAAGTTCTGTTACACTTTTGTTTAACCCAGTTCTTTTCTTTCTTTTTTTTTTTAACATCTTTATTGGAGTATAATTGCTTTACAATGGTGTGTTATTTTCTGCTGTATAAAAAAGTGAATCAGCTATATGTAAACATATATCCCCATTAAAAAAAAAGAATGAGGAAGAAGGTGGTCTTCTCCCCCTCCCCATTCTTCCTTTGATTATAAAACTGTAGCCAACTAAGTTCTTGGGGCAGCATTCCCTTGCCTGCCCGTTAGTACTTTTCAAAGGCATCCTATTCTAATAAACTATTTCCTTACCTGTCACTCTGCCTCTCACTGACTTCTTTCTGTACCGAGACAGAAGAAGTCCTGAGACACATTCTGCTGGTTTCTATGGCCAGCTCCTGGAGTTAAGGAGATGGGACTGGTCATCCAGAGAGGCCAAGACAGCCAGAGTTTGCAGGGCACAGTGTCAGAAAGAAAACTCAGGAGAAGTAAAGAAACTTCTCTTTCAGACTGACTACTGATTCACACAAGCATGTGAAGAAACTACCCAACACAGTGGGAGGAAAATGCGAGAATCAGCAAAAACAATCCCCAAAGCTCACACAGGGCAGGAAGGTTTTCCATTCCCACCAGCCAGAGTAGAAGATCGCACACCTTACAGAGCCTTCAGTACAGAACTCAGAAGAAGTTTGACTTGGTAGTGAGAAGAAATATCAGTCAATAAAAACAGACCCAGAGTTGATAAAGATAAAAGAATTAGTGGACAGGTTTATTAAAATAGTAATTATAACTATGGTCCATATGTCGGAAGACCTAGAGGAAAGATATGTTCAATAGAGACATGAAAGATAAAAATGTCTCCCAAATCAAATCAAATCCCAGATGAAATTAAAAACTAAGAAGTCTTATATGAAAAGTATTCCATAAAGGATTAACAGCAGACTAAATGCTGAAGGAAAAATGCTTAATAAACTTGAGGACACATCCACAAAAACAACTTAAAATTAAGCAGAGCATTGTCAGGCTGTGGGACAGCTCCAAGAAAGCTAATACACGTGCAATTGGAGACCCCAATAGACAGAAGACAGCTGAAGGATGAAAAAATAGTTAAAGAAATAACAGCTGGAAAAAAATTTTATTTTGATGAAAACTACAAACCCACAGATCCAAGAAGCTCAAAGAACCCCAAGTGCAAGAAACATGAAGGAAATTACACCAAAGAATATAAAAATCAAATTGCTTCAAGGCTGAGGTTAAGATAAATCTTAAGGGAAGCCAGAGGAGGAAGCTTCATTTCCAGAAACATGGAGTAGGCATAATTGTTCTTATTCCTCCTGCTAAGAACACATACATATCCTGGTGATCATATATAAAACAAACACAATACAATTCTGAAATGTAGAGAGAAGACAGACCGGCTAGGGACCTCGGGACTGAGAAAACAAAACTGCAATATGTTCCTGGGCTTTGTTTTGGCTCATATGTCCCAGACTGGAGAAGCTGGCAACCCAGAAACACCATCAGGCTCAGACAAAAAGCCCCAAAGAACAGGAGGGAGTAAGCAAGAAAGACAGAAGCATTTCAGATGATAACTGCTCTATTCCAGCAAGAACCATAGTAAAAGCTGTGGCTGTAGCCTCACCTGTGCCAGCAAAGGATGAGAAGAGATTGCATACTTCCTCCTTTCCTGGTTGTAAGAAGGCATCCCAACACTTCCTCCACCCCACTAGGGTCACACCCAAAAGGCCGAGTAGGGAAACCCCTACCTCTCCACCTCCCAGTGTCAGGGAGGAGCCCCACACCCACCCAGTGGTAGTGAGAAACCTCTCCCCCTCCCCAAAGGGATGGTGTCAGGGAAGGCCTAGTGAGTGGGTCAGGATCTTCACCACCACTCAGCGGAATGGAGGCCACCTCCCACTGCCACAGGTCAGTGAGGGCCGTGTGGGGAGCAGTAACAAGGCACCCCATTCCCCCTAGCAGCCAGGGAGGGGTCTACAGGGGCCTAAGGGAGGGTCTGAACTCCAATCCCCCCTGCAGTATGAGAAGCTCCCTCCCAGAGTGGAGGCCAATTTAGATCCTGGACTTCCACCCAGTGATGGGGGGCAGGGTGCTCCACCTGCCCCCACTGGAGAGGTCTACTAAAACACCAGATTTAAATAAGAAGCAGAATCTCATAAAATAATATCCAAAGTGCCCAGTTTTCAATTGAGCATCACTTATCATACCAAGAACCATTAAGATCTCAACTTGAATGAGAAAAGAAAATCATCACCAACATTAAGAAAACACAGATGTTAGAATTGTCTGAAAAGGATATTTTAAAAGCCATTTCAAAAATACTTCGAAGAGCAATTTAAATCATTTATGACAAATGAAAAATATATAAAGTCTCTGCAAAGAAATCAGAAAGTTCAGAAATGAAAATTTTAGAACAGAAAATGGAAGCTACAGAAGTGAAAATAAAATAATGGAAATAAAAATCCTCAATGAGCTCAACAGTGACTGAAAAAGACAGAGGAAAGAATCAGTGAGCTGGACACAGAACAATAGAAACCACCCAATCTGGACAACAGAGAAAATAACTAAAAAACTAATTAACTAATTAAATAAAAATCAACAGAATCTTAGGGACAGGGAGAAATACAACAGAGGATTTAACACTTGTGTCAGAGGAGTCCCAGAAGAGAGAAGAAAGACAGTGGGGCTGAAAAGTATTCAAAAAAATTGTCTGAACATTTTCCAGATTTGGCAAAACACATAAACATTCAATTTCAGTAAGTTGAATGAATCACAGCAAAATAGGCCAAAAATGATACCTCCAGGCCTAAGTCTTTTTAATGGAGAATTTTCCGAGCTTTTAAAGAATTAATACCAATTTTAGATAATCTCTTCCAGAAAATTGAAGAGGATGGAATAATTTTCAATTTATTTTCTGAGGCCAGTGTTATTGATACCAGAGCAAAAGCCAGAAAAAAATTAAAAATAGAAATTGCAGACTAATATTCAAATACGACTATGGATGCAAAAATTCTTACCAAAATACTGTCAAGAATTATTAACAAAATGCAATGATATACCAGTGAATTATACACTGTGACCAAGTGAGATTTAGTCCAGGGATCAAAACTAGCTCAATATTTGACCATCAATACATGCAATACACCATATTGATAGGCTAAAGAAAAAAAATCACAATCATATCAATTGATGCATAAAAAGCATATGACAAAATTCAACATCCATTCATTATATATATTTAAAAAAAAACACTCTTGGAAAACTAGGAATAGAGAACTTCCTTAACTTGTTAAAGAGCATCTACAAAATACCCTCTAAATAAGGTTCTACCTAATGGTGAGAGACTGAGTGATTTTCTCCTGAGTGGGAATAAGACCAGGATTTTTTCTCTCCTCACTCCTATTCAATGCAGTGCTGGAAGTACTAGCCAGTGAAAAATAAGTCAATAAAAGGAAATAAAGACTGTACAAGTTGGAAAGAAATAAATAGAATGGCTGCTATTTACAGATGACACAGCTGACTACATAGAAACTCTACAGGAATTCATACACAAAAATAATAATCACCTACTTCTAATAATTAAATCTATCAGTGTCACAGAATACAAAGTCAACATGCAAACGTTAACTGTATTTCCATACACTAACAATGTGCATGTGAAAACCGAAGTTTAAAAAATACAATGCCACTTATAATTGGTCAAAAAATAAGTATTTAGGTGTACATCTAACAAAATATGTGAAGGACTTGAATGTTGAAATGTACCAAATGCTGGTGAAGGAAATCAAAGTAGATCTAAATAATGAGAGAGACATACCATAATCATGGATTGCAGATTCAACATGATGAAGACGCCAATTCTCCCTTCAACTGACATACTAGTGTAGTCTAATTCCTATAAGAATTCCAGCAAGATACGTTTGTCGATATGCACAAGTTTATTCAGAAATTTATAGGGAAATGCAAAGAATTAGAAAACAAAACAACCTTGGAAAAGAAAACTAAAGTGGGCAAATCACTCTACCTGATTTCAAGAGTTATTATACAGAAACAGTAGTCAAGACTGCGTGGTATTGGCAGAAGTACAGACACACAGATTAAAGGAACAGGACAAAGAACTTAGAAAAATTTTCCATACAAGTATAGTCAATAGATATATGACAAAGGGGAAATGCTGGCACTGTTGGAAATCCACATACAAAAGGGAAAAAAGAAAAACAACCTCAGTTTACACCTCACAGATTACACAAAAATTAATTCAAAATGTATCCTCCTTTAAACATGAGATGTAGAACATTAAACTTTTAGAAGATTATATAGGAGAAAATATTTGAAACCTAAGGCATGGTAAGAATTTCTTAGAAATGACACAAAACACATGATTCAAAAAGGAAAAAAAGTGATAAATTGGTTTTCATCAAAATTAAAACGTTTGTTCTGCAAAAGACCATGTGAAGAGGATGAAAATACAAACTGTAGATTGGGGGAAAATATTTGCAAACTGCATACCTGACAAAAGACAGGTGTCTGACATCTATAAAGAACTCTCAAAGCACACCATTAAAAAATTAAATAAAAATTACCACCTCTGGGCTTCCCTGGTGGTGCAGTGGTTGAGAGTCCACCTGCCAATGCAGGGGACACGGGTTCATGCCCCGGTCCGGGAAGATCCCACATGCCATGGAGAGGCTAGGCCCGTGAGCCATGGCCGCTGAGCCTGCGCATCCAGAGCCTGTGCTCCACAACGGGAGAGGCCACAACAGTGAGAGGCCTACGTAACAACAACAAAAAAAAATTACCACCTCCCAAAACTTAAAAATCCAATAGAAAATGGGCAAAAAACATGAAGACATTTCATTGAATAGGATGCAGAGATGGCAAGTAAACATATGAAAAATATTTAACATCACTATCATTAGGGAAATACAAATTAAGACGATGATGAGATATCACCACACACTCATCAGAATAGTTAAAATAAAAAATAACTATAATATCAAAAACCACCATAGATGAAAGAAACTCCACTCATGCATTGCTAGTGGGGTGAAAAATGGTACAGTCATACAGGAAAATACTTGGCAGTTTCTTTTTGCATTGAACATATATATACCATTTGACCCAGAAGTTACACTCCTAGGTATTTATTCCAGAGATATAAAAACTTATGTCTGCACAAAACCTGTGGCAATTGTTCATAGCAATTATATTTGTAATATCCCAAACCTAGAAACAACCAAAAGTTTCTCAATAAGTGAATGGTTAAAAACACTGTGATCCATTCATATCATGGAATACTACTCAATAATAAACAAGGATCAGACTTTGAAATATGCAAATCTTATGTGAGTCTTGAATCTCAAGAACATTGTGATGAATGAAAAAACTTGGGTTCAAAAGGTAACATGTTGTATAATCTCATATAGATTAAAAAAAGAAAAGATTAGTGATGATCAGGGATTAGGGATGGTGCAAGAAAGGAAGGTGGGTGTGATGATAAAGGTGTAGCATGAGTGAGATCTTCATGGCTATGGAGTAGTTCTGTATCTCCGACTTGGTGGTGGTTGCAATAATCCACACCTATGCTAAAGTGACATAAAACCATGCACATACATTGTACCAAGTTCAATTTCCAGGTTTTGATATTGTATTATAATTATGTAAGATGCAAGCCACTGGAGGATTCTGAGCACCTGTTACCTCTGTAATATTTTTACAACTTCTTGTGAATCTATAATTATTTCAAAATAAAAGGTTTAAAAACAATAGCCAGATTAAAGTAACACAGTGTGTATAGAGGGACAAAGATAAGGATGACAGCTGACTTAACTTAGAAATAATGCAAGTCAGTAGATGGTTAAGCAACATCTTTAGTTGTTTTTTCTTTCTTTCTTTTAATTCTACTTTCAATGTTTCTTTTGTTTTTCTTCAGGGTTTTATAAAGTTATATTGGAGTATAGTTGATTTACGATGTTGTGTTTCAGGTGTACAGCAAAGTGATTCAGTTATACATACACATATATTCTTTTTTTTTCAGATTCTTTTCTCATATAGGTTATCACAGACTATTGAGTAGAGTCCTTGTGCTATACAGTAGGCCCTTGTTGGTTATCATACATGTAGTAGTGTGTGTATATTAATCCCAAGCTCCTGATTTATCCCTGCCTCCCCCGCCCCACCCAAGTTTCTCCTTTGGTAACCATAAGTTTGTTTTCAATATCTGTAAGTCTGTTTCTGTTTTATAAATAAATTCATTTGTATCACTTTTTACATTGTGCATGTAAGTGATATATGATATTTGTCTTTCCCTGTCTGACTTACTTCACTTAGCATGATAATCCCTAGGTCCATTCATGTTGCTGCAAATGGCATTATTTCATTCCTTTTTATGGCTGAGTGATATTCCATTGTATATATGTACCACATCTTCTTTGTCTATTCCTCTGTTGATGGACATTTAGGTTGCTTCCATGTCTTGCCTATTGTAAATATTGCTGCAATAAACATTGGCGGACCTAATCAAACTTAAAAGCTTTTGCAAAATGAAGAAAACCACAAACAAAAAGAAAAGACAACCCACAGAACGGGAGAATATATTTGCAAATGAAGCAGCTGACAAGGGATTAATCTCCAAAATATACAAACAGCTCAGCAGTTCTATGTCAAAACAAAACAAAACAAAATAAAACAAAATAAATTACCCAATCAAAAAATGGGCAGAAGACCTAAATAGACATTTCTCTAAAGAAGACATACAGATAGTCAATAAGCCCATGAAAATATGCTCAACATCACTAACTATTAGAGAAATGCAAATCAAAACTACAATGATGTATCACTTCACACTGGTCAGAATGGCCATCATCAAAAAATCTACAGGGCTTCCCTGGTGGCACAGTGGTTGAGATCCACCTGCCGATGCAGGGGACACGGGTTTGTGCCCCGGTCCGGGAGGATCCCACATGCCACGGAGCGGCTGGGCCCATGAGCCATGGCCGCTGAGCCTGTGCGTCCGGAGCCTGTGCTCCACAACGGGAGAGGCCACAACTGTGAGAGGCCCGCGTACCGCAAAAAAAAAAAAAAAAAAAAAAAAAAAAAAAGTCTACAAACAATAAATGCTGGTGAAGGTGTGGAGAAAAGGGAACACTCTTGCACTGTTGGTGGGAATGTAAATTGGTGCAACCATTATGGAGCACAGTATGGAGATTCCTTAAGAAACTAAAAATAGAATTACCATATGATCCAGCAACCCCACTCCTGGGCATATATCCAGAGAAAACCATAATCCGAAAAGCAGCATCTTTAAAGCACTGAAAGAAAAAATAATCTGTCAAATTTTAGCCCGATTAAATACCTTGAAAGATCAGACTTTTTAGACAGGCAAAACTGAAAGTATCAGCACCAACACACCTATCCTACAAGAAATCCTACAAGAAATGCTAAAGGAAGTCCTATAGGCAGATGGAGATCTGTGTCTACATAAGGGGTTAAAGAATGTCAGCAATGGAAACTGCATGGGGAAATATTAAAGGCATGTTTTTCTTACTACTTAAATCTCTTTAAAAAAACTTTACTGTTTGAAGAAAAAATAGTAACAAAGTATTATGAGGTTTATACCATTTGTAGAAGTAAAATAAATGACAAAAATAGTGCAAACCCTGGAAGGAACAAGATGAAAGTACCTTTGACTCTTGGCCAATGTAGGGGTTAGGGGAACTGACCCTCCTTGAAGTCAAAAATCCATGTGTAACTTTACAGTTGACCCTCTGTATCTGTGGATCTGCCTCCTTGGAGACAACCAACTGAGGATCCTGTAGTCATGTAGGTATTTATTGGAAAAAGCTGCATAGAGTGGACCCACACAGTTCAAACCTGTATTGTTCAAGTCAACTGTATATTGTTGTAAGGTTTTTACACTCTAGGAGAATAGTTGAAGGTAGACCATAAGAGAATAAAGATCTGTATTATAACCACAAGGTAAATACAAAAACAACACAAATGTAAATTATAGGTAAGTCAATAAAAGAGATAAATGCACTCACAAAAATAATTAATCCAAATAAAGGAAGTAAAAGAAAAAAAAGGAATCCAGAAACAGGGCAAGTAGAAAAGAAATAGCCAAAGGGTAGGTTAAATCCCAACCATATCACAATTTCATTAAATACAGATGATCTGAACACCCAGTTAAAAGGCAGCCCTGATCAGAGCAAATAAAAAAGCAACCAAACACTTTATCTTGCTGCCCCTCCCCCATTCTTCTGCACATCCTTCTCTTTCCTCCCTGAGCACTCAGATCCCGAGGGCAAGATGGCAGAGGGGTTAAAAGGCTTTGCTACCAAGAATGAGCAAATAGGCTTGCGTTCTGTGGTTTACTGCCATGTGCCTCCAGGGATGTCAGGCAACCTCTCTAGGAATTAGATTCCTTAACTTCTCATCTTTAAAACATACTGGGGGACTTCCCTGGTGGTCCAGTGGGTAAAACTCCGTGCTCCCAATGCAGGGGGGCCTGGGTTCGATCCCTGGTCAGGGAACTAGATCCCACATGCATGCTGCAACTAAACATGCCACAACGAAGATCCTGCGTGCTGCAGCTGAGACCCAGTGCAGCCAAAATAAATAAATATTTTTAAAAATATATTGGAAGCAAAGCATTCTTTGCTCATTCAGCCCTTCGAGAAATATTCATGGAGCATGGCTGTGCCTCTCCAGGCAGCAGGGACAGGGCACAGCAAAGCCAGGATCTTGCCCTCTGAGACAGAAGATCCCTCCCAATGGGCGGCCTAGGAGCAGGCATCCTGGGGGAGTGAGGGTGGCATGTGCACGCCAGGGAAGAGCTTTCCTTGCAGAGGGTCCCGCCACACCTGTGAAGCGAGGGCATCATTGGTTCAGGGGAAGCTGGAGGTCAGGGAGGGGAGGGGAAGGGGGTGAGAGGGACCAAGGCTATGCTGGACTCTGCAGACCCCTGACAGCTTCAAGCTCTGCCTTCCCAAGTGCATCTTCCAGACCAGGGCGGGTCCCCTGGGGTGCACTTTTTCCCCCCAACACCAAGCACTGCTCTTTACACAGTAGTTTCGTTCCAGAAAGATTTTCTACCTTGGTGATTACACATTTCTTTCTTATAAGAAATTGGATTTGGAGCAATTATTTCTATTTCTAGTTGTTTCTAATTGCAGTTCCCTATCTGGAAATCAATGTATAGCTTCCACGCTTTGCACTTGGCTCTGAATCCAGCCCACGCTGGGCCTGAATTTCGGTTTGGCACTAAATGAAACAAATCAGGAGTGAGGACAACCTGAAGGGAGTGTACGTGTGTGTGTGTGTGTGAGTGTGTGTGCACAAAGTGCCTGTACATAGGTGTGTGCCGTGTGCCACGTACCTGTGTGTGTGTGGTGTGTGCGTGTGCGCGGTGAATGTGTGTACTGTGTATATGTTGTGTGCGTGTGCCCATGTGTGTATCTAGGGGGTTGGTGACAGTGGCACTTCTGCATAGTTTTCTGCACAGTTTTGCTCCCAGTGGTCCTGGTGCAGGTTGCTAAGAAAGTCCATCCTGGGAAATTTTGACTTCAGGAGAGCTATTTTATATTCCAGAATTTATGACACTCCATGAAAACACCGAAGACATCAAAGGCAGCAAGCATTTCTACCTGTGGGCCTAGGGGAGCCACCTGCGTGGTCAAGAAGACAAGGTTTCTGTCTCTGAGCATCTCCACAGACAGCCCGACTCTGAGCTTGTGGTCAGCCCAACCTCTCCGCCTCTGCTTTCTGTCTATCAGCCCAGACACTATGGGTCTCTCACCAACTCTAAGCCAATAGCAGAGGAACTGATTCGATTATCAGCCTGATGTTATTCTCTGCACAGTAATGAAGAGCCCATATTATGCAAATGCGGATGATTATGACAGCAAGTTTGTCATTGCAAATTCATTCCCTGAGCCCAAAATAAACTTCCACCACACCAGGGGGCTGCTCTAACACACGGAAGATAGGAAAACTCATTTCAGAAAGAATGCGTCCGAGGAAAAAAAATAGTTAAGCTCCTTGGAATTAATTTGAGGACTTTCATATTTATCTTTTCTGACTCATTATTGAAAGTTAGAGGAACCAATCAACACTATTTCTTTTTATTCTAGCAAATTAAGAAAAGAAAGAAACAGTAACCCCAATGGGAATGAAATACCATTTGGATTCAGGGTTCTTTGGACGTGGCAAATCCAGGCACATGGTGATGCCACCTCCTGCTCTAACCTGTCCTTGTCCACCAGGCACAACTGGACACTGGGGGCGGCAGCCCCTCCTGCTGGGGAGCAGCCTCCTGAGGGGCTTCACCCAGTGGCGAAACATCCACTCTGGGTGATGGCCCTGTTCCCCATCCCTGAGGCAAAATCAAATCAGTTTATTACTTGTGAGGCCAATTTTAATGTCCATGGTCAGTTTAGGTGTTTTTCCTCCTTTTCTCTGTGGAAGAACAAGAAGGCGGAGCTGGAGATCACATAGCCATGCGGCCTTCCTGCACTGGGGGAACCAGAGGCCCAGGGGTGGGGGTCCAGAGGAGAAGTATTGGGACCAGGTGGGCGCACGCAGGATGCTGTGCTGTCATCCATTTCCTCACCGGCATCTTAGCACCACCCACCTGCTGTCCAGTCATCATCAAATTGAGGAAAGGCCTCCCCTTTGGGGCCAGATTTTATCTGGGTTCCAGGAGCAGTGAGACCTTGGGACCTCGGATCTGTGCTGAGTCTGCCCATGAAGGCGGTTCTCCACACACAGATTCACCTGCCCGGACGTGTGCTCACCTGGCACGAGGGTCTCTGTGTCCCAGGACCCCTGTCTTGAAGTGGCAGTAACCCAACCCAGACTGGCCACAGACTCAAAGATAAAAGGAGTTTGCTGGTCGGTTGTGGAGACGTCCTGTGGTCACTGTGGGTCCGAGCTTGAAGGCAGGTGCAGACTTGGGCTCCCCCATCTGACCACTGCCTCCCTGACTGTGGACCTGTGGCCAGGACAGCCAGGTGAGCAGTTTGGGGAGGAAATTCCTCCCTCTGCCCACCTGGCCGCTGCTCAGTGAGGGTCCGAAGGTCTTGGCATGAGTCCAACGTCCATTGCCCTTGGCCTGACCCTGGTCCTAGTCTATGGTTCCGTGACTCTGGCGGACCCTCTCACCTCCCCTGGTTCTACAGATGTGGCTGCAGCTGGTGCCCGACATCACTCAGACTCTCCCCGTGGTGCCCACAGCTGGCCTCCCCTCATCTCGGTCCATTGCTCAGCTCACTTTAGGGGGTGGCATTTTGGGAAGGTGCCCAGATAATTCACTCTCTCTCCATCTCTCCGGAAGCTTCGGCAAAGGAGCCACGGCCTGGCGGGGATGTTTGAGTGGACCCCTCTCCTTCCCGCTGGTGGAGCTCCTCCTCTGAGCAGCCTGAGTCGGAAGCCAGGCTGTCATCTGTTTCCTCCAGCTGTTTTCTGCCTGGACCCTGGCATTCAACTGCTCCATGTGTGGCATTTACCTGGCTGCAGTTTTTTCATCAGGCTTGCCTGATATTTAATGAGCGCTTTTGATGTGCAGACTTAGAAATTTCTCCAGGCCTGGAAAGTGTTTGAGTTACATCTTTGAATATGACATATGTCCCAGTAAAACCAGCAATGGTTCCTGTTCACCACCAGAATGCAATTCATCTTCCTCACTGTGGTCCTTCCCTCACCACGGGCCTGGATGGAAGTGGGAGGAGCTCAGACTGAACCCTCCCTCCTTCCACAGCCCGATTCCCCTGCTCCAGCCACTGGGGACGCCTCACTGTTCCCCAGAGAGCTCCAAGCTGGCCCATCAGTCGAGGAGGCCGAGGTCCCTGAGTTCTCTGTGCCAGGAGAGCTGTCCCCACTTCGCATGGCTGCCTTAGAACTTTCCAGAGCGTCCTAGCTGGAGGGATGCTAGCCCCACCCCTAGCTCCAGCCACGGTGCTTCACTTTGTCTTCACAGCTTGGATCAGCTCAGTAACTGAAATTATCTTGTGTCTTTGTTTCCCGGATTTTAGCAGTGTTCCCTCCCCCCATCTCCCCCAACCCCCGCCTTGGGGGCAGGGCTCTGTCTCCCTTGGTCCAGGGCTCTGTCTGGTGCTAAGACCACCTGGCAGGTAGCAGGCCTCCATGCAACAAGCAGGGGCTGCTTTACCCGAGCTCAGCTGCAGAACCACAGTTTTCTAAGGTTCCAAAACGCTTATGTGTACCCGGTGTAATTCTGGATTCTTCTGAAACAACACCCATTTGTATTCTCACTGGGCTAAGAAGGTTTGAGTCTGTTCGTCGCTGTTTTACTGCATTTTCCAATTCTGACACCCCTGGCTTGGTTTTAGAATGTCACTCCCTTTTCTCTGGGGCCCCCTGTACTTTTTCTTGCCTCCCCACCTCTTCCTTACCGATAACAGCACCTGAGCGGCCAGTTGAGCTCCTGTTTCCTGCAGTCAGCCTTTTAACAAAACATGGTGTTGACTTAAAAAAGATGTACAACGTGAGAGTTGCAAGTTAAGTTTTATTTGGGGCCAGATGAGGATGATAGCACAGGAGACAGCATTTCAGATAGCTCTGAGAAACTGATCTGAAGAGGCGGGGGAGAAGGTCAGTATATATGAGATTTTGGTGAAGGGGGAGTCCATGCAATCAAGCACATATTTTTTGCAGAAGGTTTCTGCTAGTCATGAGGAGCAGATGTCACCTTGAAGGAATTTAGTTCTTTTCTAGATATGAGGAGATGCAAGAAATGATCTCATAAAATCAGCTCCTGGGCTTCCCTGGTGGCGCAGTGGTTGAGAGTCTGCCTGCCGATGCAGGGAACACAGGTTCGTGCCCTGGTCCAGGAGGATCCCACATGCCGTGGAGCGGCTGGGCCCGTGAGCCATGGCCGCTGAGCCTGTGCATCTGGAGCCTGTGCTCCACAACGGGAGAGGCCACAACAGTGAGAGGCCCGCAACCCCCCCCCCCAAAAAAAAAATCAGCTCCTGAAAGTATCTAACTATCTGAAGGCCTGTTCTGCCAGTTTTTCCCAGAGCACAGAGGGCCTCATTCCTGATCTCCACTCTGAACTCCTTTCAGGGGGTATGGAAGGTCAGCAGCTGCACCAGCTCATGATTTAATCCTTGTAGAGGTAGCTGGCGAGTGCCAATTTGTAGTTGAAAATGGTCTTCCCCCACCTCTTTCAGGAGATACTGTTTTCAGGTACGTATATGGGGTAGTTGGCTGGTTTCCAGTTTCTCCAACTTAGAGAGCCTTGCCATTTGTCTGAGGTCTCCTTCAGAGAACTAATTCCCACCTGACATTAAACTATCCATTTATCTCCTTATGTATTAATTCCCTGCCACCAACTCCAGCAATGAATAACTAAGTCAATGAGTCCATGGATGGTGGGTAATGCCTGCTCTGCTGTACAGGATGCTTACCCATGGTCCTAGGACCTATGTCCTCATCATAGGCAAAGGACTGTCCTCTCCAAGCAGCCACACTGTACATTCTAGGCAGCCTCTTGTGATGAGGGGGGGAGGAAGGAAGGAAGGAAGGAAGGAAGGAAAGAAAGAAGGAAAGAAGGAAGGAATTATAAATTAGTTATTCATAAGGAAGAACATTTCAGCACCTCACCAACCACCGAGATGCAGCCTCAGACCTTCAGTTGATGCTCAGACTGCTGCAGGTTTGATGTTTGAGGTGAGCAGACTCTCCAGGGGCCGCCGTGATCCCTACCTCCCACTGTGCCCCCCGCCTTGAGTGTGGGTAGGCCTCTGACTGGCTTTAACCCAGAGAATATAGCAGAGGTGATGGGGCATCTCTCCCGTGATGATGTTACTTAAGATTGTGGGGAACCTTCACCTCGTTAACTTGGAAACAGCCATGTGTGAGCTCTCCTAAGGAGAGGGCCACATGGCAGGACTGGGGGCAGCCTCTGGATGACAGGCTATGAGAGACCGAGGCCCAGGTGGGACTGCCTACAAGGGGCTGAATGCTGCCAACAACCAGGTGAACTTGGAAGCAGATCCACCCCCAGTCAAGCCTCAGATGAGACTGCAGCCCAGCTTGACAACTCCCTGCTGCCATGTGAGGACCCAGCTGGACTGTGCCCCGAGCCACAGTGTCCATGCAGAGCCCCAGCACTGTCCCTCCCCACCTGCCCATCCATCTGCCATCCTCAGGGACCTGAGAGGAGCTTTCCTCTAAAGCATCCTCCCCTCATGCGTACTGCCCCTTCAGGCCTGTGGGTGTCTGGGGTTCAGGCTCTTCTCTAAATATTCACGCCTTTAAAGGATGATTTGCTGGTCTGGTCTGTACTCAGCAAAAAATGTCTCAGTATTTCAGCCATTGGGACTACATAGGTTTTCACATACTTGTATTTTCTGGGTTACATTTTTTTGTTTGTTTGTTTTGTTTTTTTGTTTTTTTGTTTTTGCGGTATGCGGGCCTCTCACTGTTGTGGCCTCCCCCGTTGCGGAGCACAGGCTCCGGATGCGCAGGCCCAGCGGCCATGGCTCACGGGCCCAGCCGCTCCGCAGCATATGGGATCCTCCCAGACCGGGGCACGAACCCGTATCCCCTGCATCGGCAGGCGGACTCTCAACCACTGCGCCATCAGGGAGGCCCCTGGGTTACATTTTTTTTTCACAATTGGATGGGGGAGGAGAGGATCAAACATGTGCCTTCAAGCATTTTCCCAGAACTTTAGAAAATCTATACAGTGTCTAGTCTGGGAACAGAGAGAGAAATCTGAAATTAAATACCTAAATTATCAGACTCTGAAGGACAACCATCCAAAGGTGAGTGAAACCAAACCTTTTATTATTGGTTTTATCTTTATTTGCATATTCTTGTTGGGGAGACAGTTATGAAGATGATAATAATAATTATCATTATTGTTATTTTGTACAGCATTTATTGATCATTTCCTATATGATGGACTCTCTGAGGATAGACAGATCAGAGGAATTGATTTCTTTTTTAATCCCTCTATCAATTTGGCCAAAATCTGTAAATACACACTTCATAGACTTCCTGAAACTGCTTGACCCTCTGTGGATTTATCGCTTACCACTGAATATATCCTTCATAGTGGGAAATCATGCTTGCAGTTCAGCTGACTCAGAGCAAAGGGCCCCCCTGTACCCACAGCCCAGCCGCGAGAACAGAGGCATTCGGTCTTTACTCAAAACAGCCCCAGACTTATCGATCTTAGAACCAAATGTTTCCACAATAAACAACTCTCTTGAAAGTCCTGTGTAAATTGAATTTTTATAAATCAAGTCGTATTGTAAAGTCTGTAAGGGGAAGGGCTGTTTATGGGAAACTTGTTTGCCTTCCTTTACAAATGGAGGAAAACCATGCCATGGATAAGGGACGTTAGTTAACATTATTTGTAAAGCCTTGTTAATCATTTTCATAATATCGTTTTTTTAAAGGGGGTTACTAGTTCTCTGATTCTACATTTGGAACATTAATGAAGTGGTGAACTTGTTTACATCCCAGGGAAAGGTCTGCAATGGTGGAGATTCATCACACATTGATCAAGTGCTGACGGATGCCATGGCTGCTGGCTCTGGACCCCACTTTGAGAATTGCTGCATCTGTGAATAAATGAAAGTCCTTCCCTTCCTGACAGTTTATATTCTCTGTAGAGCTGCATGTTCCTTTTCTGGCCCTGATTATTGATTGGCAGTGAGCAAGGAGCCAGCCTGCCCTGTGACTGTGTGCAAACTCATAAAGAGGGGACAGCATACCTTTCTTACCGTGTCACGGGGATTTGGTGATCAGCATGTCAAAGTTTCTCAGTAAGAAGATATTTATGCATTATTTTTTGATACTAGAAACGATGACTGGCAGAGATTCCATTTGATTTGCTGGAAAAACACTAAGTAGAGACTGTGTAGAGGTGGGTTGGGGTTCTGAGTCTGCAGCATCTGTCAATCTTAGTCATCACATCCCTGCTTGGACATTCAGTTCCTTCTCTATGGAATTCATTTACTTATTCACTCGTTTCTACAGGTAATATTGAGCACCTACTAGGCATCATGAACTTTGTGAGCTAAGGGGAATAGAGAAGAGAATGTTTCACATGGCGTCCCAGTTTCAAGGAATTAGAATGTAGCAGGAAAAAACAAAAACAAAAACAAAACAGGTCTGAAGCAAATAGCAGATGACTAATTTTAATGGCAATCAGTGTCAGGGTAAACAATTCATTGGAGGCATAACTCGCTGGAGGGATCAAATCCAACTTACTTTCTGTCTCTCAAGGCTCCTTTAATTATCAATGGGGGAGGGATGCTGCCCTCCCCCCCCAGTACAACTCAGGTCCCATGACTTTTCTGCTCAGTAAAAACGGACCTTATACTCCAAGTCACAAAACACAGTTTTGATTTAGAAATTAACATGCCTATTCTGTATATTATTTAACACTTTATTCCTAGGTAACATTTCCCCATTCCCTGCACCTACCCCTATGCTAAGGCTGCTAGTGGTTGGGCCTTTGCGCAAGGAGGCCTTCATCGGGGTCCAGTCAAAACCGGAGGCCATTCCAGGTTCTTCAACCAAGGATTTCTGAGTCTATGAAGAGGGTCCAATGTGGAAACTGGGTGAGAAAGCATGACTTCCCATTGTGGGCTCTAACATCAGGTTTCTGCTCACCAGAATGTAGAGTTTTTCTATGTAGAGTTTTTCTTTATAGAGTTGTTTTTTTTTTTTTTTTTTTTTTTGCAGTACACGGACCTCTCACTGTTGTGGCCTCTCCCATTGCGGAGCACAGGCTCTGGACGCGCAGGCTCAGCGGCCATGGCTCACGGGCCCAGCTGCTCCGCGGCATGTGGGATCTTCCCGGACCAGGGCACGAACCCGTGTCCCCTGCATCAGCAGGCGGACTCTCAACCACTGCGCCACCAAGGAAGCCCTATAGAGTTTTAATATTTAAATAATATTCAGCAAGCTTTCCATGTATTGCATCTTAAAGACATCATGACGAGTAGTCACCACTAACGATGCCTGTGGTAAGAAGTGGTCTGCGCTTTGTCCCTTCTGCCCATTGTGGCAATGTCTCTGTTACTCGGGTGTTGCCTTCTGGCCTCTCCTTCTCAGGATTCTATCATCCCTCTTCCATGGTGGTACCACCTCCCCCCTGCAACTGGCATCTCAAGCTGGCCAAGAGTGTTTCAAGAACACCACTGCCCCTCCAGCAATTACATTTCTTAGCAAGTGTCTTCAGGACTTTCTCAGGGAGGGCCATGGAAAAATGCGAGCACACATAACAAATCCACTCCAGCATCCTCGGTGTTCTCAGCCATTTATTCCCTTTTTCTACATTATGCCAGGGAAGATTTGGCATCTCCAATGAGGTCGTCTGTGGTCCAAGTTTTAATCAAGCAATCAATCGAGAAAATTGGTAGAAACTCCCTCAGCTTCTTGAGCTACTGCATTAAATCCAGAATCTCTGGTGAGTACAATGCTACTGGTAAATTTGGCTTCATCCCAATTTACCTTCCTTCCTCTTTGATCTGACGCCCCTCAAATTCGTTTCCACACAACTCCTCATATTTCTGCTGGTGAAAATTAGCAAGCTCTCATGATTCTTTCATACTATTAAATCCCTCCTTCATGTCAGACATAATACTTGCCTCCCACTGAAGGATGGAGAGACCCAACTCTAGTTATAGATTGAAGGGGTGAGGAGGGTGGGTTTGGGGAGGACAGGCATCTCCTTACAAGTCACCTCCCTCAGGTGAGCATATTGCAAGATCTTCACACAAAGCTGAGTTCACTAGACTACTCAGACTCAGGAAGAGGAACTACTTCTGCTGGAAAGGGACCCTCAAAGATGCTAAAGATTCTCAACTTTATCTATGTCCATCCAAATGCATCCATTGCAACACTGAAAGTCCTATTTATTTCCAGTCAATTCTTTAACTTACATATAAGAGTTAGCAGTCCTGTGAATTCAGCTTAGAATTCTGTAACCTGTGTGATTATACTTTGTTCCTGATTTTTAACAAACTCCTCACTGCAGCTACAAAAACAAGAGGTTATCTTAGGGCTACCCTGGAATCTCTCTGGTTCTCTGACCGTGACAAATTGAGACTTTATAACTCTGAGTTATTTTTTTTTCTAGAATCTTTACAACGTAGTAAAAGGAGAATTCTTAACCCATAATCCTTGTATTTTCTTTACCACAATTATGGCTGAGTGAAGCCACCACGTGACTGCAGCCCTGGGTTCTACAGGTACTGCGTCATGGTCAACAACAGGAGATTCTTTCTGATGCCTTAACTCGCCATGGATTTAATTGTACCTGATTTCTCAGTGCGAATGAGCTCAGCATTACATTTAAGGCCAAGGATATGACCAAGTCAATTCCAGCATCCCATCTTTGAGGGTCTATGTCCCGAGCTTCTGGAACTAAATGTTATAACATCCAGGATTCACTCAAGGAAACACAAGCTGCACAGGCATTTCAGCAGATGAGATTTTACATAGGGAATTGGCTACACAGGTATTAGAGGGCTGAAAAAGCAAACAGACACTGTAGCAAGTCATAAATAATAATTAAAGTTAAAAAAAATACACCACCACTCCTAGAACTGGGGGACCAGCAAGGCAGAGGCTGGATTATCAGATCCTAGGAGCTCTGAGGAGTCCCATGGAGCTGGGGGTCAAACTTGGAGGACAGAGTACATTCCAGCTGTTGCTGCACCTCTGAGGGAGCCCCTCCCCCACCAGGCCCCCCACCTCCCAGAGCATAAGGCAGCATTTGCCTGCCTGCTTCCTGGACTTGTGTGTAGGATTTGTGTGAACAGTAGAGAGAACAGAACTGGAAAAGTAAGAGTTGGTGGTTGGCCAAGAAGGTGAAATTTTCTCTCCAAAGAGAAGAAAGACAAGAGCTCAAAGAATCTGGGTGATTTTGAAGTTAGAAGGTGAGGATGAGGGGAAAAGGGTTTTTGTTTTTGTTTTGGAATAAAATTGCTTTATAATATTTTGTCAGTTTCTCCTGTACAATGAAGTAAATCAGCTATGTGTATACCTAAATCCCCTCCCTCTTGGACCTCCTTCCCACCCACCCCCCATTCCACCCATCTAGGTCATCACATAGCACCTAGCTGAGCTCCCTGTGCCATACAGCAGGTTCCCACTACCTATCTATTTTACACAGGGTAGTGTATTTATGTCAAACCTAATCTCCAATTTGTCCCACCCTCCTCTTCACCCACTGTGTCCACATGTCTGTTCTCTATGTCTACATCTCTATTCCTGCCCTGCAAATAGGTTCATCTGTACCATTTTTCTAGATCCACATATATGCATTAATATATGATATTTGTTTTTCTCTTTCTGGCTTATTTCACTCTGTATGACAGACTCTAAGTCCATCCGCATCTCTAAAAATAACCCAGTTTTGTTCCTTTTTATGGGTTAGTAATATTCCATTATATGTATGTACCACATTTTCTTTATCCAATCATTTATCATTGGACATTTAGGTTTTTCCCATGTCCTGGCTATTGTAAATATGCTGCAGTGAACATTGGGGTACATGTCTCCTTTTGAATTATGGTTTTCTCATGGTATATGCCCATTAGTGGGATTGCTGGGTCATATGATAGTTCTGTTTTTAGTTTTTTAAGGAACCTCCATATTGTTATCCATAGTGGCTGTATCAATTTACATTCCCACCAACAGTGCAAGACGGTTCCCTTTTCACCACACCCTCTCCAGCATTTATTGTTTGTAGATTTTTTGATGATGGCCATTCTGACAGGTGTGAGGTGATAACTCATTGTAGTTTTGATTTTCATTTCTCTAATAATTAGTGATGTTGAGCATATTTTCATGTGCCTCTTGGCCATCTGTATGTCTTCTTTGGTGAAATGTCTATTTAGGTCTTCTGCCCATTTCTTAATTGGGTTTTTGTTTTTTTGATATTGAGCTCCATGAGCTATTTGTATATTTTGGAGATTAATCTTTTGTCTGTTGCTTCATTTGCAAATATTTTCTCCCATTCTGAGGGTTGTCTTTTTATCTTGTTTATGGTTTCCTTTGCTGTAGAAAAGCTTTTAAATTTCATTAAGTCCCATTTTTTTATTTTTGTTTTTATTTTCATTACTTTAAGAGGTGGGTCAAAAAAGATCTTGCTGTGGTTTATGTCAAAGGGTGTTTTCCCTATATTTTCCTCTAAGAGTGTTATAGTGTCCAGTCTTACATAAAGAGGTTTTTGAAGTTAATAGCCCATTATGGCAAGAATATTGAGGGCAGAAGCAAAGAGAACTTTTTTTTTTTTTTTTTTGATGCTTTGTTTTAATTAAACAGTCGGATTCCCCTGGTCCGCACCAGTTCTAAGTCGGCTGCTAGGCGCCGGCCGGCCGAGGCGAGGCGCCGCGCGGAACTGCGGCCCCGGGGGCGCACCCGGCGGGGGGGACCGGCGCGCCCGCCGCCGCGGGCCGCGAGGGGCGCGGCGGAAGGGGGAGGCGCGGCGCGACGCCGCCGCCGACGGGGTGTAGCGGCGAGGACCGGGCGCGGGCGGGGGGACGGGACCCCACCGCCGCGCGCACGGCGCGCCGCCTCGCCGACGACCGCGACGACGGCCGGCACACACGCCGCCCGCCCCGCGCGCGCGGCGGCGGGGGCGCGCCGGCGCCCGCCGCAGCTGGGGCGATCCACGGGAAGAGCCCGGCTCGCGTCCAGAGTCGCCGCCGCCGCCGGCCCCCCGGGTGTCCGGGCCCCCGCGGGGGACCCCCGCCGCCGCCGGGGGCCCCGCGGCCGCTCCCGGCCCCTCCCACCGGTCCCGCCGCCCCCCCAAAGAGAACATTTTGAAGGCATTTTGCAGTCAATTAAGAATATACTTCTGGACTTCCCTTGTGGTACAGTGGTTAAGAATGCACCTGCCAATGCTGGGGACCCGGGTTTGATTCCTGGTACGGGAAGATCCTACATGCCACGGAGCAACTAAGCCCGTGTGCCACAACTACTGAGCCTGTGTTCTAGAGCCTGCGAGCCACAACTTCTGAGCCCGTGTGCTGCAACTATTGAAACCTGTGTGCCTAGAGTCCGTGCACCACAACAAAGAGTAGCTCCTCCTCACTGCAACTAGAGAAAGCCCATGCGCAGCAATGAAGACTCAACAGAGACACACACACACACACACAAAAATATATATACTTCCATCTGTCTGATATTCCTTGAGAGAAATAACAGCAAGGGTTTGAATCAAATTGAGATTGTTGTTCATTTCTTTCTTTGGACCTCAGGTGCAGGGAGGGCTCCTCACGTCCTTGGTTCATAGCGAGCTCGTTACCATTCTTTGTTCAAGCAAGGCTCACCTCTTCATTTTATTCAGTAGTTTTCACCTCCATGGCTTAGTCTCACAGCCATTCTTGCCTCTTGCCCCGGCATCCACACTGATGTATTTGATATATGCGATTATATACTGTGTGACTTTGAAAAATAATGTGTGTATGTATGCACATATAAAAATACGTTAAAGTTTATGTAAAACAGTGTGCTATATATCTCATTTGGTTTTGTACATTTTACACAAAACACCATGTATTTAAGCTTCTTCTTTGCTGCTCTATAACTCATAATCATGGGTTCTGGCTGCTGCATAGAAAGTTGTTATATATCTTGCAACGTTAGTTAGTCAAACCCCAGAAATAGACATGCAGGCGTCCTAGAAACCCCAATACTACCAAGGACCCAAATCTGTGTGTGAATTTCTCTACGATTTGTATAGGAGGGTAATAGAACATATTATTTCTTTGTTTTTATTAAATTGAGATATAAATTACATGTCATAAAATTTTCCCTTATAAATGTACAATTCAGTGGTTTTTAGTATGTTCACAAGTATATACACCTCACCACAGTCTAATTCCAGGACATCTTTATTACCCCATAAGGAAACCCTACACTCATTAGCAGTCACTTCCCGTCTCCCCCCACCAGTCACAGATCTACATTCTAATTGGATTTGCCTATATTTCTTTCCTTTTGAAGATTTTGTTTATTAACTTATTGACCTTCAGGTGACAGAAGTTAAATTAATCAATATCTCAGTTCATAAAACATGAGCCTATTTTTTTCCTTTCTTTCTTCCTTTTTTTTTCTTAAATAATCCATTTCCTCTCAGATCCTACCCCCTCTTTCCCTTTCATCGACACTCATTAAGATGTTTCATGTTAACTATGTTTGGTGTTAGCTATGATAAATGATTATACTTATGAAATCTAGAATACGTTTTGCACATTTTAAAATGTACACAGTGGAATTGTTCTATAGTTTCTTATGTTCTTGTTCAACTCTACAGTTTGGGAATCAGAGAGATGGTGTAGTGTAGTGGTTCACACTAGTTCTTTCTAAATCTCATTCCCCATGGGAAGGAACTAGAGCTCACTGGAGAAATTGCTCATTTCTAAGTCTGGGGCAGAAAGTATTAAGAAGAGCCTGGATTATCTCTTGACACTTGACAGCAGAGAAGCTATCAAAGACAACCTGAGTCACATAAGAAGTACTCAGAAAACGAATTTGAAGTCAATGAAGATATTAACTGCCATGCATTAGAAAACATCACATAGATTTAAATTTGTGAGCTCATAATAATACTGAAAAAAATAACTCATTGATCAACTTTGGAGGATCCTAGGGAATAAATGCATTTAACTTGAAAACTGGGAAGTATTGAGAAAGTATCAACGTTTGCTTTGCTTGACTTGTTTGACTTTACCTCAAGGTCACCAAGGAGTTGATGAGAAGTCTTTCTTTATAAAATGATTATGCCTAATGAGCAATGATCAGCAATAGCTGCAGATATCACAACATAAGTGGCAACCAGATACTTTGTAGCTTCTGCTAGAAATGCAAAATACCATCTATGAAACACTTTTGCAAAAAAGAAAATAACACCTAAATCTGATCAAGCTTCTAGACCTATCAATTTCCAGAAAATACAGGGGACATCTGAACATTCTAGATGCTTTCATCAGGATGCAATCAGCAAAATCTAGACTATGAGAAGCACTATAGGACAAACATTCTGGTTTCTTCAGCAAATCAGATTCATAGAGGGAAAAAAGTTGTGAGGGAGGACCCATCCAAATATTAAGAGGTTGATAGAGAAACCAGTTGCAATGTATGGCTGTATAAGTATATATATATATATATATATATATATATATATATATATATATATATATATATATATATATATAAATTACACTTACACAACCAAATAAATTGCTAAAAGTCATTTCTAGAACAACCAGGGAAATGTGAACGCCAACAGTGTATTTGATGATAGTAAAAATTCATTGTTGAAAATTGTGGAGTAGGATTACAATATTGTGATATTTTCAAAAAGGGAAAACATTTCTGAATAGCATACCATAGTACTTAAATATGAAATTATGTAATTTGCTTCAAAAATAATATGAAACAGGATAAGGGTGAGGGCACAGAGGCAGAGAAGAAACATGGTCAGCTGTGAATTGATTAACACAAAGTTGGGGGATGCCTACAGTGCAGTTCATTATATTGTTCTATCTTTGTGTATATTTGAAATTTCTATAATAAAATTAAAAACAAAAGAGTACAGGGCCTCCCTGGTGGCGCAGTGGTTGAGAGTCCGCCTGCCGATGCAGGGGATACGGGTTCGTGCCCCGGTCTGGGAGGATCCCATATGCCGCGGAGCGGCTGGGCCCGTGAGCCATGGCCGCTGGGCCTGCGCATCCGGAGCCTGTGCTCCGCAACGGGAGAGGCCACAACAGTGAGAGGCCCGCGTACGGAAAAAAAAAAAAAAAAAAAAAAAAAAAAAAAAGAGTACAACTTCTGGGGAAAATCCTGATCCCAATTCAAACCCGCTGTTTCCTCACTGTGTGATATGGCACTTACTTAAATTCTCAGCCTTCAGTTTCTTCATCCTTGAAGGAGAATATGATTACGAGTATCATAGATTTGTTTGAGAATATTTAATCAATACACACTAAGCACATAGAGTATTGCTTGTCTTTCTCTCTGTGTATACCCAGTTAATTGCTCCTGACTTCTGCAAAGTGGTTCATCAAATGCCTTCAGTGAATTTTATTTGTCCATGCCTCCATAGCCACACTATAGCCATAATCAATAAATATCCTCATTTCTGTGCTTGTGCATGGGAGAGTACCTCATGGACACACAGAAATGAGAATGAGATTTCTGGATCATGGGGCAGTTGTAACCAAATTTCCCTGATAGCCAAATTGTTTGCCACTATGTTTGGATCTCCACAGAAAGTCCTGTCTCCCCACATCCTTGCTATCAGCTGGAATTATCTTCATTTTTCTGAGGTCTTGTTTTTAGGTAATTTCAGTATCTCTTAGCCTATTTCTTAGCCATTCAGTTTTGCTTCTGTAGGAATTGTCTGCCACATTCTTTGCCAATATTTCTATTAGTTTTCTTGGCTTTTTCCTTGTGGATTTTCAGAGGAGACTTGTATATTCAAGTTGTTATTCCCTTGTCAGCTTTAGATATTATAAATAACTACTCATGGCATTTCATTTGTTTGCATTCTTTGTCTAGGGCGTCATTTTTTAAAGAAAATCTAATTATGGTGTCCTCTCAATCTGTCACTTTTTATCTGGAGATTTGTACTTTTCAAGTCTTCACTAAGACTCATCCACACCAAAAGATTACAAATATAGTCCCACCACTTTCTCCCATTAGTTATACATTTTACATTTAGTGTTTTTGAAATTTGTATAGAATTTACTTATGAACATGATACAAGGTAGATACCCAGCTGTGATTTTCTCCATATCATTTTCTTTCCAACATGATCTATAAGACAACTCATTCTTTCCCCACTGGTTTGTAGTGATGTGAATATGGATGCATGCATACATTTGTGAAGATTGTATCATCAGTGTGAAAGGTTCCCCCAGGCATAAAAAGTGGCAAAATTTATAACTTTATCATATCCCCGGTTCACATAGGAACTCACAGGTATGTGATTGAATTCCATTGTCCTCTTTGCCTATCTCCACGTCCACACCTTAGTCACCATGCTGTTGGTTTCTTTATGTTGGCTTTGGAGACTGTCACTGTACCTAGTAGGATAATACATCCACCTTTGTTTGCTTTCCAAAATCTACTTAATAATCTGTACATTTTCATTCTCCCATGTAGATTTTTAGAATAAATGTGTTGACTTTATTTTTAAAAAATTATAATTTTGATAGGGGTTACATAAAGTTTTAGTGTATGGTAGAAAAAATTAAGTTTTATAATGGTAAATTGCTTCATCCTTGATCAAAATTTCTTTCCATTTACTGTCCTTATTTTATGTTATTTAATAAAGTTTATTTTTCTCATAAATTACGTGCATTACTTTTAGAATAATTTTAGTTCTTTACAATAGTAATTGATACTGTGAAGTAAATCCCCTGTTCATTGTATTATTGGGTAATTCTGATGTAGAAGAATAGTATTCATGTAAGTAAATTCATCTGCAACCTTGTTGAATTCTCTTAATAATTCTAACAGCATTACTTTTTATTCTGTGTTTCCAGTAGATGATCATATTATTTAATAATTTATACTTTTAGTATGAGTTTATAACATAAATTAGGGTTGAACTTTATCATATTGTTTTGAAGTATTTATTGATAGAACCATGTGCCTTTTTCTCTATTTGTTAATTATTGTGGTGTATTATCTTAGTGGATTTGTCTGTTACCAAGATAAATCCTGTCAACTATGTTGTGTTAATTTTGACATGCTTTTGGAGTTGGCTAGCTAATATAGGTATATGTCTGGAGATTTATATTAAACTCCATTAATCTACTTATGAAATCATCCTAATGTTTTACCTTTCTTTTTCTATACTTTATCTCAGTTTCTGAAAGAGTAGTGTTAAAATATTCAAGTATAATCATTGATAAATTTATTTTTCCAAATGTTTCCACTGTTTTTATCTATTTTGAAATTATATTAAATTCATATATGTTCAGGTTATTTTTAAAATCTTAATTTTTAGTGTTATATATATAGTATCTATTTTCCTTGGAATACCTTTAGTCTTATATGCACTGTAACTCGTATTACCCTGACTTTTTTTTTTTTAATGTAGCTGCTCTTTGTTTTATTTATTTATTTATTTATTATAAATTTATTTATATATTTTATTTTTAGCTGTGTTGGGTTTTCATTGCTCCACACGTGCTTTCTCCAGTTGTGGCAAGCAGGGGCTACTCTTCACTGTGGTGCGTGGGCTTCTCATTGCAGTCGCTTCTCTTGTTGCAGAGCACAGGCTCTAGGCACATGGGCTTCAGTAGTTGTGGCATGGGAACTTCAGTAGTTGTGGCTTGTGGGCTCTAGAGCACAGACTCAGTAGTTGTGGTGCACAGGCTTAGTTGCTCCGCAGCATGTGGCATCTTCCTGAACCAGGGTTCAAACCCCTGTGTCCCCTGCATTGGCAGGTGGATTCTTATCCACTGCAGCACCAGGGAAGTCCTACCCTGACTTTTTAAAATATTTCTGTACTATTTGATTTTCTGGGTGTTTATGGGTGTTTCTCTAAGACACTTTATTAGATCATGTTTATTCTCTCCATTCTGACTGTTTTTTATTTCCAGAAATATTCGTCCATTTACATTTATTGTAATAACAGTTCGATTTGCACTTATTTTAACAATATTATTTCCTAATTTTAAAATTCTACTGTATATCTCAGATTTTTATACTTTAAAATTCTTTTTTATTGTTGATTAGAATTTCATAGTTTGTGTATACCACTAGTTGTTTATTCATTTATCAGAGGTTGCACGCTTGTATTATTTCCAGTTTACAACTGTTATGGGAATAAAGACACTGTAAACATTCACATACCAATCTTTGTGTAGACATAGGTTTTTCTTTCTCTTGGGTAAATACCTTGGAGTAGAATTGATGCCACTGTTTTTCAAAGTGGTTGTATTGTTTACATTTTCACCAGTAATGTATGAAAGTTGCAGTTGCTCAAGATCTTTGCTAGCATTTTGTCTGTCTGTTTTATTAATTTTAGCCATTCTACTTAGGTTTATGGTGTTATGTTTCTGTGGGTTTAATGTACATTTGCCTAATAACTAATGATATTGACCTTCTTTTAACATGTCTACTTGCCACATATGTCTCTTCTTTCATGAAATGTCTGTTCATATATTTTGTACATTTCTAATTTAGGTTTTAATGTTCCTTAATTTTGAGTTATAAATATTCTTTATATATTATAGATGCAGATCTTTGATCAAATATATGTTTTATAAATATATTCTTCCAGTCTGTGATTTGTCCTTTCATTCTCTTAATAGAATTCTTTTAGGAACAGAAGGTTTCAGCTATTGTAAAATCCAATTTTCAATATTTTATTTCATACTTTATGCTTTTTGTGCTTTATTTTACAAAAAGAAAATAAAAACACATTGCCTTCTCTAAACTTGTGAAGATGTTCTCTATGTTTTCTTCTTGAAATTTTCATCTAAAAGTTTTAATTTGTTCATTTTTAAGGTTTGTTTTGGCTATTCTTTGTTGTTTGTATTTCTATAAATTTTAGAGTCAGCTTGCTGACTTCTAAAAGAAAAAAGTGAGATTTTGATTGGAATTGTGTTGAGTCTACAGATCAGTTTTAGGGATAATTTTCATCTTTGTTTTAAAATGTAGGGTTTTTTTTTTATTATGGAAGTATGGTGAGGCCAGCAGATCAGGAGACAAATTCCATTGAGAAGATAATTTGTTATTCACAGTTGCCAAGAGAAAGGGCCATGCCATACCATGGTGGGGGAGGCTCACAGTGAAGCACCAGGGTCAGTCAGGAGGCAGGAGGTATGGGGGGCAGAGCATGGCCAGGAGTTCTTTACTGTGGTTTCCATGGGAAAGGGAAGGCCAGGAAAGCAGGCTTAGGATTGGCAAGTTGAAATAATTTCAGTGGGTTCTGGGGTGTGGGTGCTATCTTTGGCTGTCTGGTATTAGGTCCTGGGATGATTAGGGCAGGGAAATATTGCCTGCTACCAGTTGGCTCAGTTGGTAGCTCAGAATCTGAACTCTGGGTTGTTTAGTTTATATATGCAAGACTCCTGGGAGGGTTGTTTGCCATCTCTAGGAATTGACCAGCCCTGGAAGGGCCAGTCCCCCCCTGTCAGCAAGGCCCCAGATGCAAGAGCCTCAAGAACACAGAAAATAAGAAAACACAGTCAACACAATTTTTTTAAATATTGAGTCTTTCAACTCACGAACCTGGGATTTCTTCACTTATTTACTTTTTAAATTTCTCTCATAAGTGCTTTGTTGCTTATAGTGCACATATCTTGTCCATATTTTGTTGGATTTACCCTTAAATATTTCATGTTATTTGATACTATTTAAAGGGATAGTTTATATATTAAACATGTATCCTAAAACTTGCTAAATTTATTTATTAGTAAGATTAGCTTTAATTGTAATAATTATATTTTCTCTACATTTTTTGTACACATAGAATATATTTGAATATTTTTTAAAAATCCTATATTATTGATTCTATTTTCTGTGTTACTCCTGGTTGTTACCATTGTCTGATATTTTTTCTCTCAGTTTGGGCTCATATTTTCCTGCTTCCTTGCATGGCTGGTGATTTTGATTGGATTACGGATATTGTGATTTTAAGTTGTTGGGTACTAGAGTTTTTTGAGCTTCTTTAAATATTGTTGTGATTTGATCTGAGCTGCAGTCAAGCTCTCTGGCATCCATTTGACTTCTTTTTTTACATAAGATTTGTTAGGGTATGGATAAGTAAATTTTGGCACAGTCCTCCCAATAAATACTCTGATGCTATGGAAGTCACAACCGTGATGCCTATCTAATAGGTTGGAAATATGCTCACTGCACAGTGTTGTGTGAAAAAAAAAGTGAAGGCTACACATAACTGTATATCAGGTGATCCCAGTACTCCTGATTTTAAATTAAGTATATCGACAATAAAGTTTAGAAAAATACAGGATTTGGGGTCATTAAACATATTTTTAAACTTTCTCTGATTTTACATTTTTCTTCAACACATGGATATAATATGTTTTAGAGAAAAGATTAATACTATTAGTAATTTAAAAATGCTTGGACTCACTATAATGGCTAAAATGAAAATGACAGCCAACACCAAGTCTTAGAAAGGATGTGGAGCAAATAGAACTCACAAGTAGTGCCGGTAGGAGTGTAAATTAGCACAAATATTTTTGAACTGTTTAGGGCTCTTCACTAATACCACACATACACCCTGTGCACCAGCAATTACATTTCTAGGAAGACATTCAAAAGGAAAGATACATGCAGCTGTGCACCAAAGCCATGAGCAGGAATGTGTGGGGATATCATACCCTCAAATGCTAATAACCCAGAGATCCATCAGCAGTAGAGTGGATCAGGAAGTTTCGGCAGATCCATGCAATGGAATACCACATAGAAACAGGAGTAATGGGACTACCAGTACACAAAACAACAGGGGTGAATCTCACAACATGCAGAAAAGAGAACCCAAACACAAGGAATGTGCATAAAGTACAAGTCAGGGCAAAACATTTCCATCCTGTTTGAAGTCAGGATCATGGTTATCCCTGGTGACCAGAATCAGGCATGAGGAACCTGTGGGGTGCTGATGGTGCTCTGTGCATACCTAGAGCTAAGCCCAGGGATGGCAAAATCAAAGTGTTTACTAAATATTCATTAAATAAATGATAGATGGATGGGTGGATGGATGGATGGTAGATAGATGACTTGGCCTTGTTGCTCAAAACTGTAGATTTCTGTCTCTCTGATTTATTCTCCCTGCCTTCACGATCTACCACTGAGATAATATCAGGATTTTCATCTCTCCGTGGCTTTACTGAAATAAACTATATTACAGTTGAATCCAATCTGATACAGCTATGCTCCCCATTTGCACAAGCCTGGACTCAGGAATAAGTTCCTAAAATAACACCAGTAATAATCATCTTCTCCTCTATGCTCGAGGTTTTACTCTTTATCTATGTCTTCCAGCTTTATGTAAAATATGCCAGGACAGAAGACCAAACAAATGAGTAACTGTGGAAGGGAACTCGGAAGACAATAGTCTTTTCTACAACAGAATGCAAAAAAGTAGGAAAAAAATGAGCTACATGATCACCCTGTGTGAGCTTGTGCTCACCAGAGAGCAGAGCCATTTTTGCTTAAATGTGCTCAGTAAGGAAAAGCCAGTGTGATTCTGGGTGATCACAGGTGATGCCCAGAGAAACTGGCACCTGATAGGTCTCTATGTTCGGGGTGGATTTCATCCTCAGAGAGGTAAGGGGTTGAGTGTAAATGGGATTGTGAAAGGCATTTAGAGGTAGCATCAGAGCAAACAGACAAGGGCGGTGGCTGGGATGTGTTTCATCAACTCCCCGAGGACCACATCTGGGCAGTCAACAACCACGGAGGTGGATGGGACAAGGATGAGAATGCCAGCTGTTTTTCTCCTATTGAGCACTTGTAAAAAAATATAAGAAATCAAAGGGAGTAGAATTACAGGATAGTAGATCTGGATAGTGCCTTAACTGAATCTTGGTGTCATTTTACAGGATGGGAAACTGAGGCCTGGGTGACTTGGATAGCTTGCCCCATGTCCATGGTAAATGGCTGTAGGACTTATATTTTAACTCAGAGATCCTGACCCAGGCCAGCGCTGCTGCCTGAATGGTGAACTGGGAAGACTTTTTGGGCTTTCACACTGTATGAGAGTGGATCATCTTTCTTACCAAGACCTGAGAGAGGTCATCTTCACTGGCACTCTGCTTAGACCACACCCTTCTGTTTAGAAGCTTAATACTCCTTTGTAGATTTCAGAAGGCAACGCAAAGGTGAAGCATTTCTGCCGTTCTCCTCGGAGTCGAGAATGGCCCAACTCTGTCCACTGTTTTTGCTATAGATTGACACCCTTCATTGGACACGTTCCTACAGCCACGGAGATACATCTGGGAGGGCTGGCTGGCCAAAGGCATGGGAGCAGGAGGGCACAGAACCAGAGTCAGGGGTCCTGGGCCTTGGTCCTCTGTCTGTGTGACCCCCGACTTGTCCTTTCCACTCTCCATTTTATTTGCCTCCAGGTGAGGCCTCGTACAACCTGCCTCTCATCTCTTTTCTTGCCCTGATGGTCTGCTCATCTTTGGGTCTTTAGAATCCCCACCATCACTCATTTGCAGACATCCAGAGTTGGCCGGAACTTTTGAGTGATATCCCTGGAGCCTGACAGTGAAGGAGAAATGTCAGATGGCAAAGAAGCAATTAAGTTCCAAGACAACTTCAATGATTTGTGCTTTAAACTTTCGATTTATCTACATCTCAGTTTGAGTCCATTTCCATGAACTGCAACAATTGCCTGAAACAAAGCTACTGAAGAAAAGCCTCCCGGAGCCTGAGATGGAAACAGATGGCCAGTGCTGGTGAGAGCAGCCCCCATTCATTCCATCCAATTGTTCCCAACAATGGCAAAAAGTAATTAAAAACACACTTAAGAATCTAGCTTTGTATTGATCAACGGCAGGGTAATGGGGAATGCCGAACTTTTTTTTTTTTTTGCGATACGCGGGCCTCTCACTGCTGTGGCCTCTCCCGCTGCGGAGCACAGGTTCCGGACGCGCAGGCTCAGCGACCATGGCTCACGGGCCCAGCCGCTCCGTGGCATGTGGGATCCTCCCAGACCGGGGCACGAACCCGTGTCTTCTGCATCGGCAGGCGGACTCTCAACCACTGCGCCACCAGGGAAGCCCAAAGGAATGCCGAACTTTGAGAGTACCAGAACTCAAGACAAACCAAATGATTTTTTTTTTTCTGATGGATTATTAGGAAAAGCACCGCTGTAATATAATTTTACAGGCAGTTGGATCAGTGATGTCAACTCTTACCCCAGGTTTTGAATAATGACTCAGATTTGGGAGTCTGGATTAATGTAAGGGGCAAACAGTCACATCTCCTTTAATGGATCACAGGGAAACACCCAAAGTGGCCCGAAGCAAATTATTTACCACACAATTCCTGAACACAAGAGCCATAGTCCAGCTTCCCTGACGTAGAATCTTGCATTTTTCAAGTGTCAGGGCATCATCAGAAATTTATTTTATGCAGTGAAAGGCAGCCTACTGAGGTCATCTGAGAAATGCTTTTCTGTTCAAGGAGTTGGCAGGGATGGAGAAATCTGGGTGAAGCTGGAAACACCTTCACGCATCAGAATGCACCACACGGAGGAGGCGAGCCTGGAGGAATGTTTCTTTTTTCCCCTTTCTTTTCCATCCCCAGTGGCACATTCAGCAGCCCCTGACTTGGACCCCTGCTGTGGCCCCCTCCCTCATCTCCTTGCCTGGGTTTTGCCCCTCCCACCCTCCCTGACACAAGTGACAGAAAGCCTTCCTCCATGAGAGCCTGATCCCTTCACCTCTGCTTGTATCCCTTCAATGACCCTCAGCATCTAACACACTCTCCTGGCTCCTGGTAGGGGCTCAAGATATATTTATCAATTGCATAAATAGATCCCCATTTTCTAAAGGACAAAGTGTGAGCACCTGAGCACAGATGGCCTGTGAGTTCTCCCAGCCAGTGCCCTCTGCACTTTCTGGTTCCTCCCCGCTGACTCTCCCTCTCCCCAATGAGCCACACTCCCACCCACGTTCTGTGGTCCCAGCTCCGGACATCCTTCCTAGTCTCAGCACGGGAAGCATGAATTCCACTGAGCTTTGAGGACCCACTGGAAAGATTCCCGTGTATCATGTTAGGTTGCATCAGACTTACCACGCCATGTCAATTCCCGCCCCCCCACCAAGTGTTCTGGGAGTGTTTTAAGGCTGCTTCTGACAGTGTAAAGGAGTAACTGAATCTGCGTGCAACCTGATAACGTGTGTCCAGAGCCTTTGGCACGTGATTTGATATTCTGACAAAGTAAGATCTGCTCCTGGGTTTATATACACGACCCTTTGCGGGCTTAAATGGAACTCAATGCCTGACCCCACAGTGCCCCAAACACATACCCTACCTCTGTCTACTGGCTCCACCAGCTATTGAAACCCCAGCCTGGAGCCTGGTGTAGTGGGGTCCAAACACACTCTCTGTTTCTCAGATGAGCAGTCTCCTCTCCATTCCTAGTGTTTGACCTCACCTGGCTCTTGTGCCCCTTTTCCAGCAGAGAGGGAAAGGGGGAGGGAGGAGGTTGGCAAGGAACAATACCTGTCTCTCTTGGGGTAATGACGTGTCTTTGTGTTAACCTGGTTTCTCTGGTGTTAATTCTGAATCAAAATCCAAATCTCTTATTAAGGCTGTTTCCTTGCCTTTGCCCCTGGAGGAAGGGTCAGGTGCTGTGTGAACTCAGTGTTCTGTGGGTACTGCAGGTTGTGTGGGTGCTTAAGGTCTGCAGGGGCTCTGGACGGTACAGGTGATGCAGGTGATGCAGGAGATAGAGATGCCCTAGGTGATGCAGGAGATGCTTGAAGGCAAATATTGTCTCCTCATGGGTTAGGGGACGTTTGCTGCTCCAACAGCAACTTTGGGCTGAGATTTCTCACCATGTTTTCCCCTAGTGTTGACCTTAGTTCTTGTCACCCCACCTGCTGGAGCACCCATAACTATTACCACCTTGACCTGTGGCCTTGGCAAGGACAGTTTACGGGAGAAGCCCTGATCCGGCTTCACTGTGCCCAGGCCGACTGAGGTCTGGCTATGACCCACATGAGATCCCAACTTGGGTACCCACGTGACAGCCTATGGGATCACCATGCCCTCACCTTGGCTGGTGATGCCCTGGCCAGCTCGTCTTCTCCTACAGCCAGGTCATTTACTATCTGTGATACTGGGGAAGTTACTTACCCTGCCTGCATCCTGATTTCCCCAGCTCCAAAATCAGGACAGTGTGACCATCGGTCTTATAGGCAGATCTGACAATTAAGGGAACTGGTGCCTAGAAAATTCTGAGAGCAGCACCAGACATATAGCAAGTGCTCAGTCAGGACTGGTTCTTATTACAGCTTCCCTCCTGCTATAACTCACAGTCTGCTCAAGACAATGCCCACTGCCCACCTCCTGCCACTGGGGGAAGAGAAGGAAGCACGGTTAACCAGACATGTGCATGGAGTTATGAGTTGACTGCGTTTCCCCCAGATCCATATGTTGAAGTCCTAATTCCCTGTTCCTCAGAATGTAGCTTTCATTGTAAACAGGGTTGTTGGAGATGTAATTACTTAAGATGGGGTCATCTTGGGTGAGGTTGGCCTTAATCCAACATGACTGGTAAAGGGGAAGGGTGGACTGAGAGACCCCTGCACAGGGAGGCACCGTGGGAAAATGCAGGCAGGGATTGGGGTGATGCCATGGGAGTCAAGGGTGCCAGCAAAGGTCACAAGTCCACCTGAGGCAGGAGAGGGCATGGATCACATGTCTCCTTCACAGGCTCAGAAGGAACCAACCCTGCAGACACCTCAACCCCAGACTCCCCGCCTCCAGACCCTGAGACAACACATTTCTGTTGTTTAAGAACCTCAGTCTGCTGTACTTTGTTATGGCAGCCCTGGCAAAATGACACACAAGCACACGCACTCACCCTCACCCTAACCCTAACACACACACACACACATACCCTAACCCTAAAGCACACACACACACACCCTAACCCTAACACACACACACCCTAACCCTAACACACACACACCCAACCCTAACACACACACACACACCCTAACCCTAACACACACACACACACCCTAACCCTAACACACACACACACACACCCTAACCCTAACACACACACACACCCTCATACACATATATATACTCTCACACATGCATATACACTTACACACACACACTCTCAGGCATACCCACGCACAGACACACGTGGTCATTCTGATTTCGTTGGTGTCTGAAGTTGACACCTGAAACTAAATGTTGGTTTTCTTTATTGTCATTCCCCAAACCTGCCTTTCCGTGTGCTGTTAGCTGTGTGGTCATCACCTGCTCAGATAGAACCCTCTCTGCTTCTGCACCTGCTGAGCTCCTCCTCATCATTCCTTGGTTGTGTCCAATCAGTGCATATTTACTGTCTGTCCACTTGTGCTCAGCCCAGGACAGAGGGCCAAGGAGTCAACACAAAGACAGCCCCTGCTGTCCAGTGGCTCCAGGGCACCTGCACGCTGGAGTCCAGATCTCCATGGAACGCCTCCCCACTCAGCACCCAGGGCACCTCCATCCCAGCTTTTACTAGGGTCTCCTTGAGCCCATTCCATGGTCATTTCTCCCACTGTACCACCATTCTTAGGACAGCAGCCTTTGTGTCACTCAGACCACTGCCCCCTCCACTGTCCCTGATGGAGGACTGCAATAGAGAAGGGGTTCAAAAAATGTCCAGTCTCTCGACCAAAGTTTCTTCTGGACATCTCATATCTTGATTAATGGGCACTCTGCTTTGAAACATAATCCTGAAGAGCTGCTCCTCATCAAAACGATCGGCAGTTATAGGCACTCAATGGATATTTGCTACGTTTAATGGAATTGAATTTCCGAAGAGCTGCACATTTCCTCTCTGAAATACCCAATACATCCTGACTGTGCCCACTGATAACAAGGCATCCATCTCTTTGAGTTGGTGGCCAAAGACAGATGCAGTTCCTCAATGAACAAAGTCAAATTGGGAAAGAGTCTTTCCTGAGAAGCAATGAGGACATTTTCATTAGGAAAACACCTTGGAGAAGGATCTTGCTTAATATCAAGAATGAAATCAGCTGTGTCTTCAACGACCCCAAAAATGTACTCCTGGAGGTGCCTTGTGTCAGTGGCAAGATCACAGCGGTCCCTCCACTCTTCTTGGCAAAGCCAGGAGGCACCGAGATTAGGGCAGTGATGCCCCTGACTGTTAGGCACAAGCCCCAAGATTAAACGAGAGTCCATGGCAACATGTTGGCCTCTGTTTCTCTGAAAGTGCCTCCTACCTGGGAGAGAACTCATGCTGGACGGGGGCACCTTGAACGGTGGTGCCAGGAGTGAAGCGATCCTGTCTCTTTGCCAAGCTCACCTCTGCCCCAGTCTTGGTATAAACGTCCCTCTTACGGGTGATGGTTTCAATAAGTAAATAGTAGAGTGAGGCAACTTGTGGGTCCACATAGATTCCCACTGACTGGACGTCTCCTGTGTAAGAGTTGGGTATCTAGGTAAAGTATAGGATACCCGGTTAACTTTGAACTTCAAAAGCAGTAGATATTTTCTGGCATAAGTATAGCCCAAATACTGTCTTTTTATTTTGCTAACTCTGGTAACCCTAATAGGCATAATGTACTCTACTGATTACAACATTTGCCCAATTGCTCTGGGTAAATGATTAGACAGTTATTGAGTCCTTTTCTATGCATTGGACTGGACTGTCTCCACCAGGCTTTTCAACTTGCAAAAGTGACAGAATTTCTCTAAGCCACCCACAGCGCTATTGTGAGAATTAGTGGGGGTAGGAGGTTTAAAATGCCTACGTAACATGCTAGTTTATGCAGGTTTCCCGTGTCCACCCATCCTTCCTTCCCTCCTTCCCTCCCTCCATCCCTTCCTTCCATCCTTCCATCCAGTTATCCATCCTTTATTCATTCTTGGCTACCAACTAAGTGATAAGCACTGTTGCAGTGCTGGAAAGATTCACATCCTTGTTGTGGGAAAGGCCTGTAATAACTCTGTAACAACTCAGAACAAATAATGAAAAATAACTGTCACACTGCTGGTGGTGGCCTGCCCATTCTCTTTATTGGCTGATGACAATCCCAGGTGTCCCTTCTAAAGGATTTCCTTCCCAACAGGAGAACAGGTATAGCCTCAACTATCCATCCCTGGTTCCTTCACGCAGGCCTCTGCCAAAGCCTGGTGGACACAGAATACAAGATGCCAGGCTCCTGACCTCAAGGAGGGGCAGATTCTGAAGTTCAACTCCTCTCCAGAGCGGCGTTCTTGGTCAGCTCTCTGCCAGAGCTTCATCCTGTGTGCCTCCAGCCCCGTCCCTGTTCCCCCAGCTCCATCCCTGCATTCTCTAAGCCCCATCCTGGCCCCCTGAGCCCCTCAACAAACCCTTGAAGGAGAAACAGCAGGCTGTGCTTCTGGGGAACAGCATCAAAGCCCACTTTTCACTTTCTAGATTTTCAAAGTATCATGATTTCGTTTGTCCCGTTTGCATTCAAGAATTAGGAAAGAGAGATCCATTGTGCTCCAATTTTACAAATAAGAAAACTGGACTCGAAGTTAAAGAGTTTGTACAAAGGTAGCTGAAGCCAGACCAAGAGTCTGAGCCTCTGGCTCCAGGATGATGTTTCTACCCCAGTGAAAAATTCTCAACTGCGGGCAGTGTGACCGCAAAGACTTCCTCAGCCCCATCAGGAGCTTAATCCAAGAATCTATTTAATTTGCAGCCAATGTCTCCTCCTTCTCCAAAGAATGTTTTACCACCTGCCACCAGCCCTGGGTGGCTTCAGAGCTAGACAATGGGCCCTCAGTGACAAAAGCCACTGAAATACAAGGCTTTATTCTGCTACTGTGTTTGAGACATAAATTGTTCTTATCTCAAACCATTCTCTAAAATGTTAAGAAAAAATCTGCATTTGTCTGTGGGACAAAAGGGTAAGAGCTCAGAGCTGAGTGTGGAAAGAGAAAGAATGTCATTACGACCAGCAGTTTGAGAGGAGAATCAGGGATGCATCACCGCCACTGCAGGGGAATCAGAGTGGGCTGTAGCCCATTCTCCCCTCTATCTGGGTGCAAGGTTTGATGACTCAGCACCAGAGTCCAGCTGGTGAAGCAGTGTGGGCATTCCATGGGGCAGGGCTGGGGTATGTGCAGCCAAGTCGCTGCTTAGCTGGGGTCCCCCGTCAGTGCTCAGCTGGGGGTCCAGGTCACTGCTCAGCTGGGGGCCCTGGTCAGTGCTCACCTGGGGGCCGGGTCAGGACACTTCACCATCCCACCCCCACCCCCGGCTGTTTCCTCCTTTAAATGTGCTTTCCGTATGTGACTAGTTAAATTTCTATTAATTGTATTAAATAAAACCTAGTTCCACAGCATCTCTAGGCACATTTCAAGAGTTCAATAGCCACATGTGGCCAACATCGAATGAAAAATAAATCCAGATTTAGTAAGGAGATGCTTTATTCCTAAAGATTATTGCTGGTAAGGGGGTGGGGTCAGGACTCTATCACAGAAGGGGGAACGCCCTGATGGTCTGCAAGAGGGTTAGTCTCTTATTGAAGGGCACAAACAAGTCTAGAAAGAGCTGGTGTGTGAAGTGAGGTGAAAGGGTGGCATGATCAGGTCATAGAGCAGAGAAGATTTTGTCAAGAGGCCAACCAGGTCCCAAGAGGGAGCGAACGCCAGCTGAGCTGAGTGTGGGCCAGAGTTCAGGGCCCGGGAGCAGAAAGTCTTAACCAAAGTTTGGTTAAAAAGTCTCTTGGATCAGTGGGGACCAGGCCGTCAGCTAATCATTTACGAGGCACAGAATCAGCCTTGGAGGGTCCATGTCTGGGCTTGTCCCGGGGGAACTGCAGGGCATCCATGTGTCTTGTCTGAGTCATATGGGGAAAGGGGCTTTTTCCAGAATGCTGTTTCCCAGAACACAAAAGTGGGGGGATTTCTTAACCTTCTGTTTCCCAGGAGCACAGGGCTTAGGAGAAGCTCAGTGTTGCCACTGGCATCTGCCATGTTGGGCTGCGTGGATTGGAAACCGTTCCCATTGTTGAAGACATTTCTTTGGGCAGTGCTGTTCTGTAACTGATAACAGGAATTTCCCCATTCAGATGTGTTGTGAGATGGATCACCAGGGGGCTTCCTGGCCCAGAGCAGACGCCCAAGAGCCCATGGGCACTATTTTCCTGTCTCAGCAGCTGCTGGTGGCAATGCAGCTCTTCCAGTGCATGCCAAGTTTCCTGAGGTCTTGCCATGGCACCAGATTCCACTGCAGAACAGCCTCCCCAGGCGGGCCCTCCTCTCTTGTCACTAATTGGGAAAGATCAGCCTCATAAACCTGCAGGCATCCTAGATTGATCCTTTGGCTCCCGGTCGACCTGTTGCACAATGCATGGATTCCTGTATTCTGAGACCACTGTCTCCGCTCCCAGCCTCTGCAGGTCCGTGCTTCATGCAAATCTCAACCACCATCCGGGACTGAACCCTTGGACTGAGGCCCCATCTCCCACTGCAGGTGGCAGGGAGGACTCCCCTGGACACTGTGTGAAGCCCCTTAACCAGACTTTAGCCCAGCTTCCACCTGCAGTAGGCTGTGTCCCCAGAGGTACCCCCAGCCCCCGTGCTGAGTCTTTGCTCAAGAAAACACAGTGTGGCCAAACCACAGGCTGTGCACTGTCCCCACCCCACTGCCCAGCCAGCCTCAGGAAT
This sequence comes from Mesoplodon mirus, assembly GCF_964341445.2. Taxonomy (NCBI): domain Eukaryota; kingdom Metazoa; phylum Chordata; class Mammalia; order Artiodactyla; family Ziphiidae; genus Mesoplodon; species Mesoplodon mirus. The sequence goes on from NC_138987.1 coordinate 43,748,059, forward strand.
TCTCCACTTAGCCCCTTCTGTGACTTCCCACTCTCTGCGCACAGCCCCCATCCTTTTTTGTTCCCCCTTTTCACATTCTCATGATCCCATTTCAGTCCCTCTCTGTTCTCCCTTTACAAACCCTGGTCACCTCTGTCTTGGAGTCCAGTGCAGTTGACACTACAGTGTCTTTCCTACTGCAGGAGTCTCAATAAAATCTGTCCTGCTTCCTTTCACAAGTGTCCGCAGCTACTTTTCTTTGACAGCTCAAAAGTCACTCCCTGCACAAGCCTCCCCAGACCTACCGGGGCCTCCCACAACCCCTCCCTCCGGACAGCCCACCCAGGTTGCCATGGCACCACCTTGCCCCAGCACCACTGACATGAAGGATGATGCCACTCTGCAGCTCAGCCTTTCATCCAGGCTTCAACACAGGGACAGCGTGTGCTGGGGCTCCAGAAACAGCATTGAAAGGTTTCAGCTGAGGGACTGTGAGGACACTGCTCCAACATGGGCCCCATACATTCAGAGTATTTCTGCCCTGGCTCCAGGTGCTCTTAGGATGAGGGGCACCCTGTGGGGCACTGGGTGGTGTCTGCTCTTGTGGGATACAGATTTTCCAAAGCAATATTCCCAACGTGATGCTGAGTCTGTCTTGTGCTGTTTGTTTAGTTAATTAGTTAGTTAGTTAGCCAGTTAACTTAGTGATGGGTGGAGCCACCTCCTGAATCATGCAGGGGGGATGCTCCCATGAGGCCACACCTGTCTTGGATGTTGTCTTCCCTGCCCCCACCAAGGAAACCTTGCACTGGAGCTCCTACCACGGGGTGGCCCCCAGGACCTAACTGCCAACCAACAAGGCTCCTTATGGAATAGCATCAACCTCCCTCTGGAAGTCAGAGCATGAGTGTGTTACATAAGTCGCCTGCTTCTGCTTGTGCATTGGTATCTGGGTGTACCTGACTCTGCTCTCCAGGGCTTCCTAACGCAGTGTTGGAGACAGATGTCAGACAGTTGTGATCTTTTCATTGTTTCCCTAATTTCACCTCAGAAAATGACTGATGGGAAGAAAGATGCAGAGCAGAGACTAATTTATAGCTAATTCTTCAAAACCGTCATGATTGGCTAAGCCAAATGTGGTGGATGTTTTTTATTTAATTTCCAAATTTGCAATTAAGCAAGGAGTAGCTGTCAGTGGGTTCTCTCTCCACAACTCTGCAGGACGACTTGGCAGAGCACAGGACAGTGGAGTTAGAAAACCCAGGATACTTGGGTGCTGTTGTGGTTCTAGGGATGGGAGACATAAGGCTCTGGACAGAAGGAAGCATCCTCCAGGGTCATCTCACACACTGATGGTCACTGGGCTGCCTGTTTAGTGGAACCTACTGAAGGTCAAACCCCTGTCCTCCTGGTGGAGATTTCAACAGACCAGGTAGATAATAAAACAAACAAACAAATGTGATTTTATTGCTCTCTAATTATTTTAAAGAAAATGAATAAGGTGCTGTTAGAGTGACAGGTGGGAGTTAAGGAGAGATGGCCATGGTTCAGAGAAGTCCTCTCTGGGAAGATGACCTTAGTGCTGATCACCAGGGGATCTGCGATGGTTAGTTTTTTGTATCAGCTTGGCTGAGCTATGGTACCCGGTTTTTCAATATAATCCTAATCTAGTTGTCGCTGTGAAGGTATCTTGTAGATGTGGTTAACACCTACCATCTCAGTTCATTCTAAGCAAAGCAGATGACACTTGATGATGTGGGTGGGTCATCCAATCAGCTGGAGGCTTTCAGCACATAAACTGAGGTCTCCCTGAAGAAGAAGAACTTATACCTCAAGAATGCAGCAAGAGCTTTTCCTGAGAGCTCCAGCCTGCCGGCCTGTCTTACAGGTGTTGGACTTGCCACCCCCCACAATCCTGCGAACCAACTCTGCAAAAATCTCATTAACTTATTTTTATTTGTACTTCTATTAAATCTATTTTATTTTGTTGTATAATAAACACACACAAAACATCCTACTTGTTCTAGTTCTCTGTTGAACCATGCGTGCTCCTGATACAAGTTCTGATACTGCGTGCCCTCCCTCTCAGTTTACCTTAGGCACAGTTTCGGTGGAACTCATTTACAAGTAGCTTCAGCTACTCAGATGTGCTGAAAACATCCAAATTTCTACCTAACTCTGACCCTCTCTCCTGTCTGCAGAGTCAAAAATTCAACAGCCAGCTGAACATGGAGGCTTGGATGGTACCAGGTATCTCAGCCTCATCATGTCCAACATGAAACAAGCTAACATGCCCTCAAAGTTTCTCCCATATTCCTTTTTAAACAATACTTCACTATTCTTTAATTATAATGTAAAATAGACAAACAGGAGAGTGCATGAGTCATAAGTGCACTCTGTGTAGAGTTTAATGAATTTTCACCAAGCAAACACATCCATGAAATCACCACCCTTGTCAACTTTCACATCACCAGGACCCCAGACGTCACCCATGCCCTTTTCTAGCCAGGACCACCTTCCTCTTTTCAAAATTAACCACATTCTGACTATTAATACCTAGGTTAGTTTTACCTGTTTTGAATTTCACAGAAATGGAACCATAGAGTATATATTCTTTTGTGTCTACTTCTTTCACTCAATATTATGTTTGTGGGATTCTTCCATGTAGTTTTGTTGATTAATAATTTATTCATCTTTATTAGTGTAGAGTCCTCCACTGTGTAATTATACCACAATTTACTTAATCATTCTACTATCAATGGATATGGGGGCTGTTTCCTGTTAGAGACTATCTTATGTGATGCAGCATGATGATTCTACACATGACTTTGGTGCACATAAATGTGTGGCTCTGTAGGGTATATATCTATGAGTGAAGTTGCTGGACTCCACATTTTGTGTACGTTTATCTTTTGCAGATACTCTCCAACAGTTTCCCCAAACTAGCTGTAAAACGTAAAGCTCTCACAGAGCTGGAGTGTTCTAGTTGCTCCTCTAGAACCCTGGAACACTGCTTGCCAACACTTGGTGTTGTCCATTTCAATTTTATCTTCAGAGTATATGTCATGATATCTTATTGTGATTTTCATTTGCATTTTCATGATTAGTAATGAGGGTGAACACTGTTTCCCATATTTTTGGCCTTTGGGACGTCTTCTTTTGTGAAGTGACTGTTCAGGTCTCTTGTCAATATTTTATTGAGTATTTTTGGTTGTTTTTTCCTTGTTGATTTTGAAGTCCTTTATTATATGTGTTGTAAATAACTTCTCTCATTCAATGGTTTGTGAATTTCCTCTTTTTGGTATCTTTTGATGAACACAATTTCCTAATTTTAGTATAGAACTTTATCATGTCTTTTCTATACAGTGAGTGCATTTTGTGTCCTGCTTAAGAAATCTTTGCCAACTAAAGATCACTCAGGTATTCTCCTAAGGTGTCCTTCTTTCACATTCAGATTTATATCTCTGGAAAAGAATTTTGTGCGAGTTGCGAATAGGAAAAGATTTATTTTTTCCTTCTGCATCTCCAATTGACTCAGCATCATTTACTGAAGAAACATTCCCCCACTGCTCTGAAGCACTGTTATTATAATCATTTGTCTATAAAGTTTATATCTGCCTCTGGACTATATTCCCTTCCACTGGTCTCCTTGTCTGTCCTTGCATTACAACACTGTCTTAATCACTGCAGCTTTACAATAGATCTTGATTTCTGCTAGTGTGATTCCTCCAACTGCATTCTTCTTTAAGATTGTCTTAGCTGTTCTTGGTCCTTTGAATTTTCATATAAATTTTAGAATCGGTTTAGGAAGATTTTTAGAATAACTCTATTTCAAAAAAGAAATACTGACCAAGATTTTGTGTAGGATTACATTAAACCTATAGATCATTTTGGAAATAATTGATATTTAAGTATTATATATTTCAATCCATTATTTTTTTAAATTTCGCCAAAGAATATTTTGTAGTTTTCTGTGTAGAGATCTTTGCACATATTTTGTTATTCCTAAGAATTTAGATTTTACAAGTCATGGTTAATGGTGTCCTTTTAAACTCTATTCTATTTTGTATTTGTTTTTGGTATACAGAAATAATATTGAGCTGTGTATAATGACCTTGTCCCCAGAGACCTTGTTAAATTTAGTTATTAATTATCCTGGTTTATCTATAAATACCTTAGAATTCTCTACATAAAAATCTTATCATTTGATAATAATGGTTTTCTTACTTTTACCCAGTATTAAAACTGTAATTTCTTTTTCCTGCCTTATTTCACTGGCTAGATCTTCCAGTACATTTCTGAATAGAAGTGATGGTAGCTTGTCTTGTTCCCAAAATATATCAGGTAACACACCATCAATGTTTACTCATTAACTATAATGTTCACTGTGGTTATATCTTAGTTTTTTGTTGGTTTTTTAGATGAATCAGTGTTGAATTTCATCAAATTTTCTTGTGTGTATATCTATTGAGATGATCATATAGTTTCTCTTCTTTATTTGGTTATAATGGTGATTTAAAATGACTGATTTTCAAATGTTCCCTTTGTATTCCTGCACACTGGCACTCCTGCAATAAACTCAACTTATTGTAACCTATTGTCTATTTCTATACGTCATGGATTTGATTTTCTAATACCTACTTTGGGAATTTTTGCATCTGCGTTTATTAGGGACATTAGTCTTTGTATTGGTTTCCTATTGTCACTGTAACAAATTTCCACAAACTTATTGCTTTAAAAAACACAAATTTATTGCCTTTTAGTTCTGCAGAGAAGAAGTTTAAAATCAAGATGTCAGCAGTGCTGCTTCCTTCTTGGTACTTCAGAAGAGAATCTCCTTCCTTGCTTTTCTTTTAGCTTCTAGAGGCCACCTGCTCTCTTTGGTTCATAGCCCCTTCTTCTCATTGTTTCAATTTCTTGTTTCAGTCCTCACAACTCCTTCTACTGACTCTGATATTCCTGCCTTCCCCTAGTAAGGGCACTTGTGATTACATTAAGCTCACGAGGCTAATCCAGGATAATTTTGACATCTCAGATGCACTTGACTTAATCACCTCTGCAAAGTCCCTTTTACCATAAAGTATTCACAGGTCCAGGGATTAAGATGTGGACATTTTTGATGGTGGAGTGGGATATGATTCAGCCTACCACAGTCCCTAAACAATATTTGTTTGTAAAGTACACATAAGTTCTTATTATCAAGATGTTCTGATCTCATCAAGACAACTGGGAAATGTTTGCTCTCCTTCTGTTCTCTGGAAGAGTATTTTGTAGTTAAGAGTTTTGCATATTTTGTTGTTCTGTAAATGTTTAGAAGAATGTAAAGGCACATAGACTCAGAAGATATCTGGAGGGTAATGGAGAAATTTTAATTATAGATTTAATTATTACTTTAATAAGTAGGCAGCTTTTTAGATTTTTCTATGTCCCCTTGAATGAGTTTTAGTCAATTGTGGTTTTAATATTTTAAGTTTTGCCTTCTTTCTCTCTCATTCTCTCTCCCTCCCTTTCTCTTTTTCTTAACCTTATTCAGTACTGTCAGATGTTTATCTAATGTATTATTCTTTCTGATGAAACCAATATTTGCTGTTGTTAATTTATTTCATTATAATAGTTTGCTTTTTTCTTTAATTTCTAATTTTAGCTTCATTTTGTACTTAACTATCATTTCAAATTTAGTTTACTGTTCTTTTACCAGCTACCTGAAAATGATATTTAGATTGGTTTTGAGCCTTTAATCTTTTTGATTATTAAGTCCATACATTTCCCTTGAAACACAGCTATATCTCATGTATTTTTCACTGTAGTTTTATAACCATACATGACAAAATATTTCTCAGTTTCCTTTGTGAATTGTTTTCTTTGAGCCATGTTTTATTTAGAAATGTATTACTAGTTTTTCAGATATTTGAAAACATCAACTCTACTATGGTCAGAGAATATGACATGTATAACTTCAATCATTTCTTGAGACTTGCTTTATGGTTCAACATAAGGGTAAATTTGGTAAATGATCCATATGCACATAAAAAATTAGTAATCTACATTTGATGGATGCAGTGGTCTATATTTTTAATTATGTTAAATTTGTTAATCATGTTGTCAAAATTTTCTATACGATAAATGATCATTTTGTTTGCTTTTGCTTTTAGTTACAAAATGAGATATGTTGGAATCTCCCATTATGATTGTTTCTTTGTCAGTTTATGCTCTTTGTTCTATCAGTTTTGGTTATGCATACATACAGGCTATGTTCACAGGTGATAGTATTTGTAGAATTGTTTTATTTCCCCAGAGGAGTGACCCCTTAATTGCTATGAAATATTTCTTTTTTAACTAGAAATTGTTTCTGCCTTAACGTCTACTTTGTCTGATATTTGATAGTGACATCACTTTGTCATTATTATGATGAGCATTGTCACTGTTGTTATCAGCTAAGTTTTGCTTGGTTTATCTTTTTCCATCTTTTAATATCAGCCCTTCTGTATCTTTAGTTTTAACATGTGACTCATAAAAAGTATATAGTGTATTTTTTCCTTTACTATGAAAATCTTTGTAAATTAATCAGTGTACTTAGTCTGTTTATCTGTAATGTAAACACTAATATTTTTGGATCAAAATTTCCTGCCTTAATATTTCTACATATCATATCTGATCTATTTCTATTCTTTCTTTTCTTAACATTTTTTGGTAGATTCCAGTATTTTTATTGTTCTTTTTTCCCATTATCCTAACTCATTATTTATGTCTCCTTTTACTATGTATTTAACTTGTGTGGAGGATTACTTCCATCCTTGACTTGTCAACTTCTAGAATATTTTATCTCTACTTGAACATAAAAACAGTGCAATACTTTAATCCCCTTCCTTACTTTTCCACCATTATTGCCTTATATTTTAATTGTATGTATTTAAAACTCTCATAATTGTTACTATATGCAATTATAATTACAATTATTACTACATATGTAATTATACATATTTACATATAAACATATGTAATTATATGGCTAAAATTAAAATTATATATACAGTGTACATATATGTTTTCTTCCTTCATTTATATGCTTTCTACTGGGAGTCATTTCTTTTTACCTGAACAACTTCCGTAGTTTCCATAATGAAAGTTGTACTAGAGTCTAATTATTTCAGTAATTGTCTAATTATGTATTCATTTTACCTTTAGTTTTGATATTCTTTCAGCATATAGAATTCTGGGTTTTCTTTCATCCCTATGAGATACCACTGTCTTTTGGATTCTGACATTTTTCTTGAACCCTCTTTTTTTTTTTTTTTTTTTTTTGCGGTACATGGGCCTCTCACTGTTGTGGCCTCTCATGTTGTGGAGCACAGGCTCCAGACATGCAGTCTCAGTGGCCATGGCTCACAGGCCTAGCCGCTCCGTGGCATGTGGGATCTTCCCGGACCAGGGCACAAACCCGTGTCCCCTGCATCGGCAGGCAGACTCTCAACCACTGCGCCACCAGGGAAGCCCGAAGCCTCTTTCTTGTTATTGGTTTTTTTAAGGTACAGTAATTTATTTTCTCTGGTTACTTTAAAGATTTTTCTCTTTGCCTTTGTTTTTTACAAGTTTGACTTAAATAAGTGTGTGTATGTGTGTATGTTTGATTTTTTGGTCAATTTGGGGAAAATATTAGGTGAATATTACTCTTTCTATTTTTTCTTTTTTCATTGTTTGATTCTGATTACTTACATGCTGGACTTTTTATCATGTCTTGTATGTCTCCTTATGCCCTTTTAAAATACTTTTCATCTTTTTCTGTCTGTTGCTTTAGTCCAGATATTTTCTGATAAACTGTCATTTCATTTAGTTATCCTCTTTACTTATAATATTTATGAATTTGGTTATCCAGACACACATTTATGATCACATATAAAATGTCTAGTAAATTAGAAATACTGCTTTTAAGCATTCTCAACCCACAAAATGATTTTATTTAAACTCATGTTCCCCTGGCATCACTTTGTCACAACTCAAGTAACAGTTGAGTCATGTAAGATAGTCCTCCAAAGGACTTTGCCTTCATTTCCAGCTAAATTGTTTTCAGTTTTTTCTTGAATTGTATAATATACTATTAATGAAGATTTACCCTAAACTTCATATACACACTTGCATAATATTGAGTATAGTTGATTGTTGATTCAACATCTAAATGTATGTTTATGATTGCTACAAAAGAACTCCATGATAGTTGTTTTTTGTTATTGCTTTTTCTTTTTATAGCTGAGATATAATTTGCATACTATAAAATTCATTATTTTAAAACACACAATTCAGTGATTTTAGTACATCCTCAGGGTTGTGTAACCATTACCACTATCTAATTCCAAAACATTTTTCATCACCCCCAAAGAAACTTCATACACATAACAGTCACTCCTCACAACCCACCCTTCACTCCCAGACTTTAATAACCACGCATCCACTTTATGTTTCTGTGAATATGCCTATTCTGGACATTTTATACACAAAAATTATATGATACATGATCTTTTGTAACTGGGTTCCTTCACACAGTGTAATTTTTTTAAGGTCCATCTATATTGTTGTAAGTGTCAGTACTTCATTACTTTTTGTGGCTGAATATTCCATGTCTTATGGATATCTAACATTTTGTTTATCCACTCATCTATTGATGGACTTTTGGGTTGTTTTCACTTTTGGCTATTGTGAACAGTGCTAGTAGGAATGTTTGTATACAAGTTCTTGTTTGAACACTTGTTATAAATTCTCTTGGGTATATACCTAGGAGTGGAATTCTAGGTCATATGGCATCTCTGTGTTTAACTCTGAGGAACTGCAAAACTCCTTTCCACAGTAGCTGCACCATTTTACATTCCCACCAGCAATGTACGAGTGTTCTAATTTCTCCACTTACTGACAAACTTATTTCCCATATTTTGGTTATAGCTATCCTGGGGAGTGTGATGAAGTATGTCACTGTGGTCCCTAATGTCTAATGATGTTGAAAATCTTCTTATATGCTTATTGACCATTTGTGTATGTTCTTTGGAGAAATGTCTATTCAAGTTCTTGCCCATTTTTGACCTGGGTTATTTATCTTTTTGTTGTTGAGCTGTAGGAGTTCTTTATATATGCTGGATACTAAAGCATCATAAGATCTATGATATGCAAATATTGATATTTTCTCCCATTCTGGGGCTGGTCTCTTGACCCTCTTGATAGTGTCCTTTGATGCACAAAAGTTTTTAATTTCAGTGAAGTCCAGTTTATCTAATATTTCTTTATTTGGTGACATATCTAGGAAATCATTGCCTAGTCCAACATCATGAAGGTTTACACGTATGTTTTCCTTTAAGAAATTTATACTTTAAGCTCTTACATTTAAGTCTTTTTTCACTTTGCGTTAATTTTTATAAATTGTTTGTGGAGAGGCCTAAATTCATTTTTTGCATGTGGATATTCAACTGTCCTGGTGCCATTTGTTGAAAAGACTATTCTCTCCCTATTGAATGGTTCTAGAAAATCCCTTGCAGAAAATCAGTTGACTCTCAAGTTCACCCAACATATCCACATGTCTATCCTTATGTCAGCATCACACTGCCTTTGTTACTGCTTTGTGGATGGTTTTGAAATTGGGAAATGCAAATCTTCCAATTTTGTTCTTCTTTTTCAAGATTGTTTTGGCTATTCTTGTTCCCTTGCAATTTCATATGAATTTTAGAATCGGCTTGTCCGTTTTTATATTTTACAGTCAGTTCAAATTTTTATAGGAATCGTGTTGAATATGTTAAACAATATGGGGAATGTTGTCTTCTTAATAATATTAAGTCTTTTAATTCATTAACATAGGATATTTTTCCATTTGTTTATGTCCTCTTTACTTTTTTTAACAGTGTTTTGTAGTTTTCAGTGTACAAGTCTTGCATTTATTTTATGGAATATATTCTTAAGTATTCGGTTCTTTTTGATAGTATTATAAATAGAATTGTTCCCTTAATTATATTTTTGGATTGTTCTTTGACAGTATATAGGAACACAACTGATTTTTGTATATTGATCTTGTATCCTGAAACTTTATGAACTCATATATTAGCTCTAATAATTTTTTGCGGAGGTGAATTCTTAGGGTGTTTTCATCAAAAAGATTATGCCATCTGCATCTAGAGATATTTTCCCTTCTTTTCAATCTAGAAAATTTTATCCCTGAGTTTAGTAAGTTGGGTCTTCTCTTTCTTTTAATTGGTCAGCCTAGGTAAAATTTTGTCAATTTTATGATTTAAAAAAAAGCTTTTTATTTTATTGATTTTCTAGTCTCTATTTTGTTTATATATAATTTAATCTTTGTTATTTCTTTATCTTGTTTTGAGCTTAAATTGCCCTTCTGTTTCTAGTTTCTTAAGGTGGAAATTTAGGTAATTGATTTGAGATCTTTCTTCTTTTATTAGTGTAAGCATTTACAGCTGTAAATTGGCTTCTGAGCACTGCTTTCACTGAATCCCTAAATTTTGGTAGCTTGTGTTCCAATCCATGTCAAGGTTTTTTCTAATTTTCCTTGCTATTTCTTCTTTGACCCACTGGTTAATTAGGAGTGAGTTGTTTGATTTCCACATATTTATCAGTTTCCCAAATTTCTTCATTTTGCTGATTTCTAATTTCATTCCATTGTTGTCAGGGAACATGCTTTGTGTGCTTTCAATCCTTTTAAATTTATTGAGACATTTTACGTCCTACCATATGGTCTATCTTGGAGAACACTTCATGTACACATTTGATGTTATTGAAAATGGAATTGTGTGTCTACTGTTGCTGGGTGGAGTGGTCTACAAACCTCTCTTAGGTCTAGTTGGTTTATTCTATTTTCTTGCTAATCTTCTCTCTAGTTGTTCTGTTTATTATTGAAAATAGGGTATTGAGATCTCCATCTATTGCTATTGAATTGTCTATTTCTCCTTTCAATTTTGTCAGTTTTTCCTTCTCTTCCATTAACTGCATGTGTGTTTATCATTGCTATGTCTACCTGATTATTGTACTAATTCTCCCTCAAACTTTATTTTCCTTAAGACCCTATCTATTGAGATCTTGATTTCTACTACTGTTGTAGTTTAAATTATTTCATTTAAAAATATATTTGTTTCCTTATAAAATTTTCCATTTTATCTTCTATATTTTAAATTTTTACTAATTTTAAAGTTTATATAAAATAGCTTCTATATAGAAATCTCGGGGATCTATTTCTAATATTTGTTTTTTCTCTTTTTTCTGTTTCCTTGGTTTTGTACTGCAGGCTGATATGCCTGATAATTATTTTTGTTGAATGTCAGAAATTGTATATAAAAATTGTATAGATGATTTAATGCTACCACTTTCCCTCAAAAAGCATTTACCACTGCTTCTGGCAGGCTTTTTTGCTGGGGCTAGTTCCAAGCTATGAATTCGCTTATTTGGAGCTGAGTTTCAATGTTTGCAAATTCTGGCCTAGTTTTGGCTTGCTTTTACTCTTCTGTAGCCCCTCCAGAAATCCTAAATTAAAATTTGGATTATTTTATAGGGCTTTTCCTTTGAAAGGTTTAAAAAACATTTATATCTCCTGGCCACAGAAAAGTACCAAAAGCTCTGTTCAACTTCTTAGTCCCAGTTTCCACTTAAAAATCCAACACACAGGCAAAGCAAAGAGCAGCTGAGGCCAGCCCAGATTAGCTAAACTGCCCTCCCTCCAACACATCCTTAACCTGCCAAACTTTGAGTAAAAAAACAAATAGCTTCTGGGGTAGTGTGTTATGCAGAATGTGAGATTAACTGCCTTAGATACTACATTTCTCCATAAAGAGTTCTTATTATCTTTGCAACACTGGGTTTGCAAACACCTCTCAGATGAAACTTTTGCCTTGAGGTCATTTGCTTGTACAGCTGGAAGCAGATTCAACCATCCCGACCTTTTTCTGACTGGTGAACTCCTAAACATGTTTCAAGATTCAGCTCCAGAAAAGCTCATCTGAATTCCTTAACCCACCCTCTAACCCCTAACCCCTCATAACCTTAGTGCTCAAATCTGTTAGGGCAACGTTCGCATTGTAACCCTCCACTTGCACTTGCTGCCCCGGATGGCCCCTGCACGTTGAATATGCAAGTTGGCAATCTGTTATCTTTGGATCCTCAGTGCAGTGTCTGGTGCTTGTTATTGGCTTAATTTGTGCTCATACAATGATGGGTAACAGTGACAGTGTCTGAAAGCTGTGTGATATTTCATGGTATACAAGATATCAATACTTTTACAACATTATTGTTTTTTGTTTTTGAGTCTCACATTGAGGACTGACTTTGTTACATAAGGTAGACACTATCTTTGGGACAAGCTTTTTGACTACTTCATATATGAAGAAATTAGACCTCAATGAAGTTAAGTAACTGGCCTGAGATTACAAGGCTTTTAGTAGAACAACAGCAATTAGAATCCATACTCTTTTCATTTTGCCATATGGCATCTCCATACGAGCTGGCTTTCAGGCACCCACTGATGGGAATTTAAACAGAGGCCTTTGGCACCAAGTTTGGCTTCACAGTGTTGGCAACCCCTTCCATTTTCACATTCAGCACATGGAACCACAAACTCCCTAGAAATTCAGAACTTGTCCACTGGATACCTGGGCTGACACACACTAATCCTTGTACTCACTAACCATGAGCTTTCACAAAGTAAATCGAAGTTGCAAGCTGTTCTATGCTTCCATCTGAGAGGAAGGCTTTTGTTTGTGAAGAATTATACCAGGAGGCTGCTGGCACCTTTTGTCAGATGACATGGAAACATCTGTTCCAGTCAAAGTCTCCTCACTGGCTCATTTTCAGGGAACAAGAATCTCCTCTGGCAATGAGAGCAGACCTGGTGAGGTGGCCTTAGCTGGAATTTGGTTGTTTTCTGGGTTCCACCCCCGCCCCCCCATTAAGCCCTGCAGGCCTAAGACTACAGGTGACCGATGATCTAGTGGTATTTCAGCGTGGCTGGGAGGGCAGGTGTGCCTCGCCAAGCCCAGGGAGGAATGTCCCAAGGTGTCCTCACATGACAGGGCACAAATGAGCATCTTGGGTTGAGGTCAGGGGGCAACGTCTGAGGATGCCCCACTCACCCTGTCAATCCTGAGATGTGGATTATAGTAGGAAGGAGCTAGAACACAGAAAACAAAAAGCTTTTGGTGACTGTATGAGTCTTACTGAAAATGTTCCTCTTTGGAGCAGGTACGAGGGAGTGGACTGGCCATTCCTCCACGTGGTTTGGGGTGTTGTGAGGACTCAAGCTGCTGCTGGTTGTGTGGAGCTCCATCTACACTGATGTAACACTTAAGGACTCTGCTGTTGGGATGCACTTTATGACTACTGTCATGACTCCTGTGACCCCAGGTCTGGGACTCCTGTCTCCATGTTGACCTTCACTCTCTTGAACTAGCCTTGACATGTGTGTAGCAGAGAGAGCAATGGCTAGAAGGGAAAAAAAGAAATAATACATGTTAAAGTATCAAGGGTGCGGTCAACTTGTGTGGTGCCCACCAAAGCAGACTACAGCTATCTGCAAAGGAACATTGTATTCTTAAGTCGAGTCTGATATTATCCACTGGTCATTGCTATGGTGTGATGGCTGCCCACGTCCACTGATCAGACACACCGTCCATTAGCAAATGTGTCCTGGATACCTGTTACTCTTTAGGGATTTTCTCTGTCAGGGTAAGAGTGTACACTCTAGAGATGTATTAACAGCATCAGAACCAATCAGAGATATTCCAAGGAATTGGCTCCCATGATTCTAGAAGCTGAGACATCCCACATCTGCTGTCTGCCAGCTGGAGACCCAGGATGGACAATGGTTTAAGTTCTAGTCCAATGTCGCAGCTCAAGACCAGTCAGTCAGGGAGAGCAAATTCTCTCTTGTTCTACCTTTTTGTTCTTCTCTCTCTTTTTTTATCAGTACCTGCTTTTCTGTATCTTTGCCAATTCAGATATATCATCAGGGACTTCCCTGGTGGACCTGTGGATAAGACTCTGCACTCCCAATGCAGGGGGCACAGGTTCGATCCCTGTTCGGGGAACTAGCTCCAGCATACATGCCGCAGCTAAGAGTTTGCATGCCGCAACTGAGAAGTCCACATGTTGCAACTAAAAAAAGATTCCACATGCCGGAATGAAGATTGCGCAAGACCTGGCACAGCCTAAATAAATAAATAAGTAAATAAATAAATCTTTTCTTTAAGAAAAGGATTTCTCCAGATATAACATCAGACTTATTGATCTTTACCAATCTATACATGAAAGTGGTATTGCTTTATCATTTAAATTTTCATTTCTCTTATGATGAGGCTGAGCATCTGTTTTTTTTTTCTTCAAGTATATTAATTTACAATTTGTGTTAGTTTCAAGTATACAGCAAAGTGATTCAGATATATATATATATTTTTTTTTTTCTATTTCAAATTATTTTCCACTCTAGGTCATTATAAGATAATGAATATAGGTCTTTGTGCTATATAGTAGGTCCTTGTTGTTTGCCTATTTTATATATAATAGTGTGTATATGTTAACCCCAAACTCTAAATTTATCTCACCCCCCTCCCGGCCCCTGATATCCCCTTTGGTAACCATAAGTTTGTTTTCTATGTCTGTGGGTATATTTCTGTTCTGTAAATAAGTTCAAACATCTTTTAATTCGTATAAGATCCAATTCAATTTCCTTTTCTGGGAACTATACATAGATTTTTGGGGCCCATTTTTCTATTGTGAGTAGGTTTTCTTATTTATTTGTAGGGACTGTAGGAAATTAGGAAATTAGCCCTTGTCTGGTATATGAATTGCAAAAGTTTCGGAAATTTGATGTTCATAGAAATATCACGTAAGAACAGCACCCCCTCCACAGCAAATACACAAACCTTTCCCAAGCATGGGGAGAATACTGCACATACAGACTTCCACTTGAGGAGAACTAAACTCCTGAAGGGAGGTTTTGGATTGGAAGAATGTCATGCTTTGTCAAAGAATCAGATGAGTATTGTTCCAAAAAAACATAAAACGCACATGTCTGTACAAATGACTCTAGAGTCTCTAAGTAACCTACATGGATGAAAAGTTAATGTTTTATTGTGTATAATACAGCCGACCTGGGTCTCTCTGATGGGAATATCCACCGGTTCATCTCAGGCACAGGGGAAGATGACAGTCACCTCTGGGCACTTCCTGCCTTGCCTTTCCGAGATCAACGCATCATCCAAAAGTGAAGATAAGCTCACAGTTTGGGTGCCCTATCGCCAGCTGCACACATAACAATCCACTGAGATGTCTGTACCTTAGGATGTAATGGAGAACGGTTGGGACATAGAAAATTATCTTATTTTCGCGTGACACAGAGAAAGAAAATGTGTTTGACCCCAAATACAGCAGAAGACAGCTTGTGAACTAAAAATGAGGCACAGAAAACTTTACGTAGTTTCTTTGGATAAATAAATGTATAGACTGCTTAAGAGAGAGACTCCCTGGGGAGGGCTGTGGAACTAAAGAAGGACGACTCACTACCTCTTCTTACAGAGGACGTGGGGTGTAAGTCAGTCACCCAGTATGAACTTGAACCAGGCAGGCGGTGGTCACTGGATTTGATTTTAATTTGTCTATTGATAGTAAACATTTCATATGCTTTTTGTTGTGTTCAGGCCACAGACAGATTGGATGAGACCCCCTTTCCCCAATGGAGAGGATAATCTGCTTTACTCCGTCTAGGATTCAAATGCTAATCTCATCTGGAATTAATCCAACATCTGTGCACCCCGTAGCCAGTCAGCTTGGCACATAAAATGAGCCACCACTGTCCAACAACCTGCCCGGGTTCTAATCCAGACCCCACCATTTCCCAGCTATGTGACACCCACCAGCAAGTCTGAGCACCTCTGTGCCTTGATTTTCTCATTTTCAAAATGAGGCTAAAACACAGAAACTACCTGAAGGGCTATGATGAGGCTTACATGAGAAAATGCCCATAAAGGGCTTAGATGATGTCTGGTCCATGTAAGCACTGAGGAAAAGGCGCTGTCAGCTCCCATGAACCACACTGGGACCCCACACTGAACCTGCCACCTTCCAGACTCCAGCCCATCCTTCCCGCCTATAGGAGACACGTGACCTTCCTTCCCTCCCTCCCTCCCTCAGACTCCACAGTTTGAACACAAACTGTCCTCTGCAAACACTCTCTGGATTAATGAATGATGTCTCTAAAAAGAAGGTTTCATCTTCTTCCCCTAGTGATCCCTGAAGCAAAGTCAGCTACAGAAAACATATTTCTCTGATCTGGAACATCGTATAAACAAGCCTTAATTAAAAAAAAAATTTAAAAGTTTTAGAGCAGCCACAATGGAAATACATAAACTCTCTACAGAAAGTACTAAATAGCAGCTATCACACATATACATGAGCACTCTGATTTCTCTCCATTCTCCACAAAGCAGAGGGCAGTCGAGGCAGGCCCCGTGTTGTGGGCTCAGAAACCCGTAAAGCAGAGGAGGGTGAACGGCACGGTTTAGGGATGTGCAGACACTCACCTACATTTCACGGCTATTTTGGATGATTAAGGTCACAGCTATTTTGGATGAAATAACTGTTAATTGACTCTATACATTTTATATATGAAAAGATACATTTTCTTCTTGAGTGCAAGTTTGTAATTTAGTTATGTTTTAACAATGGCGTAGATAATTCAAAAAAAAAGATTGTTTCAAAGCTGGACCACGCGAAGCTGATGAAGGGTGGGCAGGGAGCCTTGTAGGAGGAGCACCCCACTGGCCCCGAGCCTCAGAAGTCAGGCCCTGCCAGGCATGCACGGCCCCCGTGGTCACACTCACCAACACTCCTCCTCTGGCTTCTCTCCTGGCTTCTAGCTTTTTCTTTTACATAGAGTCATTAATTTTTTGTCATTTTTATTCTTCATTCATTTACACATGTTGAATGAAGTTTTTTGTAATGCTTAACTTATTCAATCATGTATTTAATAAATGTTAATTAAACCTTATGTCCTGGGTGTTGTGCTGGGCACGACAGTGATGGACGAGACACCCACTGTCTGGGCCTCCTAAGCATTACTCTGCAGTGGAGGAGAGATGTGAACAAGAGGGTGATGATGGACGAGGGCTGTGCGTTGTGACAGGGACCATTAGAGAGAGAGAGCAGAGGCCCAGGGTGGGGGGTGTCGGGGTGCCTGATCCTGGGTAGTCCCAGGGGAGTACGGGGCTCTCTTCCCCACCTACCCACCGAGCTGCCACGCAGAACAACCCTGCAACGACTGCTCTTTCCTCCACACCGTCCTTGCTCAGGGGACCCTCTGCAGCCTGATGCAGACCGGGTGGTCTGCATCCCAGTTCCTGGCTGGGGCAGGTGGGGGTGGTGACATCGCCTCCTGGGGCTCCTGCAGGGTGACCCACTCCAGCATCCCTGGTGCCCCTGGGTCACGTGGCCTCTTTGCTGTGGGTAGCCCTGGACCACAGGGCACCTTTCAGTTACTTGCCAACCACGCCTCTCACCAAGATGGATGTAGCCAGTGCTCAGCAGTGGTCCACGGAATGAATTCGGGATCAAATAACTCTATCAGCTCTTTCCCAAACCAATGTGATTGAAGACCTTCAGCTCTGTGTCCTTGCCCTGCCCCTCACCTCTGTTCCTTAAATGAAAATGCAATTCCAGACGCCTGCCTGAGAAAACAAAACACCCAAACGCCGCAGCACAAGCCTGTGTTTCCTTCCCGCAGAGTACAGGGGCCCAGGCTGGACTGACGGCCCTGCTGGGCAGAAAGTGACCCCCCGACCCAGCTGGCCCCTTGCCCTTCCCCCTGTCGGTGATCCATCCCCATCTTTCTGGAGAGCAATGACTCCCCAGGCCTAAAATACACTCTTGAAACCTGTGAGGAGATTAGCAAGAGTCCTAACCACTCCTGGGTGTCTCCTAGATGTCATAATGTTGACACGGTCCCTGCTAACACGTGGCTGTAGGAAAAAAAATCACGTCTTTTCAAGTTTCCTGCAACACCTGTCGTTGGCAACGTATGTTCCTGCATAATGATGTGCATAAGTGAAGTGACATTTCAGAGTAATGAGGCTTCGGTGACAATGTGTAAGTGCTGTGACAAGTTTTCTCTGATATGAAAAGGCAGCCGAGACAAAACCCAAATCCACAGCCCAGGCAGGCTCTCGGCTCAGCTGTGAACCCGGGTGGTGCTGTGGGCACCCCTGCCGCCCAGAGCAGCAGCTGTCTCGGGGAGCTTGCTGGGAACACGAGGCCCAGCCAGGCCCCCGCGCCCTGGCCAGAAGGACCGACAAGGTCGCCTGCCGAGGGGATCAGAGAGTAGGAGGCGGGTGTGGAAGACAGAGGCAGAGGGAGGGGAGGAGCCACCTCTGGGGCGGGTGGGGGGGCGGCAGGACTGGGCGTACCTTGGACAAAAGCTACTTGACTTCTTCACTTCTCTAAACTCTGATCTGCTCCTCTTTCAAATCAAAGACAGCCACAACCGCCTCCCATGACTGGATCAGACGAAATGCAAAAGAAAATGCTCAGGGCTTGGGGCACGGAGTGGAGTCTGTGTTCTATAAACAGAATGATGGCCTCTGTGTTAAAATACATCCCACTTTCAGCCCAAGCTGAGGGATGGATGCTCTAAGTGAAAAGTTTGGGCAACAGAGACCTTGCTTGCCTCACCTCCTTAGAAGAAGGGTGGCCAGATGCCCAGATCTGCCTTCAGCCTTCCCTGGCCCTGCGGGTCCCCAGGGTGCCTCTTGGAGCACAGGAGTGTCGCTTTGTTCAGGGCTCCCGCTAAGGACACCTGATCAGCTGGGGCTGCTGGCTTCACCTTGCGAGAACCAGGAGGACACAGCTCACCTCCACCCCTTCTCAGGCCTCCAAAGACCTGGCTGGGCCACCTGTGGGTGCCTCCTTCCCCCCTGGCCTCTCAGGACTGGAGGGGATCACCAGGGCAGCCAGCCAGGGGCAGTCCTGGGAGCATCAGAGAGAAGGTCACCCTCTTTGCTGAGAGCCCAGGGAGCTGGGGCCCACCTTCAGGTTGGTGCCCCTTCCCCTTGGACCACAGGAGGGAACATTCAAGACCCTGAATGGCCATCACCCTGCCCAGCCCTCTACATGCGCCCCTAAAAAATTCAAGTTTGTCTTATCCAAAGCGGATCACTGGTGCCAAGACAGGGACCCTGGAACTGCGTTCCTTCATTCTGCAAATATCTGCTGAGTGTCTGTTGTACCAGGACCCTTTAGAGGGAGACAGACAGGCCCCACCTCCGGAATGTGAATCAACAGGGAAAATCCCAGAAACCAGCTGGGTGTATGGAAGAGGCAGAGAAGGGCCACCTGAAGTGCTCTCTGAGCTGGGGGAGGAGAAAGGGGTACCAGCAGGAGAGCAGGCGAGGCGATGGGCAAGGCCATGTACCAGAGTCAGAGCATGTGGCCGGGGGATGCCCGACAAGTGCACCAAGTGTCCCTGTGCTCCGCCCCCCGGGGGACGGACTTCCTCCTTCCCCAGAGGCCGGCTGCTGGCCTCAGTGCTGGCCCCAGGGGAAGGCGCTGGGACTCACACCCTCCATTGTGGAACCCCCGTTCTGAGCTCCTGCCTTTTGAGGAGCATGTTTCAATCTCTTCTTGGCATTTACACAGTACTTTTGAAACTGAGCAGGGCCCTGTGGGGCTCCTGGGCACAAAAGCCCTTCTGTGTCCCCCATTTCTTTAATTACAGGAAATAGGCTTCATTCAGCCTCCATAACCTTCCCTGAGTTCCGAAGGGCAGGTTGAAACAGATGCTAATTAGGGAAGGGGGTGCTGTGGAGACAAGGGAGGAGCAGCCAAGAAACAATAGTGCAGCCTGGGGGCAGGGTCCTGGTTCCCCCTCGGGATACACACAACACTATCTTTGAGCTGTTTTGCAGATAAACCTCCCCCCAGCAAGGTGGAAGAACTTAACTGCATGCTGCCCACCAGCACATAGACTCCAGAGCTGTTGGAACCAGAAGGTTGATGCCGACTCCCGATGACCTCACCACCAACCAATCAGAAGAATTTCCATGAGCTGACCACGCCCTGCTCCTTGAACCATTGCTCTAAAACTCCTCACTACTACCCCCTCCAGGGTGGGACACTCAGTCTTGAGGGCATGAACCCTCTGTGGCCTCCTTTGCCTGGCAGAGCAATAAAGCTATTCTTTTCTACTTAATCCAAAACTCTTTTCTCCGAGAGTTAATTCAGTGTCGGGGGAGAGAGGCCAGATTCGGCTTCACTTTCAATGACCAGCGTTTCTCCACACGTCCCTCTAGGGCTCAAGGCGCCCGCCCTGGCAATTCAGCCTTGGACGGCACAGCTCCATCCTGAGGTCCCATTAAAAGGGTCTCAAGAAAATTAAGCTCCCTGAGGTTTCCAAGAGCTCTGCTTGATCACATGCCAGGAGCTGGAAACCCACTGCCCTCTCACCTCCATTTATATGCCTTCTCGAGCCCATCCCTGGGATGTGGGGATACAGGGTTGGTATGACTTTGCTTCTTTTCTAAGCCAATAGCCCATTAGGAAGCTGAGAATTTGCCATCAGGGACAGTAGGGCAGTGTCTAATGGAAACATCCTCATTCTAGAAGAAATGAGGGCCAGAGCAAATCTCTGGGCAGTCCAGCTCCAGACCAGGGTGGTACTGTATGCCAACCCAAAAGAGAAGGTGGCAGGGAGTTTATTTCAGCTTGGCAAGTCTCTCTCCCAGAGTCCTCCCACCCCCAAGACATGGGCAGCTGCCCTCTTTCCCATTTCTTCTGTGCTTAGTACACACCCCATTTATTTCACAGCTGACGTGGGTTCAGTTGTGGCTCCTGCCAAAGATATGTCCATCTGAAACCTCAGAGGGTGACCTTATTTGGAGTCAAGTTCTTTGCAGGTGTCATTCAGGGAAGGATCTCATAATAAGATCATCCTGGATTAGAGGGGGCCTTAAACCCAATGACACGTGTCTTTATAAGAGACAGAAGAGGGTACAGAGACACAGAAGATGGGCACGTGAGGATGGAGGCGGAAATTGGGTGATGCGTCCACAAGCCAAGGGACACCCAGGCCCCGGCAGCACCAAGAGCTGGGGGACAGGCCTGGGAACGTTCTCCCTGGGAGTCTCAGAAGGAGCCAGCCCTGCTGATGCCTTGATTTCAGGCTTCTGTCCTCCAGACTGTAAGAGAATAATACATGTCTGTCACTTTAGGCTTCCAAGTTTGTGGTCCTTTGGGACAGCAGCCCCCAGAAATGCATGTGAGCCCTCCCTGCATCTCTCTTCTGTTCTGTGCATGTGAGGAGCATCCGTCCACTAACTGTGGCATCTGTAACCTCCAGCCCTGGCCCTGAGGTTGGCATACAGTAGGTGCTCATTAAGAGCTTGTTAAACTGCACCGGGCTCTGTACACGCGGTCACAGGGAGTGTCCTTGGGCATCACTCGGCAGGACCAGAGAGGACCCCTCCGTGGTTTCTTACCATGGAAGGATGAGGAGGAAGGGCTCGGAAAGAAGCAGTGGATGGCTTTAGCTTTTAGCTTTTAGCTTTTAGCAGACGTTCCAGAAGCAGGTGTGAGATCCAGGGCACGCAGGTCGGGGAGGAAAAGGGGCGTATGAATCAGCGAGACTCACGAAAGCGAGTTCTTCTGATTGTCTTTTAAGGAGTGAAATTCGGCACGGAGACACGGACAAGGAGCCACGATGCAGCTGGTGTTGGGAGTGATCGCCCACCGAGGGCGAGGGGATGGGTGGGGGCGGGGTGGGGGCGGGGACCCCTGAGTAGATCCCACCCGGGAATTCAGCCACTTCACTGGGGGCGTTTCTAAACTCCTTTCTGCCGTCTTGGCATCCTGGGCTGCCTGTTAACAGCCGTCAGGGGCTGCTTTGCTGCCAGGGTCCTGGGGACCACCCTCCCCGCCTGCTGTGATGAGAGCAAGAGGCAGCCCTGCATCTCGGGGCGGGACGGGAAATCCGTGCAAATTCCTGGGGACACCGACGACGATACCCGCCACAGCCTTGGAGCCATGGGACAGGGTGGGCCCCCTGCCAAACCTCCACAAACACTTGCTGAGCGCCTACTGTGTGCGGGCGGGCACGCAGTGGCACTTTACACCCATGCCCTCCTGTCCCCGCACCCCTGCCTGTGGGGCCGTGACCAGGAGGCACATGGAACCTAACATGAGGACCACATGCTGAGCGCCCCCTGCAGTCTACGGGACACCCACCACCCGAGACGCGTAGAGACCCCCACGGGCTCCCTCATGGGGGCTCAGCTGTGTCCCTTGTCCTTATAACCCCAGCCTGGCATCATCCCTGGCTTCCCCTTCCTGCAGGAGGCTGGCCAGACACTGTCCTGTGAAGGGAGACCCTTTCCCACTGCCCGGGGTGGGATCCCAGGCACGGCCCTGCCAAGGCCACTTGGGTTCTGGCGCCCCTACAGCGGCCCTGGACTGACCTCCCAGCTGGAGGGAAATGCCCACGGGCCTTGCTCTTCCCGGGCCAGACCTCTGCATTAGCGGGGGCCCCCGGGGGCCCCGTTCTCTGGCCTTGATGGCAAAAGCTGACTCTGCTCCTCAGTCACACAGAGACCCCTCGGGCCGGCAGGCCCTTGGGCTTCTCCTGATGACCTGTGAGCTGCCCCTGCGGCCCCTGCACAAGGTCACTGTGGCGCTTTCATGTCCGCCTGGGGACCGGCTCTTTGTGGGCAGAGTCTCTGGTGCGGAACCCTCAGCTCTTGAAGTCTGCTTGCCCGGAGGCCCCTCAGTCCTGGGGAAGCGACTCATCTTTCAAGCTCATTTGTAAACATTTGCTGAGTGGCCGCTGCACTTGGGGTTTTGCTAGGCTCCGGGGACACTGGTGGAGAAGCGTGAGACCCCACCCTGATGGGGGAGATGGGCAAAAGTGGATAACTAGAAGAATTAAAGAAGATACCTCTACAGGAGGCAACCACATGGCGCTGCCGTGGAGACCGAGGCGCTGGGGGCCTCCCTTGGCTTCATCCCACCCTTCTCGACGTGTAGCTACGTGTTTCTTTCCCTTATTTATTTAACATTTGTCTCCTCCATAAACCCAGCAAGAACCACATTAGTATTAGTTAATATTTATTTAGCGCTCTGTGCCAGACTCCAGCCGAAGAGGTTGATGAGGATTAGCTCATTCTGTTCCTACAGCAAATCTCCCAGAAGTTCTATTTTTTTCTCTATAATGAAGATGAGACACTCGGTGCTTGGGGAGGCCGGGGTTGGCCACCAGCCGGCATGTGGAAGCTCTGGGACTTGACTGCAGGAGGGTGGGGGGCGGGGTGTCCTGGCTTTTGGGAGGGTCCCCTGTTCCAGGAGGCTGGGTTCTGGTCTGCTCGCCACCGTGTGTCCCAGCTGCCAGCAGAGCGACTGAGTGACTGAGTGGGGGCAGATGTTATTGTAACGGGAACACTGTGCTGTGCGACGCCTCCCCCACTTTCAGATCACTCCAACTGGGCTGCATGCAACACCCATCTCCTAAGTGCCAATGGAGAGACTCGGAGAGGAGGACTCAGAGCACCTCACATCTCCTTGGAAGTCCAGAGGGCATCCTTGCAGTCCGAGGCATCCTGATCATCCCCATCCAATCCCTGGGGTGCTTCCTGGAGGAGATGGCTCCTATGGTGGACCTTGAAAAGGACCCACACATCACCTCTCACTGCTGAGTACAGGCTCCCAGATGCCCCAGAAGTGGCACAAGGACCTGGGACAGCAAGCTGGGGCTAGGCTTTGGCTCTGCCATTCGGGCTGGTGCCTAGAACACATCATCCATCCATCACTCGTGGATGTGCTGGGAACTCCAGGTCCGCCCCCTCTGGCGTGCCTCCTGGGGCCACACGAGAGTCCGGCTCATCCAGAAAGGGGCACTTCCTCCAGAAAGGCCAAGATGCAGGCAGCACACTCGAGATATTTCCATCCACACACGTTCATTAGAAGAGCGATTTCCAAGAATTAAAGGCTACAGAAACCTAGCTATCCCGAGCATTTACTCTTTGGGGAGTCCAGGATTCTATGCAGCAAAGAGCTGGCTTTAGTCCTACGCTCTCAGCGTGTTCAAGGCTGCACTGTGAGGCTCCGACAGGGCTCTGTTAGTTCTCGGATCTGTTGCTGTCGTTCTGTATCCTGAGCTTTCTCCCCTGCTTCTCTTGTGTGTGTTCATGGCACATCTTGACTACGAGCCCCTTATTCTGGCTTGTCTAGAATTCAGAAACCATGGAACCAAATTGCATGCAGAACTGGATTAATCATGCCCAGGAGGAGGGGCTGAGACCTCTTTTCTGGAGCAGTGAGAACTTGGGACCCCACTCAGCTGCTCAGAAGAAACCCCTTCATCTCGCAAGGTGCGCCGTTACCTGCCCTAAATTCCTGATAAAGAGAAAACTTTGTAAGCTGGCAGGACTCCTGCTGAGGTGGGACTTTCCCAGTGTGCACTAGTGGAGGGAAGCTGTTCCCAGGATTTATACAGCCCCTTGTCCCACAGAGCTCCAAGGCATACACATTCCATCATTTTAGCCTTTTATATACTCATGACAGTGGTTTGGGAAACACCTCAAAACTAGACAAGCATTAGCTTAGCTTATAAAAATAAAAATAAACTGTAACATCTTTAATGGTGTTGTATTAAATGCCAGACCTCATAATACCTTACATTTCTTTAATACTTTATGGCTTTCAGTGCACTTTTAAATAACTTCTCATCTGGAAGGTTTTCACAATAGGCTGGCCTCACTCCCTGGCACTGGCAGCCTGGGGTCCAGCCAGTCTGGGTGCAGACTCACCTCCTCACCCTGGCTAAGGGCCTCCGTGGGTTCCTTGGGGCAGACGCCCAAGTCTGGTTGGGATTCTGGAGCTGCCAGCAGGTCCATTCTGCCTGGACCCCATCCTCACACCTGCACTGGCGACCTTTTCCATGTCTGAGCCTAGGAGTACTACCTGGGGAGGGGATGGTGTGGTCTCCCCAGCTTGGCGCTGAGGAAGGAAGGACCTCACCCTAAACCGTAGGATGAAGCCTGTGGGGGTCGGCGCCCTCCCCTCTCCAGAGTGTGCACCGTGGTGGCCGAGGGCAGGCCTTGTCCACATTCACGTCCACGTCCATGTCCAGTCCAATCTCTGTCTCTCTCCACTGCATCGACCTTAGACGCTCAGGAGGCTTCCTCACCCTGAACCCCTTGTTTTGTGCAGGACCCCCAAGGTATTTGCAGGTCTCAGTGAAAAATGGAAATGTGACACCAGGGGGACATTTGCCCAGTATTGGGAACTGCGCTGGGCTCTCCTGTCGGTGCGCATGGTTTCATCTGAGTCCTTAGAGAGTAGAAAGCAGAGTCTCAGAGACTGAGTGGCTTGCCTGGGATGCAGGGAGTTTGATGGGCAGAGGGGCCCTACCTTGAACCCACATCTCCACCTCTGAGAGCCCAGGCCTGCCCTCCTCCTCTCCCTGACCATCCTGGACACTCCAGGTCAAGCAGGCTTGAATCCATACTCAGTGGCTTATTTGGTTGGTGGTCTTGGAAAGCTCCCATATTTTCCCAACTCTCGCCTCTCTCTGCATGGTAGAGAAAGTGTTCAAGAGGAGGGCTTGTTAGGATGACAGAGGCTGAGACTAGATGGGGCCCTCCTGGCAAAGCTGAGACCTCAGCAAAGAGCAGCTGGTACTCGTGCCCCGACCCCGATTTCTCTCCACCTTGTCTTATCAGAGATGCACCCACTCCTCCTTGGGTCATCATCATCCTTGGGCATCCCTCCTCCTCCCAGAGCCCCCACTGCTAACTGTCTTCCACTCAGCACGCTGCATCTGGGTACCCCAGCCTTGGACCTGGGTGAGTCTTGCTCATGGTGACTTGGAAAAGGTGGATGGAAGGTGTCAGCTCTGTGGGCTGCTGATGGCTCTCCTCTCCTCCAAGCTCAGCCTCTGCCACATGGTCCAGCTTGGACTGGATCCTACACAGCCACCCACTGGAATGCTATGGGAATCCTGTATTTTATTAGAGACCAGACTGAAGCAAGCTGAGAGATGGGGTCTTCTTTCACGCTTTGTCTGTGACCTCGGAAGAATTGTGTTTTTCTCCTTTCTGCAAGCATGAAATGAAACAGAAACATCCCAGGTACCTTCCACGGCAACCTGGGCTGGTCCTGAAGAGGTTAGGCACTCTGGTACCTGCTCAATATGGCTGCAGATAGGTTTTCATAACATTATGTGGCCACCCAGTACTAATGGAAATAAAAGCAAAAATAAATAAATGGGACCTGATTAAACTTAAAGCTTTTGCACAGCAAAGGAAACTGTAAACAAGATGAAAAGACAACCTACGGAATGGGAGAATATATTTGTAAATGATGCGACCGACAAGGGATTAATTTCTAAATATACAAACATCTCATACAGCTCAGTATCAATAAAACAAACAACCCAATCAAAAAATGGGCAGAAGACCTAAACAGACATTTCTCCAAAGAAGACACACAGATGGCCAACAGGCACATGAAAAGATGCTCAACATCGCTAATTATTAGAGAAATGAAAATCAAAACTACAATGAGGTATCACCTCATTCCAGTCAGAATGGCCATCACAAAAAGTCTACAAATAATAAATGCTGGAGAGGGTGTGGAGAAAAGGGTACCCTCCTACATTGTTGGTGGGAATATAAATTGGTGCAGCCACTATGGAGAACAGTATGGAGGTTCCTGAAAAAAACTAAAAACAGAGTTACCATGTGATCCAGCAATCCCACTCCTAGGTATATATCTGGAAAAGATAAAATTCTAATTTGAAAAGATAATGCACCCCAGTGTTCATAGCAGCACTATTTACAATAGCTAGGACATGGAAGCAACCTAAATGTCCACTGACAGATGAATGGCTAAAGAAGATGTGGTGTATATACACAACAGAATATTACTTAGCCATAAAAAAGAATGAAATAATATCATTTGCAGCAACATGGATGGACCTAGATATTCTCATACTAAGTGAAGTAAGTCAGAAAGAGAAAGACAAATACCATATGTTATTACTTATATGTGGAATCTAAAAGAAATGATACAAATGAACTTACTTACAAAACAGACACAGGCTCACAGACATAGATAATTAACTTATGGCTCCCAAAGGGGAAAGGTGGAGGGATAAATTAGGAATTTTTGTGATTAACAGGTACACACTACTTTGTATAAAATAGACAAACAAGGATCTACTGTATAGCACAGGGAACTATGTTCAGTATCTTGTGATAACCTATAACGGAAAGGAATAAATGCATACTATGTATACACACACACACACACAACTATAACTGAATCACTTTGCTGGACGACTGAAACTAACAAAATATTGTAAATCAACTATACTCCAATAAAAATTAAAAAAAGGTCTACCAAGGAGAAAACCATCCCCTCAGTTCTAGCACAGAGAAGGTTTATTAAGTCAACACTGCCCACAGGTGATTTCCACCTCCACAAACTTCAGTAATGAGGGCAAGGTCTTTAGGGGACAAAACCAAGAACATACCTTGAGCCAGTGAGTCCACACTTGACCCCATGCCCCTGTGTGGACTTACCATCTGGCTTCAGGGTGCCCTGAGCTCACCAAGGACTCCTGCTGTACCTGGGTTGCTGGCACAAATCTCGTTACCACTCCCTCATTCTCACCAGGAGCGGGCAGGGAGGTGCCGACCTCCCTTTGTTTATGGGGACACCAAGGGCCTGGGAGGGGAGAAGGGGCCCAGCTGGAGAGCACAGGTGAGGCGAACTGATCCACTGTGTCCAACCCCAGAGCTGTGTGGTGTGACTTGAATGCTGTCCTGCAGAAACTCAGGAGTAACGATGACCATTTCTGCAGCCAATCATTGAGTAAGACTTGCCCCGAGTGGCCTCTCTCCCCGTCCACTTCCTTCCACTGGGAGACTCTCAACCCTGCTCCTCACCTGGTCTTCCTGACACACCACCCTTGTCCTGCCAAATGGCAGAAGGCCTGGTTTCTGAGCCGCCTGCCCTTAGCAGCTGCTGGGCTTGGACACAGTTTGTGCGTATGTGAAATGGGCATAGCAGTCTTTTTTGTCCGGATTCTTTTATTATTACCCATAAATTTATTTCTTTGTTTTAATGACATACCTTCTTGTCCTAGACCTTATGAGGCTGAAATCAAATTTCAGGTTAATTTCCAAGTACCTAGTCCTATAATTTTTGGACTGTGAAAGTTACAAAGAGAATCTTCATAATTCTTATGAGGAATATTTTACCAGTTATACTGCTGGAGCTAAAGATTACAATGTTATAAATATCTTTAGTCATTTTAGTATAACTACATACTATAATGTAATAGATTTTTTAGTATAACAATAAAATAGACTAATATTTCTTGTTTATTTGGGGGATAAATGATTCAGAATAGGGTTTCAAAATATCTGTATAATTATCTGAGCGGTGGAGCAAGTTTTACTCCAAATCAGAACATAGATTTGTTTTAGTTTTTTAACATAGTCTTAAGAAATGCTGGCTATTTTAGGTTCCTTTCCATTGCCCTCCCCTCGACCTAGATCAATATGGTCTTTACAGCATGAGGATCAAAATACCATTTAAAAATTAATTTATTATAAGAGTATTATCAAAGCCTAAGCAAATCAAATTCAAAAATTAATATCTAAAATAATGTATTTCTTATTTAAAAATTTTTCCAGGTTTATTGAGGTATGTTATTGACAAATAAAAATTGTATATATTTAAGGTATGCATCATGTTTTGATATACATACATTGTGAAATGATTACCACAATCAATCTAATTAACACACCCATTGCATAGTTACATGTATGTGGGGGGGCAGGGGTGATGGTGAGGACACTTAAGACCTACCCTCTTAGCAAATTTCCAGTACACTGTACAATATGGTATTGTTAAGAGTAGTGACCATGCTGTACACCCACCACAACTCCAAACCTATTCGTCCTGCATACTTGCAACTTTGTACCTTTAGACAAACATCTCCCCATTTCCCCCACCCTCCAGCCTCTGGCGACCACAGTTCTACTCTGTTTCTCTGAATTCAATGTCTTTACGTTCCACATGTAAGTGAGATCATGCGATACTCATCTTTTTCTGTCTGGCTTATTTCACTTACCATAATGTCCTGCAGGTTCAAGATTCATCCGTGTTGTTGCATGTTGGCAAGACTTCTTTATTTATTGAGACTAAAATAATATTCCATCATATATATATATATATATATATATGCATGTATATATGTCACATCTCTCTATATCTATATCACCTATCTATCATCTAATATCTATCATCTATCTGTATCTTTTTATCTATCTATATCTCCCTCTATCTATCATCTATCTATCATCTCTATCTATCTATCTATCATCTATCTGTATCACACCTTATTTATCCAGTCATCCATCGACAGACACACTTTGGCTGCTTCCATGTCTTGGCTATTGAGAATAATGCCCCAATGAACGTGGGAGTGCAGATATCTCTTTAAGGTACTAATTTCATTTCCTTTGGATATACACCCAGAAATGGAATTGCTGGATCATATGGTAATTCTACTTTTAATTTTTAAGGAACCTCCATACAGTTTTCCACAGTGGCTGCACCAATTTACCTTCCCACCAAGAGTACACAAGGGTTCCTTTTCCTCTGCATCCTTTCATCAGAAATAATGCTCCAATTTCCCATTTTCTGATGATTGAAAAATATGTTGGTATATTTCTTGAAACTACAGACTACTAATATTGTTAGATTTGAAGGATTTTATTTTCACAGAATACAGTTTGTCCTTTATTTGCTTTCCTTTAAAATTTTTTTTCTGGAATTATTACTATATCATTTTAAAAATAAATGATTTTAGAACAGTTTTAGATTTACCAGAAAAAAAAATCCTGTGAAGATAGCATAGAAAGTCCCCAGATACCCCACAGCCAGTTTCTCCTATTATTAAATCAAACATTAGTATATTTGTTCAAATTAGTAAACCAATATTAATATGTTATTATTACCTAAGTCTATATTTATTCAGCTCTCCTTAGCTTTTACTTAATGTCCTTTTTCTGTTGCTGGACCACATCCAGAGCATCACACCTAGTTGTCCTGTCTCCCCAGGCTTCTCTGGGCTGTGAGAGTTTCCCAACTTTCCTTGATTTTGATAATCTTGACAGTTTTGAGGAGTACGGGTCAGTGTATTGTAAAATAGAATGTCCCTCAGTGGGGATGTATCTGATGCTTTTATATAAGTAGACTGGGGTTATGGGCTTTGGATGAAAGACCAAAGAGGTGAAGTGCCATTTTCATCACATTCTATCAAGGCTACATGGTATCATTGGTGATGTTGACTTTGATCACATGAGTGGGGTGGATTTGCCAAGTTTCTAGAAAGCTACTTTTGCCACACTTTCCATACTATCATCTTTAGTAGGAAGTCATTATATGCAGCCTGCACTTAAGGAGTATGAAGTTACACATATCTACATAAATTATGGACTATAGACATAAATTATTTGAGATTATTCTGCATGGATAATCATCTCTTCTTCTCCATGTTTTTATCCATCCAATCATTTATATCAGTACAGACACATGGATATTTGTTTTACATGTTGCATCACTATTTGATACTACTTTATGTATTGTGTTGCTCCAGATGTTCCAGATTTGACCATTGGGAGCTATTTTAGTTGGCTCTTTTGTTTCTGTGACGTACTCCCATCATTGTGTGTGTGTGCATGTGTGTGTTTAGCACTTCCTTCTTTCTGGTACTGCAAGGAGTTTCAAGTACATATTATATACTTCCTGCCCCAATCCTTGCATCTGCCATTTCTCCAAGAAACCCTGGTTCCTTTCATGGAGAAACCAATATTTGGATGTATGTATCCTCATTGCTACTTAGGTGCTGTTGCTTCTGATAGATCAAGGAAATATATGTGTGTATACTAATCCATATGTATACACATATCTATACATATTTCTATATGTAACAGTTTGTATCTGTATTAAGCTAAACAAAATTTCATCCTGGTCATTCTAACTCTACTACATTTCCACATGGCTTATTCCAGCCTCCATGAAAAATGCATGTCTCGACCATCACCATATAATTCAGACTAGTTTCACTGTCATAAAAGAATACACAGTGCTTCATCTGTTCAATCCTCACCTTTATTCCCTGACACATGGCCAACATTGATATATTTACTTTCTCTATAGTTTTACCTTTACCAAAATGTTCCATAATTGGATCATATAGTATGGACACTTTTCAGACTGACTTCTTTCACTTAGCAACATGCATTTACAATTTTCCATGTCTTTTTGTGGTTTGATAATTTCTCTTTATTGCTGAATAATATTTTATTGAATGGACCAATCACATTTTGTTTACCTATTTATCTACTGAAGACTATATTGTTTGCTTCCAGTTTGGGGTGATAAAGCTGCTATAAATATTTGCATGAATTTTTTTTTCACAGACATAAATATTCATATCAGTTGATTAAACAACTACAAATACATTTACTGGATCATCTGATAAAACAATGTATTTTAACTTTGTGTTAACTTCTAAACTGTTTTCCAAAGTGGCCATACCACTTTACATTCTGACCAGTAATTAATTGTATGTATTATATCT
Source organism: Mesoplodon mirus (assembly GCF_964341445.2). Lineage (NCBI taxonomy): Eukaryota > Metazoa > Chordata > Mammalia > Artiodactyla > Ziphiidae > Mesoplodon > Mesoplodon mirus. The sequence goes on from NC_138987.1 coordinate 43,779,704, forward strand.
GTAATTTGTGTCTTATGTCTTTCTCGGTTAGACTGATTAGAGATTTATGAATTTTGTTGATCTTTTCAAAGAACTAACTTTTAATTTTGTTGATTTTTTTCTATTGTTTTCCTGATTTTAATTTCATTGATTTCTGCTCTGTTTTGTTATAATTTTTCTTGTTTTTGCTTTAAGCTTAAACTGCCCTTCTTTCTCTAGTTTCTTAATGTGAGATCATAGATGATTGATTTTAGATCTTTCTTAGACTCTAAGATGTGCATTTCATCCTACGTTTAAAAGTTTGATGAGTTGTATTCTGATTTCTATTTACTTTAGTTTCTAAAAAATGTCTCAAGATTTCTCCTTTGACCCATGTGTTATTTAGAAGTGTATTATTTAATCTCTGAATAGTTCAGATTCTTCCATCTATCTTTCTATTAGTAATTTCTAGTTTAATTCCAAGCCTGAGAACAGATTTTGTAGGATTCCTAGTCTTTTAAAGCTCTAAGGTGTGTTTATGGCCCAGAATGTGGTCTATCATGGCGAGGGTTTAATCTGAACTTGGGAAGAATGTGTTTTGTACTGTTGTTGCATGAAGAATTCTACAAATGTCAATTAGAACCAGCTGACTGATAGTCTTGTTCAGGTCAGCCATACCTTTAATGATTTTCTGCCTTCTTGCTCTATCTATTACTGACAGATGGGTGTTGAATTCTTCCAATGTAATAGAGGATTTGTCCATTTCTTCTTTTAACTTTTTACCTGATGAATTTTGACAGTCTGGTGTCAGGTCCATAGACTTTTAAGATTGTTATGTCTTCTTGAAGAATTGACTCCTTTATCATTCTCTCTCTTTATTCCTGATAATTTTTCTCATATTTCCAGAAGTCAGCTGCCTGAAATTAATTCAGCTATTCCATATTTCTTCTAATTACTTTTAACCTAGCTGACTCATTTTATGTAAAATGGGTCTCTTGTTGATAACATATACTTGGGTCTTGTTTAGTTTTTTTTTTTTAATCCACTCTAACATTCTCTGTATTTTAATTGCTATATTTAGACCATTCATATTTAAAGTGACATTTAAAATATAATATCTGTCCTGTTTGTAAGAGTTTTCTGTTAATTGCACTTATTCTGTGTTACTTTTTTAGTCTTCTCTGTGTAAGTCCTCCTTGAAATAATACTATGTGGTCACATGTGTAAGGTAGCTTATAACTGAATATTCTCAATTCTCCTGTTCCTTTTTGTCATTCACTTATACATACACTGTAATCACCCAATAAATTGTTACTATTATTACTTTGAACAGTTATCTTTTCAATCAATTAAGAATAAAGAAAATTAAATATTTTGTCTTACCTTCATTTATCCCTTCTCTAACATTTTTCCTTTCATTATGGTCTGAGTTTCTGCCTTATATTACCTTCCTTCTTCCTGAAGAACTTCTTTAAACATTGATAGGCAAGTCTTCTGGTGATGAATTCCCTCAGTTTTTGTCTTAAAAAGTCCTTATTCTTCCCTTTTAAAGGATAATTTCATTGAATATAGAAGTCTGTATTTTTAAAATTAACTTCTTTTATATTTCACTGCATCGTCTCCCTGCTTGCAGATGAGACATCTACTGAATTTGTATCCTTATTCCTATATAGGTAAGGTGTTATGCTTTCTGCTGGCTTCTTTCAAGTTTTTCTTTGTGTTTGAATAAAATATGAATGCAATATCCCTAGGTGTATTATTTTTTTCTTCTTTTAATCCTGCTTACTGTTCAGTGAGCATCTCAAATCTGTGGTTTGGAATCAGTCATTACTTTTGGAAAGTTCTTAGCTATATATATATAGAGAGAGAGAGTTAGATAGATAGATAGATAGATAGAGATACACGCACATATATACATATATATTTTCTGCTTGCATACCTCTTTCTTCTCCTTTTAGTATTCCAATTACATGTATATGTTATATCTTTTGACACTGTCCCACAGTCCTTGGATGTTCTGGAAATAGCCATGGTGGTCACCTCTGGTTTTCCCAGCCTGCCTGCCTCTGTTGGTCCTTTTTCCTCTCCCCACTGCCCCAGATCCTGGGTGGCATCAGGCTCAGGCAAATTACAGGAGCTGCCACATCTTTCCTGCAGACACATGGCACATTCAGTCCCTACCCTGTTCCCAGAACCTTGCCCTAGTCTAGTTGCCTCACCCTCTCCCCCCTTGGCCACTTTCTGAAGGTAGTATGATGTGGATGAGAGACCTGGCTAGGAGTCAGGCAGCTTGTGCCTCCTCACTTTCCTATGTGAATTGGAGATGCTGTTAGCCTTGTCTGACCCTGAACTCTTGATCTCTAAGTTAAGGGTAATAACTCCTGGACTTCACAGGGCTGTCATGAGGATCAGCTAACAGGCATGAAGTTTGCTGTGTGGTTGATGCAGGTTTCAGGAAATGGAGCTCAAGCAAGCTCCCACCCCTGTGCCTGGCTCAGCACACATCTCATCTCCCATGTGTCCCTCCTGCTCTCTCTCCTCTCATGTAGGCTGGCTGTGTCCCAGCAAGCGATCTGCATGTCAAGTTCTCTGCCTACTGGGTGTGAATTCCAAGTGGCAGAAAGCTCACCGTCTCCTCCTTGCAAGTCTCCTCACTCAGGCATAAGACCTAGTCCATGGTCAAACCTCCCTCCAAGTCCAACCAAGGGTGCACTGTTTGTAACTGATGATATAGTTGCAAACCTCTTCTATCTCAATTAGGAATGTCCTTCTCAAATTTCCCCTTATACTTTACTTCCATGATTGCTTTCTCCATTTGGTTTTTATGCAAGTAAATTTCAAGGCTGTCCTACAAGCACATCAGGTGGGAATCATGAGAGAGGCTAGAAGAGGATCTATGTGGGGAAAACCTACAGTTAAATAAGTTTGGAAAATTATAAGTAAAGCTAAACAATTTTTTTCAATTGCTATAAGTTTCAGAACCTTTATTTTCATGACTGAGTCCTGTGGCTCAAATTGCCCAAACACAAAGCTTTCTCCTCCACTCTTTGTGCTGTCTCAGATACTTTTCTTTTTCCCTGTGAGATCATCTTGCAGGAAATATGCCCACTGTGGAATCCTCTTTGACAGTGCTGGCTGCAGTTTCAGGGAGACCATGGCAAGAGTTACATTTCCTTCCTTCTATTATACCTATAGTGTCTCCCAAGCAGGGATTCTGTGGCTCTGCAGCCCAGAAGCTCGGGGCTGGTGCCTGATGCCTGCTCACCACCCTGCTTGATTTTATATCTAACAAGGCCTCCTGCCAGCCTGATAGAGGAATGGCAGAGGGTGCTGGCTGTCCTCATGGAGGGCACACTCTGATGCTGGAGATTCCAGGAGAGGAGTCCTGGTCAAGGCAGGACACTCTGAAGATGTTTTCAAATCTAGTATTTGATGACTCTATTAAGACTCTGTTTACTTTTTCTTTCTTAAAGTAAAATGCACGGGCACAAAGTCTACTGAGTGTATATACTGTCAGCACATCGTTAACCCAATTTTGTTTTGCCAAGTACCTTGTATAGTGCGTGTTACAGTATCAGCACTTAGCAAATGTTGTTGAATGGTAGAATAGGCATTATATCCTAGAATCCGGAGAAATGCCATCTTGGAGATGATGGTGAACAGATAGCACGATTAAAACCAGATGCCAAGGAGATTTTTAAATGTCTCAGGGGATGACATTCCCATCATTTATTTGGTAAAAATTGCTCTCTGCTCCATCTTGAAGCCAGCTCTTTTCTGGCACTGGAAACACAATCTAAATAGCATTAAATTCCAGTGAAGTTTTCTCACTTCCTACTCATGATCCTCTTTGACTTTAGGCCAATCTCAATTGGCCAAGTTTGCTGCAAGCCTGCCTCATCTTAGATTAAACTGGGCAGCCAGGTTTCTTCTTGTCTTCATTAGCCACACTAAGGACACGGGACTGATGATCTCAGCGCATCGTTTTGCTGGTAACAAGGCCTAGGTAACAGGCCTCACTACTGCCATTCTTTCTTCACCATAGGTCTATGTCCAAGAGTGGAAGGAGAGATGTTACTTGGAAGGCTAGAGCATTTGTTCATCTGGGAGAGGATGATAGCTTGGACCAGATGATGGCAGTTGGCCTGGAAAGAAGGGAAGTGACTTCAGATATTTTTGGAGGAAAGGGCACCAGGATCTGCTGATATTGGTTGCATTGGTGAGGAGTGGGGTGGTGGAGAAGGTGTAAGAATGTGAGGAATCCAGGATTTATACGTTTGTACTGGAGCAACTGGACTGTCATGCCATTTATAAGGTGGGGTGATTCACAGAGGCACTGAGACCCTATAGGAGGGAAATGCAGAGTTCAGCTTTGGACATAATAAATCTGAGATGACATTAGACATCCAATGTCAAAAAGGCAGTTAGATTTACTAATCCTGGAGCCCACTGGCCAAGAGTAGAGTTTAGGGAGTCATCAGTAGATATATGGTATTCGTAGTCACAGGACTGAATGGGGTCCTCTAGGAAAAGGGCTGGGGCTGAGTCTTAAAGCTCTCCAGGGCTTGTAGCCCCAGCTGAGAGGGAGCAGTCACTGGGAAGAGATGACTGCCAGGAGCTTTTGTTGTCTCAGAAGCCAAGAAGGTAGAGTAATCAAGTCAATGCACTCATATGTAAAGCAGGGAAGTCACTGGTGATCATGAGATAGGACAGGGTCGTGAGTGTAGAGGGCAGAAGCCAGAGGGAAGTGAGTTTAGAACAGGACATGAAGTGAAGAAGTGAAGCTGGTGATACTGATGATACTTATGAGGACCTTCTGCTGGGAAGAAAAGATGAACAATGAGGTAGTAGCTAGATGGAAATACGGAGCCAAGGGAAGTTGTGTTTATACTTTATTTTTGCAAGATGGTATACCTACCAGGGCCCATATGTAGGGGAAAATGCACTGATTTCAAAGGCAAAGGGCACTGCAAATGAGCAATTTTATCCCTGAGAAGGCCGGGGGAGACAGCAAAAGACTGAGTCTCTGATAAACATGGGCGCACTCCTTAGGACATAAAAAGGGAGGGTGGAAAGATGAGCACAGGAGTAGGAATTGGTGGATTTGGGAGCAAAAGGAAGAGGCAGCTCTCATTTTCTCAGTGAGGCATATGATGATTATGGACTGCAGAGGTGGGAGAAGGCATTAAATACTTAACTTGCAAAAAGGAGAAATTAACATTGTTACAAAATGGGTTGGGATTCCTGGGCAATTTTGCCAACCAACTTGATGTAGCATTTAAATAAGTCCTGCAGCCATGGTTCAGTGTTTTACTGTCACTACATTCAGCAGCCTGGGTGAGGTGCAGAGTGGGTGGAGAAAGGGGGTCAGTATGTCAGAGGAAATGAGGGGCAAGGGAGCTGAAATTAAGAAGAAGATTTAGATGATGGACCTAATCTGAGCAAAGTGTGAAGCCAAGACATAAAGAGGGTGGTGGGTCTTCAAAAAGTGGTTGGTGGTGCAATTAATTCAACATCAAAATGACACGAACTTGAATGTGACAGTGAAGACTGGTGAAGTGGGGCACTGGAATAAGGATGCTGGAGAGAGAGGTGATCCATGGGCAAGATGCTCTTGCAGTTTTGGAGATGAGATTGCCTAAGATCTGACATGGGAGAGGACGGGGCAAAGGAAGAGATGACCAGGAATTAGAAAACTGATTAACTGAGAGAGCAAAGAAACGCTCCTTGTGGATGCTGATATCATGGAGGATGGCGGACATGGAGATCAAGGTAGAAAGGCAGGGTCCAGCATATACCATAAACACTGGGATGGACTGGACCTCAGATGGTGTCCAAACAGGCTGGGCACCTAATGGAATAACACACACTTTAAAGAAGCTAGGAATTTGAAAAATGAGTTTGTACACAACAAAAATGTAAAAAGAGATTTGCCCAAATCCCAGGGCTGAGGTCCAGGTGTGTAGTTTGAGTAGTCTCAAAGTGACAGAGAGACAGGGATGGTGGTGCTTTCAAGGAACAGCTGGATCTCAAGCCAGAAGAAAGAGAATATACAAAGAATATGGTTATTTTGCATCTGTCTCTATTAAAATGCAAACATATGGGCAGGAATTTTACCTGTTTTTGTCATTGTTTTATCCTAGTACCTTGAACATAGAAGTCACTCTGTAAATATTTGTTTAATAACTGTTGGATTATGAATGTTGCTGTTTATGATCACAAAATAGGCACCTTGTGCAGTTTCTGCTTTCTGTAAGTCAGAGAGGTTTAGTTTGAATTTTAAGTATGGTCTAATCTTATGTCACGTAAGTGTTGAAATAAGCATTATTCTATAGAGACAGTGTATTGCATTTCATAATCACTATTATATACATTATATTATTTGAAATAATTAGAACTTATAAACCCCATTTACTTTTTTGCCTGCTTGATCTGTCAAAGAATAGAAGAATTTTATTCAGCTGTTATTGGGTGTCTGACATATTCTCTTCATATTTCAATCTGATTTTTCTTTATCTGCTTTGATTCTGTGTTATTTGACACATAAAGGTTCATAACTGTCATCTCATTGTGTCAAAATGAACACCTAATAAAACATCACCCACTTTGTCGTGTTTAGTTTTTTACTTTATCTTAGGTTATTGTTGTCTCCTGTGCTTTGTTTGCTTGGTAGGTATCTGTCTATTCTTTCACTTTTAATCTTTCCAAACCTCTTTGCTTTAGACAGGACTCTTGTTAGATAATGTATAAACAGACTTTGGTTTTGTTCCAGTCACCCTTCAGTAATAAATGTAATCCCTTTAAAGTTTCTGCACCATGTTTTGTCTGATTGCTATACCATTGGCTTTTGTGCTTCTAATCTCTAGTTTTCTTATTGCTGCCTTCGTTTTATCTTTGTCATATGTTCTTTCTCTTTGAGAACGGTGATTTTGAAGGCATCTGTACAATGCCAATTCTTCGACTGGTCAATTTTAATGCTGTTTCTAACTCTTACAGAGTTAGAACTCTTCTCTAGTTATCAGTGTCTACTAAGTTTCTTAGTGGCCCTTCCACCTTTGTAAGATCCAGAAATCTTCACTCTTAATTTCTTCCAGAGTTCAATTTCCAAACTTTCAGGTTTTATTGCTAAATTCTGGAATTAAACAAAGCACATTGATTTTTAAACGTTTTCTCTACATAGATTCTATTTTAAGAATTATTAACAATATGTAACTTGGAGCTGGGTGTACAGCACGTATGAATCATATGCTTAAATGGTTTCAGGGTTCACCGTTATCTCTTTTACACCATAGCACCTCTACTCCTGGTTAGTTTTTTTTTTTTTTTTTTTTTGACTCATTTTACAATTGACTAAAATGCATTGTGAGGTGATTTGTCCAGACAGGGTACATGGTTGTTATATTTTCAAAGCTTTTGCATATCTGAGACTTATTTTTTCCTTGACTTCTTTTGCAGATGCCAACTGAGCAGGATATAGTATAATCGAATCCAAATATTTTTGCCTTAAAATGCTTTCAATGTCCCTCCACTGCTTCCTGTCTTGTAAGGTTGCAGAGGAGAACCATGTGACAAGGCAGGCTTTCCTTCCTTTGTCAGCTACTGCATGCCCAGGGCCTGATGTCTACCTAACCAACAGGACAGCACTCAGTTCATGTCTGCCACTCAAATCACTCCAACCCCTTCGCCAGGCTAGAGAAATATAACAGAAGGCCAATAAGAATATCCCTCATGGATTTGAATTCTCCTCTCCCCAAAGAAACATGCAAATTAGTCAACACTATTTTAAATGACTCTGATTGTTACCACAGTCGCTAAGATTCGGTTTAAAAGGGGTTGAGGCTGGGGCTGACACAATCTCACCAATATATATGATCATCACTCTACTAGAACTTTCTGAATTGTTAAATTGGAGAGTGAGTGCCAGTTTAAAAAAACACAGAAGGCTGAAAATAAGAAAATACTTTATTTGATGCCTTTAGAATTGTAATTCAGGGGACACACATTTGGGTAAAACTGAAAGAATGTTTCAGGGAAGAGAAAGGGTCAAGAGCTTATAAAGGCAAAAGCCATGAGGCTGTGCTCTGACGCAAGAAAGGAAATATTTATCCTTAAGGGTTGGCAGTCACAAGTAGTTGTAGGGTAAGTGTTCAATAAGTATCTTGAGTTTCTGGCAGATGTTCTGGATGCCTTTATTAAGACAAAAAGTGGTCATAAATCAGATTCCATCCAGGCTAAGATGTGCATAAGTCACAGGTCCTCAGTGGGCTCCTGGCTCCATTTTAGAGAACCCTCCTAGCACTACTGACTCCAGTTTGATTTTCCTTTCACATTTCCTCCTTTTGATCAAGATCTTTCTTTGGAAAGCACTGATGATCAACCATGTAGTTATTTGGCCTTGGCATTGAATTTCTTGGTGCTGGGAAGGCTCATTCCCAGAGATTCATGTCCCATGGAGGAGAGAAAGAGGTGATTTAGGGAGAGGTGTGCTTTCAGAGTTTATGGTCACATTTGAGCAACAAGGAACCATCTAGGAAGTGAGTCTTAAGTGGCATTCTAAAAAGGAGAAATTTATGTCTCTTCATTAGAAGTAATCTTATAGGTGTGGTCAACAATCTCCAGACGTCAAGTTATCATTATTCTGGTGGAGGGCATTAGAGTACAGCAGTGAGAGAGAAAAAGTGTAAATGGTTTAAAAACAACAAAGAGAATAAATAAGAACAATGATTAGTATAATGAATTGCAATTTGGATGGCAATAAAGCACCAAGTCCAGAGGGGAGCCAGCTGAAAATATCTAGATGTCAGGATCGAAGCACCTTTTGTAGTTTGAAATGTCTCTGATGATGTCATCAAGTGTTTAGGTAAATTTTCTGAGTAGATCATATAGCAACAGGCATGAAGGTTGTCAATACATTAGCAGTTACAGTGATTTCTCTGAAGTTTATGTCAAGTTGTCCAACTTTAGCTTGCACGGCTTTGGAAAAAGGGCAGTCGTAGTTCTCAATGATTCCAAGTCAAAAGGATGGGACTAAAACTGGAAATGCTAGTTTGGAGAGTCATAGCTAGATATAGGAGGAAACTAGAAGAATTCAGGATCTAGTCCAGTTTATCAGGTAAATGCCAAAACCTCAGAGACAAATAATAATGCTAGATTCTAATATCCACAAAGGTATATTATGGAAACAATTTGTCACTCTAAAGTCACCCTCATTTCTACCAAAGATAGCCAAATTCATATTACTTTGTTTTCAAAATAAGACTCGTTTTAATGAATTTGCCTGGATTATTTACATAAGTGTATCAAGAATAGCAGTTGATCATATAGGCTCTTTTAAATATGCTTTGCTGCAACTTTTCACAAGAAATCTCAGCTTGCATTTTTAAAGGCCTCTTGAGGCCAGGAAAGCCAAGCCAAAGATTTACCATCAGACTTTGCCTACAATACTTATAGATTTGGGTGAACTCTTCCAGAGGTCCATAAAATATCTTGTGGTTTCTGCACCTGCCAGGAAGTGAATTTCTTTACTCACATGTTTAGGTCACTGGGAACCCTGTAAGCAAGGTCCCAGGCTGTTCTTTCAAGGATCTTTATTGACTCCATAAAGTCAATCTTAGTTCCTTAAAGCTGTCTGGTAATATCTGAGTCTATGCATGTCTCTCTCAAATAAGACATTCCAGTCAAAGCCTTGGTAATATAACCGATGTTTCCAACGTGTCCTGTTATGAGCAGAACAGATTCTTAGTGAACTTATGCAAATAATTATATTGTTATGAAAATAAGAGAATGCGCTAAGAATTTCTGAAGTCTGGAGGGATCAGGTAGGAAGAAAAAGATCCATGTTTCATCTTTGTTTACAAAGGTACACTTTATCAAATTGTTGTAAGTCATAGATAGCTTGAGAGAACACATTTCCTTAAATCTGGAAGAGCAAAACATAAAAGAACTGGCAATGTTTAAAATAAAAAGTCATAAAAATTATACTCATCCTCATCAGTTTATTCAGTTCCATGGAAAAAATTCTTGATCTTTTATCTTTTGTTAAGAGGTTTATGAAACCATCAGTTTTTTCATTAGAGTTCTGTAAATTTTTATCCAATTCAATGGTATGGTCTGAAAGTTTAACAGAAACCTATACTCTTTAGTAAGTGTCATGGATCTCTCTGAAGATGAAACATTTGTAAAAGCATCAGAGCAAAATAATAACTCTGTTAATGAGAAAAACTTTAAAATGGCATGATTGAATATCTGATTACAATGCAATTGACAAGGGAATTAGTTTTTTTCTGTTATGTGAAACATTTTAAGTAGAATTATGACTGATAACCTATACCAGGACATATCAGATTTCCAGGAATTTCACATAGTTTTTGAAACACTGACTATATGTATACAGACACATCATAAAGAAGCCTTAGTATTACTTCTTTTCTGACAATGCTTCCCATGTAGTTTAACATATCAAATAAACTTCATTCGTCTAACATCTACCTTTTTATAAGAAGAGAGAACAATTTTTTTAATGTCTGAAACATTTATATTAACATATTTCCATACAAATAACCCAAAGAAAGTTCAGTGCTAGTTGCCTTCCTTGTCTGCCCGCTTGTTCTCTCACACTGCAGTCTCCCATCAGTCATCAATCCTACACACATCAGTGTACACATGTCAATCCCAATCACCCAATTCAGCACAGCATCATCCCCACCCCACCGTTGTTTTCCCCCCTTGGTGTCCATACGTGTGTTCTCTATATCTGTGTCTCAACTTCTGCCCTGCAAACTGGTTCATCTGTACCATTTTTCTAGGTTTCACATACATGTGTTAATATACGGTATTTGTTTTTCTCTTTCTGACTTACTTCACTCTCTATGACAGTCTTTAGATCCATCCACAAGAGAACAAATTTTTGATACATTTCATGGGCTCTCTGAAATGTTTCATATCTCAGAGGTAGTTCTAAGTCAAAAAGACTTCATTTAGAATTTGATTTTGGGAAGTTTGTCAAAAGTTTTTAAAACACTTGGTCGAATAGGATCATGGGTCACTATGAAACAATGCTTAGTGATCCATTTAATCAAGATAACAAAGACTTCATAGGCAAATATAGAAGATTATATAGTTCTGATCAAAACTTAGCTCTTTTAATATCAAGAGAATTTGTTTACTTCAGTTATTAAAGTCCTGATAAAGACAACATAGAAATAAGTGGTTATTTTGACAAAACATAAGATCTACATTTTATAATCTTTTATTATAAAGATCAGAACAAAAGGAAAAAAGAAAGTTGTCCTTTTAATAAAGAGAAAAACTAAATTTTAATTTTGCACCAGCTTACTTTTGATATTAAAACTCATCCACTTAATTAAATGTATTCCAATTTTAGTCAGTCGTGACCACACAAAAAATACTTTCTAAAGACTTCTTTTTTTTTTCACAGAATTTTTACAACTTTCTATGTCCATTTTACTTGTTCCTTGTTTTCTTTCCCATCTAGAAATAACCAGCTTTTCTTTTCCCTTAACATTTCCATTTCTTATACCTTTAAAAAATTCCCTTGTATACAAAGATATTTTCCTTATTAATTGTAGTAGTTTTAATTAAATATGTTCATTAAAACTTTTAACCCTTAGAAGACAATTTCTAGTGAAAACTAAAAAATAAGCAATTATGAACTATTTGTTATACCAGCTTTTTTTCTTTTTTTTAATGTGGCACAAAAAGTGGCTAACAGACCCAAGCATCTTTAGTTGTTTTGGTAATAAGACAAAAGTAGGCAAACTTAAACTTGTTTAGCAGTTAAACTTAGACTTGTCTAATTATCTAGACATTCAATGAATTCCCATCATTTAATTTAACTTAGCAAGCCTGAGAATTGGGGGTCAATGGTGTAAGTCGTAATCAAGTCCTGAGTCTGAAAGCTCCAGAACCAGGAGCTGCAATGTACAAGAGCAGAAATCCCAGCTTAAACAGAGAGAGAACTTGCTCTTCTTCCATCTTTTCCTTCTATTCAGGTCCTCAGTGGTTTAGATGACAACTACCCATGTTAGTGAGGGTGATGTTTACTCAGTCTACTGATTCAAATGTTAATCTCTTCTGGAAATGCCCTAACAGACACAGCTGAAAATAATGTTTCACCAGCTATCTAGGTATCTCTTGGCCTTGTCAAGGTGACACGTAAAATTAACCATCACTGTGGGTTATTTCAGAGATCCTCTATATAAAACCAAGGGGTATTTTCAATAGAAGTATTAGAAAAAATTCAAGACAGGAATAGTATCTGCCTGAGCTGTGGTAGAAAAAAAAAAAAAAGTTCAGACACAAGAAGTCTTAATCCAAGCTTTACTAGCAAAATGTGGGGTGTGAGGGCCTCCCTGGTGGTGCAGTTGTTGAGAGTCCGCCTGCCGATGCAGGGGACATGGGTTCGTGCCCCGGTCTGGGAAGATCCCACATGCTGCAGAGCGGCTGGGCCCGTAAGCCATGGCCACTGGACCTGCGCATCTGGAGCCTGTGCTCCGCAATGGGAGAGACCACAACAGTGAGAGGCCCGCGAATTGCAAAAAAAAAAATGTGGGGTGTGAAATCATACTAACTATGTGATCTGCAAAGTGCCACATTAAAAATTTACTTTAAAGGGACCTTGAGTTTGTAATAACCCAATACTCCTGCCAGAAACAAAAACAAATCCTCACTTGAAGAACAGTCTTTAAATCCAGTCCTAGGAGAATTCTCATGGATAATATCAAAATATAATCTCTCTCTCACACACACAAAATCACAAAACACTTCAAGAAGTCAGCTTCCATGAATCAAAGTCAGCAGAAACAGCAATCACAGAATGAAACCTGCACAGAATGAGGAATAAGAAATTATGAAATACAGAATTTTTAGTGAATGTTAATTACATTTAAAGAAATAAGACATTGACAGTATAAAGAAGGAATGGGAAACTATTAAAACCGAGCAGACAGATTAAAACAAAAACATCAAACAAGATATTTGAAAATGAAAAGGTAATATTTTAGTTTAGAAACTTGAGTGTGGATTAAACAGCATTTTATGCTCACTTATACATCATCAGTGAACTGGAACATAAATATCAAGAAATTACAAGTAACTCAGACAGACTAGTGTGAAAGAGAGATTAAGAGACCTGGAAAATATCAATAGAAAGAGGAGTTCTAATATACCTCTAACTGGAGTTCCAGAAAGCAAGGGAAAAGAAAATGGGAGAGAAGTGATATTCCAAAGAGAGACTAACGAAGAATTTCCCAGAATTTATGAATGATAATGATCTCCCCATATCTCAATCAATCTAAAGTAAACTAAATAAAAATAAGTCTGTGCTTAGATAAAGCATAGTAATACTTCAGGAAAACAAAGACAAAGGAAAGATCTCAAAGGAAATCAGAAATAAGAGAAACATTACCTACAAAAAAGTAATGAATGGCAACTGAATTATCTAAAGAAACACTGGATGCCAGAAGTTAGTAGAAAATATTTTTCATGTGCTAAGAAAAAACTACTGTCAACTTGACATTGTGTTCCTGAAGAATAGACCTTCTAAGAATTAGAGGACAATATATTTTTACATAAACACATTCTCTCCACTAGGACTAGGGAAATAAATATTTCCAGGGTTGTTCACGTTCTGACCAGCCAGAGCAGAAAGTCTTCACTGAGCAACTAGGACACTCAGCTCCCTTCCCCTAGAAGGGATCAAGCACTCCTTTTTTCCTTCCATTTTCTCCCTTTTTGAATGGAAATGTCTAACCTATTTCGTCCCATTACTGTATTTTAAAGCAGATCACTTATTTCTTGAGGTTCGCAAATTTACAGTTGGAGAAGAATTTTGCCCCAGGGTGGATTATATGCAGATCTTTATCCTAAATGTTAGATAATTTAAATGATAAAATTTAGAACTATTAACTGATTGATAAGACATAGATGAGATATTGGACTCTGTGTTAATGCTGCCATGAATTGAGACTTCTGGGGATGTTGGGATGATCTGAAGGTATTTTGCATGTGGGACAAACACAAATCTTTAGAGGCCAGAAAGCAGACCATTGTAGAAATAATAATACCCCTACCCAAAGATGTTCACATCCTGATCCTTCAAATCCTTAAGTATGTTTTGGTACATTGAAAAATTGTATGATAATAAATGTGTGTTGTTTGAAGCCACTGAATTTGTTGTATTTATTATAGCAGAAACAGGAAACTAATGAAATGGAAATTTAAAAATTAAAAACTGAAATTAAGAACTTAATAAATGAGTTTAACATCCAACTCTTCTCATCAAAGAAGGGATTAGTGAACTGGAACATAACTCAGTAGAAAATATCCAGACTGAGGCACAGAAAGCAAGAAGGATGAAACATAAGAAAAGCATTGCTGCCAGAGATTAAAGGGTTAAAAAGAGGATATTGTTAATTACATTTTAAATAAAAATGAGAATTAGTATGGTACATCTTAGAAAAGTATGAATTACAAATCAACTCAAGAAGAAATCATTTTAGAACTTGAAACAGTAACTTTAAATATCTCTATAAGGATTCCTCAAAGTCCAATCAGTTTTAGACAAGAGCTTCAACCATTTTAAACAGAGAAAAATTCATTTTTTTCCCAACCTCTTCCAGATTATAAAATAAGAAGAAACACTTGACCTTTCCCTTTATGAGATTGCTAGAGTATTGTTACCAAGTTCCCAGATCGATAGTATAAGAAATTAAATTACAGGCTACTGCTAATGATAAATCAAATGCAAATGTCTTAAACAAAATATTAGTAAACTCCACCCAGTACAGGCTCACCTCACTTCCCTTTATTGCACTTCACAGATATTGTGTTTCTTTACAAATTAAAAATGTGTGGTGGCCACGTGTTGAAAAAGGCACCATTTTTATTCAAACAGCATTTGCTTACTTCGTGACTCTCATGTCACATGTTGGTAATTCTAGCAATATTTCAAGCTCTTTCATTATTATTATATTTGTCATGGTGATATGTGATCAGTGATATTTGATGCTACTAATATGACCTGCTGAAGGCTCAGATGATAGCACTTATTAGTAATAAGCTATTTTTAAAGTGTGTACTTTTTTAGATTTGATGCTATTGCACACTTAATGGACTGCAATATAATGTAAACGTAACTTTTATGTACACTGGGAAACCAAAAAATTCATGTGACTTACTTTATTGTGATATTCTCTTTATTGCAGTGGTCAGAAACCAAACCTGCAGTATCTCTGGAGTATGCCTGTAACATATAAAACATGCAATCTACTGTGACAAATGGGGGTTACTCCTAGAACACGAGTTTGGTGTAACATTAAAGTTAAACTAATTTACCATATTAACAGATGAATGTTGAAAACTGTCCAACTGTAAAATACAGTAAACTAATTTTACAAAATCAATATTCTTTCATGATAACAAAGAAACTCTTTGCAAACTGAGATAGGAAAGGAACTGTTTAACGAGACAAATACTATGTGTTGGGGAAAAAACCTCAACATTAACCATAATTACAGGCTTTAATATTTAAAGCCTTATTGTTGAAGCTGGAAGGAAGAAAATATGGGTCTGATGGAGACCAGCTTCAGAGAAGAACCAAGGATGCAGCACCTTAGGTGCCAGGTTGGCCCCATTTGACACTGGGGAACCTTTCTCCAGCTTGGCGCCCAAGGAGGGTGCAGGGGCTGAGAGGCAGAGCACAGGAGGGATGAGATAAGGAGAAATGGAGGGGCGGCTCATACAGCCTGACAGAGGTTAGGACCCACACCCTCTGCATCTGAGTTTCCTCATCAGCCAAAGTGGGATAGTGATGTTTTGGTTTGTGAAGATTTAGCAAAATTTATTTAAAGTGTGTTGCACATGAAAATAGACCCATCATCAGAAGCCATTATTCTTTGTATTATATGAGGTTGAATCATGTGAAGTTGTGGATATCCTAGTGTTTTTGATGTTCGAAAATGACATTTCACATGGTTGAACTTGGAAGTTCCTGTTGAGGTGTATGTAGGCTACCCTTGTAGCTAGTATGCACTAACTAGTGACCACAAAGAGACCAAAGGCTGATTGTCCTGAAACTAACACTTCCATGTGTATGTATCTTGTATTCTAATATTTAGTTGTTTCTTTTTTCTCCACAGTTCACTATTTCTAATATTGGGATATGTTTTACAAGCAAGGTTTATGTGAAGTGTCATTTTCCCTTTATAACCAGAAAATCCATAATTAAATCGTTGATGTGTCTTACAATTCATGATGTCTAAGATTTAATTTCAAGCTCAACATCATGGTTTTGAAAATGATGCCAGAGGAAAAAAAATGAGATGATCTACTAATATTTCTTGGCATTTGATCATTGTACACTTGGCCCCCAAATACCCCCAAACATATCCTCCAGGCCCTTTGGGGAAGCACTACAGAAGGAAGACCTGGCCTCTGCTGTGCACATCCTTCTCCCACAGCTTCTGAGCACCAGCCATTCAGCACCTGAGGGACCCAGGAAATTATTCACAGACCAGCAGAATCTGAATGTCTAATATTCAATATTTCAAAAACTAAATGCAAGATAATGCCTTCTTTCTATGAAGTCCATGGAGATTGCTCTGAAATAAATGAGGTTTTATGTCTTCATTATACACGAAAGCTATTTAATTACATATACCTAGAAAATACATCAGTCATTTACCTGAATATAGCTAGGCTCACCTTCCTTGTCCTGAGAAGCAGGAGCAGAGTCTGGACAAGACTTGTTCACACTGGTCGTGCCAGCATTCACCTGGGACAGGTCTACAGGCAGATTGATCTGACTCCCAGGTCGGCCTGTTCCGTGGGACCATCTGGAACACCCTTTAATAGGACGGCCACATGTCCCAGTTTGCTGAAGACAGTCTCATACTCCTGTTCAGTTTAGCATTTAGCCAGGTGTTTCATTCTTAAATGAAGCATCATTAACAATTGCATTAAAATAAGCCAGGTGGGCTGGTAAACTTCCACCTGCACTTCTGGCTTCTGCTGTGTTCCTGTCTAGC
The DNA here is from genome assembly GCF_964341445.2 of Mesoplodon mirus. Lineage (NCBI taxonomy): Eukaryota > Metazoa > Chordata > Mammalia > Artiodactyla > Ziphiidae > Mesoplodon > Mesoplodon mirus. The sequence continues at coordinate 43,796,707 of NC_138987.1, forward strand.
ACCAGAGCTAGGACAGTGATTAAATATGAAAACTTCATCATGGGACTTCATAGGTGAGAGGAGTGTGAAATGTTTGTGAAATGGGGATGGGGAATGGGAGTGGAAAAGCCCTGCTTTCAAGTGTGTAGACAGCAGTCTGAATGCTCCTGGTACAGTTTGTCTTTTGCTATATGTTATAAATCTATATTTTGTTCTTTGGAAGACATTTATTTTGCAATAACTTTCACCATTGAGACATTCAAAAATAAAGCACCTATAGAATAAAAATTAAGAAATGACTTTCTGCTTCTCCAGGAATTTCATGGTGTGCATGCATCTTCAGTAAGATATTTGGTATTGTTCTCCATGTAAAAACCAGAAGACACAGATGTCCCAGAGGAGCATCTGAATCTTCTTCAGAAGTCGGGCATTATGTTAAGATGTGTATCCTCAAAGAGGAAAGCAGATCCTGGGTAGTGAAAAAGCAGAATTCCATTTCAGCCTGAGAGGCATTTCTGTTCAATCTGATCAGCTGACGCCTTTCCTAGTTTAATCTTGTTCATTTTTGATTCCAGTCTTTCTTGTGTACGTCTGAAAAGTAGAGCAACAACTATTAATACGTTGGGTGGGTTCTCACAAAAGAACATTGTAAACAGTTAAATGAGAGTCTTACATCCGTGTCATCAGATTCTGGAAATAGTACGTCAGTTAATTTATTTTTTTAAATGAGGTTTTATTTAATACACATAATGAAATTAAAGCCTCATTGTGTCAAAATTCTTTTCACCTTACTGTGAAGACTATTGTAAATTATGTTAAAAATTTAAACATTTAAAAGAAAATCATTTGGTTTTGTACAGAAATTTTAGAAGTCTGATGAAGTGTAGAGTTGCGGTGAAAAAATATTTTGCTAGACTGAGAAACTATGGAGCTTTTACAATTCCTAACCTCATTCAAATTGTGATGTTGTATGTACCAAAGATTTACAAATATTTTTTATTCATATACACTTCAAGTTAACTGAAGCATTTTTTGGTAACAAAACTGGTTTTGGATGTGGAAACCATACTAGCGCTTCCACTGTAGTCCATACTCAATTGGGTCTTAAAAATATTGGGGCCTTGAAGTATTGTATATCAAGCTAAGTGCCCCACAATGGTGTTAACATATTTGTAAAGAAATCCTCTACGCTTCAGTTACAGTTTGTTCAAAACTCTTTGATTTTAGAAACCTTTAATAAAATAATTCTACATATGAAGTTCCAAAAATAACTTGAGATTTAAAGCTTTTGGCAATTTGCAATTATTTAGCTATTTTTCTGTCTTAAAATGAGCAAGAAACTGATTATATTAAACACTGAGAGTTTAACGGGTAATAACATTTAAATCTGACATTCTATAATTGCATTTTGGAATCTATGAGCATGTGAGGAGAAGTTTTCGGTGAAACTCTTGTTTCCTCAGCATTTTATTATGGAAAGTTTTGAGCATACAGAAAAGTTGTAAGAATTTTACAGAACAGCCATACACCCAACACATCTGTCATACCACTAACAATTTATTACAGTTGCTTTTCACATATCTGCCCATCTTTCTATTCATTCATCAATACATTGTATTTTTTGGATTCATTTTAATGTAACTTGTAGACATCAGTACATTTTATTCTTAAATATTTCTGCATGCAGACTACTAACTCGACATTATATATGTTCATAATTCTTTTCAATTAGAATTTGTGATCTGTTAAGTGCACAGTTTTTAGGATAGAATTTGACGAATTCTGGAAAATACATTGACTAAGAAAAAAGGTACAGAATAATTCATTTCCCCATTTCTTCTTTCCACTCCACCTCCATTCCAAGAGGCAACCATTTCTTTGATTTATTTCACCATAGATTAGTCCAATATGTTCTAGAACCTCATAAAAATGTAATCATATGGTATAGACTTTTTTGGGGAAAGGTTTCTTTCACTCAGCATAATGATTTTGGGATTCGTCCATGTGGTTGTGTATAACACTAGTATTTTTTTTTCTTTTCCATTGCTGAATATACAACTGTCTGTTTATGTTATGAATATACCATTGTTTGTGTATCAATTACCCTGTTGATGGACACATGGGCTGTTTCCAGTTTGGTGCTATTATGAATAAAACTGCTAGGAACATTCTTGAGTAAGTCTTTTTATACACATATGATTTCACTTCATGGGCATATGTTTGTTTTGGAAGAAACTGCCCAATATTTTCCAAAGTGGCTGTAGCATTCTAAAATGTCACCAGAAATGTAGGAAAGTTCTGACAGATTCACATCCTCACCAACATTTGGTGTTGTCAATAGTTTAGCTTCAGCTATTTTGTTAATTGTGAATGAATGATAAACCTTATTTTGGTTTAAGCTTACATTCCCAGAGAGCTAATGATTTTGAACACTTTTTCATGTGTTTCTTGACCATTTGTATATCTTCCTTAAAATTGCTGGCTCATTTTTAGTTGGATTGTTTGTCTTTTCATCATTGAGTTTTAGGAGTTCTTTAGACAGTCTTGATTAAAAATATTTTCTTCCAATATGCAGTTTACTCATTCACTTTCTTAAGACTGTCTTTCAGTGAGAAGAAGGCATAAATTTGATGAAACAAATTAATTATTTTTGATTCTTTTATGTGTATTGCCTTCAGCATATAAAGAAAATTTTACATAACTTCAAGTCATGAAGTTATTCTTTTGTGTTTTCTTCTAGAACCTTTATAGTTTTTTATTTTTGTATATGTTGTGAGGCTCCAAAGTTGAGGTTTACTTTTTTCCTAAAGATAACTTGTTCCAGCACCATTTGTTGAAATGACTTTCCTTTCCACGTTGTATTACTTTGTGTTATTCGTCAAAAATTAATGGACAATGTTTGGGGGCTTTCTATTATATTTCAGTACTCAGTCTTCCTCTTCTTATTCTAGTACCATATGTTCTTAATCACTATAGCTTTAGAGCAGGGTTTTGTTTTGTTTTTTCCAGTACGCAGGCCTCTCACTGTTGTGGCCTCTCCCTTTGTGGAGCATAGGCTCCAGGCGCACAGGCTCAGTGGCCATGGCTCACAGGCCCAGCCACTCCACGGCATGTGGGATCTTCCCAGACCGGGACACGAATCCGTGTCCCCTGCATCAGCAGGAGGACTCTCAACTGCTGCACCACCAGGGAAGCCCTAGAGCAGGTTTTGAAGTCAGGCAGTGTAAGTTTACCAATTACTCTTCTTTTTTTTTTTTTTTTAAGATTTCTTTTAGTATTCTAGATGTTACACATTTCTTTATAAAGTATCGCACCAAGATGACAAATACTACAAAAAATGCCTTGTAGAATTGTTTTAGGGATTGCATGGAATCTAAAAATCAATTTGGGGGGAAGTGATAGATAACACGTAGATTGAGTCTTCACGCCTCCCCCAAAGGGAGGAAAAGGTATATCCTCCCTTTTATTATAGATTTGGGGCTTTTCAGGTGATTATTTAAGAATGTATCCTTTAATTTCTCTATATAAGATTTTTTTCTAGATATTACATTGTTGTTGATCACTAACTTAATTCCATTTTAGTTTGAGAACATATTTCATAGTATTTTACCTTTACTCATACCTGTTTTATGGTCTAGCATATGGTCTCTCTTGGTGATCATGCCATGTATGTGCTTGAAAAGAAGTTTTGAAGTCATTGTGTGTAATGTCCTATCAGCATCAATTTGGTGAAGGTGATTGATAGTGTTGTTCAGATCTTCCATGTCAATCTTAATGTTTGGTTTACCTGGTCTATTAATTGTTGAGAGAGAGGCATTAAAATCTCCAACTATTATTGTATATTTGTCTATTTTCCTTTTAAACTTGTGAGTTTTTAAATTTGTAATTTTAAGCTCTACTTAAAGGCATATCCACTGTATCATTGTTATGTCTTCCTGAAGAATTTGTCCTTTTATCATTATGAAATCTTTTTCATCTCTCCTAATCCTCTTCATCTTGAGGTATACTTTGACAATAAAAGCCATTCCAGTCCTCTTATATTAACTGTTTGCAAGACATATATTTTCCCACCCATTTACATCCACTTTCCTATCTTCATCATTATATTTCAAGAACACCTCCTATAGAATGTGTATAGTTGGATCTTGCATTTTTATTTATTCTGAAAAATCCCTGAACTTTTTTGGAGTTTTTAGTCAATTTACATGAATGCAGTCACTGAATAGTTTGATTTAGTCCATCAACTTGCTCTTTACTCCACCTGTTTTTTCCCCTCTGTTTAGCCTTTCATATTTTATTTTGAGTTGAAAGGACACAGATATAGATATAGGTATTTGGGTATATCTATTATTGTCGCTCTAGATTATTATTTATACCCTTAATTATTTTTACAGTATATTTAGTGTCAAAATTGTGTCACTTCATATATAAGGATCTTGAAGATTTGTACTTATATTTGCCTTCTGGTCTTTTGTGCTACAGTTATCATATGTATTATACCTAAATATGTTATAAATTACATAATACAGTACTCTAAGTTTTGCTTTAAACCATCATATGTATGTGAAAGAAATAAAGAAGAAAATAGAGTCTAATATATTTATACACATATTTTCTCTTTAGTCTTTCCTAAAGATTCAAGTTTCCATTCTGTAGTATTTCTGTTTAGTCTAAAGAATTTAGTATAGAGTACACCTGTGAAACTACGTAGCTTGATATATTTACATATTTCAATAAAAAGTTAGACATGAGAATATACACATTTGGAAAAAATTGAGTTTACCAGGTAACTCAGTACATGTAGAGAAAAGATTTTTTCAATACAAAATATTATGGTATAAAAGGAAGGGTCATTTGAATTTTTCATCACTTTCAAATGTATTATCTATAAAATTTATCTTAGAAAAAACTATAGACCTGTTTCAAAAATATTAAAATCAAAACCACATTATAAAAATACATTATTCAGTGACTTCCCTGGTGGTCCAGTGGCTAAGACTCCATGCTCCCAATGCAGGGGGCCCGGGTTCAATCCCTGGTAAGGGAACTAGATCTCACATGCAACAACGAAGATCTCGCGTGCTGCAACTAAGACCTGATGCAGACAAATAAATAAATAAATAAATGTCTAAGAAAATACATTCTTCAGAAAAATACTAGTAACATATATTTGACACAGACACAGCTAAGAAGTAGACCAAAGCACACGTATACTTATCAACCTGCTGTTTTATTTTAAAATTAAGATAATCAACATAAAGAAAAATTTTAAATTGTGCTTCAATGATCACAAATACATGCTGTTTTTTGGAAAGAATTTTATTTTTGAAAATGATTTTTGAATAGAATTATTTTATAGGTGTATCAAAATAATAACAAAACCAATTGATTTGTGTGTGTATATATGTATGTGTATATACATATATCTGTGTCATATATACGTATTTATATGTAATACATACATATATGTATATATAGTATATACACATATACATATTTCTCTTTTTAAGAGTCATGTATATATAATTTAAAAAATTATTTGTCTTTCTCCCTACCATTTATTCTCAAATGTGCCCTAGTTTTACTGACAAATGATATGATTGCCTTACCTTTAAATTTCCAGCAACCACAGGTAGGAAAAGATTTTTCACAATTGCTTGCATAGACAAGTACTATCTGTTCCATCAAAAAGGGGCAAATTCTGCTTCTGTTTAGGCCAAGGCTCTGGACCAGGGCTAAGCAGAGCAGAGCAGAGCAGAGCAGAATGGTGGGTGTCGTCCTAACTCCCTGGGCTTCCCTGGATGACCAAGATTGGTTCCCACACTTTGTGAAATGTGTTCCCCAGGTGTAGATCTCAGGCAGGCCCAGCCCTGCAAACAAACCCGCTGGAGAATGTTTTCACTGGGAACTGACTTCCTCTTGCCCAACCTTGCAGAAGATGCTCAGGAGAAAGCTGTCATCACTGTTACCTGCACCTGACAAGTCATAAGATCCAGAGAGAGGGAAGGCTCAAAGGCACTCATAAAACCCTCCACGGGATTGGCAAAGAGCAGCTCTACTGGACCAAATAGTCTTGGGCCTGTGGGCTGTTGGTAGTTTTATTATTGGTGCTTCTTTTTTCTTTTTGTTCTGGTGTATGCAGTGGGTAGGAAGAGGTTGACGGACAAAGAAGTTTGCCCCTGCTCTGTGTAGTCTGCTTGTTGCAACTTTTCTGCAGCTAAGTTCTTACGTCTCTCTTTTAATTTGAAATATCAAAGTATATTTTTAAGAAAATGAATAGACGATTTTCATCAGTTTTCTGTTTGCAGAAAAATTAAGCAGAAAGTAGAGTTCCCTTAAATCCCCCTCACACACAGTTTCCCTGTTGTTAACATCTTGCACGGATGTGGTGTGTTTGTGACAATGTATGAGCCAGTGTTGATATATTATTAGTAACTAATGTCCACAGCTGACATTAGCCATTGGACAACCAGGAGCTCTGAGTTTGGGGGATGGGAGAGGTGAAGGGGACAGGTCCCCACAGCCCAGGATCCAGGCACAGATGCGGAAAGGCGCGGCCACAGTGGGAAGGTCCACATGGCCACAGCTAGGGGGTGAGTGGAGTCACCAGGGGCAGGGCAGGGTCCTACCTTTGGAGAAGGAAAGAGGTGATGTCTATGGGGAGGTGGTCTTAAGCTTAGTCTTGACAAATGAGGAGGCACTTTTGATTCCATATCCGTCTAATAACATGGCGCCTTTGTTTCTGATTAGAGTATTTGTCGTTTGAAACACTGGCACTGCTGACGTTATGTAACCTGTCATAGGAAGGATATCTGCCTTTGTGACAGGTGCTCACTGAGAACATCTACCTCATGGGACCCTTAATGCCAAGAACGACCGGTTCTTGGGTGGGACGTCTGAAGTCCAGAGGGCATTTGTGATCATCCAAGTCACACAGCTGCCAGTGGGGATGTGTTTGAACTGCCAAACGGATTGGTGAATTTTAGTGTTGGATTTGGGTTCCACCGTCAGCCTATACCTTTCCCTGGAGACCCCATTTATGTTCACGTTTCCTAGGACATGGGTATCCAACAGATGAGCTGGACCAAATTGGCATGTGATTTAAAAAAATATATTTCAATAAAGGAAACAGCTCTAAGATGTTGTTCACTAATTTTAACTCAGTCAGTTCTGCTCAAAAAACATCACTTGAGCACCTGTTATGTACCAGCCAGTCTACTGGGGGTTCAGGTTATCAGGTTAAACAAGGTATTTTTATGACAAAACATATTTATCAAATATGCTTTGAGAATCTCTAATGTGCCTGGCTGGACTGATAGAAAGTGAACTCAGGAGCGATTGAAATTTTACATTTAGGAGATAGGCAGTTTGTTCAGTTTTGTTGTTTATTAGTCCTCACGTGTTAGGGCCGTGCCTCAGTTTCTTTGTCTAAGAAGTGGGCATGAGAATCTGTCCTCCTTCTTCAGGGAGGTTCCCTTAAGACCAAAAATCTTCTCTGTTATGCAAGCCATTTGAAATTTATAGAGTTCTAAACAAATGCAAGCCTTGGTTATTCTGTGTGAGATATTTTCCTGTCTGCAGCTCACAGCTGAGTAATACTCAGGATTCTTTCCACCTTTTTTGAGTATTATAGGCATAACTTGCAAAACTGTAAATACAAGGCCTTTGGGTGTCAATCAGTCCATGGTAGAGCCCATGATGTTGATGGATCATTCAGTATAAAGTTGTTTGGGTTCCCTTCCTATCGTGAGGTAAGCTTTAGGAAAATGAATGATTCAAGTGATGGTGCATCTGCTGAGGCCATAAATTCTCAGACAGATTTCCACAGAACCTGGAGGCACATTTGTAAATAGATGAGATTGAAAAGGAAGCCCGGGTCCTGCTCCCTGACAGACAAATGCCTCTCTGGGCTGTTGAACCACGTGTGGCCCTGCCTTGATTTACAGCTGTCAGATGGGGACCCTGGAGAGAGGGGGTGAGGGCACCCTCTCATCCCAGATTTGTCCATCCTTGACATCCAGCACCAAGGGCACAACGCCACTCATCCTGTATCAGTTGTCAATGGCTGCATTGCTCACACCCGGATCTCAGAGGCTAAAACAACACATGATTGCATGATTCCCAGCTTGGGGTGCTGGTCCCCCTGCTGGTCTCACCTGGGCCCACTCAAGTGGATCACAGAGCTGGTGGGTCAGCGAGAGCTGGGCTCCACCGGGATACCGTTCCATTCTTCTCTCTCCATGTAGCCTCTCACCCTCCAGGAGATGGATAGCAACACAAACCATGATGGCAGAAGTGTTCTGGAGGGTGGAGAGAGATAGAGAGAGCCATAAAGCCTAAGGCCGGTCCTCAGAGCTCCAGTAGCATCTCTTCTGCCACATTCCCTTGGTTCCAGCAAAATCACACGGCCACTCCATCCATGGAGAAGGATCCTCCAATGCAGCTGCTGCATGTGGCCCCTCTTCTTCCAGACACCTTCAAACTGACAAGACCAGCTACCTGCCCAGCTACTGCCACAGACAGTGGTGAGACAGGTTGGGGTGGGGGTGGGGAGGGAGTCATCACAACAGACCCTCCCATTCACAGAGGGGAAGAGAGCATGAAGCAGCCACCATCTGCAAGGCCCTGCCAGGCTCATGTTACAGGCCTCTAGTGTCTTTCTGAGGATCCAGTCCTGTTCCCAGGGAGCGGGGTCCTAATCTCTTGTCTTCCGTGAATCTTGGCCCAGCCCCATGAGATGCCCTGGTTAAGAAGAAACTTCATAAAGAAGATATGGTACGTATTTACAATGGAATATTACTCAGCCATATAAAAGAACTAAATAATGCCATTTGCAGCCACATGGATGGACCTAGAGATTACCATACTAAGTGAAGTAAGTCAGAAAGAGAAAGACAAATACCATATGATATCACTTATATGTGGAAACTAGAAAATGATACAAATGAACTTATTTAAAAACCAGAAGCAGACCCACAGACATAGAAAACAAACTTATGGTTACCAAAGGGGAAAGGTGGGGGGAGGGATATATTAGGAATATGGGATTAACAGATATACAATGGTACTATATATAAAATAAACAACAAGGACCTACTGTATAGCACAGGGAACTATACTTAATATTGTGTAATAACCTATAAGGGAAAGGAATCTGAAAAAGAATATATATGTGTGTGTGTGTATATCTGAATCACTTCGCTGTACACTTGAAGCTAATACATTGTAAATCAACTATACTTCAAAAAAAATAAATAAATAAATAAGTAAATAGAATTTTAAAATTAAAAAAAAAGAATAAAAAAAAAAAGAAAAAAAGGGCTTCCCTGGTGGCGCAGTGGTTGAAAGTCCGCCTGCTGATGCAGGGTTAGTGCCCCGGTCCAGGAAGATCCCACATGCCGCAGAGCGGCTGGGCCCGTGAGCCATGGCCGCTGAGCCTGCGCGTCCGGAGCCTGTGCTCCGCAACGGGAGAGGCCACAACAGTGAGAGGTCCGCGTACCGCAAGAAAAAAAAAAAAAAAAGAATAAACTGCAGCTGAGCAGGTCTCAATTCTTCCTGCCTTGAAAACACAGAGGGTCCAGAAGTCTCTTTCATTCACTGTCAATTGTCACTGTCCCTTAAAAACCTTCACCGCACATCCCATCAGCTACCTGCACCTTCTTTTCCAGACAGGCCTCTCCCTAAGAAGACACCATAAGGACTCTTAGGCCCTTTCTGGGAGGGTCTACTGGTCATCACATTACATCTCTAAGGGCTGCAAAGGGAGCCTGACAGCTACACAGACCCTTGATTTGGCTGATGTTGTCCTTGCGCTTATTTGCCATCTGAATGTCCTTTGCCATGATATAGCTCCTCATGTTTTTGCAGCTCAGATTCTCAGCCTAAAGTTGGTCACTTTCACAATCAGTTCACACAGAAGACCCTGACCCCATCCTCACTATGGACTCCCTAGTGAGGATGTGATGTGATGGTAAAAGCATCTTCCCCATGCCAGCTGATCTTCATTTCTCCCCAGGGGCCATTCAAAACCACAGGACACACACACAATGGCAAGGATGGGGGCACTTGAACTCTCTCTCTGCTCCATGGCTGTGAGGGAAAGGGAAGGAGATGCAGTCTCAGGACAGAACGAGATTCCAGGCTTCCTGTGGACACGCGGGATGAGAGCATGGCAGAGTTGCGTCCGGCTGTAATGGAGGCTTGTGGGCCACTCCCACACCTCTTCTGACATTGCATTTCTTGTCATGCTTCCAAGATCAAATCAACAGCTTAGGTGGCCCAGACCCACTGGGAACCCCCTAAGGGCTGGCCTCCTGCACCCCCATCTTTTGCATGAGAAGCAAAAGGAATTCTGTGACAGGTTTCATCCCATTGCTTTCAATTAACAAAAAACTTGATTTCCTCTCTACTGGAATAATGGTCCAAATTCCTGGAAAGGCTCATTTCCAGGATGACCAGGGCCTCATTCATGCAGGTTCCCATGGATAAGCCTGCAATGGGCAAGAGGAGATGGTGGAGCCTGAGAGATCCCTGCTCAGTTAAACACTGTGCCGCTCCATTGCGGCCATGCCTGCCCTGATGAATGGCATTATGTGAGTTCCTCATTTCTCATCCTGCAATTGAGGACTACAGAAGCGCCTTGAACATGGGAAGTAAACAGGATGGACAACGTCGAGCTCAGCGCAGCCACAGTCCTACTAGAGGAGGCTGGCACCCACAGGAAGTTCTAACCCAGTCCTCCCAACAGGCCCCAGGGGAGACTTTGGCTTCTAAATGCTTCTTTTTCAGAACACCCTTCTTCCCCAATGAAAATACACAGGTAGATAGATAGATAGACAGACAGATAGATAGATGGCTAGATAGATAGATGTAGGTAGATAGATATAAATAGATGATAGATAGATAACAGATAGATAGATAGGTAGATAGATGTAGGTAGGTAGATGAATAGATAGAATATAAACAATAGGTAGATGATAGGACAGATAGATAGATAGAGGTAGGTAGATAGATAAATAGGTAGAATATAGATAATAGGTAGATGATAGGATAGATGATAGATAGATAAATAGATAGATAGATAAAATGCATCCAAGGACCCAGCTTTTCCATGACACCAGCGAAGAATATGAAGTCAGAACTCCTAAAACACTCCCATCCCCCTCCCAGCCCCCCTGCTGCCCCCTGACCCTACCAGTAACCCTGAAGACTCAGGGCCAAGGAGCAGACACATCGCCAGGCATCAAACCATATCTGTGTTCATGGAGCTGGCTTTTAAAAACATATATATATGTTTATATATATGTATATATGTTTATATATGTGTATATATATATATATACACATATATATAAAATAAATAAAGCAGGGATAGCAGGGCATTGCTGATTCTGTGAATATTTGCTGGAGACATTAGTAATTTTGGCATCACTGGAGTGACAGTGAAATGTTGTTTTCCCTGTATTGTAATTAATGTTGATAGTGGTGACAACCCCCAGTCCTGTGTTTATGTGACCTGGAGTGCATAAGAACTCCCAGAACTTTACAGTTTATTCATCTGTACAGCTCACAGAGCAGGGGGTGGGAGAAGGCATTGCTGGCACTCATCTGAGAGCCTGGCAGGAAAATGAGACAGGATGGGGACTCTGGAGACCAGTTCTCTCTTCTTGGCTCGGCTCCTATTTACGCCCATGGCCTCAGGTGAGGTGAGGCGTTGGTCTTCTCAGAACCTCGGTGTGGTCTTCTATAAAATGGAAGGGTTGGATGCTTAGGACAACCTCTCCTGGACATGATATTCTCGTGTGAGAGACTAACTGAATAAATCAGAACGGACATGCACCTGTTATCTTCATTATCTGGAAGTCTCAGGCTGAAGGGTCTGACAGATGAAAGAATTGAATAAATGCATCAGGCACCATTGTCATGACTGTTTCCTGATCTGGAAAATGGGTCTTTTAAAGAGCTTTTCGGGAAGCTTTTTTTCCCAGGAATTTAGACCATCATACCAGTAGAGAGGAAATCAAGCTTTTTATTAATTAAAAGTAATGGGATGAAACCTATCACAGAATTCCTTCTGCTTCTTGTGCAAAAGATGGGGGTGCAGGAGGCTAACCCTTAGCTGGGGTCCTCAGTGAGTCTGGGCCACCTAAGTTTGGAGGTATTCTGAGATTCAATGAGATGAAATCCTCACAGCACCTAATTTAGTGCCAGACACATGGTAGACATGAAATTGCAGACACCTAAAGCTAGGTTCATGCCCAGGTCCCACACCAACTAGCCTGATGACTTTGCTCTCCCGTGAAAGAGGATGGATTCTGTCCAGTTGCCTGGGCCCCCATTACAGCGAGGGCCCAGAGCATGGTGAGAAGATTTGGGATGCTGTTCAGAAGTTCTGAGCCCTGGTAGTTGTAGGCTTGGTTCTGGGCTTGCCTGGCTGTGAGACCCCCGTGTGGTAGCTGCATCTCTCAGACCTCTGTTTTTGCATCTGTCAAATGGCAGCTCAGAGAAAGGTGGCAGGGCTTGGATCTGACTTCAGAGCCTCCACACCCACCTCCTGGCTGTGGAGCAATGTTTTTTCACAACCATGAAGCTTATGCATGACCATGGTGGCTTTCTGCCTTTCCCCCGAGTGCTCTCAGGAACACGAGGATATCACAGCAGGGTATGGAAATGATGCTGCTTCAAGTTAAGTATCTGAAACATTTCCACTCTCTAGCTCCTGTTTTGCATCCATTTCTTCTCCTTATTAAAAAAAATATAGAAAACAGTCAATGGAACCCATGAACTTGGACCTGGGGTATGGATTCAGAGCCCATGACCCCAGGGAGGTAAACAGGGCCATTCCCAGTCCCGAGGACCCTCTGCTCCTCCATCCAGGAGGAGACAGCAGAGCTCCGGCCCACCCTGGCTGTGCACTCTGACCCCAACAGTAAGCAGCTTCCTAGAAGCCTTTCTACCAAAGCAGCATTGAGGCCTGGGGGCTTCTGGGTTCCAAGGAAATGTGGCCGTCGGTTTCCTCAGGGTACTGTCCCTCCTACCAGACTCATAACCACCTCCAAGATTTCTATTTTGGAATGTGTGGAAGTGAGGTTCTCCTACCCCAAATGCTACTTTCACCATGTTCTGTATGAGTTTTAAATTTGACTTTCACAGCCATCAAGGTTTTGCAATATTATGAGAATTACCATTAAGTGTGAGATGCAGCTCTGGAGATAATATTATTATTAAAAATATTCATCTGTGCATACTCACTTCTTTGCCCTTCATAATCCTTCCTGACAGGAAACTTAGGCAAGATAGATTATTATTATTTTTTTATTATTACTCCCATTTTTCTATTCAGAAAACCGAGGCTCAGCGCTCTTTCCTTCTGGGGGGAGGAGGACATTTTTCTCCTGGAGGTGGAGCTAGGTCTCAGACCTTTTACTGCGTTGAGTGGTGCCTCCCACCCCCACGAATATGTCCAAGTCCTAACTCCCAATGCCCGTGAATGCAACCTTATCTGGAAATGGGGTCTTTGCAGATGTATTAAGTGAAGGATCTTGCGATGATATCACCCTGGATTAGGGTGGCCCTGGATCCAGTGATTAGTGACTTGTAAGAGGGAGAGAGACACAGGGGGAGGCCACGTGGAGACAAGAGGCAAAGAATGGAGTGATTTGTCTGCCCTCCAAGGAATGCCAAATGTTGCCAGGAACCCCTTGGAGCCGGGAGAGAGGCATGGGATGGATGCTCCTCGGAGCCTCCAGAAGGGACCAACCCTGTCGACCTCTTGTTCTCAGACTTCTGGCCTCCAGGACCAGAAGAGAGAATAAAGTTCTGTGGTTTTACGCCCCTCAGCTTCTGTTAATCTGTCATGCAGCCCCAGGACCCTAACACATCCTCATCCACAGCCGGGAGCCTCCCTGCCCTGCATCCCCACCTCCTGTTGGAATTGCCTGTTGGCTGGAATCCCTTGGAGGAGAGTCTGGCTGGCTCACAGTGGGAGCACAGGGGCTGCTTCCTCTGCACTGAGTTAATGGACACTCAGCGCCAAGGACAGGCCAGAGGTGAGGCCCTGTCCCCAGCTCCTGACCACGGACAGATCCTGATGGGCTCCTTTGCTGCCTGGCCCCCTCCCCTTGGCCAGATCTGCAGCCTTGCTTGTTGCTACAGCAGAGCTGCTTCAAGTCGGGGACCGATGGCAGTGGCAGGTGGCAACTCCACCCTGAGCCCGTTGGAGCCTGAGGGGCTCATGTCTCTGGTGGTCCAGCAGTCAATGACGTCAACAGGGCTCCCCTCACTTGTGAGCAGAGATTCCGAGGCAGGAAGGAATGAAATCTCTTGTGTAAGGCCACTCTCTGGGAAGGAGCGGAGCAGGGCTCAGCCCAGGGGTGCCTCCTGACACCTGCACCCTGGACCAGTCACATCCTGTCACCGCAGAGTTCAGAGACATGTTCACGTGACCTGCTGGGGCTGGAGCATGTGCCAAGCTCTGTCGGGAGTGAGTGGGAACTTTCCTGACCCCTCGCTCAGGAGTGAGAGCCCGCTACAGCAACATCGCCAATTACAAGAACGTTTCTCATTGTTTAATCCCAAATACCTTCCTTGGACAACTTGTCATCGTACACTTGTGGGGATACATGCTTCTCGCTGCTGTGACTTGGGTTGTGATCAGAGAAAGATGACGGAGACAAAATAAGAAAGGGTACATTTTAGAAAATGGGATATTTAAAAGGCAGTGTGTCCTCAGTCTGAAAGTTTGACATTTGAAAGCCACCTTCGATTTTTCTAAAGGAAAAAAAGAAAGGTCTGCTCTAGCCTATGGAGAAAATGTATAAAAGTATGAGAGTTTTGCCTAGAGAAAGTAACATTTTCATTTGCTCTCTTTGAGAAGTTGAGTTGCAAGAGGAAAAGCAAGATTCAGTCTGAAGAGACCCCCGAGCATCAGGAAAGAGGGCAAGATGATGGGGGGTCCAGGTGGCACCCCAAGACCCCTGCCCCCCAAGGGCTGCTTGGACCCTTAGATGCTGGGTCCACAGGGTCAAGGAGAAGGGAGGACTCATAGACATTATTCTGAAGGTTTCAAAGTTTTGAACTAAGTGAGGTCCTTTATGCTCTGAGACACAGGAGGCCCTGTCAGACCTGGTGGGCAGTGGGACTACCCAGGTGGCCGGGAAAGGAGGCACGTGTATCCAGGGCTGGACTCTCTTTCTGTCTCTCTCTCTGTCTCTCCCCCTCTCTCTCTGTAGCTATGGGGTGAGCACGTGGAGATAATTCATGAGATGTCTGGGGAAGGCTGGAGGGAGGGATGGAGGAAGGGTGCCCTCAAGGCCAGGTTGCCCAGTGTGGCTCCCCAGCTGCGATGGGTGCATGAACGGCTGGACCAGACCAGCGGCAGTGATGTTTCCTCCTCACACATGATTCCAACCATCTCTGCCAGGGCTGCAGGGTAGACCCCACCCCACTGGACCTGCACCCCAGGTGGGCAAGCAAGATGGGTGGGTGGTCCTTGCTATGATAGAGACAGCAGTGGGCCAAGGAAGCAGGATGGCCTCTCGAGGAAGCGCAGCCAGAGCTTCACTGTGCAGATTAGCAGGTTGGTGTCGGGAGGCGGGGTGATGCATCTGAGGCTGATCCAGGCAGACAGGCCTCAACACGGGCAGCCTAGGGTCAGACCTGCACGGGGCTTGGTATGAGGGCCCACGTCCTGCACACAAACCCCGGCTCACACCCCAGGGCCCAGCATCATGGGGGCTGCAGGAGAAAGGGCCTGAACCCATCATGCCTTGGGGACAGCCAGTAAAGCTGGTGGTCCGAGCTCTGGATAAAACCTAAGTTTTATAACTTAGGTTTTATAAAACTCTGGATAAAAGCTAAGTTCCATCTTGCCTGGAACTCCGCCAGCCAAGATGCCTGGGCTGCAGTGAGAAGGGGGTCAGGGAGATGTCCCCACGTGAGGACCTGCCCGAGGGTCACCTTCAGAGATCCAGGCAGGCGCAGAGCAGAGCTGGCTGAGTCACTGGCCCTGGACAGGCTGTTTGCCTGAAATGAAATATTATACAATCTTTGTGAATTGGAGACTCACAGTCAGGAATTTTCATAAGCACCCCAGGACCAGGAGAGCTTCCTGGAATCATGGCACAGATTTTGTGTTTGTTCTTTGTTGTTGTTTTCTGTTTGCTCTGGTTTTGTTTCTACTTTTAGCATCTCTAGAGGTCCTGCCCAGGGACAAGCCCAGGCACAATGAGAGTGCAGGGGCTGTGCAGGCTCCTCTCATGGCCTGAGCCCACCCTGGCCGCAGACTCTGCACATTTGGATTGTAGAAGCTTTATAAAGCTTCCCGTGACTTTCTGTGGACAAGAGGATGAGCTGTGCCTTTGCCTACTCCATGACAAGGAGGCAGCTATGTGCAAGGGTGAGATGTGGCTTCACCGTGGACATACTGGCTTCAGATTTAGGAGTGGGGCTGCCTGACCTTGAGCCCTCCTTAGCCCCTCCCCTCACCTGCGAGTGACCAGCAGGATTGGATGGCACATGCTCATCACCTGCACAGCAGCCGTGATCGACCAGAAGCAGCCTATGTCATTGTCACACTCGAGGACAGAGAGCTCCCTGAGTCCCCAACCAAAGGAGTGGAAACATGTTCTCAGCTTGGAAAAAAATCTCTGGTCCAGTGGCGTCTTGCTCTGGGGAACTCTGTTCACAAACATTTATTTAGTGCCAGATGCGCGTGCGAGAAGCTGAATAATTAGGTGGGGTCAGACATCGGAAAAGGGCCTCTTGCTTCCCGCTCTGGACCATAGTTTTCGCATCGGCAAGTGGGGATGCTGTTAGTGTCTCCCTCTCAGGGAGGTGGGGAGGAAAGAAGAAGCTGCTCCATCTTAGTGCTTGGACGGGACCTGTTACGTTGGAAGCGCTCAAGACACCGTAGCTGTGAGATGTCAAATCCTGCATTTGGACCCAAAGATGGCCCAGCATGAATGGAGGGATGTGAATGGAAAGGCCACATGGCAGGAGAAACCTGGGGTCCTCCTGAGCCAGGGTAAGGTGTGGCAGCCTCCAGTCTGGAGACCCTGAGGTCCTTGGAGAAGGGACAGCCCACCCTGTCACTGGTGGGTGGCTCCAGGACTCATGTTGAATGGCGATGCCACCAAACTCAAAGGGGAGCCACCGGGGGCGGGGGTTGTGGTGGGTGAGAGTTCAAGTCAGGCCAGAGGTTCAGAGCCTGGACGGAAGATGATCTTGGGGACAGGATCGTTGTGTCCTAGGAAGGGAAGATGTCTCAAGTTGTCTCCTGGGACCCTAAGGAGCAACCCGAGGGCCAAGGGTCAAATGTTCAGGGAAGCACCTTACCGAGAATGAGCTTTGAGTGTCCGCTCTGCCCCGCCAGGGATGGGCTGCCCAAGACCCACCCCAAGTTCACCAGACACAGCGAAGGGTCATGAGCACAGACACCCAAGGGTGTCCCTGCTACACCGAGAGGTAGCAGCGAGACCCCAGGCAGCATAGCTGGAGTCTCTGTGGCCAGGCTCTTCACCTCAAATGCTGTGGCCTTGAAGGCCTCTGAGACCATCCACGCAGTCAAGTGCAGCACTCGGCCCATACCACACCCAGGCAACTCTTACATTCAGGCTGCCGGCCACTTGCCAGGACAAACTGGCAGCCGCTCCTGCAGGGAGTGGGGCTCAGGTTATGGGACCTGCCAGTCCTGAAGTTCCCAGGCTTCTGGGCTTGGGACAGGTGACAAATAAACACTGTTAATAAGTAACCACCATGTTCGGGAACCCAAGGGCTTCACATCCAACAGCTCTGGTAATTCAAGCAGGCAGCAGGGTCAGTGTCATGATTTTCAGTTTTCAGCTGGAGAAAATGAGTGTCCCTGTGCTTCCGCGACCTTCCCTGGGTCAGACAGCCCATAAACGCTATCGCTGAGGCAAATCCAGATGTTATTTGCACGACCTACCATTGATGTTCACAGAGGTGCCAGGTCCCAGTCCCCGCCCTGGCTCTGCAGGGTCTGTGCGAGGTTCTGCCCGAGATGAGTATGGCCCATGTCAAGCTGGTTCACAGCCGTGTTCTCTGGGTCTGGCCCAGGTCTGGCACTGAGAGGCTCTTTCATAAATATTTTTAAATGAGCTAATAAATAAGCAGCGGGAGCCACAGCCAGGGAGAGTGGAGGAGAGGGCACAGCAGTGAAGACTGGACCTCCGGGCGTGTTAATATGTAGGGGTCTGACACGGGAGGCATGGCCGCATCACACAAGCACAAAACAAATCTGGGCAACACCAAGGCAGAAAAGACCAATCAGCATGAAATAACCAGGGAGGGGAGACCAGGAGCACGCGAGACTTGTACAGAAATGAAGAAAGGGGTACACTTACAGAAAACCCAAGTTCATTATCCTGAAAGAGAAGGTGAACCAGTTTCAGCGACAGAAAAGGCACTCACTCTGTGGATGTTTACAGACAATGCAGAGAAATCTCTGCAGACAGAGCATCGGGACAGGGCTGCTCTGAGCTCAGGAGAAGGAAGACAAGGGGGGCCCCCTTTGCTCTCTGTGACCCTGAGTTTCGTAAGGACGTGCAGGCCTGCGTCTGCCATGGCAGCAAACCTCACAAGGGGCAGACAGACCATGCCCAGCCATGTTGCCATCTCCTGGGTGCTGGTGGGTGGGAAGGTGGGGGATGGAAGCTTCCTCTTGTCCTTAAAATTAGCTCAGTTTCCAACTGTTCTGAACTATAAGGTGGCCTTTGGAGCGGAGGAGAAGGGAGAGCAGGGCTTGAGACCAGCACCTCTGTTTCCACTCTTTATTTCTGTTTTACTTGTTGTATTTCTTTGCCTATAAGCCCCATCATAGGATGCTGGGCTCAGCACCCGGAAGTGCATCCCCTGATTCATCAGTTCTCACCTGGCCTCTCCTCTGACTTCGTTTTCTACCTGATACTAAAAGCATGCTGCCTGAGGGCGGCATTTCGCTCAGGGACAGCCACCGTTTTTAGCAGAATGAACCCATTCCTTCCCTCAGAGGCACCAGCTGAAGCTGAGGCCACTCCATCCTTTGGTGGATGTGTAAGAAAGCTTGGCAGGGGAGACAGGCCCACACTTTGGGAAGGTGGCCAGACACCAAGATGGACTTACTTCTTTTCTTGCTATGATGGAGCAAATGTGAGGTGTAACCATGATGTAACAGGAGTGATTATTTAGGGGTCTGGATGAGACCATCCAATTCCCAACCCCACCTGAGCCATGGTCCTTTCAAACCCAATATTGCTTCTTAAAATAAATACTAAAAATGACTTTGAATCAAGGACAAGACAGGTATTGGCCACTTAATGATGACCCAGAGGTTAATGAATGAGTAAAATATTCTCTGGCTAAATTATGAGATTATTTTCCTTTTTTAAAAAATTAATTTATTTATTTTTGCTGTGTTGGGTCTTCGTTTCTGTGTGAGGGCTTTCTCTAGTTGTGGCAAGCGGGGGCCACTCTTCATCGCGGTGCACGGGCCTCTCACTATGGTGGCCTCTCTTGTTGCGGAGCACAGGCTCCAGACGCGCAGGCTCAGTAGTTGTGGCTCATAGGCCTAGTTGCTCCACGGCATGTGGGATCTTCCCAGACCAGGGCTTGAACCCGTGTCCCCTGCATTGGCAGGTAGATTCTCAACCACTGTGCCACCAAGGAAGCCCCTATTTTCCAATTTTGCCCTAGAAAGAAGCATTCCATTTATTTCACACAGCACTTGGAACTTTGTCATAAACATGTGATGGCTTTAGGAGGCAGAAAACAAGTGACACCAAAGATCTCTGTCATTCCAGCAGGACGGCAACACCTGGGCAGGTGAGTGCGCCCCTCCTCCGCACTCCTATGTCAATCAATGTGAGGGAAGGGCCAGGCAGGTGCTCTGCTGTCAGGCTGTACCCTTCCCTGTATGGAGAGCCTGATTGATGCTAAGCCTCAGCTCAGATTCTCCCATCATTAGCTCACTTATTTCTCACACTATTATCAGGAAGCCATATTCAGATCCTAGTGTTACTGCTAGAGAATTTGCATCCACGAGCATCTCCAGGCTTGGACTCCGGAATTAGAACTCAAGTCTGTAGGCTCCAAGTCTGGGCTCTTCCTATAGGAATGTGGCATCTCCTAACAGATGTGCAGCCCTTGTCGGGAAAAGGGAGGGCTGCAGAGTTGTCCTCCACCACTCAGAATCTTTCAGAGAGACCCGCTGGGTGTGGGCACCTGCACAGGGCTGTGAGCACACAGCGGAGTCAGCTCTGCCCTGGAGGAAGCACCGTCTAACGGGGACTCGGGTGAGGTCCAATGCCTCTTACCACAACCTTAAAGGGGTCATAAAAAATTACTAGAGTTATGTGTCCTGCAAACACCAAGGACAGAGGCGCTTATATCTGACGGTCACAAGGAAGTTATCACAGGTGATAAGACTCTTTCAGCTGCGTCCAGAGGAAAATTGGAATGAGACAGAGGGACAGGGAGGGGAGAGCTGCAGACAGTGAGGGAGGGGCCGCCTAGAGGTGAGAGAAGGGAGCCTGGGCCTGGGTCCAGGGCCTTGCTTATGAGCTCATTGGGATCTCCCTCCCCCAACACAGAGGAAGGCTACAGGGAGTTTAATAGGGGCACAGGCATCCTGTGGGAGGCTCAGGAAGGGTCCAGGGGTCCCTCCTTCTGTGGGCCAGTGCTTACTGAGCATGTGCACCCATCCCAGCTCCCGGTCTCAGACGACATGAAGATGGAGCTTGGAGGCTCCTGGGCTCATGAGGGCGGCAGAGGGAAGCTGTGCCCGGGGAAGCGGGGTGGGGGACGTCTCATAGGGCCCGGAGGCACCTGCCATGAGCCTGAGGGGAGAAGGGAACAGGGAAGGACAAGAAGGAAGTCTTTCTGGAAAACAGGAGTCCCATGGCAAAGGCACAGAGCAGAGGAGAAAAGACCACACATCTGGGACCACGAGCTGCTGAGAAAAGGGGGAGATGCTGAGTTCCCCGGAGGCAGTGGGGAGGGAGGTGAGGCTTCAGGGGCCACAGCACAGCCTGGCCAGGCTGGGGCTGAGCAGCTGGAGGGACCCCCGGGGGTCTGCGGGCAGGGCATGATGGTCAGGAGTTTATCTGAGAGAGGACATGTAGAACGGACCAGACCAAGCTCAGGGTTGCATTGCTGGTCCAGGTGAGAGGTCCAGGTGAGAGGCCCAGCACTGAGGCTCTGGGCAGGGAGGGCAGGAAAAATATTTCAGGGACATTTAGGTCACATTGATGGAGCACCTCAGTGCTCTGGTGACATGAAGAAGAAGGGGGTGGGGGTGATCCCTGGGCTCTCCTGGGCCCCTGGGGAGGGTGGCTCCATCCCCAAGGGAGCCTGGGAGGAGGGTCAGGGCTGGGGGAGAAGAGCAGCTGGGGTGGGGCGTGTTGAGTTGAGGTGTCTGTCTGTGTGGAGCCCAGTTACATCAGGGGTGGGAGAGAGATGCCGTGTGGGGCTGGGGAGAGTCCCAGGGCTCTGACAAAGGTTTTGGAGGCATCACTACTGGCTGAGAAACTCCCCCCAAATGGCAAATCAAGTCAGGAGAAAGGGAGGTGGGACCAGAAGCCAGCAAGCTGTTCTACTCGTGCAGCGGACAGAGATGGACAAGAAACGTCTGCTGCCAGACGAGCACGCCCACCGCTCTGATCTTCCACCCCATCCAGCTGAAATGCGAAGAAAGACGTAGTGAAGGAGACAGAGAAAATCCATGACATTATGGGATAGCCAATGAAAGAAAACCCCACGAGCAGACAGAATGCTTGAAGATTTCTGGGAAAAATAAAGGAGATGGAACTGGAAGGCTGCAGAAACTCAGAGTGAAATCAAACCCAAAATATGTCAAAAGAAGCTATTTTCTTTCCTTTGAAGAAAGTTCCAGAGAAACTGCCAGCACAGAGGCAACCAACAAAAGACAGGGGAGGGGAGGGTTGGGGAGGGGTGGAAGATGGAAGGTGCTGAGCAGAGGTCAGGAGCTAGAGGGCATCTGGACGCTGTGTACCCGCCCTCTCACCTGCCCCAGGATGAAGCCCCTGTTGGGAGGGGACCCCCAGGTACAGGAAGTGTCAGGTGGGAGAGAAAAGCAGACTGGACCAGGGCAGCCTGTGACCTGCAAGACAACTGCCAGGGAACGAACCCAAAGGCAGGCGGAGCTGATCTTGAGCTTGGCTCGGGCTCCATCCAGGAGGAAGAGTCTCTGAGTCTTGGGTACAGGAGACCCCAAGGGCAGGATCTGTGACCAGAAAAGCAGGGTGTATTCTGGATGACTCGAAGCCCCACCCTTGGGAGACCCACTTCCTCCACACCTGCTACTCAAATGTGGGCTGTGGACCAGCAGCCTGGCCTCATCTGGGAGCATGTTGACCTGAAGCATCTAAGCTCCAGCAATGAGATCTTCCCTCCCCCCAGAGAGACCTGTGCCCACTCTGGCTTAGAACTCCATGCTGACCCCGAGAGAGGACCAGGGCCCCAGCGGTGGCCCTGGGGAGTGTTTCACTCTCCCTAGGAGGTGGACTTGCAGGCGGGCTGAGTGTCACCCAGCCATGGTCGGACAGCCAGCTCTCTTTTATGGCTTGTATGAGGTCAGAGGACCTTGAGAGACCAGTCCCCACTCCCGTGAAGTTGGGATGATCACGACCCCCCTCATGGGCTGATGATTGGAGAATTAAGTGAGAGAATCTCTGCAAACACAGCAGCCTGGGGGCTGGCCACTGTGAGCCTGAATCCCCGTTAGCAAGTCCAGCCAGGACCCACCTCCCACCAGCGCACTCGCCCCACACCCAGCCCTCCCAGAAACAGACCCACCAGCTTCAGGCACTGGCTTCGGGACAGTCCCCCCAACGGGAACAAGGTACTACCGGATCTCGAGTGTTCAGTGGTCACCCCCTCGTACCCCCAAGATTTCTCCCTGAGCTTCTCGAAGGAGTGGCTTTGTCTGTTCCTCTTGGGGTCCTGATGCCTAAGAAATAGTTTATGTAGAGAGAATGCTCAGTCCAATCACCCCCTTATCCATGGTTTTGCTTTCCCAGGTTTCAGTGACCTGCAGTAAACCAAGTTTCAAAAATATTAAATGGAAGATTCCAGAAATAAATAATCTGTAAGTTTTAAATTGTGAGTTAAATTTTAAGTTCTGAACAGGGTGATGAAGTCTCACACCATCCTGCTCTGTCCCACCTGGATCCCCAACCATCGATGTGGTCCCGGCTGATGACGCAGGTTCACCCGAAGCAGGTGGTCCTCCTTCAGACTCATCCAGAAGGTTGCTAGTAGCCTGAGTCTACATCAGGATGCCTCCATCATTCACCTCACTGCATCTCACTACCTGGCATTTATCATCTCACATCATCACAAGAAGGGGAGGTACAGTACAATGAGATATTTTGAGAGAGAAAGACCATATCTGCATAACTTTTATTACGGTATATTGTTAGAGCTGTTCTATTTTATCATTGTTGTTAATCTCTTACAGTGCCTAATTAATAAATTAAACGTTATCATAAGTATGCATATATGGGAAAAAAACATAGTATAAATAGGGCTGGGTACCATCTGAGGTTTCTGGCATCCACTGGGAGTCTTGGAATGTATCTGCCAAGGGCAGAGGGGACCACTGTTCACTCTTGCTAGAGGGATGTGTGAAGAAAAGAAAAACACTAACTGTGCGCTCAGACATGCAACTATTTCCTTGGTTGGGGAGCCTCTTCCTTCCCTCTGCATTTATCATTAGATTGTGGAATTTTCATCCTTTGCCTGAAAACTTTGCCATGTCTCTGCCAAAAACAGCTCTGGTGGCAGGAAGCAGGTCGTCCTGAAGTCACCCCCCCATGTCTGCGGGGACTGCAGACACGGGGCCTCTCCACCTCCTGCTTCTGTTTCCTCATCATTAGATTTCTCTCACAGTCCAACACTCACACAGAATCAACGAGAAGAATCCCTGTCATTATAAAATGATATAAAATACAAACCCGCCTGTTACCCATTTTGTGTTAATGGACAATGTGGTAACTCTTTGCTGGGAAGTTTCTGTTTCTCCAGGACAATGGCTCACACTGAACTCATTCTCCACGGGGTTTTATGAATTACAGTGGAGGACAGGAAAAAAAAAATCCACGTGTCTCTGGAATCCCAGAAAATCAGGGCTAAGAGGGACTTTAATGATTTTGGAGTTTGAAAATTTTTAATGTGCTCGGGAGACCTCTAAGGCATCGTGATATATTAAGCTTGAGGAACTAAAGTTATTAACTTATGTGAAAGCTGATGCCTTGTTATCATAGATTCTAACAGAGGCAGGCAGTGCCGGGCACAGAGGTTTCGGCAAATTCGTGGAGGACACCTGTGGGCTGAGACGCTTCTGCCCTTGCCTGTCTATCCTCCTGCTTGGGGACAGGCCCCTCCCTGGGTGTGGAAGGTAGAAGCTGCAGGCGGAGGCAAGGGGGTCCCTCAGAAGTCAGACTGAGCACTACTGTTCCAGACTAAAGTCCACAATGGTGATTAGGAAACTGGTGGGGGAGTGCACAGATGCTCCTGCTAGACTCAGGAAGTGGGACCCCCTTTCCTACTTCAGTCCTGGCCCCTGCAAGTCACTGCCATTTATTCTTACTGAGCACCCCTGTGCTTAAGGCCTCCCTCTGGGCCCTGAGGGGGGAGCTGGTACAAGCGGGAATTGTGCATCCGGGTGTGCATCCTCTCAGCTTCCCAACTGATGAGTCTGACCACCACCCACCCCCCAAGATCACTGCACTGACCTCATCACCACGCTGGGACGTGAGAGCACATTTCATGCACTCTTTTCAACGACTGATATAGTTTGGGTGAAAACACATACGTCTTTGAGGCTTAACGTTGCACATCCTTTACTACACAGATGTGATTATTTACAAAAACCAGTGTGCGCACACATACACACATTCTCTCTCTCTCAGGGTGGGGAGGTGTTCTTCCCCTCCCTCAGCATCTGTGATTAATCTGGACTCTTAGAGAGTGGGGTTGCATGCCTTGTCTCAAGTTCCACCTCCCAACCTGCAGGAGAACTTCTGACAGAGCAGCCGGACACACTCTGACCTGGGCAGGGACCGGGTGACCTGTGTGTAGTTAGATCACCAAGATGTGAGGGTCCCTGGACCTGATGTGAGGGTCCCTGGACCTGACCTCTCCTGGTAGCCAACTACCCTGGCTGCAACACTTCAGAGTCCTCAGAAATAGAAAGAGGGACCCTCATAGATCATTAGAGGGGACTGGTGTAAGCTGGGCGCTCACGCTGGAAAAGACAATAAACGCACACCTACACACACACAAATACACATATGCACACACACATACGTGCATAACACACACATGCATGCACACACATACACACATGCACACACACATACACATACATGTACACACATGCATATACACATATACACATGTACACAGAATTAAAATATTCTCACTGATGGCAGCAGGTGCAAGCACCCCGTCCCAGATCCCACCTTCTTTGATGTGACTTTGCAACTCCTCCCATCAACAGGGGGTCACGGTCCCACCCTCTGAGTCTGGGCTGGCCGAGGCACGTTCTTGGAAGGGTACAGAAGTGCTTAGTGACAGTTCTGTGCCAACCTGAAGAGGCCCCCCAGGCCCTCGTTCCCTATCCTGAAAGGCTGACTCCACGGTGGGAACAGGCCAGGCAGTCTGGCTGGGGATGACACCGCCTGGGAGGGTCTGGATGCCCCAGCTCAGCCCCCATCACAGAGAACGTTCCTGCAGGGTCCATGGAGCCACTGCTGAGACCAAAAGCTCCCCTGGGTATGTGCATGCACCCCACTGAAACTGGCTGAGCCCTGCCCACGGCTGCAGACCCCCACCCATGCTGACCAGACTGTGGACTCATGTGCAGGGGTGAACCACTGCGGGGCCTTGGGAAAGCATGTTACTCAGGGACAGGTAAGGGAAAGGCCAGCAACGTGTCAACTGGAAACCATGACACAGGACAACTTCACGGTGCTCATCCCAGGAGCCTGGAGCCTGGTGCGTTGGGTCCAGGACTGAGCTTTCTGGAAGGATATGGCTGAAAAAGTTTTGAACTTGGAACAGAATGAGCAACAGCCGGCTTGTGAAACAGCCAAGGGTTGGGAATGGAGCAAGCAGACGGGGTTGTTGAGAACAGGTAAGAGCTGAAATGCACACAGCAGGTAGGTAAGCACTTTCCATAATCAGCACCTAATCTTTAAAATATCTCATCCCTTTTTGCAGGACAGAAAGAGAGAGACACTGAGGTGAACATGAGCTGCCCGAGGTAATAGAGCCCATCCCCTTCCAGGGTCAGAGCTCCCTCCCGGCCTCTGTCTGTAAAATGATTCAGGGCGTGCAGCAGAGGCTCAAAACAGGTGGACCAGATGGACGTTGGCCCTTGAGGGATATTTGAGAAAATGGTTACGGGAAGGAGCCTGTGTCTTAGATTTGGAAGGGAGGAGGGAAAGCCATGGGCATCACTCCAGGTTGTGTCCAAGGTGGGCTGAGTTTGACAAGGTTTTGAGATGCAGCTCAGCTGGCCTGACAGCTGGGCTGCAGCTCGCGGGCCGGGCATCACTGGAGGAACCTTGAGACCCCTTGGCTGAGAGGGGGACCCCCTTCTGAGCCCGTTCCTGCTCCCAGCTCCTAGGGATTCTGCTGGAGTCTCCTTGACATTTGGAAATCTCTGGGTCCAGAACACCGCTGCCTGGATTTCTCGTTGCCATCGAGTGAGTTAGAGAGCTATGGGGTCATGCAGCCTCGAGGAATTTCTGAAGAAAAAGAGGGCATTTGCAAATGAGGGCATTACCCCCATCACCAAAGAGAAGATCAAGGAACAAAGAGGTTAATTAATTTTCTCTGAGGTCTCACTGAGAGTCAACTGTTTACCTGGATAAGAAAATTTAACTCTAACGATTTTACGAGTGACGCACTCGGGGTCTACCCTCCTGCTCCCCACGTGGCCGTGGCATGCCCCTCACATTCACCAGCCAGTCCTGCGCCCACTCCTTCTACCAACGACCCCAGAAGAAGCTCTCGGTATAACGTTAAGATTAATGAAACTCCCTCGTAAGTGCCAGGTCATTTGATCCTGAGACCATGCCCACGCGACAGGCATGTTTATGACAAGCATTTTGCAAACAGCTGGCCTGGAGAGAGCTGCTTCTGCACACAGGGTTCTCCAGCGGCTGGGAGTCAAAGTGGTGCTGCCTTGGGAACCTGGCTGGTCACTCTGAGGGATGGGTGGGATGGGGCCTAATCTGGGTGCCTGGGGCTCGGCTCCAGATGCCTGGCGTGGAACAAATGAGTGGTGAGAAGACGCGTCAAGGTCTGGATGGGGGCTGGTGAGGAGGCCTCAGCGAGGCAGAGAGACCCGGAGGCATCTCCGTGGAAATGTGCCCTTCACTGTGGCACACGACTGGGGATCTCCAGGGAGCCACCTACTTCCCTCCTGAAGCCAAAGCCTCCCTCCCCGTGGCCTAGCCAGCTCTGACCCATCTAGGAGGTCTCTGCCCCTGTCATTGCCTCCTTGAAACTCCTGGTCTGAGGGGAGCCCCAGAAGCCTGGCTGGAGGCCCTTCCCAGAGCCCTAGGACTGTGCTCTCATTTCCAAACAACTCGCTGCCTGTAATGTAGCTTCCTACCTCTGGCCTCTGGGGGCAGGGCTTCCTGCATCTTATCCCTCAAGTGCTCCCTGTGGCATCACCAAGTTCCTGGGAAACATCATCACTCAGTGAGCGCCTGCTGAGTGGAGGAACGTTGGAAGGATTCAGTGAATGTGTTCCCCTCCTGGGCCTCGGGGTTGGACATGTACGAGGTGCTCAATAAACACTTGCTTGATGAGGGAAGGGAGTTCTCAGCTGTGTGACTTGGGCACTTTCTTTGTTTCTTTAGTAAAAAAAAAAAAAAAAGCACTTCTGCAGAGAATATGAGAGCATGATCCTGAGTCCCCCATTAGTTTCTGTGATGGGCTGAACTGTGGCCCCCAAACATACCAGGTTTTCACCCATAGAACCTGCGACTGTTCCTCTACGAGGTAAAAGGGACTTGCACTTGTGATTAAATTAAGAATGTTGAGATGGGGAGATGGGAGCTGGTTTTGCCATATCCAGACACCCCGTAAATGCAATCACAAGGGTCCTTAACCGAGGGAAGTGGAAGAAGATTTGATCACAGAGGAGAAGAAGGCAACATGACAAGTGAAGCCAGATGCTCCTAGAGGAAGAGGCCGCAAGCCCAGGCATGTGGACTTAGAAGCTGGAAAAGGCACGATAAGGATTCTCCCCTAGAGCCCGCAGAAAGAATGCAGCGCTGCCAGCCGCGTGTGAGCTGGAGCTCAGACTTCAGACTGTCCCACTGGAGGAGAATGTGTGTGGAAATTTGTCACAGAAGCTGAAGGAAACTCAGACAACATTTATCCGTCCTTGACCCTGAAACAGTCTGTGCTGGAATCGAGACTGGGGGCTCACATGCTCCTGGGTGACCCCCTCTCCTGGTGCAAGAAGAACTGCTGAGGATGCCAGCTCCTCTCCCAGGAGCCAGGTGGGTCTCACACACCCCAAGGCCCTGCTGGTCCCCCACCCCTGCACCATGGCCAAGTTCTCAGAATCTGCAGCGGAGAACTCCAAGGGCAGAGCAGCATTCTCCCAGACTCACACCACACCTGGGGTGGAGGGAGGGTGTCCCCATCCCGAGGCTGCACAGCCTCCCTCGGCAGGGGGCAACCTCTCGCCACCACAGCTACTGACAACGAAAACTTTGGGTTCCTTTGAGAATGAAGCCATAGAGAGATCGTGTCCTGTCTCAGGAATTAACCTTAACTATGTCCTTCTCCTTGGGGCCATCAAACTTTCTATTTGCCAGAATATTCTTCACGTATGTCATCACAAACACAGATTGGCAGAGTTAGACACACTCCAAAATGTGTCTTCCAACTTGTTCTATGAAGAAAGAGACCATTTCTCTAGGTTCATAGTGAAGCCATGTTTTCCACTCTAAGAAGGAAAGGCCATCTTTGAAAATCAACGCTCATCCTAATAGCCATCTGCAGTGATTTGACTGTGAATGTCAAGTTTAGTTATTGGTCCACATGTCTGAGAAGCTGCCCCACCTGGGATGCTCGCCCAGCTCCTGGGAGGACTGGGGAGTCTTGGAAGTGGGGGTCTCCCCTCCCAGATGGGGAGCTGGGTGGCAAATCTCACACACGACTGTCCCCCAGCATCAGACATCAGATGCCTGGATTCCTTTCCTGGGTCCCTGACCTCCCCACTGTAGCTGCCAACTTGATCTGTCCACTATTAAAAATGCAGCAGATGGTATATAAAATATGAAGCCACTTCCAAAACTACATACACTCCAACTCTGGGAGGTAAATAAAGTCTGATTAATCATCTGGAACAGAAGCCCCGACCTCCAGCTCATTGAAAATGTGATTATTTCTGTTCATGTTTGTATATTTTCTGGAAGAGCAAGAAAGCGTTCATTCAGGGCCTGACAGCTCTGGCTGAGCGAGAATGAGAAGCGATTACCCTTGGCTGGCAACTCTCTCCAGGGCTGCCCATTAAGCCCTGATTTCCTCCCCATTTCTTTTTCTTTTTGTTAACCACCATCAATGCCACGGCAACGTTCAGATTCTCCATTTCTTGTGAAGAGGCCATGCACGTCCTCCAGTTGTGTATTTGCTGTCTGTATGAGTGTCCTGTGGCTACTGTAACAGATTGCCACAAGCCTGGTGGCCTGAAACAACAGAAATCAATTCTTTCACAGTCCTGGAGGTGAGAAGTCCAAAATCAAGGTGTCTACGGGGTCACATTCCTTCTGAAGGCTCCAGGGGAGTGTCCTTCCTGCTTCTTCCAGATCCTGGTGGCTCCTGGCTTGTGGCCACATTACTCCAATCTCTGCTCCATCTTCACAGGGCCTAATATTCCTTCCCTATCCTGTGACACTTGTCATTGAATTTTGGGCCCTCTCGAATCCAGGATGATCTCATCTTCAGATCCTTCACTGTATCTCCAAAGACCCTTTTTCCAAATAAGTTCACCATCACAGATTCAGGGGTTAGGGTGTAGAAGATCTTTTGAGGGGCCACCATTCAGCACACTACCCCCTGCCCCAGTACTATTTCATTGATTTTGCTGGCTGTATGGATTCACTTTAGGGGAGAAAATCACTATCATGTTAAAAAGTGGATCTGCTTTGCCTGTACACAGAAAATCATGAAGATTCTTAGAGAGGAGGGGCCGCGTGACTCCCCAACACGCCTGTGCTTCTTTTTGGTCCCCAACACTGGCCGTCACCACTCTGCTTAGCCAGCTCACGGCCATAACGAAGGACCTGTGAGGTGTCTCACAGCTGGTTCCTCTTGAGGCCTCTCTCCTGAGCCTGTAGACGGCCGTCTTCTCCCTGTGTCCTCACATGGTCATCCCCCAGTACATGTACTGATCTCCTCTTCTTAGAAGGGCCCCAACCAGATTGGATTAAGGCCCACCCGTACGACCTCACTTTACCTTCCTCACCTCTTCAGTGGCCTCACCGGTCTCCAGTAAGTCCACACTAGGGGTTAGGGCTTCAAGGTGCAAATTTTGTGGGGGACGGAATTCAGTCCATAACAGCCTCTAAACCTGACGGGCAGTTTTGCAAGCCCCTGCCCTCGACTCAGTTGCCCTAAGGCGTGTCAAGGGCCCAGAGGGTGGGGAGGAAGAGAGGGAGGAAGTTGGCCTTGCTGGCTGTGTTGACAGAGCACCCCAGGGCTTGAATCTTGGTTGTGAAAGCCACGCCCTTTCAAGGCAAAGGTGTCGAATCTCCAGGGCGGGTCAAGGAAGAGGGGGCCATCCTCTGGTCCAGGTGCAGCTGTTGGACTCATGGGGAGGCAGGGACATACGTGGTCATGTCACCAACAGTCTGGTACAGACCAGGCTCTGATAAGTGTTGTGCCGGACGGGAATAAAGCTCCCAAACATCCGCTGCTGCCCCTGCCCCAGCCTCACCTCAATCTAGACAGTAGCCTGAATGGGGGCTGCCCCATTCAGGAAAGCAAAACAAATTAGGATGCCTGGTTAAAGTTCAAGTTCAGAAAAAACATCATTAGTTCTTTTGTAGAAATAAGTCTATATTAGTCTGCTCAGGGAACAAGTACCACAGACGGGGAGGCTTAAACAACAGACAGTTATCATCTCACAGCTTGGAGGCTGGACTTCCAAGGTCAAGGTGCTGAGAGGCAGGGTTAATTCCAACGTGTCTGCCCTTGGCTGGCTGCCAGCCTCCTGCTCCCCGTGTCCTCACACGATGTCATCTTTGCACAGGTGCGGGGACAGGGCAAGGTCCCTGGTACTTCTTCTTAAAAGGACATGAATCCTGCCAGGTCAGGACCCGCCCTTCTGACCTCACTTAGCCTTCATTACTTCTTTAAATTTTATGCAACACCATTCAGTCCACAGTGAAGTCCCAAATACTCCATGGGGCAAAATTATACTAAAAATGTTCATTGTTTAACTGAAATTCAAATGTAGCTGGTCATCCTATATTTTATCTGGCAACACTAGCCTAAATCCAACCTTCCTCTGAAAGGCCAGGCAGGTGTTGCTGGCCAGAGAGGCAGACCTCTTAGGGGGGCTCACTCACCCCACAGATGTTTCATCCCAGGCACAGAAGACACAGCCCTTTGAACAGCTGGCATTCGGGTGGGTCCAGCCTGGGCCTGGAGGCAGGTGACCTCAGGGTGGGCCCTGGTACGAGTCCCAGCTCCACTGTGAATTTCGTGTTTTTTCCATCTGTTCTGAGAGAGCACGCTTTTGCAGGTCTGATGACAGCTGTGTATATTATGCACAAATCCGGTGAAATAAACAGTGGGTCTCCCATTTTAGGAGACAGAGAGGCCCCTTAACCTGCCCGGACCCCAACCCCGGGATACGGCCAGCAGCTCAGCCTGCCTGACAGATGGACAGTAGTGCACCTTGTTAACTGCCCTTTCCCCTAAGTTCCAAAATTATTTTAAGTCCTAATCGTGTAATAATCTTGATCCATTCTTCAGTTCTAAAACAGTTAACAATTTTAGAAGAATACATTTCCAGGTTAAAGGTATCCAAACCCAATGGAGTTGTTCACGTGTGAAATAAAATTTGCACGTGCCAAGCAAAAACATCACACATGTTGCTCACAGGCTACTTTCCTGTTTTAAGTTTCAAATGCAAATGGGAACTTCAGGTGGTCCCACAGAATGACGGAGCTGAAGCACCTCATGTTCCAGGTCTCATGTTCCGGGTCTTTCTCTTTATGCTGTGCACTGCTGCTTATTCTAGATCTTCTGCTCAGATGAAAGCCTATGTCCTGATGTGGGTGACAGGGCACAGACTGTGCTCCGAGGAACATTCCACACTGTCCAGAACTTTCACTCACAATGAACCCACATCAGGGAGTCCAAATGTGCCAGGGCCAATGCTGTAACCAGGATTTTTAAAAGTCAAAATCCATGTAGAATATGGCACTTATTAAAGGTGGAGTAATAAAAACCAGCTAATTTGAAGTTTTTTGTAACTGTGTGGGTATACGTGTGTGTTCGTGTGTATATGTGAGTGTGAGAGTATGTATATGTGTGTGTTTGTATATGTGTGTATGGCGTGTGTGTGTATATGTATGTGTGTATGGTGTGTGTGTGTGTACACTCACATGTACAATTAAAACTCCACAGTAAACAGAGTAATCATTTAGCACTTGGAACAAAAGGGTATTATTTGGGGGGTGGGTGAAGGATATTTTATCCTGTTCAGAATTAAAGGTGAAAAGTAATGATAAAAGCCTACTGAATTTCTCCATTCTATTCCTGTTTTTAAATTTTCTACAGACAATGCATCCTTTTACTGCCTGTCCTGAACTGAACAGCCCCACCCTGGGGGCCATGCTCCTCTATTGCCTGCCATGGGGCAAGTCTCTGGATCTGTAGGGTCTCGGACTGGGAAGGTCAAAGATGCTAACCGCATTGGCGTTTGGCTTTCTGACATGGAAAGCACAACGCCGGAGTCTAACCCTGACGATAAACACAGGGTTCCATTCACACCTCATTCCTGATATCAGCCTGCTGAGTGTTCCCTTCCTACCCACCAAATAGTCTACTTAGATTATCAACTAATGCAGGCCCTGCTCCTGGGGGGAAGCGTCACCATCCCCTTTTGTGGATGAAGACACTGAGGCTCAGGCATGAGTTTCTAAAGCCATGTGGCTGTCAGCTCTGGACCCAGCTTGGCACCCAGGCCCGCTGCCCACCAGCTCCAGTCTGTTCACACCAGCCGACCACCCCTCCCCATGACCAAGCAGGGTCCCCTCTTGGGGCCCTCGTCTGTGGGCTCGCCCAGGTACTTGCAGATTTCTCTGCAAAGTTAACACCTTTGTGCTTTCAGGAGGAGAGGAAGAAGGTGCAGGGCTGATTCTCCATGGCCATTCCTGCCAGCGCGGCTGCATTTCCCAATCACCCCGACGCTGGCACTGGGACCACAGTGCCATGACGCAGTGGCGGTGGAGGTGGTCAGAAGAGGGCAGCCAGAGGGCCGGGCCTGCATGAGGCAGCGTGGGGGCCGTCCACCCCGCCTAATCAGATCAGCCTGGCAGCCCTGATCTGCCAGAGATGTCTGGCCACGTCTCCGATCAGATTGGTGACAATATGCTGTCCTGTTCCCCAAAGCCACTTGGCCAGAGCTGGCGCAGGACACTAACCCAGTGCTGTCGGGCTGAAGGGAGACCTAGGCTGGATTCCCAAAGCCCTTCAACGCCAAGCTCAGGAGCCTGTCCTGGATCATGCGGCACCAGGGACCTTGCCACTGCCAGATGACACAGGCCACCTGGCTCTCATGATTCCAGGGCCGGAAGCCACTTTGAACTTCATCTGGTGACTGGGGCAGGGCAGGCCCAGAGCTGGTCTGAGGGCACTGGCAGGGTTCCTAGGAAGGCCAGCCTGGTCCATACGCAGCCTCGTGCACCTCCCAAAACCTCGGCTGGCGAGAGGCTTGCCTCAGCCAGCCTGGGGCAGCCTTTGCTCTGCTAGAAGGGGGGTGGGTGTGAGCTGGGTGTGCACTGGGTGTGCATTGGGCGTGCCTTGTGTGTGCTCTGCAGAGGAAGAGCCTCCCCCTCCCCCAGTGCTTCTTGACCTTCTCTTCCTTCCATGAGATAAATGACGGCCGGGGGGGGGGTGCCCTGAGGATGAAGGTTTTGGATTTCCCTCCATCTGGGAAGAAACAGGAGAAGCACTGGGCTGCGGACAGGAGTCACAATGGCAGTGTGCACGCTTTCCAAGGAGGGACCGCAGCCCAGACCCCCACCTGGAGAAGACGCGTGGCCCAGACACCCTTGCTGCTCTGCTCGCATCTCTGCTCTGCAATCCAGGGTCTAGTCATTGCTTAAATGGCACCTTCTTTGTTTGCATTATTTGTAAAGCAGAGGGAATTTTTAAATGTCTGTCAACCAGAGGAGCATGTCCCAGCCCCGCCCTCTGGGTACGCTGCGCGCTCTCCTGTTAGGAGAGGACCCCGAGATCTCCCGATAGGGGCTGCAGGGGTTGCAGGAATCCCAGTCACATTTGAGTTTCTGGTGAACATGCATCATTTTCTAGGGTACGTTTGACCTAGAGACATAAAGGCATCCTGTGCTGTATTTGTTCACCTGGGCAGCCCAGTTCCGGTCTCCCTGTTGCCGGAGCCATGAAGAGGGGAAGGAATTCCAGCTGCGTCCCTGGGAAGGGAAGAGCCAGCAGGCCTGGAGGGAAGGAAGGAAGTCAGCAGAGACGGGCTGCCAGCAGGGTGGACACCTGTGTGCACACTGGGTCCCGGGGCCAGAGTGGAGGATGCTATACTCAACCTACAGGCTCCTGTGTCTTCAGCCCAACCAGTCGGAGCTGGAACTTAATTCCTTTCATGTACCAATGAGCTGCATGCAGCGGACCAGAGGAAAACTGGGGCTGCCTGCCTCTGGAACGCTAGACTCCTGTCCTGGAAGAGGAACGGGGTGTGGGAGCTGGGCAGGTAGAGGTTCTCCTATGACACCAAGGAGTCCTTCTTGCTTACAAACTAGACCCGGAGGCCAGGGTTAAGTATGAGTCACATATAAACCAACTGTGCACCCTTTGCACCACTGTCTCCTATCCAAAAAGATGCTTCATCAAATCCAGGTCTTCAAAAATAAAGTTATTTTATTTTTATAAATAAATTTACCAACAGCTGGTACTTCACCACCACCAAACAGGTTTCCTCGTGGACTAGTTAGCTTTCTAGCCATGGAAGTGTTCAAGAAGGGTCTTGGATGAAGTAGCAGAAAAACTACATCACCAAAAGGGTTGGAGTAAAAGCCCTCTAGGGTCTCTTCCAGCTTCTAGATTCATTCACTCAACCATCCATCCATCCAACCATCCATCCATCCCTCCAACCCTCCATCCCTCCATCCAAGATTTATTGTAAACTCTTTTGTGCCTGGCTAGTATATTTGGGGATACAAATTTATTGGTCCCAGCCTTGGAGAAGCTGTCTAGTGGGAGGTGGGTAAATAAATGGGTGAATAGACAGTGACAGACAAGACTCACTGTCTTATAAATGTCACGAATTCAAGGAGCACGCCTGGATTTCTGCTCAGAGCATCCATCATAATTACATGTTGACTAGGTGAACCAATATGATAGGAGTGTCATGGCCCAGACAGGGAGTGAGGCTTTGGTCCTGACCAGGCTGGGTTCCAAGTCCAGCTCTGTGTGGCCCTGCACAAATCCCTAGTCTCCTTCCTGACCTTAAGTGTCCTCATCTGTAGGTTGGAAATTAACATGTATACTTTGCTGTTTAATGTTAAGCGATAGAATGGTATGTGTGACATTGTCACTCGATCACTGGAGGTGTTGGAATGATGGTGGTGATGATCACAACAGCAAAGCTTGGGACCTACAAGAACCAGCAGGATGGAGAGGGTGCAAGACACTGTCTGGAGACAAGTGGGCTCTGAGCAGCAGGCGGACAGAGCAGGAACAGGATCCAGTTGGAGGTGGAGGTGACCATCACAATCATGTCTGGAGTTAAGCACTTGGAACCGGGGAGATAACCTAGGATATGAGTAGGTTAGGAGCAGATACGGGAGGGAAGGAAAATGCTTAAGCAAGGACTGGGAGCAAAACTCATGTTCTCATCCTGTTTCCATGTTTCTATGGAAGTGTGCCAGCTCAGCCTGAGGACAAGGAGCAGGGATCCGCCAAGAAGTCAGAAGGCCCCTCAGCATGACACCCCATGGCTTCCCTACAGCATGGATGGTCAACACAGACCATGTCCCAAACCAGCTCCTGGAGGCTGTATGGAGGATCTCCAGGGGGATTAAGACTCAATGGGAAAGAAACTGAGATCGATTAGTGATGTCTGCCATGGGCAGCAGTGGACAAAGCCACAGTGTGTGTGCTCTGCTTTGCCCCTAAGTTAGAATATATGATTGTGATCCTCGTGGATTAGCCCCTCCCAGTCAGACTCACAGTGACTCATCCCACATGGGCTGAAGCAAAATAAAATCATTCCTCCAGGGATGAAACCCCTGTCCTTTCCTATCTGGAGAACTCACCCACAATTCAAGTGCCTGCATGGCTGACATGATGCTGAGGAAGCCACTGGAAGATGCAGGATCAGAACATGGTGTGGAGGTGGGTTCTTGTACCGGGTAGCATTTCATGGAGGCCCAGAGAGGGCGGGAGGCCTGCCACAGCACACTGCAGAGAACAACCCAGACAGCAGAAGCTCCCACACCTCTAGGATTGGACCAAGCTGGAAACCTCCACCCAGCACCACAGCCCTGCCTCTCTCTGTTGGCCTCTGCAGTCCCACCTGCATTTCTTTTCAGACCCCTGCACCCCAGGGACCTCAGTGTCTTCGGGTCATGCTTCTGTGGGCCCAGGAGATATCTTCTTCCTCTAAGCAGAAGACGATTCAGTTACTTAACTTTTCAGGAAGCTATTTTTCATCTCATATTTAAGTTATGTCTCCTCATCTCCACATTTTTATTACACTTCCTATAAGATTCTGTCTCAGGGACTTCCCTGGTGGTGCAGTGGTTAAGAATCCACCTGCCAATGCAGGGGACACAGGTTTGAGCCCTGGTCTGGGAAGATCCCACATGCCGCGGAGCAATTAAGCCCATGAGCCACAACTACTGAGCCTGTGCTCTAGAGCCTGTGTACCACAGCTACTGAAGCCTGTGTGCCTAGAGCCCGTGTTCCGCAACAAGAGCTGCCACCGCAATGAGAAGCCTATGCACTGCATCGAAGAGTAGCCCTTGCTTGCTTCAACTAGAGAAAGTGTGCAGCACCAAGACCCAATGCAGCAAATATAAATAAATAAACCAATTAATTAAAAAAAAAAGACAGAGAAAGCAGATTGCTCCATCTCCTTAAAAAAAAAAAAAAAGATTCTGTCTCACCATCTATTTCCTTAATCAGACTGAGCCCTTCAAGGACTAAGACTGTTACCTGCTGGTGGATTCCTGGGCCCATCGCGGATCCCGCTGGGGGGCAATGGGGCTGCACACAGGGTTACTTTGCTGATGAATCCTGCACAGTAGAAGCATCCAGGATTCACAGGTGAAGACTCTGGGTCCCTGCTTCCCTCACCTCTCCCTGCACTTCCCTGACAAAACCTGGGCTCTCTGTACAAACACCACAGAGGAGAGTGTGGCTCCCAGTGGGTGTGCGGGGACAAGAACGCTGACTGCCCTCCCAGCACCTGGGAGGTTCCCTTCAGGAGGGGCAGCTGATCTGGCCCTGAGGCAAGAGCAGGCTGGGAACCTCATCCTGACAGCTGGCTCCCTGCCTGAACACCCCACTGCTGTGTTGCCAGTGGCTGGACTCCTCTGCTGGGGTTTCTGACCCAGTGGAGAAGGAGAGCAAGGAGAGGGTTTCTGCTTTTCTGCTTTAGGAGCAGCAGTTAAAAGCTTGTCATGTTAATATACTGCAGAAACAAAGTATAGTTATTAGCTAAAGGGAAGAAGACACCTCTAGTCTAATAATAAGTGTATTAACTTGGATCTATGTGGTGTTGCCTCCTTTCCAGAGTTCCAGGTGCTTTTATAGAGGTCACCTCATCTGTCCTCATGGGACAAGAAAGGGCAGGTGGAAAGGTCTCTCTCTGGGAGCAATTGGGGAGCCACAGCTCAGAGAGGTCAAGTGACTCCTTCAAGGTCAGGCAACCCATCAGCAGAAAGAGTAGAACCCCATCAACACGCCTGCATGTGGCCTGGGGTCTCTGCACCGAATATTAACATGCTCCTTTCTGTGGTGTCTTGGAGCCAGCCAGGTCAGGAGGGCCATCCCGTCCCACTCCACCAGCCAAATCCCGTCCTACAGGTAGAAGATGACAGTCTCCGTCTGTACGTTCTAAAGGGGGCACTGGTCGGGCCAATGATCTCATGCAGCTGTTTGAACTGGTGCAGAGGGTGATGAAGGTGAGTGTGCTTTGTAAAGAGCTCATCCCTAATACATCCACAAACTGGGGCCAAGGGTTGGGACCTGGAACACAGAGGCATGAATGCTGATGTGTGTGCCTGCTTCCAGATCCCCACTCGATGCCCACCCTAAACAAGCAAGTCAGGCTGTCTGTTTCCTGTGGTGGCCACAACAAAGGGTTCAAAACATTTATTTCCCCACAGTTCTGGAGGCTGGAAGTCCAAAACCAAGGTGTCGGCAGGACGTCCCTCTGGAGGCTCTCAGGGAGAATCTGCTCCTGCCTCTTCCAGCTCCTGGTGGCCACAGCTCCCTCTGCTTGCTGGAGCATCACTCCAACCTCTGCCTCCCTCTTCACATGGCCTTCCGCTCTGTGACTCTTCCCCGCGTCTTCCCTCTGCATGTGTCTCTCTCTGTGTCTCTTCTCTTTTTATGAGGACCCCAGCGATTGGACCAGAACCCACCCTAATGAGCTCATCATAACTTGACTACACCTGCAAAGACCCTGTGTCCAAATAAGGTCACATTCATAGGTACTGGGCTTGAAAATGTCTTAACCCATAACACAGGGGGTGAGAGGAGTGGTGAAGAAAATCACCCTCCAATAATGACCCAGTAATGGTCCAGACATGGTCCCCGGCATGCCTGTGAGTCCATCAGTGCATCCCAGGACAGCAACCATGAGCCGAGTTTTCAGATAGGACAGAGGCTCAGAGCATCCATGACTCTTCATGGTCACCCAAACTTGGGGGCAGAACAGGTCTATGAGTCTGGTGTCTGGACCACAAATCTGGGACCCACACTTTCTCTTCCTCCATCAAATGTCCCATCAGAGCCAATGTGATCAGAATGGGAGCAAAGGAAACTGAGAGAAATGGTCGTTTGTCCTCGCTCCAGCCTCAGCCTGTCCCCCGGGAAAGAAGGTGCCTATGACAGCTGTTGGCTGGGACCTGGGGCTCCAACGCACTGTGTCCCTTTGTGTTTAGTCCCTGCCCCTGTCTCTCCCCAGAGAAGGGCTGGGGAGTTTGGTGGGACTCAACAGACTGTCATCCGACTGAAGACCCACATGCTATTTAATCCTGAAACAGGACCGTGGAGGGTTTGCATTGTTTTCCCACTTTCAGGTGAGGGAACTGAACGGTCCAGAGACACAGGTGCCTAAGGTCCCACAGGCATACAAGGCCTGGTGCTCCAGAGCCCCTGACTCTGCAGCCCCGCTATTTCCTCTTCCCCAGACAGCTCCCCATTACGGTCTTCAAGCCACCAGGATTACTGAAGTGGGAGCCAGGTGTTCAGAGAGCATCCCGGAGAAGACAAAGCTTTGTCACAGCCCCATTTTCATTTTCATGCATGCACACACACACACACAGAACAAAACTCAAGTCTGTCCTCTCAATATCCATCAAGACTTGGGGGAAGAAATGCCCATCAACAGAGGAATGGATAAAGAAGATGTGGTACATATATACAATGGAATATTACTCAGCCATAAAAAAGAATGAAATAATGCCTTTTACAGCAACATGGATGGAACTAGAGATTGTCATACTGAGTGAAATAAGTCAGACAGAGAAAGACAGATATCGTTTATTAATACATATACGTGGAATCTAGAAAAATGGTAAAGATGAACCTATTTGCAAAGCAGAAATAGAGACACAGACGTAGAGAACAAACATATGGATACCAAGGGCGGAAGAGGTGGTGGGATGAACTGGGAGATTGGGATTGACATATATAAACTACTATGTATAAAATAGGTAACTAATGAGAACCTATTGTATAGCACAGGGAACACTACTTAGTGGCCTAAATGGGAAGGAAATAAGAAAAAAGGGGGATATATGTATATGTATGGCTGATTCACTTTGCTGTACAGCAGAAACTGACACAGCAGTGTAAAGCAACTTTACTCCAATTTAAAAAAAAAAGCTTGGGGGGAGGAACTCTTGGCCCATTGAGCCCACGCCTCGCAGGGTACCCTAAAGATACCCCTCCATCAATACAAACCCACAGGAGCTGCTCTGTTATCTAGCAGCACAGCACAAAGTGAGGCAAGATGCCCACCTGAGGACGAGTGAGTAATCTACGCTGAGTCCGCTCAGTGGACCAGCACGCGCTGGTAGGAAAGAGCAAAGAATTCTCTGGGCCAGCGTGGTATTGTGGCCAGGATAGTTGTGGTTTGTGGAAAAGAGCAGGGTGCAAAGGATATACATAACAGGTAGAGTGTACATGATAAAATAGTATATCTAGTGCGGATCCTTCCTTCTGTGCAAGAAATTAGAACACGTGTGTATTTGCTCAAATGAAAAAGATAAAATAGAAGCAGATGAACATGGGGCCTCACAGGGGACGGAAGTGACGGGAGGGAAGTAGTGGGGTGGGAGATGCTCCAAAGGACGTATATGAATAGGGATCTGCCTTTGGAAGTATGTTCACATTTGAAATCAGGTACCTGGTGTTTTACATCATTCCAAAGTAGATTCATTCAGAAGTAATTTACAAAGCAAACTCTACAATGGCGTTTCCACACACAGAAAGAACTGCTAAGCAAACTTGAAGTTGAGGAGCGGGTTCATCGTGGCTGGCAGGGCTGGGGTAGTGACACCAAGCCTCCTTCACACATCTGGGAGGGTGGACCACAGGAGGCCCTGCACTGCTGTGTGGAGGAGCTGGGATCTCTTAGTGAGAAAATAAACATACAGATTTGGAATGTGGGAAGGTGAGCGAGGCCCTGAGAATTTGTACATGCACTGGGGGGTGTTCCTATGAGCCCCTGTTTTTAAAAACAATCTAAAAAAATTCCTGGTCCTATCCTTTGAAAGGGACTGGAAGCAAGGAGTACACCTAGCGCCCAGGTCTTGGTTTCTAAACTCAATCCCTCATGAACAAGAGCCAGAGTTCCCTGGAGACATAGGTGACTCCAGGCATGGGATGGGAAAGTTTAAGGTGAGCATGGAAACCAGTGGTGCCAGAAAGCCAGGAAGCATTCAAAGACTAATGAAGATATGCATGAAGGACACCAGGTCTTAGAGACAGGAATTCACTTGGGCCAAATTTGGGACAAGTTGACCATCAAAAGAATAACTGACCATGAAATACTAAAAAACACTAAGAATATGAAAGTCCATAATAAGACTCAAAAGAAGGGAATGCCAAAGAATAAATTCAGAAAAGGGAAGGATTCAGGAAATAGGTGATTTGGGTGGGGGTCATCCGTGGGTGCTAAACCACTGAGGAACTCTTGTTGGGGAACAGGATACTCCCAGGATCTCCATGTGTCCCCCATAGACTGTTTGTTTCTTACAAAGAAGAAAAACGCACCTTTAAGGGAGGGGGCAGGTGGCCACTACCTTAGCCAGGTGACCAAGCTTAGCATCAGCAGATGTGGACGAAGGACAACGGTGAGCCTCCTGGTGCAATGTGATGCCAGGAAGCACACAGCATCCCCACGTAGTACTCCTGCCAGAAGGTGATCCTATATCTAATGACAGGAGAACAGCATCAGACAACTCCAGATTATGTGGACCACTTTACAAGAAAAGTGGGCCAGAATTTTGGAAATGTCACTGTCACGAAAACACAAAAGGCAGGTAGATGTACCTGACTGAAGTCTCTGTTATGGGCTGAATTGTGTCTCCCCGGCAAAGATCTGCTAAAGTCTTAACACCCGGTACCTGCAAATATGACCTGACTTAGAAACAGGGTCTTTACCGAGGTAATCATGTTAAAATGAGGTTATGAGCACAGGCCCTGATCCAGTCACTGGGTCCTTATAAGAGTAAGCACCATGAAGACAGGCACAGGGAGAAGGCCATGGGACATGTGACATGTGATGACAAAGGCAGAGACTGGAGTGATGCGTCTACAAACCAAGGACACCAAGGATACGGGCACCACTGTGGGTTGGAGAGAGGCCTGGGATGGATTCTCTCAGGGCTCTGGAAGGAATGCACCCTGCCCACACCTGATTTCAGGCTTCTGGTCTCTGGACTGTGAGAGTCCATTCCCGTTGGTCTGAGCTGCCCAGGGTATGGTTATTTGTTGTAGCAGCTGCAGGAAACTGCACTGACCAGGGAGAAAAGGAGCCCCATGCAAGATGCTCAATTGAATTCCGTATTTTTATAAGAACAAAAGAACGGAGGATCAGACAGCTGTTGGTGACATTCTGACAGAGAATTGGGACAATTTGAAGCAGGGCTGTACGTCAGAGGGTTGCACTCATTTACAGCTCCTGGGGGAGGTGACAGTGTGCCTCTGGCAGGGACACTCTGCTCCTGGCAGCACCTGCCCCATGAAGGGACGTGATGTCTGCAACCTGATTTCAAATGTTTCAGCAAACAAAGGAGAGGGAGAAATGAAGAGAATGCAACCAGACGTCAACAACCGAGGACCAGGAAAAGAAATTAGGGGTGTTCATGGGACTGTCAGCCTTGCTTTCAAAGTCAAAGTTTTGTAAAATCATTTGGGGAAAAAGAGATAAGGGGGAGGCAGAGGTCCTGTGGGTGTTTGTCATCTGGAGGCCTCCTGGGGATCGTGGGAGGTGCCCGACCTCCTCTGGACAGGCCGTGATGGCTCATGGCCCACAGTTGGCCGCAGACTCAGCTGGGATCACTTCCGACTTGTCCCGACCGAATGGTAAGGAATGCAGGGCCTGTGCTCTGGCCCACACATCTGGGAGGGGGCATGTGACACACACACACACACACACACACACAACCACACAACCACATACACAGAGCTAAGCCGGCACACAGCTGCAGCTGCTCCATGCTCCGAAAACTACATTGTCACAGCTGCTGTGGGCAGGAGCCCCCTGCCTCATGAAGGCGGGAGGCAAAGTCCGCTCCTCCAGGAAGCCAGCTGAGCCCCTTTTCCCCAAATCCTCGTCTCTCTTCCCTTTATCCTTGCGTCGCTTAGAGCACGGTCAAAGCTGAGCCTCAGTGCAAACACCAGGTGTTGTCCTTGGCTATGTGCACCTGGGTCTCATCTGTCAGGAGGCTTCAGATGCCCAGTCTCTGGTCCTTTGCCATCCTCCCTGAGGTTGCCAGGATGGAAGCCCTACAGGTTTGATTTCCCTCAGACAAGTAAAAGGGGGTATTTCCTGGAGCCCCACCTTGGAAATGAGATGGAGTCAGCAAAGAGAAGTCTGTTCCCATACTGGGAACATTCTGGAAGAGTCAGGGCCTGTGGAAGGATGTGGAGGGCTTGGCAAGGTCAGCCTGAGCCCCCGCCCCCCACCAATGCCCTCATCCTGTCTGTGTGAGGACGTGTATGTGAGGAGATTTAAATGCATCTCCGCCGGTGCCGGTGCTGAGATGAAGCCAGAGTGGTCCTGGAGTCTGGGATGGGCATGCCCAATGGCTCTGCTCTCCACCCCCCTGCCCTGGTCCCCGAGGCTGACCTGTGCACACGTGTCCGCAGGCTCTCAGCCCCCTGCTCCCCAGATGGGTCTAGCTGAAGGGAGGACAGAAAA
This sequence comes from Mesoplodon mirus, assembly GCF_964341445.2. NCBI lineage: Eukaryota > Metazoa > Chordata > Mammalia > Artiodactyla > Ziphiidae > Mesoplodon > Mesoplodon mirus. The sequence goes on from NC_138987.1 coordinate 43,840,598, forward strand.
GATACAGAGGATGGAAGGATGAAGCTGGGGTTGACAGGCCCGTGCCCTCCTGTGAGTGGTCCCTGTGGGTCCCCTGTGTCCCTGCTATCAGCCCTCCTCCAAGGCAGCCACTCTCTGCAAGGGAGGGAAGCGCCTCTCCCTCGGCCTCCTGGGGCACTTGGGAGGGAAGCGCCCCTCTGCTGCTGGACGAGGGTGCTCACCCTCCCTCACTGGCTCCCCTAACCCTTCTGCACCCTGTTAGCAGAGGGGACATTAACCATCTTGAGCCATCATACGTTCCTAGCCAGCACTCTGACGGACATCACGCCTTGAGGACAATTCTTTCCTGAGATGTTCATTCAGTGAAGGTGTTGAAATCTGTGTGGCCAGTGGATTTGGACGGACATGTTGGCCAAAGATATGGGACCACCTTGACTGTCTCAGAGGCGGGAGGCCACTCTGTCTTCCTGAAGCCATGCAGTTCAGAGGAAGCAACTTCTGGCTTCCTGACACTTGGAGACCAGCGCTTCTGTTCCTCAGGCAGTGCCAAGGCTGTGCTGGGTCCCCCGCAGGCTTTGGGGGCCTGTCTCATCCTCAGGGGACCCATAGGAAGCAGCTTCTCTGCCATCTTCCACAGACCAGGCGAAGAGAGTTTATGTCCCGCTTTACAAAGCGCCGTTTGGATGTAAGTGGCAAGTCGTTCTGCGGAGAGCCTCCACAACACCCCAGCCCTGTGTGCGTTGCCCCAGGAAGCTCTTTGCTGCTTCCCTTACCCGGGGACAGAAAGCAGGGCCCTAGAAGGCCTGTCTCTGTGCTGCACTGACCAAGAGATGCAGGGCTGCTGGGAACATCCTCTACTTCTTATTAAGGTCACTGAAGCCTTTTTCTCCTCCAAGGTGCACAGATGATGAAAAATGCATTTAATTCTCCCATGGCTGTGCATTCATTTCACCTCGCCTGAGATGGCCAGTGGAAATTAATGTGCAACTAGGTGTCTGATAGTTTATCAATAAAAGCCCTGGTCTCTATACCTTTGAATTCCACAAAGAAAATCCGCCATTGTCAAGAGGGCAGCACCCTCCCAATTCCAGATTCAGCAACGTAATCAAACTCTATTGATCCCGTTCCTGCACACCTTTAATTAGCCCCCGATTCGAGTCCAGGGAGCCCTGCAGTGCATCACAAGGCAGCAGGACTCCTGTGCTTCTTTTTAATTTCCAGCAATGACCCGATGGTTATGAGGATGGCCATTTTACGTATTTACACTGATTGCTTTTTCATTGACTCCACTTTCCATTATGAAACACACATGGAAATTTGTCCCAGACCAGCTTAATTGAGTTCAAGTTGTGTCATTGGACATCTAGGGACGTTAAAAGCACACTCTGCCTCAGCTAAGTTATTATTTGGCCCTAAACCAAATGGACCTCGATTGTTCAAAGAGAAGGCATCAAATAAACACATGTGGGGAAAAACGCTAAACAAAGCGTCTTCATCGTGTTGACTCTCTCCACACTGAAATAGACGGTGGAGATGAGCCTGGCATTAGATACAACATCTTTCCTACGTAGCACAAGAAACATTTTAAAGCACACCTTAAAGTACGGGCACTTCACAACTGTTAGACGTGTCTGTCACGGACCAAGCATTCTGCTCTGTAACGCGTGATGTGAATTACCCCAGTCACACAACGGCCCTCGGAGACACGTGTTTGCATCTGCGCATGAAAGACAGAGGAACGGGTTCAGAATGGCAGGAGGATGGGTCCAGGTCAGCACAGCTGCCAGGGGCCGGTGCTGGGGATCCAGGTCTAAAGCCAAAACCCATGTCCTTTTCATGATCTTATCCTGACACCCCTGCCCCAAGGTCTTTGAAGGTCAAGCTGCCCATTACTGGTTGTTTACGAAGTTTCACAGTTCAATTTTACTACCATGCATCTTGCTGAATACTTTTGCCCCAAGTCAAAGGTGGAGCGAGCTGAGGTTGAACTGGAGGAAAGTTTCGATTCGGCAGGTCAGAGTCAAGTCTAAGGCAAGACTCAAGTTCACTGCATTTGACTCAAAAGAAAAAGGGTCAAAGCCAGACAGAGCTGCCAAACAGGCCACAGGAGAGGCCACACAAGGAGTTCCTCCTCCAGCGACACCTTCGGGAGGCCTCCGCCCACAGCTGGAGACCAGCTACCGCACTTTGAGGCCTCTTCAGCATCTAAAGGGCTGCAGGCTCCGTGAAGCAGCCTTCCAGGTGGCCACGGCTGGGCGTCTGCCTTGCAGACACCCTCCAGCCTCAGCTGGCACCTCCATCCCTGGGTCTACCCTTCCCCGGCTGTCTCCAGACCAGGACACAGGCTCTTCACCCATCACACGGGTACCTCCTCGTGCTACTGGAGTCGGGGGCTCCAGCTCAGACCTCAGCCTCCACGACATCATGCATGGGCTGGTGGGAGGGATGGATGAGAGGGGGGAGTGGGCAGGCCAGGTGGTGATACGTGAGGGGTGTGGCCTGGGGCGTTGGCTCTGCAGCCAATCAGACCCAGGACAGTGGGCTGGAGATGCTTCCTCAAGAAAGGATGCCTGAGCTGTTCCTAAAGAAGCCCCTGCAGGGAGGGCTGAGACCTGAGGGAAAGGCTCTCAGGCAGATGGGGAGCACATGACAATGTCCAGGGGCACTAGGCAGCCTGAGATGCGTAGGGACAGTTTTTTTCCAGGTGATTATGGAGACTCATTAGAAGACTCATTTATTCATTCTGTTAGTAAAACCCTCCCATCCTGGAAGGATTAAGTTCCCGGTCCTGAGAGGGGAGACATTTACAGAGTGATGGGATCCAAGGTAAAGAATAAGGCACCTGAGACCCTTCCCTTAAGTTTATTTCCTTTGACCCCCAGAGCATCTTGCCCTGCCCCACCCACCCCTGGCAGACTTTCCAGTTGCTTAGTGTGTGTTTTCCCACATAAGAATTTTGACTAAATGTGGGCCATTGTTTTAAAACTATGAGCTTCACTGCATGTGATGGGGGTGCCTTATCGATGGCATCCAGTCTCCTCTTTCTTAAGAACTTCCATGGTGTTATCTGTGCATCTAACCTGTTGTCACATGCTGGGCACTGGAGGGGGCAGAGACATGCTTTGTGCAGATTTCCACATGGAGGGGGGAAAGCTGCACAGCAGTAACAAGGAGGGACTCTCCGTACAGCAGCCACATGAGTGGGTCACACCCTGCATGCACTGAGTAAATGAAGCCAGGCACAGAGGGATGCGGTGTGACCTCACTCCTACATGACCCAAACCCAGAATGGGTGCTCACAGAGGGATGGCAGGTACGGGCTGGGTTTGGACCTCATGAGGGTGGCCGAGTAGCTCCTACCTGTATGGGGATGTGGGAGCCCAGAAGCAGTAGCACCTTGGTGACAGGAGGGTCTGGGAGAGGCTTCCCAGAGCAGGTGAGGCTGAGCTGGGCTTTGGGTGGTGCATGCGTGAAGCTGAGGGTTAGGATTCAGGTTAGGGATGGATGGCTTGGTCTGAGAGCAGAGTGTGGGTTTCCTGGAGAACAGAGCAGGGCTGGTTGGGGAGGGGAGGGGAGGTCAGGAAGCTTGTGGAGGCAGGCAGAGGGGGCGTGTGCACACTAAGAAGCTCGCTTAAACTGCACACATTACGTGCAAATCCACAAAGCAGGGGATCCCACACACACGGCCCCTCCCAACACATCTGCTTCAGGGTGTGTGATCTGTTGCCAAGTGCCCAGCTTTCTGGACCTAGATTTCTCCTGGACAGGAGTCTCTCATCATCCTCACTGCCCCAAGAGCTGTCCTCTGTCCTGATTCTAGCTCCATCAGGCCTCCAGAGGGGCCAACATATACAAGGCAATGGTCTGATGTGGCCCTCGGCCCAGGCTTGGCCATGGCTGCTGCACGGCTGTGTCCAGGGACCCCTACGGGGTCAGGATTGGGGACCTGCCTCCTGCACAGTCGGCCCTGGGTACACTGCCCTCCTGGGAGGGAGGCTGTGAACATTGAGCTGGCAGCTGTCTGAGGGGGAGGGCAAGGGTTCCTGCAACATCCCCGAGGCTGAGGATATACAGAAGCCTATGCTACCGCTTTAGTTCCTAAGCCCCTAAATCATCTCCAAAGGCACATAATTAAACCACAAATCAGATAATCTAAGGGCTCTGGATTTGTTTTGTTTTGTTTTATCACATGTCACACGTCTGGAGCAGTACGCAGTAGAGTCCTCCCACTCAAATGTCGCCCAGGATGACTCACGGTCCTTTCCCGACCAGCAGGATGCAGCAGCGGATTGCCAGCCAGAGCAGACCCAGGTCAGATGCTGGGGCTCTGGGTACCACTCCTGCCTCAGTTTCCTCTTCTGTAAAAGGGGAGTAAAAATGGCCCCTACCGCTCAGGGCTGCTGAGCGTGGATGCAGTATACACTTGGTTATTCTTCTCGGCACCCAAAACAGCGTGTTCTCAGTTTGTGCACTTGTGTGTTTGTGGAGACCAGGGATGGAGCCCCGCCAAGACCTGTGAGTCCTGTGACCTCCCTGGGTTCAGTCCTCTCATTGGCAAACTGTGGGTCCTTCCTTCCCAGGGTGCCTGTTCCACACCTGTAGGAACAGGAAATCATGTGAGCAAGGCAGCCCAGAGCACCATGCCCAGGCCCACTCACTCAGGGCACAGGTGAAGGGATTGGGTCAGGTACCAGCCCGTGGACCCTTCTGTGGGCAAAGCAGGCAGAACAGGTGACGAGGTGTGGGTGGAAAGCTTTGGGATCCATGACCCACACAGCCTTACCCATATCGGGAAGGTAGGAGAGAGAGAAAGTCTGCAGCACCTGGCATTCTCCTGGGCTGGAAGCCTGGAAATCCCACGGCCGCCTTCTTCAGCATGATGCCCAGCAAATCCTGTAAGACCGGGACCCCTCCTTCTCACGTGGCCGCCCACATACACCACCTGGTTCTCCATCTCAGAGTCTCTCTGGCCCCTCGTGAGCCCACATTAGGCCTGCTTTCCCAGTTCCTTCCATGCAGGAGCTGGAAGTTTCTTTCTTGGGATATTGGCCGACCCTGCCTGTCAGGGTTTTAGATCTGTTTTCTCACCATGTTTCTAATATTTCGGAGTCTTCTTTTATGTTGCAGTGGCCTGTTTTTGTTAGATTAATTTTTATTTACAAATTAAATAAAAAGCAATTTATTTAAAAAGTAATTTATAAAAAGTATTTTATTATAACGCATCACCCTTATATTCATTTACAGTTTTTTTTTCCTGTAGCGACTGTGTGCACGGGCTGTGCTAGGAGCTGGAAACACCCAGCCCTGCCCTGGAGGCCTGACATTGTCTGGGGTGGAATGGGGCCCATTCAACCGACGCTGGAAATGCAGCCAGCCACATGATGGGCTGGAATTTGTCCACATACGAAATGTTGTTTCAAGAGTGTCAGGAGCTTCACCTTGCCTTGCAATTCGGGTAGCATGTTCTGCATTAGTAAGATTAGTAGCACACTGGTTTAAGAAATAAACTCCAGGGACTTCCCTGGTGGCGCAGTGGTTAAGAATCCTCCTGCCAATGCAAGGGACACAGGTTCAATCCCTGGTCTGGGAAGATCCCACATGCTGAGGAGCAACTAAGCCTGTGCGCCACAACTACTGAGCCTGCGCTCTAGAGCCCGCGTGCTGCAAGTACTGAAGCCCGCGTGCCTAAAGCCCATGCTCCGCAACAAGAGAAGCCACTGCAATGAGAAGCCCGCACACCACAACGAAGAGTAGCCCCCACTTGCCACAAGTAGAGGAAGCCTGCATGCAGCAACGAAGACCCAACACAGCCAAAAATAAATTAAAAAAAAAAAGAAAGAAACTTCAAACATCAGTGGCATAAGGTGGCAGAGATTTCTTTTTCACGTGGAAACCTTCCACATGGTGATTCAGGGACCAGGCTCCTTGCATCTGTGGCTGTGTAGTCCCCTAAGGCCTCAGTCACCTCTGCTTTTAGCCACAGTAAAACGAAATAGAGAGAAAGAGAGGTGCTTCTCAACCCTGTCAGCCGGGAAGGTCAATATATTTGGGAAAACTAGTCACATGGCCTTAACTAGTCGCAAAGGGGATTAGGGAATATAGTCGTGCTAGCTGTGTCCACCATGGCAGATACAACAGTGGTCCTCAAATGGGGCCTGCCTTCATTCTGGGGTAAACATTGTCTATCAAGAGATTCAAGGCAAGTGCCCACCCACTCTCCTTGGGAATCCACTCTATCAGGAGATGAACCCAAATGCAGATCCTTCGAATCGAGACGTTAAGCATTTTGTTTAATAGTATAAAAGTTATGTTCAATGTAGGGCATCTCAAAGGGCATCTCTCCCTTGACCGGTCTGCATCTTCTCTGGTCGAGCCAGCAAACTGGAAGATGCAGGGTTGGGCTCAGAGAAGAGAAGGAATGGACAAGGAGAGTTTCTACCCCAGGGCTGAGCACTGTCCCCTAAGAGTGGTCAGAAGCCAGAACAAGGGACCAAGAAGACCAGGAATGGACACCTGTGAAGGGGCAGAGCTGCAAGAAACAAATGTAAGGTTTTCTCTCCTACACCATATGGTCAAGCCGGTTGACACTTCCTCCTAAAGGTCATGGCAATCTGGACATAATGCCCCATCTCCACTGCCATGAGCCTGGTCCAAGCCAACATCCCACCTGGACTCACACAGCTGCCTCCCAGCGGTCTCCCTGTTTCTGATTCACCGCAAGGTAGACACCACACAGCAAGTAGAATGATAGTTTAAAATATAAGTTAGGTCATGCATTCTCTTACAAATAACTTCTAATCATTCAATGAGATATTATTAATAATACTGAAAATCTGGAATTGGTCCAAATGCCCATCAACAGGGACTTGTTAAATCAATGTTGGTCCATGCACACAGTAGGGGCAGTGCAGGGGTACAAGGAATTAAGAGAGAATTCTCTGTACTATTAGGGAGTTATTGCCAAGATATAGTATTAAATTTAAAAAAAACACAAAAGAACAATGGTCTAAATTATTTTTTCTGTTGAAATGAAAAGAAGTGGAATAAAACAATGAAACAATAAATCAAAAATGAATTAAAATGGTTACCTATGGGGGAGGGGGGTAAAGAGGGAGAAAAGAGAGACATCTCTGAAAACACCTTTTATTAAAGATTTGATTTTGAAACCACATAAATCTTTAAATACGTCTAAAAGATTAAATCAAAGAGAAAATAAAACCATAAAAATTTGAAAACAGCCTAAAATAACCTGTATTGCAAGTCGGTGGCCTACATACACAGGAAAAAAAATTATTATAACTGACTTTAAATTCAGTATTTTCACTGTACCTCCCTAGAGGAATATATCATAATACAAAAGAACATATTCAGAAGTCTTATTAGTAGAAGCCATATTGTTACTTTGAAACTATCTCTTGTATATTTGTATGATAGAAACAAGTAGTAATTACACTGATGTCATTGGAGTCAACATTTCCAGCAGAATAGAGAACAGATGCAGGTGTAACACAAAAGAAGTTAAAGAAAAACCCAGCAGTCTTAAATCTGAACTGGAAATGGGGTAAACTAATGTTTTTTTCTCTTTAAAGATATATTTGATATGTATTTCCCAGGTTAGTCTAGTAAAAATGCCCAGAAGCATTGACAGTCCTGAGCAATGAGCACTCTCAAACCTGGATTATGTTCTCTAAACACAGCTTCCCAGGAATTCCCTGGTGGTCCAGTGGTTAAGACTCCACACTTCCATTGCAGGGGACATGGGTTCAATCCCTGGTCAAGGAACTAAAACCCCATGTGCCATGCAGCATAGTCAAAATATAAAAACAAAATAAAAATTAAAAAAATAAAAATAAGCTTTAAAAAAATAAATAAACACAGTTTCCCACTGGAAAGAATCTGGGTTTTTCTGAAAAATGGCTGAGTCCAGTTCTCAGGCAGGAACTTCGCAAGATGAGCCTGGGGAATATCCTAAACCAGAAGCTGATGAAGCTACCAATCGTGACTATGGTTGTGTCAAAGAGACATGGGGCTGAAGGAGATAATTTGAGCATCAAAAAGAACATGGCTGATATTGACTGAAAGCACTCATAATTGACAAGGACACTCAAAAACAAAATAGAAGTCATCATTGTTGGTTGCTAATGTAACCACTCGTTTCTCTGAAAATTGAAGAAAGGGAGGAGAGAAGAATCACAATTGACTTTACTCTTTTTGTATGAAGTATGTTCCAGGGTAAATAAAAAGTTGATGGAAAAACTGTTTTATAGAAATATGTCAGGGCAGGCTTCCCTGGTAGCACAGTGGTTAGGAATCTGCCTGCCAATGCAGGGGACACGGGTTCGAGCCCTGGTCTGGGAAGATCCCACATGCCGTGGAGCAACTAAGCCCATGCGCCACAACTATTGAGCCTGCGCTCTAGAGCTCGCGAGCCACAACTACTGAGCCCGTGTACCACAACTACTGAAGCCCACATGCCTAGAGACCCTGCTCGGCAACAAGAGAAGCCACCGCAATGAGAAGCCCGCACACTGCAAGGAAGAGTAGCCTCTACTAATCACAACTAGAGAGAGCCCGTGTGTAGTAACGAAGACCCAACAAAGCCAAAAGTAAATAAATAAAATAAATAAATTTATTTAAAAAAAGAAAGAAATACTTCAGGTTATAGATTCAGAAAGAATCATAGAATTACAAAGTCATCATTTTGCAACCAACAAAGAACACATGGCTCTAGTTACAGTCATTGATGGATGCTACACCTGTAGCCAGGAGTTGAGGGGGCAGTTATGATGGGGGGATCAGGCTGGCAGCACCTGACCCACCCATAATCTTGACCTAAGTAAGTGGCACAACCCACATAATCAAGCCAAAATCTAACTAAGTGTCTGGATCTAACTACCATTTATCGGAAACTCAAGAATTCTAGAAACATTCTAAATAACACCAAAAAAAGGAATGATACACTGAACTGAAATATTCTTCAGGTCCGATGACCTGACCTGATGCTTCTACACCAAATCTTAACACCACCCACCCCCGAAAACGGGAGGAGGAACCATTAGAGATGAAACGAGGTTGAACAGACATAATAGCCGAATGCAGGCATCAGCTGATGTGGACTCAAGCAAAACACATATAAAAAGACACTTTGAGACACTGAGGATGTTTGGATATGGTCAAGTGAACTTAATCAGTTGCCTGAGGTCGTCTTTCAGCAAACGGCAGAGTTAGGGCTCAAATCTGGGACACGGATATCCTAGTTGTTTTCACCATCCCATGACTCCTCCTTGGGTATCATAGGAATTAATATAAAAAAATCTGCTGAAGAAGCCGGCATCTAACAAGAACTGACACGGAGTTTGATGAATGAATGAATGAATGAACGAACGAACAAAAGAACGGTCCAGCGAAGGAGGCTGAGCCGTTCGCACGGGAGAGCTCGTAGCCATGCAGCTGGTGATCACTCTCAGCAAGATCCACCCCACTGGGTTCATTCAAAGCCAAGAGAGACTTGAAGTGACCCAGATACTTGAACATCACTCCCGTTTCCTAAAGCCATGCAGAGCTGACTTTTCTTCTGGAAACAGAATAAGCCTCCTAATGAGAATGGAAATGCAGACCTCATTTCCATGGTTAATTAGGAAGTGGAGATCTCAGTGTCCGGGGGCATCTCCTGGTTTCTCCTGAAGCCGCTCACTCTGCTCCAAGTCTGCGTGCAAGATCCCAAGCTGGATGCTGACAGTGGGGGAACAGGTACCCAGAGAAGAGAAAAAACGGGCTTGGGGAAGAGTCTTTCCCCCCTGAGTACACACAGCATCACTGCGGTGATCTGGGACATGGCTCTTCCAGGAGAGAACAGCTAAAAGCTCTGAATTCAGTGATTCCATGAGCAGGATAGAACCAGCAGGCTTTAGTCAAAAGGGATGTTGTTTTTGGTTTTGTTTGTTTGTTTGTTTGTTTTCCTGGAGGCAAACACTTCCTCTTCAACAAGAAAGAAAGCACTGGCCCAGCCTCTGCCCAGTGGGAATTTAAGATTTGGTGAGCGTTCTCTTGAAATGAAGGCAGGCTCTCTGAACTATTTGCAAGGCTCTTGTCTAGGGACCCCCAGCACCTGGGACAATTTGGGTACAGGGGCAGCTGCAGCTGGAGACAAGCCACGGGGGAGATGGCGCTGAGATCCCACTGTCTTGCTGGGTCTCTAGGGTCCACTCCTGCAGGTTCTGTGGTCCAGGCCGCAGACCATCCTGACCCGGCACAGAGCCTGCTCTGGGGACCTGGACTGGGGGAAGATCTGGAACCCATCTTGCAGTGAGCGCGAGTGTGATTGTGGTTTGGTGCGTGATTGAGGAGACTCCACGGAGGATAAGCTCAGGCTGAGAATATCCTCAGGGTTAGAGAATGATGCTGCAGCTTTCAGGCTGTTTCTCCCAGACCCACCATGGCTCCAGGTGGGTCAGCAGCAGACAGCTTGCACTTGGTGATGGGAAGAGGGGTGAAGAGGCCCCAGTGTCTCCTCCAAGATTGGAAGGATGAGAGATGCTGCATCCCTGCGCCCCTAGAGCGTGTGGAAGGCAGAGTGTACCAGGAGGAAACATCTGGCCAGAGGGCCCTGACGCCTGCCTGCCTGCCCGTGCCCAGCCTGCAGGAGCCACGACCCCACCTGGAGCTGCAGAACGGGCTCCTGGTCCTGCCCCTTGCGTTTGCCAGAGACCCCTGCCTGCTCCCTGGTCGGCAGAATCGGCCCCTTCCCCTCCTCCACTGCAGCCCCCACAGGGGCTCCTCCCAGGAGCCAGCTCCACACCAGGGGGCCCCCTGCTCCCGCACCTGCCCCACCCCCTGCTTTGTCAGGAAGAATCTACTTTCTTCTTCCAAGTCTCACTGTTCTCACTGGATCCCACTTGAAGTTAGGGCTTCAGGACAGACTGCCCCAGACCCCAGGGAACCAGGGTCTCTGAAGTCTTCCTGCTGCATCTCCACTGCCTCCCAGCTCTCTCTGGCCCTGAGACTATTTCAAAAAGAGACAAAAAGGGCCTGTCCTTCCAATCCCACAGATGGTGACTGAAGTCCAGCACCGTCCCAGGTACTGGGGGAATAAAGATGGACACCATCTGCAGGGAAAGGTGCAGGCGTGGGGCGCCCTTCATCAGAGGTGCACAGGTCCGGAGTAGGACACGGTCAGCGCTCTCTGGGAAGGTCAGAAAGGGCTCCCAGGAGAGGTGGAATTTTTGATAAGGATTGTGAACTGCAGAAGGTAGGAATCCATCAGGTGAAAAAGGAAGGGCCCTTGACTCCAAGAGCCCTGGGTTCAAATCCTGGCAGGCTCTGTTAGGAAAAGGCCTACTTGCACAGGCCTTTGTGACCGGCTCCCTTGATTACAGGGTTCAGGGAGGGTGTTTCATCCTTTCAAATGAACACAGCCCGAGGGCCCGTGAGTGCCAGCTGCCCGGGGAGTGGAGTGCAGCTGAGTGCCGACCTCCGCCGGTGGCCCCAGGTCCACATCAAAGTGCCCACAGGTTGACTGGAGCAGCTCTGTTCCACCCCCTGCAAAACCTGGGGCTCAAATGATGACATCAGCTCATCTCTTCTTGCCTTTTATGTAAGATGGGAAAAAATAACTCCCCAATTCAACCTCGAAATGAACAGTCTTACAAACAAAAATAACAAAATGTGGTTTTAATCCATTGCAAGGGGTGAGCAACTAAAACATCGATGACAATGAAAGGGACGAGGAGGTTTGGGAACTTAGTTTTTCGTGGAAACACAAACTGGAAAGCGCTTTGGGAAGCAATTGGAGAGCACACATCAGTATGTAAGGCTTGAGAAACATCTCACGTTGTGGAGTCCATCCACAGAAACACAGACAGCTCGGAGATTAATGCGTAACCGCATTCATGCCCATGCTGCTTCTAATAGAAAACACTGAAAAAAGAAACATGAGTGATAGAAATGGCTGAGTGAGGAAACGAAAGAGGGAAGTGGGTCTGCGCCCCGCAACCTGTGGGCAAGTCCGCCCGCAGCTGTGCGGGAAAAGGGTTTTGCTGTGATACCACTTCAGGAAAAAACGCCTGCAAGTGTTAATATGTGAAGACCAGAGAAAGCACACATTGACTTGTGAACAATGATGGCTTCCAGGAATGTGTATAAGGAGGGGTGTGAATGGCTGGATATTCTGAATGTTTTTTAATCAACGCTTACTATTTTACAATTAAAAAAAAGACTGGAAAAAAAAAACCTTCCGTGCTAAGGTAAACACTGTCTGCTGGTTCAGATACTCAAGCAAAAGAGTAGTTTGTCTTTATCTAATTTGCTTAAAACGTGAATGACTTGAGAAATGCTGGCACTCTGATGGTGAGTTCCGAGTGCCGGGGAATGCGGACCGTGCCTTTCACTTATTAACTCGCTTGGTCCTCAGAGCATCTCTGCGAGGTCTGTGCTGTCGCCATTCCCACTTTCAAAGTGGGAAAACTGAGGTGCAGAGGAGAGAGAACTTGCCAGGTCCCCAAAGCTGGTGAGAGGCACAGCTGTGGTTTGAACACCAAGCTCCGAACTCTTGCCGCCCAGCCAGGGGGTGCTTCTGAGAGCCCCCATTTCTCCCAGCTTCAGGCCGCCGCCACCCAGAGAAGTCCTCTCCTGCCCATCTTCTCTCTCTGGGCACTTGCTGCAATATCCCTGGAGGCTGGGGCACCTAGTGAGTCCCCTTCCCTCTCGGGGTTTGAATTCCTTAAGAGGAGGAGACAAATCCAGCTAAAACTTTACTAACAAAACTCCAGTGACTTCAAACTGCCGAGCCTCTGGTCACAAGTCTCAGTGGGCAAGCTTCAGCCCTGAGACCAGCTGCCTTGGTCCCCAAACTGAAGACAGCCAGCTCTGGGAAGGGCCACGCTGACTCTCCATACAGCACAGACCCCGGCGGGGCAGCACCGGCCGTGGCCCCCAGTGGACATCCACTCTGTTCGAGTCCACACTGGCCGGCCCAGCTTTGCATCCAGAAGGCTCCCACATGGGCCACAAAGGGGTCTGCTGAATCAAACCTCGGGCCTCGATGTCCCCGCTGGCATTCAGGGACGTTTCAAGGAGCCCTAAGGATGAAAAGGTGAGTAAGGGCCTCCTCGGTGCCATGAGAACACCTCCAATGACTGTGTTTCCAGAGAACAATTAAAATCCAAATTGAAATCTCCTTTTCCTTGGCAGTTAAAGCCCAAGAAAGTGAAAACCTGCCCTGTTTCCCTCCGGGTTCTGACTCCCTCTGCGGGAGCCCAGCACAGGGTCAGGGCACAGGGCAGGGGGAGGTCCCAGAGCTCCGCCCCGGGACCGCCCCTTCCCCCCCAAAGACCCTGCCTCCTGGGGACCAAGACTTTGCAGGGGGTCTCAGGCCGGCTGAACCCCAGCAGGGCCTCCACCTCAGAGACCCTGGAAGGCGCTGCCCACTGCTCTTCTGCTGAGCCCTGTGCCCTCCAGCTCTGGAGCCAATCTGGCGTCCCGTAAGGACACTACTTCACCTGTGCCCCCCTCCCCAACCCTCTGTCCAGCAGGAGTGTGTCCCTCATGTGGCCCCTCCCCTGTCTCCTCCTCCCTCGAGCCAACCCAGACGTGGATGGGAAGATACTGACTTCTCCTTAGGTCCACTCCAGCCTGTCTTTGCTGCCATCAGTAATGCTGAGTGTGGACCCCAGTGCCCTTCCCCCCTCTCCTCCCTCCTCCCCTTCCCCCTCCTCCCCTTCCCCTTCCCCCTCCTCCCCCTCCCCTCCCCCTCCTCCCCCTCCTCCCCGCCTCCTCCTCCTCCACCCTCCTCCCCTTCCCCCTCCTCCCTCCCACTCCTCCCCCTCCTCCCCCTCCCTTCTCCATTTCCCCCTCCCTCCTCCCCCCTCCTCCCCCCTCCCCCCCTCCCCGTCCCCTCCTTCTCCTCCTCCTCCTCCCCCTCCTCCTCCTCCTCCTCCTCCTCCTTCGATCCTGGTGTTTCTAGGACCCCCCTAGAAGGAGGTGGACACATGGGGTCCACCTCCATGTGTCAATAGGAACTTTCCCGACCCAGAGGTGTTGGAAAGCCTCCCCTTCCTCTCAGTCCTGCTTCTCCAGGAGAGGGAGTGACAGGTCAGAATGTGAGCATTTGGCCGGAGCCCTCGGCTCTCCCACTGGCCTCCCCTGAGCAGGCGGCCCTGGCCCTGGCCTGGGAAGGACACCCCGCTTTCCAGATGCTCCTCTCACTTGGGTAAAGCCGTGGCCGGGCACACGCCCCCAGCCCCAACCTGCAGACACAGGCGATGGTGCTGCCGTCATCCTGAATCACACCCTTTCCGTTACCCAGAGGGAGGAGGGGTGTACCTGCTCCATGCTTCACACCCCAAACCCCGACACACACGCTGCTCCCACTCTGTGTGTCTTCAGTAAACTTTGTTGGGTCTCAAAGGAAGAACTCAAGAGGCTAAGTTCCAAAACAGTTAGGCCCAGCAGATGACAAGGGGTTTCCTGGGCACCTCCCAGCCCCTCGGCCTCAGCCATCCCGTCTGTGGGATGAGGGTCTGGACCAGCCCCATCTGCCGAGAGGAGCCCTCGGGTCCCTGACAGACAGCGTTCAGCCTCTCTCCATCACAGCTAGCAGCTCAGCTCTAGCTCCAGGACACGGCTCGCTCTGTAGCTAACAGCTCTTGTCAGGAGGTCTGTCCTCAAATCCGGCCAAACTTCTGTCTCCCTGCTGCTGGCCGGGCTGCTGAGGGAAGGCTCCTCTCCCAGGAGAGGCCCTGAGTGGCTTGGTGGAGACCTCCACTGCTCAGCAGCCTGCACCCTCTGTCTGCCCCGCAGGCCGCAGGTCCCTGCAGTGCCCGTGGCCTTGGTTCTCAGCCCTGGGTGACTTCCTCCAGCCTGAGTCCCCGGGAAGGGGTGGGGACACCTGGGCACGGCTGTGACTCTGCAGCCAGCAGACCACCCTCTCCTCCCTGGGCTGGGCCTTGCTGTTGGGCTGGGGTCCAGGGGGTCGGGGGCAGCCTGTCTACAGCTCAAGCCTGAAGCCGGCACTGAGGAACCACACATCAGCCAGGCTCTCCTTCCCTCCCTCCCTCCCACAGCTGCTCCCTCACTTGCGGTTGATTTTTTTTTAAACCAGCGAGCCAGACTTCACACTTAACCTTGCTAAATTCCATCTTGTTCGCTTCAGTCCATTGTTTCAGCTTGTCAGGAGGCTTTTTGTACCTGGAGTATTTCTTCCACCACATTAGCTATCCCTCTGAGCTTTGATCTGCAAATTTGACAAGCAGGCCTGTTACGCTTTTATCCTGGTCATTGATAGAAACGCTGGACGGGGCCAGGGCAGGACGGGGCATGTCACTGGAGGCCTCCCTCCACCTTGACATTGATCCATTTATCAATACACTCGGGTACCACCGTGCTGGCAACTCTACCGCTACCCTGCAGAAGAGGCCTGTCGCCCAATGCACGCGACAGAGCAGGCGGCCCTGCCGTCCGCCTGGCCTGGCTGCTGACACCCACCACAGTCTCAGGGTGCTACTGGCTGCATCTTCCTGCGATGCACCTTATCAACACCCGGGTGGCCACATCTGTCCTGGCCTCTCTGTCCTCGTCCCTCCCTCAGCCTGCGATGCTCCCTCATCACCGGGTCCTCCTGGAACTCTTTTTTTTTTTTTAATTGAAGTACAGTTGATTTATAATATTTTGTTAGTTTCAGGTGTACAGCAAAGTGATTCAGTTATACGTACACATATATGTATATATCTATTTCTTTTTTTCTATTCTTTTCCATTATAGTGTATTATAAGATACTGAATATTGTTCCCTGTGCTCTACAGTAAATCCTTGCTGTTTATCTATTTGATATGTGATCGTTTGCATCTGTTAATCCCATAGTCCCAATTTATCCCTCCCCCTTCCCCTTTGGTAACCATAAGTTTGTTCTCTATGTCTGTGAGTCTGTTTCTGTTTTGTGAATACGTTCATTTGTATCATTTGTTAGATTCCACCTGGAAGTGATACCATATGATATTTGTCTTTCTCTGTCTGACTGACTCCACTTAGTATGAGCATCTCTAGGTACCCCCTGGAACTTTGAAAGGCCCAGCTCGTGTGATGTCCTTCCGAAGAGCCACCCCTGATGCCTCCAGCAGATCCAGGGGGGACTTCCCTGGTCTGTCCTTGGCTCGGCTGTGCTTCCAGAAGTCCCCAGCTCAAGGCTGGAATACCTACTGGGTGGTGCACACAGCATCAGGGCAGGACTCTCACGGCTAATTCATCTTGACTCCTCCCCACATCCTGGGTTGGGCCCATGGTCATCATTCTAGGATATCAGTGGACCGAGTGACCATGTATTTGCACTCTTTTATGATCTGGTCAGGCAAGGACCAACAGACTATGGCTTGTGTGGCCAAATGTGGGCTGATGCCTGTTTTTGTATGGTCTGTGGGTTAATGATTGTTTTTTTAATATTTTTAAAAGATTGGAAAAAATTATGAATGATAATACTTCATGATACATGACAATGATATGAAATGCAAATTTCAGTGTCCATAACTAGAGTCCTACTGTGGCTGCCTTCCCACTGCAGCCGGTGGAGGCCACAGCCTCAGGGCCACAGGACCAAAACTACATGCTCTCTGGCCCTTTAGAGAAAACCTTTGATGCCTCTCTTGGAGAGAAATGGGCCCCTAGTAGGGCACACATACATCCACAGACTACAAGCATTTATTTATTCAAGGAGTAGTGACTTGTAGCCAGTTTGTGCTGGACCAGGAGCTAAGTGCAGGCAACTTGAGGAAATCACATTTAACTGGGGGAAAGAGACAAACAAGGAAACACAAAATAATCCCATACTGTGAAAAAGTGGCATGAATCACAGGGAGAGAGAATGTCTTAGAGCAAAGGGGCTGGGGGTTGGGGGGTAGGGTGACTACAGAAGACTCTGGCAAGGGGACCCGCCGTGCAGGAGCTGAGGGCTGCCTGGAGAAGGGAGCAGGGGAGAGGCGGGGTGGCTTGCAGAGGTCCTGCCACAGGCCGGAGCAGCCAGGCTGAATGCCGGGGAGGCCCCTCCAGACAAGGAGCACTGAAGGCATCAGGGTTCAAACAGGGAGGCCACGTGACCCGATTTGCATTCTGAGAAGTAACAGGCAGACACACAAATTAGCGTCGAGGACTGGACATGTGACAAAGAGAGGAAAGCAGGCTGGTCTGGTCCCAAGTGACCCCTCATATTTTACTGCGGACGTGGAGGCTGGAATCCACGATTTTCCCCACACAAATAGCTGCTGCCTGGCCTGTTGACGTTCCTCCACCCTCTCAGTCATCCTGCTTTCACTGGTCAGCCTGCTCTGGCCCGTCCTGAGTGGGGACTCAGGGTGGACAGTGACCAAACACCCCTTTACATAGGAGGGGAGAGCTCTAGGTGGGAGCAGCCCTCGTGTGTTCACACGCACACACACGGCCTGCGGTGGCAGTGTCACTGCACATATGGAAGTCGGGATACAATGTCCCCGCACAGGGCAGCACCCCAAGGAGGTGACAAAGGAGGGATTTAAACCCGGGAGGTCTCCAGCCCAAAGCCTACAGCTCCCAGGATGAACAAACACTCACAAATGCATTCCAAGTGCCGGGGTCCCACACCCCTCCCCTGCAGACAGAAGCATGACATCCCGGCTCTTTTCAGCCCTGGCCTAGCATAGGACCCGGGAAGCCCTGGGCAGACTGAGACGGGGGCCCTGTGGTGAGGCAGGGCCCTTGGACGGGCAGGGCCACCCCACTTTGCCCGTGGGCCCCTGGTCTTCCCAAGGGCTCAGGCTGGCTCTGCTGTGACAGGCATTGGGTCAGTGTCCAGTTCCCCACTGGGCTGGAAGCTGGGCTGGGGCAGGTGCCAGGTCCTGCCCTGGGGAAAGTAGAGCAGAACATGAGAAACACAGAGAACACAGGCTGGGAATGCCAGGGTCTCTGATGATGTGATTGGAAAGCAGAATATCAATGGTCCCCACTTGGTGCCATCTCCCCCATCCCACCCTGACAATGGCTAAGACTGCCCACATTATGCTCAGCAAACCCTTCCTGGGGATAATGACTGCAACAACCAGAGCACAAGCCTGCTGGAGGCCAGATGCCTCACCCCACAGTTCCAGGAGGATAAGCGATTTTCTCTTTGCTATATGGGTCTCTCTCTAGTGTCTGGAACACAGAGCAGGCACTCTGGAAAGATTATGGAATAAATACATTGACCTAACCCTTGATTACAGGAATGACTGGAAGGAAACCCAGAGTCATGGCTGCAGTGTCTGCTTACACGGCAAATACCACTTGTCCATTTGGAAACTGACTTACTTCAGGAGATTCACAGCAGACACTACATATTCTGTTTTCAAATCACATCATCGGAGCCTGACATTCCCAGGCTGTGTTCTCTGTGTCTCTCAGGTACTGTGCTACTTTCCCCATCATGATGTCTTTGCTTGTCAAGCTGGCTTGGTTGGTGTCTGGTTCATCACTGTTAACACAGAATATTGTCCAGTCCCAGGACTCCCTGCCTTGCCAGACCCCCAGTGAAGGGTGCACTGTCCCTATGGTCACCACTAAGGTCTCAGCACAGCTACCAGATCTGACCAGTTACCTGTCCTCCCTTCCCCATGTACAGGTCCTGCATGTCCAGCTGCAGGTCATCTCTCTTGATTGGCCCATGGCATGACAGGCTTATTCAGTACACGGTGTCCCTTTTCAACTGATGAGGACCTTTCAAAACTGCAGACGTCCCTTGCCTTTTTCTTCTGCCTAAGATGCCAAGCCTTTATTGATTAGTCTTTCCACTTTTCCCTGACAGCAACCCAGACTGAGGCATAATCATTCCTGGATGAGTCAAATCCCTTCCAAATCAGCCTACTCCCCAATTCTTTCTGCTCCTATAGATCCTGCATTTGGCTTCTGAATTAATCCACCCAAGGCAAAACCTCCACTGTTTGTTCTCTCTCAGGAGAACCAGAGAGATAGCAGGGAAATGTGGGGGACAGAGAAGCACTCTGTGTGATGGGGCACGGGCCTCGGAAAATCCACTCTTCCATAAAAGCAATGAGAATGCTGGAAAAATTTATCAAAATCAACCTTTTCAGAACTCTGTACATTAAACAAAGTCTTGCAACAACTCAAGAAATTTTTCTTTTCAGGAAAAATGGCTGAATCTTAGTAAAAATAGTAAACTTTGTGGCCTTTTGACTTACACCATTCCCACCTCCCTTCTCCTACTCTGTGGCAGCTTTAAAAGCCAACAGCTTTAATGCCCCTTCAATCATGGTCCATTAGTCAGATGGCTCCAGAGAAACAGGGCCAACAGTACCAAAAGGACACACACACACACACACACACACACACACAGGTACATATAACCTAGTATGTATTTTCTATATATAAATATAGAAAATAGATTTACCATAAGAAATTGGCTTATATGATTATGTAGGCTGAGAAATCCCAATATCTGCAGTTGGCAAGATGGAACAGGAGAGCTGATGGTGGAGCTCCAGGTCCAGTCCGAGTCCAAAGGCCTGAGAACCAGAAGAGCCTACAGTGCACATGACAGTCTGAG
Organism: Mesoplodon mirus; assembly: GCF_964341445.2. NCBI lineage: Eukaryota > Metazoa > Chordata > Mammalia > Artiodactyla > Ziphiidae > Mesoplodon > Mesoplodon mirus. The sequence goes on from NC_138987.1 coordinate 43,860,132, forward strand.
ATCCAGCAGGCCTGTAAACCAAGAAGAGCCAACTTTTCAGTCCAAGCTCGAAAGCAGGAAAAGACTGATGTTCCAGCTCAACCAGACAGGCAGGAGGAGTTCCCACCTACTCAGCCTTTTTGTTCTGTGCAGGTCTCCAACTGACTGGATGAGGCCCACCCACCTTGGGGAGGGCAATTTGCTTTACTCAGCCTAACAATTCAAATGTTAATCTTATCCAGAAACACTCACAGACATGCCCAGAGTAATGTTTGACCAAATGTTTGGGCACCTCATGGCCCAGCCGACTTGACATATAAAATTAACCATCACATATGGTGAAAATCAGTAGCCTCAGAACCATGGTAGGTATAAAAACTAGCAGCCTGACAGCCATTAGCGGGGACTGAATGAGTTTGGAGCTCCCCCCAAATCTCCAAAGCTAGAGAACTATCACTATGTGACCTGTTTGACAGTTAACTGGAAACAGCCACTCAAAGGGAGTCTTTATTTGACTTGACTCAGAACTCACTCTGTGCAAACAAGCTATATACCCGTGATGTTTGTCAGAAACAATCAGCAGTGATTGCTTAATGTTGCAGCTGCCTGAAGCAGTGACACCAGGTACAGAAAATGGAAACTGACTTAAAAATCTTAAAAGGAAAATTGGGGAAACACAATGTCCACAAGGGGCTTTGAAAAACTTTGAAATATTCCTGGGGATATAGAAGGCCACACACATGTGCAGGGTTGTGCACAAGCCCAGGAAGGACCTGAGAAGGGCTCAGTCTCTCACCTGGACTGACCTTGAGGCTCTGTGAATGCAGGAAGTGAAGGCTGAGGCAGAGTTGTAAACTGCCTGCCAAAGAATTGAAAGTTCAGCCCAAAGACACACAGAGCCCCTCAGCAAAGCCTGAGAGGCTTATTGATGAAGGCATTAAAGGAAATCTATGTCCAATCATTAGCAGAAAACTGAACTAACCAAAGAGAAACCTTAGTTGCCACACACAACAAAGAACACAAATTTCACAGAAATAGTTTGAGAAAGTAACTTAACAAACAGCAGAAACAACAATAAGCATGGGGGTTGAAGGGCAATCTGATTTCCAGAATTGTTACATTATATTATTTAAAATGTACAGTTCTCAGAAAAAAATTATGAGACACACACAAAAATCAATATATTATTGTTATTGTATATATAATATATTCTTGTATATATTACACATAGTATATATTCTTTGTATATTGTGTATACACAATTAAATTATCTATAATATTATTCACCCATTAAAAATTAGGAAATCCTACCTTTTCAAAAAACATGGATGGAACTTGAAGGCATTTTTCATTATGCTAAGTAAGATAAGTCAGACAGAGAAAGATAAATACTGTATGATCTCACTCGTATGTATGTTTAAAAAACAACAAATTTAGAAAAAAAGATCAGACTTGTGGTTACCAGATGTGGATGGTGGAGGAAGGAAAATTGGAGGAAGGTGGTCAAAAGGTACAGACTTCCAGTTATAAGATAAATGAGTACTAGGGATGTAATGCACAATATGGAGACCAGAGCTAACACTGCTCTATGATCTATATGAAAGTTAAGAGAGTAAATCCTATAAGTTCTCATCATAAATAGAATATTGTTTTCTTTTTTCTTTCTTCTCTTTTTACTTTATAAGATGGATGTTAGCTAAAGCTATTGTGGTAATCGTTTTACAATAAATGTAAAACAAACCATCATGCTGTATGCCTTAAACCTATACAATGACCTATGTCAGTTATTTCTCCAGAAAACTGAAAAAAACAATTTAGAGACACACAAAGAAACCTGAATATATGTACAGAAGTGGGGTGGGGATGCAGTTAATAGAAACTCTCTCTAAGGAGTTCAGACATTAGGCTTAGTAGACAGACTTTAAACCAGATATCATAAATAAAACAGACACAGATATCACAACAAAACTACAGACCAATATTTCTTATGAATATAAGGGCAAATATCCTCAATGAAATACTAGCAATCCTAATCCAATAACATATAAAAAGGATGATATACCATGACCAAATGGGATTTCAGTGTTACTTAAACATCCCCAAAACAATCAATATAATACACCATATCAGTAGAATAAGGAACAAAACAACACGTCATGTCAGTATATGAAGAAAAAACATTTAACAAATTCCAACACATTTTCATGATAAAAAACATTTAGGAATCTAGGAATAGGAAGAAATTTCCTCATCTTGATAAAAGATATATACAAAAATCTCACAACTAATGTCATACTTAATGGTAAAATACTGCTTAAGATCAGGGATAAGACAGTGATGTCTGTTCTCACTACTTTTATAGACATTTTACTGGAGGCCCAGTCAGGGCAATTAGGCAAGACAAAACAATAAGAAGCATCCAAATTGGAATGGAAAAAGGAAAACTATCTCTATTCACAGATATCATAATCATGCATATTGAAAATCCCAAGGAACCCTCACACACGCAAAACTATTAAAACTAATAAACAAGTTCAGCAAGGTTTCAGGGTACATGATGACTATTTGAACTCAATTGTATTTCTATACACTTGCAGTAAACAATCCAAAAATTATTAAAAACAAGTCCATTTACAAAAAGAGTTAAATACTTAAGAATATATTTAACAAAGGAAGTGCAGAGCTTGTTTACTGAAAACCACAAAACATTGCTGAAAAAATTAAGAAAGATCTAAACAAATGGAAAAAAACCCTATATTCATGGATCAGAAGACTTAAGATTGTTAAGATGATAATATTCCCAGAATTGACCTACAGATTTAACATAATCCCTATCAAATTCCCAAATGTCTTTTTTTTTGTAGAAACTTACAAGCTGATCATAAAGTTCATATGGATATGCAATGGATCCAGAAGAGTCAAAACAACCTTGAAAAGGAAGAACAAAGTTAAAAGACTTACATTTTTTAAATTTAAAACTTCCTTCAAAGCTACAGTAATCAATGTAGTGTGGTACTAGCATAGGGATAGAAATATAGGTAAATTGAATAGAATTGAAAGTCCAGAAACAAACCTTTGTTTGGAACAAGTAGTGTTCACATGTGAAAGAATGATGTTGGACTCCCTACCTCACACCATATACAAAAGTTAATTCACCATTGACTCTAGAATATGACTCTTCTAAATAAGATTATTGGCTCTTACTAGAGATAAAACTGTAACATGCTTAGAAGAAAACATCACAATAAAACTTTGTGATCTTGGTTTAGGCAATTGTTTCTTAGATATCACACCAAATTGGACTTCATCAAAATTTAAAACTTTTGTGCTTCAAAAGTTCATTAAAATAAAACTTATGTAATGGGAGAAAATATTTGTGAATCATATATCAGATAAAATACTTGTATTCAAATATATAAACAACTCTTACAACTGAACAATAAAAATAAATAGATTTAAAGGTGGGCAAAGAATTTGAATAGATATTTTTCCACAGAAGATATATAAATGGTGGATGAGCACATGAAAAGATGCTCAACATCATTAATCATTAGAGAAATGCAAATCCAAACCACAATGAGATACCACTTCACACCTAATGGGTTGGCTAAAATTAAAAAAAAAAAAAAAGACAAGCAATAGCAAGTTTTGGCAAGGATGTGAAGAAATTGCAATACTTGTACATTGCTGGTGAGATTTTAAAATGATAGTGTCACTTTAGGAAAGAGTTTGCCTATTTCTCAAGATATATGGTAACGCAGAGTTACCATATGACTCAGCAATGCCACTGCTTGGTAAATATCACCCAAAATTGAAGCATATGTTCACACAGAAACTTGTGTATGAATGGTCATAGCAGCATTACTCCTCACAACCAAAATGTGCAAAAAAACCAAATGCACATCAATCGGATAAAGAATAAATAAAAAGTAGCATATATATAGAATACAATATTTTTCAGCCATAAGAAAGAATGAAGTACTGACACATGCCTCACCATGCAAGAGCCTTGGACACATTATGCTAATTGAAAGAAGCCAATCACCAAAGATTCTGCTTACATAGAATGTCTAGAATAGGTAAATCCATAGAGATAGGAAGTGGATTAGTGATTTCCAGGAGTTGCAGGAGGGAACAGATGACCGCCAGTGGGTACAGGGTACAGAATTTCTTTTCAGGGTGATGAAAATGTTCTCTAATAACCAGTCGTGATCATACACAGCTCTATGAATATACTAAAACCCACTGAACTGTACACATCAAAAGAGTGATTTTTATATGTGAATTATAACTGAATTGTTATAAATTACATTATAAAATGAAATTAGATCTTCAGCATGCTATAAACTACACAAATAAAGTTTGCATGTATGGGTCAGGGGAAACTTGAAAGAAAATGTTACTTTATCAGTGAGGCTGTCGAAGATCACCCGCTTTGTTTTTCTCCGTGGTATCTATCATCCTCTGACATCCATATATAGTAAAACCCAATCACGTGTGAAATCCAATAACTCCAGTTGTGTGATTGAGGTTACCCGATAGCTGGTGAGTCCATACAGGTAGCCATCTTGGTGTCTGGGGGTCCAACTGCACAATTCACATCCTTCCCAGACCCTGCCCAAGTTTGGTGGCACCTGTCAGTATCAGTGGAGATGATCTTGGACCCTGTGGTGTGTTTTCGGGGTTCTCCAGGGAAAGAGAACCAATATGATGTATTATAAGAAATTGGCTCACAGGGTTATAGGAGATGGGTAGCTCCCAAGACCTTCAGACTGTGTAGGCAAGGTGGGCACCCAGGGTGGCTGACGTGTAGTTCCAGTCTGAGTCCAAAGGACTGAGAATCAGGTAAGGCAATGGTGTGATTCTAGGCTAAATGTGGGGAAAAAGCTGACGTCCAAGTTCAAAGGCCATGGGCAGAAATAATTCCCTCTTCCTTGGGGGAGGGTCAGCCTTTTTTGTTCTCTTCAGGCCTTCGATGGATTGCATGAAGCCCACCCACATCAGGAGGGTCCACTTATTCAAATGTTAATCTCAACCAAAATCACCATCACAGAAACACCCAGAATTGTATTTGACCTGATACCTGGGCACCCTGTAGTCCAGACAAGCTGACAAACACAACTAACCATCACACGGGGTCATCAGCTCTACCAGCCCAGTGGCCACAGTCCTAGGAATATCTGGGTTAGTTGGCAGGTGTCTCAGCTGCTCAAAGCAGGAAGCTCAGACCCAGAGAATCCCCCCACCCTGTGCCCCCACCTGGCTGGTCCATTTCTCCCTGTCTATGGAGCTAAGAAATTCAGTCCCCTTCCACTTGGGAATGGAAGCTGGGTACGAGGTTAGAGCCAATTTCCACCCCTATTACTTGTATCTTGTGTGGTGGTTGGATTTGCTAGTGAGGGGTTTTACATATTTACTTGCATTGGTTTATGTCATTTTTCCCAACATCTAAGTTCTGTGGGGGAAGGCTGACATCCTTTTTCTTTTTCTTTTTTTTTTTTTAATCTATTTTACTTACTTTATTTTCTTATTTTCTTTTTTTACTTATTTTACTGTTTTTTCTGCCTGGAGTAGGGAGTGGTATAAGTTGATGTTTAATAATATTTTGAGTAAGTAAAAATGAACCAAATTACATATGGACAATTTAACCATAAATAGAATAAACCAGGTAGCTAAGGTTGAGTTTTGTTTTCCATTGTGATCAGTATTCAAGATGCCTCTCCTGCTAACACCCAGCAAAGCCCAATTTCATAACCTCTGAGAAACTCAGGTCTCCCCACGATGTCTGTCAATTCCAGGCCTCATTCTCTGTTCTAGGTTCTGGAATCTAAGAGCGTGATAGGGTTGGGCTTCCCCAACCTTACTCTGCCCCAGCGTGTCAAGAGCGTGCTGGCAGCTGAGGGTTACTGGGGGCCACGGAGGGCACAGGACAATGGCGCCTCAGTTCCCACTGTTTCATACTTCTCATATCCAGATCTTCACGCCTACATGAGCTCCCTAGAAAGCTCTAATTCTTCTCCTTCTGCCCAGAACAGTACAGCTATCCCACCTCCCATCCCCACCCCAACCCAGCATGGTCTCAGCAGAGAAAGAGCCCTTAAGTAACAAGACCCACCCTCTGTGGGAGATGTTTAGACTTAGCATTCCTATTTTTTCCTATCACTGTATATTTGGTGCATTCTGGTATTTTCCAATTCATTCACAACTTTGTGTTTAGGAAACAATCAGCACTATTTTTTAAATCCCTAAAACAGCTCTCTGCTATTTCAGTAATTTACCCAGGTTTAGTGAATGGTGGGGGAAGGAGGCAACTGGCCCCCAGCCCGAGGCCACACTCAACAGAGCCCAGAGGCCCCCCAACACTGACTTTCCCTTCCACCCGGGCATTTCCCATGGGCCACTGGCTCCTTCATGAAGTCACCATTTTCTTAGCCAGTCCAGGTTTAATGTTTCTGCCCTCCTCTTCTCCTCCCTGCAGAATGCCCTACACGTCAAATCCATCACCAACGTCCCCAGCTGAGACATTCCAAGATCTCCTCTGCCCCACAGTCTCCATCCCGGCTCTCTCATTTAGGTCCAGGTGACGCCCCTAGGATTGGAACGTCCCTGCTTCCAGACTCTCCTGTCCATCCTGCCTATCACCGTGGATGTCCTGTCTTCCTCCAAAACCTGCGACTGATCCCTTTTCCCCTGAAATAACCTCCAACTCCCTCCCCCACACCACCACACCGCCCCGCCATCCCAAGTCCTCTACTTGCCCCATTCATTTCTGCTGGGTCCTCTGACCCAGATCCAGGAACTTCCATTGAAGTCTGGCATGCTCTCATGCCCGGACGCCCCTGCTGGTGATGGACAATGGTCTCCTGCCTGGAATGCTCTTCTCACACTTCTCCACGTTCTAAAACGTAAGCCGTTTTTAAGACCAAGGTGAATTGTCAGCGCTTCCACAAGCATCTTTCAGTCCTCCACCCAGAAGGAATTGTCTGCACTCTGTAGTTTATGTCTTGCATAGTGGCACTGCCCTTGGCCCTGGAGTAGTTGTTTCTGGGCTGTCCCTCTGGCAGGTCCCCCTCACCCTCCTGGTCTGGGCCTGGTGCACACCAGGGTGGGAGGCTCAGGGCGGTGGGGTCACGGCTGCCCTCTGGAGGGGCTCACAGGTATGCTGGCTGGGCTGCCCGCAAGCCCTTATTTCCTCCCCTGGACTGAGGGGCAAAACCGGGGGCTGTAACTCCTGTGGCTGCCAGCCTGCATCTTGTCTGCTCCTGAAGCCTCTGAGGCCCTACTAGGGGTGTCCCCCTGAGTCTCTCCAGGACCTCCTTCCCGCTTTGGCATGTTCACGTCTGCAACTTCATCAGAGATCCTGCCCTATTATTCCTCATCCCCTAGGTCTCAGCACACTTCTGGGAACTGCATTGGTGCTTAATAAATGCTCTCTAATAAAAGGGATTAGATAATTTTTGGCCAAAGATAGAGAAAAACTGCCAATGATAATTACAGACTAATAATGCAAATAGCTCCGAGTTCATCTTGAAATTTCTGTCTTGGCCTGATTCTCAACAAGGGGAACATAAAATCTAAGGTCAGCCTAGTTAGCCGGATGGCACTGAACTGCGGAGCTTCAACTGGCAACTGGGGAGGCCTGATCACACAGATTAGAAATGTGTTTCTAGTGGGCCCTTTAATCCCCTGGGAGGGAAAGTAGGAAAGGGAGCCCGTGAATCCTTCGATATTTCCGTGTCTTTCTTTCCCACCTTCACATGGCACGGCTGGGAATCTGCCCTTTTCACACAAGTTTAGTTTCAATATTTGGACATGGCTTTTCCTCCTTGGATGGAGAAGCCAGGTCTCCCTTTTGAAAGATGATCCTCGGACCCTGCCGATGAGCTGCCTGATGGCTCAGGTGGTTTTCCACATGATGGGGAAACACACATGTCACCACCTGCACGTAGTCTGGAAGCTTCTCAAGGAGGGTCAGGCATCTAACTCAGGTCTGTGTCTAAACACAGGATGATGTGCAGATTGACCATTTTCTCCCCGAAGCAGTAACTCTGTCTTTCTCTCTCATTTACATAAAGTCCCTGTTGCCCAGGCACCTGCTCGAGTTCCCTTACCTGGGATGACCCCAACCTGCGGTGTTCTCAAAGCTCCCAGCCTGTCTTGGAGGCACAGCCTCTGACTACCCCTTGCACACAGTAAGTCCATTAGCTGTGGCAACTGGGAGCACTGACATTTGGTGCCAGCGAGATTCATGAATAAACAAAAATACACTGGCAATCCATGGGAGCTCTGGACAGCAGGGCCTCGGGATCCATTTCAGAGTCCCAAGAACTTTGGATGGTGCCTGGTCATCCCATTACTCGGGGAAGTTTGTTTATGGAAGGAAGGGAAGGAGAGGGAGGGAAGAGGAGAGAAGGGAGGGGGGAGGGAAGGAACAGGGAAGGAAGGAAGAAAAGGAAGAGAAGGAGGGAAGGAGGGAAGGAGGGGGAGGGAAGAAGGAGAAAAAGGAGGTGGGAGGGAGAGAGGGAGCCTTGTAGGACATCTATTCCAGTAACTGAGAACAGGATGGCATTTCACGGAGCCATGAGAAGCCATGGACCTCAACTTTCCTAAATACACAGTAATTGATGAAAAGCATACAGTATCAATTGTGTAAAAATAATTATATGTTCTTAATAATATACACTAATTATATACACACTTGTGTATATAAACATGGCACCTGGGTGGCACCTGTGTCAAGTGCTTGTGACTAGAGCAGCTCCCCAGGAAGTAGCCCTGCAGCCACGGGGGCCTGGAGTGAGGGGCTGGCAGGTAGCCTGCTCCCTTGTCTACACAGCTTTCAGGGAGACCTAGCCCTTTATTACAGAGAATCAATATTTGTACAGTTGGTTCATCGTAAAATTGTATAGTTGTGAGGTGACACGTTTTCCTAACTGGTCCCCAACAGCAAAAGTTACATGATGATCAAGGGTAATAGGAGAGAGTTATCGAGTGCTTAGGACATGCAGGGCCGTGGCGGGCACCACCCAGGTGTCCCACGCAGCTCTGAGAGATGGGATCAGCCACTACCCTCACTTCACAGAGGAGGAGGAGAGGGAGGCATAGGGGGTTGAGAATTTACCCCACGGGTCCACTGCTCCAAGTGGGGTCACACATTCCATCCTGGCGTCCACTCCCAGTCCGTGTCCTTAGCAGCTGGACCTACACTCTCTAGCACCTTCTGCCTGAGTCACTCCAGCTGTGATCCTTGGGGTCTAAAGTCCTGGAAAGATATGTTCTAGAAACCAGAGGTTTCTTTCCACCTCCTTGGTGTTTGTGCGTATGATGGGCATTGGTAGGATTTAACATTGCAAAGTACAAAATTTAACATTTTTTTATCCCCAGACTTCATTTTCTCTGTAAAGACACTGATGTTCTGAGGCCCTAAGAATTTGTCCACAACTGCAGAGCTGTTCAGGATAAGAGCTGGTGGCCAGGGCCCGGTCACCAGCCATCCCGTGCCATGCTGCTGCGAGGCGCCTCGTCCAGCTGATCCTTGGCCTTTGCAGGTCCTTTCTGACCCCCCTCTCTCCCCTACTTTATCTGCTCAGGTCAGTCCCAGACTAGATGAGGCTCCAGTTCTCAATTCAGAAGTCACTTTTCATTGCTGGTTTTAAAGGACATATTATATTTTAATTTTAGAGTGATCTTTTTCTAAAATAATAAGAAAGAGAAACCAAAACCCAAAATGGGGAATCATGCAGAGCCCTGAATCAAGATTGAGACACAGCAGTCAAACACAGTGGAAGTCAGAGAAGGGTAGGAGCATTGCGAGGGGACAACTATGACCCCAGAATGCAGGTGACTCCACAGGGGCATGCAGCTCCAAAGTGGCAGATGGAGAGAGGGATCAGGTCTGAGTCAAGTTCCCCCCACCTCACATGGCAGCATCAGCCACCAGGAGTGCCACCAGCCTCACTGCTGGTTCTGAGGAGACACAGGGGAGCACCTCTCATGGAGACAATTGTGAGGGGCCCCTGGGATGGCCACCGGCTGGGCCTGGTCTGGCTGGGGAAGCTGGTGGAGCCCTGTACCTGCTCCCCCAACGTGGGCCCGGGACAGATAGTGAGGGCTTCCATTTTTGCTCCACCTGGAATCTCAGGTCCAGAACCCAGGAGGAAGCCATGGAAACACTGACGTTTCTTCCTGTGAGAAGCTGAGAAAAAGCAGTAGAGGCCAGCTAACTTCCAGGGAGCAGGAGTGTAGTAATCTACACAGCGTCCTCCCACTGCCCCTCCTCCCTGGGGCACCTGGGGGGCAGTCAGCCTTCACTGGCAGGTCACCTGTGTCCCACCCTGGGGTTCACTCACCACCTCATCCTCTGAGCTTCCTGAGCTAACACGGACAGGGCCTGACCTTTCCTCTGGGGGAAAATGAGCTGAAATAACAAGGCGTTTGAGCACAACTATTTCAGAGAAAATGGATTTCAGATGGCATTAGAAATAAAAATGTAGGAACTGATCAAAAATTAAAATTCATCTAATAAATGTATTTCCTGCACCCAGGGTTACTGTTGAAAAATCTATTAATCTCATTCTTGTTTCTTTGTAAGTGATCTTTTCTTTATTTTTGTAAGCTTTTAAAGTTTCCTGTTTGTTCTTTTTATATGTGAATATTACTATAGTATGTGACTGTATAAGGCAATAATGGGGTAGTGTGTTCAAAGCATTAAGGGAAAGTACTTCAAACTTGGAAAATAGTATTTTTCTCCAAATAGGCTGTCATTCAAATATGAGGGCATGGTAAGATATTCTCAAGAATACAAGAGCTCAGAAGCTTTGCCACACAAAGAACCATAATGAAAATAGGGGTTTTTTTTTTTAATAAAAAAGGAGATGTTAAAGGAAATATCTGAAATAAAGATAGTCAAATATCTTGGGAAACTTGGATGTTCTTATCAAAATAGGAGAGAACTAAGACTAAGTAAAAAGAGAAAATATATCTAAAATAACTTGGAATTAAGGTATGGATACAATCAACATGATAGGGGTTTTGGCAAAGCCTCAACAGTAGACATAAGAGCTTGCTGAAGTTTGTGTCTGTGGTGTAATAAAAAATAACAAATATTGGTCTCTCCATCCCTCACCCAGCTCCTTAAAATCCTTGGAGTCTCTGGGGTGATGAGTCTCTTTTGTATGCTAATGAGATAACTGGTGGTGGGGGTACCCTAAAGGCTCAGGATGGAAGCTGGTCCCCAGAAAGACCGAGATGTGATTAGAGGTTTGGATTTTTCAGTCCAAACCACAACCCCAAGGAGGGGAGAGGGGCTGGAGATGGAATTCAGTCACCAAAGGCCAATGAATTAATTGCGTTTGTCTATGTAATGAAATCTCCATAAAAAGCCCTAAAACACGGGATTCAGCTTCTGGGTTGGTGAACATGTGGAGACACTGGGAGGGTGGTGTCCCAGAGAGGGAGTGGGCACTCCACCCATCCTGCCCCAATTCCTTTCCCTATGCTTCTCCTCTGTGTGGTTGTTCTTTTTTTTTTTTTTTTTTTTTTTTTTTTTTGCTTTATAACAAATTTAATCAGTTATGTGTGGTTGTTCTTGAGTTGTTTCCTTTATAGTAACCTGGTAAAAGAAACTACAGTGTTTTCCTGAGTTCTGTGGGATGGGGACAGATCCAATCTGTATTTGGCTGAGCAGAACTGTGGGTAGCCTGGGCTCTTGTTTTCAGTTGGCATCTGATGTGGGGCAGTCTTGTGGGACTGAGCCCTTAACCTGTGGGCTCTGCAGTAGCTCTAGGTGGTTAGTGTCACAAATGAATTGAATTGTAGGACACACAGCTGGTGACAGAGGGTTGAAGTGGTGTTGGAAAAGACACCATGGATTTGGCATCAGGAGGAAAAAAACCTCAGTATCTTATTAGGAATGCTAAATATATTAATTTTTAAGAGAGGAACAAAGAAAAATATATAAATAATGGACAGATTTTGATTAATTATGATCAATGGAAATGATCAAATATGTCAATAAGCATAATAAATGTAAGTAAATTCATTGCACCAATTATGAAATGATAAATTGTCTTAAGACCAGAAATCCATATACATGCCATTAACATTATCAGACCTAAAATATGACTGAGGTCTAAGAATAAAAAGAAGAACACTTTCTGGCAAATATTAACCCAACAAATTTGGCATGGCAACACTAATATATAACAAAATAAACCTTTATGGAAAAAAATGTGTTATTGGGAATGCCTTTACTGTACAGTTTTGGGCAGCCTTACTTCACCAAGGAAACTCATATTATTCTTACTAGATGTAGGAAAAGCTTCAACATCCATTCGTGTTAAAGAAAAAAAAACACAAGGAAAAAAATAAACTCAGCAAAATAGGAATAGAAGGGAACTTTTCTAATCAAATAAAGTGTATCTGCAAAAATAACTTAAATACTATACTTAAGGTTTCCCACTGAAATACAAATTGAGAATGGGACAAATTGAGAATAGAATGACATCTATTCAACATTGTAATAGTGGCCATAGCTAGAGCAATATGGTAAGGAAAAAAAATAAAATCCACTTGAATTGAAAAGGAAGAAATAGAACTATTATTTTAGATGACATGATTATGTATTTGGAGCAGACTCTAAACTATTGGGACTAAGAAGTTAATTTTACAAAAATGCTGGATAAAAATAAATATATACAATTCAATATATTTTGCATATCAGGAAAAAATAAATATAAAATAATTTAAATGATATTTTTAAAAAACAAAACAGAAAACTAGTTCTTCACTACAGATAGTTTGAGAAACACTGTTGCATACTAAAACCTTTAATTTTCTGAGAATAATTAAAAGCCTACATAGAGAAGTACTCCATGTTTGTTAATTAAAAGACTCAATAATGTAAACATGACAGTCTTTATGAATCACTCAATAGGTTTAATGTAACCTCAATAAAAATTCCAGGAGTTTTTTTTTTTCTTTTTGAGTGTATAGAAATTGATACATTGAATCTGAAGTTCATATGGAAATTCAAAAGACCAAGAATAACTATGGTAACTGGAAGGAAAGGGACAAAGCTGGATCACTTGCAATTCTAAATGAAAAATTTTAGTATAAAACTGTATTAATTGAGACAGTGTGGTATAGGTGCAAGGGTAGGTAAACAGATGAATGGAGCAAAACAGAGTCCAGAAACAAATTCACACATTTACAATCCCCTGACAAAAGTCGTACTGCAGTGAAGTAGAAAAGGATAGGATTTTTAGTAGATAATGCTTGGCCAACTGGATATCCATGAGGAAGTGAAAATCACAGTGTTACCTCACACCATATGCAAATGTCAATCAGAGGTGATTTTTTTAACACTAATATAAAAGGTTAAAACAAAGTTTTTGGAGGAAAACATAGGAGGACATCTGTATGGCCTTGGAGCAGGTAATGATCTTAATCTTGATATAAAAATTGATAAACATATAGGAAAAAGAATGGCTATATTTGACCTTGTTAAAATTGGAACATCTGTTCACCAGAGGACACCATTAGAAGTGAAAGCGAAGAAACAGACTGGGAGAAAATTCCTGTAAAACATATAACACATGGACTTGTGTCTAGAACATAATGAAAAATACATACAAATTAACAATATAAAGGCAGACATCTCAAAATCAAATTAGGTTAAAGATTGAAGAGACACTTCATAAAAAGAAGCATTCAAATGGTCAATAAATTATATGAAAATCCACCGCTCTTCATTAGTCATCCTGAAAATGCAAATTAAAGCACAATCCATTGCCAATATGTATCTACCAAAATGCTCAAAATACAGAAGACAGACAATGGCAGGTCTTGACAAAGATGTGGAGTAAATGAATAGAATGTGGTCCTATTGCTTTGTGAAGCCATTTGGAAGAATTCTCTGCAGCTCCACAAATCTGTCTTATGCAAAGCAATTCGATTCCTAGGTTCATACTGAACAGAATGTATGCACAGACTCTTCACAAGACATAGAAAGAGTTTATACCAGCACTATTCACTAGAATCTACAGCCAGCTAGAAGTTTCCCAAGTAGATTACACGCATCAGCCTTAGGATACTCATATGTATGACTTCCTTGCAGCAGGAGACTCAATAGTCCACAATGATGCCCAGAAATATGAATGCTCCTTTTGTTGAGTGGAAACATCAAGGCACAAGAGAATGTGTGCAGCATGATTCCATTTATACAAAGGACAAAAAAGACAAAACTATGGGGTTAGACCTGGCTGCCCTTGAGGATGGGATAGTAACTGGTGGGGGGAATGAGGCAGGTTGTGGGACCTGCAGCATTCTGTTTCCTCGTCTTGGTGCTAGTTACATGAGTGTGCTCATCTACACACCTGTGAAAATCCATCAAGTGGTACATTTTTGTGATATGCCCCTCCTGTAGGTATGTTATACATCAGAGAGGAGTTTACTTAAAAATATGAACCCTCATGTATGGTTCAAAAAACACTTTTCTAAATAAGAAAATGACAAGATATACTTATCTGAAAAATAATGTGTATTACAATAAGCAAATGAACAAAAAAACAGAAATATGTAGAAAGAAATTATCCTACAGAGGGACATCTTAGAAATAGTCCCTTTAAAATCAAGAATGAAACATAAAAGTCAGCTATCAGAACTTTTGTTAACTCTGAAGTGAAAGTCCTAATCAGCACAATTACCAATAAACAACACCAAAAATAAGGACATACAATGGAAAGAAAATACTAAAATCATTATTAATTTCAGAGTAAGGAATTGTTAGCACAGAAATCTAATCTATAGAAGGATTTTTATGGGAAAGATTAACAAGGAACATTAGATGAAAACTAAGGAAATATGAATCTATTATCTTTGGTTAATAATAAAGTATCAATATTGGTTTATCAATTGTAAAAAACGTACCATGCTAATGTATTTAATGATGTCAAAAACAAAACTTTAAAATTCTCATAGAAAATAGAGATATCTTTTATACCTTGGAATAAGGAATGATTTATTAAATGACACACAAAATATATTAACTAAAAACTTAAAATGAAAATGTTTGAGTATATTTGAATTTAAAATTTTTGTTTGTCAAAATAAACTTAAGGAAAGTCAGAAAGTAAGTTACAATTTGGGAGACGAAATGTGGAAAACATAGGAATAAACCAATTCATATCAAAAATGTATAACTGGGAGATTGGGATTGACATATATACACTAATATGTATGAAATAGATAACTAAAAAGAACCTGCTGTATAAAAAATAAATAAAATAAAATTCAAAAAAAAGAATGTATAAAGAAGTTCTTTATTTCAATAGCAGAAATAAAACAAAACATGTAGCAGTGATCGACGTTAATGAATAGATATTTTATTCAAGAGCAAACACAGAGAGCCAATAAATATATGAAGACTTTACCATCATTACCTAACAGGGAAATGCAACTGAAGACCACCTTCTACACGTGTAGAATTGAGAATTGAATATTTTTTAAATCTGAAAAAATTGTTGCAGTCTCTTGTGCACAGTTTGGCATCATATTTTGAAGCTGCACATTCATACACTCTCTGGCCTTCCAATTCTACTTCGGGGTGTTTATCCAAGTGACACTCTCACATGCCTATACCAGGTGTGCTCAAAATTGTCCCTGAGATCTCTGTTCACAACAGCCAAGCTGGACACAGATAGGTGAGTGTTGCTAAGAGGGGGACAGGGAAATGGCTTGTAACAGTCAAAATGCATACATCACAATCATGGGAGAAATGCTTATGAACACTGGAAATCAGATAAGCAAAGCACTTAGGCCAGGATGATTACATACAGCATGAGGTGCTTTTAAGTAAGGTTAAAAACAATAAAAATTGAGCACATGTGCTTATTTGGAACCTTAAAAATAAAGGGATGCAACTTTTCTGTAAATATAACTGTTCTAAAATTAAAAGTTTATTTTTTAAAAATGGGGCCACACAACTTAGGGATAAACCAACCATCCCCAGAAAAGTGTGTGCAGACTGATGGCATGAGTGTCAGTGGCCCTACTTTGGCCTTAAGGACACAAAGGATAACAGAACTGACAAGAAGTCACCCTGTGAGGCTGGAGGAGGGGAGACAGGCACAGAGCTTGCAGAAAAGAAGGGGAGAGAAGAAAAGCCTGGAACCAAGTGCTGATACATACAGCCCTACTCCCAAGGCACATCTCCAGGGAGACTCCCATAGCTGGGACGTACTCTGTATGAACCTTGCCGCTTTAAGTCTTCCAAGAAAAATTCTCTCATTAAAAAGGAGAAACAATCAACAAGGAACAAGCATTTGATGTGTGCAAAGACTGAAAAATGAAAGGAAAAAGGAGTAAAAAACTACAAACAAGAAAAGGCAGACTAAAAATATTCACCAAAAAAAATGCATGAAGAGTCTAAACATTTTAACCAACCACATCACCATGAAGAGAAGAAAAACGACAATAAACAAAATGAAATGATTCTTCTAAAGAAACAGAGTACAAAGAAAGAAAAAAGCTATTATAGTCAGAGATGCTACAACAGGAGAAGAAGGATGGGCTGGCAGAGCTCAGAATAGAAGTTGAAGAGAAAAATAAAAACATGATAAAAATGAAGAGTGGGATGGATGCCACATACAGGAGACCAGACAGGCCTGAGGTTCCCTGTTTCCAGCCCCTCTGTACCACCGTCCCTTCCAGGCCTGGCTTAGATCTCTGCACAGATGCTAGAATCCTTCCCTGGAAAAAACTCTCTCCCCCATCCCTGTAGCCCCTGTGATGACTGTTGGATCCAACTCCCCTTCCTCTGCACTGGGCAGAGACATGGACACTTGGGCCCAAAGTTGACACCTACCTCTATGTTCATGAACCTCAGGCTGACATCCACCCTCCCCCAGACCTCTGCATCCCAGGAAATCCCCTGGGCTGGATGCTCAGCTCTGCGTTCATCCCGGTCAGTCCACCCTCCCAGGGTCAGGTGGTCAAATTTCATAACTTCTTTTTCCTTAGATATCCATTATTATCGAAATACCCCACCCCATTTTACGACCTCATTTCTTATTTCACACACAAAACCCAGAAATAATTGTAAGAGACCGTCTCCCCATCACCAGGAAGCCAAGTGCCCCTCCCCCGTGGCCCTGTGTCCAGGAGCTATCCACACCCCCACTGTCTGCAGGTCTATAGCCAATGCCCCCGTCACCTGTGCACCTGACACTGACTCTTGTCCCCTTCCGAGGACTTTGTATGGTTGTCTCCACTCTCCAGCATCACTAGTTTTCCCTTCTCTTGTGGATATTCCCATAGCAGTACAAATGTGCTCTAAAATCACTCTTCTAAAAAAATTATTTCATGTCACATTTCTTTCCAGGTACTGGCCCGTTTGTTTGCTCCTCTTTATAACAAAGTCCTTTACAAGAGTCATCTCTCTGCTTTCTCTCCTCAGTCTCTTTCGAACTCTCGATTCAATCACATTTAAAAAAACAGCATCTGTGTTGCCGAATCCGACACCGACCCCACCGTGAGCTGGTAGAACTCGACCACGCCCACCATGCCCTCCCTAACACGTTCCCTGCTCTTGGGTCCAGTGCACCCCGGCCGTCTGGTCTCCCTCCTGCCTCCCCGGCCACCCCTCCAGGTCTCCTCATGGACCCTCTTCCTCATCACAGCCTTTCACTCTGGCTTCACTGGGGTCCCATCCCTGGGCCCCTTTCTTCTCTGCCTTCCCGGGAGATCTCTGGGATCCAGTCCTGGGTTTCTATCACCGTTTCCTCCCTCATCTTTAAGCTCAGGAATTGTGCACACAAATGTTCACTCTGCATCTGTACTTGTTATCTAGAGAGTTTCTAAAATTTAGCATGTTCACGTCTAAAACTCTTGTCTCTGCACCTTTCAAATCCCTCTCATTCTTTCTTATTCATTGAGCTTCCAATATCTAACAAACTGCGGAGGCAAAAACCTTAAAATCACCCATGACTCCCCTCCCTTTCTACCCCATATCCAATCCACATCCATCGCCACTCAGAGGGAAACTCAAGCTGCATCCTGACTCTGAATAGCTCTCATACTTCTTACCGCAGTAGCTGATGCCTCCCTTTTTGCATCCCCATTTTGGCCTATTGTCTACACAGTGTCAATATATCATATTGCCCTCCTACTTGAAACCTAGTTAGAGGTTCCTTGTATTTAGAACAAAGTCCTTAGCCCTCCCCTGGCCAACAACCTCACACAATCTCCCTGGGGGGCCAGAATTCCAGGAGACATCCATTTATTTTGGATGGGCTGGGATACCGATGTTTCAATCTTAACAAAAACACCGTTTAAGTTGAACAGTTTGTATCTTGAGATCAAGATCAATGACTTAATCATCCAATGTAGGCAAAACAGTGGAACAAAGTGTAGTCTACAAGTCTGGGGATGGGGGAGCAAGTATATACCTATATTGCAAGCAGCAACACAAAGCTTCTATTTGAATAAAGTCTCTTTCCGAAGTCCAAAACTTTCTGAAGAAATGGAATACAAACAAGACAGACTGAAATAGGTATGGGACTGTGGAGAATTTCCATGTATACATGACAGTGATAAGAGAAGATAAAGATGAATGGGAAGTATCCTGCCATCAATAAAAAGATAAAGATATCATGGTATCAATAACAAGATACCAGTCCTTGAAAAAAGTAGCTCATCAAAATAATACCAAGATTATCAAATGATGAATGGGGTATTTGAAGATTAAGAAGTCAGAAAATCAAAAAAAAAAAATAAAGTACAACCAGAGTTACCTTATAACTATCTCCTCACTCTTATCTTGAATCAGAAAGAGGTTTTCAATGGATGAAAATATTTTCATGAAAAAAAAAAGACTCAATATTCAACCATCATGAAACCAAGAGCAAATAGTGTTTCTTATGATTGCATTTTAAAGAAATGGATAGATTTTCATATTTGTGATTACTTTTATCCTACACAGTGTTTATTTTATTTCTGATACTTTAATCGTATTATTTTTTTCTCCCAATAATTTATGGAACAGCAATGTATACTTAACTACATTTTTAAAGATTTTATATTTCAGTTGATTTTTTAAAATATGTTTTATCATTTTTGGTATGTATATAATTTAGTTTCAATTTCTTTTTTTGTTTGTGTGGGTTTTTTTTTTTTTTTTTTTTTTTTTTTTTTTTTTTTTTTTCGGTACACGGGCCTCTCACTGTTGTGGCCTCTCCCATTGTGGAGCACAGGCTCTGGACGCGCAGGCTCAGCGGCCATGGCTCACGGGCTTAGCTGCTCCGTGGCATGTGGGATCTTCCCAGACCAGGGCACGAACCCATATCCCCTGCATCGGCAGGCAGATTCTCAACAACTGCACCACCAGGGAAGCCCTCAATTTCTTTTTTAAGTGAATGTTGAACACTTAAAATAAAATGTCTGTATTTTGGCCCTGCATAAAATACCCCAATGGCAGTATTGTTACTTCATTACAGCCTAGGCATCATCGCTAATCCCTCCCCCCACTCCACTCTAGCCCTGCTAGCCAGCTGGCTGGACTTCACTGTGCATAGTAGTTGCTTTCTTGGCTGATGGCACTTGCTGTGTAGTGCCTGGAGTGTGTTACTGGGAAACTCAAATGTCCTCTCAGTTCAGGTTTTTCTGCACGTCATCATCCCAGGGATGCTTTCTTGACCATCCTTTCCAGAGAGATTCCCTGTCACTCTCTGTGCCTGTAGCCAGTTTCATTTGTCTTAATGGAATTAATTGATCTGAGTTTAAATAATGTATTTGTTGCTCGTGATCTGCCTCCCTTGTTAAAATTAATCACCATAAAAGCAGGGATATTGTCAGGGTTGTGATAGAACAGTACCTGGCACGGAATGACATTCAATATGCATTCTTTAAATAAATGAATGAGCATCGCCCAAAACAGGGGTGTGGGGAGGAGGAAAAATGAAATGTAAAAACCAGAGCTCAGAAGTGGAAGGAAAAATCAGAGATGTGGAAAGCAGAAAAAAATGAATTCCAACATTACTGATAAGTGGTGTCCCTTAAAAAAGAATCCAAATAATGTCTTTGAAAATGTAAAAAAGTAATTCAAAATGTTATTTCAGACATTAAAGGAATCTTTAATCCACCCATTAAAAGGGCACCTCATAATCTGGGAAAAATTGATGTCAAACAAATCATCACTGAATCTTATCACAATAAAATTCATTGAATTTTAAAATAAATAATTTTTGAACATGCATGCTAAAAGATTAAATCATCTAAAAGGGGAGAGACATCTCTTTGCTTAAGACTTCTCAACTATAATACCCAACACAATGAAAAAAATTCCCCAAAGAAAGAGAAAGAGACCAAGAACCTACTACCCAGCTACACCCTTTATGAAAATAGAAACAACAGACACCCAGGACCCATGGCCACTTGATATATAACAGAGTAAACTTTGCAGGTTAGTGGGTAAAGAATAGCTCTTCAATGAATTGTGCTAGGTCACCAGTAACTATAAGAAAATAATAAAGTAAACAGATCTCTACTTTGATGTAAGTACAAAGGTGATTTAAACACTGAAATCTAAATGACAAACTTTGAACATCTAAAAGAAAATATAAGACAATGCCAGGGAGAGGTTTTTAAAAATAATAACACTGTAAACATACACTTAAAATTAATACTTTGTAAGTTAATTAAAAATTAAAAATAATAAAAACAGTGCAAATCATAAAAGAAGAGAACTTCTTTTTTGAAAAGTTACCATGAAGGGAGGGAAAATTCAATCTACAAAACATATTAGCAATTCATGTGATTTATAGAGAACTAAAATTCAAAATATGAAACAAAAAAACTTTTCAACAATCAATAGTTAAAAAAAATCCAATTGGCAAAATATATGAATAAGCATTTTATAGCAGAGGAAAAGGACAATTAATACATGAATCAACAATATGCCTGATTAATAACCAGGGAAATGAGAATTTAAAATGACATATATATTTTAAGCCAAAAAGATTGACATAATTTTAAAAATTTTGACGTTTGTAGGCAAATATGTAAAATAATAACATTGCTTAAATACTGCTTGTTACAAACACTTTGGTAGTGAAAACAATTAGGCTTTATCTTGTAAAAAGTAAACATATTCATAAACTATGACTCAGCAAAACCATTCTAATTATATACACCTGAACCAAAAAGGAAATAATCAGAACACACAAATTTATATGAGCACAGCAGGAAACATGCAAAGTATTCAGAGCAGCTTTACTTGTAACAGCATAAAACTTGGAAACAATCCAAATGTCAATAGCAATGAATGAATAAATTGTGATAAAATGATTCTGCACTATATAACAAAAACATTGAATAGAGTTATGTCCATCTGTATGTATGAATCTTAGACCTTCACTGTTGAGTGACAAAAGCAAATTGCAGAAGATTGCAGAAACACTGGTACCATTTGTATAAAGTGCACAAGCAAGAAAAACTAAACAATCTGTAGTTTAGGGATATATATTAGTTTGGTAAAATAATAAAGGAAATCAGAAGATTCGTGAAACCCAGACCAGATTATTTGGTACCTTGGTGGGATGGAGATGGGATGAGGGAGAAACACATGGGAAACATTAGCTCTGTCATTCTGTTTCCTAAGCAGGGAGGTGAGTGCACAGGTGCTGGTTTATTATAAACATATAATGTATTTTCTTTTGCATATATTGATGTATATTTTTAGCTCCTAGAATACTGTTTGTTACGTAATATATACTCATAAATATATGTTGGGTGAATGAGTGACTACACATTTTCTCAGGATGACCTCCAAGAAAGCAAAGGAGTAATTCACAGGAGACCTGTGATCCAGGAAATCGGGGATCCACCAAAAGAGCGAGTTAAAGACATCTCAGAGGACTCTGTGAGCCCACCTGAGGGAGGGGGAGACATGCAGGGGCCAGAAGTGAAATGGATAGAGAAACTGGTGTACCTGCCTGTGACATCATGGCTATGGGTTTGCAGCTCTCTAAGGGGATCTGATGAAGGATTCTTGGTCAGATTTAGATCAGCAAATGAGGCATTATTGGCTCCACGGAAAATAGCAATGGTTACCATAGGGAAAGCAGTCATGGAACACTACAATATTGACATGATCATTATGCAGTAGGTACTGAAGGCTGATTCCACCAACACGGTGGCACCACCAATGGTGATGGGCAGACAGGAGGAAAGGGAGCGCATGCCTGGGGTGGGAGACGGGGGAGAAGGAGATTCTTAGATACTCATCTTCTGACTCTTGCTACAGAGGGCTTGGGAGTATACAGTAGGAAATGTCTACATTTGTCTACATATGTCTACATTTGTCTACATATAATTACACTGCTCTGTCTTACAAACTAAGACAGAGCAGTGTAATTATATAATTTAGAATCTTGGAGACAAGTAAAAGATGAAAGAGCTATAAGAGATGAAACTAGGTGCCTCTGGGGAAGACTCAGGAGAAAGAAAAGGAAGGAAAGGAAGAAAGAAGGAAAGGAAGAAAGAAAGAAAGAAAGAAAGAAAGAAAGAAAGAAAGAAAGAAAGAAAGAAAGAAAGAAAGAAAGAAAGAAAGAAAGGAAAAGAAAGAAAGGAAGGAAGGAAGAAAGGAAGAAAGAAAGAAAAAGAAAGAAAAAGAAAGAGGGAAGGAAAGAAGGAAGGAAGAAAGAAAGAAAGGGGGAGGGAAGGAGGGAGGGGGAATATGAAAGGGAAAGGGATGAGGCCATTTCCTGGTTTGGGTCATAAGTCTTATTATAACAGAATCTTATTAACCATATACACTCATTTCTTTAAAAAGTTAAAATTAAACATAAAATACTTAGTTCTGTAACTTAGGAAAACAAAAGCAAAAAAGGGAAAAATAAAATTTCCAAAATATCACCAGAGGGGGGGAAAATATATATTTTTTCATCCAGAAATATATATATTTCATCATCCAGAAAGTTATTTTATTGCTGTGAAAATCTTATTTTTTATTTTTATTTTTTTGCGGTACGCGGGCCTCTCACTGTTGTGGCCTCTGCCGTTGTGGAGCACAGGCTCCGGACGCGCAGGCTCAGCGGCCATAGCTCACGGGCCCAGCCGCTCCGCGGCATGTGGGATCTTCCCGGACCGGTGCACAAACCCATGTCCCCTGCATCGGCAGGCGGACTCTCAACCACTGCGCCACCAGGGAAGCCCGAAAATCTTATTCTTTTGCAAACTAGCTGGCAGGCTCTCATTTACTTCACTCTATAAGGGTGTGGTTTTACCTGAATTTACTACAAAATTAATGACGACCTTTAATGAAACAGTGTTCAGACCCTGGTACATCCTGATTACCTAATTGCAAATGTGTTTCCTAACATTTTAACAGCACTTTATGGCTTACAAAATCCTTTCTAACACCATTCATTTTATCCTCTAATGCTACTTTTTAAATTATTTTCATGTTGCCCATATTTGGATTTCTCTCAACACCTAAAAAAAAAAAAAAAATCATGATATCCTCAGACAAGCTTTTGATGTGAACACAGGAACACAAAGCTTTGCTATTTATATTACTTCACTTGAGTTTGTTTTATCTTCCATTTTTTTTCCAAAAGATATTTCTGACTCTTGAACAATGATAAGTCTCAGCATTTTTCTCCCAGAAACTTTCTTCCCAAGACCATGTTCCCTTGTTCTATTTCTCCCTCCACGCTAATAAAATGCCATATGCTTTCCACAGCTGGATCACTGTTCCTTGTAACTCTAGGCTCCAAAAGCCTTCTTTGAGGCACAAAGTGTTCCTTTCCTCTGACTCAGTCTCTCTTGCTATTTAAACAGTCCAAGAGTGCAGAAGAAAAATATAAACCAATCTCACTATCAATATATATATGTGTGAAAGTATTACTTTTGTATGTGGATTTTTAAAAAATCTTTTATCTATCTTGTCCTATTCTGAGTCCCAAAATCTTTATTTATGGAATATTCTATTTCCACCCTTCATTTTCCAATATGAGCAGGTGGATTTTGGAGTTCACTTTCAAATTGTTCAGTCTGTTTAAAGATGAAGTCCAGACTCAACACTGACCAGGTCTCTCCATCTTTGATTCAGGAACGGGTTATGTGCTCACTTATAAATGAGCCCAGAGTACTGTGGGGCTATCCAGAGGTCCGAATGGTGAAGATGAGACAAACTCTGCTGATAAAAACCACAAATAATGCATACCCAGGAAATTATCACCAGAAACTGCCTGTTCAGATTCACTGTTTCCAGGCATGAATTCCCAAATCTCCCATGCCACATTTCTTTGCTCATAAATTTATTTTCACCTCCAAGAATTCTGGTATCTCTTTTCCTGTCAGAGTTGATGCTAAAATTTTCACCAGCCCATCTTCTATTTTTGTATTTCCATAATTTAATATCTCTATTCTCTTATTTCTGTAATTTCGCTCATGATTTTCTAAGTCTTTTGTATATGTATGTGGGCATGTTACATCATTTTGATGTGTCAAAAAATCATATTTAAAAAGTATAGACAAATGAAATTTAAAAAATATTCTATTTATACTAGGGATATCAAATTATAGAAGTGTGTAAGAATAAACCCAAATAGAAATGTGCAATATTGTGCAAAGAAGAGTATTAAACAGTACTAAGGGATTCATCCAGAAAATCTTTGAACAAATGGAAGGTCATAGAATGGTCTTGGCAAAGCAGCCTGGACACCTTTAGATGTCTGAGAAATATATGATTTCCCTGAGAAATATATGAGTTTAAAGTGATCTCACCAATGTATACTATTCCCAATTATGGTTGCATACTTTCTCATATCTCCAGTGGTGTGAGTGTTTGTGTATACAGTATATATATATATAGATATATATATATACACACACACATTATATATATAATATATATGTAATATCAAGTGGAAGTATCCATATATACTAGCAAGAATATCCAAGAGAGATATGTTTAAAAAAAGTCAGAATTTGCACTATTTACCAGATACCATAACATAAACTTACACGAATTAATACACTAAATAATGTGGTACTGGAATATAAATAGATCAATCAATTAAGCAAAATGCATAATATAGAAATGCACCCAAGTGCATATAGTAAATTAATACGAGATAAAAGCATCATTTCAAAACAGTAGGAAAAAATGGAGAATTTGATAAATGTGTGGAGATGAGCATGGCTATTTGTAAAGAAAAAATAATCCTGTGAGATTTTTACCTTATGACTTACATCACATAATTCTACGTGGATTGCTTAAAGGTAAAAAAGAAAGAAGGATAGAAGGGAGGGAGGGAAGGAAGGAAGGAAGAAGGAGGGAGGGAAGGAAGGAAGGAAGAAGGATGGAAGGGCGGGAGGGTGGGAGGAGACAGGAAGTGTGGCTGGTGAGGTTCTGCATAGACCCTGTTGCGGGGCTGTTCTTGCCTCCCTGGCTGCTGCAGATGTGGGCGCCAAGGGCTCCCACTGACTCTTCCCCAGAGGGTCCCCCTGTCTGTGGGGGCACTAGGTGCCCGGAGCCACCTGCAGCCAATGACACTTGGGAGGGACAGTGCATCCTCTTTGTCCCCCGCCACCCCGGGGGAAGGGAAACATGGTGCTGCCTGCACTCCGGAACCCCCATGGGGCCGGGCAGAGACCAGGCTCCTGAAACCAGGAATCTGCTGCCCTCTCTGGCACGGTTCTGCCCCTCACTCTCTGACACGAAGTCGTCAGACCAAACGCCCGCCCTCAATTCATCACTGGCCAGTGATCTCCAGATCAAGTTCTGCTTCTAAGTGATCTGGCCCAACACAGGTATTTGAAAAGCATAGGACATCTTTTGAAAAAAATTTAGAGTAAGGAAGACTTTTCTAAGAGATTATCACCAAAACTGTAAACTAAAAGAAAAAAATAATGAATTCTACTAAAATTATAAATATTTAAGCAGCATGATAAAAAAAATGTAACATAAAGAAAGTCAATAGACAGAAATAAAACAAAAAATGTGTAGACATATGTCTCTGTATAGATACAGATTTATATCTATATTTATTATAAAGAGATAATTTTCTTAAAATTTCAAGATAGTTATCAAATCATTAAGAAAAATACTAACAACTCAATAGATAGTTAAAAGATATGAATGAAGATTTGGCCAAAAA
Organism: Mesoplodon mirus; assembly: GCF_964341445.2. NCBI lineage: Eukaryota > Metazoa > Chordata > Mammalia > Artiodactyla > Ziphiidae > Mesoplodon > Mesoplodon mirus. The sequence continues at coordinate 43,886,273 of NC_138987.1, forward strand.
AGGAAATGCAAATGTCACTTAAACAAATGAAGGGTTTCTCAATCCACTACAAAAGACTAGGAAAAAAAAAAAACCCTACAATAAGACATCGTTTTGAATTTGTCAGGTTGGAAAACCAAAATACTAAAATCCCCCAAACCTCACTGGGGTCTCTGTAAATTGTCAGGGTGCTGGTAGACAGTCACACTTATAAATAACTGAGAAGAGTGTAAAACTTTCCAACCACTTTGATGGTCTGGCAACAGTTGTGAAATTACTAAGGTAGCCACCCTTTGACTCAGCAGCTCTGCTTCTAGGGATTTATCATACAAACATTCTTACGCATGTGCCAGATAATATATGACCAGGGATATTCATGGCAGCGCAGTTGACAGCAGCAAAAGAATAGGGATAAAAGGGAATATCTGTGAACAGAGGGGACTGTTTAAATAGATTGTAATACAGCCCTACAATGAAATGCTCTGCAGTCATTAATTTATTTAAAAGAGAGAAAGAAAGAAAAAAAAAGTACCATATTTATTGAAAAGGAAACTCTCTCCAGTAAGTTTTAGGTGACAGAGGGGGGTGCAGGACAGTGCACCCACGCTAGAGTCTGTGTTGAAACTGAGAGCGTGCCTGTGAGAGCGTTTTGTGCACATCATAGAAGTCGGCAGGAAGGATGCCCTGTGAGCATCCTGTGGCTGACTGTCTCCAAAGAGCGGAGTTTGGAGGCTGGAGCAGGGCTGGAGGGAATCTGCATGTGATACAAGTGAATTCCTCTGAGTGAAGGATCAGGTCCTCTTTCTCCTCGGGGGGAGGAAAGCCTCTCCCGTGTTGCCTGCTCAGCCCCCCTCCAGAGCCCCCACTGGTCAGCTCCACTCCCTCCCGCTCACCCCTTCTCTCCATCAGCTGTGGTTCCTGGCGTCCTGCCATCCACTGCTCCTCTGATGATGGCCACAGAGCATGTTCGGTGCCCACTTAGTTGGCCAGGCTCCGCAGTATGTTTTACTAGCATCATCATCATCTCCATTTAGTCCTTTATCACCAACCCCCTTGTAGAGATAGGCAAAATCCAGCTCAAAGACCCAAAGTCACAGGAGAGTAAGCATCCTACATCAGGGTTTCACCCGGTCGTCCTGGGGCGCCAGTGCCAGGCAGGTGCAGGAGGTAGCCCTCCAGCTGGTGCCCTCATGGGCAGTGGGCTGGCTTTTAGCTGACCAACCTAGTGGGAACAGACTGCAGCCATTTCTACATCTACAGTCAGTCCCCTGTCACAGTGAGAAAGACCCAGGCCTGGGGGGGTGGGGCACCAGATCTGGTCAGGAAAGGAGCATGAGTGGAAGCTACCAGCTCAGAGAATAGCAAGGGCCAGACCACAGAGACCAGGGTCGGGCATTCACCCTAAGGGCTGGAGATAGAGAGAAAGCTGAGGGTGGGGACCTGGAACTGTCCAGGACCTGCATCTCAGAGGGTGAGTGTGCAGGAGAGTATAAAGCCTCGAGTTGATGGACAGGGTGTGCACAGGTAGCTGACTTTACCCGCCAGCTGGCTCAGGCCCGGGTGGCCCAGAAGTGGGTGCATGGACAGCTATGAGGCCTTCCTGGGGCCTGGGCCTGTGCTCTGGGAATTTTCATGGCGAGTTAAGTCCAGGAAAGCTATGGTACGGAGTGACCAAGGCATGGAAGCCTGAAGCCGGGGTGTCTTACCCGGGGTCTCCATGATCCCCAAAATACATCAGCCACACTTTGGCACGTGTGTGCACATTCCATCCCAATTGTGGGTGGGGGAGGTCTGCTCCAGGACCAGGGACCCTGAACGAGGAAGGAGAGTGAGGGCCAACACGGTCCCTGGGGAATCCCTGTGCTGTGTTAGCCATGTGCCCCAGGGGATGGTCACTCCTCAGGAGGCCAGAACAGGCATGCGGGTGAGTAAGAGGGTGGCTTTGAGGTTGTGGGTCTGAGCCAGAGCTGCTGCTCAGCTGCTGTGTGACCTTGGCAGGGTCAGGTCCACCCATGCTGGGAGCAGGGCACCCCGTCGAGGCTCTGGCCCAGCTAGCATCCAAGGGAGGCTTAGCCAGTGGGTGAAGAGCCTGGCCCAGAGGTCAGCACACAGGCTTCTCCCTGGCTGCCCTGCAGTGAGCATCTGATCGGTGACTGGCCTTCCTCCCCTGGATGGCAGCATCCATCTGTAAAGCCACAGTATGGACTTCTGACAAAGCATCTTTCCCACTGACCTGCTGCTCTGCATGGTCATCTTGATTTATTTTCAGACTGGACACATTTCCACCCAGGACAGGGTCCTGGCTGCTTCTGGGAGGGTTCAGACTGAGGACACTTGCTCTGGAGTACACGTCGGAGTCCACGAGACTCCTCTTGGGCCGTCCCTCTGCCTGTCTGAGCCTCAGGCCACCACAAATGGGCATCTCACCCAGCCCGGGCATTGCCCTCTCCAGCCCCACACGGTCATCCTTCAGGGGCAGCTGGAGCTCTCTGGGATGGTTGTGGCCATGCTAACGGCGCCCAGGCTGGGAGCCCTGCCGTGCATGGGGGCACGTCCACCTAGAAGCTGTGCACAGACTAGCACTGCCGCGACACCGGGACTCTGCCCTTGCACTTGCACTGCCTTCAGCCACTGCTGCAGAGACAGCGCATCCCCAGCCAGGGACCGGCAGAAGCTGCAGCTGCTGTGTGTGGTCACAGAGGCCTCCAAACCAATGAGGAAGACGGATGTGCCTCGGAAGACCCAGAGGAATTGCGGGGGCCCTACTCTGTGACTCAGCCTCGCTGGCACAGGTAGTGACCACTTCTAACTCCTGCCCCCATGGGGATACATGCCCCCGTGTGTCCTTCAGTTCAGAGACCTGCATACAAGGCAGTGGGGACACGTGTCGGCAGGGAGCGCCCTGCTTCCAACCTCCCACTTCTTACCCAGCTGGACATCCTTCAGTTTGTGGAAGAGAGAGCACAGAGCACGTGTGGCCTCATTTCAACCAAAGAGCAAAGCCAAAAACAAAGAGGCAAAAGGGAGGTTGTTTTATCCCCGCATCTAAACGAACACAGGGCCTCATCAGGAGGGTGATGCAGCCTGGAAATCAGGGTGGGGATGGGGTCCAGGCCGGAGCGGAGTCAGTCTGGGCTTCATGAGAGTCCACGGCTCCTGCCTGGAGGAGCAGGGACTGCGCCCCCCTCCAGGCCCACGCCAGCCCCAGGCGCAACCCTCTGAGCATCCCTGACCTGAGACCCTCAGACGGTGGTGCCAGGGGTCAGGTGGTGCCATTCTTGCGTGCACAGTCCCTGGCCCAGATTGATGGCTCCGGGCCACCAGCAGGTAGACAAGGCCCACCCCCGCCCCATCCCCCAGGGTGAAAGGAGCTTAGAGATCAAAGCCTGAGTCTCTGGATGGAGGCGCTCAGTAGAGGGCAGTGATCTGCTCAGACCCCCTCTCCTTGAGTCTGCAGCCCCTCACCCCTGGGTCTCAGTCCAGCATCAGGCTGTCTGGGCATCTCCCTGCCTCTCAGATCCCAGGGCATGGTCCCTCCTCACTCCAGGCGCTGGGCACAGCTTCAGCTCAGCTCCATCCACAGGGACTGGAATACGGGGAGGAGGGAGGTCACAGGCCTGGGGGACTCACAGCAGGGTCCTTCGCCTGCTGGGGCCACAGGGTGAGGGTGCTGGTTTAGGAGGGAGATGTGCACACACGTCTTCCCACCATGCCAGGGTCACAGACCCAGCCCACGTCTGAAACCAGGCGGACGTGGTGTCCCGTGTGCAGTTCTCCAACAGCACCGCCCTGTCCTGCGGGTGCCTTGATGGGGCCAAGAGCAGGAGCCTGTCCACTGAGGCCTCGCCCTCCCAGCCTGACGCCCTTTGAACATCTACACCTGTCATTCTCGTGAGAAGAGAGGGCCGTGGCTGGAGCAAGGACCCATCCGGCAGGGCTTCTGCTTCCTGGGCCAGGCGTAGCTGTGAGCCTTGTGGAAAGATGCTGGGAGGCGTCGGCGTGGCCGGAGCGATGGCTGCCAGGCCCAAAGGGTGTGAGCCGCCGGGCCGCCATCTCCCTGCAACCTAGAGGTGCTGAGTCGTGAGATTCAATCCTTTCATCTCCCAAGAAAGGAAAAGGAGCCTCGATTCCCGGCAACCATGGAAAGGTTCCAGCTTTGCTTGGCTGCATGGGGATTGCACGTGGTGGGTGGTGATAGCTACGGAGCTTCCCGGGCTGGCATCTCAGGGTCAGCCCTTCCCTCCAGCCTCCCCTCTGAGCATCTTCAGTTCCTGGAGCTCTGTCCACGACCGCTGGCTAACTCCGTCTTCAGCTACTGCTCTTGGTGCCTAGTGGCTGACACAAACCTCGGCTGTCCATTGCATCCTGGAGGTGCTCAGCCTCCCTCCCAGCACAGGACCCCCAGGACTTCCTGTCCCCCTATCTGCCCTCATGGTCCCGTGTCTGCCGTGTGACCCTCGCCGGCCACTGGCAGATGCCTCGTAAAGCAGCCGGCACACGCAGGACCAGAGGTAGAAGGCCTCCCACCCACTTCCCCACCTGGTGCTGCTCCCTGAGCCCGCAGGACCTCAGCCGGCTTTGCGAAGCGGTCGTGGTCCGGGGACTGCCAGCTCTGAGTTCCCGGAGGGACAGATTCTTCCACTGACAAAGTCACTGAAGTCAGCAGCAGTCTTTCCTCCTGTAGCTGATCTCTCACAATTATAAGACTACAAAGCCTGCTTTTACCTTATTAGGCTGTTTCTATTCTCGGCGTGCACTCCGAAAGGCACCGTGGGGCTGTCAGGTGTGGGTTGTCCCCGATGAGGAGCCCGTGGGGACCGTGAGCCTCCACAGAGCTGCCTTCACCTGGGCACTCACACCATCATCCCCCTCAGCCTGGAGATAACCTCCTGCATCCCTCCTGCCCTGGCTGGTCCTCCGAGTCCTGTGGGGCACGTCTGAGCCCCTGGGGCTGGTCCAGCATCCCTCGCAGGAGACCTTGAGGGCAGAGATCTGATAATGAGGCCCAAGGACCAGCTTTGAGGATGTGCCGGACAGCACTTTCCAGGAGATTCCAGGAGAGCCGGCTGCCCAGATCTCTCTCTCCAATTCAGGACCTACAAGCCACATTTGGTGTTTCACCCTGAAACTGTCAAAACTAAAGAGATTTCAGGATTCTGCTCCAACACTCTGCTTTCAGGCTCCAGCCTGAAGGCACAGTAAGGAGGGTGGACGATGAAGGGGGTGGATGGACCTGGCCCCGCTCAGCCGCGCTTCACTAATCCAGAACCTGTTGCTGCTTCCTTGGTCCTTAGCACACACATCTGGAGGAGCTTTGCCCTATGGAAGGGTCTGGAAGGCTGGATGAGGGCTTCTAACTGTGACTCTGACATGCACGGAGGGGGAAAGAGGAACGTGCATTTCTGGAGGTCCCCGGGCTGTTCCCTGCAGGGTCCAGGATGCCAGCATCACCTAGGACGCTGTTCATTTCTTTCTTTCTTTTTTTTATTAAATGAAATCTTGTGTGTGTGGGGGGTTTGTTTGTTTTGTTTTGTTTTTTTAATATTTATTTATTTGCTTATTTGGTTGCGCCGGGTCTTAGTTGTGGCACGTGGGCTCCTCGGTTGTGGCATGCGAACTCTTAGCTGTGGCATGCATGTGGGATCTAGCTCCCTACCAGGGATGGAACCCGGGCCCACTGCATTGGGAGCGCAGAGTCTTAACCACGGCACCACCAGGGATGTCCCTCTGCTCATTTCTCAAAATCAAGAACACCCAGTGTTCTCGTCCAGTTGAGCTCAGGGCTTGAGGGTGGGCTTTGGGCAGAGCTGGGGCACAGGTACCTCTGGGGGTCATTGGTGAGGGACAGTGGTGACTGTGGCTGTTGTGTGTTACGCATTCACTGCCCAGGCTGCTCTGCACGTGCATGACCTTAAATCCAGTGACATTTTGAGGAAGGGCTGCTCATTTCCACTCAGCCACAAGTGAGCTAAATCTCGGGGAGGTGGAATCAGACGATGCACATAAGATGCTCACAGTGCAGCCTACACATTGTAAGCTCTAAAAAGGTCTCCATTAGCAAAATCATCTCCATCGTCATCTCCATCCCCTGAAGTCCTGCATCTCCCAGGGTCCAGTGGAACATCCAAAGCAAGATTCTCAGCCTGTAAAATGTGAGGGCACTCCTGACACCACCCCAACTCCTCTGGAGGGTAGCGAGTCCTTGGTGAGGCCAGCTCCCTGGGCGGGGGTGGTCCCTCAGGGGCAGCTAACTCCACCCACTATCCATGCCCTTCACCCCACTTCCTGCTGGGTTCTGTCCAAAGGCTGTGTTACCTCTTCTAAGCATTTATTTCTTTGACCCCTAAGGAAAGCTCACACCTTTGCTGAGAACTACATTTATTTTTATCTGTTATTTATTCTCCTGACTCATGAAATTGCACCCTTCAAGATGCCGGTACAAAATGTTAAATAAAAATTAGTAAAAATACATAAAATGGATGAAAGTTGTTAGGCTTCTTTTATCTCCTGAAATATGAATTTAAATACTTTCACTTTATGATCCTGAGAGAAAAAATTAAATAAAAAAGTAAGCACAAATATATATATATCAAACTCTCACTCCTTCAAACTTAAATTGAAAAAAAATTAAAAAACAAAACCCAAAGCCTTGGCCCAGAACAATAGTTTTGTTGTCCTCTGAAAGGGCAATGAGAAATCATTTCCTGATTGACTGAGTGGTAGGTAATTACTCCAACTTCAGCCCCAGGCCAGGTGTCTGCAACCTGATGTGCCCCTGACCCCTTCTCCCACCGCCCCGTCCTAGACTCCCGCCTGTGGTCCAAAGCCGCGGCTGGGAGGGGCCCTAGTTTCTCCTGTTGCCTCACACACTGATGCTCCCTGTATTGGCCCTTAACAGGCGAGCTGGTGTTTTGTTTCCCTGGGTCAAGAGGATGGAGCAGGATAAGGAACTCCTACCTGCAAAGACCCGGCCAGAGAAGCCTGGGCTCCTCCCCAGGGCAAAGGCAACCATGAAAGACTCAACCAGGAAGCTATCAGCACAGGCATCTTTCCCTCCCAGAAACTGCCCTCTGGCGGTGCCATGGCACGTGAGGATGGTTGGCGGGGTGGGGGGGGGAGAAGTGAGAGTAGTGGAGGCTGGAGGAAGCAGGAGAACCCATGTGGGCTACGGCCGTGTCAGGGGCTTGGTGACGTGTCTTGGAGACCCTCAGTGTTTGATGACAGCCACAGCCTCCTGGAGGAGCCTGTGGGACCTGCCCCCATGCGCCCGTGGGTTCCCGTCCACCTGCCACCACAGATTCTCACCAAGGGACCTGGGGGGCCTCGCCTTGAGTTCACAGTTACAAGTGGCCTGGAGGGGGTTTCGGGAGGAGATGGGCCCTGCCCTACAAAGTGCTTTCTGGTTGTGCACAGATGGCAGAAGGGAAGGGCGGAGGGGCCATGAGGAGCCCCTTGGATGGGGACAGAGTCCTAGATCCTCACCCAAAGCGGCCTCCTCTGGGTGGAGCACCTCAGAGCCCCGGAACTTTGCTGGCTTGTCCAAGGTCAGAGGGAAGCTGGGGCAAAGCTGCAGGGCAAACTACAGCCCAACCTGGGGTCACTTCCAGGTCTGCAAAGTCAGGGTATCTCATCCACCAGAGTGGTTCAGGAAACAATTCCAAGGTGGACATGACTGAGAGAAGAGAGTTAAGCATAGTGGCTCAGAGGATGCTGCTAAAACCAGAGCATGAATGATCATGTGCGTGCGTGTGTGTCGGCGGGCGTGCAGTGGGGGTTGATGCCTCTTTTCCCTCTGAAACCTCCTGTCCTGAGCTGCGAGGCATGTGCCTTTCAGAGTGGTCTCTCTCTGGGCAGTTTCAAGAGGTCCTCTCGAAGCCCATCCATCTCCTGGTCCAACTGCTCATCAGACAGTCTGGGAAGGGGACCAGGGATTTTCCAAGTGTGTCCTCTGCACAGACAAGGATGAACTGAGCCCAGGAGGTCCCAGTGCCTCTGCCGAGGAGTCAGGCTCCCGAGAGGCGGGTGGGAAGGAGGCAAGGCCTGGGCCGCGGGGCTGCGGCTCCTCCACCTTGGGGTTTCCACTGGGGGCTGGGAACCAGTTGGGGTCAGTTCCGGGACACAGAGCCTGGATTGGGTAAAAGTGATTCTGCAGCCCAGCCCGAGGGAGGCGTCCAAAGTGGGCCACAGACCCTGCTCCCCCTCATCTTAAATGCATCTATGGTTCCTTCCTGGTTTCAGGCTGAACCCAAACTTCTAGCTTCACACTGAGGTCTACTCATGACCTGGCCTTAACCTCTGCAGGGATGAATCCCTTTTCCCCAAAAAGTTATACCTGCAGGGCTCCTCGTGAAATCCTCAGCGTGGTGTACATTTCCTTCTCCGTGCTCCCAGGGGACCCCTACCTGCCCCGTGAGTCTGAAATCAACCATTTTTTGCACTTCAGCTGTGGGGACAGTGATGGGGGTTCTCCTGGGCTCGTGGGTGCTGAACCCCCGCTCCATTTGCATAGGTGCTGTCTGTGCAAACTGAGTGGAGGGTGGCTTTGAAGAAACTACTACTGGAGGGAGAGGCTCATCAGGGCTGTGCACCCAGGAGGGAACAGACAGCGGTTTCTGCACAGGAGCAGAACTGCAGGGGAGCGGGGTTCATAGGGGCTAGGGGACAGATTTGTAGGAAACCCCAGCAAAACCTGCTGATACAGCAGGTGCCCTTGTTCTGATCGCCCATGGCCTGAAGGTGAATCAGCCCGCTTGACCAGCTTCCCAGCACTGGGGGCCAGGCAGGGAAATTGCCTGTTGATGGGGGAGGAGGTGTGAAGCCCCCAGCCATGTCTGCTCTGTCTCCTGGGGACACCAAGGGCACTTGAGAGGCAGGCTGGTGGGGGGCCAGGCTGAGCACCCAGAACACATGGCTCCAGACACCCAGATTGGGACTGGGAGGGTGAGGACCCCCATCTCCATCCCACCCCACCTGCCGGTTGGGACAGAAAGGCAGGAGAGGGGCGAGCTCCGCCGTTAGCCTCAGGCTCCTGGGCAGCTTCTCCAGTGGAGCAGAGAGTTGGGGGCCAGGGAGAGCCCTGAAATGAGGCCACCACATGTCCTGCCCTCGGGAGGTGCCTACTCTGGCCTGAAGCATCTACAGGCTCTGAGCTGAACATGGACGGGAGCTGTAAACAAGGGTAGGTGGGGTTGTTTTGTACCTGCCGTGTGCTGGACACTCGCAAAGGTTCCATCATTTCATTTTACCACACATAGGGGGAAGCCGGGCTCCAAGGGTTTAAGGGACTTGTTGTGGGTCCCACAGCCAGTGGAGCAGAGGGCAAGCCCAGGTCGGCAGAGTCCCTGGCAGGACACCAGGCAGCTCTGCAGAAGCCACTGAACAAGTGTCAGGATTGAAAGCCTGCGTCAAGCCACCTGTGCCACTTGGAGGGGACACGTCACTCCCTGTGGGTGTCACCCAGCAGAATAGAGACAGAAAACCTGCCTGAAACAAAGCCAAAGGGAGGAAGATGCCCCGGAGTGCAGTACTGGTACCTCGAGTGACGTGGATGCTGGCTCAGCCCCGGGGCCTTTGGTCGTGGAAACCGTGTCCTGAGTTAACTGGCCTGATTTCAAGTCAGTCCGCTGGCTCACACATATTGAAAGGTCAACCCTCCCTCCCTGCTAAAACTTCCTAAATTTTACATGGACTGAAAGCCATCTTAGCAGAGCCTGCCTCGCTAACGGGAGGGGTCCTGGGTGGAGGACGAAGGAGTCAGAGTGTGGATACGCAGCACACGGCAGGGGGCAGGGAGGGGAGCTGGAAGGGGGGTTTCAGGGTTGGGGGCTGATACCAAGATGTTTCCATCACAGCAGCACTGAAGTGCCCTGATGACACCTGCACACTCCACCGAGCTACACTGCACTTGCCCCAGAGTGCAGAGGGTCTGAAGCTGGGGACCACCGGACCCGGGCTCCATTCCAGCCTCTACTACCAGCCACTTTCCCTGAGTCCTGGTTTCTGCACCAGTAAAATGGAATATTAGTGCCCTTTCAGGTTGTCATGGTGAAGACAGAGTAGGATACCAGCAAAACACAGCCTCAGAGATACCCTGTGAACACTGGTCGCTTCCTCCCCTCCCTTCTCAGCCTGCTCTGTTTTACTCACAGGAACTTCTCGAGACCAAATTCAAGTTTCTTTGGATGACAGAGGTGTCACTTGGGGCCGATGGGTGATGCCAGGGTTGGACATTTATAGGGCACCCTGGCAAGGCACATTGATGCACTAGTGATGTGTCTCCTCCTGGGCTCTGAAGATGGGCTCAGGAAAGGCAGCTTCCCAAGCACAGAACTACCTGGCCCCCAGCCTGGTTTACACCTGGTCTGCCCCACTATGAACCTGGGATCGTTCTCGTTGGGGAGTCAGCCAAGTGTCTAGTTGGGGACAGGAATGAAGTGATGGTCCTTTCCACCCACAGTTCAAGATGTTACTGGTCATGCAAAACTAAAATAGTGGACATTCAGAGACCTCAGTGTGTGGCTCTGATTAAAGTAGGAAACAAGAGCCAGAGAAAGAGAGGTTTGGGGGCCTAAGTAATGGAGGGACCTTCCTGAAAGTCAGGGCACAGACCTGTGTGTAGACAGGGAGGCTGTTGAAGAACTGTAATAGGAAGGAGAGGTACCAAGGAGAGGGACCTCGAGCACAAATCAAGGACCAGGAAATCACAGGAAGAGTGATGCTCATCCTCCTGGTGCTGTGGGTGCATATCCGTGTCCCCTGAGAATCCATACCTTGAAGCCTAATCCCCGATGTGAAGGTGTTGGGGGCAGGGCTGAAGGAGGTGATTAGGTTGAGAAGGTGCAGCCCCATAAATGGGATCAGTGCCCTTATAAAAAGGGACTGGAGAGAAGCTCTGTCTTCACCACATGAGGACATGGCAAGAAAGCAGCCATCTGCAAACCAGGAAGAGAGCCCTCACCAGGGACCAAAGCTTCCAGTGCCTCGATCTTGGTCCTCCAGCCTTCAGAACTGGGGGAAATAAACGCATGTTGTTTAAACTCCCCAGTCCATGGCATTTCCTAAACTATAACAAGCAGCCTGAGCAGACAGGAAACAGGGGGTTTTGGGGAAGATTTTAGAAGAGCAGCCCTTGAGCTGAGTCATGAAGAATGAAGAGGGTCGCCAGGAGCAGGGCCACCATTTAAAACAGATGCTTATAACACGAGGGGTGGGGTTTCCCAAAGGTCCCCCACACCCTGGGAGAGGTTCCACAGAGAAGAGACACCACTTGTCCTGGAAGACCAGGGTCTCAAAGGGCCAGACTCAGGGGTCAAAAGTGGTTGGATGGATTAAAGAATGGAGAGGAGATTTGGGGAAGAGAAAGTAGGACCTGAAAATCATGGATATGCAGAGAATGGCTCATCTAGGAGGAAGAAGGTGAGGCCAGCTGAGACTGGATAGGTGGGCTGGGAGAGGATCTGAAGTCTTGAGAGCTTTCAACTCCATCAGAAGACTGTCAGGATTTATCGAGGGAGGCAAAGAGGGACTCGGCAGAATCTTTAGATGGAGGAGAGAGCTTGCCTGAGGCCCTGCTTTCTCTGCATGCCCCACAGTGCCAGGCTCATCTGTGCCCACAGAGCTGGTGCTGAAATCACAGGGTTCACTCTGGAGCCCTAAAGGACAGAAAAAGGGAGGGTTGGGTTAAGGTGCTTCTTGGGAAGCTAACTTTGGGGGAACAAGCAGTGGGGAAGGGGCGATGTCTTCACTCTGAGCCTCTCTGCGAAGAGAAGCTCTCCTGCAAATGGCTCGGGTGCAGGATGGCAGGAGATGGTGATTTCTGAGCCCAAATCCAGGATCTCTTATGCTGATCCCAACCCCCATGTGAAGGCAAAATCATTTGGACTCTATGCTATTTCTGTCTCAGCCTGAGCCCTATTTGAAGAGAGACAAATTGTGATAAATGATATGCAGTTGTGTTCTCATGGGGCTGATTGCCAAGACCAAGTGAGTTTCCTTGAAGGTCTCCCCAAAATGGAGCTGTATTTCTCAGGACTAAGGAGGCAGGTGCTTCTCTGCCTCAACCCCTGCCTCTCTGACCCTGACCCCCTCAACCCCTTCCCCACTTTGGAGCAGGAGTGATGGAAACTGGAGTCGCTGTGGTCTTCATCATCGCTGCCCGTACTAATTGACTCACCCCAAGTGGAGAAGGGCTGGCAGATGACACTCTAATGAGGAAACAGGTGCTTCTGTTTGTTTGTTTGTTTGTTTTGCGATACATGGGCCTCTCACTGTTGTGGCCTCTCCCGCTGCGGAGCACAGGCTCCTGATGCGCAGGCTCAGCGGCCATGGCTCATGGGCCCAGCCGCTCCGCGGCATGTGGGATCTTCCCAGACCGGGGCACGAACCCGTGTCCCCTGCATCGGCAGGCGGACTCTCAACCACTGCGCCACCAGGGAAGCCCAGGTGCTTCTGTTTTAATGGGGCCGTCACAGCTACCTGCAGAGCCCAGGGCTGGAGTGCTTCATTAACAGGAATAGAGCAGCCCAACTCTGAACTTGAAAATCATTACAGAACTTGGGCTTCAAATACCTCCCCTGAGGCTCGGGGTTTTTCTTTGCTGTGCTCCTAATAAGGAACATTCTTCCAAAGAAGTTTTTATACCTTAAATTTTTTTTTTTAAATCTTAGAATCATGTGCATTCTTCTACCCCTCTGCTAGGTGAAAAATATGTTGTTAATTGTGCAATTCTGTGCCATCCACTGGGAAGTCAACACAGGGACAGGCACTTCATGATCTTTACAGAAGACTCAACACAGCTTAGGTTCCAAACTGGCAAAGGTCACAAGCAAAAGTTTCAACCAACCCTGCCCTGATGAACAAACCCATTCAGAGGCATTAAAAACCAAATGAAGTGTCATTGCTTTGAATGTGGTCCAAGAAGGGAAGTAAAGTCTTTTCCTCAGAGGTGTGTGGAGTAGAATGTTTTCAAATGAACACACTAGGAAGAATTTTCTACACTAAAATGATAAATGTTGGACAAGCCTGATGACATGCATGTCTGAGGACACACCTCAACCTCCAAGACATCCCAAGGATCTCCATGTCCACTTAGTGTCCAGAGGCTCTGAGTTCTGCTGTGTCCTATGTGCCATGTGTGGTAGGTACATGAATTAACAATCAGACGATTCTAACTCTGGAGACTTACTCTTACTTGTCTCAAGCCAGAGTGGATTTGATGAATGGTTTTGAAGATATGCAGAATTCCTTGCATGCATCAGAAGGTTTCTGCCTGAAATATTGGT